>NC_138209.1:58660841-59860841 GCF_964194415.1 Vipera berus | reverse complement strand
CTTTTTTGCGTTCGATATTGTTTCCACTAATACACTTTCAGTTTGGAGTCTTCTGCAGCATTATCCTGAGATGTCAAAGAGTAAATGTAAAAAAAAACCAAAAAACCTTGTAGTAGTTACTTTATAAAAATGTTTATGTTTGTGGAAACAATAATTGAGAACAGTCATAATCTTCAAATGGCTATACCTATATTTATTAGGCTTTTTAATGGTTTTGCAAATGTAAAAGCATATATAGAGTAAACAGAAGTTTCTTATACTACTGTACATGAAAAGATACGATTTAATGTAGGCTGTTTTTAATACTGACTGCAGTGCCTGCAGGCAAAACAATCCCATTAATTGAACAGAGAATTTGCTGCCCTCTGGATGATAGATAAGGACACTTCCAAAAAATCTTTTATTTCAAACCTGGGAAGAAATCAGAACAACACTGTGTTAAAGCAAAATTCAAATCATTTAAAAATATTTCAATTGCTATAGGCGGATAGCAAGCATTGGGATTACTTCGCTGTATTTTTTACATCAGGTCAAGAAGAAATAGGAAACTTTGAAAACCTATTTAAAACAGCCTTTATATGTTTCCATTTTTGCAATATGTTAAAAGTTTCAAAAGTGACTTCTATACTAAATTGAAGTACAATGTCATATAGATGCCACCTCACCTAAGTGGTAGCAGGCTTAGCATGCTTTTTCATTTTTTGCAACCAGCCTGTCTGACAAAAATCTGCCCTTTGTTCCCCCTTTGCTGAAGATGTGTGCAAGAAAAAGCTATTGCTGCTTAATGCTTAAATTCGTAAAATAGCATGCATTTTGAATAGCCAGGCTCTGTTAAATCAGAAAACCTGGATTTAAATGAAGTAGAATAGAATCATAGGGTCGGCAGGGGTCTTGGAGGTCTCGTATTCCCACCTGCTGCTCAAGGTAAGAGACCTTATACCATCCCAGACAAATGGTTCTCTAGTCTGTTCTTGAAAACCTCCAATGAGGGACTTTACTTTTTTTCTATCATGGTGAACAGAACTGAACACTATTCCAAGTGTGGCATCACTAGTGTATAAAACAGTATTATCACTTGTGATATTGATGTCACTTGGTAACACTTGTGATCTCTCTATTGATGGAAGCTAGGTCTGCATTGGCTTTTTTGGCAGCTGCAGCACACTGGTGGCTCATAGAACATAGAATCAGAAGGCTGGAAAGGACATCAGAGCTCTTAATAGTCCAACCCATGCTCAAGGCAGGAGTCTTTTCCCAGGCTTTCACACCCACATCAACACTAGAACACCTTATCTACTCAAAGCCAATACCAGAATCATTTAATAATTTAATTTAATTTAATAATTTGATTTCTATACCGCCCTTCTCCCGAAGGACTCAGGGCGGTGAACAGGGCAATACACAATAAAGATCAAGTACAAAAATTAAAAAACCATTAAACATCATGCCCATAAAATCAATATATATTAAGTTAAAAACTAATTTTAAAAACCCAACCCCATCCCGTCAGACCAGGCCAGCTTGTTCGAAAAAAAATGTTTTAAGATCGCGCCGGAAGGAGCGAAGGTCGGGGGCCGTCCGGAGCTCAACCGGTAAGCGGTTCCAGAGGTCTGGCGCGCCCACAGAGAACGCTCTCCCCCTGGGGGTCACCAATCGGCATTCTTTGATCGGCGGCACCCTGAGGAGGCCCTCTCTGTGGGAGCGCACTGGACGGAGGGAAGTTGACGCCGGTCGCAGGTGTTGCCGTAGCTAATCCGGACCCATGCCATGAAGGGCTTTGTAAGTCATAACTAACACCTTGAACCTCACCCGGAGAGCAACCGGTAGCCAATGCAGCTCGCGGAGCAAAGGTGTAACATGGGAGTATCGGGAAACTCCCAAGACGACTCGCGCGGCTGCATTCTGCACCAGCTGGAGTCTCCGGGTGGACCTCAAGGGCAGCCCCATGTAGAGAGCATTACAGTAGTCTAGACGAGAGGTCACGAGCGCATGAGTGACTGTGCGCAAGGCATCCCGGTCTAGATAGGGCCGCAACTGGCGCACCAGGCGAACCTGGGCAAAGGCCCCCCTAGTCACAGCTCCAATATGCTCTTCCAAAGAGAGCTGTGAGTCTAGAAGGACCCCCAAGTTGCGGGCCCTATCTACGGGGGGTAATAGCTCACCCCCCATGGCCAATGATGGAATAATCGGAATTTCCCGGGATGCCGGCACGAACAGCCACTCAGTCTTGTCAGGGTTGAGTCGAAGCCTGTTCCTCCCCATCCAGACCCGGACCGCCTCCAGGCAACGGGACATCACGTCGAGGGCATCACTGGGGTGGTTTGGGGTCGAAATAAAAAGCTGGGTATCATCAGCATATTGGTGATACCCAACTCCAAAACCACGAATGATCTCACCCAGCGGCTTCATATAGATGTTGAACAGGAGAGGCGAGAGAACCGATCCCTGAGGAACTCCAAAAATGAGAGGTCTCAGGGTCGATCTCTGCCCCCCGACTGCGAACGTCCCAGAAGGTAAGAGGAGAACCACTGGAGAACTGTGCCTCCCACTCCTAACCCCCTGAGACGTCACAGCAGGATACCATGGTCGATGGTATCAAAAGCCGCTGAGAGGTCTAAAAGGACTAGGACAGAGGAACAACCCCTGTCCCGAGCCTGCCAGAGATCATTCACCAGCGCGACCAATGCCGTCTCCGTGCTGTACCCGGGCCTGAAACCCGATTGGTACGGGTCTAGGTAGTCAGCTTCCTCCAAGAACAAAGGGAGCTGATGCGCCACCACGCTCTCAACAACCTTCGCCAAAAAGCGAAGGTTGGAGACCGGACGATAGTTGTTTAAAATTGCTGGGTCCAAGGCAGGCTTCTTGAGGAGGGGTCTCACCACCGCCTCCTTCAAGGCGGTGGGAAAACTACCCTGACTCAACGAAGCAGTAATCACTGCCTGGAGCCAGCCTCGTGTCCCGTCCCGGGCTGCATAAGTCAGCCAGGAGGGGCACGGATCCAACAAACACGTGGTGGAGCTCAGCTTCCCCATGACCTTGTCCACTTCTTCAGGGGTCACAGGATCGAACTCTTCCCAGATTAAATCGACAAGACCGCCCGTATCCTCTTCGTCAGACTCTGCCCAGTCGAAGTCCAAACCGGTCCGGATCCGAGCGATTTTGTCCGACAGAAATCGACTAAACTCCTCGGCTCGACCCTGCAAGGGTTCCTCCCTCACCTCCTGATTAAGGAGAGAGCGAGTTACCCTAAACAGGGCGGCCGGGCGATTATCTGCGGACGCAATGAGGGTGGCAAAGTGGTTAGACCTAGCCACCCTCAATGCTGCGAGATAAGTTCTCGTAAACGACCTTAGTCGTAACCGGTCGGATTCGGATCGGCTGGACCTCCAACAGCTCTGTAGGCCCCGTCTCCGACGCTTCATCTCGCGGAGCTCCATGGAGAACCATGGGGCCCGTTGGGATCTGCGTCGGGTCAAGGGCCGCATGGGTACAACTTGGTCGAGTGCCTCTGTGGCTGCCCTTTCCCAGGCTTCCACCAGGGCATCGACCGAGCTGTGAGCAAAGGAGGCAGGTGGGGGCCCAAGCGCCGTTTGGAACCGCTCAGGGTCCATAAGGCGCCTAGGACGGAACCATCTTGTTGGCTCAGCAACCCCACGACAGGGAGTGGCAAAACGGAAGACCATCCGCAGGAGATGATGATCGGTCCATGACGGGCGAATTAATTGGGGAACCCCCCCAAGATCATCTAACCACCGTCCGGATAGAAAAACCAGATCGAGCATGTGACCCCCCCCCCGTGAGTTGGGCCCAGAATAACCTGCTTCAGGTCCATGGCCGTCATGGAAGCCATGAACACCCGAGCTAACTCAGATGATCCCCCCAGGGATGGTAGGTTGAAGTCAACCAAAACTATAAGTTTGGGGAACTCAACCACCAACCCTGAGAGGATATCGAGAAGCTCAGGCAGGGCTGCTGCCACGTGTCTAGGTGAAATATACACCAGCAGCAAGCCCAACTGAGCTCTGGGACCGCATCTCAGGAGGAGGGACTCACACCCGGCTATCTGGACTATGGTGGCCTCCCGCGGACATAAGGTCTCCCTCACAACAACTGCCACTCCACCGCCCCTACCCTGAGCCCTAGGCTGGTGCAGCACCCGGAAACCTGATGGGCTAAGATCAACCAGGGGGACCCCGCCCTCTGGGCCCAACCAGGTCTCCGTAATGCAAGCCAGGTCCGCATGCTCCTCCTCAATCAGATCGCGAATGAGAGGTGCTTTATTCATTACGGACCTGGCATTGAAATACACGAGCCTGAGCTCAGGTGGCTGCTCATCCTCGCTCCCGGTACCACGTGCTGAAATCAGAGGGTCGGAGCGCATCACCGCTTGAAGACAGCGGGGACGCACCCCCGGGTATTGATGTGGCCCTCTGTTCCTACACCTGCGGCCATTCCCAACCGCCGTGGGAATAGATAATCCCACACCCCGCCCCGGGGCCCCGTAAGCCCCCAGCCCAGCCCCTACCACGGCGCGATCAGTCCCTGACCTGGTCTGAGAAACGGTTGGTGGAACCCCCCTAGTTTCCAACCGAGCCGATAAGCCCACCCCTCTCCCTAACCCCTCAAAACATTTAGCTAAAAAACACACCAGGGGCCTCTTATTAAATTTGGGAGAGAGGCTCCTGTCCCTGCCCAGCCATCTCTCGGGGTCCCAATAATTGGGTCCGTCATCAAGAGGCATGATGGAAAGGCAGGCGGGTCGCACCCAGGAGAGGGGGGCACCCCTGAGCGCCAATAAGGCTGTGCTGGAGTAAGATAAAACCATTAGTCCGGGGGAGTCCAGTCAGGCAGTCCATCAGTCAAAAGTTGGAAAGCTGAAAAGCTGGAAGGTCAAAAGTGTCCAATTCACCAGCTCCCTGCCACTGAGCTGGGTACCAGTCAGATGACTCCAGGATAGAACAGGCACCTCCCTCTCACAAAGGGCCCAGATCTACGATGGGATGGACAATTGCCAACTCAAGAAGGCATACCTCCCTAGATCTCTCACCTCTAGGGAGGCAGCAGATGGTAATTGGTTGGTATCGATGATAACATATACGAGCCGCCCTCTCACAGAGGCTCGTCCAGGACCTTCTTGCTTCAGTGGGGACCATAGAGAGAGAAAAAGAAGAGCAGCAGTTATCAGGGTTAACCTGAGGGTAACCATAGTTAAGTTGGAGAGCAGAGTTCATCTCAAGGCGGGAAACGCAAAGCGGGGAGAGCAGGAGACGCCGGATAGCAGATCGATGGACCCCGATGCAGGGGGCTGAAAGCCGGAGGCAAAAAGCCCGGCGCCCAGCCAGCCACACACAGCACCAGAAGTCAGGCAGTCCCACGCCAGCCGCAGGCCTCCCCGGTCGAGAGCAGACAAGAGTGACTTCAAACAGTCCTCCACAGACCGCGCAGGGGCCACGAGCCAGCAAAACGCTCCCCATTCCGCTTGCAGTCGATCACTCCACTGTTCTATTCTGAGGCCGAGTCAACCTCCATTACTAAGCAAACAGGAAAATCGGAGGCCACTCTAGGCCGCGGCTCTATCGGCCCCGAGGATCCACCATTCGGAGCCCTCCAAGCCGCGGCTCCTCCCAGCTCCACCAGGGCCTCATGATTGCTCTTGGCTACTATCTGACTATCCTGGGATTTTGAAAATTGTTTGAATAGTCTGGGACATGCAAAATAAAACTATTACTAATGGCCACATGTTAACAAGTACAGAACAAAGCATGTTTACCAACTGCCTTAGACTGACTCATTTCTTGAGATACAGCCATGTTTTCAATGACTTCAAGTAGCATCTGGGAAGTTATATATTGTCCTCTACTATCTTAAACTGTAATAAAAACTTATTTCCACTTTTTTTTGCATAAAGGCCTTCACAGTATCTCACCCATGTTCAGTTAAATAACAGCTTCAACTCAGCAGAAATATTTGATAGGGTTGCGGGAGGGGTGTGTGGAGATTGCCTTATCTGGCCTGGATTACTGGCAGTATTCAGTTTGGAACATAAAATTTCTTTCTTCCCTAATGTGTTATAGCAAAAAAATTGCAAATGATTATATTTTTTCCTAATACAATAGAAAAAATTGTGTTAAGTATCACACAGATACCTTGGCCAAGCAAATATGAGTGAATTCTATGACATAAAATTCAGTTTCCGCAATTAATCCAATGCGATTAATTCTTCTAAGATATATTGGAAATCTTAAATCTATTCAGTTGGAATCCTCCTGTACAATAACCAAAACTAAGAATAGGTTTCCAGTTCAATGGTTCTGTTTTTCAGCTCTGTGAAATCCAGATGCCTTTAGCGGTGCTCTCATTCCAGATATAACTGCTTCCAGTACCTTTCATGCAATAATATAAGTCTCATAAAATCTGTTAAAAGACCTTATAGGTACTAATATTTTAAATTTAAAATACATATTTTAGAAAAACCAAATGAGTTTCTCCAAGACAGTTCAATTCCTACTGGACTCTTATACAACTTTCATGTTAAATGTGTCTAAGCTTCTGCATATTGATCTCAAGAGTAGAGACAGATGAGTTTTAGTTGCACACAGTCAGTTTTGTGTAATGGTTAAGGCATCAGGCTAGAAACCAGGAAACCATTTGTTCTATCTTGGGCATGAAGCCAGCAGAGTGACTTTGGACCATCATTTTTTCTCACATCCCTAGGAAAAAGGGAATTTCAAACAATCTTTGAAAAACCTCACCAAGAAAACTGCAGATTTGTCCAGGCAGTGACTGTAAATTGCCACAACTGAATAGAAGAAAAAATAATTTGAGATTTCAGAATAACATCTATAAGTAGTTCTTGACTTACAACCACAATTGAGCCCAAAATTTCCATTGCTAAGCAAGGCAGTTGTGAGTTTTTGCCTCATTTTATGACCTTTTTTTGCCATAGTTTAGCGAATCAATGCAGTTAAATGACACCATCTGAGGTGTGAATCAGGATTGTCCATTGCTGATGTGGTAGTTCAAAGTCTGGCACCTTTTTTGTGGAATTATTTATATGTCTTCCTATAACCTTGTCCTGGGCAGAAGACAAAGGGCCTGGAGCAACCCATCCAACAAAGGTGGCTGTGAGAAAATTGGTGGCAGAATCTGTGGAGGGAAGAAATGAAGCAGCAGAATCAGCGATGGAGAAAAATGGTATTCCTGGTGGATTCCGGAGCCACCAGATTTACCCTGAACTATATACCTCCGGGAATGCAAATTGGGGAAGGGTAGATTAAGGCTCAGGGAACTGAGGACATGTAGTAGAAACAACAATATTTAAACCTGCTATATGGCCCAGGCTGTAGCAAAAGGACCTGAACTATGGTGCAACTTTGTATTGGTAGAAAGGAGCTGCAATTTGGCCAGGAGGGACTTAATTGGTAAATTGGGGGTTGTTATGGGGAGTGAAAGTGAAATAATTGTAAATATGGCCTTGAGCGAGGAAGCTCTTATATGGGCCCAAGAGGGCAATAGAGGAGGGGTACACATGGATCATTTAAAGGTGACGTTAAAGAACCCTGGTGAAGTAATTCACCAGAAACAGTATATAACATTACATTGGAAGGAAGAATGGGTTTAAAGCCCATGGTGGAAGGACTGCTGAAGGGGGGTGAAATTTTTGAGCAATCCTTTTAAACATTTTTAGTTTGTTAATTTTTTAAACCAAGAAATTCTGCCTTGGGAAAGTAAGAGATGAGGAAGAACAAAAAAAGAAAAAAAGGGGAAGCAGATTTTGTCTGTATATTTGTCTTTTTAAAGAACAGAAATTGGGTAAAATTTCCTGACTGTAAGAATCAGTGGGACGATTGTCTCCAGAAACTGTGGGTGCTTCATTACTGGATGTTTTTAGGAGGAGGTTAGAAATTGATAGGGCCTGAAATGGACAGTTTCTTGTTTCAGTAAGGGGTTGGACTAGAGGACCTCTAATGTCCCATCTAACTCTGATATTTTGTTTTTGTATGTGTGGCATGCTTCAGTGATTTTCCTTTGCATTTATCCTTAATAATGCATTTGAGGGTATACACATCAAAGGAACAATCCTATGATGTTTTATTTAGGTAAAGGTAAAGTTTCCCCCACACATGCGTGCTAGTCGTTTCCAACTAGGGGCTGGTGCTCATCTCCGTTTCATGACCAGGATGTCTCCGTGGTCATGTGGCCGGTATGACTAGATGCCAAAGGCACACGGAACGCTGTTACCTTCCCACCGTAGTGGTCCCTATTTTTCTACTTGCATTTTTACATGCTTTCGAACTGCTAGGTTGGCAGAAGCTGGGACGAGTAACAGGCGTTCACTCTGTTACGCGGCACTTGGGATTTGACCCGCCAATCTGCCCACCTTCTGATCGACAATCTCAGCGTCCTAACCCACTAAGCCACCGCGTTTATCTTTTCTTTCATCTGTTTCTCATTTTGATCTTCAAATTCCTTTTGATTTATATAGCAGGTTTTTTCCTCCAACTATTTTGTCAGATATTTTTTTCTGAATTTTGTCTTATCTTTACTTTTTGGGTGATTAGATCTTCTGTCAAAATATTTGATTGTTCAGTTTTTTCTGTCATATTATGTATAGATAGTTTATTAGTTGTAATCAAAGTTTGAGTTTGCTTATCTGAAACACTTTCTAATTTTTTCCAAAAGCTCTTATTTCATCACCAGCTGTAAGAAGCATTTGGTGAGTTTGATAAGTTATTTTCATCATAGCAAAGACTTGTTTTTGCATTTCTTCCATAGTAAAAATCTGTTCCTGGTCTTCCATAGTGATGAGTTACATTGAAAACTTAGTGGTTTTTTTTTCCTCAGTGAATAAAAAACAGCTAAGACTCTCACAGTTGGTGTTCAAGGTTACATGAATCTTATCTTGTTTTCTAAAATGTCACCCAGGTCTCTCTTCTTTAAGAATAGGTAAAGGTAAAGGTAAAGGTTCCCCCGCACATGTGTGCTAGTCGTTTCCGACTCTAGGGGCCGGTGCTCATCTCCGTTTCAAAGCCGAAGAGCCAGCGCTTGTCCGAGGACGTCTCCGTGGTCATGTGGCCGGCATGACTAGACGCCAAAGGCGCACGGAACGCTGTTACCTTCCCACCGGAGTGGTCCCTATTTTTCTACTTGCATTTTTACATGCTTTCGAACTGCTAGGTTGGCAGAAGCTGGGACGAGTAACAGGCGCTCACTCTGTTACGCGGCACTCGGGATTCGACCCACCAAACTGCCGACCTTCCGATCGACAAGCTCAGCGTCCTAACCCACTGAGCCACCGCGTCCCTCTCTTTAAGAATAGCACATTGCAATTTCAGGTTTGGCCATAAGATGTCCCCCAACAGTTAAGAAAATTCCTTTCAATTATTTCTTCTATTTTAGGGGGCAAAACCCAAACTTTCAAATAGATGCAGGGTATAAAAAGTAGATGATCAAAAAAACTTTTAATCCACAAGTTTTAGAAAATAAAGTTCTAGTTGGAATCCGATTATTTTTTCAACATTTTTAAAAAATTGCCGCTGTTTCTAGAGAGAGAAGTAAAATCCCCCTTCCCTCTCCACAGGGGGGAAAAGTACTTTAGCAGCTAACTTCAGTGGAAAAAAAGTTGGAATTTAAGAGAGGTGGATCTCATCCAGTCTCTTCCACGCTGCTTTAATGTTGCCTGGTGGTAAGTGTAACTTCAGCTGTCTGCAGCCTAGTGACTGGCCATATTGCTATGGCCGGTATTTTGTCCGCCGGTTTGAAGGGAATGCAGGCACTGATGGGAGAGTTGCCGCACTCCTGCATTTCTGCGAAAGCCCCCCCTTGCTGATTGCCCCTCCGGGGTGACTTTTTGACCTTTTTAGGCCCCCCAGCAATGCGAAACTGGACATGGAAGACAAGAGTCATCCTCCAAGCTTCCATAGCAGCCACATCGGCAAACTGGAAATCAAGATTGATTTGAACATTATCTGCCTGAGACAAAAGGCATTCCAGAAATGATGACTCAATGCTGATCGGTGAGCCTTTGTGCTTTACCTTTTAAAATCCTGAATGTGTTAACATGGCATCCAATCAGGGTGAAAGGGGGAGGAGAAAAAAATGCAAAAATTAGCTGTGGAAGCAAATACATTCTCATGTAGCTTCCCAGTTTTCTCAGATCTTATTCTGGGGATTATCAAGAAATGAGAAAGGTTTTTTTTGGGGGGGGCAGAAAAAAGGATTGAGGGTCTAATTAGTAGAAAGGAGATAAAATATCTAGGATATATTATAGTTGAAGGAGAAAGGAAAATAGATAGTAAAAGGCAGGGCTTTTTTTCTCATAGAATGCATGGAACAGCATTCTGGCACCTTTTTTAAACCGATTTTCAACTTCCACAGAAACACTAGTGAAGGTGTTCACTCAGCTCACACTGTTTTGAGGAAAAGACCCCTAGCTTCTGTTACCCCCAACAGGGGAATGGTGTGTTTGGGGCTGGTCTCTGGGCATGACTCACACAGTTGCGCCTGCCAGACTTGGAGGAGGAAGAAGCATGAGGGTGGACAGAGGGCTGCCATGCGCACTGTTTATGCCATTAGCAACACTGATGCTGCCTCTTACTTAGAGCCACCCAAATGCAAGAGAACTGAGGCATCACCCCCTCGCCATACCTGGGCTGTGCTACTCCCTCTGTTGGCTTTTGAAAGCCAATAGGAATTGCCCGGACCTGGTGATTGACAGCTGTTTCTGCACCGCTAAGGGCTCCAAGAGACCCAGCTGGCAAATGCTGCGGATCAAAGTTGTCAGCAGCAGCAAGTTGGCGGAAACTTTGCACCCCTCCCTGCTGCCCAACTGCACTGTCTTCTTGTGAGTGAGAGGACTGGGGGTGGGAGGTGGGGGGAGCAGTGCTTAATTGTGCATAAAGGCTCAGATCAGGTCCCTGGAAATATTACAGGGTGGGGCGGGGTGGCACTTTGTGCATGGTCAGAATATATTTTCCAAATCCACTTACTGTTTTTAATATAAGTTGTAAAGCTGTCATGAATGGTTATCTCATTCAACACAAATCATCTTGTGAAAATCTCAAAGAGAAAATGCAAACGATATCAGATGAAATTAAAAGAAAAGAGAATGAGTTACAGGGAAAAAACCAATCGACTCAAAGATTTTATATCAGATTAAGTTGTTGCATCAGAAAATATCTGTTTACTGTATGAGAAATAAAAACAAAATTGAATTATGTGAAACAGAGACACTTTTAATTTGCAAATATGCTAGGGAAAAGCCTGGCATAAAAGTTAAGAAAAGAAAGGGAAAAGGAAAAAGAAAATGGAAAAATAATAATAATAGAGAAAATCCAGGAGGGTGATATTGTGCTAACAGATATTGAGTCTCTTAAAAGGGCCTTCTACATCTATCAATAAAAAAATCATTGCTGCATTATGGAGCCATGAACTAATGGTCAGAAGCCTCTTCTCTTTTTTCCTGGGGTCTCCGATATAGCTCTAGCATTTCTTGTACATTCTGGATCTAGAAAGAGCTGCAAGGGGAACCCTCGGGTGGAATCTGCTGCATTTGCGGGCGAAACATGGATTAAGTGTTATTGGTTTCAGACAAACCCAGTTCCAAGATAGAAGACTTAAGGGTTGTGTAGCCCTTAATGTTTACACTGCCTTTTGTGGGATTTGTTGGGAGGTGGGCATTGCTGGGCTTGTGATTGGTCATGTGGTTGCGCACTGAGTGCTTACTGTGGGCAGCGACCATTATGTTTCGCTACACAACTAATGTTTGTGGATGTGTGTACAGTGATTGACTACATGTGAAAGGTAAATTTATTTTTAAAAATCTTTGGTGAATTGATTTTTTTAAAAAAAACTTGAAGTGTAAAACTGTGGCCCCAAATTTAAAAATGAAAAAAAAAAAACTAATTACTTCTCAACCACCGGTCCTGCTAATAAAAATATTAACAGACACAACAACAGAACACACGAAAATAATGACGCCTATTGATATTTTTGAACCTGATCTTGAGAAACAAAGCGAAGCTACAAATGATGGGCCGGACTGCAGGACTATGATCAAAAAATGATTTTTGCTTGAAAAATGAATGGCTCTGTTTTTGCAAAATGAAACTTGTAGAAAAGTTGGAACTCTTGGAGTTGAAACGAAAATGGGAACAGATGTTTATTCTGACAATTATGCAAGGATTTGGATTCTCAGCACAGCACTCTTCTCTTTCATACAGAAGGATGTTGATTATTGAGAGGTGAAACATTGAGATTATTCAAGCTACGAGATGAAACACACCTGTTCCTGACGAATGTTTCATCACCCCAGCAGAAAAGTTTGGAAATGTTTTCTGAGTGTCCTGCCTTGGCTATTTGGCTGACATATTAAAAAAGCTAAATGAACTTAATTGGCTGCTGCAGGGACACAGTCATAATGTAAACATGATCATGGAAGACAAAGTTTGTGCATTGTACAAGAAAATCTCCCTGTGGATAGGCCAAGTAAAGAAAGGAAATATTGTGTCAACCTTTACTGAACTAAATTCTGTTGTTGACACTGAAAACATTGAAAATGCCATCAAAAATCACTTGGAAAAATGGTGACTTCCAGTTTGCCATTCCAGCCCCTGCGGATGCATGGAGGCAAGCTCCATCTTCAATGTCTTATTTTATCCTGCTGGGGGATCCTGGAAAGGGTCAAAAGTCGCCCTGTAGGAGCAACGAGCAAGGAGAGGACCCCCACTTGATCACGGAAGGGCAACAGCCCTGCTGCTTGATCCAGGGCAGCTCTCCAAACTGGCGGAGAAAAGACCAGCCATAGCAATATGGCTTGTCACTAAGTTGCTGACAGTCAAAGTCACAACTACTACCAACCACCTTTAAAGCAATGTGAATCAAACTGGGTGAGATCTGATCTTCTGTTTAAGATATCTTTCCTGCAAAAGCTGCCCAAAGTATTTCTCCCCCTGTGAGGAGAGAGGGAAGGGAATTCTTACCCCACCCTCTAAGAACAGCGGTGATTGACTACCCAGGGGAAATAGAGCAATTATAAGAACAACTTAAACCATCTGTACCAGGTACCTTACCCACTTTTAATTGTTTAATTGCTAAAATAATTTCTTCAGCAGTTATCAATTGATTCATCCCTTCCCGTTGCTCTTTTGTAAGTATTGGGATATTCACATCCATATCTAAACCTTGCTTTATATCCCTAGCATATAATTTAGAATAAAATTCAACAAAAGCTTTTTTAATAAGATTTTGCTGAAACACCTCTTTACCCTTATATTCTATCTTATCAATATTATGTGATCTTTGTTTTTTCCTTAATAAATAAGCTAACCACCTACCCAGCTTATTAGCATTATTAAAAGTATTATGTTTGGCATATCATAAATTAATTGCCACCTGATCTGCCATTAACATATCAAACTGTCCTCTTAGCAAGTTAATTACTTCTTTCAACCTCTTATCAGATGGCTTCAGAATAAGAGCTTCCTCTTTCAACTTTATTTCCTCTATTTCTTTACGCTTATATTCCAATCTATATGTTTATTATTCAAATATATTAGCACTCCTCTCATATAAGCTTTACTTGCATCCCAAACCATTTCAATGGGAGTACCCTTATGCATATTCATAATAAAAAATTCTCGCATATGCTTTTTACATTCTACCACATTTTCTTCATATCTAAACAAATTTTCATTTAATCTCCATGATCTTCTTTCCCCCATGCCCTTATCCAATTCCATCCAAACTGGACTATGATCTGATAGAGTTCTTGGGCATATCTTAATCTTCTTAATCCTAGAAAAAAAAATCATTAGTAGTTAATATAAAATCAATCCTAGAAAAAGATTGATGTCTATCAAATCCTTTTCTTCCAAATTTCATTCTCTCCTGACATCTCGCAATTCCAAGTCATCTTTCAAATCAAAAAAAGATTTTGGCAATCTAGCATGGCTTGGAGTATTTTTAAAAGATCCTTTTTTATCTTTCTGAGTATCCAACACTCCATTCCAATCTCCCATTAAAATACTCGATTTATAATCCCATTGAATTATTTTATTATGTAACAGTTTATAAAATTCTCCTTGCTGTTGATTAGGTGCATATACTCCAATTACAAGTGTTTTCTTCCCTTCTATTAATAGTTCAATTATAATATATCTTCCTTGTTTATCTGCTTCAATTAAATTAGCTGTTAAGTCTTTCTTTACATAAATAACTACTCCATTTTTCTTCTCTGGAGCAGATGCAATAAATTGTATACCCAGTCTAGAATTTATCAAATATTTTTGATCAGATGCGCGAATATGCGTTTCTTGCAAACATATAACATCATTTTTAAATTGTTTCAAATACTGAAATACTTTCTTTCTATTTTGTGGTGAATTTAATCCATTAACATTCCAGGTTAGAAACTTTGTCTCCATCTTTTGCGACTTGAAGCTTTCGGAGCGTTTCTTGAAGATCCATAAGCATCTGCCTCTTTGGCCTAGCTCCTCCCACTGCTTCACTAGAAGTAGATTCCTGACTTGTAGTTATAGAACTCTGTTTCTGTTGTTGTTGTTGTTGTTGTTCCTTACGTCTAGATGCAGCCCGTGTCACTCTTTGAGTCTTAGATTCTTCTAATAAAACCTGGGGTTGCACAGTTTCCGAAATTTGCTGTACTTCTTGTACCTGTCACTCTCCTTCTTCTTCCCCTCCTTTAACTTCTTCTTTCCTTCGTTTAACCTCTGAAGATGGCGGTGAACCTGCTTTCAATACATTAGAATAAAAATCACGTGCCTTCAGGACTGTATTAAGACGATATCTTACTCCAACATAATTCACCACTATCCCCATTGGTATCTCCCATCTGAACTGAAGCTGTTGTTTTTTTTTAATTCATCTGCTAGAAAAACAAAATCTTTCCTTTTTCTCAAAATTCTTGGGGGAATCTCTTTCAGAATCAAAACCTCTTGATTAGCCACTTTAAATCTATTATTGTAAAAAGCTTGAATGATCTCATTTCTGATCTTTCTCTTTGTAAAATACACAACCACATCTCTTGGCAGTTTCCTTTGCCTAGCAATCCAAGAATTAACACGGAATACTTTATCTATCTCCACAAAAAAATCTTCTGGTTGAATTCCCAAAATAGGCGCCCGAGCATCCACCAACATCTCCTCCAGATTTTCCTGTGGATTTTCTTTTAAACCTCTTATCCTCAGGGCAAACTCCATGTCTCTATATTGTGTCATCACCACTTCATCATCAATTTTATCCATTTTATTCTCAACTTCACACATTTTAGCCTCCAGCATCAGATTATTTTGTTTCACTTCTTCCACATGTTCATCCAGACTCTCAATACAACCTGAGAGCCCCTGAAATGCCATCAAAATATCCTCCCGTATTTCCTTATTTTTTTCTTCAATAAGTTCTGCCACCTGCTCAGATATTTTTTCAGACTGAAGTTTTAAAGCATCTTTTAAAGAATCTTGTAAGTCTTTTAAAGTCAGTGCAGGTGCAGCAGCTGCAGCAGGTAACATCAAAGATTGAATTCCAGATAGCTGAACAGGCAATGCCCCTGGACTTTTAGAAACGGGAATTCTAGGCAGTTTGGAAGCCATTTTAACACCTAATTAACTTTCGTTGCACACTTTCACTTTTCCGCCCCACTTGCTATTGTAGTTTAACTGTTAAATATCCAAGTCTTATAATCACTTTTAAACAGCTCCAAAGTTTAACAAAATCTTAAAGTTCTGAGAATCCACTTTGCATATTCCTCCTCAATATCCAAACAATCACTTTCACTTTGAGGGGAAAAAACACCAGCCAGATGCTTTCAATTCTTGTTACAAAGAATCACTCAGGCACCATCTTCCCCTTCTTTTTTAAAATGATCCTTGAAACAGGAAAAAAGCTGAAGTTACAGAGTATATTGCTCCCGCATCCGCTCCGCCTGCATCAGTTACTCAAGATAACAAACAAATCCAGCAGGAGTGGATTCAGCATCTTGTTCTGCTTAAAAGCAGAAAAGTCCTCCGATCTGGAGTATTTTCCGGGCTTCGGGGGAGCTCTCACCCTTCAAGCCCCAGAATAAACATTCTGGGGCTCTAGGGGAGCTCTACCCCTACCCAGAGTCTCCCCTTCCCCTCTTCACCCGAGGGGAAGGGTTTTTAAACTGCGGAACAGCTGATCGCCGGCTGCTCTGCGGCTTTAACAAAATCGGAAGGCTGGCGATCGATCCCGACCATCCACGCCGCTGAAGCGCCACCCGGAAGTCGTTATTTTTTTTATGCTGATAAGTCAGTTAGTTAATTCAGGAGGAAAGCTGTGCTCAATTTAATGAAAATGCCAAAGGAAGACAGAAAGGAGTCTGATAAAGAACAGACTTTGTTTGCTTCTGCCACGCGTCTTGGAGAAGAAGATTTAAGGTCAGTTACACCGTCTTCTGATTTCATTAGCTTTCATGCAGCTGTCTCAGAAAGTTTTCACACTCACGAAGCTCATGCTGAATATGAGTGGTCCGGTGCCAGACCAGTGAAACGTGGGCAGAATGTAATTTATTATTCTCCTCGTACCCCTGAACAAACTCTGCCTGAGAAGGCTGTTCAAAGTTATTTTGATCAAATTGAGGTTTTTGAACAGAGGCTCCAACAGGCGAAGGCATATGCCTCAATGATTAAGCAGCATGAGAGGGACTCTGCTTTTTTTTTCAAAGCCCAGAGTCAGCCATATTGCTTTCTTCTTCAAAGCCAAAGCCACACCCACCAGTGGGTGTTATGTTAGACAAAGGGGAACAGAAAGATCAAAAGGCACACAAGGCTACAGTGATGCCTGAATCTAATGTTATAACACCATCTGCTGATGAATCTGTTTTACAAGATAGAAATGAATCACTATATGGAATACAGAAGCAAATACAAAAAATGCAATCTGCATTTACACAGATGTCTATTCATCAATCATTGCTCCAAGCTGATGGGGCTAGAATTCCTATTAATACTGCTACTATTCAGGTTCCTGTCCCACATAGAGCACAGCAACAGTCAGCCCAAGTGCAGTTACCACTGGGTTCTCAAATACAAAGGCCAGTGCCAACTGCAGACCGACTTACTGTAGCAGCTCAAGTGCCAGCGCCTCCTGCTGGCCAGGGCAGAATTGCGACTCAAATGCAGCCACAGCCAGCACCGGTAACAGTGGCAGTCCCAATGCATCTGCCCCAATTCTTGGCATAGGCGCCACCCATGCCTCCTGCAGGTCAAGTCCAGTTTGCCCAACCTGCACAGCCAGTACCTCAAATGTATGTTCCTCAACAGGCATCTTCTATTGAACCACTGGTTGGCGACTTGAAATTGAAGCGATCAGGACAAAATTACAGGGCATGGGTCAGTGAAGTTGGACTTTTGCTTCACAGAGAAGGTACTTATTGCATGGTATTTAATCCTCCTAACCAGCCATGGACTCCTGATATATGGGACTTGAATAATAAAGCATTCACAACATTATTGATGTCAATGGACACTGAATTGCAGCTTACGTTTTCACAAGATGCAACTGCTCAACAAATTTGGACTCAATTAGAAGCATGTTATCGGCCTACGTCAATTGAGTCTACGTGTTTGCTTTTGTCCGAGTTCCATGGCTCTAGATTAAAACCTGGTGAACATATTGGAGAACACTTAACTAAAATGAAAGGAATAAGAAGAGAACTGGGTGAAAAAGGCTATCCTATTGATGACTTTCAAATGATCAGCATTATTATTAACTCATTGAGCTATGAATGGAAAGATGCTATTACCAAGATTAATCAAGTGCCCATTGCTCAACGCACAGTGGATCATGTATGCAGAATTTTAACCAAAGAAGAGGCACTTATGCAAGCCGCGCCACATTTGAGAGGACCATCTGCATCAAGAGCTCCAGCGAGGCATCCCTTCTGTGGAAGTGCCTACGTTCCATGGATGCCAAGATGTTACATCTGCAATCGTGTGGGACTTGCCACCCGAGATTGTCCCCAACGATTTCCAGCGCCCGCCATGTACCAGCCCAGAGGAACAGATTACAGAGAAGGCAGAGGTGGAAGCGGACGACAAGGTTGTGGTCGTGGTCCCAGGCGTGATCCGCAAGCTCCACTTGCCACATTGGCTTTAACCAATGATCCACAACCTCAACCAGAGTATGATAGATGACTTCTTTGGACTTTGGACAGTGGAGCAGCATTACATGTTACCTATAGAAAAGAGCTTTATACAGAGATGCATGAGCCTGAACCTGAACTTCATGAACTTTACTCTTTTTCAAATCATCCTGTTCAGGTCATGGGAAAAGAAACTGTTTATCTTGAAGAGCTCGATGCATTCATTCCTGATGTTTATTATGTACCATCAGCTAATAATAATTTGCTTAGTCAGAGTCACTTGTCTAGGGTATCAAAATTCCAGGTTCATCATCTTGAAAAAGCAAGTTATGTAGTCAAAGACAGCGATATTGTTGCTGAAACCATGTTGATTGGTGGTGTTTATTACTTAAAGCCAAAGTCTAAGCAGCAATAGCAGGCAAGTATTCAAGATCCAAAAAGGGAGAGTGCAGGCCCAGTGAAAGATGTCCCAGAGAGAGATCCTGTTACTATTTCAAAGGCTCCTAAAGCTAACAGGAAGACAAATAAGACACAGGCTGCTCACAGCAAGCCTGAGGTTCCTAATAAATATGCTAATGTTGAGAATTCACTAACTGGTAAACCTTTGCATTACAGGTGTATTCATAAGTGGCATAGAAGATTGGGTCATGCCAGTTTCCGTGTTCTGAAGAAGATGCCAGAGTTCGCAAGAAGTTTGGATCTAAAGGGGTGTAAGGTGTTCTTGGATTGTGCTGTCTGCAAAAAATCCAAATCCAAAGCAGCAGCAATTCCAAAGCACGCTACACGCCTGTCAACACGCATTTTCGATTTGGTACACACTGACATAGTGGGTCCTTTTACACCAACAATTGGTGGTAAAAGATATTTCTTGACAATTGTTGATAATTACTCTAGAAATGGATATGTATTTCCTATGAGAGAAAAATCTGAGACCTTTCAGCTCTTTAAAGACTTTGCCGCTCTTGTATATACCCAACACGAAGTCAGCATCGCCAGAATTCAGAGTGATCGCAGTGCTGAATTCATGTCTCAGCGTTTTCAGGACTGGATGCGTAAGAATGGCATACTACACCAGACCTCAGCTCCTTACACTCCGGCGGAAAATGGAGTGTAATGGGGTTCTGCAAACAATGATGTGTTGCCTACTTGAAGATGCTAACCTCTATTAACTATTAGCTATTAAATATGCTAATCATATCATCAACCATACTTGGAGTAGTGTAATAAATCAGACCCCTTATTTCATGTTATATGAACACAAGCCTGATCTCTCGCATCTCCATATTTGTGGTTCATATGCTATGGTGAATATTCCTTTAGCTCAAAGAAAGAAAGGGGGTCCTGCAGCAAAAAGAATGAGATTTATGAGTATTGATGATAAGTCAAAATGGAGCAAATACATTGACTCTTCTCACGTAATAGTGATTTCACAATCCGCTACTTTTGAGGAAGATGCTGACTGGTCCAGGATTCGTTCTAACGATCCTGGAGTTTTTTTCCCTAGAGATGCTGCTGCTAATGCCACACAGCCTGATGATCAAGATTCACAGGTGAATGTTCCTTCCACTAGTTCTTCTCAATCTACTGTTCCGTCTTTGCAAGCTGCCGATGCTGCCGCTGACGACGATGAAGATGAGGATGAAATGGAAGAAGAATGGATGGTTGTTCCGAGACATTCCAAGAGGACCACAAAGGTAATCCCTCCAAAACGGTATTCGTGGCAAGTAATGAAAGCACCTTTACCTTTGATTTGTAATGTTACACTTCCTCCTGAGAAGTTCACACAAATCAAACATCTTCCTGAATCAGAGCAAGATAAATGGTATGAGGCAATGCAGGCTGAAATAGACAGTCTAAAGAAACTTCAAGCGTTTACACCTGCAAGCCCTCCAGCAAACAAGAAAGTTATTGGCACTCGATGGGTCTACAGAATTAAAAAGAAGCCAAATGGTGAGTCATTGTATAAGGCCAGACTTGTAGCCCAGGGTTTCTCTCAACATTATCCTGAGGACTATACAAATACTTATTCACCCACAGTGCAGACTGAAAGTGTGAAAATCACCTTAGCCACTGCAACTATCTTTGGTTTAGAGGTTTTCCAGTTTGATGTTGAAACAGCTTATCTACACGCTGATCTTGAGGAAGAAATTTATGTGAAAGGTCCTCCAGGTTTCCGACAACAAGAAGGGGATACTTGGTTTTTACATAAAAGTCTTTATGGTCTAAAACCGTCTGGTTTAATGTAGTACTTATGTCTTTCTGACAAACTAAATTCAATGGGCTTTATTAAGCCCGAAACAGACGAATGTGTGTTTACTAAAAGATCTGATAATAGGTATGAGATAGTTCTTGTTTTTGTTGATGATGTTGTTTATATTGGTCCAAATAAGCAGATGAGTGAGTTTTTTGCTAAAGTTTTACAAAAGTTTTTCGTATTGAAGTCTTTAGGATATATTAACACTTATTTGGGTGTTCAAGTTGTCAAAACTCAGAAGGGGTTCAGTCTCACACAAGAAGATAAGATTGAACAACTATTGCACCACTGCAACATGAAGGATGCTAAAACAGTGAGTATACCCATGCAAACCGATTTTCACAACTTGGCACATGAACCAAGTCCTGAGTTCGAAGATCAAACACTTTATCGCTCAGTCATTGGGTCGCTGCTGTATATTAGTAGTTGGACTAGACCCGACATTGCACTTAGTGTTAACCTCCTATCACGACACGTAGGCAAGGCAAAACAGTTTCATTGGACATGTGTTAAAAAATTATTGAGATACTTAAAGCACACTAAAAACTTGAAGTTATTATTAGAACTGACACATACTGACTATGCAGAGTTATGTTGTTATGCAGATTCTGATTGGGCGAGCGATAAGAAATCATGTAAAAGTACTTCAGGTTATATGCTGTTTTTAAATGGATGTCCTGTTTACTGGCTTGTGCATAAACAGAATTTTGTTTCTTGTTCATCTACTGAAGCTGAATATGCTTGTGTTTCAGATGCATGTAATTCTCTAACGTGGTTTGATGCTTTAGTCACAGATATCTGGACACAGCCAATTTGACCGATCACTGTGATGGAAGACAACGAATCTGTGGTTTACATATCTGAGAATCGATTTACAGGGTCTAGGTCTAGACACATTGACATCTGTTATCAAAATATAAGACAAGTAGTTAAACAAGGTTTTGTTAAATTACAGTATGTGCCTACACATGATCAGATTGCTGATATGCTGAACAAGCCACTTCCTGCAGCCCAGCACGAGTGTCTGCGTAAGAAAATATGTCTTATCTGAGTTCTGCCTTACTGACAAAAGAAGGGGATGTCACTGTGTTTTTATTTTTTGTCAGTAAGCTCCTTGCAGTCTGTTTCTATGCAAGTTGAATTGTTATCTTATCATTGTAACCATGGTGAGTGTCACATGTTCAGCCAAGTATTTTGTTTGGTTTTATATTTATTACTGTGTGCGCATGTCCAAAGGAAAACGTTACTTTTTTTCCTTTCCTTTGTGCTCTCTGGGAGATAGATAGATGGGGAAGAAATGGAGGTAGTGACAGATTTTATTTTCCTGGGCTCCAAGATCACTGCAGATGGGGACTGTAGCCAAGAAATTAAAAGACGCTTGCTCCTGGGGAGGAAAGCCATGGCAAATCTAGACAGCACACTAAAAAGCAGAGACATCACCCTGTCAACAAAAGTGCGTATAGTCAAGGCTATGGTCTTCCCAGTTGCAATGTATGGCAGTGAAAGTTGGACCATAAGAAAGGCTGAGCGCCAAAGAATTGAGGCCTTTGAACTATGGTGTTGGAGAAGACTCCTGCGAGTCCCTTGGACTGCAAGGCGATCAAACCGGTCAGTCCTAGAGGAGATCAATCCTGACTGCTCTTTAGAAGGCCAGATCCTGAAGCTAAAACTCAAATACTTTGGCCACCTAATGAGAAGGAAGGACTCACTGGAGAAGAGCCTAATGCTGGGAAAGATCGCGGGCAATAGAAGAAGGGGACGACAGAGAATGAGGTGGCTGGATGGAGTCACTGAAGCAGTAGGCGTGATCTTAAATGGACTCCAGAAGATGGTAGAGGACAGGAAGGCCTGGAGGAATGTTGTCCATAGGGTTGCGATGGGTCGGACACGACTTCGCAGCTAACAACAACATGGTTTTTCTGAATAGCTCTATAGAAGGAACATTGAAGGAGTATGTGTCCAATGGTCTCCACCTCTCCTGTGCCACAGGAGCAGAGTCTTTCAGACAATGGTGTCTTTTTATACTTGCCATACAGGACAGTTGATGGAAATGCATGGCATCTTGCGAGCAGAAATGCTTTCTGGTGGGATACTGACTCCAACTGAGTAAGATAACAGACAGGTGTAACAACAAAGAGTCTGGAGCCAGAAACAGTGGAACTAAACCTAAGTCCACTTGCCTCTCGTTGTCCTCTACCCTTTGTCACAAAATTTGTTTTGCTTGGTCGTAGTCCAAATTGAGTATTGAGGCTGAAGAGAAGCCTAGTTTGGCAAGGTTGGACTTGATTGCCTTGATCCATGAATATGATAATTTATCTTGGAGGATTAATGGAGCAAGGCCTTGAGGAAATCAATTAAGCCTTAGCCAGATATTTAAGGAAGCCATACAGATTCTTGCTTCAACTTTTATCAATCCTGTCTCCAGGTGTAGAAGTGCATTGGAGCCACAATGTGGCATCTGGAGAATTGTTCTAATAAATTTGGATTGAACTCTTTCTAATAGTGTGAAACACGAAGCTGAGGGTCCGAGCAGGGTCCCATAAAGAAGCTGTGCTAGCGACTTGGTCAGAAAGAGCTTAACTGTGGCTGGAACATAGTATCCTTCTTTGTGTGGAAAAATTTAAGGATGGCATTCGCTGATCGTTGGCCAGAGGCAGCTACATATTCTCCATGTGCTTTTCGTGAGCCAGTGGCATGGATGATCACTCTTAGGTACTTAACCTGCTCTATTTTATGGCTATTTAAATATCATGAGTACAATTTTGCCCTTTTTGCAAAAGCCATAACCTTTGTTTTCTCATAATTTACAGTATGTCCAGTTTATTATAATTGCAGTACTGCAATGTCAGAGAAACAGGCACAAGTTTCCCATTAAAAGTGTGGTAAGTGGGTATACATTATCACTTTTTATATGGTATCTCCTATATTTTCAAGTTAGTATTTTAATTAAAAGGTAGCCACACAAGGAGCTTTAAAACAATGCTTGAATTACCAGGCAGCCCCAGTTGTGGTTTCTCTACTTTATTACACTAGGTCACGGGTCGGCAGCCCGCGGCTCCGGAGCTGCATGCGGCTCTTTAAGCCGTCTCCTGCAGCTCCCAGTCCTCCTCCACCGTTCTGGGAAAAAAGTGGGACGAAGGCATCAGCTCTCCAAACGGGCGGCGGCAGTTTGGAGAGCTGTGCATGCAGCTCTCCAAACCTACACCGCCCTGTTTGCAGAGCTGCTGCCTTCATCCATGTTTGACAAAGGCAGCAGCTCTCCAAACGTGGCGGCGGAGGTTTGGAGAGCTGCTGCCTTCTGCGCAGCTCTCCAAACTGCCACTGCCCCATTTGGAGAGCTTCTGCCTTTGTCCGTGTTTCACAAAGGCAGCAGCTCTCCAAACGTGGCGGCGGAGGTTTGGAGAGCTGCTGCCTTCTGCGCAGCTCTCCAAACCGCCACCACCCCGTTTGGAGAGCTTCTGCCTTCGTCCGTGTTTGACAAAGGCAGCAGCTCTCCAAACGGGGCAGCGGAGGCAGATCTCCAAACCTCCGCCGCCCCGTTTGGAGAGCTGCTACCTTTGTCCATGCACATTTTGCCTTGTTCTGCGCATGTGCCTGCACACACGCACGCATGCACATTTTGCGGCTCCCACTTTTTTTTGTGTGTGACGGAACCAGTTCTGAGTGGCTCTTTTGCTGTTTCAGGTTGCTGAACCCAGCACTAGGTTATTACTAGGGCATCTCTTTTTGACTGGTTCCCTTGAGCCTCAGCTGACTGCTTCTCTGTCCTTCCTTGGCAAGAATCACCATCATCAGTAAGGATACTGAAGGACGAAGCTGATATACTCTTGCCACATCCCTGTGAGGCCCTACAGCCCTCTGTGCAAACAACAGGTGGTTTTACATACCCAGAACTAGGTAAAGGTAAAGGTAAAGGTTCCCCTGCACATGCGTGCTAGTCATTTCCAAATCTAAGGGCCGGTGCTCATCTCCATTTCAAAGCTGAAGAGCCAGCGTTTGTCCGAGGACGTCTCCGTGGTCATGTGGCCAGCATGAGTAGATGCCAAAGGCACATGGAACACTGTTACCTTCCCACCGCAGTGGTCCCTATTTTAATACTTGCATTTTTACATGCTTTCGAACTGCTAGGTTGGCAGAAGCTGGAACAAGTAACAGGTGCTCACTCTGTTATGCGGCACTCGGGATTTGACCCGCCAAACTGCCGACCATCTGATCGACAAGCTCAGCGTCCTAACCCACTGAGCCACCGCGTCCCTACAGTATACAGAATTTTGACATACTACAGTATGTCAAAATTCAAAAACATTCTGTAAGAGAAGGGAAGAAATCTATCTTGGATAGTCATCAGGAAGAACCAGATTCACCTCTGGCTTGGAGCACATCTAAAATTTCTGCTGCTCAAGACCATTTAGACCAGTATTTCCCAAACTTTTTCCTTCATTAGCCCAAACCACTTATTAGAAATCCTTTTTACCTGACATAGGTAAAATACTTTTAAATCTATTTAAATGTTTCTGTTGTGATTGTGTAACGGATTTGTGTGTCATTACCCAAGAAAAACCACTTTTACTCAGTGTTGGGTTATTTACCCTGGATTGGGAAGCACTGATTTTCAATCAATCAATCAATCAATCAATAATAATAATAATAGAGCTGGAAGTGACCTTGGAGGTCTTCTAGTCCAACCCCGTTCAAGCAGGAGCCCTATACCATTTCAGACAAGTCTCTGGTTAATTGTTCTCACTTATGAGTTTCTCCTTTCCATCCATTGTTTTTGTCATCCCCTCTAGTGCTTTGGGAAATAAGTTGACCCCCTCCTCTTTGTGGTAGCCTCACAAATGCTAGAATACTGTTATCATGTCCCCCCTAGTCCCTTCTTTTCCCTAGGCTAGCTAAACCCAAATCCTGCAACAGTCCTTCCTATGTTTTAGTCCCCAGGTCTCAACACCTTTTTTGTAATATGGTGACCAAAACTGGATGCAGTATTCCAGGTGTGGTGTTACTAAGGTTTTATAAAATGGTACTAATACTTCATGTGATCTTGATTCAATGCCTCTTTTATACAGCCAAGAATTGTATTAGCTTTTTTGGCTGCTGCCACACGCTGTTGGCTCATATAAGGGATCGCCCACTGGGACTCAAAGGTCCCTCTGACAATGTTTTTGAGTCAGGTTTCGCCTAACCTGTACTTGTTTTTCCTGCCTACATGTATTTGTGTCATATGAAGCTGTAGTGTTCCTTAACTTCTATAATTTGGAGAATACTTAAGTTACAAATATCCATGTCACATCTGATGTTTAGTGGAAGTCGTATTTAGTATTGTTAGCTGAAGATAGCTCGGTGCCTACCAACGGCTCCCCGCCTTCCGAGATCCTTCGAGAAAGACCAATCTACCCGCCCGAGGGCACCAGCTACTGTCTTCTTTCCAGGTATTCCCTCTCTGCTGCGGAGACTTAGCCGCGCAGATTCTCCGGAGCGCCGCCTTCACTCAATCGACGTTGGGAGCACGCTCCCTTCAGGTGCAGTCTAGACGACGAGAAGAGTCGCAGCCCAGAATCTACGGTGAATGAAACCCGATGCTTTCGGCGACCCGCCCAATGGCTCTGCGGCTTGTCCACCCCATAAATACTCCGCGGAGACGGTCTTGGGAAAGGGAGCTTTTGAGGAGGATAGCAGGCAATAGAGCAGGGAGGCGACCGCGACGAGGAGGTCTTGCTGCAGAGCCGGAACCGAGCGCACCTTCCGTCCGTCAATCCACCTCGAAGGGGCCCCAAAGAACGGAGAGCGGCTCTCGGCTCGGAGCAATTGACGAAGCGCAGCCCCTGGCAACATCGGCAGGTGCGCGCCTGCTCGCCTCTCCTCCTCTCCGCTCCAGAGATGCCTCCGTGCTAAGCTGACGCGCACCCGCCGGCCTTCCAACAGTGGGCACCTCCGGGCAAAAGCGTTTCTTCTCCATGGGTCTACAGGGAAGTCCCTTCGAGTCCGCCTCGACGGACCCAAAAATCTGCGCCCATACCAGCCCCACGGCGGATGGCTGGGAACTGGAGAGGGCGGCCGAGGAACCCCGGCCTCCGCCGATCCAGCGGGCCAAAGGGGGCGAGGACCGCCGTTGGCCTCAGCTGGCTAAGGTGGGACGAAGCTGTCCGCAAAAAAGCGCCGAGACGCTGAGCAGCCAGTACGGGCTGCACCTCCTGCTGGCCGGGCTGTTGTTGATGTTCGCCTGGGCTGTCCACGCCGTCGGGGTGGCCAAAAGCGCCGTCCTGGCCTACCTGCTCTCCCTCATGGCACTGCAGCTCCTCTGGATGGCTTGGTACCTGTGCCGCCGCTGCGCGCACAAGAGGCTCATCCAGGACAAGGACACCCAAGCCGGAGCACGCTGGCTCAAGTGTGAGTGGGGCGGGGCGGGGGTGCGCCGCGGAGAGAGTGTCTCCAGCTGGGAAAAGCGGGGAGCCGCTTAGCCGGCTACCCGGGAGGGAGGAACAGGTCCTGGAGGAAGCAACGGTGGAGCCCTTCCCGCCTTTGTTGCTGCCCAGAAAACCACACATTTCTCTCGGTGTAGGCAATGAAGCTCACCATTTAAGGATGGAGGATCCCCGCTGGAGACCTCCAGGGTAACATTTGGAATGGAGCCTTGGGTCCCCATGTGAACACTGCTCTTGATGTCAGAAAGAACATATTGACTATAAAAACAGGGGCCGGTAGAATGGGCTCTCACACAAAATGCTGGCATTCTCCTTGCTAGAGGGTCTAGACCGGTTGGCATCTGACAGAGGTGGTAGAACAAGGTGCTCTTTTGGAGGCCGTGGAACAGTTAAAATTCCTTGGATGCCCCATCCAAACAAAACTGTAGTTATTCGGTAGAAAACTGGCTGCATTTGAGTTAACTTTTCCCCTTAATCTCTCAGACAAACTAATACAGTACTATATGAAAATTATTCTCCTTGAGAATCCTGCACCAAGTATGTACTATGTGACCTCTAAGACTCATTCTAGAAAAAAAAATCATTGGCTGTGTCATTAGGACCCTTTGCATATTTGTTTTGACTAGATAACTGTAACAACTATAATAAATATGATACTGATTTAAACTTGATTTATTTTTTAAGCAAGTTCAATAAAATGGCCATGTAACAAGTCCCATTAGGGATACTTTATACACAACAAAGAAATGTGAACATTCCCTGCAATGATGGACAAATCCAATATACTTTTGATGAGGCATTTATTTACTTTTCTTAATCCCTATTGACTAACCATCCTCTCTTCCCAAACAGTGTATAAAACTGAAAATTTATTTAATACTTTGTTTAAGAGAATAAGGTAGTTTGTTCATAACCGGTGTACTTAGAGTTGCTACTCTGGATTCTAATCCAAAACAAAGGCCCTTGGAGCCCTGATTTTAGTGGTGTGCCATCCCAGGTAAGGGACTACCTTTTCCTGAGGATTTTTGGGAATTACATGTTGTTGATGCTTTAGCATATGCATCCCCATTTCAGCATGAGATTATGCTTCATGATTCCAAATTTTATAAGAAAATGGTTATAGAAACAAGAATGCAAAATCCATAGATTTTTTTTGTATACTTTAGTAGATGTTTTGGAAGAAGTTAAATGTTTGGTAAGGCTTAAGATAGGAAGTCTCAGAACTGTGATAGCTCTGCACAAATGTAACATATAAAATTTTTTCACTCTCTGTCCAGAGAAAGGACCATTGAATCCAATGTACACATACTGTACACATTTTTCTGTTTGTTATCTTCCTTCATGGGAACCACCAGAATGATAATATTTTGGAGCAAGTATTTTAGGATAGCCTGTAAAGTCACTAATCACATATCTTTGCATTACTGACTCCAAGCATCCCATTTATTGTGATAATTATCCTCCTCACCGCCCTGAGTCCTTCGGGAGAAGGGCGGTATAGAAATATTAATAAATTAAATTAAATTAAATTAAATTAAGTTAGAAAACCCATCGCAAAATTCAGCAGAAGATGGCATTCCAAATACTTCTGGAGTGGAAATGGGCTGATGAAACAATTTTCTTTTTAAGAAAGAAAGCAAGATTTAAGATCTATTACATCAATGAACATCATAAAAGTGAGGGGGTTAATCATTTCCCTCATGCTGTTGCTTAAAATTGTCCATCATCCCTAAGAAGCTGGTAGCCCTTTTCAGGGGTGGGTAGGGATGGAAGATACGCATCAGTGCAGGAAGTTGAACAGGATGAACAAGCTTTTTTTGCCATTCTTTTAGTACAAGAAAAGTTAGGTTGCTGGGGGTACCTCGTATATGAAAATTAGGAAGTTTATCTCACTTTTTAAAATGCCCTGTATGATAACAGTTTTGGTCTATCCACAGTGAAGCTAGTAATAATTGTTTTCTTCATATATTTTCTATAGTTGCTAGAAAGATATGCCAATGTATTAATTCAACATAATTTTCTGTCAGTTTGCAACCATCTTTCCACCAAATGGAAATCCACCAAATAGAATTCATGTCTTCTGAGCATGATCTGCTTTTCCTCAGTAGTTTTTGCATGTGCAGAAAGACTTAACATGACCAGTCATACAGAATCTGAAAACAACTGAGGGGAATTAATATCTCGGGCATAGGAGAAGAGGACAATTCCAGGCAATCCCACCTCACCACTGTTTAATGGTGGACCATTTTGAGATCCAAAAGCCATTTTTCTTGGATATCTTAGTGTCCACTGTGTGGAGAAAGGGGAATTATGCAGCAACACGTTGTTGAGAAAATTTCTTGTTATTTTTAGCCATTCTTTTTTGGAAGGGTGCAAAATATATTACTGCAAATTACTAGCTGTTTCTGTATATATTTACTGGGCTTTTGATGCTTACTTTTAGACAGTTATTTTTAGTGCAATATAAATAGAAATATAGGTTATAAATTGAATCTATACAGAAAAAATGAAAGAATGCCAGGTGTCCCTATGATAAGTTACGACTTACCAAATAGTGAAAATATTTCATCTACCTCCCACCTGCCAGATTTGGAATGCTACAACACATCTTGGCAACATTACATGTTTTGAAGGAGTTGAAGTTTCAGAATGGTAGGGGGAAGTTAAACTGATCTATACAGCCTGATAACCTGGTGAACAAATGTTTATGTCAAGTGAATAATAATGGAGGAGTTAGAATATTTTTTATTTTTGTGTGTCCAGTCACATTTGACCAATAAAGAATATTTTGTTTCTATTTCTATTCTTCTACATATACAACCCAGTATTTGAAATATTGCTGTTTGCCTGTTAGGTCTGGAATAATTCCTGTGAATGAAGTTGAAAAAAGCTACCAGCTGAGCTATGTGAAAATTCTTACTTTTAGTGTAACTCTTTCATTTAACATTTGTTCCAGGTGGAATTACTTTGTTTGCAATCATTACTTTAATTATGGATTCTTTCAAAATTGGATACTTTGTTGGATTTTCAAGTTGCTTATCAGTTACAGAAGGCATTTTTCCAGTTGCACATGCAATTCATACACTTTTGCAGGTAAAGAAAGCCATTTGGTCTCTTATTATTCCAGATGTAAATGCCTCTTTCAGGATTGTACTGTTGTTGTGTAAGAGCCTTAAAATAAACTAACTTGGTTCAAGTTTTTTTCAGCCCTCTAATTGTATTTCCTCAAAGTCCATTAAAAATAGTATAACGATAATAACTAATATCGTTTGAGGTCTTCTAGTCCAACCCCCTGCTCAGGGAGGAAACCCTATACCATTTCAGACAAATGGTTGTCCAGTCTCTTCTTAAAAACTTCCAGTGTTGGAGCATTCACTGCTTCTGGAGGCAGGTTGTTCCACTGACTAATTGTTCTAACTGTCAGGAAATTTCTCCTTAGTTCTAGGTTGCTTCTCTCTTTGATTAGTTTCCAACCATTGCTTCTTGTCTTGCCTTCAGGTGTTTTGGAGAATATCTTGACTCATTCTTCTCTGTGACAATCTCTGAGATATTGGAACACTGCTATCATGTCACCCCTAGTCCTTCTCTTCATTAAACTAGACATACCCAATCCCAGCAACTATTCTTTATATGTTTTAGCCTCGAGTCCCCTAACCATCTTGGTTGCTCTTCTCTGTACTCTTTTTAGAGTCTCAACATCTTTTTTACATCGTGGTGACTAAAACTGGATGCAGTATTCCAAGTGTGGCCTTACCCAGGCATTGTAAAGTGGTATTAACACTTCACATGATCTTGAGTCTATCCCTCTGTTAATGCAGCCTAGAACTGTGTTGGCTTTTTTGGCAGGTGCAGCACACTGCTGGCTCATAGTGATTGTCCACTAGGACTAATTATCTTATTGGATTGGCAAAGAAATTCCTATATAATGAAAAGTGGCTTCCTTAAAGCATTGGTAATCCTGCATGTTTTTCTGTGCCAGTCAATTAAAGTGCTTGAGTTACATCAGGGCCCAATAGGATGGTAGCTGGATGTTTTGAGAATGAAGCAGTTAACATTCCATTCCCAGTTCCTGGGCACCCAAAAATCCTTAAAGTAGGCCACATAAAATTGGTTCACACCTTCCTGTCTATGCTGGTATTCCCCCTTTCTCCCTTTACAACAGGCCCCCTTCCCCATCCCCATCCTTCAGGATTGTGGCAAGCTGCAGCACAAGTGACGGGGAGGGCAGCCTGACATACTGCTCCTCTTCACAGGGACAATAGTCCTGGACAGAGAAAGAGAGAGAAAAATTAGTGCTGTTCCCCTTCGATCAGGGTGGGAATTGGAGGAGTTCCCAGCTCTGGCCATACGGAAGAGGTTAGTGCTGGCTTCAATAGGCTGCAATGAAATACTACAAGAATTTGTCTGAGGTTTTTGGGAAGTGTTAGCTGTACTGTGATAGAGTTGATGAGTTTACAAATGGGAAAAGGGCCAACGTATTTGGGCCTCAGTTTTTTGGATATCTTAGATTGGAGATATTTAGTGGAAAGGGAGACTTTGTCTCTCTCTTTAAAGTCCTTTGGTTTAAAACATTTTTGTCAGCTTGATTTTTATGTACAGTACATGCAACATGTAGTGCTTTGTGGCCCAAGGGCCAGGTGAGATGGATGAACCAATCAGTCAGTGAGACAGTCTGGGACATGCTTTGGGGCAGTTCTGGCATGGCAATGAATTCTTGCCCTGTAGCCACCTTAAAGGGGTGAAAGCAGTGTTGCTATGCACAGTGTTATATGCCACTTCTGCAAATAGGAGGAGATCTGACCAGTTGTCTTGCTGGTAATTAATAAAACATTTTAAATATTGTTCTAGGACCCCATTAGTTTGTTCACATGCCCCATTAGTCTGTGGCTGATGGGAATTACTGAGTCTCTGCTTGGTGCTTAATAATTTTAGAAATTCTTGCCAATTCTCCCTGGTCTGAGATCATGTGCTCTGGTACCCCATGTAGCCTGTAGATGTGCTGTCTGAAGAGCTTAGCTAGAGTGCTGGCTGAAGGGATCTTTGGGCAGGGTATGAAGTACACCTGTTTGGAAAATAGGTCTGTCAGGACTCAAACAAGAACTTCCTGAGCTTTCAGGAAAAGTCCATAGAGACCTCCGTCCAAGGAGCCTGAGATCTTGCCACAGGTTGTAGGAGTCCTGGCACCTTCCCTGGCTGTTGTTTTGCCACTATGCATACTGGGCAGCTAGTCACATATGCCCCAGTGTCTTTCTTCAGTGATGGCCACCAGAATTGGCATTTTATCAGGTGCAGGGTTTTCACAAACCCAAAGTGCCCTGTTGTTTTTGAATCATGTTTTTTTTCCAGGACTAAAATTCATTGCTCTTAGGATCATACAGTTTCCCTTGAACCCGTGCAAGGCTCTCATGTAAGGTGAATTCATTTTAATGGTTGTTAAATCAGTCATCATCTTTTGGGGCTATTTTCAGAGCTTTGATTACTTCTTGAGGTGTAGTTTTTGGCTGCTTGGCTTGAGCTCTTGTGACAACTGGGGCTGGTACTTGCTTTGAAGGGATAACTGGCCAGACGAGCTCCAGCTTAGCACTTTTGTGTTGTGGCATTCTAGATAAAGCATCCGCCAAAAATTATGACCCTCTGAGAATATAGTGCAAGGTGAAGTTGAATCTACTAAAGAACTGTGCCCAGCAGATCTGCTTGTGGACAGTTTCCTAGGGGGTTTAAGGGCCTCCAAGTTTTTATGGTCTGTCCAAACCTCAAAGGGGATTTTGCTTTTCTTTAGGAAGTGCCTCCAGTGCCCATAATACTGTGTAAGCTTCTTTTTCCCATATTGCCCTTCACTGCTCTTTTTCTGTGGGTTTCTTTGAAGTGCAGGCACAGACTTGTAAAGTCCCCAGTTCATTTTTCTGTAGTAATACAGCCCCACTGCTGTATTGGTGGCATCTGCTTGCATGACAAAACAAGCATTTGGGTTGAAATGCTTCAACACCGGTTCAGTGATGAACAGCTGCTTTAGTTTCTCAAAAGCAGCCTGGCACTCCATTGACCATTTTAAAGGTTGGCTAGGTTTAGACTTACTGTCCCCTTTCATTTTTAACAAGTTCATAATGGTTAGGGCTATTTGGGCATTTAAGGTATGAACTGGTAATAGAAGTTTGCAAACCCCAAGAACCTTTGGAGCTGCTTCCGAGTCTGGGGTGGGGCCAAATCAAGAACTTCCCACACCTTTTTGGGGTCTATTTCTATTCCTTTATGTAGATAGTCATTTTCCCCTGTGAAATTTGCATATGAAAAGTTTAGTATGCAGTTGGGTAGCCTGGAGTTTCTTTAGTACTGCTCACACCAATTTCATGTGCTCTGCCATGGTTTCAGTGTAAATTGCAATGTCATCCAAATACACCAGGACCCAATTGTATAGGTTTTCATACAGGACTTCATTTATGAGTTGACTGAACATGGCAGGGGCACCCTGGAGCCCAAAGGGGAGAAGACGGAATTTGAAGCATCCCAGGGGACAGTTAAATATATTTTTCCATCATCCCCTTCTTTGATTCTCACTCAGTAATAGGCTTCCAATAAATCCAATTTAGTGACAACTTTTCCTTTAGTCAAATGGGCTAACATGTCCTTAGAAGGGGGTAAACATTTTCAATGCAAATGTCATTCATCCCACTATAGTCAATGAATAGATGAATAGAACTCTCTTTCCCCCCCCTAAAAAGTACCAGGGCAGCTACTTGTGGCTTAGCAGGTTGGATGAAACTGCTTTTTAGATTTTTGTCTATGAAAACGTGGAGTTATGTGAGTTCTTTTGGGGTCATCGAATACAGCTTTGGTTTGGGTAATTTTTCTCCAGAGAGGATTTTAATGGAGCAGTTTGTTGGTTGTTGGCGGGAGGAGCTCATCTTTTCACTGAACACTTGTCTCAAGTCACAATATTCCTGGCAGATGTGTGGGTCTGATGGGGACTAGCCCCACATGTCCAGGTGAGGTGGGATAGGCCAGGACCCCTTTAGATGGCTCTTCACTGTCCTGCTGCCTGAACTTTAGAATCTGCTTCCTACAATTCACATCAGGATTCTATTTTAGAAGCCATGTCATGCCTAGGATTAGTGGTCTCTCCATCCCCGGGGTCATGAGAAAACTTAAAGTCTCAGTGTGTACCCCCATTCTCATCACCACAGGTTCAGTGACAAATATTGTGGGGGCTGTTCCTGCCACAGTTCCATCTAGTTGGTGGGAAGCTATAGATACCTTACATTCTCTAAGGTGCAGTCCCAATTTTTCCATCATTCTATGCCTGACCAGGCATCTGGTGCAGCCTGAGTCCAAAAGGGCAGTCAAATCCCCTTTGCTCCCTGAGGAGGCACCTCATGTTCTATGGGGATGGTTATGGAAGGAGCATCCAGACATATCAACGGGTCTTTGTTGATGTCAGTGTTGCTTCCAGTCAGGCACCATGGGGCTTTTGTCAGACCTCCAGCCTCATTCCCAGAGGAGGGGGTGAACTCAATAACCTCTGCTCCCTTTAGTGCCATTTCACAAGCTCTCAGAATCAGGATCCCCATCTTCAGCCTAGCACCTTGCTAGCATACTGCCATCAAAGGGGAAGAGAAGGGGAAGGCATTTGGGGCAGTTCACACCTGTGTATCTAATAGTGGAAAATGGGGAGGGGGAGCTGATGTGAAGAAGACCAGAGCTGTTTGTACCAGTGTCAAGGTTCCGACTAGTGAACCCAACCAAGCAAACACCTCTGAGACTTTTCAGGCTCTTAGTGCAAAACTTTATTCAGTACACCATATTGGCACATATGAAAGTAAAACTGACTCTGACTAGACCCCACCCAAATCACTATGGTAAAAGCATTGACTTCCTCCTACCTCTGGGTCAAGTCATGTTGCTCAATCAAGTTGAAATATATTGTTGTGGGAAAACATTTCTAGAACTGGCCACACACTTGGCAATTGTCCTTGGTTCCTACAGTCTGCTTCCTTAATCTTTGAAGTCTGCATTGCAAACCTCTTCCCTCCCCCTGAGCTTGTTGGCAAGTTGAGAAGCAATGTCCATCACACCAGCAAGACTGGGCTTCGAGACCTGACAGGCGGACCCTCCTAAAAGTTGGGAGAAACCTGGAAAACAATAAACACACTTTAGCCATTCTTTCTTGCTCACTTCCTTATTTCAGAAATCTCTGGTTTCTGCAGATACTTCACATGGAATCTACTGATTAGCTACTCTGCTAGCTATTCTGAGGCTTAATACAGGTTGCTTCTTCTAGTGGGTAGCCTCTCCACTGTACTAGATACTATAACTTCCCTTATGTATCCTAGAATCCAGAATTTGTTTGATTTTGTAATGCCTTTCTCCCTGTACTATTCCGGGTACTTTTTTTTTCAACTAGCCTCAACCTAGATCTTCTGCAATGGAAAACTGGGTGCACTTTACCCAATATTCTAGGAAGTTTCAGTTCTACTGTAACTGGGTTGAACACTTTTACAGATGGGAAAGGTCCTATGTATTTGGTACCTAGTTTCTTCCAGGGGATTCTCAATTTTAGGTATTTGGTAAATAGATACTTTTTTCTCCCATATGAAACATCCCTTGGGCAACCCCTTTCTTGTCAGCCTGTCTCTTCTGACTCTCTGTTGCCTTATCTAGGCCTTTTTTCACATTACTCCAGGTGCTCTTGATGGAATCCACCCACTCAGTCAGTGTTACTGATGAGGTAGGTTCTCTTGGGTATTCTGGCATTGGCACAAACTCCAACCATGTGGTTACCTTAAAAGGGGTGAGCCCCATACTACTATGCAGTATGTTATTGTATGCCACCTCAGCATACAGCAGGAGTTCTGTCTGTTAGACTGTTGATAGTTAACACAGCAATGTAGGTATTGTTCCACCATTGTGTTAGCTCATTCTGTGGCCCCATATGTACTCAGATGAAAAGCTGAGCTGAGACCTTGTGGGGACCCTATCAGTTTTATGAATTCATGCTAAAACGTTGCCATGAATTGAATCCCGTGGTCTGAGATGATGTGTTTGGGCACTCCATGCAGTCGGTAAATACGTTGCAAGAACATCTTGGCCAGCTTCTGGGCTAATGGGAGGCTGGAGCATGCTGTGAAGTGGGCTTGTTTAGAGAACAGACCCACCACTGTCCATATGACTGTGCTCTCCCCACTCTCTGGGAATTCAATTATAAACTCCATGGCTATTACTTTCCAAGGTTGGCCACTTACTGCAGCAATCCTGGACTGTTCCCTGGCCTCCACTTCATGGCTGTACGCACAGCACAGCTTTTCACAGAGCTCTCTCTGTCCTTTTTCGTCCCCAGCCACCAGAATTCTTGTTTAGTCAAGTGCAAAGTCTTCAAGAATCCAAAGTGGCCAGCTTGCTTAGCATTGTGACTCCTCTGTAGAACTTGTAGTCATAGGCTGTCAGGGACATTCAGTTTGCTCCCCTTCCAGGCCAACTCTTCCCTCAACATTAGTTCTCCTGTGTGGGCTCCAAACCATGCATCATTTTGCAACTCCTGTTTCATCTGCTGCATGAATGCATCCCCAGGAAGGGGGGTGTCTTCTTCTTTTCTTGTTGTCTGGTGGTCACCTGTGCCACCAACTACCTAATAATAATAGGATTCATCACTTCCTCTTGGGAACATTTGTATTTGGGCAAGTATGATTGTGTCAGCCAGAAAGTCCCCCCCTGGGATGTACTTCAAAGTGAAATCAAATCAATTGAAGTATTGGGCCCACTGAAATTGTTTTGGGGAGAGTTTGTGTGGGGTCCTTAGAGACTCCAAGTTTTTGTAATCAGTCCAAACTTCAAAGGGGACCATACTCCCTTCCAAAAATTGCCTCTACACCAAGAGGGCTCATCGTATGGTGAAGACTTCCTTCTCCCATACTGCCCATTGCCTTTCAGTTTTGTTTAGCTTTTGAGAAGTGTAAGCGCACAGCTGCAGAGGTCCCTCTCTGTTCTTTTGAAGTAGCACAACCCCACCATAACATCACTGCCATCTATTTGAATTATGGCTCCTCAGGGTTAGGATGCTTTAGGACAGGCTGAGTAGTGAACAGTCTCTTTAAGTTTTTCAAATGCTATTTGGCATTCCATTGTCCAATTCAATGGCTGGGTGGGTCAGGGTCTCCCTCCTTCTGGGCCCATTTTCAAAAGCTCCATGATCAGCAAGGCTAATGTGAAAGATGGGATAAATTGGCAGTAGAAATTTGCAAACCCTAGAAAGCTTTGCAGCTGCTTACAGGTTCAGGGAGCTTGCCATTTCCAGGTCCATTTCCACTCCCTCGCAAGACACCCTATAGCAGGGTTGTCAAAGTCAATTTCATTGAGGGCCGCATCAGCATTGCAGTTGCCCTCAGTGGGCCGAGTGGGTGTGGCCAGGTGGGCGTGTCCTACTGGGTGGGCATGGCCAGATCTACATCGTTTGCATCAAGGGTGCCTATGGGGGCCTGGGCAGGAGTGGGACAGTTCTGAGAGTCTCTGGCAGAAGGATATGGGACCAGGGCAAGTGCCAAGGCATGGTCCAGCCTCACTGTTCCTCTCAGGCCATGTGGGGGGGGGGGCTGGATGGTGGCACGGAGGTCAAATGCCCAGCCCAGCCCTCAAGCACCCTTGGCACTAAGCCCAGCCCCACTTTCCCAAGGGGGTGCCCAGCTGCACTTACCTCCTCCTCAAGGCTGCTGCTGCTGTGCTTGCTCTCCTTAGCCAAGTTGCTTGTGATGGGTACGAGGGCAAAGTCAAGAGAGAGGCCCACTCCCTCTCCATGTGAGGAGACCTGGCTTTGTATCCAAAGCTTCCTTAGCAGTAGGATTGGAGACCCCCCAGGATAGGCTAGGAGGAGGAGGGGGCAAGGGGATGGTGAAAGGGCAGCAGGGCAGGACTTCCCTCAGACCCGTCCTCTCCTTCCTTCCTTCCTTCCTTCCTTCCTTCCTTCCTTCCTTCCTTCCTTCCTTCCTTCCTTCCTTCCTTCCTTCCTTCCTTCCTTGAACAGAGTGGTGGGAAAATATTTGAGATGAGGGAGGGAGAAAAACAGGTGAGAAATGCAGCTGGGGAAGTGTCATCCTTTGTGAGGAATGAAGAAATGCACCATTGCCTGGAAGTGGCCAGCACATGACCTTTGCCTACTTCACATATCTGGCTTGGTGGGCTCTGGGGGAGGGGATGCCATTAGCAGCGTGAGAGTCGTTACCTGCACAATGCTGCCCAGCCCCCAGCCTGCCCAGTTTTGGCAGGCAGCGGGGTGCTCTCCTCACAGTGCCGAGAGGCTGAGCCAGGTGGGACGAATCTGAAGAGAAGTGCAAAACTGCCCAGCCCCTAGCCTGCCCAAAGTAGGCAGGGTCATATGCTGGCCACTTCCAGGTGATGGTGCATTTCTTCATTCCTCACAAAAGGTGATACCTCCCCAGCGTGCACACAGGGGGCAGTACCAATGTGGCACAGGCCAGTCCCTCACTGTTTCCATACCTGCAGCAGGAAGAAAAGTATCCCAGACATCCCTAGGGAAAGAAAGTGGAATATTAGTAATAGGAGATTCAATTCTTAGGGGAAAGAAACTATAGTCTACCAAACAGGCAGTCAGTCTAGGGAAGTATATTGTCTCCCTACAGTTACATTAAAGATGTAACTGAGTACCTTACTAAAATAATCAACCCCACAGATTACTACCCCTTTCTTCTCCTACACATGGGGACCAATGACACAATAATCTAAAAACAATCACAAATAGCTAGGGAAGAAAGTTAAAGAATTAGGAGCACAGGTTGTATTTTTATCTATACTTCCAACAGAAGGCCAACAATCAATGAGGGGGCAAAGGATTTTAGAAATGAACCACTGACTTAAAAACTGATGTCATCAACAGAACTTTGGCTTTCTAGATCATGATCTTCATTACCTACTGACAAGGAATGGAGTGACCCATACAAGAACTGGAATGAATATATTTAAAAAATGATTAGCTCATGTTATCAAAAGGGCTTTAAATTAGAATTGAAGGGGAAGGAGGAGGGCAATCTTCACAACTTTTACAACCTAATTCCAAGCAAAAACTGCTAAATAACCAATCACATTAGGAGGTAGGGAGTAAGGAGAAAGAAGAAATTCAAAAAAGAAAACATAATAAAGCAGAGAGTGATGGAAAGGATGGAAATACCAGTTACAAAGTAGGAGATACAAGAAACATACCCAAGAGCCATAAAGGAGTCAAATGCCTGTACACTAATGCCCAAAGTTTAGGGAACAAACAGAGTGAACTTGAAGTATTAGTACATGAAGGCAAATATGATAGTTTCCATTACTGAAACTTGGTGGGATGAAATTCACGACTAGAATGTACTGATGAGAGGATACAAACTATTCAAAAGAAACAGACCTAACAAAAGAAGAGGTGTAGTTGCATTATGTATAGAAGATCACTACATCTATTCAGAAATACATGAAACCTAGGATGAAAACCTCCTAGAATCCATATGTGTCAATATAAAAAGGGGAAAAAAGTGACATTGCTATAGGTGTATACTACAGGCCACCCAGCCAAGCAGAAGAAGATGAACTCTGCTAATCAATTAACAAATGTATGTAGTAAACATGGCACAGTAGTAATGGGAGACTTTTACTACCCTGATATCAACTGGGAGACAACTTTGCAGCAAGCAGGAGATCAAGCAGATTCCTAACTAACATAGCCGACAACTTTGACATCCAAAAGATAGAGGAGGAAACTAGAGGAAAAGCTATACTGGACATAATTCTTACTAATAGAGAAGAAGTGATAGAGGGAGTTGAAGATGCCAGAACCTTGGGTGAGAGTGACCATGTGATATTGGAATTCAATGTAATGCAAACACAAGCAATAGAATATTATTCAACCAGTGTCTTAAACTTTAAAAGAACTGATTTTAACAAACTCAGAGAGAGCCTAAGAAAAATTCCATGGATAAAAATCCTAAAGGGGAAAACAACTCAAGAAGCCTCAATACCTGGGAAGATTCTGGAAAATATAATCAAGCAATGAATCAGTGAACACCTACAGGCAGAAACAAAGTCATTAACAAAAGCCAACATGGGTCTGTCAAAAACAGTTCATGCCAGATAAATCTTATTGCATTCTTTGACCAGGAGACAAAATTAATGGACCAGAGGAATGTTGTGGATATAATTTACTTGGACTTCAGTAAGCATTTGATAAACTAGGCCATAACCTACTACTTGATAAGATAGAAAAATGTGAGTTAGACAGCACCACCACCAGATGGATTCGTAGCTGGCTGACCAGGCGTACTCAGCATGTGATACCCAACAGAACTGCATCTACATGGAAGGAAGAGTGTAGTGGGTGCTGCAGGGCTCTGTTCTGGGCCCAGTGCTCTTCTTCATCAACAATTTGGATGAGGGGGTAGATGGGGAACTCATCAAATTTGCAGACAACATCAAGCTGGCAGGAATAGCTAACTCTCCAGAAGATAGGCTTAAGATACAGAAAGATCTTGACAGACATGAACATTGGGCACTATCTAACAAAATGAAATTCAATGATGAAAAAAATTAAGGTTCTGTATTTAGGCAAGAAAAACCAAATGCATAGGTATAGTATAGGTGGTACCTTGCTCAATAGTAATAACTGTGAGAGGGATCTCAGAGTCCTAGTGGACAATCACTTAAATATGAGCAAGCAGTGTGCTGCAGCTGCCAAAAAAGCCAACACAGTGCTAGGCTGCAATAGCTGCCAAGAGAATGGGGCGGTGGAGCACTCCGCCGAGAGAATGGGGCGGCTTGCTGTTCTCTCAGCGCAGCAGAGGCTGGATCTCCCAAAAGAAGCCTCTGCTGAGACGAGAGAATGGGGCGGCAAGCCGCCGAGAGAATGGGGTGGTGGAGTGATCCGCCGAGAGAATGGGGCAGCTTGCTGTTCTCTTGGCACGGCGCGGCAGAGGCTGGATCCCCGAAAGAAGTCTCTGCCGAGAGAATGGGTGGCAAGCCTCCACCGCCCCATTCACTCGGCAGAGCGCTCCACCGCCCCATTCTCTCGTTTCAGCGGAGGCTTCTTTCGGGGGATCCAGCCTCTGCTGCCCCCTTCTCTCAGTTGCCTGGGCAGCTGAGAGAAGGGGGTAGCAAAGGCTGGATCCCCCGAAAGAAGTCTCCGCTGAGAGAATGGGCGGCAAGCCTCCACCGCCCCATTCTTTCAGCGGAACGCTCCACTACCCCATTCTCTCGGCGGCTTGCTGCTCCATTCTCTCATCTGGGCTCCATTCTCTCATTTCCACTACTCCATTCTCTCAGCTGGGCTCTGCCGAGATGAGAGAAGGGGGTGAGAGAGGCTGGATCCCCCAAAAGAAGTCTCCACTGAGAGAATGGGCGGCAAGCCTCCACCGCCCCATTCTGTCGGCGGAACGCTCCACTGCCCCATTCTGTCATCTCAGCGGAGACTTCTTTCGGGGGAATCCAGCCTCTGTCACCCCCTTCTCTCAGCTGGGCAGCTGAGAGAAGGGGGCGGCAGAGGCTGGATCCCCCAAAAGAAGTCTCCACCGAGAGAATGGGCGGCAAGCCTCCACCGCCCCATTCTCTCGGCAGAGCGCTCCACCGCCCCATTCTCTCGGCGGAGGCTTGCAGAGGTGGCAGCGGAGCTGCGCACGCAGCTCTCCAAACTGCTGCCACCCGTTTGGAGAGCTGCTGCCTTGTCAAACATGGACGAAGGCAGCAGCTCTCCAAACGGGGTGGTGGAGGTTTGGAGAGCTGCGCACGCAGCTCTCCAACCCGCCATTCTCCAAACCTCCACCGCCCCATTTGGAGAGCTGCTGCCTTCGTCAAACATGGACAAAGGCAGCAGCTCTCCAAACAGGGTGGTGGAGGTTTGGAGAGCTGCGCGCGCAGCTCCCCAAACCTCCGCCACCCCATTCTCTCAATGGGACTTTTTTACTCCCACTTTTTTTCCAGAATGGCAGAGGAGGACTGGGAGCTGCAGGAGACAGCTTAAAGAGCTGCATGTGGCTCCGGAGCCGTGGGTTGCCGACCCGTGGTATAGGACCTCCTGATTGAGCAGGGGGGTTGGACAAGAAGATCTCCAAGGTCCCTTCCGGCTCTGTTCTGATTGGTATCTTACTAGAGACAATTGGATGCAGCTAAACAAGGCCAGATCTGAAGAAAACTCGTGCAAATTGCTACATTGTTCCAAATCTTTAGCCCACACCTCTTTGATCAGTTTGTTAGTGCCCAGTAGGATGGTAGCTGGATGTTTTGAGAACAGGACACATTGAGAAGCAGTTAACATTCCATTCCCAGGTCCTGGGTGAATGAATGAACCTTTATTGTCAAAGTACAACATTGAGATTGGCTGAGCCTCCCTTTGTGCCCAAAAGTCTTTAAAGTGGGCCTGATGTGATTGGTTCACACCTCTGCTTCATGTCTGCACTGGTCTTCCCCCTTTTCCCCCTTTACAACAGTCCCCCTTTCCCTCCCATCCCCCTCCCACTCAGGATTTTGGCAGGCTGCCGCCCAAGTGATGGGGAGGGCAGCCTGACGGACTTTGATTGGCTTGTTTTTCTTGCAATCTATGATATTCTTACTAATCATGTACTAATTCATAATTTAAAGCATCTATTTTATTTCTCTCTTTTCCTGCTCCAGTCTTTACTTCTGGAAAGACATCTGCTTTAGCCTTATCCTTCATGATCTTGTGTGGATTTGCCATTAGCTTCCTCTTTTCAATTTTTATCTATAACTTTTTTTGTATTATATGGAAAGGTAGTTTAATAAAGGAGACAGTTAGGTATTCATTTAGCATATTTATATAGCTGCCATCTACCATTGGAATTCTGGGTGACAGACAATAAAAATATAATACAGGGCTCATTTAAGAAAAACAAATTGCAGTTGTAAAACAAATTATACATTATAAAAATTATAAAAAAGTACCTTATCAAGATATCTCATGCCCAGTTCACATTCCCATACCTGAGAAAGGCCCAATTCTGCTGGCCATTCAGAAAGAGTCATGCCATGCAAATCTTGGAGGGATAGGGGTGTGGAGATTGTTCATAAGGCAGGGGTCTCCTTCTCAAAACTCAGTGTTCAAACAAAGCAGTTTTTCAACACACTTAACTATTATTGATCCAATTAAAATCTACCTTATCTTTCCAAAGTTTTCAAATAACAAACCTCATAACTAAAAGCTGAATTAATTTCTTACACTGCATTGATTAGAATGCATTAGAAGATAGGGGCACTGAATCAAATTTGGTATACATTTAAAAAGGTCGTTACATGATTTTTCCAATTATTTTTATTAAAACCACGACCAATTGAACTTCTATTTCCCTATGCCTGGTATTGAAAAAAATTACCCTCATGCTTAAAATATGAATGGTTAACTAATGGGAACATGGGAAATGGGTCAGGAGTAGAAAGGACACTGGAGCACCGTTGCAGGAAGACTCAAAGTGAGTCTGATCAGATATTAGGTGGTAAGGATTGTGAAACATCAACTATTATTGCATCTGCTGATAGCTATCCAACAGCCCTTTTCAGGGAAACTTGGTTTCTGTTGGATAGGGAGGGCCCCTCAGAATATCTGTCTGTGAACTGAAGAAATGAAGAAAATGACTTGCACATTTTTCTAGATCAGGGCTTTTCAACTTTTTCACCCATTGTACCACTTTTAGGATATGGCAACCCCCGAGTACCACCAGTCGCCTAGTTCCAGCCATCTTTTGCTTAGGCTTGTGCGGTGCAGCCACCAGTTCAGCTCATTCCCCTCCCCCACTACCACTTTTCTAGGATGGTTGCGTACCACCTGCCAGGTGCCAATGTACCACAGGTGGTACCTGTACCACTGGTTGAAAAACCCTGTTCTAGATACTTTTGTTTTTATATATGATTAATTGAGTGCTACTTTTTCCATGGGACCCATCATAATTTATTCACATTTGTTTTCAGGTATATTTTTTATGGTGCCATGCAAAGGATGTTATCCAGTCCTTCAAAACACTGGAGAGGTAAAATGAACACTGTGCAGGGAGTGGGGTAATACAATGTTTTTAATGTTTAACTAGAATGTATCAGTAAGCCTAAGAAATTATGAGTATAACCATTTATTGCAATCAAACAGTAGAAATAATGGTTTGATGTCAATATTAATTTTAATCATTTTTTATGTATGGTTGTAAAAAGTGTCATGTCTTCTAGTTTACTGCTAATCCTAAAGTATTTTTCCCCACCCATAAGCTCTAATGACCACAATGAGCTCCCCTTTCAGTCAGGATTCAGGCTGGGTTACAGTACGAGACAGCATTGATCGCACTTGTGGATGATCTTTGAAGAGCTGGAGATGTGGGTGGTGTGTTCATCCTGGCTCTTCTGGATCTCTCAGCTGCTTTTGCTATCATCAGCCATTTTGCTGGACCAGTCTTGGGGATTAGGCATGTGAGGACACTGTTCTGCCATGGTGTCAGGGCCCACTTCAAAACCTCATCCCAAGAAAGCAGAACTCGTGGAAGCAGTTTCTTCCAAATGGAACTTTTATTAGGAGAAGCTGATAGCAGGCATAATAGGCAGGATTTGAGGGTTTCCTGCTCAGATAAATAGGTTAAAAGAGTCCCAAGCAAACCCCACCCCAATAGTTCATCCAGTCAGTTTGAATGGGTCAATCCTCAGGTGTTAAGTCTGTTGTGGGAAAGAGCTGATAACGCCGGTGCTGTTGTGGGGTCTTCACATCTTCCCCTCTGAAACGGGAGATAAGCCAGATGACAGGAGGCACATTCCTTTCTCATCCCAAGGTAACATCAAGGGAGAGACAGTTCAAAGAGTAAAATGCAGAACAGTGAAAGGTATACATTGTAGCGATAGTGAGAAACAAAGAGGCAGCCTGCAATGTCTTCCCCCCTCCCCTTCTGGAGTATGACAGAACCCAGAGTACTGAAGTAAAAGAAATAGAAGAGTTCCCCTTAATAATATATGGGTTCTGGTAATGGCAGTCAGTGTTGGCAGGGGAGGAGAGGACCAGCCCTAGGCCCCTGTTATCTGGGGTGCCTCAGAGCTTAAGTTTGCCTCTCCTCTTCTTTAATATCCATATGATGCTACTGGGAGAGATTATCTGCTGGCATGTGGTTTGCTATCATCAATATGCTAATGATAGCTAATTATACATTAGTACCCAGAATGGGCAGATACTGCTGTTCAGATCCTGGCTCAGTGTTGGGAGGTTGTGATAGCCTGGATGGGGAGAAACTACAACTTAGTCCCCCCTGTCCCCATCTCCAGTATCAGAATAATTGATATCTCTAACTCTGGACAGGGCAACTGTCAGGTATGCCCGAACTACTGTAGGTCCCTAGGAAAGAAAGACCCTTGACTCCATTTGATAGAGGTTATAGATTCTTTTACTAAAGATTAGTAGTTGAAGTGAAAGCAAGCTAGTTCCCATGGAAACAGAATTTCCCCTTCTCTCTGACCCTCTCCCCTTTGGCCAGTTTGTCTTCATCCAATGGTGTGCTGCATAGGTGTTTTGGAAACTGTTCGAATGTTAGATGCCACTCAGTGCAGTTCTCATTCCTTTCCCAGGCTCCACAGCCTTTAAGAATGGAACGAGCTGGTTCTCACACCTCTGGCTTTGGTCAAATGTGCCACCCCCTCCCTCTTGGCTCATCTCTACTCTTCACATGCCAATTGCCTATTTCCTCTTCCCTCCAGCCCCCTAAAAATTTATGGCAGATGCCAGTAGAGCTTTAAGCTGAAGATGGCAGATCTGACAGTAACACTCCCCTTTAAAGATCTGGTGCACAATTTAGAGGTCCTCTTAGATTCTGGGGCTTGATAAAAGAGCAGGTGGCATCTGTGGCCAAGAAGGTCTTAGCACAAATGTATGCCAACTGCACCCATTCCTGGACCATGAGGTCCAGTGACCTGTAACAGTGACCTGTTACCTCCTGTTTGGTTTACTGCAATGCTGTAAATGGCACTTCCCTTGAAGACATCCAGGAGCTGCATTTAATTTAATTTAATTTAATTTAATTTAATTTATTAATATTTCTATACCGCCCTTCTCCCGACGGACTCAGGGCGGTGTACAGGGCAAGAATAAAACACAAAGCTACAAAAATTAAAAAGTAATTAAATACATGCCCATAAAAAACAATAAATACATTAATAAAACCCCAATAAAATGATAGTAAAACCCCCACCAATCCCCCCTCAGGCCAGGCCGGCTTGTTACAGTTTTGGGTGCCCTGAGTAACGCTACTGCTATGTGAACTGCACTGACTTCCTTTTGCTTCCCAGGTGCATTTCAAGGCTCTACATATCACCTTTTAAACCCTACATGGAACCCTTGTGGGTTCACTGCTCCCTGAGGATACCTGCCCATTTAACTACATTAGACAAGGGGGATGTACTCTAGGTCCCCTTCCTTAATTGTTGCCAACTGGTAGGACCTTGGTGAAGCACCTTTCTAGTGATTGCCCCAGCCCTTTTGAACAGCCTGCCTCACTTGAAATCAGGGGAGATCCTGCCCCTTTTAGCCTTATGGAGGGCTGTGAAGAAAGGGCTCTTTCCCCAAACATAGGGCTAGAGTGGGAGTTGAGCTGTGGGGATGTCTGGTCTGCTGCCATATTGGGGAGGTACCTTTGTTTTTAACTATGTTTTATGGACACTTAGAGTTATTGTATGGGATAGGTAGCCATATATTCATGAAAATAAGTAAAATAAAACAAATAAACTAATAAAATAAAATATAAATGGCAGGGTTTTTTAAAAAGATTATTGGTTGCATCTGCAGATGAATATATATCTGGTCTATATAGTATTAAAATGTGTTAGGTGCTTGCCAGGGTGAATCATGCAACTCTGAATGACCTCCTCTTTATTCTAAAGGGAACTAGGGAAGGTCAAACCTGAGATGTTTTCTCAACTTACATTCCTGGTACGGACTAAGACATGTGTTATCTGAGTGTTGCCTTGGTTGTGGGACTTCCTCCTCTACCTTTTTCTTAACCATCCTTTTCTCATGAAAATTTAACTTTGACATACTGAGGATCATTGCACTCTACTGTTAATTTAATGATATAGGACAAAGGTAGACTGAAAAATAGTATTGGTGTAAGGTCTTACCTCAGCTAGTCCTCCCAAGAAAGCAGAATTCTTGAGACAGACATTATCTCAAAAAGAACTTTTATTGAGAGGTAGTGACAACAAGAAAGCAAAGCAAGATCTAGTATTTTCCTATGTGAAATGTTACATTAAAGTATCCCTTACAGATCCCACCCAAACAGCCAAATGTCTGGTTTGATTTTATCCAATCCTCAGGTGTGAAGTTGTTATGGGAACCAAATTGATAAGTGCAGTTCCGAGGCACCATTCTCAGGGTTTCGGTTTCCTCTCAGCCTCTCGCTGTCCTCTCCTCAGCATGGAGATAAGACAGATGGCCCAGGGCACATTCCTTCTTCCATTTACACCCTGATGCATCAAAGCACATACCAACTTCCACCCTCCCAGCAGAATAGCACAGCCTCCTCCTCCTTCTTCCCAACAGAATGGCAGACCCAAACATAGAAAGAAAAAGCATATAATAAATGAGGGCCTGACAATTGGAATATAGATTGTCTGGTGAGTTAATTTGGAAAGCTTCGCTATATTTCATGTTCCATTTTCATTTATGAAGCTGAAAGGGTCTGACTTATGGGGAAACAAGTTCTGTGGGAAATATGGGTTTGCAGGTCTGAGAAAAAGCCTTTGTTGAATGAATGAACCTTTATTGTCAAAGTACAACCATGTATACATTGAAATTGGCTGAGCCTCCCTTCGTGCCCCCCCCCACCACCACAACTCACAGTGGCAACAAATCCACCATCTTATTACACCATGTGAGCTAATTGCACACAACACAGGCCTCGCAAGTCAATCATACATAAAGTTATTTCCTGTTCAAGAGCCTGACAGCCCATGGATAGAAGTTGTTCTTCAGCTTGTTGGTATGGCTGGCTATACTCCTGTATCTCCTACCCGATGGTAGGAGAGTAAAGAGGTACCGACTAGGGTGTGAGTCGTCCCTGAGAATTTTCCTCACTCTTCCAAGGCAGTGAGCCCTGGCGATGTCATCCAGTGGTGTCAGGGGACAGCCCACAATGTCTTGTGCTGTGCTCTCCACCCTCTGTAATATCTTCCTATCCGCGGCTGTCAGGCCAGCATACCAAACTGCAATACAGTGTGAGAGGATGCTGTGTATAGTAGACCGGTAAAAGAAGGTCATTAGCTGTTGTTCTACCCTGTTCTTCCAGAAGACCCCGAGGAAGTCTCTGTTGGGCCTTTTTGGCCACCTGGGTTGTATTGACTTTCCAGGTAAGATCTTCACAGAGGTAGACTCCCAGGAATTTAAAGGAGGAAACTCTCTCCACACAGCTCCCCCTGATGTAAAGTGGGGCAGGTTGCTCATCAGTGCTGGTTCTTCTCTCTCTGTTGGAACAGAGGGTGATCTAAGACTTCTCCTATTCTAGAAGCACAAAGAGTGGCTGCTGCCTCAGAGTGACAGAAGACGTCCCCCCATTACTGATGAAGGTGTTGGACTCTAGACACCAGCTCAACATACTTTCCCCAACCTGTTCTTTCAGCGGAATGCATTTGTGGGGTAGAGCAATGTTGGTATAGTGTGTTTACTTAGGTACATAAAAACATGTAGTGTTGTTGTATCATCAAGATTTCACACTGGAAAATTATGTCTATAATATAACGTGTTCACACTGTTTATTTTTTAGGTTTGGAGTAATTCACTCAGTGTTCACAAATTTGCTTTTGTGGACAAATGGCATATTAGCTGAATCAAAGCATCAACTTAATGAACACAAGGAAAGGTTAATTACTCTTGGATTTGGAAACATATCAATAGGTGAGAAATGATTTTAGTAAATTTGGAAAGTATTTCTATCCAGTATCTTAACTGTGCTATAACTAGGAATTTTAGAAAATAGGCTGAAATTGAAGCATTGCACTTGATACCTTAATTGTGTCCTTTCTTTCTTAGTTGTTTCCTAGAACTATACAACAGCCAACTCTGCAGAAGATGAAGAAACAGTGTTGAATAATTTGGGGGTCATATTTTGCATGGTGTTGAAGAACCATTTCTACTCCACTCTTAAACCGTTGAAAAAGAAAAAAATCTTAAATTTCTATTGCTACTTTTTGATGCCAAGGTTACTGACACTTGGCACTGAACAAATTCCCAGTCACCTGCTTACCCTTAATTTTTTTGATAGTAAACATTTTGCAGCTACATTTTAGCAGCCTGACCCGGATGTGCTGGGCAGATACAATCTGGGAGCTGGAGATTTATTTGCAGGTTCACAATGCTGTTGGATTCATAGTTTTAGATATCCAGTTCCTTGCTTCTGATATTGGTTCCTGGTATTTGCTCTTTATATTGTCCAGTGGGAATCCATTGTATGTATACAATAAAAAGAAACTGATTGAATAGAGTGGGACTTATTCCTAGAAAATGGTGGAGAAAAATGTAGCCATCATCTTTGACACATAGGTTCTACACTAAATTAATTTTACTAAGCATGTCAAGTGTGTACTTCTGTATTTTACACTTAAACTATTAGGATATAACAGAATAACAGAGTTGGAAGGGACCTTGGAGGTCTTCTAGTACAAGCCCCTGCTCAAGCATGTCAGACAAAAGGTTGTCCAATTTTTTCTTAAAACCTCCAGTGTCGGAGCACCTATAACTTCTGGAGGCAAATACCGTAGTTCTAAGTGTCAGGAAATTTCTCCTTTATTCTAGGTTGGTTCTCTCCTTGATTAATTTTCATCCACTGCTTTTTGTCCTGCCTTCAGGAGCTTTGGAGAATAGGTTATGTTGTGTACTGGGTTCGTTGCACAGGAATGAAGACGAGGCGAGTGAGCTCAGCAAAGATCATGGTTTATTGCTTGCAGGATCTGAACTAGAGAACAGGGCTGCAGATACAGCAATTTATACCCTGGCCCCTAGGCGGTGGCCAATAGGTTTGAAGCAACCTATTGCCGGCTAGGGGCAACCAATAGCAGCGCTGGAGATGGGCTGTCTGAGATGCTGGGAGCCATTAGCTAGCTCCCTGCTCCAGCAGCCTACCAGCCGTTACCATGTGGTGTTAACAAGCAAGCCCAATACATTACACCCCTCCCCCCTTAGAACGAACAACATTATAGCAACAATAGTAAGTAATTACAGCAATACACTTTACAAAGACTTAACACTGGTGTGAATAGGTTCCACTTAGCAGCACAATAAAGTACTTACAACATTATAGCTTTATTATTTCAGAACAAAATCTTGCAGATAAGCAGGAGGTTTGCGTGGCCTTGTGGAATGTGTTGTGATTCAGCGTCAGCCTGTGGTTTCGGCAGCTGAATCGGACAATTCTGAGGAGGAGGAGGAGGAGGGGTTTGGAGAGCCTTTGGTTGCAGATGCATCGCAGAGCTCTCAGCCAGGCCCCTCCTGTCTTGTTCCTCCTCAGACCCAGCTGTGTGAGCCTGAAAGATTAGATGAAGACGATCCTCAGCTGGCTTTGTTCAAGGATGCTCAAAGCAGGAGGCAGACAAGCAGAAGTGAACAAAGGAAAGCAATGAGGCACCTCGGGAGGAGGCAAAGAGAAGCCACGCCCTGAGACTGTTGTTTAAAAGGGGAATGTGTGGGAGGTGCTGGTTGCTGAAGGCAACTGTTTGCAGAGCTTCTGATATAGTCTCAGTCTGTATTTGTTTTACTCTGTTTTGAACTGTTTTGTTTAGTTTTTGTAAATAAATTTGGTTGGCTTAATTCCAGCCTCTTGAATATAACAAAGGGGTTGTCCCTGACATTTCTGCAGGGCCGGTTGTAGGCTGGAACAGAACAGAATGCCTGGGGGACCCAGGCACGTCCTGGCCTACCAGCTTGCCCACCAGGCTGAGTAGACCAGTGTCTCTTAGTTCAAGTGATTCAGAGTGGCTCGGTGCTCTCTGGCTGGCCTTTCCAGGATGGCCCACTCCAGAGTCAGTTTGTTGCACAGCGGCTGAAGCCATCGGGTTGGGTTTCTCCGTCAGGGGACCCATGTTGCACGTCCGGGCTCCCCTCCTCTACAGCCAACTCCTTGTTACTTGGGCTGTGTGAGCCTTCAGAGCCTATGCATGGGCCAGCTTGGCTGCCGGTTTGTGGACCTTGGTAAGGATTTGTGACGAAGTCCTCACTTTGTGGCCATTCTGGGAAACGCTTCCTAAGCTGATCAATGTGGTGCCGTACAACTTGCCCGCCCTCCAGCCCCACTTCGGAAGAGAGGGGGCCTGATGTTTTAGTAATTTTTCAAGGCACCCACAAATTTCCATGCCCATAGTCCCTGGCCCACACCTCATCGCCCACTTGCAGCCCCCTTGGGGGTTTTGGGCATGAAGCTTCTGCTGCCACCCTATCTGGATGCAACCTGTCCAGTTTTGTGATCAGTTGCCTCCCCCACCGCAGCTCTGCTGGGCTTTTCCCTGTAGCTGTGCAGGGCGTGGAATGCTGGCAAAATAAAAAATCTGCCAATCTGTGATGCCAGTCCCCAGTCACTATATGCTCCAGTGACTCTTTTGTGGTCCGGACCATGCATTCGGCTTGACCATTAGAAGAAGGGTGAAATGGGGCTGACGTTGCCTGCCTGATGAGGTTTGCTCTCAGGAATGCCTGAAATTCTGCCGCTGTAAATTGGGTTCCATTGTCGGATACTATGATGTGTGGCAAAGAGTTTCCTAAGCACCTGGATGGTCCTAGCAGTAGTCATGTTAGCAACTGGAATTACTTCAAGCCATTTAGAGTGGCTGTCGATCACTATAAGGAAGAGCTGTCCCTGAAAGGGCCCAGCGAAGTCTATGTGAATTCTAGACCAGGGAGTGTGAGTCTCCCCCCACCTGTGAACTGGAGTGTGCGGCATTTCAGGCCTTGATTGTTGGCATGTGTAACATCCATGCACCTGGGCTTCAATGGCCTTGTCTAAACCTGGCCACCATAAGTAGCTTCTAGCCAAAGCTTTCATATGGACAATACCTGGATGACCTTCATGCAGTGATTGTAAGACCCTGTCTCTTAGTGAGGTGGGGACTATGACCCTGTTCCCCCATAGGATGCAACCCTTGTGAGCTGATAGCTTGTGTCTTCTAGTAAAATAACTCTGAAATTCAGGGCCTAGGTTTTTATCCAGCCACCCTATGTGCACCCAAAAAAGTACTCTACTTAGTGTCTTATCAGCTGCTGTTTCTGCAGCTATGTCCCCTGCATGGAGGGGAAACTCTGGCAAGTCCTGAATGGACAATATGTGGGCCACTGTGGCCAGATCTGGTTCGATTTGTGGCAGTGGAAGCCTACTCAGCCCATCTGCATGGCCCATTTCTTTGCCGGGTTTGTGAATCAGCTTCTAGGGGATAATATATGGGGTGTCTGTTTGTCTGTGGTGAATAACCCCAGTAGCGGTTTGTGGTCTGTGAAGACCATGAAGTCCCTGCCATATAATAGTCATGGAATTTTTTAACTCCAACTACCATGGCCAACGCCTCTTTGTCAATTTGAGCATAGTTACGCTCAGCAGAAGACAATGTCCTCGAATAAAATGTAATGGGAACTTGGGTTCCATCTTTCTCTAAGTGAGTCAAAAGTGCACCCACCCCATATGGGGATGCGTCACATGTTAAGCAGACTGGTTTAGACTCCCTGAAATGAGTGATATTGGAACTGACCAACAGAAGTGCCTTCAGGTCCTGAAAACATTTTTCGTGAATGCTGGTCCACTTCCAAGAAGCTTTTTTATCTAAGAGCCTGTGAAGCGGCTCAGCCCCTGCGGCCTTGTTAGGAAGGAACGCGTGATAGAAGTTGAGGAGGCCCAAGAATGCTTGCAGCTCTCCTTTTGTTTTAGGGCTAGGTGCCATCTGAATGGCCTTCACTTTGGACTCAGCTGGGTGGATGCCATTAGCATCAATGCGAAACCCCAAAAATTCAGTTGAGGGAATTTTAATACTGCATTTGCTCTTTTTTAGTTTGAGGCCTGATTCCTGCAGCCTCTGCAGGATGGCTCTGACCCTCCTTGCTAGCACCTCTGTGGATTCTCCAGCAATAAGCACGTTGGGTCTAGTTTGAATGCTATTGGCAGGCCCGTGTAAGTTCCTAGGGCTGAATCAAATACATCTGCGAAGTCCTTGCAAACTGACACTAGGCTCGTAACTAGTGTCCGGTTGATACCGGTTACTTGGATGCCTAGTGCATCAAACCAATCGAGCCCATTTAGGCTCATTCTCTGGCCCCCTACTACGACAACATCCAAGTGCCCCGAAAACCCCTTAAATTTAACGGCCACGGTGGCTTCACCCTTGACTGCGACTTTTGCATTCTGAAAATCTGTTAAAAGTATGTCAGAGGGCCTCAGCTTGGCCCATCTTCTACTGCGACTGCACACAAAATTAAATGTGTCCAGAGAAATAATGGAAACGGCAGAGCCTCTGTCCAGCTCCATCTTACAGTGCACCCCTTGCAGCTCCACCTGAAGTCTATACTTGGGTTTAAGGTGGCGTCAGGCCCCGGTACGGCAAACACTTCTACAGCTTGAGCAAAACCCCACGCTGAACGGCCCCGGGGCCCTGGTACCTCTCCTGGTCGGATCTTCCGACTGGCGATTCGATGGCCGATCCCTCTGGCGACCTCTGCAAACTGATGCAATGTGGCCAGTATTTCCGCAAGCCTGGCATGTGGCTGTCCGGAACCTGCAGTCCAAGCGTTGGTGGCGGCTGCCACAACCTGGACATCTAGGCAAGAGATCTGCCTTGTAAGTAGTCGCTTGCTGCTGTGGAGCTGCTGGTAGGGTTGTCTGTGCAACTTGTCGACTTTGGCATCTTCTTTTGAGTCCTCGGTGAGTTCTGTGTCCTCGGGGTGGACGGCTTCTTCGCGTTGCATTGTTCTGGCAGGCCAGATCATTCAGACGGCTCCACCAGCAGCTTTGTCCATCATGACTTCATTCTGGGAATCTGCGAACAACAGGACCTCTCTGGCAAAAAGTCTCTGCTGCAGCTCTCAGTTGCGGAGGCCGCAGACGAGCCGGTCTCGAAGTCGCTCTTTGATGTCTGAAAATAGACAGAGGCATGCGGCCTGCCTCAAGGCCGCAATGTACTTGTATGTGGTCTCTCCCGGCTGCTGTATTCATTGTTCGAAGGTGTAGCGCCATGCAATCACCGATATCTTGGGTTGGAAATGTTCTCCAAGCTTTCTCTTCAGTTCGGCATAGTAGATGGATTCCAATGGTGTGGGCGCAAACAGGTTTTCGGCCAGATCGAACGTCACTGGGTCACACACACAAAGCAGCGTGGCAGCCTTCAGTCCGTCCTCTGCGACCTGGTTCACCCAAAGGTAGTTCTCGACCTGGGACAGGTATGAGGGCCACCCTTGCTTGATGTCGAATTCTCGCAGCCTTCCAACCTTGGGCATTCTGCTGGTCTTTGTGGCTGGATCTCAGCATCTTCGAATCCTGCCTCTCTGTTGCCCAGGGACTGGTCCTCTGAGCGCGTGGCTTAGCTAGCCAACCGTAGGGTGGGAATTTGCTTTTCCCGCCAGGTGAATGCTGCCTCTCCCCTAGTGACTTTCAGCTTTGACGGAGAAGCAGGATCCCACCTTCATTGCCAGTGTTGTATACTGGGTTTTTTGTGTAGGAATGAAGATGAGGCGAGTGAGTTCAGCAAAGATCATGGTTTATTGCTTGCAGGATCTGAACTAGAGAACAGGGCTCAGATGCAGCAATTTATACCCTGGCCCCTAGGCGACGGCCAATAGGTTTGAAGCAACCTATTGCCGCCTAGGGGCAACCAATAGCAGTGTTGGAGATGGGCTGTCTGAGATGCTGGGAGCCATTAGCTAACTCCCTGCTCCAGCAACCTACCAGCCATTACCACGTGGTGTTAACAAGCAAGCCCAATACATTACAGGTTAACCTCCTCTTCTTTGTGGCTGCCCCTTAGATATTGAAACTGCTATCATGACCCCCCTTTTTTCATTACATCAGACATACCAAATTCCTGCAGCCATTCCCCATGTTTTAGCCTCCAGTTCCCTAATCATCTTTGTTGCTCTTCTCTGCACTCTGCACTCTTTCCAGAGTCTCAACATTTTTTTATAACAAGGCAAACAAAACTGCAATATTCCAAATGTAGTCTTACCAATGCATTACAGAATGGTATTAATACTTCATGTGATCTTGATTCTATCTGTTAATGAAGCCTAGAACTGGGTTGCTTTTTTGGCAGCTGAAGAATACTGCTGGCTTATATTAAATGATTGTCCACTAGGACTTGAAGATCCCTCTTGCAGTTACTATTATTTAGCCAAGTACCACCTATTCTATCCCTTTTCATTTGGTTTTTCTTGCCTAAGTGTAAAATCTTATTTTTCTCACTATTGAATTTCATTCTGTTAGATAGGGCCTAGTGTTCAGTCGGTCAAGTTCCTTCTGTATTTTGAGCCTATCTTCTGGAATGTTGGCTGCCAGCTTGGTGTCTGCAAATTGGATGAATTCCACTTCTATCCCCTCATATAAATTACATTGATGAAGAGTACTGAGCCTAAGACAGAGCCTTAGGGCACCCCACTGCATACTCCCCTCCATGTAGATGCAGTTCCATTAATGACTACATGTTTAGTGCAGTTTGTCAGCCAGTTACAAATCCATCTGTTGGTGATGCTGTCTAGCCCATATTTTATCAAGTAGTAAGTTGTGATCTATTTTATCAAATACCTTACTGAAGTCCAAGTAAATTATATCCATAGAATATTGCTGGTCCACTAATTTTACTTTGTCAAAGAATGCAATAAGATTTGGGATAATCTGTTTTTTTTCAAAAAATCTATGTTGGCTTCTGGTTATAACTTTGTTTACCTCTAGGTGTTCACAGATTCATAGCTTGATTATCTTTTGCAGAATTTCCCCAAGTATTGACGTCAGGCTGATAGGCCTGTAGTTTCCTGGATATTTTTTTCCCCTTTTTGAAGATGGAAATTACATTAGCCCTTTTCCAGTCATTTGGTGGTTCCACGGTGCTCCAGCATCTTTGAAAGATATGATTCAGTGGTTCTGAAATCACATCTGTCAGTGCCTTCAGAATCTTGGGATATAATCCATCTGTTCCTGGTGATTTGAACTAATCTAGGATAAATAAGTGTTCTGTTACCTTTTTCTTGCTTATTTTGACTTGCATTCCCAAGCTGCATATTACAGGGTTTTGTTTTGTTTTTGGTTTTTTTTTTTTGATAGGTTGGACTGTTTTTTTCCTGGACTGTTTTTTCCCCTTTTGTATAAAGACAGATGCAAAAAATGAGTTAAGCAGTTTTGTTTTCTCCCTGCTCCTTGTCACCTTCTTGTTATGTTCTTTCATTAATGAACCAATCATTTCCTTTTCTTGTTTTTTACATGTTGAAAGAAACTTTTTTGTTGTTATTTTTTACCCAAGCCTTAGTTCATTTTGAGCCTTTCCTGACTATACATTTCTGCAGATTCAGACTGTTTCCTGATGTTCTGCTTTAGTTATGTGTCCATCTTTCCCATTTTATACTTTTTGTCTTTCAGTTTTAGAGTTATTTATGCAGCCATGCTAGTTTCTTTTGAGATTTTTCCTTTTCATTGGAAATGTGGTAGACTGGGCTTTTATAATCTCACTTTTCAAAGTTTCCCAAGCTCTTCTTAGGTTGTTTTCCCCTTGAGGATTCTCATCCATGGAATCCTTCTCAAGCTCTTTCTAAGTTTGTTGAAATCAGCTCTTAAAAATCTTTAATCTTGCCTTGAACTTTAGTTGTCATTATGAGTTTTACAGTATATATATTATATATTTCCTGATTTTGCTGATTGTGAAGGATTTGCTAGGTCTATGATGATCTTGCTAACCAGCTACCGTGCTAGGGCAGTGGTCCATAATCGAGCCAGCTTCATTGCCATGTGTAAAGCTGATGGAGGAGTGCTTTGACAGACATGGATTCCATTATATACTTCTTTCATTTTGGTTCCAGATTTGTAGGGGATGCAAACATTTTCAATTATTGTACCCTACATTTCATCTTTTTTTAGCACATAGCCTACTGGAATATTTGTTGTATTAAGAACTGTATAATACATTAGTATAATGGTTGTTTGGTACCACTTTAGTCATTTTCTATGACTTTCTCTATTTTATGGTCCTACCAGTACTTGCTTTCAGGCAAATGATATCTCCTGTAGATCTTCCAATTAGCCATTATTGCTACTTTGTCATGCTGCTGCTTGTAGTCAGTCTGTGCAAACGTCTTACAGCAGCTTACCAGTCTACCGTTTCTTCAGTTTCTTTGCATGGGGGGTGGCATTTACTGTCTTGCTGTCTTCTCAATTCTGTCTTTGTATGCATTTGTCCTTAAGGTTTGGTCTTGTGCAGCCAGAATTACTCCCTCGGTCCCTTTCTTCAATTTTCCTGCTCTTAGCCATTGCCAGGTCTTGTTGTTATCTGCTTTCCATGCTATTTGTCATGGTTCCGAGTCTCCAACTAATGAGACAGATCAAAGAACAGTCCAGCATTGTTTACTACATTGGATATTTTTGCTCTGACACTATTTTTTTTAATGTACTGGCCATGTAGTGCTTTGTCTTCCCATGCCTCCATTCTGTTTTCCATTTGGTCTTTCTTGTAGGCCAGTTTGTTCTCTCCAGTAGTCAGTAAGCCTTCCTGGTGTACTAACTTCAGTGCATCTTCTTCATTGTCTTTCAGATGTTCTTCCAAAACCATTTTTTCTTCTTCAACCATCTGATGTATTTACAACATTCCACACCCACCAATTTGCCTTGGTAGATAGAGTCTGTCAATGTCACTAGGAGGATGAAAGGCATGATTCATTGTCATTATTTTTCTTATCTTCCTATCCATTGCTTTTAGTTCTGCTTGAACCCAGTCCAGTACTCCAGCTGTGTATCTAATGACTGGAATTACCCAATATTGATTACCTTGCTGGTATTTCCTCCATTGATTTTGGACTTTAAGATCTTCTTCACACTATTTATTCACCTCTAATCTTTTTTTTTACTTCAGTAAGCTTGATATTATCAGCTTGAAGGGTACCCAAGTATTTGTAGTAATCATCTGCATCTAGACTCAATGTTATTTTCATGGGGCATCTTGATTCCTTCAGTTTTCACTATTTTTCCTTGTTTTATAGTGAGTGTGGCACATATATGGACAGTGTTGAGCAGCAATTCTACTTCAGATATTGTTTATCCATACAGCTTCAGATCATCCATGTAAAGGAGGTGGGATAGTCTGGCAAATGTTTTTGATGTTTGATAGCCATGGCCTTGGTTATTCACTATTGTTCACAGAAAAATCAATGTAATGATAAACAGTAGTAGCGAAAGTGAATCTTCTTGAAAGATTCCTTTATTGATATTAATCTCTCCCAGTCTATCACCATTGACTTGCAGCCATGTCTTTCATTGTGCCATTGGTCTTTGCATATCGCCTCTGATGTTTCTACTGACTCTTGTTATTTCTACACAATTTCACCTCCTTGCAGTATGTTCTTAAACTGCTTGGCAACAAGTGGGTATAGACTAGTCAGATGTTTCAACCAAAATCCATAGAATTTATCTTCATCTGAGGCTGACCAATTCTTGATCTTCTTTGTCCTTTTCTTAACTATTTCTCCTGTTATTGGAAATTCTTTCATTTCATCTTCTTTTTTATTCATATCTACCTTTTTCAACCAAGCTTGTTCTTCTTATATTTGTCTGGATTATCCTATATCTTCACTCCAAATCACACTTTTTTTCTTTGTCATATGCTCATGGATTCATTCCAGTCTCTCCATGGATGGATTCAGTGGTGGTGGGATTCAAATATGTGAACAACCGGTTCTCTGTGTGGATGCCACTTCCGGAAGTCCATTCTGAGCCTGGGCAACAAACAATTAGCTACCGGTTCTGCCGAACTGGTGCAAACTGGCTGAATCCCACCACTGGATGGATTGATAGAAATAGTTTCTGATTGGATTGAAATTGGAGATTCTGCCTATAATTTGCAATTCTAGCTTTGTATATGCTGATCTTTTTGGCTGTAGCTACTGTTTGCTGCTTTATCATTTCCAGTGCTTTCTTGATCTTCCTTGTTTCTAAGTGGTATTACTTGATAGTCTTGTTCTTCAGCTTATTTTCCTTCATTTGCTCTAGCTTACTTGTATTTGATCTCAGCTTGCTAATCCTATTTTTTTGCCTGTTCTTCCATTTTGGTGGTGCACTGTTTGGCTTTTTTTCTTCTTTTTGGATTTACATCCCAGGTATTCAGTTATTACTGCAGCTGTTCTGTACATTGGTTGATTTCTTGCAGTGAGCTGGTGCTTATATTTATTTGACATTTCACTATTAGCATCTTTTAATGCTTTTGCCAGCTGTTTCTTTGGAATAGGCTTCAAAGAAAGGCAACCTTCAATGCAGGTAACCTTATTCTGTTGTTTTTGTGCTGTTCTAGATGCTTAATTATTCAATTTTTTCAGTTTTTCTAGTTCTTTAGTTTGAGGGGTTTGTTCTTTCTGAGGCAGAGGAGAGAGTGCCTGGTTCTGTAGCTGTTCAGGTTTCCCCTACTGCCAACTCCCCCTGGTTTGCCTCTATAGTCTGACTTACTTCTGGCAAGGCCTTGGTTTCTTTGCCCTGGGCAGACCTTTGCAATTCTTCCAATTCTGCTTCTGTGAATACTTTATTTCATATTATAAATTGACATTGATCTGTTAGCGTCTGTTCTGTTATTTCTGATTCTAGATGTTAAAGTAGTTGAGGGATTATTCATTACCTTGAGGAATTATTGTTATTGCTTACAAATATTTATTATAAATATCTTTTTTATTCTATTAAATTCTTTTTAAAAATATGTACATAGACTCTGCTAACTAAAGGTAAATATGAAAATAAAAATAGATTAAAAAAAAGAATACCATTGCCATAGATGTATACTACAGGCCACCCAACCAAGTAGAAAAAAAATAGATGAACCTTTTACTAACCAGTTAACTAATGTCTGTAGAAAACACACTACATCAGTAACAGGAGAATTTAACTACCCTGACATCAACTAGGAGACAAACTCTGCATCAGGTGGGAGATCAAATAGGCTCCTGACAAACTTAGCTGACAACTTTCTCATCAAAAAGGTAGAGGAGGGAACTAGAGGGTCAGCTATATTGGACTTAATTCTTACTAACAGAGAAGAAATGATAGACGGGTTGAAGTTGCAGGAACTTTGGGGGAGAGTGGCTGTGTCATATTGGTATTCAATATAATGCAGGGAAAAACAATAGAACAAAATCAAACTAGGTTTTAGACCAGTGGTCCCCAACCTTTTTTGCAAACCAGGGACTGGCTTTGTGGAAGACAATTTTTCCATGGTGGTGGGGAAGTTTCATGCACTACCTAGATCCCGCACATGTGCAGATGCAGCTTCACTTGCTTGTGTGGCCTGGTTCCTAACTGATGATTTCAGCAAATGTAGAGAGAGCTTGGGGATGATCCTTGGGGAGGATTCCATGGATGAAAATCTTAAAGGGGAAAACAATTCAAGAAGCTTGGGAAATTCTGAGAAATGTGATTATAAAAGCACAATCCAGCAAAATACCACTAAAAAAGAAAAATAAGAAATCCAAGAAAAAACCCGCATGATTGCATAAAGAACTCTCAGATATACTGAAAGAAAAAAGGATAAGTATAAAAAAAATGGAAAGAGGGACACATAACTAACGCAGAATATCAGCATATATCCTGAATGTACAAAGATGAAGTCAGGAAAGCTAGGGCTCAGAATGAACTAAGACTTGCAACAAATGTCAAAAGCAATAAAAAAATGTTTCTTGCAACATGTAAAAACAAAAAAGTCAAGAAAAAAGTGGTTACCACTAATGGAGAAAGATGGCAAGGAAGTGACAGGCATCAGGGAGAAAGCAGAGCTGCTTAATTCATTCTTTGTATCTGTCTCCATGCAAAAGGAAAAAATAGCCCAACCTACCAAAATGTAACGTAAAAGATAGACTAAGAATATAAATTAAAATAGTAAGAGATGGTAAGAGAACACTTGTCCACTCTAGAGGACTTCAAACCACCAGGACTAGATGACTTCAAACCACCAGGACTAGACAGATAACTGAAGGAACTGGCAGACATGATCTCAAAACCATTGAACTATATCTTTCAAAGATCCTGGGGCCCCAGAGAACTATCAGAGGACTGGAAAAGAGCTGATGTGATTCCCCATGTTCAAAAAGGGGAAAAAATAGATCCAGGAAACTACAGACTAATCAATACCTGGGAAAATCCTGGAAAAGATAATCAAGCAATAGTTCTGAGAAGTTATAAGTTATAAGGAGAAGCCACCATGGCTTTGTCAAAATTGGATCATGCCAAATAAATCTTATTTCATTATTTGACAAAGTGACAAAACTAGTGGAGCAGCGAAATTCTGTGAATATAATTTATTTGGACTTCATAAGGCATTTGACAAAATAGGCCACAACCTACTACATGATAAGATAGAAAAATGTGGGTTAGACAGCATCACCACCAGATGGATTTGTAACTGGCTGACAAACCGCATTCAACATATAGTCCTTAATGGAACTACATTTACATGGAGGGAAGTAAGTAATTCCATTTTAAGCCCAATATTCTTAAACATTTTCACAAATTATTTAGACGAGAAATACAAAGAGAACTCATCAAATTTGCAGATGATGCTAAACTGTCAGGAATAGTCAACACCCCGAAAGAGAGGTCAAGATCGAGATGGTCTCAACAGACTTGTGCACTGGGCCCTATGTAATAAAATGAAATTCAGTATAGAGAAAAGTAAGGTTTTACACTTAGGCAAGAAAAAACAAATGTACACAGGTATAGAATATGTGGAACCTTGCTCGAGCAATGACTGTGAGCAGGGATCTTGGAGTTCTAATGGACAATCACTTAAATATGAGCCAGCAGTGTGCAGTGGCAGCCAAAGAAGCAAATGCAATCCTTGGCAGCATTAACTGAGGGATTGAATCAAGATTACATGAAGTGTTAATACCACTTTATAATGTCTTGGTAAGACCACACTTAAAATACTGCATCCAGTTTGAGTCACCACGATATTAAAAAAAGAGACTCTGGAAAAGTGCAGAGAAAATTGCATCTTAAACGAAGAAGGGCTAGAGGCTAACATACATGAATGGTTGCAGGAATTTGGTATGTCTAGTCTAGTGAATAGAAGGACTAAGGGTGACATGATAGCAGTGTTCCAATTTTTGAGGGGCTGCCAGAAAGAAGAGGGGATCAACCTATTTTCCAAAGCAGTAAAAGGCAACACAAGAAGCAATGGATGGAAATTAATCAAGGAGAAAAAACTAGAACTAAGGAGAAATTTCCTGACAGTGAGAACAATTAACCAGTGGAACAGGATCCCCTCAAAGGTTGTGGGTGCTCCATCATTGGTGTTTTTAAAGAAGAGACTGTACAACCATTTGTCTGAAATAGTATAGAATCTCCTGCTTGAGCAGGGGACTAGAACAGGGCTTTTCAACTGGTGGTACGCATACCACCAGTGGTACTTTAGCACCTGGCAGGTGGTATGCAACCCCTAGCCAAGTGTAGCGGGGGTGGGAACCAGCTAAAGTGGCTCCGCACAGACATGGAGGAGATCAGCTGGAACTGCAGAGCTTGACAGAAGCCCCAGGATGGACACACATGGCAACATGGTAATTGGAGCTTCCGGCACACCCAGAAGAGAAGAGGAGGAGGGTGGAGAAAAGAGAAGTGTAAAAGGGACAGGTTTTGGCAGGAGAGGGAGCAGTGAGGAGAGACAGAGCAAGTGGATTGTTTTCGGAGGAAGAGTGAGTGAACAAGCGGCCTGTTTAGTGAGCGGCATGTTTTCAGGGGAAGGACATGTGAGCAAGCAGCCTGTTCAGCGAGTGGTGTGTTTTCGGGGAAGGGCGCATGAGCGAGCAGCCTCTTTAGTGAGCGGCATGTTTTCAGGAGAAGGGCGCATGAGCAGGTGGCCTCTTTAGCAAGTGACATGTTTTGGGGGGAAGGGCAAGCGAGTGAGCTGGGCAGGAGCTCCAGGATCGGTGTGTGCTTCTGCAGGGCTATGGGGGCTCAGTAGAAGCCCCAGGATCAGCACATGCAGCTACAGCTCATTGGCACTTCTGCTGAGCCCAGCACTGATCCTGGCGCTTCTGCTGAGCCCCAAAGAAGCGCCAATCAGCTGGAGCCCACCACTGATCCTGGCATTTCCGCTGAGTCCTGACAGCCATGCAGAAGCATGGATCAGCTGTGAGGGCTCAGCAGAAGCGCCAGGATCAGCGAAGGAAGGAAGGAAGGAAGGAAGGAAGGAAGGAAGGAAGGAAGGAAGGAAGGAAGGAAGGAAGGAAGGAAGGAGATGGGAATGATAAGGAGGGAAAGAAGGAGGGGAGGAAGAAAGGAAGGAAGGAAAACAACAGAGGGAGGGAGGGAAGGAAGGTAGGAAGAAAGGAAAGGAAGGAAGGAAGGAGATGGGAATGAGAAGGAGGGAGGCAGGGTGGGAGGGAAAAAGGAAGGAAGGAACCCCCCCCACATGATAACCATAATGCTAATGCGGCCCTCAATGAAATTGAGTTTGACACCCCTGATATAAAAGATTGTTAAGTGAATCTAGTTTCCCCATTGACTTTGCTTGTCAAAAGGTTGCAAAAGGGATCACATGACGTTGAGACACTGCAGCCATCATAAATATGAATCTGTTGCCAAGCATCCAAATGTAAATCACATGACCCCGGGAATGCTGAAATGGTCATAAGTGTGAAAAATGGTCATAAGTCACTTTTTTACTGCCGTTGTAACTTCGAACAGTCACTAAGCAAACTGTTGTAAGTCAAGGACTACCTGTACTTTATCACTTTTTTCCTTTTTATGTTTTTTTGGTCATCAAGTTTTTGACATCTTGCTAGGTGATATTGCCATATCCTAAAAGTGGTACAATGGGTGAAAAGGTTGAAAAGCCCTGGACTAGAAGACCTCCAAGGTCCCTTCCAACTTTATTATTCTGTTAACTTTTTGTCACAGCTGAACATATCAATTTGGGAAAAATATCATATTAAGAGTTGCCATTTCTTATTTAAGATATGAATATTATTTGTCCCTATGTAATACTTATTATTACAGGTGGTTCTTCACTTATGACCACAATTTTGCATAAAATTTCTGTTGCTAAATTGAGTGTGGTTGTTAAGTTGTTAAGTGAGTTGTACTCTATTTTGCAACCTTTCTTCCCAGAGTTGTTATGTGAATCACTGCAGTTGTTAACTTAGTAACATGGTTTTTAAGTGAATCTGACTTTTTCTTTGACTTTGTCAGAAGGTCAAAAAAGGTGATCACATGACACTGCAACCATTATAACTATGAGTCAGTTACCATGCATCTGAATTTTGATCATGTGACCATGGGGATGCTGCAGTGGTCATAAGTGTGAAAAATGATCAAAAGTCACTTTTTTCCATGTGGTTGTAACTTCAAACAGTCACTAAATGAACTGTTGTAATTCAAGGACTGCCTGTATAAGTTCCTAGTATATTGTACTAAAATATAATAGTATTTGTATCCTGCATTTCCTTAGTAGGGATTTTAGGCACTCTGAATAAGAAATGTTTTCATTCTTTTTTTCCTTTTCTTTCTGCATAGAACTGGATGATCATACACCACTTTGCAACTGTACCTCCACCACCCTCTGTTCCATATTTTCCCAAGGAATATATTATTTATACCCCTTCAATATTGAGTACCACATTTTAGCATCCACAATGCTGTACGTGGTCTGGAAAAACATTGGGCGTAAAGTTGAATATCTACAGCCACACAAGATGCCATTCAAGTTTCAAGGCAAAGCAATAGGCAACATCTTAGGTCTAGTAGTATTTATTACAACAATAGCAGTTGTAGTTGTTTATCTTATTCAGATTGGGCGTTCAAAATTAAAGAGTGAACTAGCACTTACTATGTTTTACTTGTATGCCATCACAGTACTGGCACTCATGTGTGCAGCTGGTATTGTGGCGATTCTAATCTATAGACTTGAAGACAAATCACTGGATGTGTCTAAAAATCCAGCTAGAAAACTTGATGCTGATCTCTTGGTGGGGACAGCCTCAGGCTCCTGGCTTCTTTCGTGGGGTTCTATTCTTGCAATTATCTCTGCTCAGTCCCATCCTGCATATACATGGTTCAATTTGCCCTACTCTGTACTTGTTATTATTGAGAAATACATTCAGAACCTCTTCATAATTGAATCTATACATCATGAGCATGACAAGAGTAATGATGACATTAAAACTCTGCGAATATTAACAGTGTCCAGTGGAAGCAATTTCTCCCCTACAGCTTCCTACAAAGAAATCTATAATGGAACAAATGGAGAGTTGTCATCCATATATTATGGAAATAGTTATCCATCTGAGAACAGTTCCACTTGTGCTTTCCATGAAAACATTGATCAGAGCAAGATTCCAGTCCCTCCATCCTCTCCAGATTTCTCATTCACTCTGAGAAAATTCTCTGTCAACAGCAAAAGAACTATCTTGAAGAATATTGCTGTATTTTTGTTCTTGTGTAATCTCTCAGTAAGTATTTAAAATAATGCAATTTATTCTATAGTGGGACAATTGCCCTCAGTGTGTTTTGTCTTTAACATTAAGTTGGTCTGCAGAAATCAGAAGATGAAATTCTTCCTATTCATGTAACTTGTCAAGCAGCTGTATGAGCACAACCACCAGAGGCCAGATGAACTTTTTCTCTTCCAAAGAGTAAGCAAAGATTGAACTTGCTTGCTCTTCAATCAATAAAGAGCCAAATTAGTGTAATAAAAAGCCCTCTCAATTTCTGCCCACAAACTAGCAAACAAGCATCAAAAGAGAGAGGAATTGAGAAGGAAGAGGGTGGTCTAGAAATTACAAAATGCAGACAGTTCTGCTAGTCAAAGCATATTATTAAATGCTTCTCCCCCCCCAAAAGAAGATTTTATCTCCTTTATTATCGTCTATAGCAGGGGTGTCAAACTCACAATGTCATGTGACGTGTCGTAACGTATTGCGACTTTTTCTCCATTGCCGGCAATGGGGTGGGTGTGGTTTTGGCACGACGCATCTGGCCCATGGGCTGGCAGTTTGACACTCCAGATCTATAGGCACTAGGGGCTACTCAACCATATTAGCCAGCTGGCAGATAAGTTTTAAATGAGTCCCCTTCTCATAGCTATTTTAAAAATTATTTATTTTGTCCAATTAGTATTAAGTTTTATTGCTTTTTTCAGTCTATAATTTTAAACCTAAGAAAATGGTTTGAAACCAGGAAAACGATTACATGACAATGTGAACAAAAATATTATGAAATAAAATGTAAAATTCTGCAACTGAATTTTTAGCTAAATTATATGAATCAAGCTGAAAAATATTGTTCCCAGCATAATCTCACAGGGATAGTGTCATCTAGATATTTTTTTTTAAAAAATGTTCTTTTTTTATAGCTTTGGATTCCACAAGCTTTTGGTTGCCGCCCTGAATATGACAATGGCCTGGAAGAAATGGTTTTTGGATTTGAACCTTGGATCATTATGGTGAATCTTGCAATGCCCTTTTCCATTTTCTACCGGATGCATTCAGCAGCCTCCCTCTTTGAGGTTAGCTGCAAAATGTAAATTGTATAATTTCATCAAGAAGGAAGTATGAAAGGCTGGGAAGATAAATATACTTGATAGATCTTGACGATCCAAGATCATTGAAATGAATTCATCTGACATCTCTTCACTCCCCCAATCCACATCTTAGGAAAGAAGAACTCTTGAAGACAGGATGGTCCAAACAGGAACTTTTACTAAAACATGATTGACAGTGGATAATCTAGACAGGATCTGGAAACTGTGCCGCAGATTGATACTTTTAAAGTGTCCCTGAGTAAAAACCCATCCCCTCAGTCCATTTGGTCAGTCCTGGATCGGTTAAGTTTCATGTGTCAAAACCTTTCATGGGAAAAGGGATCTTCCATGCATTTACAACATTTGATTCCTCCCCTTCAAATTCCAATCGGAGATACAAACCAGAATCCCCCTCCCTCTTTCTTTGTTCTTCTCAGTTCAAAGGTTCTTTCCCTGGTCTTTGATGATGGCCCACAGGCAGGCTGAATAAACAACCTTGCATCTAATGGATAGGGATGGCCAATTAACATCTTCTCTTACCCTCCTTGGGATGGCAGAATCCAGTAAGGGGGTGAGATTTAGATTTGCACAGATAGGGGTTTAGGAATGTAATATAAATGGATTCTGACAATCTGCTCTCCTTAAAAGAAATATAGGTCAACCTGTAGAGGAAATAAAATATAAATGTTAGCCCAGTTTGTTAGGATATTCAGTATGAAACTTCTTAAGCAACTTTGGTGCTCTAATGTGATGTTTATTGACCCACTCATTTTCTGAGGAGGGGAGGTGTTTCCAAGCTACTAGATATTGAATTGCTCCATGGTGTTGCCTGGAATCTAGGATTTCCTTCACCTCGAAGTGTTGTTCTCCTTCCACCATGATGGGAGGTGGTGGTGGTGGTGGGTTTTTGTTTGTAGGGGTGACTGTTGTTCTCTGTAGTGAAAAATTGAGTGCATCTGCCTAAGATTTTTGGTTAGTCCTAATTCAACTGTTACTGGGTTTATGATTCTTTTAATTGAAAAAGGTCCAATATATTTTGGTCCGAGTTTTTTACAGGGTTGTAGTGATTTAAGGTATTTTGTGGATAAATATACCATCTCTCCTACCTTGAATGGTTTGGGATCGACTCTTTTTTGTCTGCCTGTGTCTTGTATGCTTGTCTAGCTTTGTCTAAAGCTTTCCTAATGATTGGCTAGGTGTTTTGTAATTGTGCAATCCATTCCTTCAGTGCTGGGATTACCAGTTCATTTGGGATTAGTTCTGGCATGGGGTTGAAACTTTGACCGGTAGCTATTTGAAAAGGAGTGTAACCTGTGCTGGAGTGGACTGCATTATTATATGCCACTTCTGCGAAAGGTAGTAGGTCCATCCAATTTGTTTGCTGGAAATTAATAAAGCATCTTAAATATTGTTCAAGTACTGAGTTTGATTTTTCACATTGACTGTTCGATTGAGGATGATGACTAGATGTCAGTCCTTGGGTGGTTCCTAAAAGGGGTAAACATTTTTTCCAAAATGCTGACATAAATTGCACCCCCCTATCAGATATGATGCATTGTGGTGCCCCATGCAATCTGTAAATATGCTGCATGAAAAGTTTTGCTAAGGCTTTTGTGGTGGGGATCTTTTGGAAAGGGAATGAAGTGCACTTGTTTGGAAAACAAGTCCGTGACCATCCAGTGTTCCCATTGCTTTCTGGTAATTCCACTATAAAATCCATGGCTATTTCTTGCCATGGGGCTGAGGGGTTCGCCACCAGTTTTAACAGTCCTGGCGATTTCCCTTGCAGCCTCTTAGCCTCTTAGCCGTCGTACAAATTTGGCAGCTGCCCACGTAGCTTTCTATGTCCTTTTTCATGGATGGCCACCAAAATTGCCTTTTAGTTAAAAGCAGCTGCATGAAATTGATCCTCTGGGTGGCAGGTATGTATAACTTCTCACCCACCCAGGGTAGTCCATCTTTGATTGTGCACACATGTCTATTTTTCTGGAACCATTCATCACTTTCCAAAGACTTTCGGAATTCTATTCCAGTTTGGCTATCCACCTGCGGCTTCATTTTAGCTTGGGCCCTGGTGGTGACTGGTGCTGCCAGTTGTTGTTCGGGCACGAGTGGTTTAGAGTCAGTAACCCATGGGGCATGCGAGATAATGCATCTGTCAAAAAATTCTCTTCCCCCCCCGGTAAGTGTTTGAGGGTGAAATGGAATCGGTGAAAATGTTGGGACCAGCGGGCTTGCTTAGGAGTGAGTTTCCTGGGTGTTTTTAGTGCCTCCAAATTTTTGTGGTCTGTCTAGACCTGGAAGGGGATTTTATTTCCTTCAGGGAACTGGCGCCATGTAAGTAATGACCACCGCACAGAATATGCCTCTTTTTCCCATACGGACCAACGTTCTGTCTCCGTGAGTTTCCTGGATGTTAATGCACATGGTTGCAATGCCCCCTCATCATTTTCCTGTAATAATACAGCTCCCACCACCACATCGCTTGTGTCTGCCTGTATTACAAAAGGGTTATCTGGATCTGGGGGTCTCAGGACAGGTTTGGCAGAAAAAAGTCTCTTTAGCCTCTCAAATGCTGCTTGACATTCCATTGTTCACTTCAGAGACTATTCTTTCCTGGTGGAAATCACATTTCGATAGTTTAACATATAGGTGGGCGGCCCACAACTTTTTCAGAACTGCTGTGACTAGGTTAATATGTTCCTCTTTAGTCTCAGTGAAGATAAGGATGTCATCTAGGTAAACCAGGACCCCCTTATATAGATGCTGTCTTAGCACATCATTGATTAATTGCATAAAAACTGCAGGGGCCCTTGCAGTCCAAATGGCAGTGTCACGACGTCCTCTGCGAAGAATCACGAACACACCAAAGGTACGGGTGACAAGGTTTATTATTCAACTCTCACAAAACAAACTGTGGTAAAGTCAGCGTTGAGGCATCCAGACTCAACGCTCTTTTATCATGCAGTTACACCTTAACCCCACCCCTTCAGAGCAAACCGGCATCCGCCCACCTCCCCATAAAAGCCCCACCCATCACCCTGCACAGCCACCACCCACCGCGTGCGTTGCTGCGGCCCGCTGGGCCTTTCCTCAGGTAAGTTCTGTCCTTCCGCCTCCATACGCCCCCCCCTGTCCGTCCCGGTATTGCAACTACGTAATCCCCCCTGGGCCCACCCGAACGCCCAGCCGGAGAGAGAGGTAGCGTGGGCATGGCCACCTCCCCGTCCGTGGCTGCCTGCGGCAGGTCAGTCCTTCTGGCCGCTTCTCCATCGTTCCTTACTTGTCCCGGCTCTGGCTGCGGTTGCGTTCTCGCAGGGTGCTCCGTTGGTGATGTGCCCGCCGGCCGGTAGGTGGACGGCTGACGCTGTTCCCAGGGGCCGGGCACAGGCACAGCCCGCGGCTCCGGGTCCAGCTGCCGGGGCACCGGGAGTTCGGCCAGTGCAGGCGTGTACACCAGCTGACTGACGGGCGCCCGGAGTCGTCCTCGCCAGTAAGGTAAGAGCGCGTCCGTCGGCTGCCCGGTTGTGGGCGCGCCAGTCAGCTGCCTGGCAAGGACCTGGTGCCGCTCATGTCGGTCGGGCGAGGCCACGCCCATCAGCTGATCGGCGGGAGCCCGACACCGCTTCTTCCGGTTGGGGGTGGGTGCAGCTGGCGGCCCCAACGCCGGCTGGTCCAGTGCCGCGTGGCCGCCGCGCCCCGGCGTGGCCAGCATGGGCGTCTGCTGGCCAGTAGCAGGCTGCTGCGGCCCGGGAACGCAGGTGAGTATAGGAGATGGCGGTCTGTTGGGGGAGGGTGGAATCGCTGCCCCGTGTCAGCGTGGAGAGCGGCGGAGGCGGTGTCGGGGACCGGGTGGTTGGCAAGCTGGCGGGGCTTGACAGTCAGCTTCCCCTACCACATGCCCACCAGCAAAGGAAGAACGACAAGATGGACATCCACGGACCCAGGCCACTGAGTCCCCGGCTCCACCCCCCGGTTTGGACGGATGTGTACGATGAAAGGCCGTGACGAGACGAGCTGCTCGGAAGTCCCCTTTTCCCACCCAAGAGGCCTCCGCCAGCGGGTATCCTTTCCACAATACAAGGTACTGCACTTGCCCCCTCCATACCCGTGAATCGAGGATTGCCTGTATTTCATACTGGTCCCCGTGAACAGGCCCCGGTGCATTTCCACCTGCCTTCCCTATCATCCCCCTGGCGGGTCTCAGCAGGCTACTGTGGAAGACTGGGTGGACCTTCCCTAAGAACTTTGGCAACCGTAGTTGTACAGTCACGGGGTTGATCATTCGGACCACTTGGAAAGGGGCAAGGAACTCGGGGCCTAATGTCCTGCTCGGTACCCGCAACTGTAAGTACTTGGTCGACAGGTATACCCACTCCCCAGCCTTGGGGGTCTCAAAAGGTTCCTGCTTCCTGTCTGCCTGCTCCTTAACCCGTGCTTGGGCCTTTGCCATCGCCTCCTTAGCGACCTTCCAAACACCCTCTAGTTGGCACATCCACTCCCCGGGCCCGGTGGGTGTTACCGGTCCTTGTCCACACTCAAGGACAGGGACGAGGTCATACCCTGCCACCACCTGATATGGTGTCAAGCCCATGCTGCTGTGCACGGCATTGTTGTGGGCGACCTCAGCAAACACAAGGAGGTCTACCCAGTCTGTTTGTTGGTATGACACGTAACTCCTGAGGAGCCTTTCCACTGTGGTGTTAGCCCTCTCAGCAGCTCCGTTGGTGCTCGGGTGGTAGGCAGAGCTCAGACCCTGGGTGGACCCGATGTGTTGCAGGAACTCCCACCAGAACCGTGCCATAAATTGGGCCCCACGATCTGAAATCATCCATCGGGGAACCCCATGTAGCCGATAGACATGTGTCAGAAACATCCATGCCAATTGTTTGGCAGATGGTAGTCCTTTACAGGGGATGAAGTGTGCCTGTCTGGAGAAGAGGTCGATGACCGTCCAGATCACTGTGTAGCCCCTACTTTCCGGCAACCCGACGATAAAGTCCATGGCAATGTCTTGCCATGGCCGTTCGGGGTCCTATACCGTCTGTAACAGTCCTAACGGCTTCCCAACATGGGGTTTTACTGTGGCACACACGTGACAGCTCCGGACGTGTTGTTCCACGTCTGCCTTCATGCACGGCCACCAGAATTGGCGCCGTGCCAAGTGTAGGGTTTTAAGGAAGCCGAAGTGGCCGGCCTGTTTGGCGTCGTGACACCGGTGCAGGACGGTGGAGCGAAGTGCTTGGGGCACATATAGCTTATCCCCGTGCCAGGCCAAGCCATTGCACATGGTGAGAAGACCGGGGTGCTCCTTCAGCCAGGCGTCCATAGCTAGAGCATCACTCATGGCACAGGACAGATCATCCTCCACGCCGCAGACCACCTGGTTCGCGGCCGTGGATTCACCTGGCGGGATGAGCTCTTGTACCACTGCTTCCCATTTGGTGTTGTATTGCGGAAGCCGTGAGAGCGCGTCGGCAAGAAAGTTCCGTCCCCCCGGCACGTATTTCTGAACGAAGTTAAACCGCTGGAAAAAGAGAGCCCATCTGACATGTTTAGGCGCCAGCTTTCTTGGCGACTGTAGGACCTCTAAGTTTTTGTGGTCCGTCCAGACCTTGAAGGGGTGGGCGGCCCCCTCCAATAGATGATGCCACGTCTCCAGGGCCGTGCGCATGGCGAACGCCTCCTTTTCCCAAATCGCCCATGCACGCTCTGCGGATGACAGCTTCTTGGATGAGTAGGCACACGGTTGGAGTGCACCCTCCGTGTTTCGTTGTAATAGCACAGCCCCTACCGCGACGTCGCTGGCATCGACTTGGACCACGTACGGTAGGTCCGGATTGGGGTGCGCCAACACCGGTTCCTTAGCGAACAAGGCTTTCAGGGACTCGAACGCCTGTTGGCACGTGGTGGTCCACGCCAACTTCAGCCCTGGACGCGGCCTCTCCCCGGTCTCCCATGTACGCAGCAAGTCCATCAACGGCAGGGCTATCACCGCAAAGCCTGGGATAAATTGACGATAGAACTTCGCAAACCCCAGGAAACTCTGAAGCTGTCGTCGCGTCCGTGGTGCTTGCCACTGCTGCACGGCTTCCACTTTATGAGGGTCCATCTCTATGCCACTTGCTGAAACCCAATACCCCAGGTAATCCAACCTTGTCTTGTGAAACTCACACTTTGTGAGCTTCACATAGAGACGGGCAGCCAGCAGCTTCCATAGCACCTGGTGCACAAGGGTGACGTGCTCCTCCATGGTCTTAGAATTGATCAGGATGTCATCCAGGTAAACTAGCACCCCACGGTACAGGTGCTTGTGAAGCACCTGATTTATCAGTTGCATAAAGACGGCTGGGGCTCCCTGGAGCCCAAACGGCATAACCCGGAACTGGAAGCTGCCCAATGGACAGTTGAACGCCGTCTTCCATTCATCTCCGGCTCTGATCCTCACCCGGTAATACGCCTCTCATAAATCCAATCTCGTGAAAATGCGGCCTGTCGACAGGTGTGCCAGGAGGTCCTTCATGAGGGGCAGCGGATACAAGTGTTCCACGCAGACCACGTTGACTCCACGGAAGTTGACACACAGTCAAAGCATGCCCTCCTTCTTTTCTTGGACCGGGCAGGTTGGATGAATCCCCTTGCGAGGTTTTTATCAATATAACGTCACAATTCCTGCATCTCGTTGGGTGTCAGGGCGTACATGCGTGGCTTTGGCAGCTTGACACCTGGCTCAAGCTCGATGGCGCAGTCCATTGCTTGGTGGGGAGGCAAGGCATCACACTCCCTCTCGTCAAACACCTCAGCCAGGTTGGTGTATGCCTGTGGAAAACGGGCTCCCACCACCCCTTCTGTCCCTTGGACTTGCTCGCTCCCTGGCTGACCAGAGGGACCCACATATGCGTGCGGTGGCGGTTGTGGTCCTGTCCCCAACCGCAGATGTCGACACCCCCCTTCCCACCATATCGTGGGACCCCACTTGTCGAGCCACGTCAGCCCCAGGATTACCGCCTCCGTCATAGATGGAATGACAAGAAACCGCATTGTCTCCCAATGGGTCCCCATCTCCAAACGGATAGGGCTCATCACACGGGTTACCGCCCCCCCCCAGAAGGGACCCATCCACCTGCTGGAAACGGAGAGGGGTTGGTAGTCGCCGCACCTCCAGTCCCAACCGGGCAACCACCGTCTGGCTGAGTAGGCACCGGGTACTACCTGAGTCAATCAGGGTCGGGTAGGCCTCCCTACGACCCGTCCGCAGGTTGACGAGCACAACCAGAACCGTGAAGGGTACCACCGGGTCACTCACCATGGGGTCCTCCTCCTCCTCCTGGCTCTCGTAGGGTTCTGGGTCGTTAGCCCCAGGTGTCTCCGTCCCCGTTGCTGGTGTCATCATGAGGGTCACCATCTGGTGAGCAGCTCTCGAACATTCCACCCACTTCCGTGCTGTGGCTCCCTTGCCAGAGGGGGTGGCTGCGGCCGCACGGGGCACCAGCAAAGGGCAGTCGGCCACACGGTGTCCCGGCTGATCACACCGGAAGCATCTTATGGTTGGCCTTGTGGGCGGCACAGGTGGTTTTGCCGCTGGTGCCACGGTCTTCCAGTCCTCCTCCTTTGGCTTATCAGGGATCCTGCGGGGCCCAACCGCCCCCTCCGGCTTCCCTCTACACTCACGCAGCCGGATGTCGAGTTCGACAGTGACACGATACCACTCCAGCAGTCGCTCGGGCACACCATGCACCACGCACGCCCTACATAGCGCGCTGTCCAACCCTGCCTGGAAGTGGTGCACCAGCAGGTGTTCCGGCCAGGAGCGTAGCTTGCGAGCCACTCGGCGAAACTCACCAACATACGTCGGTCAGGCAAGGCCGCGCCCATCAGCTGATTGGCAGGAACCCAACGCTGCTTCTTCCGGCTGGGGGTGGGTGCGGCTGGCGGCCCCAACGCCGGCTGCTTTGGCACCGCGTGGCCGCCGGACCCCGGCGCGGCCAGCATGGGCGTCTGCTGGCCGGTAGCAGGCTGCTGCGGCCTGGGAACGCAGGTGAGTATAGGAGACGGCGGTCTGTTGGGGGAGGGTGGAACCGCTCCCCCGTGTTGGCGTGGAGAGCGGCGAAGGCGGTGTCGGGGCCCGGGTGGTTGGCAAGCCGGTGGGGCTTGACAGGCAGGACTTTGAACTGGTAGCAACCCATTGGGCAAGTTAACACACTCTTCCATTCGTCTCCTTCCTTAATCCTAATGTGGTAGTATGCTTCTCTCAGGTCTCGTTTGGTAAAAATCCTTCCTTTCGATAGGTGGGATAGCATATTCTTCATTAGGGTTAGGTAGTTGTAAGTATGGAAAATGGTCATAAGTCACTTTTTTTAGTGCTGTTGTACCTTTGGTCACTAAATGAATATAGGTAGGTCAGTTTGGTGTCTCCAGTAGTCAGTAAGCCCTCCTAGTGTACTAACCTCAGGGCAACATCTTCATTGTCTTTCAAATATTCTTCCAAAGCCATTTTTTCTTCTTCAACCATCTGGTGTATTTAGAACATTCCAGACCCACCGATTTGCCTTGGTAGATAGACTCTGTCAAAGTCACTATGATTCATTGTCATTATTTTTCTGATCTTCCTATCCATTGCTTTTAGTTTTGCTTGAGTCCAGTCCACTATTCTAGCTGTGTATCTAATGACTGGAATTATCCAATATTGATTGCCTTGATGGAATTTCCTCCATTGATTTTGGGTTATGTTCATGGGGCATCTTGATTCTTTCAGTTTTCACTATTTTTCCTTGTTTGATAGTGAGTGTGGCACATTTGTTCAATCCAAACTCAAGTTGCAATTTCTTGGCTATATATATGGACAGTGTTGAGCAGCAATTCTATTTCAGATAGAGTTTTTCCATACATATTGATATCGTCCATGTAAAAGAAGTGGGATAGTCTGGCAGATATTTTTGATGTTTGATAGCCACAGCCTAGGTTATTCAGTATTATTGACAGAGGAAACAGTGCAATGACAAATAATAGCGGTGATAGTGAATCTCCTTGAAATTTTCCTCTCTTGATATTAACCTCTCCCAGTCTCTCACCATTGACCTGTAACAGTGCCTTCTATTGTGCCATCAATTTTTGCAAAAAGTTTCTAATGCTTCTACTGACTCCTATTATTTCTAGTCACTTGATTATCCAGTCATTTGCAGAGAGTCAAATGCCTTTTTGTAATCAATACATGCTACATTCAGTTTGGTCTTCCTTCTCTTGCAGTTTTCCAAAATCATTTTGTTAATTAGGAGTTGATCTTTTGTTCCTCTGCTAGTGGGGCAGTTTTCTTTCTACTCAGATGGAAAGAGATTGTTTCCAATTAGATGCTGTTGGATTGCCTCAGCTACCACACCAATTAGCAATTTGAAAGTTGTTGGTAAGCAAGTAATTGTCCTGTAGTTGCCTGGTGCTGCCCTTTTGCTGGATCTTTCATTATCAGGTATGTTTTCCCAGATGTTAGCCACTCTTCAATTTCACCTCCTTGTAGTAAGTTGTTAAACTGCTTGGCAACGAGTGGCTATAGACCAGTTAGATCAGGGGGTCTTCAAACTTGGCCCTTTTATGACTTGTGGACTTCAACTCCCAGAATTCCTCAGCCAATCTGCTTGGCTGAGGAATTCTGGAAGTTGAAGTCCACAAGTCATAAAAGGGCCAAGTTTGAAGACTCCTGAGTTAGATGTTTCAGTCAAAAACCATGAAATTCATCTTCATACGATGCTGATCATTTCTTGATTTTTCTTGCTCTTTTCTCTACCATTTCTGCTGTTATTACTAATTCTTTCATTTCAACTTCTTTTATTTTTTTTTGTAATATATTTTAATGATTTTTTTAAAAAAACATAGATCACAATAATTGGTGAACATTTGTAAAACAATCATTAACAATTGATTTCTAGAATCCATAATCCACATAGTGGTTTTGTTGATTTCCTCTTTTCCCAAAATGTCTTTTTTTGCAAACATTGAATTAATACAATTCTTACTGTTTTGATAGATAACAATTAAATATATATATTTTCCCAATATTCCTGAAAATAATAGTCACATTAATATAATATTTCTATTCTATCTAATCATTCTGATTGTCTTATTATAGATCCTGTTACAGTCCTTATTTTAATTTCTTTCTTCCACCAAATTCTAGGTATTCTCACTGGTTAAGAGTTCCTCAAAAATTAATTACTTTTACAAATGTTGTATCTTTCTGCTGGATTCCTCTACAGCCAATTCCCCCTGGTTTGCCTGTACATTCTGAGTTATTTCTGGCAAGTAACTCAGTTCTTTGCAGTTCTTCCAATTTTGCTTTTATGGATACTGTCAGCACCCACCTCTTCCCACTTCTTAAGAAAGCAGCACTCTTGGAGACAGGGTTTTCCAAGCAAGATCTTTTCCTAAGAAATAGGAGGTAGCAGGCATAATAGACAGGATCATTCACTTACATCTTGACAATTTTAAAGTGCCCCCAAGCAAACTCCCCCCCCCAGTTCATTTGGTCAGTTCCAGATCAGCCAATCTCCAGGTGGTAAGTCCATTGTGGGAAAAGAAAGATAAAAAATCTGTTTGCAGCACGATCATTTCCACAGCTCCTCACACTTCCTTCGGAGAAACAACCCAGATCCCGGAAGGTTATAATTCTTCCCCCCACCCCCTTTTCTATTTTCCTGGTAAGTTCAGAGCGAATGCCTAGTAAGAAAGCAATTTGGTTTACATTGTAATGGATACCAGACAGGCGGAATAAACAAAAGGTTACATTTAATGAAGGAAGTGAAAGCAATAAAGCCCCATGCTTGTTCCCTCTCCCCCTTGGGAATGGCAGAATCAGTGGAAGATGAGATTTGGTTTTTGCACAGAGGAGATAGTTAGAAATGAAATATAAATGGATTCTGACAGATACTTTATTTCATATTTTAAATCAACATTAGCCTATTTTCTGTTATTTCTGATTCTGGATGCTGTTATTTCCAGGACTGGTGCATTTGTTTCAAATATCCTCTTCTTGTTGGACTTGATCTATAATAACAAATCATTATTTCTTTGTTTTCAAGACTCAAAGAGTGACACGGGCTGCATCTAGACATAAGGAACAACAACAACAACAACAACAGAAACAGTGTTCTATAACTACAAGTCAGGAATCTACTTCTAGTGAAGCAGTGGGAGGAGCTAGACCAAAGAGGCAGATGCTTGTGGATTTGCAAGAAACGCTCCGAAAGCTTCAAGTCACAAAAGATGGTGACAAAGTTTCTAACTTGGAATGTTAATGAATTCACCACAAAAGAGAAAGAAAGTATTTCAGTATTTGAAACAATTTAAAAATGATGTTATATGTTTGCAAGAAACGCATATTCACACATCTGATCAAAAATATTTGATAAATTCTAGACTGGGTATACAATTTATTGCATCTGCTCCAGAGAAGAAAAATGGAGTAGTTATTTATGTAAAGAAAGACTTAACAGCTAATTTAATTGAAGCAGATAAACAAGGAAGATATATTATAATTGAACTATTAATAGAAGGGAAGAAAACACTTTTAATTGGAGTATATGCACCTAATCAACAGCAAGGAGAATTTTATAAACTGTTACATAACAAAATAATTCAATGGGATTATAAATCGAGTATTTTAATGGGAGATTGGAATGGAGTGCTGGATACTCAGAAAGATAAAAAAAGGATCTTTTAATAATACTCCAAGCCACGCTATATTGCCAAAATCTTTTTTTGATTTGAAAAATGACTTGGAATTGAGAGATGTCTGGAGAGAACGAAATTTGGAAGAAAAGGATTTAACTTTTTTTTCTGATAGACATCAATCTTTTTCTAGGATTGATTTTGTATTAACTACTAATGATTTCTTTTCTAGGATTAAGAAGATTAAGATATGCCCAAGAACTCTAATAGATCATAGTCCAGTTTGGATGGAATTGGACAAGGGCAAGGGGGATAGAAGATCATGGAGGTTAAATGAAAATTTGTTTAGATATGAAGAAAATGTGGTAGAATGTAAAAAGCATATGCGAGAATTTTTTACTATGAATATGCATAAGGGTACTCCCATTGAAATGGTCTGGGATGCAAGTAAAGCTTATATGAGAGGAGTGTTGATATATTTGAATAATAAACATAGATATAGATTGGAATATAAGCGTAAAGAAATAGAGGAGGAAATAAAGTTGAAAGAGAAAGCTCTTATTTTGAACCCATTTGATAAGAGGTTGAAAGAAGTAATTAATTTGCTAACAGGACAGTTTGATATGTTAATGGCAGATCAAGTAGCAACTAATTTACGATATGCCAAACATAATACTTTTAACAATGCTAATAAGCTGGGTAGGTGGTTAGCTTATTTATTAAGGAAAAAACAAAGATCACGTAATATTGATAAGATAGAATATAAGGGTAAAGAGGTGTTTCAGCAAAATCTTATTAAAAAAGCTTTTGTTGAATTTTATTCTAAATTATATGCTAGGGATATAAAGCAAGGTTTAGATATGGATAGTTATTTACAAGATGTGAATATCCCAATACTTACACAAGAGCAATGGGAAGGGATGAATCAATTGATAACTGCTGAAGAAATTATTTTAGCAATTAAACAATTAAAAGTGGGTAAGGCACCCAGTACAGATGGTTTAACAGCTATTTATTATAAAAAAATACAATCAGAAATGGTGAAGCCTTTAGAAGAATTATTTAGAACAATTCAATCTGGAGGAGAAGTGCCTCCATCGTGGAAAACAGCATTTATAACTTTGATTCCGAAGGAAGATCAAGATCTTGTTCAACTTAAAAATTATAGGCCTATATCGCTTTTAAATAATGATTATAAAATATTTGCAAAGATTTTAGCAAATAGATTAATGGGGATTATGCAGCAAATGATTTACTCTGATTAAACAGGATTTATAAGTGGTAGGCAAATTAAAAATAATGTGAGACATATTGTAAATTTATTAGAATTTTTGGAAAGAAATAATCAAGTCCCTGCAGCGCTGATTTTTTTGGATGCTGAAAAAGCATTTGATCAATTGAATTGGCCATTTTTATTTAAAGTTTTGGAAAACAAACAGCTCAAATAATAATCAATGGTAGTTTAACAGAAGCTTGTAAAATTGAAAAGGGTACAAGACAGGGTTGTCTGCTGTCGCCATTATTGTTTGTTTTAACATTGGAAATATTGTTGATCAAGATACGTGATTCAAAGAAAATAAAGGGAATTAAAATTAAAGATCAAGATTATAGATTGAAAGCGTTTGCAGATGACTTGGTCATTACATTAAGCCAACCAACTCAATCGGTTGTAGATTTAATGGAAATAATTTTACAATATGGACAAGTTTCTGGATTTAAGGTAAATAGGCAAAAAACTAAAATATTGTCTAAAAATATGACTACAGAACAAAAGGAAGTTTTAGGAAAACTAACGGGATTTGAAATAGTTAAGAAGATTAAATACTTGGGGGTATATCTTTCAGCTTCAAATGCAAAATTATACAAAAATAATTATGAATTGTTATGGTTAAAAATACAAAAAGAACTAGATAGTTGGAAAAAATTACAACTGTCCTTATTGGGAAGAATTGCAGCTGTGAAAATGAATTTTTTACCTAAATTTTTATTCTTGTTTCAAATGATACCTATACTTAAAAAAGACTCAAATTTGGAGGAATGGCAGAGAGGTATTAATAAATTTATTTGGGCAGGGAAGAGACCGAGAGTTAAACTTAAGATAATGCAAGATGTATGTGAGAGAGGTGGTCTTAAAATGCCCAATTTTAAATTTTACTACGAGGCTGCAGCATTATCATCAGTTAGTAATTGGTTTAACTTAACACAAGGGAGATTATTGAATATTGAAGGATATGATTTGTTATATGGTTGGCATGCTTATTTACTGTATGACAAAAAAGTGGATAATGTTTTTAAGACACATATATTAAGATATGCCCTGTTGCGAGTTTGGAAAAAATATCATTATAAGTTGAATTTTAAAATTCCAATTTGGGCAATACGTAAACATGCGATAGAAAATATAAATGTGGGATTTAAGCATGATGTGATTACATATAAAGAAATTCTTAGATTGGAAAGAAATGTATGGCAATTAAAGCCATTTAATATTTTAAAAGAAGAAAAGATAGTACAAACTTGGTTTCAGTATGGGCAGTTACAAGCTAGATGGAAACAGGATCAGAAAATTGGTATTTCCATAGTAGATGAAAATTTGGGTAAACAAATTAGAGATCAAAGTCCTGCACATATAAGAAAGATATATAATGCATTGATAGAAATAGACTCAGAAACGGAACTTGTTAAAGATTGTATGATAAAATGGGCCCAGAATATTCAAGAATCAATAACGATGGATACTTGGGAAACAATCTGGGTCAGAAATGTAAAATTTACACAGGCACGAAATTTAAGAGAGAATTTTTATAAGATGTTTTATAGATGGCATTTAGATCCTAAGAAATTGGCATGTATGTATCCAAATTATCAGCTTAAATGCTGGAGGTGTGGTTGTGATGATGCAACGTATTATCATGTATGGTGGGCTTGTAAAAAAGTTAAAGCTTTTTGGATTAAAATTTGGTGGAATATGCAGAAGATATTTAAGAAAAAGATAAAGTTTTCTCCACAATTATTTTTGCTGAGTATTACTATAGACTGTACTGCTATAGAAACTAAATTGATGTTGAATTTAATAATGGCAGCAATACTTTTGGTAGCGCAATATTGGAAGAAGGAGGATTTGCCTACTATAGAAGAATGGACTTTAAAAGTTTTGAACCTGGCAGAAATGGCAAAAATTTCAGCGTATTTGAAAGACCATTCGCAACAAAGATATATCTTGGAATGGAGAAGATGGATTGATTACATTCAGAATAAATATGGGACTAAAAAGTTTCATTTAGCATTTGAATAAGTATTAGATTTATAAGATTTATTATTATTTAGTTATTTTTAAGGAGAGTTAAAGTGCGATAGGATTTAAAGTGTTATTATAGTTAGCATATTATAGTTTAAGATTGTTAGGGTCAATACCCTGTATTATGCTCTGGGAAGTCGGGGGGGGGAGGGGGAGGGAGGGCAAATTGGGTGGGGGTGGGGGAGGGATGGGTTTTATGTTTAAAATGTATCTGTAAAACTCTTTAATAAATCATCATCATCATCATCATCATCATCATCATCTTGGTTGTATAAACAGAGGCACAGAATCAAAATCACATGAAGTATTAGTACCACTTTATGAAACCTCAATTAAGACCACACCTGGAATACTGCATCCAGTTTTGGTCATCACATTACAAAAAAAATAGACTTTGGAAAAAGTGCAGATAAGAGCAACTAAGATGATTAAAGGCCTGGAGACTAAAACATATGAAGAATGGATATGGCTAGTCTAGAGAAAAGAAAGACTAGGGGTGACATGATAGCAATAATTGCAGTATTTGAGGGATTGCAAAAAGAAGAAGGGGTCAACTTATTTTCCACAGCATCAGAAGGCAAGACAAAAATACAATGGATAGAAACTAATCAAGGAGACAAGCAACCTGGAATTAAGGAGAAACTTCCTAACAGTGAGAAAAATAACCAGAGGATCAGCTTGCCTTCGGAGGTTGTGGTTGCTTTATCACTGGAGGTTTTTAACAAGAGACTGGACAATCACTTGCTTGAAATTGTAGTGTCTCCTGCTTGAGTAGGGGGTTGGATAGAAGACTTCCAAGGTCCCTTCCAGCTCTATTTTGCTTTGTAAGCTATTTGCAGACCATGGCTTTTGCTGCAAGAAGCAACTGAGTAATGTCAGACAAATTCTACTACCACAACAGAACTTATATAGGCTGATCAGAGTCACTTTAATTGATGGTAAGTGTGTATTAATTACTATTTAACATCAGTTTGAGTATGATTGGTTAATTCTGCACACAGCCACCTTCCTACTTAAAAGACGGTGTCCATTTTTTTGTTATCTTTCCAGTTTGTTTTTCAGTTGAATTGTATAGCTTATATATTATATTAAAGGTAGAGAAAAAACTGAAGTTATTTAATCTGTCTTAATTTTTATATACATTTCATAAACCTGGCATTTTAGCAGGGGTGTGAAGATGTTTTATATCCACTATCTCTTATATCCTCAAATTTAAAGATGGTAGATACCCTCTAAGATGACTTGAGAGTTGAGTACTGAGTTGCAGCATATTCTAAAGTGAATCTACATAACACCATCACCACTTCTATAATGAAGTAAATGGTGGAGGAGAAGCAGCAGCAGTGGGCATAATAGTAGTTCCCAAATGCCTGTCTGGATTAAAATGTTTTAAAGACCTGAAAAGGCTGAAGACTATGACTCTAACACTGATGATCATGAAATCATTTTCCCTTTATGAAAAAAAAGATGTTTAGAAACAAGTCAAAGATGGCTTGTTCATTTCTTCTAAGTACAACCACTTCTGCTGACTAAAGAACAAGCATTAAATGAAATCTTGCACCAAAAATACTATCTCGTGGATTCTACAAAATGTGTATCAATTTGTAGGGGGAGTAGAAGGAAAAAAGATATTTTCACACTATTTTAACTACACTGTGACTTTCTTTCATTATGCTCTTGGGTTAACACTGTGATGATTGCCAGTCTCTCAGTTTATTGTTGTTGTTAACAACAGGTCCGTGAGGAGGATGTTCTGGGAGCCAAAGTCTTCCCCACACTTCCTTGAAGTTTGTGTGCGTGTATATGTGTGAATGTGAGGGTGAAACATGAAAGTAACCCCCTTTCCTCAATGCATTTGTGAAGGTGAAAAATACTGTATGTTTTAATCAAGGCTTTATTAAATCACAGTATTTCTCCTGCATTTGCTAATCTGCAACTTCTATAATAAGAATGCAATTACAATGGCTTTTAATTAAGTAGACTTTAATGATTCCCATTCCTATTCAAGATCAAAACCTAGGAACACAATATCCCCTATTCCTAAATAAATGTCCTATTATTTACATGTTGACAAACAGCAATGAAACATTTTGAAGAAATGGAAGGTATGCAATTACAATTCTAGTCATTAGTTTCCAAAACAATTTTTCCATATTTTTTTTATTTTCTGTGAAAAAGTTATAAAAAATATGATGCAAAACTGATGTAAAAGAACCATTACTCTCTCTTGCTATATGCCAAGTTTCTTTTTCTTCAGTCATTGCTTTTCTCTTCATTTTACTGTTTCTCACTATTAAAATGTGAGCTGCCCAGAATTGTCTGAGAGTTACATGGCCTCTAAAACTAATAAAATAAAATAAATATGCACAAGTTTAAAAAAACAATATTTGGGAGATAGTGGTATTTAAGGCAGGGAGCACAATTTGCATTCAAGATAGCAATGAGCAAAGTACTTAAATACTTTACCAATATTCTTGAGCATCAACTTTATTACATTTTTATTTTAACAATGTATTCAACTAAAACTATATTTACAACCTGATAAAGATGAACCTGAAAAGGATGTGCAGAGCTACTCTTAAAAAAACAACACAAGAGTTTGCATGGAAAAACAGGATTGTGAGATTAATGAATTGTGTACAGCAACCACACAGATACACTGAGTTGTGTAAAGAGTTTACTTGTAGGATAAAATAATAGCACAGTCCAAGAAACAGTCCAGGTCATACACAGATACTTAAAGTATAGCCGATAGCAACAGTCCAAGGATTATCCACTACAGAGTCGTCTTACCAGGCAGTAAGTCAAAACACATTAATCACAGTTCTTCATGTTCTGCATACAGTAGCAAAGCAAACCACAAACCACGACAAACAGTAATCAATAGCAGAGAGACATGAATTGTAACAGAGAGAGAGAAGCCGTGTCTCTAGCTCCCTCTTATGGCCATTAGGGACATTGCTGACCAATCAGCAGAAAGTATAGCATTCACTATTAAAGGTATACATTACAGCCTTGACTGCAACCATACAGTCTTGGTTTATATATTGCCAGCCCAATCAGTTAGGCAGTTCCTAACAGAAACACAAAGCAAGATATGTTTTTATCATTGGGCTGACTTGGGGTAAAGATACTGTAAGCACTAGATAATATTGCTTCAGCTACTATGTTCAAATTCACATTCACTAAATTTTATTTATGAAGTAACTGCCACTCAAGAGATGTAAAATAAAAATGGACCACAAAAACCTAAAGCCCTGATTTTATTTAAAAAGCAAAAGATACTTAAGATCTGAGATTTAAATATGTCCTCATAGATAGAATTGCCATGAGTCTAAAAAGTTATCTGCATGGGACTAATTATTTTAGCATTAACCTCAAGAGGTTAAAACTTCATAAATCCAATCTTCATTATAAAAAATCTGAATTTTAATTAAAATTTTAAATAAAAAATAGGTTTTAAAATTTGCAAACCATATGCTTCAGGAAGTGAATCATGCATTAAGAGAGATAGCTGCCATGAACCCAAACTAGCGGTAAAAGTCACTGCACTCCCATAATTAATCAAGGAAGTTTCATTGGAAATGCTAGCTGCTTAACATGACACTACATGCCTCAATCAATGCTCAGATGTGAATTTGCATAGTTAAATGAATCAGTGATCTTGCTCAAATAATCCAGTTCCTCATTTTTGACTCTTTATCAACTCTAGTTACAATTTCTGTCCAAACACAGGAAATCAATAAATAGCTTTGTTAAAATGCAATAAAATAAAATAAAATACCATGTAAAAATTGAATTTAGGCCATTTCACTTTTGTTTTTTTCATTTCCCAGTGAATGACAAGAATTGTATTCTTCTACTTCACTTGATTTTCCCTTAGGGTCAAAATAACCCAATTCCTGGATTTCCAGAGGCATTTTCTTCTTGGCAAATGCCTGGTTAATTTCAGCAAGTGTTTTCATTTTTGTTTCGGGTAAAACACAAAAAAGGAAAGTGGCTCCAGCAAGACAGATGGCAGCAAAAACCAGGAAACAGTATGTTTGCAATCTTTCCTGAAAACACAAAGCAAAATGAAACCTGGATTATCAGGATCCCTATCACATATATCAAGCCAGTCTCAATCTACAAATGTAAGAGAAAGAACATCTTTCTTTGACTGACACGTGCTTTCTATTACCAGCATTTCATAATATGCTTTGAAGCCGAGCACTATATTTTGATCTCTCTGGCTTACAAACAACAAAAACATGTAAAAAACCATCCAGCTATTTTGGACTATCCCCACATATTCTTAACCATTACTTCTCATCATATTCTGTTAAAACTGTGCTATTTAATTACATAGAAAGTTATGTAGGATCAGAACTATTTTTCATGGTAACAAAAAATAGGGTGAAAAATAAAGGGGTACAACTTGTAGTTACCTAAGCTTTATTTCCCCTTCATGGATTACTGCCTTGTCGTGGCGAAGGGGCTTGCGTAATTCAATGAAGCTATGAGCTATGCCGTGCAGGACCACCCAAGACGGACAGGTCATAGCTGAGAGTTCTGACAAAACGTGATCCACTGGAGAAGGAAATGGCAACCCACTGCAGTATCTTTGCCATGAAAACCCTATGGACAGTACCAAAAGGCAAAACGATATGACGCTGGAAGATGAGCCCCTCAGGTCGGAAGGCGTCCAATATGCTACTGGGGAAGAGCAGAGGGCTAGTACTAGTAGCGCCAGAAAGAATGAAGCGACTGGGCCAAAGCCGAAAGGACGCTCAGCTGTGGATGTGTCTGGTGGTGAAAGGAAAGTCCGATGCTGTAAAGATTTTTTCTCCATAGGAACCTGGAATGTAAGATCCATGAATCAAGGAAAGCTGGACGTGGTCAAACAAGAGATGACAAGACTGAACACCGACATCTTAGGTATCAGTGAACTAAAATGGACAGGAATGGGTGAATTTAATTCAGATGACCATCAGGTATACTACTGCAGGCAAGAATCCCTCAGAAGAAATGGAGTAGCCTTCATAGTCAATAAAAGAGTAGGAAAATCAATACTGGGATACAATCCTCAAAATGACAGAATGATCTCAGTTCGAATCCAAGGGAAACCATTCAATATCACAGTAGTCCAAGTCTATGCCCCAACCACCAGTGCTGAAGAGGATGAAATTGACCGGTTCTATGAAGCCCTACAGCACCTTATAGAAGTAACACCCAAAAATGATGTCCTTATCATCATGGGGGATTGGAATGGTAAAGTAGGAAGCCAAAAGATAACTGGAATAACAGGCAAGTTTGGCCTTGGAGTACAAAATGAAGCAGGGCACAGGCTGATAGAATTTTGTCAAGAGAATAAGATGGTCATAGCAAACACTCTTTTCCAACAACCCAAGAGACGGCTCTACACATGGACATCACCAGACGGTCAACACAGAAATCAGATTGACTATATGCTCTGCAGCCAAAGATGGAGAAGCTCTATACAGTCAGTAAAAACAAGACCAGGAGCTGACTGTGGCTCAGACCATGAGCTTCTCCTTGCAAAGTTTAGGCTTAAACTGAAGAAAGTAGGGAAAAGCACTAGGCCACTCAGGTATGAATTAAATCATATCCCTGTTGAATATACAGTAGAGGTGACAAATAGATTTAAGGAATTAGATCTGATAGACAGAGTGCCTGAAGAACTATGGACAGAGGTTCGCGACATTGTACAACAGGTAGCAACCAAAACCATCCCAAAGAAAAAGAAATGCAAGAAAGCAAAATGGCTGTCTGAGGAAGCTTTGCAAATAGCTGAGGAAAGGAGGGAAGCAAAAGGCAAGGGAGAAAAACATAAAGGTAAAGGTAAAGGTTCCCCCGCACATGCGTGCTAGTCGTTTCCGACTCTAGGGGCCGGTGCTCATCTCCGTTTCAAAGCCGAAGAGCCAGCGCTTGTCCGAGGACGTCTCCGTGGTCATGTGGCCAGCATGACTAGACGCCAAAGGCGCACGGAACGCTGTTACCTTCCCACCGTAGTGGTCCCTATTTTTCTACTTGCATTTTTACGTGCTTTCGAACTGCTAGGTTGGCAGAAGCTGGGACGAGTAACAGGCGCTCACTCTGTTACGCGGCACTCGGGATTCGACCCGCCAAACTGCCGACCTTCCGATCGACAAGCTCAGCGTCCTAACCCACTGAGCCACCGCGTCCCTTGAGAAAAACATAGATATGCCCAATTGAATGCAGAATTCCAGAGAATAGCTAGAAGAGATAAGAATGCCTTCTTAAGTGAACAGTGCAAAGAAATAGAAAAAAAACAATAGAATAGGGAGGACCAGAGATCTTTTCAAGCAAATTGGAGAGATGAAGGGAACATTCCATGCAAAAATGGGCATGATAAAGGACCAAAATGGCAGGGACCTAACAGAGGCAGAAGAGATTAAGAAGAGGTGGCAAAATTACACAGAAGAACTATACAAGAATGAGCTTAACGTCCCAGATAATCACAATGAGGTGGTCACTGACCTCGAGCCAGACATCCTAGAATGTGAAGTGAAGTGGGCCTTAGAAAAGCTGAGCAACAACAAAGCTAGTGGAGGTGACAGTATTCCAGCTGAGCTATTCAAAATCTTAAAAGACAGTGCAGTAAAAGTGCTACACTCAATTTGCCAGCAAATTTGGAAAACGCAACAGTGGCCACAGGATTGGAAAAGATCAGTTTACATTCCAATTCCAAAGAAAGGCAGTGCCAAAGAATGTTCAAACTATCGCACCATTGCACTCATTTCTCATGCTAGTAAAGTCATGCTTAAAATCCTACAAGCTAGACTTCAGCAGTATGTGGATCGAGAACTACCAGAAGTACAAGCAGGATTTCGAAGAGGCAGAGGAACTAGAGATCAAATTGCCAACATACGCTGGATCATGGAGAAAGCTAGGGAGTTCCAGAAAAACATCTACTTCTGCTTCATTGACTATGCTAAAGCCTTTGATTGTGTGGATCATAACAAACTGTGGCAAGTTCTTAAAGAGATGGGAGTACCATACCATCTTATTTGTCTCTTGAGAAACCTATATGCGGGTCAAGAAGCAACAGTGAGAACTGGACACGGAACCACTGATTGGTTCAAAATTGGGAAAGGAGTCCGGCAAGGCTGTATACTGTCGCCCTGCCTATTTAACTTATATGCAGAGCACATCATGAGAAAGGCAGGGCTAGATGAATCAAAAGTTGGAATTAAGATTGCCGGAAGAAATATCAACAACCTAAGATACGCAGATGATACCACTCTAATGGCAGAAAGTGAAGAAGAACTAAAGAGCCTCTTGTTGCGGGTGAAGAAGGAGAGTGCAAAACTTGGGTTGAAACTTAACATTAAGAAAACCAAGATCATGGCATCTGGCCCTCTCAATTCCTGGCAAATAGATGGGGAAGAAATGGAGGTAGTGACAGATTTTGTTTTCCTGGGCTCCAAGATCACTGCAGATGGGGACTGTAGCCAAGAAATTAAAAGACGCTTGCTCCTGGGAAGGAAAGCCATGGCAAATCTAGACAGCACACTAAAAAGCAGAGACATCACCCTGTCAACAAAAGTGCGTATAGTCAAGGCTATGGTCTTCCCAGTTGCAATGTATGGCAGTGAAAGGTGGACCATAAGAAAGGCTGAGCGCCAAAGAATTGAGGCCTTTGAACTATGGTGCTGGAGAAGACTCCTGCGAGTCCCTTGGACTGCAAGGCGATCAAACCGGTCAGTCCTAGAGGAGATCAATCCTGACTGCTCTTTAGAAGGCCAGATCCTGAAGCTAAAACTCAAATACTTTGGCCACCTAATGAGAAGGAAGGACTCACTGGAGAAGAGCCTAATGCTGGGAAAGATCGAGGGCAAGAGAAGAAGGGGACGACAGAGAATGAGGTGGCTGGATGGAGTCACTGAAGCAGTAGGCGTGAGCTTAAATGGACTCCAGAAGATGGTAGAAGACAGGAAGGCCTGGAGGAATGTTGTCCATAGGGTCGCGATGAGTCGGACACGACTTCGCAGCTAACAACAACAACAAAGCTTTATTTAAATATAAGGAAAAACTTCCTAAAGGTAAGAGCTGGGTAAGAGTTTGTGGTTTCTCATTTTTGGATGTTTTTAAAAGGAGGTGTGGGTTTGTTTGTTTGTTTGTTTTGCAAATTAGTACTTCTTTATTAAGTTGCCTCAAAAATAGGAACAGATCAACATACTTGTCTTTTCCTATGTATTTTCCAATTAATTCTTCTATTATTTTTTTATTTAAATTGCCCTATGTTTTTATTTTTACATCCCTGGCCCATGATAGTTTGCATGTAATAACTTACCCAAACTATTCTTTTTTACATAAAAAATAAATAAATACATTCTTTTTAAAATAACAATATTTAAATATTTTAAAATTCTATTTTATCCTATTTATATTTTATGGGACTGAAGAAGCTTCTTCAATGAGAAGCGAAAACATCTTCAAAGAATACAGTATAACAAAGTCCAGTTGCCTCTTGAAAAAGCACCTTTGGGTTAAATCAGATGTTTTTTAAAAAACTGAAAAAAGCCACTATAACTAGATCAAGAGAGTTAAGCATAGATTTCACTTCAAATCATACTTTGCCCTTTTTAAAAAGTTCTGGTGCCTTTTGTAATTTGGAGCCCATACCTGAATGAAGGGGAAAAGGAGTCCAACTATGAAATTGCAGAGCCAGTTGGTTACTCCTGCAATCATATACGCTGCTGGTCTCTGAGACTGTGGAAAGAACTCTGCGGTGAGGATAAATGGAATTCCACCTGCAAGGAAGAGATAAAAATTAGGTGTTTCATAAACCTATTCCTAATAAGAAAAACAGGCCTGAGGTCTATTCAGGCCAGGAACCTATTGCTGAAGTTTACTCAGCAGTGGGTTGCCATGAGGCCTTTCATCCTCTTGTAAATAAGATCAAATCTGATTAGACATATTTGATATTTGGTTAGAAACAGATGAGAATGTTATAAAATATATAATTTGCAGACATAGCAATCATTATTATTGATCATTATATACCAAAATTAATTATATTTTACCATATTCCATTAAAAAAGAATGATAAATGCAAACAAGAGCTAGTAGGTTTGATTCCTTGTAAATGGCATGTCCTGGTATGAGAATGAATACTTGGCATCCTGACTTGATTTTAATAATCCCGATTGTTCTTCCAATGACATCATACTAGTCTTATCCATTGTCTTCTCCTTTTACTTCCCTCAATTTGACAAATTTAATGATTTTTTTTAGTCCATCTTCTGTTCGTAAGGTCCAAATACACAACTTTTTGCCTGAAGGAAGGAATCAATTTTAATTTGATACAGGACAAACTGACCAATTCTCTTAAGATACCTAATTTGAAGGTGTTTTATCTTCCTGGTCTTTTGTGTGTGTACTTGTCTACAAATTATTAGTATAAGCATCACTGCTTTAATTCTGGTCTAATATTGGGTGGAGGGAAACTTTGGGCACACCACGAAATGTGCCTGCTTGGAGAATATGTTGGTAATGGTCCAAATTACAAGGCCTGTGCTCTCTGGCAAATCCACAATAAAGACCACCCAGGGGTTAATCAGGTTGGCTCCCAGCTACAGTAACCTGGGAGTGGGGGCTTCCCAGGCATTCATTTCAGGGCAGCTGGCCACATAAGCTTCTATGTCCTTTTTCATCTTTGGCCAGCAAAATTGTCTCTTCACTAGCAGATAGGATTCAGTGGTCCTACTGCCTGAGTACATTGTGGTGAGAATTGAGCGACCATCACCCATGGTGTGGTTTGATGGGGACTTGAGCAAGTTGGCTCACTTTGTAGCCCAGATGGATCACTATGAGGGAATGTGCCCAGACGATGCAGCCCAGGTTCATGCAGTGGTGCCCAACCTGGAGGGTGGCATGGCTGGTGTCCCTTCACAATGCTGGAGTGTGGGAGCTGGGCAATCTAGGTGTGTTCATGCAGATCCTGGGGAGGTACTTCAAGGATCCCATGGTAGCCTGGTATGCTGAATCGCACATCCGCAGCCTTAAGCTGGGAAAGCGACTGGTGGAAACTACAGAGTTTCCTGGGCTTCACAAACTTTTACCACCAATTCATCCCCCACTTTTGCCCAGATAGCCCTACCAATCACCAATTTGCCAAAGACATAGGGAGAAGCAAAACCAAAGCCTAGACAGCCCTTGGATTGGTCCCTTGATTGCCAGGCAGCTTTTGAAAAGTTGAAGTGCCTGTTCACTGCAGAGCCAGTCCTGAAACACCCTGACCCAAAGGATCCATTTTTAATGCAGGCAGATGCCAGTGATGTAGCATTGGGGGTGGTCCTACTTGAAAGGAATGCAAAAGGGGAATTACAATCCTGTGCCTACATGTCTTGCAAGTTGTCCAACACTGAAAGGTGCTGGGCTATCTGAGAAAAGGAAGCTTACACAGTACAATGGGCTCTCCTAACATGGAGACAGTTCCTGGGGGGGTAGCAAGATCCCCTTTGAGGTCTGGACAGATCATAAGAACCTAGAAGTGCTGAAGACCCCCTGGAAGCTATCTCCTAAGCAGGTCCAATGGGCCCAATACTTTAAGTGGTTCAACTTCACATTCCAGTATCTGTCAGGGAGGAACAACTTCATTGCAGATGCTGTCTTCTGTACAATACCACCTGAGAGTGGTGACGTCCATCATCTCATCCAAGCAGCACGCAGCACCTGCTCTCACCCAGCAGCAAGCGATACCCTAGCTGGAGCCAATCCAAGACTTGGTAAAACCCTTAAAAGATGCCCTAATAAGAGATGAGAGGTTCCAGCAGCACAAATATGATCTATCTGTGAGGGAGGGGCTGGCATCAAGATATATGTCCCAGCCAGCAGACCTTGATTTTATAGCAGGACATTTTGGGTTTGTAGCTTGGCTGCTTGCGGTTCTGGCTTTTGAGCTCTGTTGGGACACGTGCCCGCCGGATGCACGCCTGTGGCTTCTTGAGCCAGGGGTTCCTCCAGCTTCTTCTTCTCTTCCATTTCTTTGCCTGTTGCTGACATCTTGGGTCTTTGGCCTCCATATGGGATCCAGGCAGGCAGTACTGTGTGAATTGACTTAATGTCAACCATCCCATTTGGCACTTTCAACAAAAGAAACTACCAGTTCTTTAGATTAACCAAGTGTGTAGCTTTATTGAAATAATCCATCTAGGCCTGGCAGAAGCAGTCAGTTGTGGAATTTTCCCACAAAAATCCACATAGGTAACTCCCCTCTTCTCCTCTGGGCCACCAAGAGTGCATAGTTCAATTGAGTTCAATTCTTTTGCTATGGTCAACCATTCTTCATGACTTGGCCTTGGTAGATAAAATTTCTTCAGCAACAGAATGTTCACTTGCATTCCATAACCTCTCCCTGCCCTTAGGAATTCACTACCCACCTGCTGTCACTGTTTTGCAAAGCTGTGAGTGAAAGCAGGTGCAGGCAACTATGGAGTCATGTGTGACAGTGTGCAGGAAACACACCACAGTAGTAATGGGGGTGTCAATGCTGCAAACTTTGACATGTTTTTGCACTGACAATACAGCCTGTTATTTTAATTGCTTCATTTGGGAGGGAGGAATCACCCAGAAGTTGTGATAAGATTGCAAAAAGCTGCATACAGAATGGGAAGTGAACCCTCATATGTAAAACTAATTGTATAATGTGATTTATGACGTGTAGGTAAGGGTGGGGATTGTGTGTGTGTTATGATGGGTTTGGGGGGAGGAGATTTCAGATTCTGGCATCCCTCCATGAGTGCCGATGTTTCATTTCATTACTAAGACTTTTTAGATAAATAATATGCCTCCAATCTGTTTGATTTGTCTCATTCATTGGAACCATGACAGGGGGACTTTAACTGCCCTGACATCAACTGGGAGACTGATGCTACATCAAGGGAGAGATCAAACAGGTTCCTGACAAGCTTAGTTGACAACTTTGTCTTCCAAAAGATAGAAGAAGGAACTAGAGCAGACATGTCAAACACAAGGCCCGCGGGCCACAAACGGCCTGCCAAATGATTGAATCCGGCCCACACAACTCTCCTGGAAATTACAAAGGTCCGGCCCCCACCACCTTGGCGCCGGCCCAGCTGAGCACTTGCTCAGTAGGAGGCAAGTGCACATGGGCTGGTGGAGCCCAGCAACATTTGCAGCTCATTAGCCCCTCAACAGCTCATTGGCCAGAGCCGTCTCCTGCGGCTCCCAGGCTGCCTCCTCCCAGTTCCAAAAAAAAAAAAGTGGGACTAAAAAAATTCAATCAATCAATTAAAACTGCTCACAAAAAAAAAACCTCTCGAAGTTTGAATTGTTGAATGAACTTCTTTGGTTTGTGGCACTGCCCACAAACTTCTTTGCTTCTTTGGACTGCACGTGGAGTCAGCGGAGGAAGAAACAGGAGGACTGGAAAGGTGAGTGGGACCTTTTCCTACTTGCTGTGCGGATGGGGGCGGACAGTCTCTGGGTTCCCCGGGCCTGCCTTTTCCCTGCCTGGCAGGACTCCCCTTGCCCTGATCCACCACCCCTTCTCACTCGCCACGGAGCACTGAGGTCTCCTCAGAGCTGCGGAGCGTTGCCTGGCCCAGAAACGCAGGGAAGTTGTGCCTGAGCAGGAGGCAGGAGGGAGCGAGGTGGGACGCCAGGGGGAGGGTGAGCAACACTCAGCCGGCGAGGGGGAGAGGCGCCTGGGCGGGAAGGCGGACTCGAGGCAGCCAGAGAAACAGCCGCGCCTGGCTCCAGACCTCCCTGCACACGGAGCCATGCAGCCTGCACTCCCTGTGGAGATTGCACGGCAGACTCACCTTGGAGATGATGAGGGGCTCGACGTGCTCCAGCCCGCCCCGCAGGGTGAAGCCTTAGGGTGCGCCGCCGGCCAGCTGCACGTGCAGGTACTGGAAGAAGACCAGCAGTCAGCCCGGCAGCTCGGCCTGCGGAGGTGGGTCAGACTGGAGTTGACCCGGCGGCCACTCCATGGCACCATTCCCTATCCTGAGTGTGACCTGCGGCAGCGCTGGGCATAGACGGGATGTGGCACGAAGCTAAGATCTGCCTGCTGGAGTGTGGACCAGCAGGAGCCCCTGGTAGGCGTGTCGTGGGCAAGCGGAGGTGCCCGGCTGGCCTGGCCCAGCCTAGATCCTGCGACGCCCTGGCCAAGGCACACCCCAGCAGCAGAGCCACTCTGGCTCCTCTGCCAGGCTGGTCTGGTGCACGGGCTCCTGGGCCGGGCGCTGCTGAGGGTGAGAAAGTGGGTGAGCAGAGGCACCCAGCCGGCCTGGCCCGGATCCTGCAAAAGGTAAGTTGCATAGATTTGAAGAGTAGATCCCAGTATAGAGACTTCTGTGATGGTTGAACAACCCATGAGATAGTCCAAACATGACCTACTTTTATGCATCTGGGTTTTTTTCTGTGTAAAACTGAAGTTACTTTGCCAATATAGGTAGTCTTTGACTTATGACCACAATTGAGCCCAAAATTTCTGTTGCTGAGACCATTAAGTGAGTTTTGCCCCATTTTACGACCTTTTTTTCCACAATTGTTAAAGTGTTTAGTAACACAGTTGTTAAGTGAATCTGGCTTCCCCATTGAGTTTGCCTGTCAGAAGGTTGCAAAAGGTGATTATGTGACCCTGGGACGCTGCAACTCTCCTAAATATGAGCCGGTTGCCACCTATCCGAATTTTGATCATATGGGTATGGGGATACTGTGATGGTCATAAGTGTGAAAAACATTCATAAGTTTTTCAGTGCCATTGCAACTTTGAACAGTCACAAAATGAAATGGTGTATGTCGAGGACTATCTGCAATTGACAAAGTCACCACCTTAACTTAGAATTAAAGGCCCACTTTTAAGGTTTATTGTGGGATGCTAGAGGAAGGATCTGTATAATGAGTTTAGACATAATGATATTTCTTAGTCTTTAATCATTCGGATTTATAACCATGATTTATGAAGTAGCCTGATGGTCTACATGCAGCTAATTGCTCATTTGGTACTTCATGTTTTAAATAATCCATCACTTCCCAGAGTGTATGAATCCGGACAGTATTTTATTCATGAAAATTAAATTAAAATCAAAACTTTGCTGGTATGATGCTACAAAACATTAAGTTAGCAAACATGGAAGCCAAGAGTCAGCTGCACTGAGTGAGCAGCATTGAGCTGGCCACGCCCACCCGACCACCCGGCCACGCCCACCTGGCCACGCCCACCTGGCCACACCCACCCGGCCCCCCAAGGGCAACCATAATGCTGATGTGGCCCTCAATGAATTTGAGTTTGACACCCCTGAACTAGAGGGTCAACTATACTTAATTCTTACTAAGAATGGGTTGAAACTGCAGGAACTTTGGGGGAGAGTGACTGTGCAATACAGACAAAAACAATAGAATAAAATCAAACTAGTCTTAGAGTTTAAAAGAGCTGATTTCAACAAATTTAGAGCTTTGGAAGGATTCCATGGATGAAAATCTTAAAGGGGAAAATAACTCAAGAACCTTGGGAAACTCTGAAAAATATGATTATAAAATCCCAATCCACCACAATACTACTGAAAAAGAAAATTGCATGGATAAAGTCCCTGATAAACTGAAAAGCTCCCTGAAAAAAATGGAAAGAGGGACACATAATTAAAGTAGAATATGAATATATAGCCCAAATCTGCAAAGATAAACTCAGAAAATTAAGGGTCAGAATTAACTAAGACTTGCAACAAATGGTCAAAAATAATTTTTAAAAAGTTTTTTTTCAACATGTAAAAAACAAGAAAAAGTCAAGGAAATGATTGGTCCACTAGTGGAACAAAATGGCAAAGAAATGATGGGCAGCAGGTGGAACTGCTTAATTTATTCTTCGCATCTCTCCTAATCTACCAAAGTTCATAAAAGACAGACTAGGAGTACAAGTTAAAATAGAAAATGGTAAGATAACACCTGTCCACCTTAGAAGAATTCAAATCACCATTACCAGATGGATTACCTCCCACATATCTGAAGTTGCTGGCAGATGTGATCTCAGAACCACTAAACCACTAAATCTTTCAAAGAACCTGGAGCCCCAGGAATTACCAGGGGACTAGGAAAGAGTTGATGTGGTTCCCATTTCAAAAAAAGGGGGAAAAAATAGATCCAGAAAACTAGAGACCAATCAGCCTGACATCAATACCTGGGAAGATCCTGAAAAAAATAATAAAAAACAGATCTGTGAACATCTAGAAGCAAGCAAAACTATTAGTAGAAGCCAAGAAGATAAACCATGGGTTTGTCAAAATCAGATCATACCAAACAAGTCTTATTGTATTTTTTTGACAAAGTGATTAAATTAGTGTGATGATGTGAACACAATACTGTATACTTGGACTTCAGTAAGGCATTTGAAAAAGTAGACCACAATCTATTTCTTGGTAAGATGGAAAAATATGGGATAGACAGTATCACCACCAGATGGATTCATAATTGGCTGACAAACCGCACTCAACTTGTGGTCCTCAATTGAATTACATTTACATGGAGGGAAGTATGCAGTAGGGTACAAGGTTTTGTCTTAAGTCCAGTACCCATCAACATCTTCATAAACAATTTAGATGAGGGGATAAAATAGGAATTCATCAAATTTGAAAATGACATCAAGTTAGGTGGAATAGCCAACACTTTAAAGATAAGAGCCAGAAAGATCTTGACAGGCTTGAATACTGGGAGCTATCTAACAAAATGCAATTCAATAGCAAGAAAAGTAAGGTTTTACACTTAGGCAAGAAAAACAAAATGTACAGATATAGCATAGGTGGTACCTGGCTCTATAGCAGTAATTGTGAGAGGGATCCAGAAGTCTTAGTGGTCAGCCACTTAAATATAAGTCAGCAGTGTGCAGCTGCAAAAATGCCAATTCAGGCTGCATCAACAGAGTAGTAGTATCAGGTTCACATTAAGTATTAGAACTGATATATACTGCCACACTTGGAATACAGTGTCCAGTTCTGGTCACCCTGATAAAAACAATACATTGTAACTCTGGAAAGAGTACAGGGAACAGCAAAAATGATCAAGGCACTTGCAGGAAGTGGGTATGTCTAGTCTAACAAAAAAATGACTAGGGGTGCCATGACAGCAATCTTCCAATATTTGAGAAACTGTCACAAAGAAGAGAGGGACAATTTATTCTCCAAAGCACCTGAGAGCAAGAAAAGAACTAACGGACTGAAACTTCACGAAGAGAGATCCAACCTAGAAGTAAGGAGAAATTTCTTGACATTGAGAACAATCAACCAGTGGAACCGCTTGCCTTCAGATGTTGTGGGTCCTTCAACACTAGAGGTTTTTAAGAAGAGACTGGACAGCATTTGTCTGGAATGGTACTATAGGATCTCCTGCTTGGGCAGAGGGTTGGACTAGAAGACCTCCAAGGTCCCTTCCAACTCTGTTATGCTGTATTCTGTAAATAATGTAATAGATTTTAATTTATATATTTAGATTTATAATCATATAATATGTGATTACAAGGGCAATGGGTACACCATTGCAAGATTTGAAGGGCCAAGTGGGTGACCAATCATCCTAGAGAAGATTTATGTGATCACTACAAGCTGACATTTTCAAAAGCATATAACAGTGAAATTCTTAGATATGTAACGTAATAAGTATTTCTTTCTCATCTGCTCCAATATGTCTACTATCAGCTGAAGGACATAATACTTTATACTATTACAGATATTTTGTTTTTCCTCTTTTACCCCTTATCTCACACTAATCCAACTTTACAGGCCATAGTATGAGCCATTTAGTTATATTAGAAAAAACAACACAACTCTTTCTGTCAGCATATTTGAAAAGAGGGTCATTACCTGGTCCGATACAAAATGAGGCAATGATTGAAAGAATGCAGACTACACTGAGATATCGAAGCCAGACTGCTTGATCCTGAAAAATATATGGTAACATTAAAAATGAATTATTTTTATGTAAACCTACATTAATTTATATAGTGTCTTTATTTTGTATTTTATTGTATGTGTTTTATTCAAATTGTATCTTTTTATTATGTTTTATTTTAAACCATCCAGAATAGCTATTGGGCAATTAAAAAAAATCACAGAACAAATATGAAGAAATCCCCAGACATCTTGTAGAGAGCAACAACAATATTTTCAGAGTGATACAAAGTCCACTTTGCTGATACCCTATCTTTGGAAGTCTGTATGACATCTAATTTTCTGCTTAGAATAATAAACTCTAGTCATTAATATATCATGGGTAGCAAATAAACCCCAGCTTTATTACTCAGATTAAGGGAACAATAACAGAAACACTTTCTACAGGCTGAGACATCTCAGACATTTACAGTGGAAGACATCCGAAAAGAGAGAGGGCAAGTCCTTGCTCTGGTGGGACAGCTTTCTATTCAATGCCAGGCAACTCTGTTGCTTCTTGCCAGACTATCAGAATCAGCCTAGGCCAGGGGTAGGCAACCTTGGCTCTTTCATTACTCGTGGACTTCAACTCCCAGAATTCCCTATCCAGCATGGTTGGCTCAGAAATTCTGGGAGTTGAAGTCCACCACTCATAAAAGAGCCAAGGTTGCCTACCCCTGGCCTAGGCCATACCTAATCATAGTCTCTGATTACCCAGAACTAAGACTGTTGGGTTGCTTGGCATTTCCATCAGAAATGCATTCGGATGAACCCAAAGTTTTAATTCTACATTTCCCCTTGTTATTCAAGATTGAGGGGAGTGCTCTGACACTCAAATTTCATAAGAATATGAAAGAAAATCAATATTCACAAGCGAGAAGGCAACTCACTAACACAGCACCTCACATGTTCATCAAGACCAAAGAGCTCTTGGGCAGACAGCTATGCAGAGCAGTCCCAGATCTTTGGAAAAGTAGAGCAAACTTCTGTGCCTCAAAGCAATTTTCACTACCTCCATTGCTGTGATCCTGAGAAGTATGCTCTTATCTTTGTAAAAGGAGATTTTATTTAAAACTGAAAATTAGGGGGAGTACTTCATTATTATGCTCAGTAACATTTTCAATGTAAAGTTTGAACTTGCTTCTTAAATATAGTTGAAAAAGGAAATTAGTATTTGTTCATTATTCTAATTCAAAGTTGCACAGAAAAGATCTAATATTTGTTGCATATAAGAATGATTAAAAAGAATGTTTAAATTTGATGATTTAACATATTTAAAATAAAATAAATCAATTAACATTTACGGACCTGTAGACTCATACACACAGTAAGTATGACGAAGAAGAAAAACATCAAACCAAATCCCCCAATCAAAAGAGGTCTGCGTCCAACTCTTTCAATCACTAAACCCTGAAAAAAAAAAATGGTTAAGTATCTTACAGAACTGGTGGATGGATTCACCCTAAGACCCTAGTAGAACAGAATCATCTTTAGGCAGCTCATTCAAATCACAGTGCTAAGCTTTTTGCAAGGCAAATCAGATTAATTTCTATACATAAACTGAAAGTTTAACTGCTCTTAATTCAATACATAAACAGACTGTTTTGAATCTTGGTCTTCTAGCTTTATAGGATACTTTATGTTCTTACTTCAATGTCCTTTTCTGTACTTTAGCAAAATTTGACTCCCAAAGCAAGTACATTCATTTTGCACTTGGTTCAAAATTAGAATTTCCTTTGAGATTCTAATAATTTCCAGTTCAATGTATAAGAGTTCAAAAGGCTTTGTATAACTTTCATATTCCAACCTCTATTGTTAATCTTTGTTAATCACTAACTGCCTACTGCAGAGTGGGTGAGACACCAAAGAGATTAATGGCTGGTAACATTGTGCAGAGCTTTGATTTAGAATCAATTTGATCACATTTCTTTGAATCAAGTCTGAATAACTTAATCAATGTGATGCATCAAATTTAACTGGGTACATTACTCAGTAAATTAATGGGCTTTTACACATTCATGCTTCATCATAATGAATCAAATTTGTGAATAAAACTAATCTGATTATTTGAATTCAACCCAGCAAAGCTCAGATTCAAATGTACTAAATCATATCAAAATTCTAATTAAATCTTGGCTACGTTTGCATGCTTGCAGTGGTTAAAACCAGCAAGTTTGCAACCAACAGCAGACCTGAACCAATATCAACTATTGTATTTCTACACCCTAAAAATAGATGATCTTTTAAAATGTCTTTTTGCTCCTATACCCATGACCTCACATTTCATCTTCAGCTACATTATTACAATATATATTAATACATTTATATGATATCTCATGGTGTTCACCAATCAGAATGCTAAGGGCTTGAGTTGTCAGTGGCAACCTCTCTACATGCAAAGAAGTACAGTAAATGGCATTCTCGACATTCTACAAATGGCAGTTTCATACAAAGTATTATGCATATGTCTCCCAATAGCTTTAAAACAAAGAGTTCAGCCAGTTGTTTGCAAAATGTGGCTTTTCCATTTTTTCCTCAGAAACAAAAAAGTTTGTCTTTAAGGAAAATATCCTTGAATGGTAAATGTGAATAAGAAACCTTCAAATGGTATAGGTCAACGTTCCCCAACCTTTTGGCTCTGTGGATCGGCAGTGGCAGTGGGCGGGGGAGGGGATGGTTTTGCATGCGTGCTCGACACTTGTGCAAATGGAGCTTCACCTCCTCACCTGCTGCTGACATGACCCTGTTCCCAATGGGCTGAAGACCAGTACTGGTCTGTAAATCAGGGGTTGGGGACCCCTGCTATAGGTAACAATTTTATCGAATCCAAAGTTAAAGTGTAATCCCAAGTATGTTTTCTTGGAAGTCCCAATATTCCAGTTATTTTAACAAGAGATGAGATTAAAATGTAGTTCATTTCAATTAGAGCCAGGAGTTCTTACATTTTTTTTTCATTACTGTGTTATAGAGTATATTTCTTCATGCCACTCACAACTCCATAAAATTAAATAAATATTGATTTATTCAAAAGAAAGAACATCTAAATTTGTAAGAAAACATTAGCCACAATCTCAATTGCTTACCTGATTAACTGTTTTCCCCTCAGATTTTCAAAAAAGTAAAATCTTTGAGATGGTGAAGTACCGTGTTTTCCTCAAATAAGCCCAAGCTTGATTTTTTGGGGTTGGCCTAATATAAGCCCTACCCCAAAAATAAACCCTAGTTTGGGGTTGAGGCACACCTAAAAAACAAGCTAGGGCAGGGGTGGGGGTGTAGAACTGCCCCATGCGCCCCACACACACTTACCTTGCAGCCAGGTCTCTCCTTACCAACCCACTTCTTCTGCGGTGTCCTCAGGCCTGCATTTCACAGTCAGAGGCCTTTCCAGAAGGCTACTGCAGCTGAAAACTGAGCTATGGATTCAATCCATAGCTTAGTTCTCTACTGCAGTGGCCTTCTGGAAAAGTCTTTGACTGCAAAATGTAAACCAGGCTCCATTCTCAGCTGCAGAATGAAGCTGCTCCTTCAGGTGCAGAAGTGGGCCAGCTAGGCAGGGCTGTTGGTGCCGGAGGTGAGTGGAAAAGATTCCCCCCCCCAAAAAAAAAAGATCTGGTGCCTCTTTTGGAGGCAAAAAACAAAACAAAAGATCAGGTCTTATTTTCAGGAAAACATGGTATGTCTGTTATTCACTCTAATGTGTTGTGCACATTTAATTCTACTTTATTAGATTTTTATCCTGCCTTTATTACTTTACAAATAACTCAAGGCAGTGAACATACATAATACTCTTTCCTCCTCCTACTTTTCCCCACAGTAACAATCCTATGTGGTGAGTTGGGCTGAGAGAGAGTGACTGGTACAAAGTCACCCCAAGTGGCTTTCATGTCTAAAACAGGATCAGAAGTCAGAGGCTCTTGGTTTCTAGTAAAGATTTTTATAAGATTCAGTCCTTTTATTTCCTTATTATCAGTTCAAAACTAAGTTGGAAATTGAAAAAAAATCATTCTAAATTATATATTCTTTATACATTTCTATACATTATTCAACCCACCACACACTTACAGAGAAAAGAGCAGCCAAGATCTCCACAGCTCCTGTGCTTAAGGTAACATATGGAATCATTTCAGGACTTAGGCCAGCTCCCCTGAAAATGTCATTTGTGTAGAACCAAATCTGGAACAGAAGCCACCTTCCAGTTATTTGGTTTCAAAAAAAGTCATTTGGCTCTAATCAAATTCTAAGTTCTACATATATACATACATTTAATGATGGTCTGGAAATTGTCAAAACAGTTCTCCATTACCTTCAGATGCCCAGCCTATGGACATCACAATGTTAAAAGCATTTGTATCTGGGTGTATATATATATATATATATATTAATCCCATTTATATCTTTTATAAATCTTTTATTTATATTGAAGACAATGTGAAATATTTACAGTGAGGGGAAAAATTATTTGATCCCCTGCTGATTTTGTATGTTTGCCCACTAACAAAAAAATGATCAGTCTATAATTTTAATGGTAGGTTTATTTTAACAGTGAGGGACAGAATAATAATAAAAAATCCAGAAAAATGCATTTCAAAAATGTTATAAATTGATTTGCATTTAATGCAGGTGGCATTAAGCGATGCTTTTTGAGAAGAGGGCAAACCAGGACCTCCTTAAAAGATCCTGGAAATGTCCCCTCCTGAAGTGATATATTAATCACTGCTTGAACCCACCTGCTAGTCAGCGTAATGGAGGCTTTCACCATCCAAAGGGAGAAGGATCTAACTGGCAGCATCAAGGATCCTGGCCACTTTATCATGATCTCCAGGACCTAAAAACCTGGCTTTTTGAGTTAGCTGGCCTGGACTGAGGGGTTTTAAGGTTTTTAAATTCTAATTTTAAATTTTGGGGCTATTGATTTAATTTTATTTTAATTTTTATATTGTATTGTTTTAATTTTGCCCTGTAAACCACCCTGAGTCCTTTGGGAAAAGGGCGGTATATAAATTGAATTAAATAAATAAATAAATAAATAAAACTGTTCCCAGAGCATTGGACAAGACCTCTCCTCAAGCAACTCATAAGGACCTGCCTCGCACATGGGTCTCAAACTGAGAATCAATCCAAACAATTTTGTCCATCAAGTATTGAACAAATTTCTCCACATGGCCGTGAAGAAGATTGTATAAGTCCTCCCATCCCAGGAGGGATTGCGTGACTTGGAACAGGGCCACTGAGTAACACTATGTGGACACAATAAGAATGGAGAAATAAGCTTCTGGTTTGCTGACACAGCCACTACAGACATTTGGAAGGTGAGCTCCGTCTTCCACATCTGATTTCACACCACTGGCGGACCCTGGAAAGGTCAAAAGTCACCCTGTAGGGGCAGCCAGCAAGGAGGGGATCCCTGCTTGATTGTGGAAGAGCAGTAGCCCTTCCGCTCAATCTGGGGCAGCCCTCCAAACAAGCAAATGAAAGACCAGCCATAGAAATATGGCTCGTCACTAGGCTCCAGACAGCCAAAGTCAAATCTACCACCAGGTATCTATAAAGCAGCGCAGATGAGACTGGGTGAGATCTACCACTCTTTAATCCTAACTATTTTTTCCACCTGCATAAGCTGCCCAAAGTACTTTCCCCCCTGTGGAGAGGGAAGGGAGATTCTATCCCACCCTCTAAAAATGACTATCCAGGGAAGTTTAAAACATTGCAAGAATAAATGATACTAAATGGATTTTTATCTTTTTTTTAAAAATTGTGGATTAAAAGATTTTTTATTCCTATTGAAGGTGTGGGTTTTTACTTACAAAGAAGAAGTAAAATTGGAAAAAGGATTATAAAAACTTTGGACTTAAAAGAAAACTCTAAATGGTATGGGCAACATCTTGTGGTTAAACCTGATATTACAACTTGTTATTGCTTAAAAGAGACTTGGCTTGAAGCTCAGACTATAGATAAGACTTTTGTAAGTCCAGCTGTGTCCTATACTCAGTGACAAAAGTTTTTCATTCTCTGATTGTAAAGCTTTTAACTCAACACACTACTAAGAGAACAAGGATGAAGATCAGGAACAGATTCTCTTTATGTTGAAAGCAATTCATGAAACTATTCTTACAGCTACTGATTCAATAATAAGTTACAGAAAAGAACAAGATGTCAGCCTAGATCAGTGATGGTGAACTTTTTAGAGACCGAGTGCCCAAACTGCAACCCAAAACCCACATGTATCATCATGTGCTGGATGGGCGGGGCACATTTGGGTGGGTGTGGTCAATTGGGTGGGTGTGGTCAATTGGGTGGGTGTGGCCCATTGGTTGGGTGTGCTGCGGTGGTAATGGCAGATTGGGTGGGAGTAAAAAGTTCAATCAATTCCAACTTTGCGAGATCTTTTTTTTCCCCCACAAGTTGAAATTGATTGATTGAAACTTTTTTTTATTTTGCACACAGTGGCAGAGGCCTAAAGGGAAAAGATTTTATAAAACCCAGCTGACAGCCTAGGACTGGGGTGACAGTGCACGTGCCCACAGAGAGAGCTCTGTGTGCCACCTGTGGCACGCGTGCCATAGGTTCACCACCACGGGCCTAGATATATGAACCCAAACTTTGATTACAACTAAAAATTCAACAACACAGAATATAATAGAAGAAGTGGCACTATTAAATACTATGACAGAAGAGTCAACTGATCAACAAACACAATTAATGGAAAACCCAGAAAAGGGACTGACAACATGGAAAAGGGAAAAGACTTTCTATATAAACCAGAAGAAACCTGAGGATCAAGAAGAACAGACTGAAGGGAAGATAAACATTTCAGGACAACTATGTCGAGATGGAAAAATAGAGAGATGATTTGTTAGTCCTTTCAAAAAATGGTGACCAGATGGCTTTTTCTACTTCAAACAATATATATAAAACAACACAGGGAGATTTATTTGATGACTTAAAAGCACAGACATGGAAGGTGAGATGGCAAAGAAAGAAAGCTAGACTGAAGAAAATTGGGTTTTTGACTTATCAGTGAGAATTAAAATAGAACATACTCAAATAGATAAGATGTGTATTTTGAATATTAGATTTTGTTATGAGCCGAGATAAAAAAAACTTTGGTCATTTAAAACTTAGAATTATAATTATTAATAGTTAAATTTGAATATTGATTTGCTTATAAAGGTTGAATGTAAAAGTAATTAAGATATATATAAGCTAAAAATCTATTGATGAATGTAATAAATATGTTTTTACTTAGCTGTTATAATAAAAATTACTAGCTTAAATATGAGATGGCAGACATCAAGAGTAAAAGAGAGGAAGTATTAAATGTCGAAATAAGAGAAATTTTAGTTACTAAATTTAAGACATTTGGAAATTAACAGAAAATAAGAATGTTTACTGTATTATTAATTAGTTGAGGTAAGATGGTGAGAAATAGAATATATTCAAATAGGTAAGATGTGTATCCTGAACATTAGATTTTGCGATGAATTGTGATAAAGGGAACTGTGGTTATTTAAAACTTGGAAACTATAAATATTAAACGTTAAATTTAAATATTAATGGGAAACTAAAAATTGGGAAAAATTAATTACACATTGATTATCTATAAAGATTAAATGTTAAAACAACTAGGATATGCTGTTTTGTCACTCTTACTGCCACAAGATAGGCCTTGATAGCAACTCTGTCCAGTTGGCGTCATCCTTCTTATTCCTCCTAAATAAGATCTTAGATAAGGGGACCCTTATTACTGACCAATCTGGCATTCACCAGCAGCAGCCAAATCTCAGGATTCATGAGGGTAGGCTTTCAAGGAAATGAGAATGAGCTCAGGGGGACAGAACACACCATTGATACTATACATCAGAGGCATCTTTCCCTGTAATGGACTGCCCCCAGGCTCCTATAGCACCACTACTCTGATGCATTGTCCTGCACAACACTCCCCAAGAATATCATCCTGCTCCCTCCCCATCTTCCCTCTTCTCAGAGTCAGGGCTCTGCCATCCCCCTGCACCCATTCTTATTCACCCTCCCAAACAATTGGAGGAATAAAATCAGCAATGCAAGCCAAAATACATAAATAAGAAAATGGTATCCTCTCTAGACAAGTTCAAATCACCAGGACCAGATGGATTACACCCCAGGATTCTGAAGAAATTGGCAGAGGGGATCACAGAACTACTAAAGCATATCTTTCACGATTGGAAGTACCCAGGTGACTGGAAAAGGGTAGTTCCAATCTTCAAAAAAGAAAAACAAATAGAGCCAGGAAAAAAACAGACTTATCAGCCCTGGCATCAATACCTGGAAAGATTTTGGGGAAAAATAATCAAGCAATGAATCTGCAAATACCTAGAGGCAAAAAAGTCATAACCAGAAACCAACATGGATTTGTAAAAACTCATCATGCCAGACAACTCTTATTGCAGTGAGAAAATTAGTGGACTAGCAAAATGCTGTGGATATAATTTTGTTGGACTACAGTAAGGCATTTGATAAAGTAGACCACAAATTACTACGTGATAAAATAGAAAAATGTGGATTAGATAGCATCACCACCAGATAGATTTTTAACTAGTTGACCAACTGCACTCAACATGTAGTCCTTAATGGAACTGCATCTACATGGCGGGAACTATGCAGTGGGGTACTCCAAGGCTCTGTCTTACTCCTAGTACTCTTCAGTATCTTCATCAATGATTTAGACGAGGGGATAGAAGGAGAACACATCAAATTTGCAGATGACTAGCCAATATTACAGAAGATAGCATCAAGATACAGAAGAATCTTGATTGACTTGAGCATTAGAGCCTAACAAAATAAAATTCAATATAGAGAAAAGGAAGATTTTACAAGTGCAGAAGTATAGAATAGAAGTACAGGTACATGGCTCAATAACTGTGAGAAGGATTTCGGGAATCCTAGTGGACAATCACTTAAATATCAGCCAGCAGTGTGCTTCAGCTACCAAAAAAGCCAACACAATCGTAGGCTCCCTTAAGAGGGAAAGAATCAAGATCATATGCAGTGTTAATATCACTTTATAATGCCTTGGTAAGATCACACTTAATATATTGCATTCAGTTTTGATTGCCACAATATAAAAAAAGAAGTTGAGAGTCTAGTAAAAGTGCAGAGAAGAGCAACAAAGATAATTAAGGGATTGGAGGATAAAGCATATAAAGAACAGTAGAAGGAATTTGATATGTCTAGTTTAATGAAAAGGACTAGGGGGTGATATGATAGCAGTATTCCAATATCCAAGGGCCTCCCACAAAGAAAAGGGAATCAATCTATCTTCCAAAGCACCTGATAGCAAGACAAGAAGCAATGGATTGAAACTAGTCAAGGAGAGATCCAACCTACAATTAAAGAGAATTTTTCTGATGTTTAGTACAATTAATCAGTGGAATGGCTTGCCACTAGAAGTTGTGGGTGCTCCAACACTGGAGGTATTTAATAAGAGATTGGATAAGCATTTGTCTGAAATGGTACAGACTTTCCTGCTTGAGCAGGGTGTTGGACTGGAATACATCCAAGATTCTTTTCAATTCTGTTATTCTGTTAATTGCAGATTTGCAGTTCATATATTTTCAAGAAGGGGAGGGAGAAAGAGGAAAAACACAAACAGAAACAAGTGAGGAATCATGTGTTCAGGTCCTGTGATACAGTGGTTTACTGCTAGAGTAAAAGCAGGAAGAGACAGGTCATATATCTCTTGGCCAACTAATCTCCTAGGCCAGACATGTCAAACTCGCAACATCACATGACGTCGCACAACATACCAGGAAGGTTTTGCCATTGCTGGCAATGGGGTGGGCGCAGCTTCCAGATGACGCATCTGGCCCATGGGCCGGCAATTTGACACCCCTTTCCTAGGCTTTGATGTTGAGGGGGCACTATTTTAAATTACTTGAAATTCTAAAAAAAACACCAACCCTAACCCTGCCTCTTTCAGTAACATATTCAAGATGGTCAGTGATTAATATTTATATGTAAGGGTGAAGTTTTATGTAGATATTGTATATAGCATGTTTAAATGTGTATTATGCATGTGTACACTTTTGAGAGCAAGTAAGTAAATTTCATTTTTAATGTGTGCCAATGTGCCTACAGTAAAAAAATGACAATAAAGGTGGGCTGTGAAAGCAATAATTATACACACACACACACACACACACACACACACACACACACACAATGACTTACAGCATTAAGACCACAAAGTTGATAGCAAGCCATGGTTACAATTACAGTGAGAATCTGCCACCGCTTAGTGTTGTCACACAAAAGTTGAAATACAGATGCTACTTGAATGTTTTTCTGCACTCGACTCTCTTCCAGAACTTCTTCTATTTCATGTGACACATCAGATTTTCCAAGGAATTTCTGAAATGCTGCAAGTTGACAGTTCATGCAATTTATACACTAGTTTTATTCATATCAAACTATTTTACATCAAATTGTACACCAATTACACATTTTACACATCAAATTGTAGTTTACACCAAACATTTATCTTTTTATCTTTCAAAAACAGATCCTTCAGCAAAATATGTCAGCTTCATCAGTAAACTTGGGTTTACTCAAATAAATAGCAAATAGTGATTTCACTTATTATTCAATAATAATTCCACAAATATTTACAAGTTTCATTTCAGGTCCAACATACTGCAATTTTGTAAATTCTAAATCTGCTGCTCTTGTTCATACATTTAAATTAACAGCATATTGTAACTATTTTGTTACATATCCTATTTCTAACTCTTTCATTCCAGTTTGAAGATAGAAGATAAGGATACAAATTATTTCTAAATATTTCTAACTGTACACAACTCATTCACATCTTTTTCATTATTATGCAACAATATGATTTTACATCTTCATTTGTTGGCAGAATCAGACAATATAATAGCTAAGATGGTCCGTAGTAAGTAGAAATTTAGAAGCACAATGAAATCTAAACTGCAATCTTATATTGACTTCTACTGGAATGAAGTTAAAAACATTTACTTCTGACTAGTTTTATGTAGCGTTCTACTGGTCACACATCTAGTAAGAATAACTATATTTATTCCAAAATATGGAAGACAGTGACAATATATTCTCATTACAGCAAATGAACCAATCTTCCTTTTCCCCAGTCTTTTCTGTCTGAGCTAGTTTATAGATATATTATTTATTTATTTTTTACTTGTTTTAAGCTTTGTTTTTCCTCTGGCCAGAAATCAATCAAACAAACAACAGAACAACCATACCATGTAATATTATTTCATTACGTGGCTAAAGAGTTCAGGGATTCTAGCCCTAAGTTTAGACTGATTAGGATGGACTTTTGTTGGTTTTTTATCCAAGCATGAATGGATCAGCTGGACGTTTGAACACAGTGGTGGAGCAATACATCAGATGCTATGTTAATTATCAACAGACTAATTGGGCTGACCTGCCTTTCATGGAAGTGGCATACAACAATACAGTGCACAATGGTACTGGTCTTAATCCATTTAAAATAGCAACCAGCCGTGAGTTCATTCCTATGCCTGAATATCCCCAGGAACCACCTGTCTCACAAGCCTTAGATCAATGGGTTGCTTCATGGCAAACTGTTTAGACTAATGTGAAAAAACTCTAACACAGGTTGCTAAAACTTACAAGGAGCAAGACAATAAAATGTGGTCCCCTCAGAGACCGTTTCACATTGGGGGAAAATATTTAATTTGTCAATTAAATATTTAAGACTCAAGCTACCCAGTAAAACATTTTGTGGCCCCTTTCGTATAATTAGAGTTATAAATCCTGTGACTTTTGAACTGAAACTACCTTGCTTGCTAGGGAAAATTCACCATGTTTTCCATTGCAGTTTGTTAAAGCCTCTTAGGGAGTCCTCAATGAGACCAACTCCCAAGGAAGCTCCTGGTCCTCTTTTAGTAGAGGGGGAAACTCATTATGGAATTAAGCAAATCCTTGATTCTAGATTATACAAGGGGAAATTACAGTATCTAAGGCAATGGAAGGGATATCCTTTATCAGAGGCCACTTGGGTAAAAAGCATGGACGTTAAAGCAGATCAACTAGTAAACATTTTTTACAATAAATATCCTCAGAAGCCTCAGGAAGATTCCTAATGTCACCTTTTATTTCTCTACAGGATTTGTTTTCTCTTTAGGGGATCCAACTGTCAACCTTGCAACAGACCTGGCCGAAGCTATTTTCTTCATTTTTGGTTGCCACAAGATGAGGAGGGAATGGGAAGTTTTCTATTAGACTAAACAGTTGGTCCCATGGGAACCAAGGTCATTTCTGTTTCCCTCAGCTGGGAAGGATGATCCTAGTGTTAGAAAGCCCACCTAGGTGTATTATTGGGAAGTGTAGTTGTTTGCATAGCCAGGGGGGAACTGTAACTTTGTATTACTGTTGCTTTTGGGAGGGGATTTTAGTCTTGGTTTCACTTTTGACTGTGCCGATACTTTGTATCCAATAAATATGTTCTTAGAGGAAAACTCAAGCCTCTGAGTTCTGTTCTAATTGGTCTCATCTATCGGAACCATGACATAGACTTTACAACATAAGGGACTGTTTCCAGCAAGAGAGAATATGCAAAAACACCATAATGCAATGATCCTCACCTTTTCCTTTAAGCAGACCAAAGGTAATTTTAAGCATGGTACTGCTGTTTTGTTGTTGATATTGTTATCAACCCAAAAGATTTGAGAACCACCCTACAGAACAGATATCAGCATGTAGTGCTCTTGAAGACTGCCACCCTCAAAAATATTGCATTTGTGCTTACAATGTTTGCTTTTAAACCAGATGAATAATGGGATCAATTGAGTTAAAAATGAATGTGACAGTACCTTTTTCTGCTGCTTTTGTGTCATTTTTTTCAAGTAAGAGGAAGCGAGGACTTTCTGGAAGAAAAGGTAGGACTCCAATTTGAAGAGTTGATGGAACAATTATCATTGCAAATAGATAAGGCCACAAGAATTCCTGTAATCAGTTAATAAAATTAGTATTGGTATTGCTGCATTTCATGGAAAAATGCAATACTAAACCATAGGCAAAATTCAGACTTCAGATTACAGATGCTGTAATCTGTAGGCAGAAGAATGACAATTATTTAACCTGACAATAGGTACATTTAATTGTGAATGTCAATATCACCAATAAGTGTAAAGTTAGAAATGCAGATGACTGTAGTTTGTATCCTTACATTTTCTCTTATAAATTGACAGTAAAAAGGAGTTTTTTAAATTTTTAAAAACCTCATGTCTTATCAAGTCTCCAGCAAAAGTGAACACAAGTTGTTCAGCTTCTACTTATTTACACAAGATTGCATAAGTGCCACAAATACCATACCTACTGGTATCTCTCTTTTGATATTATAGCAAAGAATATCTGGACATCATTTTATCTGTTTATAATTAATCTCAATTTATACAGAGTGCAAGAAAAAATAAATAATTCAGAATTATTACAGACCTTTCCAAATATCTCAGGTAGCCCCAAAATCTGTCCACTGAAAACACCAACACAGATGAATATTGCTGTAATTTGTCCTAGTGACCCACGGATGTGCTTGGGAGAAATTTCACTCAAATACATTGGGAGTGCACTCAGAGATACCCCTGTGAAAAAGAAAAAAGTGATAAAGAACATTTTTTAAATAAAAGGAAAAACTGTAGGCAGGCAGTCAGACAAATCCCTATGGAAGAGAATATATGCAGCTCAAGGCTGAATTGTGGGATTCTTGGTGCTCTTGAGCTTGGTTGTTTTTTTGCAGATATTTCATTACCAAGCTAGGTAACACCATCGGTGTTAGAGGGAATGAGGTTTGCTTTCATTATATATACTAGTGGCTTATCCTGTCAGTATTGGTGGGAGTGGTCTTGGTGATTCTTTGATTAGGCTGTTGTTTACTGTTAGGTTGTGTTTACCTGAGTTGGTAGTTCTTTGATTGGGTAATTTTTATTTCTTGATTGTTAGTCTAGTGTTAACCTCTGCTCATCTGGGTGTTGCTACTGGTGAGATGTTTGGATCTTTTGCATTGTCTCTTTTGAATAATATATAGATGTTGAATAGTGTACCCATTGATGGCTACTTTGTCTGAGTGTCAGGCTTCCAGGAATTCTCTAGCATTTTTGGACTTGCCATGTTTAGGATGCTCACAGTTTCCCAACTGAAACTATGGTTAAGTCTGTCCATTGTGAAATTAAGGAGTTTTCATGTGTTCTGACTGCTAATTGGTATTCATAGATGCACTCTGCTAGTCATCTGTTTGTCCTACATAATGGCTCTTGTTTTTTCTTCTGTAGCTGCTGGGTCTTTTGGTTTAGAATAGAATAGAATAGAGCTGGAAGGGACCTTGGAGGTCTTCTAGTCCAGACCCTGCTCAAGCAGGAGGACTTATACCATCTCAGACAAGTGATTGTCCAGCCTCTTCTTAAAAATTTCCAGTGATGGAGTGCCCATGATTTCTGGAGGCAAGCTGTTCCACTGGTTAATTGTCCTCACTGTTAGGAAGTTTCTCCTTAATTCCAGGTTGTTTCTCTCTTTGGTCAGTTTCCAACTATTGTTTCTTGTCTTGGCCTCTGGTGCTCTGGAGAATAATGTGACCCCCTCTTCTTTGTGGCAGCCCCTCAAATACTGGAATACTGCTATCATCTCTCCCCTATTTCTTCTTTTCTTTAGACTAGCCAAACCCAAGTCCCACAGCTGTTCTTCGTATATTTCAGTCTCCAGGCCTTTAATCATCTTAGTTGCTCTTCTATGATTTTTCTCCAAACTCTCAACATCTTTTTGTGATATGGTGACCAGAATTGGCTGCAGTATTCCAGGTGTGGTCTTACTAGGGTTTTATAAAGCGGTACTAGCACTTCGCGTGATCTTGATTCTGTTTATATAACCCAGGATTGTATTAGCTTTTTTGGTTGCTGCTTACTTAGGATGTTTTGGAGGGCTTTAATTGGTTTTTGTGTTACCATGATATCATGTGGTTGTAATTATCTATTGGTAGATCCCCTCCTCAGACCTCCAAGCTGCTGAACCTCTGCCTCAGTTGCTCCACCAACTGGCTGCCGCACACTGGCAAGTAGCGCTCTCTCAGTATTGGCCATTCTGAGGCTCTTTGCTCCCATTACAGTTTTCTGCCCAATTCTGGCCAAGAGTAGCAGAGAGAACTTGGCTTCACGGCTTTTTGCAGCCCCTCTTGCCAATTCTCTAGTTTGGGTCAATTGAATGCTACTGCTCCACCCATCCACTCTGGAACCGGGGTTGGCTCCTTTTGTTCAACCTGCTCCTTGGGGCACATTGAGGCAGGTGGGGTTCTGAAACTTCTTTTGGCCCCAGCTAGGGTCCCACTGCGTTTGCACTTGTATAAACAATGTCCTGTTATTGCTTCCCCCAAAACTTTAATTTCCCATCAATATTCAAGAAAACACTATTATTTATGATTTCCAAATACTTTATATTTAGGTGATAAAAAGCTTCCCTTATCTCAACTTCTCCCTTTTTCCCTTTTCATACCAAAGTCTAATATTCTAGTTACACATCATATCTATTTAATTATAATGTTACTCTATTTTCTAAAAGTTATCTATTTTCCACCATATTCAACCATCTAGTTAGTAATATAATATCCCCTCTAATAAGTCAACCCCATTATTTTCTTCAGCCTTAATCTGGCTTTCTTCCTTTGCCAGCTAACCTTCCATGTCAGTGCCTTTGAATCATCAAATAGTTCTCCCTCTATTTTTATATATATTATTTGAAATAAGAAAGACCATTTGGTTGAAGTTTTTTTTGGAAGAACAAACCCATTGGTATTCATTAAGCTGTCTCCCTGTTGCTGCAATTTCCCAAAATTGTCCTGATAACTTTACCTTCCATTCAATCAGTTCTTATTCTTTTTTGTCAAATATATTCTGATTTCTTGATTTGTGAAAAGTCTTTTCCATTTTCAATGTTGTCACTCTATTTTCTGCTTTTTCAGTTGGCTGGGTCTGTTGGTCAGTTGTGTCCTCTGTCTTAGCATTTAGTTCTTCCAATTTTCCTTTTGTTTTCTGCATTGTTACTTCTTTGTTTGTCATCTAGATCTGGGTTTGTATATTTAAGCTAGAACATTGCTTCTTTGTGTTGCTTCTTATTTTATCACAAGCTGAAAGGATAGTGTCATGTACTGATTTCAACATGGAAAAGATTTTTTCCTGATTTTCATACACATTTTCTTAATATGTTAAGTTGAAGAGTTTAGAATTAAATGTTAAAAATATTTTTTGTCTTTTGTAGCTGGGTATGGGACATCTGTTTCACATTTTATAGGTGGTTTTTATACAGTAGGTGGTCTTTATAATAGAAATTGTTTATCAAGTAAGAGTTTATAATCCAAGGTGTTCCATCATCTCACATAATAATATATGCTTCTCATTCAGGGAAATAGGAAAGCAGTTCCCCAAGGATAGCTCTGAGAGTCAGTAAAAGTTTACATTCATAGTTCAGGCAGGCCAGCTTCCAAAACAGTACATCATCCCTGCCACACAGATAAGCCCTTCTTTGCAGCTGGGTTTTTCAGAGTTAGTAGCTGTCAAAGCGAAAACAAATTTTATCTGAAGTCTGGGCTTCAAGCCAGGATCCTTTTAGTCAATAACAAATTGTAATGCCATAATTAGCCACAGGATGTCACCAACACCGTGTTATAGCTTTTTAAGTCCCAAACATATATGGTGGTTTTTCAAGTCTTTTTTTTTAAAACCAACAGTCTCCAATAAGAAAAAAGAACACTTTTGACAGCCTCTGGTTTGCTACGCAGATGGCTTCCAGTTTGCTACACAGCCACTATGGATGGCTGGGAGACTTGGTCTCCCCGTCCAGTTTTGCATCACTGGGGGGCCCTGAAAAGGGCCAAAAGTCACCCCGAAGAGGCGACCAGCAAGGAGGGGCACTTGCTGGATCACAAGAGAGCTGCAACTCTCCCGTTAGACCTGGTGATCCCTCCAAACCGGTGGACAAAAGGACCGGCAATTATGGCTCATCCCTAGCCTGTGAACAGCCGAAGTCACATTTTCCACCAGGCAACTCTTATAGCAGCGCAGAAAAGACTGGGTGAGATCTACCTCTGTTACACCCTAATTATTTTCTGTACCTCTTTAAGCTGCTAAGCATTCTCCCCCCTGCGGTGAGGAAAGGGGGATTTTAGCCCTCCCTCCAGAAAGAGCAGCAACTAAATACCCAGGGGCATTTTAAATGTTGAAAAAGTAACTGAATCCCAATTGGAACTTTACTTCTCAAAGCATGTGGAATGAAAGTTTTTTTTTCCATTATCTACTTCTGTTGGAAATCTGGGTTTTTTCTTATAAAAAAAAAGAAAAATTGAAAAGATTAAAATAACTTTGGGACTCAAAGGGAAACTTTAAAAGGGGCCTGGCTGACTGCCCAGGGCAATGGATAAGATACCTAACCTTGAGAATTTTGAAACAACAGCTGTGAAAGGCTCTGTGTTCCCTACCTGAAAAAAAAACTTTTTCTCTCTTTTGGATTTTCTAAGTGTAAAGCCTTTAGTCTAAAATACCAATATGGAAGAAGACCAGGAACAAAATTTCCTTATAGATAAAGATCAACAAACTCTCTCTATGTTGAAAACACTAATTCAAACTTTTACCACAACCAATGAAATACTAAGAGGCTATGGGAAGAAACAAGAAGACAACCTAGATATGAAAGCCCGAACTTTGACTACAACTAAAGAACCATCTATACAAAATATAATAGAAAAAAATGAAACATTCAAATACTATGACAGAAGAATCTACTATTCAACAAATATTGATATTTGAAAATCCAGAAAAGACATCACCAACTTGGAAAAAGGAAAAGGTTTCTTAAACAATACAGAAGGAATTAGAGGAACTAGAAAAAGAACAGTTGGATGAGAAGATAAACAGTTCAGAACAACCATGTCAATATGGAAGAATAAAAGACGACTCACTAGATATACAAGTCCTCTCAAAAAAATGGCAACCAGATGTTTTTGCCAATATCAATTAATATACATGATATTACAAGGAGATTGGTTCGATGACCCAAAAACAAGGACATGGAAGATGACTTGGCAAAGGAAAAAAGCCAGAATAAGACTCAAAAAGAATGGAGTTTCGACCATCTTATTGAAATCTAAAACAGAATGTACTTAAATAGATAAGATGTGCATGTTGAACATAAGACATTGTTATGAACTGAGATAAAGAAAAAAAATTGGTCATTAAAATTTAACAGTATAAATACTAATAGCTAATTTGAATATTGATTTGTGCATAAAGGTCATGTGAAGGTGAATAATGTACATAAGCTAAAAACTTATTTTTGAAAGTAATAAATACGTCTATATGGAATGTTAAAAATGAAAATTATTAGTTTAAGCAAGAGATAGCAGATACAAAGAGGAAGAGAGAGGAAGTATTAAATATTGAAATAAAAAGAAATATTTATTACTACTTAAAAAAACCTGAAAACTAGCAAAAAGGAAGGATATCATATTGTATCATTAATTTGTTGACATAGAGGGTGAGAAGTTAAGTAGACGGGATGTGTATTTTGAATATTAGATTTTGTGAGGAATGGTGATAGATGAATTGGGAGTATATTAAAAATCTTGGGAATGATAAACATCAAATGTTAAATCTAAATGTTGGTGGAAATCAAAACTGAAAAATATATTAGGTCATTGATTGTCTAAAAGATTGTGTGTTAAAACAGCTAGAATGTGTGTACACTAAAAATATGGATATATGTAAGAAAGTTATTTTCTATGTGATTGATAAGATAAAAATTGTCTTTTAATTTACAAATAGACAGTACATATGAAGGGAAAAAGAGAAGAAATGTTTATGGTAGCAATCTGAAATCTGTACTAATGATATCTGTATGTATTTGAATTACTACTACTCAGCCACCATGTTGCTTTTCAAATATGTGAATGTAATATTAGAAAATCAATAAAATTTGTAAAAAAATAAGAACACTTTTAGTCCCCAAATTTCAAAAGAATAAATATCCAATTAGATTAAAATTAATCTTATGGTTGCTCTGTTTCCCCTGGGTAGTTAGTTGCTGCTTTTCTTAGAGCGTGGGGTAAAAATTCTCTTCCCTCTCTCCTCACAGGGAGAAAATGCTTTGGGCAGCTTTTTCAGGCAATAATTAAAGAGAGGATCAGGTCTCACCCAGTTTCATCTGCGTTGCTTGAAAGTTGCTTGGTGGTGCTTTTGACTTTGGCTGTCAGCATTCCCCCACTGGTTTGGAGGACTTCCCCAGATGAAATGGAAGGGCTGCCACCCTCCCGCAACCAAACAGAGGTCCCCTCCTTGCTTATCACCTCTATGGGGCAACTTTCAACCCTTTCCAGGGTCCCCCTGTGGAGCAAATTGAGGCGCAAAAGACAGAACCCCGTCCTCCTGCACCCATGGCACCGTGACGTCAAGCCAGAAGTCAAGTTGCCATATATTTTAATGAATTGTGGCTATGCTATTTTATTGTAATGTATGGTTTGGGATATATGTGTGGGGGGCTAATTAAGATTAACTAAAAAGTAAATCATTATTAACTGCATTTGATATAAGGTAGAATGATACGATTTCAATAGGATTTCTACTCTTGCCAAGATTGAAGACTTAATGTATTAAATATAATGCATCAAAAAACTTCTTATTTCTTAAGAATTCAGCCTATTTTTCAGGTTCAGCTAGTTCAGTTGAGATGTTAAAAGGCTAGAGAGCAGGGAATGTGGAACATTCACTAAACATCAGTATCTAGCACAAATTAAATCATACCTCCATCAATGCCCATTATGAATCGGCCCAAAATAATCATTTCCAAGATTCCTGCCAGCTGTGAGATGGCCATGAACAATGCAGCCATAATGGCAAACACATTATTTAGCAGCAGAGTTTGCTTTCTGAAAAGAAAGAAATTACTTATTACATCCTTACATTTCCAGATAAATAGTTTTTCATAAAATACTATAATTAAAGGCTATTGTGATAGATAAAGTCAAAAGTATACGTAAAATGCCAAGATTAAGGGTATAAAATATCCTTCAAACTGCATGGTAGAAGGCAATGGAAAACAGTTCTTTATTTTACACAGACAAACTAAAAATCCATGGATAGACAGGATAAAGATAGCTCAAAATCTTGGGAAAAAGTTCTGTAGATCAAATGAATCTGTAACTCTCTTGCCAGGGAGTCGCTTCAAAATTTGTCTTAAATTAGATGGGACAACCAGTAGCCCCAGAACAGTGCAGGTTTCAGAATAACAAAATAACAGAGTTGGAAGGAACCTTGGAGGTCTTCTTGTCCATCCCGCTGCTCGACAAGGAGACCCTATATGTTGTGGCCCTGACCCCCGAGCCTGTCCTACCCGAGGAAGAGGACTCTGAGGATGATGGGGAAGAACTGGCAAGGCCTCCGTCTCCGGGACCCTCCCCTCTGGCAAGGCCTCCATCTCCATCTGAAGGCCAACAGGAGCAGCCTGGGAGTAGCCAGGCTGGGAGCCAGGCTGGGATGGAGCTTGAGCAGCTGCAGCAGATACAGTCTAGCGAAGATGACTCATGGCTAGACCCCTGAGAAAGATGCAGGACCAAGCGTTTACAGCAGCGTAGGAAGAGTAGGAGGGCCAGGGACTAGCTGAGTCATTGAGCCACACCCCACTAGGTACAAAAGGGGGTGTGGCTGCTCTCAGAACTTTGTGATGAACAATAGTTTAAACAACTTCTGGTCACATCTTCGGAACTCTGCTTCTGGTTTGAAACCCTGGTCTGAATTCTTGGCAACACTTCTGTACATCTGCTTCTGAACTGTTTGTTTGGACGTTATCTCATTCCAGCGGCTTGCTGCCAAGGCCTTATCTGAAGGCAATTAACTACAGCCTGTAGAATTAACTCTTGCTAGTCGTGCCTGCTTGTCTGTTTGTTTGTACTCCGGAGGGGGGAACAGAACACTATATCATTCCAAATAAATGCCTATCTAGTTTTTTTTAAAAAAACGTCCACTGATAGAGCACCCACAATTTCTGAAGGAAGCCGTTCCACTGGTTAATTGTTCTGACTGTGAGAAAAATTCTCCTCAATTCTAGGTTGCTTCTCTCCTTGATTAGACTCCATCCATTGTTTCTTGTCTTGCCTTCTGGTGCTTTGGAAAATAGGTTGACCCCCTCTTCTTTGTGTCAGCCTCTCAAATATTGGAACACTGCTATCATTTTCCCCTAGTCATTCTATTCACTAGACATATTCCTGCAACCGTTCTTGATATGTTTTAGCCTCCACACCCCAATCATCTTGGTTGCTCTTTTCTGCACTCTTTCCAGAATCTAAACATTTTTTTTAATAATATGATGACCAAAACTGGTTACAGTACTCTAGGTGTGGTCTTAGTAAGGTCATGAGATCTTGATTCTATCCCTTTGTTAATGCAACCTAGGATTGCATTGGTTGGTGCTGCACACTATTGGCTCATATTTAAGTGACTGCCAACTAGGAATCCAAGATCCCTCTCAGCAATGTTTGAATATAGACTGTCTGTTTTCAAATGACTCACTAAAATACAATGTGGATCTTCAACAATGGCCCAGTCTATTATAGATTACTCTGGAGGATCTCTAATCCTGTTAGGTGCTAAGATAATGAGCAGGATTCAACAATATTGTTGCTCAGTTCTCCCATAAATGTATAGAACAACTGTAACTTTTTAGTTTTTCCATATTTCTTTTTTGTGATTTTAAGTTTTATGAATAAAAGAAAACCAAATGTTACATAAATTGGTGCAGAACATTTCAATCCTTTATATTCTCATTTTTTAAAAAAGTGTCTAAAATTTGATAAAGTACAGGTAGTCCCTAGACATTTAATCTAGGGAGATATGTTGTTTCCTTGGAGCTAAAATCAAAGATGTGACTGAGAACCTTACTAAAATAATTAACCCCATAGATTACTACCCCTTTCTTCTTCACGTGGGGACTAACAACATAACAATGAACCTGAAAACAATAACAAGAGCAGCTAGGTAAAAACAGCTAGGTAAGAAAGTTAAGGACTTATGAGCACAAGGATCTATATTTCTGACAAAAGGCCAACATTCTATGAGGGAGCAACAGATTTTAGAAATGAACCACTGGCTTAGGTGCCATCAAGAGAACTTGGCCATGGTCTGGATTACCTACATGAAGGGCTTCTTGCAAGGGATAGGCTGCACCTCACAAGAACCAGGAAAAACATATTTAGAAAAGTCCTCATCTTATCAGGACTTTAAACTAAAATATGACTTTTAAGACCTAATTCCAAGCAAAAACCTCTAGACAACCAACCAAATACAGAAGTAGAAAGTGATGGGAAAGAAGAGAAACTCAAATGCAAAGTAGGAGATGTAGGAAACATAACCAGAATCAGCCACAAAGAACTTAAAGGCCTAGATAGTAATGCTCAGAAATAGGGTGAACTTGAAGTACTAGTACATGAAAGTAGGTATGATATAGCTGCCATTACCAGAACTTGGTGGGATGAAACTCATGATTAGAATGTACTGATTAAAGGATACAAACTATTCAAAAGAAACAGACCTAACAAAAAAGGAGGTGGAGTTGCATTATATATAAGAGATTACTTCCTCTCTACATAGATGCATAAAACCAAGGATGAAAGCCTGCTAGAATGCATACGGGGCCAACATAAAAGGAAAAAAAGAATGACACTGCCATACATGTATACTACAGGCCACCCAACTAAGTAAAAGAAATAGATGAACTATTTGCTAATCAGTTAACAAATATATGAAGGAAACCCACCAGAATAGTAATGGGGGATTTTAATTATCCTGACATCAACTGGGAGACTAACTCTGCAACAAATAGGAGGTTGAACAGGTTTCTGACCAACCTAGCTGACAACTTTGTCACTCAAAAGGTAGTAGATGGAACTAGAGGGGCAGCTATACTGGACCTAATTCTTACTAACAGAGAAGATGTGATAGATGGGATTGACATTTCAGGAACTTTTGGGGAGAGTGACCATGTCATTTTAGAATTCACTATAATACAGACCCAAGCAACAGAACATAATCAAACCAATATATTAAACTTTGAAAGAGCTAATTTTAGCTCTTTAGAAATATGGGGAAGGAACCAATGGATAAAAATCTTAAAGGGGAAGTCAACTCAAGAAGCTTGGGAAACTCTAAAAAATATGATTACAAAAACCCAGGCCAGCATAATACCACTGAAAAAGAAAACCAAGAAAAAACCAGCATGGTTGCCCAAAGAACTCTTAGACAAAGTGAAAGAAAAAAAAGATAAATACAAAAATGGAAAGAGGAACACATAAATAAGGCAGAATATCAACAAATAGCCAGAACCTGAAAGGTGAAGTTAGGAAAGCTAAGGCTCAGAATAAAATAAAAGTTGCAATAAATGTCAATAATAATAAAAAAACAAGAAAAAAGTCAAAGAAAGAATTGGTCCACTAATGGAAAATGATGGTAAGGAAGTAACAAGCAGTAGAGAGAAAGCAGAACTGCTTAATTCATTCTTTGCATCTGACCCTCTTCAGGGTCCCCCGGCAGGAGAAAACGAGATGGTGGAGGAAGTGATCTTTCCACACGTCCACCAGCGCCGCGATTGCAAACCAGAAGCCCTAGACCAGGGGTAGGCAACCTTGACTCTTTTATGACTCGTGGACTTCAACTCCCAGAATTCCTAGCTGGCTCAGGAATTCTGGGAGTTGAAGTCCACGAGTCATAAAAGAGCCAAGGTTGCCTACCCCTGCCCTAGACCTAACAACCTTGAGAGAGGTGTCTTATCGGTTGCTTTCCCACAGCTCGATATCACCTGTGGATTGGCCTCTTTGAACTCACTGGATGGACAGTTGGGGTGGGGTTATTGTTTCGTGGGTTTAACCTATTGATTTGGGTGGGAAGTCCTCAGATCCTGCCTAGCTTTCCTGCTTTCTGTACTTGCCAATAAAGGTTCCTTTTGAAATGGTGCCAGTTTCAAGAGTTTTGCTTTCTTGGTAGAGAAACAGAGGCAGGTCCTTACAAATATGTTTGAAAAAGCAAATTTAAAATACAAGAAAAACCATGTTAGTTAGCCAGTGCAACAGTAATACAAAAACCATGTTTCAAGTATTACAAAGTCCATCCTGTGTGACCCTCACAGGTAACATGATAGCAGTCTTCCAATACTTGAAGGGCTGTCACAAGAAAGAGGGAGTTGATTTATTCTACATAGCATCTGAGGGCAGGACAAGAAACACTGGGTGGAAGCTAATCAAAGGGAAATTCAACCTGGAACTAAGATGGAATTTCCTGACAGTGAAAACAATCAATAGAACAGCTTGCCTCCCAGAGTTGTGGATGTTCAGTCACTGGTGGTTTTCAAGAAAAGATTGGACAACCATTTGTCTGGAATGGTATAAGGACTCCTGCCTGGAGCAGGGGATTGGACTAGAAGACCTCCAAGGTCCCTTCCAGTCCTATGATTATTACTTTAGATCAGAATGTCCACTGTGAAGAAGCAAAATTCCATAGTCAAAAGGTATTCACTACCATTGTAGGTTCAAAATATCTTGAGAACCAAAGGAAGCAGGCCAGTATTAGCTGTGATATTTCACATAATAAATGCAAAACTGAAGCACATAATACTAATCCAAACTAAAGAAACAAAACAAACCATAGGAAGAATAAAGCAAAACTGAAAGGTGGCTGCTTTGAAGGTAAAAACAATGGATTAGGTTTACTTTTATGACAACAAACTGTTCCACAATACTGCATTCCTGCAACTGCCACACTTGCATGTCACATATGCAAACAGTTATAGGAGATAGGAATGGGCTCCCAGTTAGACAACTGCAGCTAGATCCTACCATACCCAATATTTAAGGAGAAAGTCCAGGAAACAGAACTGGGAGCAATATTTTATCTGGGGATAGATTGCTCTACTTCTGTCCCACTAATGCTCCCCAACCAATCCTTTCTGCTTTTTCTGAGACAGAGATTTCCCAACTTAGTGGAGCTGCTGCTGTTACTGCACAGCTGTAGATTCAATGGCCTACAAGAAGGCCTCAAGATGCAAGAAATTAGATTACAGGGGTGTCAAACTGTCGGCCCATGGGCCGGACGCGACAACCAGAAGCCATGCCCACCCCATTGCCGACAATGGCAAAACAGTCTGATATGTCTTGCAACGTCATGTGATGTCGCGAGTTTGACATGTCTGAGTTAGAACAAGGAGAGTGAACCTGGCCAACTCATGCACAACTTTCTCTTGCATCAAGTACATGAAATTTTATTTTGATCTGAATCAAATACAATGCTGGGCAAATCTAAAACACTTCTTTGATACCATGGGGGAGTTGGCCTCTGATCTTCAGCCATACAATTATCAATATTAAAATGGCGTCCACAGAGAATGAGTATAGCAGCTGGCATTTATAAACCCATCCTTATGTCACTGGTATTTGGCACTGATTGGACACATGGATTGATGGAAATCTAGGTTTGCTCAAATTGCTGTTTTTCATAATTGCCATTATGAGCATAGGCAATCCATGTTTAAAGGGACAAGCTTAGCATACAAGGCCATTCTAAATGACAACTTATTGTGATGGGTTTGATGTTTTCCAACATGTTTCCTCTCCAAAATTATTTTAGTTGGTGGAGAAAATGTGAGAGAAACTGTTTACTCTTGGTATAGGATATAAACCAAGCCTCCTGCACTTGCTTTGAGGAGAATTATGTTTCATATATCAGGACAGTCTTGTTGGGCTTATTATAATTTTGTTATAACTAGACAGCCACTAGATGGCAGCAAAGAGATGCAAAACTGTGATAGTTCAGTCCTACAGATTACTTACTACTTTAGATTTCTAAACAGTATTTTTAAAAGCAAGAGAAGATTTTTTTTTCAAAAAAGCCCAATTTATACAAAATTACATTGCATACATTATTACTTGCTATTAATCACAACTGTTTTATCATGGGAAGTATCTTACTTAGTATTTTAAATGCAGGTGCCATAATATCAGTTAGAGGAGCGATTTTTTGTTTTATCATCCATTAAAAGAAAAAAAAATTGCATAGCATTGTTTTCAATATAATGCTTACCGACCAAAATACTTGACAGCTGGAGTAACAATTAATGCACCCACAAGTCCACCAATAGCAAAAATGGAGACAGATAAAGTCCATAGCAATGTAAGTGACTGTTCAGTAATTGACTGGTTGTATCTTCTTTCCCAGGTTTCATTGTAAAATTTCTTAATAAACTACAAGTAATTCCAATAAATACATAATTAATAAATACTTATCAGTGTAGACATATATAATTACAAATTAGCATTTTTAAAAATCACATTATTTCAATACTTTAAAATTCTGCTATAAGGAGTCTTCTTTTAAAAATGGGATGTGTATTTTACACCAACTTACCTACTGAAACAGAGCTTTATGCAATGTGTGAATGAAAAACCCCCTATGTCACGGGTGTCAAACTCGCCATGTCACGCAACGTGTCACAACGTATAGCGACTCTTTTTGCATGGCCGGCAATGGGTGGGCGTGGCTTCAGTATGATGAAACTGGCCCGTGGGCTGGCAGTTTGACACCCCTGCCCTAGGTTTCCCATGTTTGTGTAGAGAAGCAAGCCAGCCACCATTCCAGCAGTCATCAAAGGAGGGTTCCTATACTCTTCGGTGCCATAGGTTTTCCTATGACCCTCTATTTCCAAAGATCTGGAATAGTTCCTGGAATATTGGTGTTTAAAGCCCTACATGGCAGGGGTCCGGAGTACCTTAGGGAACACCTGCTGCCGGCATCAACCTCCCTTCGCCCTGTGCGTTCCCACAGAGAGGGCCTCCTCAGGGTGCCACCGATCAGAGAATGTCGATTGGTGGCCCCCAGGGGGAGATCCTTCTCTGTGGGCGCCCTGGAGCTATGGAATCAGTTACCGGTTGAGCTCTGGATGGCGCCCGATCTTCGCTCCTTTCGCCGCGAGCTAAAAACATACTTGTTCGAACAAGCCGGCCTGGCCTGATGGGGGATTGGTGGGGTTTTTTATTGTCATTTGATTGGGGTTTTAATATGTAGTGATTGTTTTTAGTGGGCATGTATTTAATTCTTTTTTAATTTTTGTAATTCTGTATTTTTATTCTTGCCCTGTTCACCGCCCTGAGTCCTTCGGGAGAAGGGCGGTATAGAAATATTATTAAATAAATAAATAAATAAATATTGAGTCTGAGAGTTGGTTATACACTATGGCCTCAACTACAATCCTTGGACAATATTGATTGCTCTCTAAAGGTGCTCCAGAAATAATGCAACAAAGCATGCAAACACCTTTATCATCTAATTATATAGTAGTACCTCAGTCCTCGTTGGTAATCCATTCCAGAAGATGTGTCAAATACCAAAACCAATGGGTACTGGGAAAACCATGTGACTTACCATTTCATCTAGAAGAAATAGCGAGTCACGAGGCAGTTGACATCAGCAAGTTCTTCCTTGCATATTGACTACCAGGAGAAAGACAAGCACCAGGACAATATTTCTGCTTCAGAACACATTGAATACCAAATTCAATGAGTTTTGAAGCACTTGAGTGCCAAACTGTGCTCATATTGAGGGGTCCTTGGTGCTCCCTGAGCTTGCTTGTTTTCTTGCAGAGATTTCATTACCCTAAGTAGGTAACATCATTAGTGCTAGTAAGTGCTGTTTGAAGTTGACCTTGGAGCTAATCTATGCTGATCTGAGTGCTAATTATTATTGTGTCTATCAATGGCTGATTTGTCAGAGTGCCAACTTGTTGCTGCAACAACCACTGTGTAGGACAAACAACAGAAGACTGGCGGAACACATCCATGAACACCAACTGGCAGTCAAAAGGCATGATGAAAGTTCTTTAATTTCACAACATATAGACAGATTTAACCACAGTTTCAATTGGGAAAATGTGACAATCCTAGACCAGGTCAAATCCAAAAATGCCAGGGAATTTCTAGAAGCCTGGCACTCTGACAAATCAGCCATCAATAGACATATAGACATTAACAATATCTATAGACCAGGCATGTCAAACTCACAATGTCACGTGATGTCGCGCGACGTATCGTGACTTTTTCCCCACTGCCAGCAATGGGGAGGGTGCGGTTTCATCATGATGCATCCGGCCTGTGGGCCGGCAGTTTGACATGCCTGCTACAGACTATGCAAAAGAGACAATCAACCAGCCCTAAAGAGAAAAAGACTCCAGCACCTCCTCATCAGTAATCAGCACTCAGATCAGCTCCAAGATCAACTTCAGACCAACAATCAAGTAAGCAATACCCCAGTCAAGAAACTACAACAGAGCCATTAGTAAACAGCCCAACCAAAGAATCCTTAAGACCGCCCCCATCCACACAGACAGGCAAGACAGTTGAATATAAACAGAGCAAACAGCACTCCTTATTAGCACTGATGATATTACCTAGTTAGGGTAATGAAACATCTGCAAGAAAACAAGCAAGCTCAGAGAGCACCAAGGACCCTTTATTTCAACCCTCAGCTACAAATATTCTCCTTCATTGTGTACTCAGATTCCAGCTGGAATGTAGTGAATCTATCATTACTAAAAACACGCTTAAGAAAATCCAACTACAAAATTGTTTATTGCTACATGAGTCTCAGACATGAATTTAGCTTCGGAGAGGCCTGGAATAAACAGAGCAAGTTATCCTCTGCTATGATATGTCATCTCAAATCAGCTCCAGAGAGGCTTCTATCAGTAAGGATCTGCCCAAGCAGTCTAAGATCTGTATCACTGGAGCACATCCAACCAGCCAGAGTGGGAGATAAGCAGGCATATATCATGTCCATTGCTTCCTAAAACCTAGAGCCCAAGAAGTGCTATTAATGTTGAATGCTATAAAGCAGGGGTCCCTAACCCCTGGTCCGTGGATCAGTACTGGGCCATGACATACCAGCAACTGAGCCGCACAAAGAAGCAAAGCCCCATCTGTGGGATGCAGGCAGCAGACAAAACCACGCGCCCTCCGGTCCGTGGAAAAACCTCTCTCCACATAACCGGTCCCTGATGCCCAAAAGGTTGGGAACCTCTGCTATAAAGGAAGAAAGGAACTGAATTTGCAACAAGATCCATCCATGTTAGATTATGTTTTAGCAGCGAAAGAATAGTGAGGTAAGAGACAAAGATACGTAATTAATTGGTTCAATCAAGCTGAAGACAAGGAAACACATCAAATCCTATTGGGAAAGACAGAAGTCAATGAGCAAAGCAACAGGTTTAGACCAGAGTGGAAGTGATGTATTTTTTTGCCTTCAGCACCCCCCCTGCAATTGATTTACTTGCTCTACCTGGGAAGATCGAACTGGATGCAAATAACACAACTGGGTGCTAAGATTGGTTTCAGCAATGCAAAATTCCTTTGTGTTCCTAAAGGTGCTTTTAAAAAATCTTTTTTAAAGAAGTAAATCCACTTTGAATGCTTTTAATATAAAAAGTGGGATCAAATTACATAAATAAAACTCCCCCAAAAGTTCTGAAAAAAAGTCAATTCCTCCTTTAGTTCCAGAAAAGCAGAATTTCTAAGAAACCAGGAAAGGCTGTGAGAGAGTCTTTCAAAGTTCTCCTTCCCACCCTTACTTTTCGTTTTCAATGTACCATGGCTACATAGCCTGCCTTTGTTGATTAACAAAGGCCTTTTAAAGAAACCAAGATCCTGAGATTCTCCCATGAATCTGCAATTTGAACAGGTGGTGCTTGCCTTGCAAACTTAAAAAAATAGTTAGAATCTCAATTGTTTTTCACATTTCAGATGAAATGCCAAGATTTCCAGAAATACCCCAGTTGAGAAAAACTATTTGGAACATAAAAAGATAAACCTATTTTTCTCCCTCTTCTCATTTGTATTTATTATGTCACTGAAAACTTAGTATTTAACTTCCCTTGGAAGTGGTAATTTTTTTAGATGCTATTTTTCATTTGCAATGAATGTACAAGTAGTTCTTGACTTATAACTATTCATTTAGTAACTATCTGAAGTTACAATAGCACTGAAAAAAGTGATTTATGACCATTTTTCGCACTTAAAACCATTGCAGAGTTCACATGGTTATGTGATCAAAATTCAGACCTTGGCAGCTGGTTTATATTTATGATGTTTGCAGTGGCCTGGAGTTATGTTGCTCATCTTTTGTGACCTTCTGATAACCAAAGTCAAAAGGAAGCCAAATTCACTTAACAATTGTGCTACTAACTTAACAACTGCAATGATTTATTTAACAACTGTGACAAGAAAGATTATAAAATGTGACAAAATTCACTTAACAACTGTCTTGCTTACAATGGAAATGTTGGGCTCTATTATGGTCATAAGTCGAGGACTCTATATTTTTCATGGTTCATTTCCAAATTAAAGAACCTAACTACCTCTTAGTTATCTGAGGGGGGAAAAATAATTGACACAAGTAGGACTTAGTTATCATTTAGGGACTGGTTTACACTAAGCTGTATATCAAATGCAATACACACAAATGCTTTTCCTTCTGAAGAAGTCATTTCTGAAGTCACTTCTGAATAAAATGTCCTGTCAGTGTTTACTAGATCAATTGCTGAAACATATAATAGATTTCATCAGTGACCAAAGTGCAAATAACGGGGTCAAAGGTGCAAGATAAACACAATTTCAACGTGACTAATTTTAGTGTTCCAGTGAAAAATAACAACCTGCACTTTGTATGACTATCACAAATGACCACCAACAATATTGGAACACTACTGAAATAAATATGTAACAAATGCCCATTTCTCCTTATTTGGTCATTGTATAGTCAATTTCCTAAACATCTTGTAATTTTTTGGCTACCATATTGTGCTTGCATGCATTCTCTTGCACCTGGACTCAACCCAGCAAATTTGTAAGGGTTCTGCAAAATAGGTTGCAAGGAACCTGGAAGGTGGTCATTTGTGGATAACCATGACACTGAGAAGTATCAGAATTTTTTTCCTCAGACTTCTGAGGTTTAGTGACCTCTTTCTTTTCAATCTAAGACAAACTTCCCTAACTTTTTGTTCTCAGGATCCATTCCAACTTTTAAAAATGATGGAGGGCTTTTGTTTAATGGGTTATATTTGTTGATATTTACCATATTAAAAAATAAATTTGACGCATTTGTAAAATATTTACTGAATCAATCATATTATAAATCTATTATATGTGTCAGAACCCATTCTTTCCCGCGGGGGCGGGGGTAATCTATCTCATTTCTTTCCTAATTCATTTCTTTCTGAGGGTTCTGCCATTCTCCTGAGAGGGAGGGAGGAAGACTCTGTGGTATATTATTCTGCTTTGCTACAATGTATCCTTTCCAATGTTCCTACATATTTACTCTTTGAAGTGTCTCTCCCTTGATGTTACCCTAGGGCAGGGGTCAGCAACCTGAAACAGTGAAAGAGCCACTCAGAACCGGTTCCCTCACAAAAGGAAACACTGGGAGCCGCAAAAAATGTGTGCGCATGGGCGTACATGCGTGCATGTGCAGAACAGGGCTTGACTGAAGAGTGGAGCCAAGGCGAGATATGCACCTACCCTGCATATTTGAATTGATTGGTTGAACTTTTTTAGTCCCACTTTTTTTGGGGGGGACTGCACATGGCAGAGGACTGGGAGCCGCAGGAGACGGCTGAAAGAGCCGCATGTGGCTCCGGAGCCGCAGGTTGCAGACCTGTGCCCTAGGGTGAGAAAGGAATGTGCCTCTGGCCATCTAGCTTATCTCTAGCTGTGGAAGGGAAGGAGCAAAGACCCAACAACATCTTCACAAGCATGGGAATGGACCCCGTTATCAACTTTATTCCCACAGCAGACTTAACACCTGGGGATTGGCCCATTCAAACTGACTGGATGAACCATTGGGGTGGGGTTATGCTTGGGACTCTTTTAACCTATTGATCTGAGCGGGAAACCCTATCATGCCTGCTATCAGCTTCTCCTAATAAAAATTCCTTTTGGAAAGAAGCTGTTCCAAGAGTCCTGCTTTCTTGGGATGAGGTTTCGAAGTGGGCCCTGACATGATGTTAATATAAATAAAAACCCAATATTTTTTAACAAAGAAAAATAACAAGAGCTGTTTTAAATTTTTGCAAATATCTGGCAAATAATTTTGATTTCCTGGAGAGTCTTGGACCATACTTTAAGAAACATTTGTTTAATAGGCCCTTTCTAAAAAGTCATGATTATCAGATGTGAACTTAATTTTGCTCAGAAAGCTCAAATCTAAGTCTTCGCTTAATGACAAACTGAGGCCATAACAGCATATTTAAGTAATATTGCTTTGTTAATAATGTTGACAGCAAAAGCTTATGTCAGCTTTTCTTTTATAATTGTTTATATGTCAAATTGATAATGGAAGTATTATGAGTCAGAGCGATCCATGATCAGTGATGCTATATTAACCTCTTTGAACAAGAGTTGTTATATAGATAGTTCTATATAACTTACAACATGGGTTTTCAAACTTGGCCCGCTGGCTGAGGAATTCCGGGAGTTGAAGTCCACAAGTCATAAAAGGGCCAGGTATGAAGACCCCTGACTTACAACTATAGTTGAGCCCAAAATTTCTATTACTAAGCAAGACAGTTCTTGTCAGTCTTGCCCTATTTTATGACATTTCTTGCCATAGTTGCAAGTGAATCACTGCATTGCACTGCAGTTAGTAACAGAGTTAGGTGAATCTGGCTTTCCTATTGACTTTGTTGTCAAAAGATTGCAAAAGTAATCACAGGTTCTGAGGACACTGCAGCCATCATTAATACATACCAACTGCAAAGCATCTGAATCCTGATCATGTGACCATGGGAATGCTGCAACAGTTGTAAAGTTAAAAACAGTCATCAGTCACTTTTTTCAGTGCTGTTGTAACTTTGAATGGTCACTAAATGAATGGTTGTAAGTCAAGGACTACCTGTAGCCACAGGTAGGTAAAGGTAAAGGTTCCCCCGCACATGCGTGCTAGTTGTTTCCAACTCTAGGGGCCGGTGCTCATCTCCGTTTCAAAGCCAAAGAGCCAGCACTTGTCTGAGGATGTCTCCGTGGTCATGTGGCCAGCATGACTAGACACCAAAGGTGCACGGAACGCTGTTACCTTCCCACCGTAGTGGTCCCTATTTTTCTACTTGCATTTTTACGTGCTTTTGAACTGCTAGGTTGGCAGAAGCTGGGACGAATAACAGGCGCTCACTCTGTTATGCAGCACTAGGGATTTGACCCGCCAAACTGCCGACCATCTGATCGACGAGCTCAGCGTCCTAACCCACTGAGCCACTGCATCCCTTTTGTAGCCACAGGTAGTTTAAGCCAATTTCATCTAGTTAATTTTATAGATTGTCTTGAGTATCAGATAATCTGTATACCTGGTATTTCTAAGAATCTCCCTAATTTTAAATGTATAAGACATCTAGTCAACTAGTATTAAAGCACTTAGGTAGAGAAGGGTTTCAGCTTTAAAGAATGAGAAGCAGACAGATGGAGCCAAGGAATTTCTAGCAAAGCACCCATAAATGAACGAAGCTTGTGTCTTCCCATCTAAAGAGCTACAGTATTCAAAATGTGGACTCAGTATATCTATAAAGAAGATGAAACACATGGAACTTGATTTTCCTGCTCCACTAATATTTATTGTTACAGCTACAATAATGTGTAAAGCTTACTGACTACATCACACTTTATGGACTTTTACTTCCAAAATGTTAACAGGTACAGATAATGCTTAAGTTACAAATGTAATAGAGCTTGCCAATTACGTTCATAACCTGAGGATTCATTAATTGGATCATGTTAAATGATCATGATCCCTCTCTGCTTTACCCAATGCATTGGGTAATTGAATGCACAGGTCATTAAGTGCACATGAGGTATCTCAGGATGGGGAAAGCCATGGAGGGCCTAGTGCTTCAGACCACCCAAGGACTCCCAAGACCCACTGAGATATCTCATGCTTCCCCCCTGCCCCTTCCATCCTACCCACCAGGTCACTTACCTTTCAAAGTTCCCAATGATCAAGCGGGCTGTCTCCTCTCCAGCCTCTCTGCCATGGTTTCTTTGTCTACTTATGGCACTCCAAAAGTGGAGCAGTAAGAAAAGAGGAAAACCAGGGCTGACTCACAGAGGCTGCCTGTGCATGGCACCTGATCTGCTTTTGGTGTGCCAGGCAGCCTCGGTGAGTCTGAAGGAGTGTGAGACTGCACCCCCAAAGACTTCTTTTCTCTGTGCCAAAAGCTTTTGCAAAGGCTTCAGGGGAGCAATCTTACACTGCTTGAAGCCTTCCATCCCTTTGCAAACACTTTTGGTGCAGAGAAGTCTGAAGGAACGCATGACCATGCCCCAAAGACTTCTCTTCTCACCAAAACGATTACAAAGGCTTCAGGAGAGCGATCTTGCATTGCTTGAAGCCTTCCATCCCTTTGCAAAAACTTTTGGCATGGAGAAGAGAAGCCTGAAGGACTGTGAGACTGTGCCCCAAGGGCTTCTCTTCTCTATGCCAAAAGCTTTTGCAAAGGGATGGAAAGCTCCATTGTAAAAAAAAAGTGGATTAGGTGTCCTTCATAGGCAGCTTCAGTAAATCAGCTAAACTGCACAGGGTGTGCTCATCCCAATCTGCTTTTGCTCTCACCTTTTCACTTTTTGAGTGCCGGGAGCAGGAAAAAAACCCATGCTGCTGTACAAACCCTGCAGCAGAGAGGCTGGAGAAGAGACAGCTTGCTTGAGGAGAGAGAAGGAGCAGTCAGCCTATTTTGGAACTCTGGATCTTGGAAAGGTAAGTGAGCAATTGATTGGTAATGGAGTGGGGAGGAGCCAGTGGGCTACCATAGCAGAAACAGTGCCTGTTAGGCCCCTGTGGGGGTTGGGAATAGGCAGGGGAAATGTTGCAATGTCTCTGTGGTCAGTCGTAAGGGTGAACAACTGCCTTGGTGCTACTGTTGCTACGTGAACTGTCGTAACTCGAGGACTACAAGTATAAAAACACTAAGGATAAACATATGGATGTTAATATGCAGTCTTATGCAAATTATGCAAGCAAGGAAAAGGAAAATCAGAAGAATAGTGCTTTCATTGAAGGAATATATTCCCTCTTGCTCTTTATTAAATTTAAAAAGGGAAAAATCAAAAGAAAATACTAATTGTGAGATATATTAATTACTTCAATGTGAACTTAAAAGTTTTCAGTGATGGGGCATGGCTACAGAGGCCTCATTTTGGTCATAATGTTGAATTTCTAATGTAAGTACCCTTTCTGAAAAAAAATGTTTTTGTGAAAACTCGCTAAATGAATGTTCGTACATGGGGGATTTACCTGTAACTCCAGAAAATTTAATCAGGTTGCCTAAAAACATCTTTACTGCTCTTCTGCTGAGAAAGAGCCCATTTAGAGCTGGACAAGGAAACAAGGAACACAAGACAAGTGCAGACCTGTTTCCCAATACTGCAAAAACCTTCTCTTACTACATCTCATCGCTGCACCAAACTGACTTTATACTTTAAAAAATCGTTTTCTCACCACTGTTGGTGCATTCACCACAGAGAGATTATAACCATAGAGGAAGGAGGATCCAAAGGCTCCAGCCAAAGATGCTGTTATAAGACTAATAGACCAGTCCTGAAATGTAAACGGAATACTGTTAGAGTACAGAGAAACAACAGAAATTGCAAATAAACACTACTTGCAGAAATACAAATTGGAAAATCTTATTTTTCTAAACCAAAATTACTGAGAAATTGTCTTTCTTCAGGAATTTACATGAAAATGTATTTAATTAGGGGACGTAATAAAATAGAACAATTCCTTAGGAGGCACCTAAGAAATTGAGCAACCTGTCTATTCAAATCTGTTTACTCCAGCCTTCTCCAGCTTGAGGAACTGCTGATGTTCTAAGTCTACAATTCCAAAAAAAATCAATTCAGGGTAGCCCATGATGGGCTGCTGGTAATTCTTGGAGTTGTACATATGGGAAAATCTGAAATATGAGTCAGGATCAGAATTCCTGAAATACGCTGTTGATTCATTTCATGAGTGAGTTCTCCATAACATTTCTCTTAATCATTTCCAGAGAACCATTTTCCTATTTTTTTAAATTCTTAAGGAAAAAGGGTTCAGTTTCCAACAAGTGCGAAAACCTGCAACAATTCCTTTTATAATAATTTTGCTCAGCCTCCACAAAATGTAATGCCCACATGTACAAACCCCCTCACTTCTAGATAGCCTGAACAAGGGTCACTCTCTCCTAGTATAATCAAAATCTAGAGCAATTACAGTGATGTAATCTTTATCACAGTAATGGGTCTCATTAAAACAAAAAGAGGATGGAGTAGACTTCTAAAAATGGCCAGAGATAAATTATCCATTTACAATTACAAAAAATAATGAATTGCCATATTCTGTGCTAAGCCTGAAGCCATCCTTGACATCAGATGATTATTTGAACACCCATTGGATATTCAGACAAACAGAAGACAGGGTATTCTCTCCTAACAATAGTTGAGATTTATAGAGAAGGGTGCATTGCTTTCTTGAAACACAGAACCTTGTAGAAAAATTTGAATCACAGATTGCCTGGTTCAGTCTCCAAAGTAATTACATTTGGGTAAAGTATGTACCTGGTACATCTATGCACTTCTATTTTGGATATGAATCCCATTAAGGTATTTTACCCCAGTTTCCTTGGGATTATTTCATCTTTTAGTCAACAAGCCCAGGCAAAAATTCTTACTTGCAATAAAGACTATTGAATGTTAATTTGGCAAAAACTGCATGTTGGAAAAACAGAAAAATATGAAAAATCCTTGTAGTGATTTATACTCTATGCCATCACATAGCAATCTAATCTATGACAGTAAGAGGAATAAGCAAGTAAACAAATGCCATTTATCAGCATTATAAACTGAGTCCAGGAAAAAAAACTAGTAATACAGCTGCAGTAGGTTGGGTGTGAACACTAAGTAATGGTAGCTTCCAGAAACTTAAGTGCCCAATTTATCAAAGTTGAAAACTCAAGCTGCTCAAATAAGAAACAATGTCAGGAACCCCTTCAATGTATCTTTTCAGGGCTCTGCCATTCTAGTGAGAAGGGGAGGTTTTTCTTGGCTGGGAGGGGGCTTGTGGTTGTATTTCCTCTACTTTGTTCTTTCTCAACTTTGATGTATCTCTTTGGGTGTGAAATGGAGAATGGAATGTGTCAGGGGCCATCTGCCTTATCTTCACTCTGTTGTGAGATCCAGTGAAGCGCCTGGGAACCATCCCTTACCAGCTCTGGTTCTCATAACAACTTTGTATCTGTGGAGTGGCTGGAAGCAAACTGGACAATTGAGCTCTGGGGTTGTTGTTAGCTGCGAAGTTGTGTCCAACTCATCGCGACCCTATGGACAACGTTCCTCCAGGCCTTCCTGTCCTCTACCAGAGCTCTGGGGTAGGGTTTTGTAAAATGAAAGTTTTAATGTAGCAATTTGCACAGGGAAACTTTCGTTCTTACTTTGCTCTCTTGCTATCACTATCTCTCAATAAAAAAGTTCCTTTTGAAACAATGCCTTTTCAAGAGTTCTGCCTTCTTGGGAGGAGTATTCAAGGCAGGACCTTACATTAAGCAAGATCTGCAAAAAGATCAACCCAGAGAGGCAACTGCTGTACTGTGAGAACCATGCATCATGTCCCTCCATGCAGCGAACAAGATGAGACCAAGTGCTGGGGAGAGTCCGCTGTGAAGACCCACCCAAAAGAAAGTTCCTATGGTTGGATGGAAGAAATAGTAAATACAGAAAGCTCCATGAAGCTGAGATGGTTGATCGGAGTAGGGAAGAGAGAGAAGAGTGGGAAGAAAAAGCCCAGCAAGTAACATTCACTCTAGGAAGCCAGAAGAAGGGCTGGAAGCAGGAGATGGAGTCACTCTCCAATGACTGGAACGAATCTGAAGAAGAGCAAGAGTCGACCGACCAGATCCTGAAACAAGCCACGCAATACATGGAAGAGGCCTTTCAGCAAAATCCAGGCAGCACAGGAGCAAAAGGAAGGATCAACTGGAAGAAACCAAGTATGGAAGGAGTGAATCAGGAGTGACCGAAGCCATGGCAGAGACAACTGGATCTACGGGAATAATGGCAGCCTGCAACCCCCTAGAAGGAGAGCCCCACAAAGGAATCAAAGCTGGTTCACCTGGCTCATGTGTTCACCTACATGCAAGTGTATGGGAGAACCCTCCCCAGTGAGGAAGTCAGAGTCAGGGTCGTCATCCTAGCCCTGGAACTGCAGCTCAGTGGATGGTTACCCTTCACAACTGCAACTCAGCAGATCTCCAAAACTTTAACCATTTCTTGACCACCCTGAGAAAGAGGTTCAAAGACCACCTGGCTGATTGGAAGGCACAGGATCAAATAAAGACCATGAGGCAGGGGCATCCACCAGTGGCTGAGTAGACAGAGGAGTTCTGAGACTTGGCATCCTTCCTCAAGTGGCCCAAAGACATCCTAATCAGCTGTTTCCAGGATGGGCTAAATGCATGCGTGGTTAGGGGTGCCCTGGTTTGATTACATGACTGGTGCCTCCTGGCCAAGGAGGTAGAGATTGACCAGCACCGCAACCCATACCGTTCTGGAAAAATGCGTAAATGGTCCCCACCAGAGAAAAAGAGAGAAGCAACAAAAACCTTGGCTATGCCCCCCCCCCACTTGACAGCCTGCTTCAAATGTGGCAAAGAGGGTCATCCTGCTGTGGAATGCCGCAGATAAACTCTGACCAAAAGAGGCAATCAGCAATCTGAAGGAAAGCCGACTAAGCCCAGCCTATGTCAGAAAGATATGGCCCTGAGGAGCACAGAGTTCGTGGAGTTCCATCCAACCCCATAACCAGGGAGTGGAACTCTGACCCCACCAGGAGATGAACCCAGGACGCCAGAAGGTGATTACAATGATTACCCGGTACTGATTGGTAAGTGGGCTGATTGCACCAATGACCATGCCCATAGAACTGTTAATTCCAGGCAGAGAAGGAAAAGTGACCCTGGATGCATCAGATGCCTGGTTAGCCCAGCCCTGGAAGGGAAATTAAAGGTCCAGTTAAAGAGGTTAAAAACCCCCATCTTCTTCTGCTTAATGGGTCCATCACAGGGGGCATCCAAGCCATGCTAGCTACAGAAACCCCTGGAGTTAAACATAGGGAACCATTTTAAACTTTAACATTCATCTTGGCACCTGGAATGGAGTGGCCTCTTGTCCTGGGGTTGGGTGGCTGAAAAAATGGAACCCACTGATAGACTGAAGAGAGGGATGTTTGAAATTTCCCAGAGAAAAGAACCTGTTGCTGAGCAAACAAATCTGCCCCAGAAAAGAACAGATCAGGGAAATAGTGGCCACTTTGTGTGGCAAGGCCATGCAAACCGTACCCAGGGAGTACCGGGATCTGACTGAGGTTTTCAGTGAAAGGGGTTCAGATGAACTGGCTCCCCAATGCACCATTGACTGTGATATCGAGATCATTCCTGGGGCAAAGTTACCAAAGCTGAAGCTTTATTCAATGACTCCCAGGGAATTGAGCGAACTACATAGATTCATTGACAAAAACCTGGCCCATGGGTTCATACAACTAGCCTGTACCTGTGCTGTTCAGGGAGAGGAAGGATGGTTCTCTTCATCTCTGCATGGACTATAGGGATCTAAACACACTATGTGTGGAAAATGTGTACCCCCTGCCTATCATGAAAAATATACTGGCCCACCTATCAAAAGGGAAAATATTTTCTAAATTGGACCTGTGGGAGGTGTATTATAGAGTTAGGATTAAGGAAGGGGACGAATGGAAATCTGCTTTCAACTGCCCCCTTAGAGTGCTCCCTTTTGGTCTGCAAAGGGGAACAGACGTGTTCATGCAGCTAATCAACAAGGTGCTCCATGAGCACCTGTATAAGGGAGTTTTGGTATACCTGGATGATATATTAATTTACACCAAAACAAAGGCCAAACACATCAAGTTGGCCAGAACGGTCCTGAACTAAGCAAAGCTCTACACAAAATTATCAAAGTGTGAATTCCACAAAGAGAAAATTGACTACCTGAGTTACAGGATTTTGTATGACGGGGTGGAGATGGACCCAGAGAAAGTACACACTGTCTTAGATTGGGTAGCCTCCTTTATGGTGATAAAGCAGCTACAAAGCTTCCTGGCCTTTGCAAATTTCTACCGACAGTTCATCCCCTCTTTCACCCAGATCACTTTACCTATCACAAATGTGTTAAAAACAAATAAACCGAGACCCAATAAGCCCCTGAAGTGGACTATGGAATGCCAAGTGGCATTTGAAAAATTAAAAAGACTTTTCTCAGCAGAGCCAATTCTGAAGCATCCAGACCCAGAAAAGGCATTCAGAATCCAGGCTGATGCCAGTGATATAGCAGTAGCAGCGGTGTTGCTCCATGAGAATGAACAGGAAAAAGTGCAGCCCTCCAAAAAGTTATCAGAGACTGAACATTGGGCAGTTTGGGAGAATGAAGCTTATGCAGTACGCTGGTCCCTCCTCACCTGGAGACACTTTCTGGAAGGGAGTAAAATCCCTTTCCATGTATGGACTGATCACAAAAACTTAGAGGCTATAAAGCAGGGCTTTTCGACCTTTCCACAGATTGTACCACTTTTAGGACATGATAATATTTGAGTACCACCAAATATTTGACTAAAAAAGGGGGGGGATTTTGGGTTTTACTGATTAGATTCATTTGCTATTATAGAAATGGCTATTTTATAATATTATGGAAAAGTAAAAAGTTGAGGGTCAATGTTAATGCTTCCTACTGCAACACAGGAAATCTGTTCTTTTTCCCTTCTCCCCCTCACTTCCCCCCCTTTTCCTCCCCACTATGTCCTACTATTTGCTTTTTTTGTATTTTATTCTATAATCTAATAAAATATTACAAACTGTAGAAAAGAAGTAAAAAAGTATCAGTTTTAATTTCTTCCATGGCTGTTTCTTTGCTGAATCATTTTCCCTTTGCACTGACAAATGTATGATGAATTTATCCATGTTTATTAATATGCACCACTACCAGCTAGTTCAGGGGTCTTCAAACTTGGAACTTTTAAGACTTGTGGACTTCAACAGCACTCAAACAGGCTCTAAAGACAGATGAATGGTTCTTAGGGCACAAGAAGCTCTGCTCAAGGCAGGATAGACTGACATGGGTGAGAGGAAAACTGTATGACTCAGCCATGCAAAGGCTAAAAACTATGCAGGCCTCCCATGATTCAAAACTGGCAGGATACTTTGGGTTTGTGAAAACCCTTCATCTAATAAAGAAATAGTTCTGGTGGCCATCACTGAAAAAGGACATTGTGCAGCAGCGAAACGGAGGCAAGGAAAAATGTCTGGTTTTTTACAGTCAGTAGCGAGCCCTCCAGCTCCTTGGAGAGAGATCTCTATGGATTTTATTGTGAAACTGCTAGATGGTGCAGCAAACACAGATAATTGGGTTGTGACTGACTTTTTCTCAAAACAGGCCCACTTCATCCCAACTACCAGAATATTAGCTAAAATGTTCCTCCAACATATCTACCAATTACATGGAGCCCCCCAATGCATAATTTCAGACCAATTTACTTCAAACTTCTGGAAGGCCTTTTTGGACCTCTTGGGCACAGAACAGGGCTTGAGTTCTAGTTCTCATCCTCAAACAAAGGGGGGACAGAACAAAAAACTCAGTTCTAGAACAAACCTTAGATATTTTATCAACTATCAACAGGACAATTGGATCGACCTCCTGCCATTTGCTGAAGTGGCATACAACAATACTATTCATTCTAGCACTGGATACACTCCCTTTCAATAGCTACAGGGCAGGTGTTTAAACCAATGCCAGAACTGCCTACTAATGAACCTGGAATCCCTTCTCTTAAGGAATGGATGTATCAATTACAAAACACCTGGCCAATAGTAAGGAAAGCTTTGGACAAAGCCAGGGATGCCTAAAAACTCAAGCAGATAAAAAAAGAATAAAACCCAAGCTTTCCACCTCAGGGACAGGGTTTACCTATCCACTAGATTCTTGTAGTCACTTTGACCTTCAAAGAAGCTGGGGCCCAGGTTTGTAGGGCCCTTTCCCATCAAATGTATTATAAACCCAGTCACTGTGGAGTTAGAACTCCCAAAACCATTAAGGCAAATTCACCATGTTTTCCACTGTAGTTTACTAAAACCAGAAATAACCTTGCCTTTAAGGCCAAAACCTGTTCCCACACCATAACCTATTATGATTGAGGGGAGCAGCACTTTGAAATCAAAGAAATAATAGATTCCCATAGGCACCATGGGGCTGTCCAATATCTGGTGGCTTGGAAAGACCTTCCAGCCTCCCAAAATGAATGGGTATATAAGAAGCATATTAGAGTCCCAAGATTACTCAATTTTTTCATGTTAGTTATTCAGATAAATCTAATTAACATATTATTCTCTTTTTGCTACTTTATTATTTTTGTTTCTATAGGCAGACCTCTTTCTTTTAGGGTGGCAGCATGTCAGGAACCCCTTCAATGTCTCTTTCTGGGGCTCTGCTATTCTAGTGGGAGGGGGGAGGTTTTTCTCTACTTTGCTCTTTCTCAACTTTGGCTTATCTCTTTGGGTGTGAAATGGAGAATGGAATGTTCCAGGGTCTATCTGCCTTATTTCCACTCCACTGAGAGATACCTTATCAGCTCTGGTTCCCATAACAACTTCGCACTTGTGGATTGGCTGGACGCAAACTGGTCAGTTGGGCTCTGGGATGGGGTTTTGTGAAATGAAAGTTTTAATGTAGTATTCACATAGAAAAACTTTAGATCTTGCTTTGATCTCTTGCTATCACTATCTCTCAATAAAAGTTCCTTTTGAAACAATGCGTTTCCAGAGTTCAGCTTTCTTGGGAGGAGTAGTTGAGGCAGGACCTTACAAAAAAGATTTTCATGGAGAGTACAATCCTATCCAAAGTCTTGCCGAGGAAGACATATTTCTGTCTTATCTAATTTAAGTATTTTATGGCCTCATTCAGCCCTTGACCTTCTAACAGTGGAGGGAAAGACTGAGTTGCATATCAGCTACATTTTGATGGAATGGGAAACACTGGAGCAGCTCAACAAAGCTGGAGGAGAAATGAGAAAATGAGAAAAGCTTCACAAAAAGCAGAACAATAGGTTTTCTTGAGCTTTCCTCTTCTGGAGTCATTTAAACAAAGGCCATAATAGTATTGCATTTAGCACTCAAGAATCTTTAATTTCACTTAGTACCATAGTTTCTGTCTTCCAAATTTAAGCTGAAAAACTGCTGGAATGAACCTAGGGAGAATTTGTAATTAGTAATTGGGGAGGTATAGGCCGCTTGTTCTTCCCCCAGCCCATTTTTCAAGCACCCCATTTTTTTTCTATATAAGGGCTTTTGCCATCAAAGGATACAAAATAGCAATGTTAGCCTTCCAAATCTGGGATATACTTTCTAGTCAAAACTAACTGCAGATAGTCCTTGACTGACAACCACAACTGAGCCCAACATTTCCATTGCTAAACAAGACAATTAAGTGATATTTTATTTTATTTTATTTATTTTCCTTTTTTGCCACAGTTATTAATTGAATCACTACAGTTATTAAGTGAATCTGGCTTCCCCCACTGGCTTTGCTTGTCAGAAGCCAGCTGGGAAGGATACAAATGATGATCACATAACCCCAGGGCACTGCAACTGTCATAAACACATGCCCAGTTCCCAAGTGCCTGAATTTTGTTCACGTGACTATGAGGATGCTGCAACAGTTGTTAAGTGTGAAAACTAGTCATAAGTCACTTTTTTCAGTGCCGCTGTAGGTTTGAACAGTCACTAAAACAAATGGTTGTAAGTCGAGAACTATCTATAGTTCTTTCTGCTCCTCCAGTGACATCACTGCATTATTACACATGTCCTTGCTAAGCCTGGAGACCCTGACACTCCCCCCAAAGAAATAAGTTTTTTTCCATAGTTGGAAGAAAAAAGAAAAGATAAAGCATAGCTCTCCCATGGAACAATGCTGTTTGTCTCTGCTTTAAAGCACGCTTTCTGAACCTGAAATTTATCAGGCCTCACTTCCTCAACAACCAGTGCCCCAAAACCTGAGCAGGAACAAGTTTACTTTCTATTGAGAAAAAGGACAGAACACCTGTGTGATTTCATTTTTCATGATACAGATTCATTTTTACATAAAACTAAAAATAAAGAGAATGAAGAGAAATTGGAGTGTCATTTAAGTCCCCAATGAAGTTTATGTGTGAAGGATTTGGGGTGGATTTTGCAAGGCTCCCTGGTGAATTCTTGGGAGATATGAGCAAAAGCAATAGGTCTTGTAGTACAGAGACTGGCCACTTTTAGGGCTGACAATGCATGTATATCCCCTCCACTTAAGAATTATTAGGCCTAGCCAGGTCCCTCCTATTCCCTCTCCAACAATGAGTTGAGAGCTGGGAGGGAAGTGAGTCAGGGTTGCAGAAAGTGAAACTGGAAGGTAAAATAGGCTGCTGGGATTTAGAATGGATGGGCAGGTGAGGTGCACCATTTTCATTTGCATAAAGGGCCAGGGCAATCACAATTGAGCCCAAAATTTATGTTTCTAATTGAAACATTTGTAAAGTGAGTTCACCCCATTTTATGACTTTTCTTGCCACAGTTGTTATCATTGCATTTCTTAAGTTATAACCTTGTTAAGTGAATCTGGATTCCCCATTGACTTTGCTTGTCAGAAGTTTGCAAAAGTTGATCACACTACCCCAGGTCACTGCAATTGTCATAAATATGAACCAGTTGCCAACATCTGAATCTTGATCATGTGACCATGGAGATGCTGTAACAGTCTTAAGTGTGAAAAATGGTCATGTCACTTTTTTAAATGCCATTGTAACTTTGAATGGTCAATAAATGCACTATTATAAGTTGAGGACTACCTGTATTCTGCCGGGCTGCATTCTCTTCCTTTCCATCCGCCTAATAATAACCCACATCATCTCCCTGAAGATCTCCAATACTGTCTGTTGGGCAGAATTTTTAGCTCTGAAGCCAACAGCTGCAGTACTAAAGTTCTCTTAAATTCTGCTGTTCCCTAACCTCCTTTAACCTCTCTAATACCTTTCTCTCTGCACCTTTTCTAACCCCCTCCCCAGCTCGTCTGCAGGAAAGAAACCCGATTCCCTCTGAGCGCCAGTCAGCGAGAACCACCTCCACCCACCCACTCCGACCCCCGCCTCTCCACGCGTGCCAGAGGTGCGATCCGCAAAGCAATTGCTCTATCAAGATTCCTCCCAGTTTTCTAGGGAATCGATTCCGCCATTCCGAAACGGTAGGAAAGAGATGTCCCGGAATCCGAGCCGACACCAAGCTTGCTCTTCTCCTTCCTGGTACTTGAGAGACCCCGGCTCTTGCAAAGGAAGGCGGCGAGCCTGTGGGTCAAGAGGAAGAGGGCGCGGCACCTGTCACCGGAGACTCCAGCTGTGTAGCCGAAGCTGGGGCTCTCGGCTTCTTTCCCAGGGAAAGGCGAATGCCGTCGGGTGCCGCTTCCTTGGGAGCGAGTCCTGGACGAGTCACTTCCAAGGAAGCGGGCGCGCACAGGTTGCGCTGCTGCAGCCGAGCCACGTGGATTGCTGAGCAAGATGGCTCTCCTTCCCCGCGAGCTCGCGCTTAGCTACTCACGTTTCTCCCTCGTTGGCTACGCGCTGCGACGAGGGGCACCAGGTTGGTCATGTTCGACGGCTGCTTCGCCTTGGCCTGCGCGCGTGGGCGCCCGCGACTGCCAGCTCCTCTACCTGTGTCCCCAGCATGCGGGCGGGGCGCCGAAAAGGTGGAGCCCGGAGCCAATTGCCGCGTGCTACAAGAAAAAGTGCGGCTTGGAGCCCAGGCACAGATCCAGGCCTCCATTCTCAGGTTGCTGGGGAGCCAAGCAAGAAAGGCAGGCTTGGGATTGCCACCTCCTTGTCCTGCAGGGGACCTCTGGCAGGCGGCTTGGCCAGGTGGGGGATTTTCTCCAGAGGACTGGGATTTTCCCAACTTGAAAAAGAGTTCCAGTGTCAGGATGAGTTTGCACTTGGCTTTTATGTCCCTGTTCATTCATCTAAAATTTGCCACTTTAAGGAGAGACTATAAGAGCATTCCAACTGTCACTTGTTCTTTGAATCCCAAAAATCTGGAATATAAGATCAAAATCATACTTATGCTATCTAGTGATGGGTGGTGTATCTTTACCAGGGAAATTGTTTCCCTCAAATTCCACCTTCAACTTAAATTTAGCAAACTGCCTCTCATGTGGGGGGATGGGAGGGGGGGTAGGAGCTGTGCTGCATAAAAGATCTTACATCTACAGTCCACTTACAAGGTAGATATGTTTGCTGACAAAAGCAAATTATTTGGGGAGTTTCAAATTGAGGCAGTGAATACTTCCAGAAAAATACCTCCATACAACAAGAAAGACGATATATATATACATATACACATAAATATACGTATATATAAAGTGAGGATCCTGAGAGCAACGGATGTTTCCATTGAATAAAGAGAATAAACTAGAGTTTGCTAGTGTAACTCAACAGGAGGAAAGAAGAGAGGAGGAACCAGAAAAACTGTAAATGCTAAGGGATTGCATTCTCCATCTTCTAACAAGAATGTTTGGCAATATTGTACAAAGTTATTAAATAACTGCTTCCTGCTGAGTAAGTGGAGAATGTAGGAGGAATGTATGGCAGCCAGATTCCACTGACTGGTCAACTGAAAGCAGAGGAAATCTTAATGTATATTCTCTTTAAATCAATAGCACCTATTAAATTAATCTGAAAGCATGGGAAAGAACAGGAAGAAATAAAAGCTTTTATTGGTGGTACCTTAAACAGGGAAAGGGAACCCGTCTTAATAAACTATGGAGTTGAAACAAGTGCCGGCGTGTCGTAGTGCTTCAGGAAATAATCAGATTGGAGTAGCAAGTGGACCAATTTGCTTGATATGAGAGAACTAAACTTTAGGGATCAAAGGAAAGAGAAGGAACTTGATTAGAAGCAACATTCTTGAGAAGTATGGTGTCAGGTGCCCTTTTTTGGGTGCCCTGCCATTCTACTGGAGGGGGGAGGACGCTGCTGCAGGGGAGCACTGTTTGCATGCTTTCGCTTTTGCTGTAACCACATGGGAATTAGGGAGGGGGATCATCTTTGGAGATGGAATGGACTCCCTCCCAACTGGTTCCAGCCTGGCTCCAAGGTTGTTGTGCCCTGAGGATGACCCATTACTATCCTGTACGACAACATTCTCAAAACAGCCTTGTGACAATGTATTGGCTGCTGGTGGACTGGTCAAAGGGTTGGGTTTCAAAGTGGGAAGAATAGCTTGGTGCTTTGCATGGGAATGTTAGATTCCGCTTGACCTTACTGCAACCACTGTTTCTCAGTAAAAGTCCTTTTGATTAACCATATGGCATCAAGAATCGTACTTTCCTCAGAGGGCCAGTTTGGGCAGGTCCCTACACATGGTCAGTAGAAGAGAGCAACAGTCTGAAGCTCAGTAGTCTTAAAGTGCTAGGGACATTATCTCAGCCTTAGAGTAGAATAGAGCTGGAAGGGACCTTGAAGGTCTTCTAGTCCAGCCCCCTACTCAAGCAGGAGAAACTATACCATCTCAGAAAGGTGATTGTCTAGTCACTTCTTAAAAATCTCTAGTGATGAAGTGCCCATGATTCCTGGAGGCAAACTATTCCACTGGTTGATTGTCCTCACTGTCAGGAAGTTCCTCCTTAATTCCAGGTTGCTTCTCTCTTTTATCAGTTTCCAAACACTGTTTCTCATCCTTCCCTCTGGTGCTCTGGTGAACAACGTGACCCCCTCTTCCTTGTGACAACCCCTCAAATACTGGAATACTGGTATCATGTTGCCCCAGTTTCTTCTTTTCTTTAGATTAGCCAAACCCAAGTCCCGCAGCCGTTCTTCGTATGTTTTAGTCTCCAGGCCTTTCATTATCTTAGTTGCTCTTCTCTGAATTTTTTCCAAACTCTCAACATCTTTTCTGTGATATCATGACCAAAATTGGCTGCAGTATTCCAGGTGTGGTCTTACTTACTAATACTTCGCGTGATCTTGATTATGCCTCTGTTTATACAACCCAGGATTGTATTAGCTTTTTTGGTTGCTGCTGCACACTGCTGGCTCATAGTCAAGTGATCGTCTACTAGGACTCCAAGGTCCCTCTCACAGTTACTGTTTTTAAGCCAGGTCTCACCCAATCTGTATCTGTAACTTTGATTTTTCCTGCCTAAATGTGAAACCTTGCTCTTCTCTACATTGAAACTCATTTTGTTGGATAGGACCCATTGTTCAAGTTTGTCAAGATCTTTTGGGATCCTGAGTTTGTTTTCTGGGGTGTTGGCTACTCCTGTCAGTTTGGTGTCATCTGCAAATTTGATGAGTTCCCCTTCAATTCCCTCATCTGCCATTTAAGAAGATATTGAAGAGTACTGGGCCTAAGGGAGAACCTTGTGGTACCCCACTGCTTATTTCTCTCCATGTGGATGTAGTGCCATTGAGGACTACTCATTGAGTATGGTTTGTCAACCAGCTACAGATCCATCTGATGGGGAAGTTTTCTATCCTACCTTTTTCTAGCTTACCAAGGGGTAGGTTGTGGTCTTCTTTATCTAATGCCTTACTGAAATCTAAGTATACTACGTCCACAGCATTTCACTGGTCTACTAGTTTAGTCACTTTATCAAAGAATGAAATAATATTGGTTTGGCATGCTCTACTTTTAACAAACCCATGCTGGCTACTTGTTATAACTTTGCTTCTAGTTGTTCGCAGATCTGTTTTTTAATTATCTTTTCTAGGATCTTCCCAGGTATTGATGTTAAACTGATTGGTCTGTAGTTTCCTAGGTCCATTTTTTTCCTTTCTTGAAGATGGGAACCACATCAGCCCTTTTCCAATCTTCAGGTACTTCCCTGGTGCTCCAGGATTTATGAAAGATGTGGTGCAATGGTTCTGAGATAACATCTGCCAGCTCTTTCAGAACTCTGGTATGTAATCTGTTGGGTCCCAGTGATTTATATTTGTCAAGGTCAGATAGGTGTTCTATTACCATTTTCTTTTAATTTTTATTTCTAGTATGTCTTTTGCAGTGGGTTTTTTGGTATGTTGGGCTATAGTTTCTTTTTGTGTGAAGACTGATGCAAAGTATGAGTTAAGCAGCTCTGCTTTGTTCCTGTTGCCTGTTATTTCCTTGCCATCTTCTCTCTTTAGTAGGCCTACAATTTCCTTGACTTTTTTCTTGTTGTTAATACGTTGGGAGAAACATTTTGTATTATCCTTGATTTCTGTTGCTTTTGCTTTCCTGACTTCATCTTTGCATGTTCTGGCTGTCTGCTGATAATCGGCCTTAGTTATGTGCCCCCTTTCCATTTTTTGTGTTTGTCCCTTTTGTCTTTCAGTTTGTCAGAGAGATCTTTGTGCAGCCATGCTGGTTTCTTCTTGAATTTCTTATTTTTCTTTCTCAATGATATTGTGCTGGTCTGGGCTTTTATGATTGCATTTTTCAGGGTTTCCCATGCTTCTTGGGTTGTTTTCTCCTTTAGGATTTTCATCCATGGGATCTTTCCTAGGTTCTCTCTAAGTTTGTTAAAGTCAGCTCTTTTGAAGTTCAAGATACTGGTTGGATTGTTTTCTATTGCTAGTGTTTGTGTTATATTAAATTCCAGCAACTTCAATTCCCTCTATCCCTTCTTCTCTGTTTGTAAGGATTAAGTCCAGTATAGTTTTACATCTAGTTCCCTCCTCCACCTTTTGGTTGACAAAGTTGTCAGCTAAGTTGGTTAGGAATCTGTTTGATCTCCTGCTCACTGCAGAGTTTGTCTCCTAGTTGATATCTGGATAGTTGAAGTCTCCTATTACTACTGTGGTATGCTTCCACATACATTTGTTAACTAGTTGGCAAAAAGTTCATCTATTTCTTCTGATTGGTTGGGTGGCCTGTAATATACATCTATAGCAATGTCACTTTTTTTCTCTTTTATATTGACCCATATACATTCTGGAGAGATTTTTATCTTTGATCATGTGCAACTCCCCCTCCTCTTTTGTAGACCTGTTTCTTTTGAACAATTTGTATCCAGCGGAACACAATACTTATGGGAAATTGTTTTACTGACAATTTCCCTTTCAGAGAGTGAAAGGAAATTTAGGTAACTTGGAGTTGAGAGACAAAGAAATAGGGAAGACTTAGTCAAAAAAGGGGAAATTGGCACATCAGCCAAAATTGACCAACTTGAACTTTCAGTTTCTTTTTATTTTTTATAAACTTTTTATTAGTTTTTCTCTTACATACATATGTTAATTTTTCAACCAGAGTGCTGTCTGGATTCAAAAGCGCTAATACATAGTCAATTCCTAATCCTTGGTTCTTTCCTCTAGCATAGCTGACTCAGGAATTCTGGGAGTTGAAGTCCATGAGTCATAAAAGAGCCGAGGTTGCCTACCCATGCTCTAGCCATTTGTAGAATGACTCCCAGGTTTGGTAGTATTCTGTTTCTTCTTTATCTTTCAATCTCATAGTTAATCTGTCCATCTCTGCGCATTCTAATATTTTTTTAATTATTTCTTCTTCTGGTGGTACTCCTTCATTTTTCCAGTATTGTGCAAAGACTATTCTTGCTGCTGTTGTGACGTGTAGAACCAAATATAAACTTTATTTATTAATCTTTTCTGGCATTATACCTAATAAAAAAATTCAGGTTTAAATTTCACATGTTCTCCCAACATTTTTTCTAACCAAGCATGTATCTTTTTCCAATAGGCCTTTGCTTTACCACATGTCCAACAAATATAATAATACGTGCCTGAGTTATGTTTACACATCCAGTATCTATCTGACATATTTTTAAACATTTTTGCTAATCTTGCTGGTGGCAAGTGCCATCTATAAAACATTTTATATAGATTTTGTTTATACGAAGTTGACATTATCAATTTATAATTTCTCTCCCATAATTTTTGCCATTTTTCTAGATCTATATTATAAACAAAAATTTTCGCCCACCTTATTGTTTCTTTAACTTGTTCACTTTCCATCTCCAAAATTAACAAAAAAATTATACATTTTCTTAATTAATTTCTCATCAGAAGTTAACAATATCTTATCAAATACAGTTTGTTCTTTATAAAACCCATACAGTTTCACGTCTTTTTCGTATCTATTTTGCATCTGTAGATGTGCCCACCACAACAGGTTGATACCCTGATTTTCCAGTTCTTGTCTCAACTTTAAAGTCCCATCAGTATTTAGAATATCTCTATATGTCCAATTTTTTTCAAAGGCTACCAAGTTTGGATGTAAAAAAAGCTTCCATTGTTGATAGCCACCCTGGATTTTTTACATATATTTTAGTTTTAATTTTTTCCCATACTGTTAACAAAGCATTTCTTATATAGTGATTTTGGAAATACTTATGAATTTTATTTTTCCCATACCATAAAAAAGCGTGCCACCCCAATTGTAAATTGTGTCCCTCCAAATATAACAAGCTTTTATTTCTGAGAGTTATCCATTCTTTCACCCATGTTAATACAGATGCATGATAGTACAAAGCCTACTCAGGTAGCCCCAAACCTCTGTTTTCCTTAGCATCTTGTAATGTTTTCATCTTTATTCTAGCTTTCTTTCCTTGCCAAACAAACTTCAAAATTAATGAATTTAAATCTTGGAAGAATTTTTTCTCACGTTTTATCGGAATTGTTTGGAATAAAAATAAAATCTTCGGCAATATATTCATTTTGACTGTAGCAATTCTTCCTAGTATTGAAAATTGCAAATTCTTTCACTTTTCCAAGTCTAATTTTATTTGTTTCAATAGCCTTATATACTTGTCTTCTTTTATTGTTGAGCATTTAGGTATATACCCTAATATTTGAAATTTTTCACTATCTGTACCTCTATTGTTTCTGACATTGGGGGGGTTGCTTATCTGTAAGATTCTTAAATATTACCTTAGGTTTTTTCCTCTATTTATTTTTAATCCTGCCATTTCTCCATACTGTTCTATCTTTCCCCACAATTTAGGAATCATCTCCAAGGGTTCTTCCAAAATAAATACTAAATTGTCAGCAAATGCTTGTAATTTATACGTTTCACCTTTTATCCCCAGCCCTTTAATTTCTGTATCTTGTCTAATATTTCTATTTAAAACTTCCAAAGTGAAGATGAATAACAGAGGGGATAGTGGGCATCCTTGTCTTGTGCCTTTTCTTATCTCAAAGCTCTCAGTACAATCTCTATTCAAAATCACTTTGGCTGTCTGTTTATTATATATTGTTTTTATCATATTTATGAAATTCTGTCCAAAGTCTATTATTTGTAGTTGCTGAATCATAAATTGCCAGGAGACATTGTCAAATACCTTTTGGGCATCTAAGAATATTAGTGCCAGTTGTTTCCCTGGGTGTAGCTCATAATATTCTAATACGTCTATTATCACTCTTAAGTTGTTTTTAATTTGTCTCTTTGGTAAAAATCCATTTTGATTTGGATATATAAATTCAACTAAGTATTTTTTCAGTCTCAGCCATTATTGAAGTAAAAATTGTATAATCCACATTGAGCAGTGAAATCAGTCTGTAGTTCTTAATCTGGGTCAAATCGGAGTCTTCTTTTGGTATTAGAGTAATATTTGCTTCCATCCATGTAGATGGGAGTCTAGCTTCTAATAAGAGTCCATTGCAAACATCTTTCAGCAGTTCACTTAGTAACTTTTGGAGGTTCTTATATAGCTCCACCGGAAGCCCATCTGGACCTGGTGTTTTTGCCATTTTTTTTGTCTTTTTATGGCCTCTGATTTTTCCATCATTGTAACCCTTTCATCTAACATAGTTTTAAATGTCTCTGAGATTTTTGGAAGATTATTTTCTTCCAGATATTTTACAGTTCTCTCTCTTGATGTTTCCTCCTTATCGCACAATTCCTTGTAGTATTCTTTAATTATCTTTTTTATTTCTTCATTTTTATATGACCTTTCCCATCTAGTAAGTTATGTATTGTTTTCTTCTCTTTCTGTTTTTTAAGTTTATAAGCTAACCATCTTCCTGGTTTATTGGCATTTTCAAAAAAGTTCTGTTTTGCTCTCTTTATCTGTTCTGCCACTCTTTTTCTGAGTCCAACAGATTTAATTTATGTTTTATTATGTCCATTTCTCTTTTCAAAGTCTTTTTTGTGGATTTTCTCATTAAACAAATTTTACTATAGAACATGTTTTGGATTTCTTTTCTTTGATATTGACCATGCAAATGAACCACGGTCCATCCACCTCTGGTCGGACTGTTAATTGTTCCGCGACATCCATTTCTATTATTTTTCTGTGTATGTTTTTATAAAATTCTTCTTGATTGTTATTTGGTTCATAAATTGCCACTAGCGGTGTTTGCTTTTGGTGCAAATATATTTCTACCATTAAGATTCTTCCTTCTTTATCTGAATATACCAATTTAGAATCTACTGTTTCTTTAATATATACAGTGACCCCTCTTTTTTTCTGATGCGCTGATTCATGGTAAAATTTCCCAATTTTGGGGTATTCCAATTTATGATGCTGTGCTTTTATATGTGTTTCTTATAGACAAATTATATCTATATTCAGTTTCTGTAATTTCCTGAAAACTTTGTTTCTTTTTGATGAGGAATTTAGTCCATTTATATTTGCTGAAAAGATTCCATTTTCTTTCTCCATTTCCATTATTTATATTTAGGTCTAGTGATCTATTAATCCTCTGTTCTCTGCCAAGTCCTTCACTTTCGTCCTCTTGATCATCTTTCTCTTTCTGTTCTCCTGTTTGTACAGTTGCTCCTTGAGTTATCTCTTCCATTTGCTTCTGCTCCTTACTCTCCCCTTGTCTTTGTTTCACTCCTTTATCTAGAGTTGCTCTATTCCTTACTTCAAACTCATCTGCTTTCCAGACTGAATCCAATCAATATCTTGTGTTGTTCCAATTTATTAAAATGCCTTCCAGCCATTTGAAATTTAAGCCTTTGGCAATCAGCTTTGTAGTCAGGAAATGATAATGTCTTCGAGTATCTCTTACTCTCTTAGGTATCTGCTTTAAAAGCACAATTTCTTTATTTTTATATTGTATTGGCTGATCTCTAACTTTCAGTTTCTTGTGATCATTGATTGAAGCTTTACACAAATTTAAAAGTGACTCTTAATTTCCTTGGTAGTTTTTTAATTTTAAATTTGTGTAAAGCTTTGATCATTGATTGGAAGAAACTTAAAGTTCAAGTTGGTCACTTTTGGCTGATGTGCCAATATCCCCTTTCTTGACTATTACCAAAGAAATTAAGAGTCATAGGAAAATGTAAAGTCATAAAAAGAGCTAAATTAAATATTAGTATGTTAAGAAAAACAAATCCTAACCACTTTGAAAATCAGAGCTTCCATAACCATGTGGAACAACAGCCTGATTCTGTATCCCTGGCATTCAGCCTCTAAGATTCCAAGATTCTCCTTCAACAGCAGTTCCTCATAAAACATATACTCACTGGGGTCAAAATTAGGGTCAAAGACTCTGGATAGGAAGGGCCCATAAAGATCATCCATTTAATATTCTTCCAGTGGAATTCAGTCTTTTAAAACATGTTTTAAAACATGTTTTAAAAATCCCACTCAGCTGTGGGATTCAGAATTTGCAGGTTCTGGCTTGGACTGATCCAATCAATTATAACTGCAGTAGTTAAATGTTTTTTCAGGTATTAGTTTCCCAGCTCTCCTGGTTTCCAATCTTAGCTAACTTTATTAACTTTTTACAGGATAGAGTTACATCACTACTATGCTACTCTAAGCAATATTTAAAAGTCCAAATGCTGTCTATTGCAAAATCTTTGAGCATAAATCACTGAGCTATTATCAACTGAGGCAATTCTCTGTTTCCATATCATGCCTATTCAAATATTTCAAAATAAAAAGTACACTTGCCATTTTCATCATTATTGCAGAGCTGTCTTTCTCTTCTGTTGTGTCCTGTTTAATCTTCATTGCATTATTGTCCATGTTGTTATCTGTTGATGACATGGAAAATTGAATTTCCTTAAAATTAAGTAGCAATATAAGTTTATTCTTTGAGTCTGATCATATACAGCCAACATCCCCCCCAATATATATATATATATATTACCACTAATTTGTTTAGCATCGGGATGACCAATTTTGGAAAGTTTATAGCTCTTGGCTTTCAACTCAGAGGAAATAGAAATAATTTGCTATAGTCACAAAAACCACTTCAAAGATCACTGCAGTTTTGAAATTAGGATGATTTCACTCATTCTGGCTATCAATAATTCTACAAGGGCTTTGGCAAAATATTAATTATGCACCCTTTTTCATGTCAATTCAGAAAAATCAGTATTTTTTTAATACTTCTAGCAACAGTTACTGCAAAGCCTGTATTTTGAAATATCAGGATTCTAAATCCCTATTTTGATAGTGATGTCAACTAAGCAGAGGCTTAAGAAAAGCCAGGTCAAGAAAGTTATGGCATTGTCTGACTTCCAACTCTATTAAAGTGGACAATATATAATATACAAATGCTATATTCATCACTCATAGCTCTTTGTGTGTTCTAGATTTGACAATTCTTGGTTGAAGCAAAGGAAATCTCCAGGCCTGGGCATTGCTTTTGATACAGATAGGAACCCCCATCCAATTTAGCTGTTTCCATCTCAGCATGCATGGAGAGGCCTTTGGCCCATGCCCTCTGTAAAGATCAATGAACCACAAGTTTGGATTCTGCCCCTTTTACCTTGGACTGTGTCAGGGATCCAACTGAACTACTCTCTTGTCTGTTTGTTACAATTGAAGTCGTTATGCTTGTAATTATTATTGTTAGCAGCTCTAAGTATTCTATTTATTAATGGATGAAGTGTTCAGGAATAATAATCTGATATTATATTTACTAAACTTAAAATAACAACTAAAAGGAATGCTGTAATTAATTCCTGTGATTTTTAGTAGAAGTGATTAAATTTGCCAGCAATTCTTGGGAGTCATATATCTAAAGTTTCAAATTAATAGGTTTGTAGAGGGTTGTTATAAAAGTAGTATTTACATTTTGGATGAGCTGTATCTTTTTAACAACTTTGTGATCATTTATTCATACAAAGAGAAACCAGCAAAACTTCAAAAAAACCTGTGTAGGTGGGGATATAGAAGGTGAACCATTAGGTTTTACAAAGAGAAAACATTTGTTTTCTCCAGAATATTTTTAAAAAGTCTCTCACAAACAAAGTTCAAACAAAATGTGTGCATTTTTGAATTTATATGAATTTATAACAGGTGCAGACATTTTGATATTAAAAAAACACATTGACTAGGAAAAAAATATCTCAGAAACCAATCTGGACACCCAAGGATTTTAAAAAATGGTAATTGCAAGGTTTTATATATTAATGGGGGGAGATATACATGCAATTTGCATGAAAATAACCCTTGCTTGCAAAACTATCATAGGTACAGGACTAAGATTGAAGGATCAATTTTACTTTTTTTTATTTGCCAAAATGTATATGCCATTTACTTTTCCAGTTCAGGTGATTTATTTCATATTAATGAGATTAGGGTGTTCATTCATAAAACAATGAATGATAAACATAAATATTAAAAAATATTAATCAACCCGCTGCTGTCACTGAGTGGCACTATAAGTCATCTCTTTTTTTATATTGCAGTGTGGTATACATGGGGTAGCCCTTGAAGACTATTAAGAAGTTGTAACTAATAAAGAATGTGGCATGGTTAATTATGAATATAAATGCTATGTCAATGAAATACCACTACCTTGCAAGCTATTTAAAGTCACAAATTGTGTGTCAGAACTCTGTCCTTCTAGGGGAATGGGGAGGCTCTTACTCTTTTCTTATTCTTTTCGAGTTCTGCCATTCTCCTGGGGGGAAGGGGGACGCTTGGGGTGCTGATGTGTATTTCCTTTGCTTTGACTCTTGCTCTATCCCCTTTGATGTTTCTCTAACGGGGTGAGAATGGAATGTACCTCCGGCCATCTGCCTTATCTCCAGCTGTGGAAGAACCGGCGCAGACACCTAACAGCCTTGGAAGTGGTGCCTTATCATTCTGTTCCCACAGCGTTTTCACACCTGCAGATTGGCCTGTTTGAATCGTCCAGATGGACAATTCTGGTGGGGTTATTATAACCACTTTTGATTACTTGTTTTGCCCAGGAAACCCCCAGATCCTGCCTTCTATTCCTGCTGTCAACATCTCCCAATAAAAGTTTCTTTTGAAATGATGCCATTTTAAATGTTCTGCTTTCTTGGGAGTACAGATTGAAGCAGGTCCTTACATTAGGCAGGATCTGTAAAGTGGTCAACCAGAGGGAAAAGCCCTACTGTGGGGACTGTACAAACGATGTTGAACCACAGCAGTGAGAGAGGAAAAGGAAACCTTGGTGGGGAATCTCCCCCAAGGCAACCCTGAGTGGGAGCAGCTCAGACGCCTCTAGCTCATCCAACAAAGCCATAACCAGAGAGAATCGGGAGAAACCGAGATGGATGATGGGCATTGGAAAGAAAGAAGACTGGGAGGTGAAAGCCAGGAAGGTGACCCTTAAGCATGGCAGCCACCAGCCAGGGTGGAAGCGTGAGATGGAGAGATCACTCAACCTCAGCGAGAAGGATGAAGAGAGGCCAGCCAGGTCCGACTGCTTCCACCAGTACATCGGAGGCTGCAGATGCCATGGCAGAGGTGACACCCCAGCACAAGCCATCCCAGCTGGGGGAGACAGGCACCAGGCCAGGTGGAGGAGAACCCACTGTGTCAGCCAGAAATTCTCACTCAGGGAGTGAAGTATGATGGGTTCCCTCATCAGCTGGGATTTTTCCTGTTCCATGTCCTGAGCTACATGGAACAGTATGGCCAAGACATCCCCAGCAACAACAAATGGATGAGAATTGTAACCATGGCCTTAGAGGGAGCAGTAGCCCAGTGGATGGTGACCCTACATAATGCCAATGCTCCCAAGCTGCGTAACATCAACCACTTCATGGTTGCCCTGAGGAGGAGGTTTTAAGATCCCCTAGCTGACCAGAAGGCTAGAGAATGCATCAAAACAGTGAGGCAAGGTCATCGCCTGGTAGCCAAATACACCGAGGAATTTAGAGGCCTGGCAAGCCAACTCAACTGGCTGAAATACATCCTAATAAGCCACTTCAAAGATGGGCTAAATGATGACTTGTACCATGCCTGCACCCCTAGGGGAGACCCAGATCAACTCCATTACTGGTGTACCCTAGCAGAAGAAGCTGAGATTGACCAAACCCAAAGACAGCAAAGCCTGGGGCAAACCTGGAGATGCTTCCCCTTGGGGGGGAAATGAGAGATGGTGAAGCCCTCCACCGCAACACCACATTCAAAAGTGTTGCTTAAAGTGCAGTAAAGAAGGGGATCGAGCTGTGGAATGCTGTTCAAAGTCTCCCGTGCAAAAACCTAACTGAGCCAGCAGAGAGAAACCTGGTAAGATTCCATCATGACCCAAAGAGACTGCCATGAAGAGCAATGAGGTCGTCAAGGTCCAGACCCCCGGAATCGCAGGGGGAGAAATTCCAACCCCCACTGGGAAACCACCGGAATCCTCTGACAGTGATTTGGAAGATAAACCCCTGGTAAGTGGACCCATTGTGCCCCTCACCAGAACCATAGAACTGTTGAGTCCAGAGATGCTGGAGAAGGTGACTCAGAGTACTTGATAAGTCCAACCCTGGTGGGAAATCTAGGAATCCTGGTGAGGGGGCTGAAGAAGCCAATTTCATTGGGCCAGTTAGATGGATCCATTGCGAGGGGGGGATCCCAGCCACCCTAGCCACCCAGCCAATCCAAATCGTAATGAGGGATCACACTGAGACTTTGACTTTTATAGTGACCCCAGGCATGGAATGGCTCTTAATTTTGGGAATGGCGTGGTTGAGGAAGTGGAACCCAAGGGTAGATTGGAGGACCGTAGAGTTTAAGTTCCCAAAACCAAAGCACACTGCCCAGGGTGGAGGCTGAACGACAAAGGAGAAAAAGACCCTAGAGGTAGTGGCGATGGCAAAAGATGGGGGCTAGAAGCCATGCCCGAGGACAGTATTCAGCAAGGAGTGGCCCACAAATTGCACCATTGAAATTCTACTGGGGGCCAAATTACCCAAACCTAAAATTTACTCAATGATCCCTAAAGAATTGGAAGAACTGCAGAAGTTTGTAGAAAAAAAAGAAATAGCATGAGGGTTTATACAGCCGGCAAAACAAAAAACGGAGGCCCTGGTCCTGTTCTGAGAAAAAAAGGATGGGTATCTTCACCTCTGCATAGATTACAGGTCCTTAAACACAGTGAGCGAAACCAATATCTATCTCCTGCCACTGATGAAGGATATATTAGCCCCCCTAAAGAAAGGAAAAATATTCTCAAAATTAAACCTGAGGAAAGCATATTACCGAGTGAGGATTAAAGAAGGAGACGAATGAAAGATGGCGTTTAACTGCCCATGGGTTGTTTCCAATTTAGAGTATTACCGTTTGGGCTACAGGGAGCACCAGCAGTTTTTATGCAACTGATTATTGAAGTCCTCCAGGAGGACCTCTACAAGGGGGTTCTTGTTTACCTGGATGACATCTTAATTATCATGGAAACAAAGGAGCACATAAAATTGGTTAGGGTGGTTCTAAATAAACTGCCGACTGCCTGACTCTACACCAAGCTGTCGAAGTGTTAATTCCATAAGGAAAGAATTGATTATTTAGGACCATGATGGTGAACCTATGGAACGGGTGCCACAGGCGGCACACAGAGACGTCTCTGTGGGCATGCGCGCCATCACCCGAGTCCTAGGCCTTCAGTCCCATCCATGGGCAATCTGCATCAAAATCTTCCTGGGCAAGTGGCTTTAAGCCTCCGCTGCCATGTGCAAAAAAAGAGAAAAGTTAAATCAATCAATTTCAACTTCTCTCAGGAAAAAAAAATCTTGCAAAGTTGGAATTGATTGAATTTTATTTTTAGTCCTACACAACAGCAGAGGAAGTGACGGATCAGAGCTGGAAACAAGGTGCTGCATAGGGGTGCGGGGGAGCAGCGGTAGCAGGATTCTCCATGCAAGGGTGGGGGGTGGGGGGAGCAGTGGTAGCAGTGCACTCTGTGCGAGGGGTGGGGTGGTGGTAGCAGGGTGCCCCGTGTGGGGGGTAGAGCAGAGTGGTGGGAGCAGGGCGCTCCATGCAGGGGGGAATGGAGCAGAGAGGTGGGATCAGGGTGCTCCATGTGGGGGGGTGGAGCAGAGCAGTGGGAGCAGGGCACTCTGTGTAAGGGGTGGGCCAGGGTCCTGTGCATGGGGTGGAGAAGCAACACGGCAGCACTAGCATGGTGGTAGACCAGTTGCTTCCCTTCCCCTGCCAGACACGTGCTGAAGCCATGCAGGGGAAGGTTGCTGCGCGTGTCCCCGCCCAGATGCCCTTGCCTCACCCAAGTGTTTTTTTTATTAACCTGCCTTTCAGCTGCATTCCATTTCTCTGTTCACTTCTCTGCCTTCACCATGTGTTTGTGGGCCTATCGGTAAAAACAAAAGTTTCATCAGACTTTATAACTTTTCACGAGATCTCATGTGATCCACTGCCGCTGTGGGCAAGAACACAAAGGAAGTGGGGGGGGAGGGTCAATCAATCAATTCCAACTTCACAATCTTTCATGAGAAGTTGGAATTGATTGATTGATTGATTTTTCCCCCCAAAAAAGCTTCCTTTGTTTCCTTGCATGCAGCGGCAGTGGATTGTGAAGGAGAAAAGGCATGGGTCTGGGAGTCAGATAAGGAAAGAAAGGCAATTTCTGGGGGGGAATGAGGATTTCTTTCCTTACCTGCCCCACTTGTTCTGAGGCCACTTTCTGCTCAACCGTGGTACTCTTGCCAATGGCCCAACTGCCCACTTCAGCACCCTCACTCCCTGAGCCTCTGGCACTCCACCTGCTGCTTTGGTGGCTCTGTAGGCACCATTTGCTTACCTCTACCTGGCTTGTTCCACGGCCTTGTGGCAGCAGCATTGGGTGCAATGTGCAAGGGGGCAAATGGGTAGTGATGGGAGCACCCCGATACTCCCATATTACACCCCTCCTGCGTGAGCTGCATTGGTTACCGGTTGCCCTCAGGGTGAGATTTAAGGTGCTGGTACTTACCTTTAAAGCCCTACATGGCTTAGGACCGGGATACTTGCAGGATCATCTGCTGCCAGGAATGAATTCCCATCGCCCAGTACGCTCACACAGAGAAGGCTTCCTCAGGGTACCGTCGGCTAAACAATGTCGGCTGGCGACCCCCAGGGGGAGGGCCTTCTCTGTGGGAGCGCCAGCCCTGTGGAACCAGCTCCCCCATGAGCTTCGGATGGCCCAAGATCTCCGGTCCTTTCGCCACGGCTTCAAAACACTCCTTTTCCACCTGGCTGACGTGGACTGACAGGGATTTTAATTATGTTTTTAATTTTTAACTCTAACTTTTAATTTATTTTAATTTTAATTTATTGTACAGAGGCTTTTAATTTTAATTTTTATCTTCTGTATTTATTATATGTTACTGTTGTTAGCCGCCCTGAGTCCTTCGGGAGATAGGGCGGCATATAAGTCCCAATAATAAATAAATAAATAAATAAATAAATAAATAAATGGCCACAGCTGGCAGCAAACAGCCACGTGCCAAAACTGGCCATTTGCCACCTCATGCATCACACCTAATGCCACTGCCATAAGGCCGCAGAACAAGCTGGGTGGAGGTAAGGAACCGGTATACTGGATTGCCTTCTCCCCTACTCTGCCTGCTGCTGGAGGACTGGCCCGGTGTTTGCAGCAGGCTGTGGAGCCCCAGAGTGCATTGGTCAAGGGGCCGGCAGGCTGTGGCTGCTGACAGGCACAGTTGGCCCCCATGTGCTCGCTGTGTATGGAGGCCAATGGTGTCAGGCAGCAGCAGCCCTGATCCTTGCCTCACCTTGCCTTGCCCAGTGGCAATGGCATCCCTGCCCTGACCCCTGCCTCGCCTCACCTCATCCCGCAGGATGAGCCTCTTGTCCACCATCCCACCCACCAGAGATCCTCTAGATTTCCCTCAACCCTGCATTTGAGAAATTGAAAAGGCTTTTTGCAGCTGAACTGGTCCTAAAACACCAGGACACAGAAAAGCCATTTGTCATACAAGTAGTTGCAAGTGATGTAGCAGTAGGCACAGCACTGCTCCAAGAAAACCAAGAGGGCCAACTGCAGTCCTGTGCTTATACATCCAGAAAACTCACAAGAGATGGAACAGAGATGGACAGGCTGAGAGAAGGAAGCCTATGCAGTATGCTGAGCCCTCCTCACATGTAGGCATTTCCTGGAAGGGAACAAAATCCCTTTCCAGGTATGGACTGATCACAAAAAATCTTGAAGCTTTTTTAAAAACCAGGAAATGGTCACCTAAACAGGTGAGGTGGTCCCAGAATTTCCACATCTTTAACTTTACCATCAAATATTTACTTGGAGGAAAAAACTTTTTAGCAGATGTACTATCAAGACTGCCTCAATATAACAGTAACAAAACAGGAGTGGTGGACCCTTAATGCCATCCAACCAATTAATGGCCCCAGTAACCACACGAATGCAAGCTAAAAAACCACAACCTCTCAACAGCGAAACAGGAACAGAATTCAGGTGGGCACTAGAGGTGGATGAGTGGTTCTTGAGTCATAAAAATCACTGGACAATGGATGGATTACCATGGGTAGGGGGAAAGCTAAATGTGCCAAAAGCCCAGACACTAAAATTCATGCAATTATGCCACAATTCAAGGATGGCTGAGCACTCTGGATTCATCAAAATGCTCCATCTAGTAAAGAGGCAACTTTGGTGGCCATCCATAAAGAAAGACATTGAAAGATATGTGGCTAGTTGTCTCACCTGTGCAGCAGCCAAAAGAAGACAGGGCAGAACACCAGGACTGTTGCAGGCAGTTGCCAGCCCATCAGCACCTTGGCAGGAGATTTCCATGGACTTTATCGTAGAGTTTCCCAAGAGTGCAGGGAACATGGTCATTTGGCTGGTAACTGACCAGTTCTCCAAACAGGTGCATTTCATCGTGTGCACAAAAATTCCCACAGCCAAGGCACTAACAAAGATGTTTGTACAACCCATCTACCAATTGCATGGGGCTCTGCAATGCATAATCTCAGACGGGGAGGGGGTGTGCAATTCACTTCAGAATTTTGGGAGACTCTTTTTGGACCTTCTGGGGACCACCCAGGGCCTGTCATTTAGTCATCATCTGCAAACAAATGGTGGGACAGAACATTTGAACTCAGTATTGGAGCAATATTTAAGATGCTTTATTAATTATTAGCAGGACAACTGGACTGACCTGCTTCCATTCACAGAAGTAGCTTACAAGAATGCTGTGCACTCCAGCACAGGCTACACCCCATTACAAGTTGCTACAGGACAAAGCTTCAACCCAATGCCCAATTGTCAACCAATGAACCCACCATCCCCTCCCTAAAGTAGTAGATAACATAACTTCAAAATATATGGCCAATAGTGAGAAAAGCCTTTCGATGAAGCTAGGGAAGCATATAAAATACAGATAAGAAGCAGATAAGAAGCAGGTTGAACCAAAGCCATTTAAAGTGGGAAATAAAGTGTACTTGACCACAAAGTACTTAAAGTCATTGCAGCCATCAAAGAAATTAGGGCCAAAGTTTGTAGGATCATTTCCCATAAAAAGAATTATAAACCCAGTAACAGTAGAATTAGAACACCCAAAAACTTTGAGACAAGTCCATCCAGTATTTCACTGCAGCCTGCTAAAATATGAACTAAATTCACTTCTAAGGCCAGCTACAGCTCCCCCCCTCCGCCCATTATGGTTGAGGGTGAACAACATTTTAAGGTCAAGGAAATACTAGATTCCAGGAAATACCACGGATCTACCCAATACCTATTGTACTAGCCTGGAAGAATCTTCCCCCTGTTCAGAATGAATGGGTCCATAAGCGACATGTCAGAGCTCCAAGATTGTTAAAACAGTTCCACTCCAAATACCCTGATAAACCCGACTAATCTATTTGTAATTTTCTCTCCCTGTTATTATTTTTTGTCTATTCAGGTGGATGTCTCATTTTTTTAATGGGGGGCAGCGTGTCAGAACTCTGTCCTTCTAGCGGAATGGGGGAGGGGGCTCTTACTCTTTTCTTATTCTTTTCGAGTTCTGCCATTCTCCTGGGGGGGGAACTTGAGGTGCTGATGTGTATTTCCTTTGCTTTGACTCTTGCTCTATCCCCTTTGATGTTTCTCTAACAGGGTGAGAATGGAATGTACCTCCAGCCATCTGCCTTATCTCCAGCTACAGAAGAACCAGTGCAGACACCTAACAGCCTTGGAAGCAGCACCTTATCATTCTGTTCCCACAGTGTTTTCACACCTGCGGATTGGCCTGTTTGATCTGTCTGGATGGACAGTTGTGGTGGGGTTACTACGACCACTTTTGATTACATGTTTCACGTGGGAAACCCTCAGATCCTGCCATCTATTCCTGCTGTCAGCATCTCCCCATAAAAGTTCCTTTTGAAATGATGCCATTTCAAGAGTTCTGCTTTCTTGGGAACACAGTTTGAAGTGGGCCCTTACATTGTGGGTTGAGTAGCCATATAATTTAAATAAATTAAAACAAAATTGATTAATTAAAATTGTGTGATGATATATATATTGAATATATATCATTGTTATCAGAAAGAATTTATATTATATTATTGATATTATATAATTCATTCATATTATTATGAATTATATTGAACCAAACTGAAATTAACAGAAGTCAGTTAATTTTTCTTTGAGATTGTTTTGTGGAGATTGCTTAGTTGAAAGTAATTTTTAAGCTCACAAAGTTCCATTAATTCTAGAAGCCACAGAACTTTTGATTTACATCTCAAATTTTCCAATATTTTTTCTTGTGTTACAATTTCATCATAAGTATGTCTGAGCATCTAATCTATGAGATTATGAGATGAATTCCCTTAAAACTTTCCAGCTTGAAAACCCCCTTTAAGGAAAAGCTAAAACAGGCAATTTAATCTTGTCTTTTTTCAGATTATTATTTTATTAAAGGTAAAGGTAAAGGTTCCCCCGCACATGTGTGCTAGTCGTTTCCAACTCTAGGGGCCGGTGCTCATCTCCGTTTCAAAGCCGAAGAGCCAGTGCTTGTCCGAGGACGTCTCCGTGGTCATGTGGCCGGCATGACTAGACGCCAAAGGCGCACGGAATGCTGTTACCTTCCCACCGTAGTGGTCCCTATTTTTCTACTTGCATCTTTACGTGCTTTCAAACTGCTAGGTTAGCAGAAGCTGGGACGAGTAACAGGCGCTCACTCTGTTACGCGGCACTCGGGATTCGACCCACCAAACCACCGACCTTCTGATCGACAAGCTCAGCGTCCTAACCCACTGAGCCACCGCGTCCCTTATTATTCTATTATATCACATCATATTGTAGCATACTATATTATAAAATAACATAACTTGTAATTTGACAGTAATTATATTCACAAATGTGTGCTTTTGTAGTATACTGTATTTGTGAAAGATGAAAAATGAAATCCTTTGTTGAAACATTTTGAATATCAGATGCTGAACTCATCAAGTTTTAAAGTATGCAGCTACCTTCCAGTTAATATTTCCTCCTTAGAATACAATCTGTAATATATAAATTTGAGTGTGATTTAACTGAAAGGAGAAAAATACATATAATTACATAGAGACATATTTAAAGATCTCAAAGAACATAAAGTCACATTTTTTACCAATCACTGGGTAAAATCACTGACCTGCATAGAAATAAGCAAAAACAGAAACCATAAAAAAGCATTGCAGGGTACTTACACTTTCTGAAAGGGTCTCTGCTTTGTAAACACCATAAAGTGCAGTAACTCACATCCTTCATATAAGCCACAGAGACAGAAGGAAAAAGGAATTAAAAATAACCAATGTATAAGCTCACTTATTCCATCAGCAACTTTCAGTTTTATCAGTAATGAATCATTAATCATAATTTTATCATGAGTAACATATCTCGATATTTTGTAAATTCCCATTAGAATAACAGGAAACAACTACTGCAAAAAACTACTGCAAAAGTACTTGAGGATTGGAAAAGGGCTAATGTGGTTCCCATTTTCAAGAAAGGAGAAAAAAACAGATCCAGAAAACTACAAACCAATCATTCTAACATCAATACCTGTGAAGATTCTGGAAAAGATAATAAAAAAACAGATATGCAAACAACTAGAAGTAACAAAGTTATACTCAGTAGCCAGCACGGGTTTGTCAAAAACAGATCATGCCAAACCAATCTTATTTTATTCTTTGGTAAAGTGGCTAAATTAGTAGACCAGCAAAACGCTGTGGACATAGTATACTGTTGAAAGAAAAATCTTCATCAGGGTCCAGTCCAAGCTGGGAATAATCAAAATGGAGACTGCTTTAGAAAGAAGGTTGTAGTTTATTGAAGAGGAGAGCCAGACAGAAAGATGGCTCTGGAAAAAATCAACTGACCACATGGAGCAGAATGGTGGGCTTTTATACCTTCTGGGGCTCTTGAGGTTGTTTCCTGTTCCTGTTTGAGGCTTTGTATTTCCTGTGTCAGGGATGAAGTGGCTCAGTGGGTTAGAATACTGAGCTTGTCGATCAGAAGATCGGCAGTTTGGCAGGTCGAATCCCGAGTGCTGCGTAGCAGAGTGAGCCTGTTACTCGTCCCAGCTTCTGCCAACCTAGCAGTTCGAAAGCACATAAAAATGCAAGTAGAAAAATAGGGACCACTACAGTGGGAAGGTAACAGCCTTTGGCATCTAGTCATGCTGGCCACATGACCACGGAGACGTCCTGGGACAAGCGCTGGCTCTTCAGCTTTGAAATGGAGATGAGCACCGGCCCCTAGAGTTGGAAACAACTAGCACACATGTGCAGGGGAACCTTTACCTTTACCTTTATTTCCTATGTCATGCACTTTGACCTGAGTCTGAGTGTGCCCTTTTGGTATTGGTGGGTTAAACCTATTATGTCTCCTGTCCTTAGAATTTGGGTGGGGGTATGTAGATTTTAGGTGTCTTTGTGTTCCTAATTTCTAGCTTCCTGGCTCCAACCTTCCCGAAAGGATTATTGAATTTGCATTTCTAAAAGCTGGCTTCTGCCTAGGGACTGGGGCTGATTTCTGTCTTCTCCATTATTCCTTTGGGGAGATATATTCTGCCTTTTTAATATTTCCCAAAATTATTTCTTTCTCTGGATTCTTTTCACAATCCCCCCTTTGTGCCATAAGACTGTGAGTGACACACTTTTACTGGCATTAAAAGATTAAAAATTGATCTGGTCAGGGAGACTTGATAAACAAACTTTTAAACTCTTAATGCAAAAAGTGAAGGCACTAATAGAGGCAGCGGAAAAAGATCCCTCCATTGGCTCCCAAAAGGGGAGCTTCCAACCCATAAAGTTCTAAAAGTCAGGGCAAAAGTTCTGCTAGATGGAAAAGAAATTTATAGTGTCCAATATTCTGTGCCAATTATTTTCAAATGCTGGATGTCACTTTGAGCTTCCAGTCAGGTCTGCACATACTGGAGTGGGTTGCCATTTCCTTCTCCAGTGGATCATATTTTGTCAGAACTCTCTGCTATGACCTGTCTGTCTTGGGTGGCCCTGCACAGCATAGGTCATAGCTTCATTGAGTTACGGAAGCCCCTTCGCTGCGACAAGGCAGTAATCCATAAAGGGGATTGCCTTCTTAGATAAAGCTAAATGAGGGGGTCAGGGAAATGCTGTACTTTATTTAGACTTCAGTAAGTCATTTGACAAAGTAGCCTACTTCTTGGTAAGACAGAACAATGTGGGATAGATGGAATCACTTCCAGATGGATTCACAACTGGTTGATCAAGTGCACTTAACATATAATTGTCAATGAATCTATATATAAATGAAGAGAAAGCATGCAGATTCTGTCTTAGGCCCAGTATTCTTTAATAACTTTATAAATGATTTAGACAAGGGGATAGAATGGGAACTCAACAAATCTGCAGATGACACCAAGCTGGGTGGAATAGTCAACATTTTGAAAATAGACTCAAGATACAAAAGGATCTTGACAGACTTGAACACTGGGCCCTATTCAACAAAATGTAATCCATTGGTGAGAAAAGTATGGTCTTATACTTGGCTAGGGAAAGCTAAGTATATAAAATGGGTGGTACCTGGATCAACAGTGGTGCCTGAGAGAGAGTCTAGTGGAGATTCTTGTTCTAGTGGAGAATCACTATAAACCACCAGTGTGCTGCAGCTGCCAAAAAAAGCCAATGCATTCCTGGGCTGCATCAACAGAGAGGTAGTATCAATGTCACGTGAAGTGATAGTTCTGCTTTATACTGCACTGGTATGACCATACTTGGAATACTGTATCCAGTTCTTGTCACCATGATACAAAGATGTTGAGTTTCTAGAAAGAATTCAGAGAAGAGCAACAAAGATAATTGGGGGCTGGATGCTAAACCATATGGTGAATATTTGTGGGAATTAGACTTATTCTTCAAAGTACCTGAGGTAATGAATGGAAGTTTTTTTTTAATTTTTAATTCCATTTATATCCCGCCCTTCTCCGAAGACTCAGGGCGGCTTACAAGCTTAGCAGTTCATTAAAGAGAGATCCAAACTGGAACTTAGGAGTAATTTCCTAACAGTGAGAACAATTCACTGGAATAGCTTGTCTCCTGGAGTTGTGGGTGATCCGTTGCTGGAGGTTTTCAAGAAAAGATTGGCCCTAAATTTGAATCCATCAGATGCGAAGATTAAAGAGGTTATTAATTTATTAAGGGGACAGTTTGATAAGTTAATGGCTCATCAGGTAGCAACTAATTTACAGTTTGCTAGACATAATACTTTTTGTAATGCCAATAAACCAGGTAGATGGTTAGCTTATATGTTAAGGAAGAAGCAAAGGGCTTCTAATATAGACAAAATAGAACATAAGTGTAAGGTTGTGTATCAACAGAACCTTATTAAGGAAACTTTTGTTGATTTTTATTCTAAATTATATGCTAGAGATAAGATTAATGAAGCAGATATTGATGTATATTTGAGGAATGCTAGTATTCCGGTTCTTACACAAGAACAAAAGGAAGATATGAATCAACTGATAACGGAGGAAGAAATTCTTTTAGCAATTAAACAACTGAAAGTGGGTAAAGCTCCAGGCATGGATGGATTGACTGCTGTGTATTATAAAAATTTACAGTCTGAGATGATAAAACCATTAAGGGAATTGTTTCAGACAATTCAAAGGGGAGGAGGGGTGCCTCCGTCTTGGAAAACTGCTTTTATTTCTTTGATTCCTAAGGAAGATCAGGATGTCACTCAAACAAGAAATTATAGACCAATATCACTTTTGAATACGGACTACAAGATATTTGCTAAGGTTTTAGCTAACAGATTAATGAGGGTACTGCAACAGGTAATTCATGGTGACCAAACTGGGTTTATAAGTGGTAGACAAATGAAAAATAACGTGAGGCATATAGTTGACTTGTTGGAATTTCTGGAAAGAAACAACCAGATCCCTGCAGCGCTGATTTTTTTGGATGCTGAAAAAGCCTTTGATCAATTGGATTGGCAATTCTTGATGAAAGTATTAGATAAAATGAATTTTGGGGATAAATTTTTACAACCAATTAGGGCATTATATAAAAAACAAACAGCCCGTATAATAGTAAATAATAGTTTGACCGAAGTATGTAATATTGAAAAGGGCACAAGGCAGGGGTGTCCGTTATCACCTTTATTATTTGTTTTAACATTGGAGATATTATTGATTAAAATACAGAATTCGGAAAAGATCAAGGGAATTCAAATAAGAGATCAGGATTATAGACTGAGGGTGTTTGCAGACGATCTGGTTGTTACGGTGACCCAGCCAGAAAATTCTGTTGTAGAATTGATGGAGATAATAATGCAATATGGGAAAGTTTCTGGATTCAAGGTTAATATACAAAAAACTAAAATGCTGTCTAAAAATATGACAGTATCACAAAAGGCTGTTTTAAAAGGGTTAAGTGGATTTGAAATTGTCAAAAGGGTTAAATATTTGGGGGTATATTTGTCACCCTCAAATGCAAAGTTATATAAAAATAATTATGAAAAGCTGTGGGGAAAAGTTCAAAAAGAATTGGATAGCTGGGAAAAATTACAATTGTCTTTATTGGGAAGAATTGCAGCAGTGAAAATGAATGTCTTGCTGAAATTTCTATTTTTATTTCAAATGATACCTATTCTTAAAAAGGATTCAAACTTGGAGGAATGGCAAAAGGGTATTAATAAATTTGTTTGGGCAGGGAAAAGGCCACGAGTTAAATTTAAGATTATGCAGGATACGTGTGAAAGAGGTGGTCTCAAAATGCCCAATCTTAAATTATACTATGAAGCTGCTGCTTTTATACCTTGTATTTAGCTCTGGGAAGTCGAGGAGGGGGGAAGGGGAGGGGGGAGGGTTGGGTTGGGAAGGGGGGTGGGTGGGTGGGGAGGGGTTGTTTTGTTAAAGATAAAATGTATTGAAAAACTTTTCAATAAAAAAAAGAAAAGATTGGGTAGCCATTTGCCAGGATGGTATAAGGTCTCCTGCCTTGGGCACAGGGTGACACTAGCAGACCTCCAAGGTCCTGTTATGACCCAGGTGGTCACAGTTAAGCAGGCCTCCAGAGAGTTCTTTATTTCTCTTGGGAATGGTTAAACAAATGACCCTCCACCAACCAGTAAGGCTCCACATTTGGGCCCCCAAACAACAGCCCATAGATTACCCACCAAGTCCTCAAGGGAAAAGTCCAGGCATAAGACAAGGGCAGTTATAAAAGCAAAGTTTTCAGGGCTAGGGCAAGACAAACAGCAGGCCATAAACAAGGTGGTGTCCAAGGCAAAATCAGCTCCAAGACAAAGTCTTCAAGGCTAGGGCAAGACAAGAACAGTCCTCCTAGCAAGGCAAAGCAGTCTCCAAAGTAAGACAAAGCAGTCCTCCAAGCAAGGCAAAAACAGTCCCCAAGGCAAAAAGTCTGAGTCCAAGCTGGGGGAGTGTAATCCAAAAACAAACACTTGTTCCTGGCAAAAAGCCCCTCCTCATGGCATCTCCTTAAATGCTACTCTCCCGGTGAACTTCATGAGGAGGGACAAGTGTCCTCCTCCTGAGTAGTCGGTTCCTAAGAGAGTCAGTATTTTCCTCTTTCATCTCCTTTTTTGTTTTGATGGGGGGGCATGGGTGGGAGGCTGGCTGCAGCAGGTAGCAGCAATTGTGGAGGTGTTATAGGGGGAGGCGGGCAGCTGGCACAGGCAGTGGGCAGCAATAGTGGGCAGCAATTGTGGAGGCTCGAGAAGATGGGTGGTTGGGCAGGAGACAGGTGACGGGTGGCTAACAGCACGGTAGCAGTGATTGGGGAGGTGCTGGGGGCACTGGGCAGCTGGGGTGGTGGTGGCAGGCAGCAGCAATGTCCCCAGATTGTGTGATTGCTTTTTGTGACTTTCAACAAGCAAAGTCAATGAGGTAGCCAGATTCCCTTAACAACCACATTACTAACTTAACAACTGCAATGGTTCACCTAACAACTGGGACAAGAAAGGTGGTAAAATGATGCAAAACTCACTTAACAACTCTCTTGCTTAGCAACAGAAATTTTGGTCTCAATTGTGGTCATAAGTTGAGAACTACTGAATATCATTTGTTTCTATATCTTATATAAAGACTTGACCTCTCTTAATAAAAGTCTTTCCCTTTAGACTTGTGGTTGGTATTAGGGTATGTGCAGAAAGCACTTTGCAAAATTGTTATTACTTTCCCAAATTTGGAGATTAAGCTCTTTTCAGTTTCATGCCAACTATCTCCTGAGGTTTAAAGGCAGAAGCACCAGCTCCAAACTTCTGATTGTTAAAATTGTTTGCAATGCTTTTTAAAGGGACCTTGAAAAAGATCCTGGGATTAAGCTGGAATCTGGCACAACTAGCTAGGTCCCTTGAGGACATCCAAGCTAGCAATGCAAATTTCAGAGGACCGACTGGATTTTATCTTAATCTGGGTTTGCTTGCAGCTTGTGATTCTAGCATGAAAAGGGTGCTCTAGCTCAGATCTTTTACAGGGATCATTCAAGTCACAATGGCACTGAAAAATGTGACTTACAAGTCCTCACAGTTACAACTGGTCCTCACAGTTATGACCATCACATCCCTACAGTCAAGTGATCAAAATTCAAGAACTTGGCAACTGGCCCATGTTTGTGATGATTGCAGCATCTCAGGGTCATGCAATCACCATCCACATGATCTTCCCAGCTAGCTTCCAACAAGCAAAGCTAATGAGGGAAGTCAGATTTGCTTAAGGACTACATGATTCATTTAACAATGAATACTTATTTGAACTGCCTGAATCTCCTGATTTCCCCAGTGCTTGACATTAATCTGACCAACTGCCTTCACCCAAAAAATTTGGAGACTCCCGAATATTCTAGCCATGTCCTCAAATCCTCAACCTTAAACCTTCAATATTCATTCTTCATATTCTCCATTGCTATTACAAATTTACCTCCCACCTCTTCTTCATTGGCTTAGTAATCATACTTGTAATCGTGTCATCACAACCTATCCAAAGCTCCTAAAGTGAATATATTATCTTCACCCCTGATTACACCTTCCACCACCCTAATTCTATCGTGCCTGGGTTATGAATTACCTTTTATGGTTGTTAGTTCCTAGGGGTTGTCTCTAAAGTTACTATCATATCAGACCGGTTTTCAGCGTAGCAGAGACCTTCCTAGATGCAATTCTCAAGCTTCAGCTAGGCTCATGAGATTAAAATATATATTCAATGTATTTTCTTCACAAGCTAGCATGTCTTCTGCAGATTCTGTAAAAACAATAGACCCTTTTTCCTACACCAAGAAGTAGGTTGTGGTCTATTTTGCTGAATGCCTTACTGAAGTCTAAGTTTACTATGCCCACAGCATTTCACTGGTCTACTAATTTAGTCACTTTATCAAAGAATGAAATAAAATTGGATTGGCATGATTTGTTTTTAACAAACCTGTGCTGGCTTCTAGTTATAAATTTATTGTTTCTAGATGTCCACAGATAGGTTTTTTGATTATCTTTTCCAATATCTTCCCAGGCATTGATGTTAAGCTGATTGGTCTGTAGTTTCCTGGGTCTGTTTCCTTCCCCCCCCCCTCCATTTTTTTTGAAGATGGGAAGCACATCAGCTCTTTTCCAATCTTCAAATAATTTCCAAGCGTTCCAGGATTTTTGAAAGATATGGTAAATGGTTTTGAGATAACATCTGCCAGGTCCTTCAGAACTCTGGGATATAATCCATCAGGTCCTGGTGATTTAAATTTATCAAGATCAGATAGGTGTTCTCTTACTATTTTCTTGCTTATTTTAGTTTTTATTTCTAGTCTGTCTTTTACAGTGTGGGAAGTCAGCCTCCCCTCCCCCCCCCCCCCGCCTGAGAAGGAAATATTAAAAGAACAGAAAAATATATTTTCTCAAACGATCTTAAAGAGGCAGAAAAGCATGCCCAGTTTTCTTAATAGCCCCAAGTCTCCCTCCACCAAGCAGAAACCAGCTCTGTAGAAATACAGATGTAAATAATCCAGGAAGGTTGGAGGCCCCCAGCTAGAAGCTTAGGAAGACAAAGATACCTAAAATCTACATACCCCACCCAAACTCTAAGACAGGACATAATAGGATTAACCTATAGATGCCAAAGGGCACACTCAGACTCAGGTCAAAGTTCATGCCACAGGAACAACTCCAAACAAAAGCCTCCAAAGGGTATAAAAATTCACTCCCTACATGTGCTCTCTCTCTTTTCTTCCAGAGCCATCTTTCTGTCTGGCTCTCCTCTTCAATAAACTGCAACCTTCTTTGTAAAGCAGTCACCATGTTGCTTATTCCTGGCTTGGACTGAACCATGATGAAGACTTTTCCTTCGACAACAGTTAGGTTTTTGGTAGGTTGGGCTATAGCTTCTTTTTGTGTGAAGATTGATGCAAAGAATGAGTTAAGCAGTTCTGCTTTTTCTCTGCTGCCTGTTACTTCCTTGTCATCTTCTTCATTTCCTTGACTTTTTTCTTCTTATTTATATGTTGAAGAAAACTTGTTTTTATATCTTCTACTTTTTTTGCAAGTCTGTTCATTCTGAGCCTTTGCTTCTTTGCAGATTCAGGTTATCTGCTGATATTCTGTCTTAGTTATGTGTCTCTCTCCATTGTTTGTACTTGTCCTTTTTGTCTTTCAGTTTATCAGAGAGATCTTGATGCAACTAGCTGGTTTCTTCTTGGATTTCTTGCCTTTCCTTTTCAGTGGTATCGTGCTGGACTGGACTCTTATGATCATATTTTTCAGAGTTTCCCACTATTCTTGAGCTTTAAGATTTTCATCCATGGAAGCTTTCTTAGATTATCTCTGAGTTTGTTAAAATCAGCTTTTAAAGTTTAAGACACTGGTTGGATTATGATCTATTGCTTGTACTTGCATTTATATTGAATTCCAATATGATGTGGTCACTCTCGCCCAAAGTTCCAGCAACTTCAACTCTCTCTGTCTCTTCTTCTCTATTAGTAAGAATTCAGTCCAATATAGCTTTGCCTTTAGTTCCCTCCTCTACCTTTTAAATGACAAAGTTGTCAGCTAGGTTGGTTAGAAATCTGTTTGATCTCCCCCTTGCTGCAGAGTTTGTCTCCCAGTTGATATCAAGGTAGTTAAAGTCTCCCATTACTACTGTGGCATGTTTCCTACATACAATACATTAATTGATTAGCAAAAAGTTCATCTTAAAATGTGTTTGAATATTAGTAGCTCGGGTTTATAGTTGGGCTGTTGGTTTGAGCTCCTAGCTTGGCAATTTGGTTGCAAATGTTTCATCACCATTCGAGGAGACATCGTCAGTGCACTTTGATTTGATTGATTGAATTGTGATGAGCACAATTCAAAGCGCACTGATGATGTTTCTTTGAATGATGAAAAAACATTTGCAACCAAATTGCCAAGCTTGGAGCTCAAACTAACAGCTCAAAAAGTTCATGTATTTCTTCTGTAGTATACACCTATAGTAATGTTATTCTTTTTTCCTTTTATATCAGCCCATATGGGTTCTAGGAGTTTTTCATCCTTGGTTTCATGTATTTCTGAAGAGATCTAGTGATCTTTTATATATAATGCAACTGCACTTCCTCTCTTGGTAGGTCTGTTTCTTTTGAATAATCTGTATCCTTCCATCAGTACATTACAGTCATGAATTTCATCCCACCAAGGTTCCGTAATAGCAACTATATCATATCTACCTTCATGTACTATCTACATATCATATCTACCTTCATGTACTATCTACCTTCAAGTTCACCCTGCTTGTTTCCCCTAAACTTTGAGCATTTGTGTCAGGCTTGCTTCAGTTAGCTCCCTCAGAGAGAAAGCCCCTCAACTCCATTTGGTTTAAGTGATAGCTTCTTTTACTAAGAACTAGTGGTTGTTGTTAAAAAAAAGGGCTAGAACTAAAGTTCCTGTGCAAAAAGTTACAATTTTTCCCCTTCTGCCCAGCCCTCCCCTCTTGACCACCTCATCTTCAACCAATAGTGTGCTGATTAGGTGTTTTGAAAACCACTCGGATATTTGGTGCCTCTTGGTGCAGTTTGCATTCCTTTCTCAGGCTCAAGGGCAGTTGTGGGTGCCAAGTGCCAGTGAAAATTGTTAAAGTGTCAGGACCACTATGGGTGAGTCATTCACCAACATGTCGATCAGTTGCACCAGTGACTAACGGAGCAGTCATTGGCTCAGGACTCCCAAGGGGAGCAGACCTTGAGTCCACAACCTCACACTTCAGCAGAGCAGTTCGGATGCTGTGAGACATTTTGTGTGACAGAGAATGGGGATGGGCCATAAAAGCGCTTCCCCTGACCAGACCTCAGGGGCTGGGAAGTCACCTGGCACCCAGCAGCAGCCATGCCGATTTAGTGGCACTGTTTTGGGCTAGGCTGACCAGGGCAGCCAAAGGGACTTGAGTTGTTTTGACTCCACCAAACTACAGAGCCTGGGTCTATCAAGCATGGCAGATGAACCGGTAGATCAGGAGATTCCGGCAACCCCTCAATGCTCTGAATGAGCCCGAAGACCCCCCCAAATATCTTCAAGATTTTGTAACCAAATAATTGTGCATTCCATCCAGGGGGAAGGGGTGTAATGTATTGGCCTTTTGTATATGTTATAAGTGTTTGCTCTTGTCCGAGGACGTCTCCGTGGTCATGTGGCCAGCATGACTAGACGCCAAAGGCGCACAGAACGCTGTTACCTTCCCACCGTTGTGGTCCCTATTTTTATACTTCCATTTTTACGTGCTTTTGAACTGCTAGGTGGGCAGAAGCTGGGACAAGTAACAGGCGCTCACTCTGTTACGCGGCACTCAGGATTCGACCCACCAAACTGCCGACCATCTGATCGACAAGCTCAGCGTCCTAACCCACTGAGCCACCACGTCCCTTAACATTTATAGACACAATTAAATCATTAGTTAAGAACACCAAATAGACCCATAGTTAGCTTTGGGAGGAATATTCTTTGAAGACAATAAGAAAATAAAATCTAAAGAGCTGACAAGAATAATTAAAAAAAATGTTTGGAAGCAGGATTTTGGGGGAATGTTAAATTAGTGTTATAATACACTTTCATGCATTGTGGTGTCAGGAAAATTAAAGGGATAATCTAACAAGCTTTTTTAAAATTATAACAAGATCAAATGTTTTGCATAAACAAAAAACATGCTAAAGACCTGCCTCCTTCTCACACTGCTGCTCTGTTGCCTCACTGTAGCAGGGGTGATAGTAGTAGTGGTGGCGGCATGGTTGGGAAATAAAAATTGTGTTCCTGGGAGAAATACAGGTTAGGGAAGTGAAGAAGGCCCAGAGTGTGTACCCAGAGTGTAGTTACAGTGGGAACATGGAATGCAAAAAGGATGAAATTTCATTATAGTGAGCTATGAAATAAATTGACTATACTGACACATTTTAGGCATCAGTAAAATGAAATAGACCCTTCATGGATTACTGCCTTGTCGTGGCGAAGGGGCTTGCGTAATTCAATGAAGCTATGAGCTATGCTGTGCAGGGCCACCCAAGACGGAAAGGTCATAGCAGAGAGTTCTGACAAAACGTGATCCACTGGAGAAGGAAATGGCAACCCACTCCAGTATCTTTGCCATGAAAACCCTATGGGACAGTACCAAAAGGCAAAATGATATGATGCTGGAAGATGAGCCCCTCAGGTTGGAAGGTGTCCAATATGCTACTGGGGAAGAGCAGAGGGCTAGTACTAGTAGCGCCAGAAAGAATGAAGTGACTGGGCCAAAGCCGAAAGGATAGGAACCTGGAATGTAAGATCCATGAATCAAGGAAAGCTGGACGTGGTCAAACGAGAGTTGACAAGACTGAACATTGACATCTTAGGTATCAGCGAACTAAAATGGACAGGAATGGGTGAATTTAATTCAGATGACCATCAGGTATACTACTGTGGGCAAGAATCCCTCAGAAGAAATGGAGTAGCCTTCATAGTCAATAAAAGAGTAGGAAAAGCAATACTGGGATACAATCCTCAAAATGACAGAATGATCTCAGTTCGAATCCAAGGCAAACCATTCAATATCACAGTAGTCCAAGTCTATTCCCCAACCACCGGTGCTGAAGAGAATGAAATTGACCGGTTCTATGAAGCCCTACAGCACCTTATAGAACTAACACCAAAAAATGATGTCCTTATCATCATGGGGGATTGGAATGCTAAAGTAGGAAGCCAAAAGATAAGTAGAATAACAGGCAAGTTTGGCCTTGGAGCACAAAATGAAGCAGGGCACAGGCTGATAGAATTTTGTCAAGGGAATACGATGGTCATAGCAAACACTCTTTTCCAACAACCCAAGAGACGGCTCTACACATGGACATCATCAGATGGTCAACACAGAAATCAGATTGACTATATGCTCTGCAGCCAAAGATGGAGAAGCTCTATACAGTCAGTAAAAACAAGACCAGGAGCTGACTGTGGCTCAGACCATGAGCTTCTCATTGCAAAGTTTAGGCTTAAACTGAAGAAAGTAGGAAAAAGCACTAGGCCAGTCAGGTATGAATTAAATCATATCCCTGTTCAATATACAGTGGAGGTGACAAATAGATTTAAGGAATTAGATCTGATAGACAGAGTGCCTGAAGAACTATGGACAGAGGTTCACAACATTGTACAACAGGTAGCAACCAAAACCATCCCAAAGAAAAAGAAATGCAAGAAAGCAAAATGGCTGTCTGAGGAAGCTTTGCAAATAGCTGAGGAAAGGAGGGAAGCAAAAGGCAAGGGAGAAAAAGATACGCCCAACTGAATGCAGAATTCCAGAGAATAGCTAGAAGAGATAAGAATGCCTTCTTAAATGAACAGTGCAAAGAAATAGAAGAAAACAATAGAATAGGGAGGACCAGAGATCTTTTCAAGAAACTTGGAGAGATGAAGGGAACATTTCATGCAAAAATGGGCATGATAAAGGACCAAAATGGCAGGGACTTAACAGAGGCAGAAGAGATTAAGAAGAGGTGGCAAAATTACACAGAAGAACTATACAAGAATGAGCTTAATGTCCCTGATAATCACAATGAGGTGGTCACTGACCTCGAGCCAGACATCCTAGAATGTGAAGTGAAGTGGGCCTTAGAAAAGCTGAGCAACAACAAAGCTAGTGGAGGTGACAGTATTCCAGCTGAGCTATTCAAAATCTTAAAAGACGATGCAGTAAAAGCGCTACACTCAATTTGCCAGCAAATTTGGAAAACTCAACAGTGGTCACAGGATTGGAAAAGATCAGTTTACATTCCAATTCCAAAGAAAGGCAGTGCCAAAGAATGTTCAAACTACCGCACCATTGCACTCATTTCTTATGCTAGTAAAGTTATGCTTTAAATCCTACAAGCTAGACTCCAGCAGTATGTGGACCAAGAAGTACAGGCAGGATTTCAAAGAGGCAGAGGAACTAGAGATCAAATTGCCAACATACGTTGGATCATGGAGAAAGCTAGGGAGTTCCAGAAAAACATCTACTTCTGCTTCATTGACTATGCTAAAGCCTTTGATTGTGTGGATCATAACAAACTGTGGCAAGTTCTTAAAGAGATGGGCATACCAGACCATCTTATTTGTCTCTTGAGAAACCTATATGTGGGCCAAGAAGCAACAGTGAGAACTGGACACGGAACCACTGATTGGTTCAAAATTGGGAAAGGAGTCTGGCAAGGCTGTATACTGTCACCCTGCCTATTTAACTTATATGCAGAGTACATCATGAGAAAGGCAGGGTTAGAGGAATCAAAAGTTGGAGTTAAGATTGCTGGAAGAAATATCAACAACCTAAGATATGCAGATGATACCACTCTAATGGCAGAAAGTGAAGAAGAACTAAAGAGCCTCTTGTTGCGGGTGAAGAAGGAGAGTGCAAAACTTGGGTTGAAACTTAACATTAAGAAAACCAAGATCATGGCATCCGGCCCTCTCAATTCCTGGCAAATAGATGGGGAAGAAATGGAGGTAGTGACAGATTTTATTTTCCTGGGTTCCAAGATCACCGCAGATGGGGACTGTAGCCAAGAAATTAAAAGACGCTTGCTCCTGGGGAGGAAAGCTATGGCAAATCTAGACAGCACACTAAAAAGCAGAGACATCACCCTGTCAACAAAAGTGCGTATAGTCAAGGCTATGGTCTTCCCAGTTGCAATGTATGGCAGTGAAAGCTGGACCATAAAAAAGGCTGAGCGCAAAAGAATTGAGGCCTTTGAACTATGGTGCTGGAGAAGACTCCTGCGAGTCCCTTGGACTGCAAGGCGATCAAACCGGTCAGTCCTAGAGGAGATCAATCCTGACTGCTCTTTAGAAGGCCAGATCCTGAAGCTAAAACTCAAATACTTTGGCCACCTAATGAGAAGGAAAGACTCACTGGAGAAGTGCCTAATGCTGGGAAAGATTGAGGGCAATAGAAGAAGGGGACAACAGAGAATGAGGTGGCTGGATGGAGTCACTGAAGCAGTAGGCGTTAGCTTAAATGGACTCCAGAAGATGATAGAGGACAGGAAGGCCTGGAGGAACGTTGTCCATAGGGTCGCGATGGGTCGGACACGACTTCGCAGCTAACAACAACAACAACAACAAAATGAAATAGACTAGAATTAGGACACGCAGCAACAAAAAAAGAGGTTGTTTTCATAGTCAATAAGGGCAATTCTAAGTTCTCTAGGCAGTTATACAGTTCCTCCAAATGTATTATTTGTGTTGTATCAGGCTTGTGAAAGATACCCCACCCAATCTGATATTTTCTGTAGATCATGTGACTCATTTATTTTAGCAGGCAATTTCATCATTCAGACATGGATGAAGAAATACATTCTACTTCCTCTTCTTTTGTTCTTCTAAATAGTAGACCTTAGGAGAACTGTGGCAAATAGAATTAATAAGGCTTTCTCATTCTCCTTGTGGTCTGGCCACTTCATGTTTGTTTGCTCTTGGCTGTGGTGCTGCTGCTGTTTGGCTTCAGTTTTGAAGGACATGCCAATTCTAATTTGATTGATTGATATCAGCGTTGCCAGTACTTTTGTATATAGTATAGGAAAATAACAAATGTTTGGGTGATTCCTGCTGGCCTAAATAATTACTAAATAATCACTACCTAGATACCTCTAGATTTTATTTCATATTTGTACATTTTGGAAAGGCTTTTATGTGGTTTGGTTCACTATTCAACATTCCAGCAGGAATTATTGTGGACAATGTAATAAGAATAACATGTTTATGCATAATCATTGGATTTTAAAAACAGTATTTTTGATTTTCAATATATATCTGATTTTCAAGATAGATAGGAGAGAGAGAGAGAGAGAGAGAGAGAGAGAGAGAGAGAGAGAGAGAGAGAGAGAGAGAGAGAGAGAGAGAGAGAGAGAGAGAGAGAGAGAGAGAATGTTGGGAGGAATCTTGGAGGTCTTTTAGTTCAACCCCCTGGAAAGGAAAGCCCACACAAAAATCACTCTTTAGAGGCCATCCAAAAAACTCTAGGAGAACTTTGTCTACCAGGTTCCATAGTTGTGGCCATTTTGTTTTTCTTAAAAGCACCCAGTCTTAACTTGCTAAGCTCATTCAACAACTGGTGCTGAGAGGCAAAAAGGACAAGTACAGGGAATCCTTAACTTACAACTGTTCATTTAGTAACCATTCAAAGTTACAATGGCACTGAAAAAGGTGACTTATGACTGTTTTTCACACTTACAAGCTTTGCGGCATCCCCATAATCAAGTGATCAAAATTTGTACACGCAGCAACTAGCTCATATTTATGACATTTGGAATGTCCTGATATCCTCCTTTGAGACGGCCTCCCTTCCACCCTTAGTGGGTTCCCATGAGAACTCAGATTTTGAAGACACAATGCTGGAAGGGGAAAGTAGCATAATAAGAACTCATCCTCCTCCCACTCCTCTGCAGGAGCTGGTGAGCCAGGTGATGGTTGCTATAACACACAAACATTGTTTCCTCCCCTGCTCTCCACTTCCCAGGAATTGAAGGCCAGATGTGCAAAGCCCATAGTAGGTGAGTCTCCCTCCTCCACCTGGAGGGTCTGGTTAACTTCTTCCGCAATAGGTTCCTCAGGCAAAACAGGCAGGGGCACTGGTAGCTTGGTTGGCCTTGGCTTGTCAGTGAAGTGCTGGTGGAAATGAGGAATTAATCAGGAGCACGTATATTCTGTACATTCTCTGAAGAATGATCCATTTCCAATGACTGAAGAACCTTTGCCTCTTTTCCTAGAGTCTAAGATTTCTTCTACCTTATATTCTGGTTCCCTCTCTACTATGACTGGCAGTGGAGGGTGTCGCTGGGATCTTATTGTGCTTAGGGTGACATCTTTGGAAAGTAATGGTTGGCAAAATACTGGATGCACCCTCATTTTTTAAATAATATTTTATTATTTTTCTATTTTTACAAATCATAAGTGCTTAGCAAACAACATGTTGTCTGGGTCCATTTTTTACTTACTAATACATATTGAATTCCTAATCTCTACCCCTTTTTTCCAACCAGTGATAAACTACATCCCATATTTGAAATTATTCTATGTCTTCTTTTTCTTTATCCTTCAATACCGATTTGTCCATTTCTACACAGTCCGGTGTTTTCTTGATCCTCTCTTCTTCAGGTAAAGTTTCTTTTTTTTTTATTAAAGAGTTTTACAATATTTTACAATATATCCCCAAATCCCTCCCACCCCAACCCCCCCCACTTCCCCCCCCCCACTTCCCAGAGCTAAATACAGGATTATAGTTACAACAATCATATTCTAAATAAAAATTTACACAATATACAATCAACCAAATTCGTACTGCGCTTTAACTCTCTCTTAGCATAACTACTAACAATAACAATATCCCACTAAATTCTACTCATAAGCTAAATGGAACTTTTTGGTCCCATATTTGTTTTCAATATAATTTATCCATCTCCTCCAAACTGAAATATATCTCTCCTGTGAGTGATCCTTTAAATAAGCAGAAATCTTGGACATTTCTGCAAGATTAGAAACTTTAAACACCCATTCTTCTACCGTGGGCAGATTGTCCTTCTTCCAATATTGTCCCACCAGTAACCGTGCTGCCGTTATCATATTCAACATCAGATTAGTCTCTATGACATCACAATTTACAACAATACCCAGTAAGAACAATTGCGGGGAAAACTTTATCTTCCTCTTAAAAATCTTTTGAATGTTCCACCAAATTTTAATCCAGAAGGCTTTTATGTTTCTACAAGTCCACCACATGTGGAAATAGGTAGCTTCTAAGCTACCACACCTCCAACACTTAGACTGCAGATTAGGATACATGTTGGACAACTTCTTGGGATCCAGATGCCATCTATAAAACATTTTGTAAAAATTTTCTCTTAAATTTTGAGCCTGGGTAAATTTAACATTTCTGACCCAAATTATCTCCCAGGTGTCCAACGAGATTGGTTCCTGAATATTTTGTGCCCACTTTATCATGCAATCTTTAACCAATTCCGTTTCCGAATCCAATTCAATTAAAGCATTATATATCCTCTTTATATGTGCACATTTTGGATCTCTAATTTGCTTTACTAAATTTTGATCTGTAATTGTGATACCAACCTTTTGATCTGACTTCCACCTAGCTTTCAATTGGGTATATTGAAACCAAGAGTAATTTATGTTTTCTTGTCTTAACTCCTCTGCTGATTTAAGTTGCCAATCATTCCCTTGCAATTTGAGTAGTTCCTTATAAGAAACCATATCCATACTCACTCCCATAGATACACCCTCTATCGCGTTTCCAGGAATTCCCCAAATCGGTATTTTATAATTTAACTTATTATAGTACTTTTTCCAGACACGCAGTAAAGCACTTCTAAGAATATGGGATTTAAAAGCCCTGTCTACCTTCTTATCATAAAGCAAGTATGCATGCCATCCATATACCAAATCCCATCCCTCAAGATGAAGTATTCTCTTGTTAGTTAAATTAAGCCAATCACTAACCCAGGTCAAAGCAGCCGCATCATAGTACAATTTCAAATTCGGCGCCTTAAGTCCCCCTCTTTCCCTGGCATCCTGTAAAATCTTGAATTTAACTCTTGGTTTTTTCCCCGCCCAGATAAATTTGTTAATACCCTTCTGCCATTGATCAAGGTTGGCATCCTTTTTCAGTATAGGTATCATCTGAAACAGAAAGAGGAACTTTGGTAGAACATTCATTTTAACAACTGCAATTCTTCCCAGTAGTGATAATTGTAATTTTTTCCAATTATTTAAGTCCCTTTGTACCTTCAACCATAGTGTTTCATAATTATTCTTATACAATTTTACATTTGAGGCTGCAATATGCACTCCTAGATATTTAACCTTCTTCACTATTTCAAAACCTGTTAAGTTAGATAACATATCCCTTTCACTCGTAGATAAATTCTTGGATAATATCTTAGTTTTATTACTGTTCACCTTAAACCCAGAAACCTTACCATACTGAGTTATAATTTCCATCAAGTCTACAACCGACTGTAGCGGTTGGGATACTGTCACAACCAAGTCATCAGCAAAAGCTCTCAGTCTATAATCATTCTGTTTTATTTTAATTCCCTTTATCAAAGAGGACTCTCGAATTTTAATTAGTAAAATCTCTAATGTTAAAACAAACGATAATGGTGATAGGGGGCAGCCCTGCCTTGTACCTTTTTCAATTCTAAAAGTCTCTGTTAATCCCCCATTAACTATAATTTGTGCAGTTTGTTGTTGATATATAGCTTTAATAGCATGTAGAAAACCTTCTCCAAAATTCATCTCCTCAACAACTCTTAATAAAAACTGCCAATTCAATTGGTCAAAGGCTTTCTCTGCATCCAAAAATATCAGTGCTGCGGAGACTTGGTTGTTCTTATCCAAATATTCAAGCAAGTTAACAATTTGTCTTACATTATTTTTCATATACCTCCCAGATATAAATCCCGATTGGTCACTATGAATCATTTGTTTCAAAACTTGCATTAATCTATTAGCCAATACTTTAGCAAAGATCTTATAATCTGTATTTAAGAGCGATATAGGTCTATAATTTTTAGGTTGGGTAAGATCTTGATCCTCCTTTGGGATCAACGATACAAAAGCTGTCCTCCATGATGGAGGAACTGCGCCTCCAGTCTGAATTTCATTAAACAAAATCTTTAAGGGTTCAATCATTTCAGGCAGCAACTTTTTATAATAAATTGCTGTTAATCCATCTGTTCCTGGAGTTTTGCCCAATTTCAACTGTTTAATAGCTAAAGAAATTTCTTCTGGTGTAATTGGGCAATTCATCTCAAGTTGTTGTTCTTGTGAAAGTCTTGGAAAATGAGCTCCCTGTAGATACTTATCTATATCTAGAGCTTGTATATTCTCTTTAGAATATAATTTCGAGTAAAAATCTAGGAAACTCCTCTTAATCAAATTTTGTTGGTAGACTTCTTTTCCTTTATATTCTATTTTGTCTATAGTACGTAATTTCTGTTTCTTCCTTAATTGATAAGCCAGCCATCTACCAGGCTTGTTAGCGTTACAGAAAGTATTGTGTTTGGCATAACGCAAATTAGTTGCTACTTGATCAGCCAATAGCATATTAAATTGTTCTTTCAATAAATGTATTGAGATCTTTAAATTATTATCCAATGGATTCAAAATAAACTTTTTCTCTTTAGTTTTAATCTCTTCCTCGATATCTAAACGTTTTTGCACTTGCTTACGCCTATAAGCATTATTCATATAAATCAAAACCCCTCTCATATAGGCCTTACTAGCATCCCAAACCATTTCCATCGAAGTACTTTTATGCATATTCGTGACAAAAAATTCTTTCATATGTTCTCTACATTTCTGCAAGAACAAGTCATTTGTAAATAAGTTCTCATTCAGCCTCCAGGATCTCCTACTAGTGTCTTCAGTAAAGAGCTCCAGCCAAACAGGACTATGGTCAGACATTGTCCTAGGGAAAATCTTAACATTCTTAACCGAGGAGGAAAGATAAAGTCAATCCTGGAGAAAGATTTATGTCTATCCGAAAAAAAAGTAAAATCCCTGTCTCTCATATTCCTTTCCCACCATACATCTCTTAATTCCAGATCTTCCTTCAAATCAAAAAAGGCTTTAGGCAATTTTGAGTTACAAAGGGTTTTAGAAGACCCCTTCTTGTCTTCAGATGGCACCAAGACCCCATTCTAATCCCCCATCATAATAACAGATTTGTAATCCAGTTCAATTAGCCTTTGGTGTAAGAATTTAAATTTTTTTGCTGTTGTTGATTTGGAGCATATAATCCAATAAGAAGAACTTTCTTTCCTTGTAATGTTAATTCAATACTAACATATCTCCCTTGCTTATCTGATTCAATCAATCTTGCCAAAAAGTCTTTTCTTAAGTAAATAACCACTCCAGCCTTCTTGTCCGGAGCAGAAGATGCAAAATATGTTCCCAATCGGGAATTAGTCAAATATTTTTGATCTCTTAATGCAATATGTGTCTCTTGTAAACAAACAACGTCATTTTTATGTTGTTTCAAATAAAAAAATACTTTCTTTCTTTTCTGTGGTGAATTTAGCCCGTTAACATTCCATGTCAGGAACTTCACCATCTCTGGTGACCATGAGCCTTTGGAACATGGCCTGAAGATCAGCTGTTGCTCTCTTAGGACGTGCTCCTTCCACGGGCTCTAAAACAGTCGCATCTTGCGTAGCTGAACCAGTTGCAGACTTCTGTTTTTGTTCCTTTTCCATACGCTTATGTGCAGCTCTTGTCATCCTCTGTTTTTTTGGGTCTTCCTTTAATATCAAATTCTGCTCTATGGCCTCCGGTTTCTGGATCTCCTCAGGGGGCAGTAACATTGCCCCTTCACTCAATTGTTTATCATCTTGTCTAGCTTCTGTTCTCTTAATTCGGGGAGATGGTGGTAAACCTGCTTTCAGGACCGTAGTGTAGAAATCTTTTGCTTTTAAGATTGTATCCAGTCTGTATCTGGTCCCTGCATAATTTACCACAATTCCAATAGGAATTTCCCATCTGAACTGGACTTGTCACTTCTTAAGCTCATCAGACAAAAAGGCAAAGTCTTTCCTCTTTCCAAGAATTTTTGAAGGTATCTCCTTTAAGATCATAATATCTTGGCCTGCAATCTGGAATTTTTCCCGATAAAAGGCCTGGATAATAGAATTTCTAGTTGATCTCCTGGAAAAATAGATCACTACATCTCTAGGTAGACTTTTTTGCCTAGCAATCCAGGAGTTAACTCTAAATATCTTATCCATTTCCTTAAGTAATTCTTCAGGTTCCCATTTCAAAACAGGAGCCACTGCTTGTGCTATTTCCCATTCCAGATTTTCTTTAGGATTCTCTTTGAGGCCTCTAATACGCAAAGCAAACTCCATGCTCTTATACTCTAATATAGTGACCTCATCCCCTGTTCTGTCAATCTTGGCCTCTGCTCTATCAACCTTCTGCTCAGCATCAGTAATTTTATTTTCCAAGTTCTCCACATACTCCATAACTGAATCCACCCGAGCATCCAGGCGTTCTATATGTGCAGCTAAGCCCTGGAGTGCAAGCACTATATCTTCCCTCATCTGGTTGTTTTGATTCTTTATTTCTTGTTGCAGAACTTGTGTTGACTGCATCACAACTTGCTGGATGTCTGTCAGTGTAAATGCAGGAGGTGGGGGAGAGGGTGGTTGTACTGTAGGTTTCATCGAAGTCTGCCCTGCAGTTTGTGGCATAGGTGAGGAGATAGCGTTCTTAGAAAGCGGGGGCCCTCCCCCACGTTTCGCAGCCATCTCTTAAGTTTCAATTTCCTCTGTCACCCAGCAGAATCAAAGTTCAGGAAGAAAAGGGAAAAAAAGTAACAATTCTCCCATAGTTCTTAACTTTCAATAAGAAGAATAGGGAACAGGCTTTCAAATACACAAAATCAAATACACAAAATCCAATACTGAATAGAGTCAATTGCGAATTGTATCTCTTGCTTTGTAGCAAAATATAACACTTTTCAAACACAGTCACTTCACACAGGAGAGAAACACTCCAGCGCCATTTTCACTCCATTTCACACTTGAAGCTTGAAGAAGATAATGAAACTGAGTTAAAGTTAAGATCCAATTTAAAAATCCAGATCTTCCTGCTTTGCTCTGCCTGCTTTTCAAAATACTCACAGTCCCCTCTAAGCAGCAGGTGCAGTTGTCGCGTCTTGTTCCACTCCTTTTGGAGCGAAGACGTCCTGGGAGCGGAGAAAGCCTGGGCTCCGAGGGAGCTCACCCTTTTATCCCCCAAACTACTTGGGAGGATCGTATGGGGGCTCTACCTCTATCCAGGCAGGCTCGCCTCTCCCTCTTCTCCCGAAGAAGAAGCTCCAGTGCCGCGGAACAGCTGGTTTTGCTGCCTCCGGGCGTTTTGACGCTTCCCAGGATCGGGCGGCTTCAGAACGCCGCCATTCGAAGCGGCAGCGCTACTGGAAGTCCTTCTTCAGGTAAAGTTTCTTCATTTTTCTGGCACTAAGCAAATACAATTCTTACTATTGTTAATACATGCAACATTAAGTATATATTTCCTCATCATAGTTTTCTAATATCATACCTAATAAAAATAGTTCCAATTTATAACTTCTTTTCTATCTAACTCATATCTCAATTATATTTGCAATTGAGGCCACCTTAGTGAACCAATATCCTGTTCTACCAACTCTTATTTCAATTTTGGTTTCCTTTCAGTATTGAAAATATCTTTATAGGTTACAATTTTCTCAAAATTGATTAAGTTTGGGTGAGTAAAAGCTTCCCTTGTTAAGAGCCATCCTGATATTTTCATATTTCCCATACCATAGAAAAGTGCCATCCAAATTATAAATCATATCTTTCTAAGTATAATAATATTTTAGTGTCTATGGGTTATCTATTTCTTTTAGCAGTATTCAAACACATATTTGTTAGTATAAATCCCCATCCAGTAGGTCAAGTCATCTATTTTCTTTAATCTAATTCTAGCTTTCTTCCTTTGCCAGATAAATTTCCAAATCAGTGTATTTAGATCATCAAATAATTTTTTCTCTGTTTTTAATGGGTATTATTTGAAATAGGGAAAACCATTTAGGTAAGATATTTCTGAGGGGGAGTTCAACCCATTTATATTCACTGAAAAACTCCAACTTTCCTTCTCCCTCAGCTTCTCTTTTCATTTCTTGTTTCCCAATTTCTAATGTTTCTCCTAAAAGCTCTATAATCTGTTCTATAAAGTCTTCTTTATAAGTGGAATAGACAACATTACCACGAGATGGATCTGTAACTGGCTGACAAACTGTACTCCATGAGTAGTCCTCAATGGAGAGAAGTAAGCAATGGGGTACCACAAAGTTCTGTCTTAGGCACAGTAGTCTTCAATATCACCACTAATGACTTAGATGGCAGCAATAGCCAACACCCCAGGAGACGAACTCAGGATCCAAAAAGATCTTGACAGACTTGAACAATGGGCCCTATCCAACAAAATGAAATTTAATGTGGAGAAAAGAACTGTTTTACACCTGGGCAGGAAAAGTCAAAGTACAAGTACAGATTAGGTGAAACCTGGTTCAAAAACAGTAACTGTGAGAGGTACCTTGGACTTGGACTCCTAGTGGATGATCACTTAAACATAAGTTAGCAGTGCATGGCAGCAGCCAAAAAAGCTAATACAATCCTGGGTTGTATAAACAGAGGCATAGAATCGAAATCACACGAAGTATTAGTACCGCTTTATAAAGCCTCAGTAAGGCCACACCTGGAATACCAGTTTTGGCCACCACATTACAAAAAAGATGTTGAGACTTTGGAAAAAGTACCGAAAAAATGTAACTGATTAAAGGCCCTGATACTAAAACATGAAGAACAGTTGCAGGATTTGGGTTTGGCTTGTCTAGATAAAAGAAGGATTAGGGTGGACATGATAGCAGTATTCCAGAGAGGCTGCTACAAAGAGGAGGACAAGACAAGAAACAATGGATGGAAACTAATCAAGGAAAGAAGCAACCTGGAATTGAGAAACTTTCTAACAGCGAGGATAATTAACCAGTGGAACAGCTTGCCTTCAGACATTGTGGGTGCTTCATCACCGGAGATTTTTTAAAGAAAAGACTGGACAGTCACTTGTCTGAAATGGTATAGGATCTCCTGCTTGAGCAGGGAGTTGGACTTAGAAGACCTCCAAAGTCCCTTCCAACTCTATTCTGATTCTGAATTGTTATCACTTACACAGTTTTTAGGGAAATTATATAATTCAGAGACAACATCATCTACAAAACCCCCAAATGGACTCTGATTTAATGGCAGATAATAGTCAATCAATAAGGTTACCTGAGCAATAAGTTAGAATCATTTCAGTAATGAAGTCATTTCAAAGTCCAGTGGAGTGAGTGACTATATTAAATCATCATCAACATAACTGTTAAGGAAGGGATTTTAAGGTAGTGCTTGCCATGAAAATTAGTGAAAATCTTTCTGCTTTTAATTTTTAAATCTAAAAATTTCTTGAGACGTTTTTCTGTGATAATTTTCTTTTCTGCACCCTTCGTATATTATATTATAATGTGAATGGCCACTAAATGAGGCAGTCACTAAATGAGGACTATTTGTACCTTTACTTGGGTCTTGATTCCTCTACTCCTCAGTATTTTTATTAATGTTTTGGATGCAGACATGGAAGAATCATTATTAAAATTTCCTGAGAATAAGATAATTAATATCCTAGAAGACAGAAATAAAATCCAAAACAATGTTGGTAGACAAAAGAAACAGAAAGTAATAGAATGAATATAACACAGAGAAGTACAAAATTATTTAGTTACAAAGCAACAACAGAAGTGTAGGTCAGAAATCAATGAGGGGATCAAAATGAGAAAGTGATCAGAGAAATGTGTCTCACAATAAAAGCCCTGCCTCTTTTGTATTTGTGTTGCTGTAGTATGCATAGTCAAAAGAAATGGGCTTCCATTATGACACTCCATCTGCCATCACACCTTTTTTAAACTTTGTCTCGCTATGAATAGTGCTGGCAAGGTAGGGGCAGCTTGGCAACAGTTCTTATGAAAATTTTTAGAATAATGGTTTTTGCAAAGGGAATATGAATCAGCAATAGGATGTGGTTGCAAAAAAAAAGCAAATGCAAATTTTGACTGCATCTTTTCAGATTACAGGAAGTAATTGTTCTGCTTTTGCTTTGGTTAGACTCTAGAATAAAAATTGTGTTCAGTTCAGAAAACCACCCTTTTGTACCCTTTTAAAATTAACATTAAAACAGGTTCATAGAAGGACAAAAGGGTAATCAAGGGTATTAGAAACTGATAAAAGTTGAAGAAACTGGGACTTTTTAGTCTTGAGAAATGGGGATTATTTACTACTTCATTTATAATGAGACTATTGTTTCACCTTTCCTTTGGGAACTCAAGGCATGAGACATAGTATTCTTTTCTTCATTTTTCCCCACAGAAACCTTATGAAGTATTTGGGCTGAATAAGAATGATTAGCCAAAAAATCACCCAACGAGCTTGCATCACTGAGGGTGAAGGAGGGGATGAAAGGATGTCACAGAGAAAACAAGACCTGTTGAGTCACACACCAAAGTGAAGGGCACAGAATAACAAATCCAAACTGAATTTTATGAGCAGCTAGATGGAGAAATCAATGATCCCAAGAGCTCCCCTTTCATTAGACATGTTCAAACACCTTTTTGTTGGAAATTCTTTCATTTCATCCATTCTGAACAGGGAGATAGTGGCCAACTGAAATAAATCTAGGCAGAGACAGTTATAAATATGGAGTTATACTGTATATATGCAGTTCTGGGACAGCTAACAAAATGGAATTGAGAGTGAGTGGGTTTTTATGCCTTTGTATTTGGGCTTTGTATTTGAGATGCCTGTTCCTATGCAATATACTTTGACCTGTGCTTGAATGTACCCTTTTGGTATTCTAATTGTTGTTTCCTGACTCCCATTGTAGCTGGGAGGTCATGCCCTATCCTTGGAGCTGGGTAGGGGAATGTAAATTCTTAATCTCATGAGCTGTGGGGACTGAAGGCTTATGAATAATGTGCTCCAGAATAGTCTTTCTGAAGTCTTTCTTACCAAATCTCCATTTCGAAAGATTGGCTACCTCAAGCTTCTTAGTTTGAAGCTATTTTTTCCTATGGCAGGGAGACTGGGGCTGTTTTCTGCCTTTGTTAACATTTTTCTCCATTTCTCCTTTAGGAGAAATATTCTATCCTGCCTTTTTTCAATATTCCGTAAAATATTTCATTTTCTGGGAGGGACGGGGGGGGGGGCTGACTTCCTACAGTAACAATAGAGTTTTGATTACCTTACTCTCCAATGGAGCAAATAATTAACCATGATCCACTGTAGCTGCTATCATGGCAAAATATTTTCCATAAAGTTTACAGGAGCTACATTTTGTTCACAGAAAGTAAATTACTAAAAAGTATAAAATAAACAAGCAAAATCAAAGCTTGTTGCAGATTTGATTCTAAATAAACAGGCATGTGAAGAAAAACATAGAAGTGGGAGATGAAGATGGCAAACAATCACACCAACATTAAACTCACAATGGAGATGGTGTAAACCTGTACCTATGAAGCAAAAAGGATTACTATTAAACTAACTGGTTCTTTGCTGATAAATAAGAAAGTGAATAGAAGGCAGAAATAGAACATAGATTTATTTATGTGCTCTAGATTTATGTTGTATATCCAATTATAAATCAATAGTTGTTTATGCTGAGTTGGTTCATTCTACTGGTATACAATTTAATAGGTTACTAATTAAAAGACAGAGAAATATTTGAATACAGTGTGGTATATCTCCTTCACCCCTCCTCCCCAGCTGCAGAAATGAAGAACAAAAGAGGAAACCTTCTCTTGTCTCCTTCCATATAGTTCATTATATTGATAAAAATACATTATCTTGTGTTTTGTTCTTTCTAAATATGGTCAGCGGCATGGTAGCCTAGTGGTGAAGACACTCACTTCCCATTTGGAAGATTGAGAGTTTAATTCTAGTTTCTCTCCTAGAGCGCAAAGAAAAAATATCTGCTGTGAACTCTGCATAGGTGTTGGGAAGGGCATCTGGCCAGTAAATGCTCAGCTCCATCCAGTTGCTCAACTCTACCCTGAACAGGGACTACAGGTAAAAAGGGAGGGTTTTTTATTCTTTCTAAGTATGGTGCACCCAAAGGGGGTGGGTGGGAGATTTAGAAGCACAATTGTTGCGGCCCAGGATTCAGACTGTGATTCTGCTCCAGCTGAACCAGTGGAATATCAGCCTCAGGAGACACCAAGCCAGGAATCACCTGAAGTTGATCAATCACAAGAACTGCTGGACAGTCAGACAATGAGGTATAGCCTCCAAATCTTCGCACTTGGCAAGTAGAGTAGGTAATAAAGCAAAGATGCTCAGTGAGGCTCCTTGCCAAGCAAGGGAGTAACTATCTTAATTTAAGATAGCTGAGTGCAGCCAGATTTAAGAGGCAGTTCTGACCCGTGTTTCTCCGTTGGAAACAACCAAGTGATTGACAGGCATGTCAATCCTGTGTATTATACTCATGTATAAAACCCTGAAACTCTGACCTTTGGACTAGTTAATGAACCTGGCTTGGCTTTCTGAACTTTGGACTAGATTTTGATTACTCCTCTGTATGTTTCTATTGAAATTGAAACTATGCAGCCAAGCTTTGTTTTGAAAAGGCTGTGATTTATAGTTCTTTTCTTGTCTATTGTTTATCTACTCAACCCAAGGTAAATTGCTGTTACCACCTAGAGCAGGGGTCTTCAAACTTGGCCCTTTCATGACTTGTGGACTTCAAGTCATAAAAGGGCCAAGTTTGAAGACCCCTGACCATGTGTGTGTGTGTGTGCATGCATGCGCACACGCATGCGCGTGCATGTGTGAAATTTGAAACAGGACAAATCACCTTTTTCAAATCTCCAAGCATGCAAGGCCATTCCAAATTGTCAAAAGCCTTTTTTTGCCCCAAGAAAAGCTATGGGTTTGATAGTTTGGAACAGCATTTTATGCTTGCAGTGGGCTTGTCTGTTTGTTTAAGCTTGTCAATAACGTTCAAAATATATCTGATATGTCTCTCATGAGCTTTTATGGAGCAAATCCAGTTTATCAGTACATGTTATTTTTATTTAAAAATGCTCTCTTTGTGAGCATTGCCTTTTGCAGTAGTTTTTTTTTGGTATATAGGGCTATAATTTATTTTTGTGTGAAGACTAATGCAAAGAATAAGTTAAGTAGCTCTGCTTTCTCCCTATTTGTCAAAACCCATTCCTATTTTATTTTATTTCATTTCTATTTCATTCCAACTCTCCTGGGTTTTGCCATGTTTCCAAGGGGGAGGGGGGATGTGCTTGCAGGGCTATTGCTATTGCTTTCACTTCCTCCCTTCACTACAATGTAATCCCTTATTTTGTTTATTGGGTCTGTATCCTGTTTCCTGCTTATCTCTCTCTCTGAACTCTATCTTTTAAACTGTCAATTAAGAACAAAGGAAAATAAGGAATATAACTTCAGTGCCTGGTTTATATCCTCGCTCCCAGAGAAAGGTGTGAAGAAGCTGCCGACCCTCGCTATGTGAACTGGAGATTGGGCGATGTTATCTCCCCGGTTCCCACAACGGACTTAAAATTTGGGGATTGGCTATCCCACATCGGGCGATCGATCCATGGGGTGGTTCCTGGTTGAGGACACTATAATCTACTGTGTTGCGTGGGAAATCTCAGGTCCTGTCTATTTATTTATTTATTTATTTATTATTGGGACTTATATGCCGCCCTATCTCCCGAAGGACTCAGGGTGGCTAACAACAATAACGTACAATAAATACAGTAGTTAAAATAAAAATTAAAATTAAAGGCCCCTGTAGAATAAATAAAAATTAAAATTAAAATAAATTAAAAATTAGAGTTAAAAATTAAAAACATAATTAAAATCCCTGTCAGTCCAGGTCAGCCAGGTGGAAAAGGAGTGTTTTGAGGCCGCGGCGAAAGGACTGGAGATCTGGGGCCATCCGAAGCTCAGGGGGGAGCTGGTTCCATAGGGCTGGCACTCCCACAGAGAAGGCTCTCCCCCTGGGGGTCGCTAGCCAACATGTCTAGCCAACGGTACCCTGAGGAGGCCTTCTCTGTGTGAGCGTACTGGGCAATGGGAAGTTGTTCCCGGCAGCAGATGGTCCTGCAAGTATCCCGGGCCTAAGCCATGCAGGACTTTAAAGGTAAGTACTAGCACCTTAAATCTCACCCGGAGGACAACCGGTAACCAATGCAGCTCACGCAGGAGGGGTGTAATATGGGAGTATCAGGTTGCTCCCATCACTACCTGCGTGGTTGCATTCTGCACCAGCTGAAGCCTCCGGGTGGTCTTCAAGGGTAGCCCCATGTAGAAAGCATTGCAGTAATCTATACGGGAGGTAACGAGTGCGTGGGTGACTGTACGTAGGGCATCTCAGTCCAGAAAGGGGCATAACTGGTGTACCAGGTGAACCTGGGCAAATGCCCCCTTAGCCACGACTCCAATATGATCTTCAAAACTGAGTCGTGAATCCAGGAGGATGCCTAGATTGCGTGCTCTATCAACGGGAGGTAATATCTCTCCTCCTATAACCAAAGATGGAACCTCTTGGACTAAACAAGATGCCGGTATGTAAAGCCACTCAGTCTTGGCCGGGTTGAGCCGGAGCCTGTTCTTTCCCATCCCATCACAACCCGTGCAGCTGCATTCTGCACCAGCTGAAGCCTCCGGGTGGTCTTCAAGGGCAGCCCCATGTAGAGAGCATTACAGTAATCAATACGGGAGGTAACGAGTGCGTGGGTGACTGTACGTAGGGCATCTCGGTCCAAAAAGGGGCGCAATTGGTATATAAGACGAATCTGTGCAAATGCCCCCCTAGCCACGGCTCCAATGTGATCTTCAAAACTGAGTCGTGAATCTAGGAGGACGCCCAGATTGCATGCTCTATCAATGGGAGGTAACATCTCTCCTCCTATAGTCAGAGATGGAACCTCTTGGACTAAACGAGATGACGGTATGTACAGCCACTCAGTCTTGGCCGGGTTGAGTCGAAGCCTGTTTTCTCCCATCCAAATCTGTACCGCTTCCAGGCAACGGGACATCACATCGAGGGCATCACTGGGTTGGTTCGGGGTGGAGATGAAAAGCTGGGTATCATCAGCATATTGATGATACCTCACCCCGAAGCCACGGATGATCTCTCCCAGCGGCCTCATATAGATGTTGAACAGGAGAGGCGAGAGTACCGACCCCTGAGGCACCCCACAGCTAAGGGGCCTAGGGGTTGACCTCTGCCCCCCTGCCAACACCGTCTGCGAACGGCCCGAGAGGTAGGAGGAGAACCTACTATGCCTGCTATCTCGTTTCTTCCTGCTTGGAAGAAATTGTCTCCAAGAGCTCTGCTTTCTTAAGATGTGGGTTTGAAGTAGGTCCTGAAACTATTGCTTGTTACTTCATTTTCTCTTTAGTGGACCTAGAGTTTCCTTAATTTTTTTCTTGTTATTAATATGTTGAAATAAACTTTTTTTATTGTCCTTGATTTGTGTTCCAAGTCTTTGCTCATTCTGAGCTTTTGCTTTCCTGACTTCATCTCTGCAAATTCTGGCTGTCTGCTGATAATTGGTATTGCCTTAGTTATGTGTCCCTTTCCATTTTTTGTACTTTTCCCTTTTTTCTTTCAGTTTGTCAGAGAGATCTTTCTGCAGTCATGCTGGTTTCTTCTTCAATTTCTTGTTTTTTTCAGTGGTATTGTGCTGGACTGGGCTTTTATAATCATATTTTTCAGAATTTCCCATGCTTCTCAAGTTGTTTTTCCCTTTAGGATTTTCATTCATGGAATCTTTCCTAGGTTCTCTCTGAGTTTGTTAAAATCAGCTTTTTGAAGTTTAAGACACTGGTTGGATTATTTTCTATTGTTTGTGTTTGAATTTCAGTATGACATGGTCACTTTCACCCAAGGTTCCAACAACCTCAACTCCCTCTACCACTTCTTCTCTATTAATAAGAGTTAGGTCCAGTATAGCTTTACTTCTAGTTCCCTCCACCACATTTTGGATGATAAAGTTGTCAACTAGGCTGGTTAGGAATCTGTTTGATCTCCCACTTGCTGCAGAGTTGGTTTCCCAGTTGATATCTGGATAGTTGAAGTCTCTCATTACTACCGTGGTATGCTTCCTACAAGGGATGCAGTGGCTCAGTGGGTTAGGACGCTGAGTTTGTCGATCAGAAGGTCTGCAGTTTGGCGGGTCGAATCCCGAGTGCCGCGTAACAGAGTGAGCGCCTGTTACTCGTCCCAGCTTCTGCCAACCTAGCAGTTCAAAAGCACGTAAAAATGCAAGTAGAAAAATAGGGACCACTATGGTGGGAAAGTAACAGTGTTCCATGTGCCTTTGGCGTCTAGTCATGCCGGCCAGATGACCACGGAGACGTCCTCGGACAAGCGCTGGCTCTTCGGCTTTGAAATGGAGATGAGCATCGGCCCCTAGAGTCGGAAACGACTAGCACACATGTGTGGGGGAACCTTTACCTTTACCTTATGCTTCCTACATACATTTGTTAATTGATGGGCAAAGAGTTCATTTATTTCTTCTGATTGGTTGGGTGGCATCTAATATACACCTATGGCAATGTCATTTTTCCCCTTTTATATTGATCCATATACATTCTGGAGGGATTTTATCTTTGATCATCTGCATTTCTGTAGATATAGTGCAACTCTTACATATAGTGCAACTCCCCCTCCTCTTTTTGTAGACCTGTTTCTTTTGAACAATTTGTATCCATCCATCAGTACATTCCAGTCATGGGTTTTGTCCCACCAGGTTTCTGTAATGCCAACTATGTCATACCCACCCTCATGTACTATTGCTTCTAATTCACCCTGTTTGTTCCCAAAGTTTTGAGCATTTGTATATAAGTATTTAAGACCTTTATGCTTGTCCTGCATCCCCTGATTGTTGTTTGAGTTTTTCTTTTTTCTCATCACTCCCTACCTCATTGTTTGATTTGTTTTCTTGGGATTTATGACTGGTTTTGTGTTCTAGAGATTCTAAAGATTGGTCACTCTTCCCCATCAATTTTAGTTTAAAGCCCTCCTGATAAGTTGGGCCAGTCTTTTTCTGAGTACATTTTCCCCTGTTTTTGTATGGTGCAGCCCATCCCTTGCCAAGAGTCCTTTGCATCAGAAATGCACTCCATGATCGAGGAAACCAAAGTTTTCTTGGCGACACCAACCCTTTAGCCAGTGGTTTGTTTCTAGAATTCTTTTTTCGCTCAGTGGGGGTTGGCTTTCATTGGAGTACTGATGAGAACACTACTTGTGCTCCTAGCTCCTTAACCTTATTGTCTAGTTGCTTATAATCTCTCAATGTTGTACTCAGGTTCTGCTTTTCAGTATGAAGGAGGAGGAAAGGGCAATAATCTGTGGGCCTAATTATTTTGGTTAGGTTCTCGGCCACATCTTTGATTTTTGCTCCAGGGAGACAACATACTTTCCTAGAGTGTATGTCCGGTCTGCAGACAGCTGGTTCTGTTCCTTTGAGAATAGAATCTCCTATTACCAACACTAGCCTTCCTTTTTCGGGGTGTGCAGTCTGGGGTGTTTTTATGTTTATCTCAGGTGTATTTGTTGATGTGACTTTTTTAGGGATATTTGCTAGGTGTCTGCAATTGGGGAAAATGTTTTAATACTATACTAATTATCTTGTCAGCTCATTTTCATAGTTTACATGATTCAACAACTTTACATCAGAAGTGTTTTGCTCAGGAATGGCCTTTAATGGGTTCCACTGAAGGCTGCAACTGAGGCTAATAATGGTAATAATTTGGCAGGCAACCCAGAGTGATTCTCTGCAGACACAGACAAGTACCTCTGTGCAAAGCTTCTAATTTCAAAGTAAAACCATTATATTTCTAAGAATGTACTGTAGCATTAAAAAAATAGACCGAAAAACTCCACTTCCAAAATATTCATTGTGTTTGAGGTATTGATACTGGCATGAGAAATGGGACTGTTCAATGAGCCTAATGTGTACTGGGTTTATTGCAAGGAGGAGGCAAGACGAGAGGGTTCAAACAGGAACATTGCTTTATTGTAGAACAGGAACAGAACTAGTAACCAAGGCTACTTATATGGCTGGCCACTAGGTAGCAGCCAATAAGTTTGAAGGAACCTATTCCCACCCTAGAGCCAACCAATGATCGTCCTGGAGACTGCATGTCTGGGCAGCCGGCGACCGTTACACAGACTCCCTGATTAAGCAATCTCAAGCAGCATTCAAAGACACGTGGAAATAGTTCAAGTAAATAGGCCCAATACATCACACCCCTCCCTTCTAGAATATACAAATATTATCAAAATAGTTGAGAATAAAGTACAGCATTATTACAATTATTTGAGAACAAAATCTTTCAAATAGGTTGGTGGTCTGCACAACCTTGCAGATCGCCTGGGGGATCCAGGCAACTCTCGGTCTACCAGCTTGCCCGCTGGGCTGGGTAGACCAGGACTCCTGAGTTCACGAGAGTTGGATTGACTTGAATCCCTTTGGCTGGCCATTCCAGGTTGGCACAGACCAAAGTCCAATGAAGAAGCAGCGATAGCACAGTGGCTGTCTTGATCGGCCCACACCTCATCACTCACTTGCAACCTCCTCAGAGGCTTTGGGGGAGAGGTGTTTGATGCCACCCGGTCTGGATGCAATCTGTCCAGTTTGTGATGAGCCTTCTTCCCCAGTGAAGCTCTGCTGGGCTCTTGCCTGTTGCTGTGCAAGGTGTAGTGTGCTGGCAAAGCAAGAAATCAGCCAGCCTATGCTGCCAATCTCCAGTCAATATGCGCTTGAGTGACTCCTTTGTAGTGTGCACCATACGTTTGGCCTGCCCATTAGTTGAGGGGTGAAAGGGAGCCAATGTAGCATGCCTTATGAGGTTAGTCCTCAAGAAGGCTTGAAACTCTGCCGCTGTGAACTGGGCCTCGTTATCGGAGACTACGATGTCTGGTAGGACTATTTTCAAGCTACCCTGTGTGAATCCAGGATAATACTCTACTTAAAATCTTGTCTGCAGCAGTTTCTGCAGCCACATCCCCAGCATGGAGGGGAAACTCAGGCAAATCCTGAATTGACAAAATGCGAGCTGCTGGAGCTGGATTTGGCTCTATCTGAGGCAATGGCAAACTGCTAAGGCCATCTGCGTGGCCCACGTCTTTGCTGGGTTTGTGAACCAGCCTGTAGCTGTAGGCTGACATGAATATGGACCATCTTAACATCCTAGGGGACAGTATTTGAGGTGTCTGCCTATCTGTAGTGAATAACCCCAACAGTGACTTATGGTCAGTGAAGACCGTGAATTCCCTGCCATACAAGTAATTATGGAATTTCTTCACCCCGGCCACAATGGCCAAGGCCTCTTTGTCAATTTGTGTGTAATTGCGCTCAGCAGAGGAAAATGTCCTTGAGTAAGGCAATTGGGACTTGAGGACTGATCACTTTCCAAATGACTTAAAACTGCCCCCACCCCATAAGGAGATGCGTTACACACAAGGCATACAGGCAATGACTCTTTAAAGTGAGTGAGCACTGAATTGGAAGACAGTAGTGATTTTACTGCCTTGAAGCTGTTTTCGTGAACCTTGGTCCACTTCCATGGGGTGTTTTTGTCTAAGAGCCAGTGTAACGGCTCTGTCATTGCGGCCTTGTTAGGAAGGAACACATGATAAAAATTAAGGAGACCCAGGAATGCCTGAAGCTCTCCTTTTGACCTGGGGCTAGGTGCCAGCCTAATGACCTTCAGCTTGGACTCGGCAGGATGGATGCCTTCAGCATCAATATGGAAACCCAGGAACTCAGTAGAAGTGACCCCAATGTTACATTTATTTCTTTTAAGTTTAAGGCCCTCTTCGCGGAACCATTGAAGGATGGTTTTGAGTCTCCTTGCAAGCACCTCAGTGGACTCACCGGCGATGAGCACATCGTTGAAATAGGGGCAAACCCCCAGAATGTCCTTGAGCGTACGCTCTATAACTCCTTGAAAAATGCCAGTGGCTACGCTAACCCCAAATTGGAGGCATTTAACTTTAAAAGCCCTCCTGTACGTTACAATGGTTTGTGCAGCTGCTGTGGCCTCATTCACAGGTAACTGCTGATAAGCCTGTGCCAAATCTAATTTTACAAATACAGTACCCCCTTGCAGTGATGCCAAGATGTGGCTAACAACTGGCACCGGGTATGTGTGCTGCCTAAGTGCCCTATTTATGGTGCACTTGTAATCAGCACAAATCTTGATCTCCCCATTGGCCTTAAGTGGCGTGACAATTGGGGTTTCCCATTCACCCCCATCTATGGGCTCTAGTACCCCCTGGTTAACTAGCTTGTCCAGCTCTGCATCAATCTTATGTTTAAGCGCAAATGGCAATCTGCGGGCTTTGATCCTGATAACCATTATGGCAGGATCAAGTTTAAAGGCTACCGGAGGGCCCTTGTACGTTCCCAGACTAGCGTCAAAAACGTCCACGAACTCCTCAGATACTGACGCCAAGTTCGCCGCTTCTGTCCGGTGGATTCCGGTGACTTGGATGCCCAGAGCATCAAACCAATCCAGCCGTATTAAGCTCGTTCACTGGCCCTCCACCACAATCACATCCAGGCCCCCCAAAAACCTCTTGAACCTGACGGCCAATATGGTCTCAGCTTTGATGGCAACTTGGGAATTTTGGAAGTCCATCAGGATGATGTCGGATGGCCTAAGCTTGGCCCACTTCTTGCTGCGGTTGCAGAAGAAATGGAAGGTTTCGAGGGAAATGATGGACATGGCTGAACCAGTGTCCAGTTCCATCCTGCAAGGAACTCCTTGCAACTCGACTTGAAGTTGCAGTTTGGGCTTAAGGGGGTGGTGAGCTCCTGTGTGGCAAAAGCTCCGACAGCTGGAGCAAAGCCCTACACTAAGCTGCCTTGGGGCCCCGGTACCTCTCCTGATCAGAATGTCCGATTGGTGGTCCTTCTGTCAACCTCTACAGACTGAAACGATGTGGCCGGTCTTCCCGCAGGCCTGACATGTGGCTGTCTGGAACCTGCAGTCTGCACGTTGGTGGCAGCTGCCACAGCCCGGGCACTGAGGAAAGGAAACTGCCTTGTAAGTAGTCCTTGGATCTTTGTCGTGGTGCCATTGGGTCTTGTCAACTTCGTGGTCAAAGTTGACATCTTCTGGAAGTTCGGCGTCCTTGTGGTGGATGACTTCCTTGTGCTGAGTACTTTTGGCGGGCCGCATGGCTTTCACAGCTCCACCGGTGGCTTCGTCCACCATGATTTCTTTCAAGGCTTCCTGGAGCAAGAGCATCTCCTTCACAAAGAGTTTCTGCTGCAGCTCTCTGTTCCGAAGTCCACAGACAAGTCGGTCTCGAAGCCTTTCTTCTAAGTCCGAAAATTGGCACAGGCACGAAGCTTGTCTCAACACCATGATGAATTCCATTGCCGTTTTTCCAAGTTGTTGAAATCTTTGTTCAAAGGCATGTCTCCAAGCTATCACCAACAATTTGGGCTGGAAATGGTCGCCAAGCCGTTTCTTCAGGTCTGCATACGTAACAGACTCCAGCTGCGCCAGTGCAACCAAGTTCTCCATGATATTGAAGGTTGCAGGCCCGCAGACACAAAGGAGCGTTGCAGCCTTCAGGCCATCTTTGGCGACTTGGTTGGTGTGGAGATAATTTTCGACCCTCAAGATGTAGGAGGCCCATCTCTCTGGGTGAGTAACATCAAACTCCTCAAAGCTTTCCAACTTTCACCATCTTTGGGAAGTCTTCGCAGCTTGGGGCTCTCGTTGCCTCATCCTGCTTCTTCTGTAGGCCCTGGGACTGGTCCGCAGGGTGGGTGGTCACTAGCATTGCATGCTAGGTCGACCGAGGGGGGGGGAACGCGTTCCCTGCCAGGCGCTTGCTGGACTCGCCCCCTAGTGACTTTCAGCTCTTCCTTAGTTGCCAGTGTTGTGTACTGGGTTTCTTGCAAGGAGGAGGTGAGATGAGAGGGTTCAAACAGGAACATTGCTTTATTGTAGAACAGGAACAGAACTAGTAACCAAGGCTTCTATGCAGCTACTTATACTGGTGGCCACTAGGTGGTGGCCAATAGGTTTGAAGCAATGGAATCTATTCCCGCCCTAGAGCCAGCCAATGATCGTCCTGGAGACTGCATGTCTGGGCAGCCAGCGACCGTTACACAGACTCCCTGATTAAGCAATCTCAAGCAGCATTCAAAGACACGTGGAAATAGTTCAAGTAAATAGGCCCAATACATTACAGAACCTATATTAAATTACACATTTGTCAAGTCTTTTTGGAATTCAAGTAACTATTTTTGGTCATGGATTACTGCCTTGTCGTGGCGAAGGGGCTTGCATAATTCAATGAAGCTATGAGCTATATCGTGAAGGGCCACCCAAGACGGACAGGTCATAGCTGAGAGTTCTGACAAAACGTGATCCACTGGAGAAGGAAATGGCAACCCACTCCAGTATCTTTGCCATGAAAACCCTATGGACAGTACCAAAAGGCAAAACGATATGACGCTGGAAGATGAGCCCCTCAGGTCAGAAGGCGTCCAATATGCTACTGGGGAAGAGCAGAGGGCTAGTACTAGTAGCGCCAGAAAGAATGAAGCGACTGGGCCAAAGCCGAAAGGACGCTCAGCTGTGGATGTGTCTGGTGGTGAAAGGAAAGTCCGATGCTGTAAAGATTTTTTCTCCATAGGAACCTGGAATGTAAGATCCATGAATCAAGGAAAGCTGGACGTGGTCAAACAAGAGATGACAAGACTGAACATCGACATCTTAGGTATCAGCGAACTAAAATGGACAGGAATGGGTGAATTTAATTCAGATGACCATCAGGTATACTACTGCGGGCAAGAATCCCTCAGAAGAAACGGAGTAGCCTTCATAGTCAATAAAAGAGTAGGAAAATCAATACTGGGATACAATCCTCAAAATGACAGAATGATCTCAGTTCAAATCCAAGGGAAACCATTCAATATCACAGTAGTCCAAGTCTATGCCCCAACCACCAGTGCTGAAGAGGATGAAATTGACCGGTTCTATGAAGCCCTACAGCACCTTATAGAACTAACACCCAAAAATGATGTCCTTATCATCATGGGAGATTGGAATGCTAAAGTAGGAAGCCAAAAGATAACTGGAATAACAGGCAAGTTTGGCCTTGGAGTACAAAATGAAGCAGGGCACAAGCTGATAGAATTTTGTCAAGAGAATACGATGGTCATAGCAAACACTCTTTTCCAACAACCCAAGAGACGGCTCTACACATGGACATCACCAGATGGTCAACACAGAAATCAGATTGACTATATGCTCTGCAGCCAAAGATGGAGAAGCTCTATACAGTCGGTAAAAACAAGACCAGGAGCTGACTGTGGCTCAGACCATGAGCTTCTCCTTGCAAAGTTTAGGCTTAAACTGAAGAAAGTAGGGAAAAGCACTAGGCCACTCAGGTATGAACTAAATCATATCCCTGTTGAATATACAGTAGAGGTGACAAATAGATTTAAGGAATTAGATCTGATAGACAGAGTGCCTGAAGAACTATGGACAGAGGTTCGCGACATTGTACAACAGGTAGCAACCAAAACCATCCCAAAGAAAAAGAAATGCAAGAAAGCAAAATGGCTGTCTGAGGAAGCTTTGCAAATAGCTGAGGAAAGGAGGAAAGCGAAAGGCAAGGGAGAAAAAACATAGATATGCCCAATTGAATGCAGAATTCCAGAGAATAGCTAGAAGAGATAAGAATGCCTTCTTAAATGAACAGTGCAAAGAAATAGAAGAAAACAATAGAATAGGGAGGACCAGAGATCTTTTCAAGCAAATTGGAGAGATGAAGGGAACATTCCATGCAAAAATGGGCATGATAAAGGACCAAAATGGCAGGGACCTAACAGAGGCAGAAGAGATTAAGAAGAGGTGGCAAAATTACATAGAAGAACTATACAAGAATGAGCTTAACGGCCCAGATAATCACAATGAGGTGGTCACTGACCTCGAGCCAGACATCCTAGAATGTGAAGTGAAGTGGGCCTTAGAAAAGCTGAGCAACAACAAAGCTAGTGGAGGTGACAGTATTCCAGCTGAGCTATTCAAAATCTTAAAAGACAGTGCAGTAAAAGTGCTACACTCAATTTGCCAGCAAATTTGGAAAACTCAACAGTGGCCACAGGATTGGAAAAGATCAGTTTACATTCCAATTCCAAAGAAAGGCAGTGCCAAAGAATGTTCAAACTATCGCACCATTGCACTCATTTCTCATGCTAGTAAAGTCATGCTTAAAATCCTACAAGCTAGACTTCAGCAGTATGTGGATCGAGAACTACCAGAAGTACAGGCAGGATTTCGAAGAGGCAGAGGAACTAGAGATCAAATTGCTAACATACGCTGGATCATGGAGAAAGCTAGGGAGTTCCAGAAAAACATCTACTTCTGCTTCATTGACTATGCTAAAGCCTTTGATTGTGTGGATCATAACAAACTGTGGCAAGTTCTTAAAGAGATGGGAGTACCAGACCATCTTATTTGTCTCTTGAGAAACCTATATGCGGGTCAAGAAGCAACAGTGAGAACTGGACACGGAACCACTGATTGGTTCAAAATTGGGAAAGGAGTCCGGCAAGGCTGTATACTGTCGCCCTGCCTATTTAACTTATATGTAGAGCACATCATGAGAAAGGCAGGGCTAGATGAATCAAAAGTTGGAATTAAGATTGCTGGAAGAAATATCAACAACCTAAGATACGCAGATGATACCACTCTAATGGCAGAAAGTGAAGAAGAACTAAAGAGCCTCTTGTTGCGGGTGAAGAAGGAGAGTGCAAAACTTGGGTTGAAACTTAACATTAAGAAAACCAAGATCATGGCATCTGGCCCTCTCAATTCCTGGCAAATAGATGGGGAAGAAATGGAGGTAGTGACAGATTTTGTTTTCCTGGGCTCCAAGATCACTGCAGATGGGGACTGTAGCCAAGAAATTAAAAGACGCTTGCTCCTGGGAAGGAAAGCCATGGCAAATCTAGACAGCACACTAAAAAGCAGAGACATCACCCTGTCAACAAAAGTGCGTATAGTCAAGGCTATGGTCTTCCCAGTTGCAATGTATGGCAGTGAAAGTTGGACCATAAGAAAGGCTGAGCGCCAAAGAATTGAGGCCTTTGAACTATGGTGCTGGAGAAGACTCCTACGAGTTCCTTGGACTGCAAGGCGATCAAACCGGTCAGTCCTAGAGGAGATCAATCCTGACTGCTCTTTAGAAGGCCAGATCCTGAAGCTAAAACTCAAATTCTTTGGCCACCTAATGAGAAGGAAGGACTCACTGGAGAAGAGCCTAATGCTGGGAAAGATCGAGGGCAAGAGAAGAAGGGGACGACAGAGAATGAGGTGGCTGGATGGAGTCACTGAAGCAGTAGGCGTGAGCTTAAATGGACTCCAGAAGATGGTAGAAGACAGGAAGGCCTGGAGGAATGTTGTCCATAGGGTCGCGATGGGTCGGACACGACTTCGCAGCTAACAACAACAACAACATTTTTGGTCAGAACATGTTAAGACTCCAGATTCAGTCATAGAGTGCATCTGAAGAAATCTCTGTCCTGTTCAATAATCTAATCTTGAAGATGGAAATAAATGTCACATTCATCTGATTTGCTGGAAGAGGAGCCCTTTTCTATTACAGTGGCCTACTTCAATTCACGCTCTGTCTCTCTTTGGATCCAGATAAAGTTGAATGTTTTATCTGCTTCTAAAGTTTTGAATGCTCTCTGTTGATGTAGAGGGACCGAAACTAAGTTATGGTTCAAGGAATTGGGTGTTTTCAGAAGAGAAAACTGATGGGAGAGAAGACAGCCAACTTCTGTTACCTAAAAGGCAGCCCTACAAGCAAGGGATCAGACTTATTCTCTGCTGACATAAACCCCAGGTTTAGGTACTGCACATGAATAAACAGAAAAATGAGCAGGCTGGATTTTCAGGAACTGATGTCAAATGAAAAAGACCTTCCCCTCTTCAAATGTCTGTCATTCACTTCTACAGGGAACCAGTGAAGTGCTTCTTTTGGAATCCCTGTGGCAGAGAAAATACAGTTTGCTCTCTGCTTCAAGTAGAAAGTGACTTTCATTGAAAAATCATAGTATTTAGATACCACGCAGGGAGTTGCAATGCAGATTTCACATCCCTTGGAAATCTTTGTGCAGTGGCAATCTTACTCCCCCACAAACACACAACATATTATGTGCAAGGCACAAAATTACAGAGCTTGCCAAAATACATATTTGCTTATTACTTTATCATTTTTCATCTTTCCCCATTATTTCTTAGCCTTATTTCTCAGCCATTTTTCCAATGTTGTTCATTTTGGTAGTAACCAAAGGGACCTTTTAGTTGTGGATCTTGTGCTTTTCCTTCAAAGAGCCTACCAGTACTGCTGCATGGATGAAGGGTCATGATTCATTGTCATTATTTTTAAATCTACTTACATTCAGCCACTAATTTGTAAATTTCAAGGGGAGGCAGAGAATTCCTATATGAATCATCTTCTGGATTGGAAACCATTCAGCAGTCAAATTTTATGTGGCTGCAATGAAAATAAGATATAACTGGTCTCAGGAATAACCTATTTTATTCAACACTTCAGATTTAATATACAGATTCTGAAATTATTTATGAATTCATCATTAGTGATGGAAATTCCAATCCCAATAGTCATCATAAGTTGAAGAGTACTCTTACAAACCCCTTAAATGATAGCAATGAGAAACTATTAGGTTATTTACTGCATGGTTTAGTGCATGCTCAGTTGATATAGCACATGCATAGCTGTTGCAGTTTTATACTCTGCTAATCTTCATGTGTGCAAAATGGAGAAAAGAAGAGACACAGTGCAAGTTTTAAAAACAGAGGCTTCTTATTTACATTTGATACAACTGAAAGACATGAACATGGATATAGCAATCTTAAAATAGGATGAGATGTTGGAATGCCTAATCTATGGTAGAATTGTTTTTGTTTTTATGTTGCTTTCTAGAATTATTCTATAAATTTATTAAACTTTGCTGCACAAATATAAATTATTAGTATATTTTTATCCTTTACTGTAATATTTCATATTACAGTAAATTGGAAGGGACTTTGGAGGTATTCTAGTCCAAGACTTGCTAGAGGAGGAGACCCTATAGTACCATTTCAGACAAATGGCTGTCCAGTCTCTTTTTGAAAGCCTCCAGTGATGGAGCACCTACAATTTCTGAAGGCAAGCCATTCCACTGGTTGGTAGCTCTCATTATTAGGAAATTTCTCCTTAGTTCTAGGTTGCTTATCCTCTTGATTAGTTTTCATCCATTGTTTCTTGTCGTGCCTTCTGGTGCTTTGGAAAATAATTTGACCTCCTATAAGCCCCTCAAATATTGGAACACTGCTATCATGTCTCCCTTAGTCCTTCTTTTTGCTAGACATACATATAAAAAAAATCACATTTAAAATTTTCATTACCTACTTCTGTCAAGCTGTAACCAATTATCATATTTTCCATAGAAATATTAGTTTCAATAGTGCAAATCTGAATAGTGCAACTATTTCATGGGATACATTAACACAGGGGTAGGCAAACCTCGGCTCTTTTATGACTCATGGACTTCAACTCCCAGAATTCCTGAGTCAGCATAGCTAACTCAGGAATTCTGGGAGTTGAAGTCCATGAGTCATAAAAGAGCCAAGGTTGCCTACCCCTGCATTAACCGCACAAGAGTGACAAACAGCAACAAAACCCCTAATGCTTTGCTGCCATCTAGTGGCACTCTTACAGCCCCAACCTGATTCTATGTATTCTTGCTGCTTCAGAGTCTAGAGCACCTTTATTGCCACTCTAGCCTAGGAAGCATAAGGTCAGGTCTGCTGCACAATTGTACCCACTACTTGCTTTGAGTAATGCTGTGGTGGGGACTTCACCTGAGACATTTCTCTTGATGTGTAAAAAATCTCTAATATTTCTGCCCTGAAATGTCCTTGGATATGCAGAAATAACTGAGCTTGTGCTTCTCCAGTGTTTGTACTCCTGTTGCTACAGGATAAATACCATACAGGACAATTTGATATCACCCTGTTGCTTTCAGATGCTAACTCTGTTCAACATACAACCTTGACAGGTTTTGTGCAGAAGTGCCCAACATTTGCTAGGTGAGGAGTTCTGGCATTTAAGAAAGTAAGAATAATCAGAGGACTAGATGTTCGCTCTTATGACACATCACTGAAAGAAATGAAAAAGGTTAGTCTTCAGAAGAACTGTTAAAGAGGTCACATAGAAAATCAAAACCTGTTTCCTCTCCTTCCACAGTTTAGAATAGAATAGAATAGAATAGAATAGAATAGAATAGAATAGAATAGAATAGAATAGAATGGAATGGAATGGAATGGAATGGAATGGAATGGAATGGAATGGAATAGAATAGAATCTGGAAGGGACCTTGGAGGTCTTTTAGTCCAGCCCCCTGCTCAAGCAGGAGAACCTATATCATTTCAGACAAGTGACTATCCAGTCTCTTAAAAAATCTCCAGTGAGGGAGAGCCCACGATTTCTGGAGGCAAGCTGTTCCACTGATTAATTGTCCTGTTAGGAAGTTTCTTCTTAATTCCAGATTGCTTCTCTCTTTGATCAGTTTCCAACCATTGTTTCTTGTCTTGCCCCCTGGTGCTTTGGAGAATACTTTGATGCCCTCTTCTTTGTGGCAACCCCTCAAATACTGGAATACTGCTATCATGTCACCCCTATTTCTTCTTTTCTTTAGCCATAAACAAGACCTGCAGTCGTTCATGTTTTAGTCTCCAGGCCTTTGATCATTTTAGTTGCTCTTCTCTGAATTTTTTTTCCAAACTCTCAACATCTTTTTTGTGATATGGTGACCAAAATTGTTTCAGTATTCCAAGTATGGTCTTCCTGGGGTTTTATAAAGTGATACTAATACTTTGCGTGATCTTGATTCTATGCCTCTGTTTATACAACCAAGGACTGTATTAGCTTTCAGGTCCCTGTGATTTATATTCGTCAAGGTTGGATAGGTGTTCTCTTACCATTTTCTTGCTTATTTTAATTTTTGTTTCTAGTTTGTCTTTTGCAGTAGGGTTTTTTTGTGTGCTATATAGGGCTATAATTTCTTTTTATGTGAAGACTAACGCAAAGAATGAGTTAAGCAGTTCTGCTTTCTTCCTTCTGCCTGTTGCTTCTTTGCCATCTTCTTTCTTTAGTGGACCTAGTTTCCTTGAGTTTTTTCTTGTTATTAATATGTTGAAACTTTTTTTATTGTCCTTGATTTCTGTTGCAAGTCTTTGTTCATTCTGAGCCTTTGCTTTCCTGACTTGCATGTTCTGGCTGTCTGCTGATAATTGGTATTGCCTTAGTTATATGTCCCTCTTTCCATTACTTGTCCTTTTTGTCTTTCGATTTGTCAAGAGAGAGCTTTGCAGCCATGCTGGTTTCCTCTTGAATTTCTTTTTCAGCAGTATTACACAGGACTGGGCCTCTATAATCATACTCAATGTTTCTCACGCTTCTTGAGTTGTTTTCCCCTTTAGGATTTTCATCCATGGAATCTTTCCTAGGTTCTGAGTTTGTTAAAATCAGCTCTTTTGAAGTTTAAGGCTCTGGTTAGATTATTTTCTATTGTTTATTTGCATTATATTGAATTTCAGCATGACGTGGTCACTTTCACCCAAGGTTCCGGCAACTTCAACTCCCTCTACCACTTCTCTATTAGTAAGAATTAGGTCCAATACAGCTTTACTTCTATTTCCCTCCTCTACCTTTTGGATGATGAACTTGTCAGCTAGGTTGCTTAAGATTCTGTTTGATCTCCCACTCACTGCAGTTTGTCTCCCAGTTGATATCTGGATAGTTGAAGTCTGTCATTACTACCGTGGTATGCTTCCTACATACATTTGTTAACTGGTTGGCAAAGAGTTCATCTATTTATTCTGATTGGTTGGGTGGCCTGTAATATATACCTATGGCAATGTGACTCCCCCCCTTTATATTGACCCATATACATTCTGAAGGAGTTTTATCTTTGGTCATGTGCATTTATATAAATATGTAGTGTTCTCTTACATATAGTGCAATTCCCCCTCCTCTTTTTGTAGATCTAGACCTTGACCCTTCCAGCCAGGCTCTAAAGCTATACAGAAGATCTGTATAGAGAACATGAATTTCCTAGTTATTTTATTTCACTGGGCTTGGATTGATCTTTGCAAAGACAAGTTCAAAGCAAAATAATGATTTGGTTTGTTTTAATACTTAATAATGATAAAATATTATTATGATTAATCCAAGTTTTCTTACATCAACATCTTTCTCATGAAAAATATATATTTAAAGCTGATCTAGAAGCATTCCTTTACCTAACAAATCATAATCAAATATTCTTATTTGTGCAAAACAGTACCAACTGTCAATCTGAAAAAAAAAATTCTTTATCTTAAAAATAACTACAAATCTGCACAGGAAATACCAAAAATTTTATTATGGATGTACCCCACTGTTTTCTTTTGAGGAAAATCAGAGACCACAGTTTGGGGGATTACAGACAAGCCCATATACAGTAGTTGCACATCACAATTCATTTTTTTGGATCACAATAAGCATTTTTATTATGACTTAGTACAGAAATGTTCTGCAAGTAGAAAAAATGAGAGTTATCTCATGCTGTACATGATCAGGTGAATGTGTGTTTTGCATATAGTATTAAAAATAAGGAACCAAATCAGTTCTATCATCCTGCTAGATTGCAAACTCTGGAATGTTGAGCACACAAAAGATTTTTTAAACTTCAAATATAATTTAAGTGCTTTTCATGTGCAAACTGTTACTGACTAAAGCTTTTCAACAGTTATGTAATTACAGATATAAACACTGCCTGCAAAGATAGTAGAATATGCTATAGAATCCCATTATACATTTGCTAAATTTTCAGGAAAAAATTGCTTTCTTTCACTCTAGTAGTCTCTCCTGATGAGGTTATTCTGACTGAAGGCATTTTACTTGTAGGAAATAGACCACTCTTTGACTGAGGCATCATGTGATGTTGTTACCAAGGTATGTTCATCCAGCCATGCTAAACCGCTAATGTGATGTAACCTGTGGGCATCTAGCAAAGGGAAGATGAAAGAGAAATGTGAGTAATTACAATCTTGTCCAATTGTTTAGATTCATTATGGAAAAAAAGCTTAGCACTAATATGACTTTCAGTCTAGCTAGCCATGTAATTGCTTCCTTTGCTCACCTTGCACATCACTGCTATAAAATGTTGGATCTGGTACCCTTCCTGAGGCTCTTACAGTTCTTCTCTTTTAATATTAAACAGATTGTAGGTTTTCTTTAAAAACGAAGCTTCATGAAAGGAGCAGGAATTTAATTTGCTGGAAAGCAGCTTCCAAATAAAAGAAGGGGAAAAAATTTCTTACAGGAACTGCTACCCCTATTTCCTCCAAAATAAGACCTAACCGAAAAATAAGCCCTAGCATGATTTTTCAGGTTACTTGTAATATAAGCCCTACCCCCAAAATAAGCCCCAGTTAAGATCATCAGCCAGATGAATGTATTTAATACTACATTTTCCCCAAAATAAGGCCTAACCGGAAAATAAGAGCTAATATATCTTTTGGAGCAAAAATTAATATAAGACCCAGTCTTATTTTGGGGAAACACAGTATTTAATAGCAGGACCAACGACTCATTAAAAATGTCCTTCCTTGGACATTTCAAAGCAGAAACTATAAGGCATCTTTTATGGATTTCTATGCTGAGAAACAGCTCTAGAAATTGAATAAATGAATGAGTAAACTGAACAAAATGAATGAATGAATAAATGAATTGACCCTTCACTGTCTCAAATTCTACAATTCTTATGGGAGAAGAAACAGGGAAGATAAAAATGCATGGATTGGGCACTCTTCTTCAATTAAGTCTTGTAAAAACAATTGATTTTTGAATTTCCAACTATCTCTGTGGAAAAATTCATTTTCAAACCTAAAATTTCTCCTGAAAACTTTAATTTTGTCTATCAAATAGAATGTAGCCCAGATAAGTAATATAGACTGCAACATCTTCTTTTTCAATCTATTTCAGCATTGCTTCTTTCAAAGGAAAAAAAGCCTGAATCACCTGGTATTTTGACTCGGGTTTCTGGGTCATTTAGGGTCCAAATGTTCACCAACATGTCCATACCACCAGTAGCAAAGTGCTCATTATCAGGGGACCAGGCAACACAAACTATTTTTGCATGATGGCCATAGAATACATTATGTTCCTATTCAGAAAAAGAATCATATAATATTTTTAATTCCAAAATTAAATTAATTATTTTTATTAGTATGGTTTGTCACAGTCAGACTGGACTTGGCATTTTTGTCTACCTATCAAGTCCTTTCCAAGGATCTGAGATAAACAGATGTGGATATTTGATGGTGTTAAAGGTTTTTAATAATAATAATCAGAATAGAGTTGGAGGTCTTCTAGTTCAGCTCCCTGCTCAAGTAGGAGTCTCTATATCATTTCAGACAAGTGACTGTCCAGTCTCTTCTTAAAAACCTTGAGTGAAGAAGCACTCACAACGTTTGAAGGCAAGCTGTTCCACTGGTTAATTGTCCTCACTGTAAAGAAGTTTCTCCTTAATTCCAGGTTGCTTCTCTCTTTAGTCAGTTTCTAACCATTGTTTCTTGTCCTGCCCTTTGGTGCACTGGAGAATAGTTTCTTTGTGACAGACCCTCAAATACTCATACTGCTATCATGTCACCCATTTTTCTTTTCTTTAAATTAGCCAAACCCAAGTCCTACAGCTGTTCTTCATATGTTTTAGTCTCCAGGCCTTTGATCATTTTAGTTGCTCTTCTCTGAACTTTTTTTTCAAAGTCTTAGATTAGTTTCCATCCATTATTTCTTGTCTTGCCTTCTGATGCTTTGGAAAATAAATTGACCCCCTCATCCTTGTGGCAGCCTCTCAAATACTGGAATACTGCCATCAGATCTGCCCTAGTCCTTCTAGAGCAGGAGTGTCAAACTCAATTTCATTGAGGGCCGCATCAGCATTGTGGTTGCCCTTGGAGGGCAGGTGGGTGTGGCCAGGGTGGGCATGGCTTACTGGTTGGGCATGGCTGGAGTGCGTGTGGCCTACTGGGAGGGCATGGCCAGCTCTACATTGTTCCCGTCAAGGGTGCCTAGCCTGCCCAAAGTAGGCAGGGCCATGAGCTGGCCACTTCCAGGCGATGGTGCATTTCTTCATTCCTCACAAAGGGTGATAACTCCCCAGCATGCACCCAGGGGGCAATACCGACACGGCAGTGGCCAGTCCCTGTTTCCAGATGGCCTTGTGGAGCTAAGACTGAATGTATTTCAGCATAGATGACAAAATTGTACATTGGCTCCTGGCTGGCCTGGGCCAGGGCCAAGGCAGCGGGGACCGTTCCCTCACTGTTTCCAGGATGGCTTCGCAGGCCACATGAAACCACTTTGCGGGCCAGATCCGTTCCCTGGGCCTTGTGTTTGACATGTCTGTTCTAGAGCAGAAGTGTCAAACTGCTGGCCCATGGGCCGGATGCGTCACATCAAAAACATGCCCACCCCATTGCCAGCAATGGGGAAAAAAGTCACAATACATCATGTCATGTCATGAGTTTGACACCCATATTCTATAGTATCCTTGCAGGATGTAAAGTAAAGCTGCCTTTTCCAATTTACTGCTGATGATTATTTAATTATTATTCTAATAATTATTCAACAATTTATTACTTTCATGTTCTAATTATATCAAAGCTATAAGGGAAATCAATACAGATGAGTAAACAATTCAAGATTAGATTTAAATGGTTATGCATTTTTTTAAAAAAAATGGGGGAATAGGTTCCAACAATAAGGTTTGATTTGATCATTTCAACCTATCAATACTTTCATTAGGCAACATAGTTCTTCCAGAGTGCATCTTAATTACCAAAACTATAGGCCAGCAGCCTTTATACTACTAACTAACCTGCTTATGAGGATTGACCATAAACCTACCAGATGCCATTGCAAGGTGATTAGAAATGGGATTTATGTGGCAGAACTATTATTATGCTTTCTATTTAAGACATAAAACTAAAAACCCAAATGCAGATGATTAACATAGTTCTTACCCCATAGCCATCAGCAACGCTGAACACTGTGACAACTTTGTTTGCATCTGTCACAGCCAGGAAAGCTCCATCAGGAGAATATGCCAGGTCAGTTACTGGTCCTTTGGCTTCCAGGACAATCTCTTCACTTTTTAAAGAAGCTCCATGAATTGCATACAAATGTACTTTCCCATCCTAGAGATACAAACATAACAAGTGTAAGCTTAAGTATGCACCAAAGAAAACTGTGGATGCTTTCAAAACTGAAGGATACTTTAAAAGAGGCAGAAATATGACACTTTGGCCAGAAAATAATGCAACACAGCTTATGATGATCAATAATAACTGCATGATAAAAGGAGTGTATTCAAGGGACCCCCAAATCCAAAATTAAGGAATAAGGTTTTAAGAAAATTCTGTTACAAAAAATATTTTAATACATTTTTGTATCCACGTCAAAAGCTTGAGAATTAAATGATTTCATGAGAAAAATTCTTACTGTTCCTCCAACTGCTGCTGTCCCACCTCCAGGGTGAACTGACACTGCTTCCGGTTCAAAACCAGGGTTATCAATTGCAAAACACTTTTTCTTATCCTTCATCAAAATAATCTATAATTGAAGAAAAATATGCATGAACTTTTGCTTATAGTCTTTTCGTTCTAACATTTTCTCCCTGCAAGTGCAGGGTCCACATTATTTCCAACCAACTGAATGCTAATCCATTAATTGCAACAGGAATTGACTGAGCAGTTGTCAAACCTGATCTTATGGTCAGAGAGAGGGACTGACCCATGCTCACCAAAAAAACTTTCATGCCTGTGTCCTGTGACTAGAATTCACTGTTTCCTGGTTTCTAGCCTGGTGCCTTAACCCAGAGTTCCCCAACCTTTCTGGCTTTGCGCGCTGGCCGGGGAGAGGGATGGTTCCATGTGAGTAGCATGCAAGTGCACATGTAGCTCCATTTGCACGAGCAACAGGCATGCACACACCCCACTTGCACAACTGGAGCGCACACATGCCGCTCATGCAAATGGAGCACACTTGCCCTTGCTTGCCTGCTGCTCATATAAGTGGGCATGTGCTCATCCACTACTTCTGCGGCCCAGTTCTGAAGGGCCCAAGGCCCAATAGTGGGCTATGGACACCTGCCTTAACCTCTAGACCCAACTGGCTCTTGATCTTTTGTCTAGAGTGCAATGTTCCAATCAGGGATTTCTGCAACAGGATTTTTTCCCTATGTGAGTTCAAAACAAGTGCCACAACCCTTTTTCTTCACATACTCATTGCATGTTCATACCTCTTTCTCTACTCTGATTAATTTGTGGGGAGGAACCCCCTAAATCATTATTGCTGCATTCTAACAACATCCCTTGATCTGGTTACTGAATTAATTTTTTATAGTTTACACAATACAATGAAATGTCAACTGACCAGAGCAGTTGGATTTATAAAACATACTAAAGGTACAAAGTCACTTCCCCAAAGCAATAGGATTAAAATAACTGAATAAAAGAATGCACTATGATTCGTTTTTCTGAATTTACTCACTTCTCCAATGCATATGACCACTGCATATCCTCCAGGTCCAACTGCCACACATTTTGGTTGAACATCCATTTTTATAACATTTTCACTGCTAAAAAAAAAGCGAGTTTTCCCAACTGAAGAAACATGAGCAGCAACATACTATGAAGTATTCAAGCTGCTTACAAAAGCAGCCAGAACAACTATGGCACAGGTCTACAGACATTATAATAGCTTTTGAATATATTTTACAGATTCACTGTCCACTCCAAGCATTACTGACTCTAAGCAGTACTTGTTCTGAAAGTACTGTTTGGATTAAAACAAATTAAATACAATCCACCAATCAGAACTATTAAACTGCACTTGAAGACTATAAAAAGAGTTGTGATCTATTTCTCTGTAATTAGAATTATTTCCATTAGTAGTGGACAAACATCTATTTCCCAGGGTTGTTTTATTTTATAGATTTTCTAAATGTCAAAAAAAAGAACCATTCAAATGTCTGGGGTGTGCTTTTCCAAAAGGGGGAGGGGCAAAAATAGAAAAGGCCATGTTTCTGTGGTCTCTTGAGCAAGTAGATGGACCTGCTCACCCAGGCAGATACCACTGGGAGAAGGGGGTCTCACAGACATGCAGATGCTGAGCTGTACATGGGTTTAAAAGTGACAACTAACACCTGGAAGTCAAATGGTTAATCAGGTTTTTTTTCTCCAGAAGTGCTACATAACACAATGAAGAACCCACATGATTATTTGTAGTTTCTGAATACTTTTCAAGAACAGTCCCATGTAGAATACACTACAATAGCTCAATCAAGATGCATGAATCACTATGAGTAAAGCCTTCTATTCCAAACAAGGATGCAAGTGGTAAATGAGATGGAGATGTGGCTATAGCTTTCCGGGATCTAATGTGGATCCCAGAGCTGTGGATCCAGCAGAACATCTGCATTACAAGCCAGTTTGGCATGAGAAAACTATGGAAAAAAATGCCAAAATTTTCCAAAGCCAGAACTAAATATGGAATCTTTCTGGAATCCAATAGCATATAAATCAAGAACCAGTCTGCGTTGCTGAACCTGAACATCAACTTGTTCCCCCCTATCCAGACTCGATCCACCTCAAACCACCCTGCAGGTCAGGGCTAAGATATATTATTTGGTATCCTACATTTACGGATGTTCTCCTTTATAGTGATTTCATACAAGTGTTGAACAAGAATTGAAAGATCAAGCCCTGCAACCAGAGGACCCCACAAATGTAATCTAGAACCTGATCTGTGTAACAAAGGCAACTGGAACCACCTTTTTAGGAAAGAGGAGAAACATTGCAGATCTAGAAATATACCATGACTAATGATATCAAAAACCTCTGAAAGATCAAGCATCACCAATACTGTTGCACTCCCCAATCCCACTCTCTCCACAGTCAATGTCATCTTTACACTGTTTCTTGACATGAAACCTGATCCAGATAATCAATTTTCTCCATGGTTCTCTTCTGCTGCAGCCCCATCACTTTCTCAACCTTTTCCCAAAAAGGAAATATTTATGTCTGGTTAATAACTGCCCACATATCCTGTGATAGCTTTTAAGGTGTCCACAAATCACTGCCTCCTTTAAGGAGGATAGTAGCATCCCCTTATTCAAGGATGCATTTACCAGCATCCTAAACTGGGCCCCATCACCTCCCTGGAGGCTTTTATCAACCAGGAAGGGCAGGGATTGAGATTACATTTGGCAGAACCAAGGCTATAGAGAACCCTGACTACTTTCCTCAGGGTTCACACAGTCAAACTAGACAAGATATAACCAAGTTATGTTATTCTTCACCATTTCTGGAACATGAAAACTGGCTTCAGAATCAATTTACTTTATCTTAACAACAATGTAGAGTTTCTCTCCATTGTTTTACCCTTAGAATTTTTTTCAATATTAATTATTTCACTTCAACTTCTAAAATGTGTTTACAGTTGAATACATACAATTGCTCATGTGTGTCGCACATGACATTAATATGGTAACAAGGATGCTACTGAAACATTAATCACAGTATGGCAAACAATGCAATTGTTGCTTGTGAAAACTGCTTATCAGACACAGATTTTCATATAACACACTAAATTGCCAAAAAATTGAAATAGATATTTTAATTTTAATTTAATTTAATTTATTAATATTTCTATACCGCCCTTCTCCCGGAGGACTCAGGGCGGTGTACAGGGCAAGAATAAAACACCGAAATTTACAAAAACTAAAAGATAATTAAATGCATGCCCGATTAAAATACAATTGATACATAGTAAAAACCCCAATAAAAATGATAAAAACCCCACCAATCCCCCCTCAGGCCAGGCCGGCTTGCTCGAACAAGTATGTTTTCAGATCGCGGCGAAATGGTAGGATGACAGAAAAAAATTGTGATGAAAGCTTAAAACACAAATACCTGTACTCCTTTTTGTTAAGACTGGTATAACGCACAGTATCATCCATACTACAGCTGACCAACTGCTCAAAGTCATCCACAGCCATTCGGGAAACTAGATTTGTGTGTCCTTTCCCACCAAATCCATCATTTTCTCCTGTTTCAGAATCCCAATAATGTGCAAAAAAATATTAAGGAAATTCTCTTCAGGATGCGGAGAAAAGAAAATCCAAAACCTAATCCTTGTAACAAGCTATGTCAAAAGTTCTGCTGCATACATTTAGATAGTCAACAATAAATGCCCAAACTACATGATGATGATTATTCTCCCAAGGTTTTAAGAAATCAACACTGGTATCAGCACTGTACACCCTAATGGAACTTGCCATGTCTGATGCTTTTGTAAAGGACTATAACCCTTTCATAAGTTCAAATTACTTATAAAGAAATGAATAGAAAATACTTTGGATGTTATGAAAAGTGCTGGAGGGTTGATGAAAATATATTTGGACAAAGGGAGAGAAAGACACTTGAAGTTTGAGAAGCTACAAATGCTGCATGGAGGAGGTTCTATGCTAACTATTTTATTCAACTCAAATAGAATAACTTCAAATTATACTGAATATCTCAAAAAAGAGAGCTGGACAACTTGAAGGCTTTCATTCAGCAATTCAAATAAGCATGAACAGCTCTAGTATATCCTGTATGAAAAAATAGCTATTTAGCCACCTCAGGTTAGCACAAAAATTGTTAATCATTTAAAGGATATTAATATGTCCATCATGGCTTCCAGAGTATATATAGGATTTCCCTCCATTTTTATGCACTGTAAGACACTGTATTGATTTGCTGTGACCCTGCAAGAAAGCAGATATAATTACTACAAAAGCCATATTTATCTTTTTTTTAAAAACAAAGACATTTACTTAAACTTCTTCACATCAAAAACCAGAGGTTTAGATCCAGTGGAACAGGAATAGCTCCCAGATTCCCAACAAAACTACTTGGCCTTTTCTTAGAAAAGGATTTTCTAAGCTTCAGCTACTTTAGTGGTAGCCAAAGGGAAGTTTATGAACCATTGGAAAAACTGTCTGCCCAAACTTCCTTTCACTTGAATATAGACTACTGAAAAAATAAGATAACTATATTCCAAAGACTTTCTTTTTGCCATTGTTACCTTCTCTAAAACATTAAAAAGTTGACAGGATTCCCTCAACAGCTTACACTTCTTACGAAAAATCCTTTTTCAGAAAGACTACAGGAGGGATATTTTGCTCTTTTGGATGAAGCTAGAGAAAAGGCAAGGTGGCCTGTTCTGCAGAGACAAGGCAGGAAAAAAAGGACAAGTAGCTTTACTCAGAGTGCCTTAAACTACTCCCTCTCACTAAGGAAGAATCAGACCTGCTGAAGCACAAATACCTTCAAAGTCTCTCAACTATGTAAGGGCAGCAGTGCATCCTCTCAGCTGCCTGTTCTCTACCTGGGCTTTCAGACATTCTGTTTTGGCACTTTCCTTGGATGTCACTTCTCCCTTTGAGGAAGAGACCAATCCAGGCAGAGAGGGTGCTGAACAGTTGGGGCAGAGTTGGCAAGGAAGGGAACGGATGCTAAAAGTGATGTGGGGAAAATGAATGGAGTAAGGAAAGTTGGTATTAAGTAAGTGTTCTGGGCTGGAAGACTAAAAAAGCCAAAGACTGAATGATGAATATGAGTTCTACATGACTGAGAATTGTGTGATAAGAGAAGTAAAAATCCTAGGCAAGGAATACCCTGGACTATGTGGATGAAGAGCTGGAGACAGCTTTTTCTACCCTCTATGGGAATTCTTTTTACTTTCTAGTCAAACCCACTTCCCTGTGGTTTTCTGTGGCCTCAATTCCAAGTATTAGCCACATCAAACCCATTTTAAAACCTGATCTTTAGGAAATACAGCTCAAAAGCTTTGCTGCATAGAACTGATCACATTCTCTGGATCCTAAGAGTCTGTATGTGGACATGTGATATTCTATATATTAATTACCCCAATACAAGAATTTTTTTTAAAAAAAAGTATTTGCATTTCCCATAATGGTATCAACAATATTCACCTAAAATGCAGAGTTTACTTTTATTAAAACCACTGTGTTTAAACTAACTCAATAGCCAACAGAATAATATAATCACTGTGATTCAAACCAGTCTTTGATTGAATTATTTTTCATAGCCATGATTATTATTGCTAAACAGAGGTTGAAAACTAGAATTCACTGCCTTAATTATTCCACAAACCTTTATAATGCAAAGAGGCTTATTTGGATTGTTCTCATCCAGATAGTTGATATAGCCAGAAAGGGATAGTGTCAATAAATGACCTTTTTGCCACAAACAGCCCAATTGCTGGTCCAGAACATCTGATCCCATTTTAAATGTAGTTACCACACTCTGGGCACCAACATCCCAGATCTTAGCTGTTTTATCCCCAGAAGCAGAAAGAAGGCGATGGCCATCTGGACTCCAACTAATCTGTTAACAGAAAAAAAAACCCTTATCAATAGGATAAGAAGAAACTATTTAGGAAATAAATATGACTCCTTTCTTGACAGTGAAGTTCATATCAAACAGAAATCAAATTAAACTCTGGAATAACATCTCAATATGCACCAGATGCTTGCTGCTACAAAGTCACCTGGGATATTTGCCCAATTGATGGAATCCATCGCAGAAATTAAACCCACAACCTATTTAGATCAAAAGACCAAGAATATTTTTGGAATATATCAAACACGTACAGAAGAACTGGAGTATCTGATGTTTATATCAATGGCTGCAAGTCCTTAAAATCATTAAAATTGTATCAATGGATGAGGTAAAAGCTGATTCATCAAAAATTTGAAAGATTTCCTCTGTTGGAGACGTAAAAAAATCTAAGAGTTCACTGACTTATATGATATGGTTTGGTGATTTTTCTGACACTGTTCTGAAATAGTATTTATATAAGTAGATTTATGGGGATATTTTAAATGTTAAAGATGCTAATATGATATTGAGTTATATTATATTCATTTTTGGAATGTGTCTGAGATTGCATTGTGCATGAGGGTAGCTAAAAGAATAATACTAGGAAATTTAAAAAGTGGTATTATTCCAGATATTTTGGTTCTTATCATATCTGTCCTGAAAAAGATAATATTTTCTATTAATTAGATAATGAAGCAATGCTATTTTTGCATAGATATTGTGATAATTTGCAATACTTTTCTCTAATAAAAATTATGTACATAAATAAAACTAAATATCTGATTATAATGTAGCATTTTTGCAAAGCAATAAGTTTTCTTTTTCCCCTATTTTTCTTCCTTAATTTTCTCATTCATATTGCTACATTATTGAATATTAATATATGTCAGTGTATTATATTGCTTTTATTATATTATGTTATTAGAGTAGCAGCCAAGTGCTTGGTAAGTACAATAGCCTAGGACAGGGGTAGGCAACCTCGGCTCTTTTATGACTCATGGACTTCAACTCCCAGAATTCCTGACTCAGGAATTCTGGGAGTTGAAGTCCATGAGTCATAAAAGAGCCGAGGTTGCCTACCCCTGCCCTAGGATATGGTTATGAAGAAGATGTGTGATATCAGGTAGATAGTAGGAATTGTTATTCCTAAGGAAGACAGAGCTCAGGAGTAATAGATTTTGAAAAAAAATCTTTGTGATAGTAAAGATCAGAGGGAGATATCATAGGCAACAGAGGTAAACTACCTGTGAGGAAGCAGGCCTGTTTTTCTAAGACCATTCCCTACTTTGGGTCCTAACAAGCCAGGTTACTTAATGCCAGGCTTACTTTACAGTAAAGCTTTTTCATGATTTAATCATGAAAGAGGGAGCTGATGTGGATATGGATTTGAGGCCTGAACAAATGAAGTGAAATATGACGATTTGAGTTCTCAATTTGGCATCAGTCATGAATCCAGGTATGAAAAGTACTGTAGCCATTGTTATGTCAGAGGCTCTGGCAGGAGGACCGCAGGCAGAGATCCACAAATAACTAAGTATGAGGCTCTACTACCAAGTGTGAGGTCATGAGATTGAGACAAGTGGTGCTACTGCACAGCAGCATCCCTCTCTGGATTTGCTGGAACTTATTACTGGGGTGAGCAGAATACCCCCAATTTTATATTTGGGAGATTTAACACCCCATCACTTGAGTTAAGTTCAGAAGTGACTTGGGGCTCCTTCCCCAAGATGGCTGCTGAATGGTAGGAACTTTTCTTTCTCCTGCCGAAGATCTGCTGATTTCGCCGCCAAAGCTGGTTCTTTGGCAGTGTTGCTTCCTGGATTTGAATGGGAGCACTTAGGAATGACCCAAGATGATTTGTGGGTGACTTTGGAACCCCTGGAAGAATTTTGAAGATTGCAATTCCCTGTGGGAGGAGTGGGAAAGTCACTGGTCATCTATCTTTCCTCTCAGAATGCTTGGATTTAACTTCACTTTTAAAGCACCTGTTTCACTTTGCTCTTTATTTTTAAAAGTTGGCTGGCTGGTTGAATGCTGATTTATTTTAACCCTCTGCTGGACTTCATCTGTTTCCCCCCCCCCCTTTTCTCTTTGATTTATGCTGTTGTTTTGAATAACTTCTGCTTTTCCATAAGGAAAGGCGTGTTCCTGGGTGGTGAAAGCCCCTAAACACATGGAGTTACTTCTGAATAATCCCTTTACTATTATTTACAAACAGAATTGTGCCAGACTGAAGCAATTATCTGCAATAATGATATATTCTGTGAACTGCGAGGGAAGGTCCAACCTCCCTCTCTTCCTGCCTATCAAACATTCCAAGCACCATTGTTTCTTTGCCTTCTGAGAAAGAGCACCTGTCACCATTCTGTGACAACTGACTACATTCCACCACACTGTCTTAGAGCAGATCTGATATGATCTAAGAGTGGAAAGCATTAACATCTGTTCTTTTTAAGTCAGATCACTCTTTTGATTGCTTTAGAGCAAAGTTCCCAATACTTGCAAACAAAATAGACCTATGTGATAAGTCCACCCTAGATCTCTCTTAAGGATCTTCCAGAGGATGCTTAGTGAGTTTCACAAGGCCCTTGTGCACAGTTCTATTGAATAACCAGTTGGAATTTTGAGACAGTGGCAATTTTCAATAAAATTGCTCTTTAGCAACCTCAGTTTCACAATCCAGAGGAGTTTCATTTACCAAGAAGCTACAAGATATGAAGCAACAGAGGAGATGCCTAGAAAAACACTGGCAGAACTCAAGGAGCAAATATGGCTAGAGATAGTAAGAGAAGTCTACATGGGACTGATAAGAGAATAGCAATATCCACAGATTGTTGGCTAGCAACATATTAATTATGAAGAGAAGGGCTGATACCATCTGCTTTGCTATATATGTCCCCTTGCATGAAACAAACACTTGACCTAGAATTACTGCGAAATAATTGTCCAATCTCCAACCTTTCCTTTTTTAACAAATGTTAGGAAGGTGATCTGAGGCTTGCAGTATCCTGGAGGAGATGGATAATCTTGACCTTTCCAGTCCAGATTTCAGACCTAGGGATAGTACTAAGACATTGATCACCCTTGTGAACAACCTATGGTGAGACTTAGACAATGAATATCTATCTGAAAGGTCTATCCTGGTTTTGCAGGACTTCCAAATAGCACTCAATTTCTTACTGAACTGCCTTTGGGAGTTGAGAAGGGAAATCACTCCTTTGCAATTGTCCCCTTCTTCCTGAAAGAGATTCAGACTATGGGTTTGAAAGCCATCTAATATCAGAAATATTCCTTCTGACTCTGGGAGGGTTTGCACTGTCCCATGCAGAACTGGTTCATAACATGGGGTCTTTGGGGACCAATATCTACTACTTGAAGAACAGGAGACAATTGTGGCTATATAGTTTGCATATGTTCAGTTATAGCTTTTCCTATTAGGGAGACCCTTCTCTCATTTGGAATATTCCAATTCTGACAACACGGAGCTGCTTTTGAAGACTAACTAAAAAGTTCAACTGGTCTATAATGGAATATTCCCCTAGTGATTAGCACTTCTAGATTCTCCCATTTAACATCTCTATTATAAGTTACATTGGTTACTCATTACCTTAGGGGTGAAATTCAAGGTGGTAGTGAAGCCAACCTATTTGGCTTAAGATATTTATGTCTAGACTATAACTGTAGAGCAGACATGTCAAACTCACAATGTCACGTGACGTCACGCAATGTATTGGAACGGTTTTGCCATTGCTGGCAATGGGGTGGGCACGGCTTCTGCATGACACATCTGGCCCGCGGGCCGGCAGTTTGACACCCCTGCTGTAGAGTCACTTTTCATTAGATAGGCAGTCATATAAATTTGAATATAAACAAACAAACAATCATTTTGCGGTTCCTTAGAACTGTGTGATAAAGGAAATCCTACAGAAAGTCTAATCTGCTTCAACAATGCAGAATAATTTTAACCTATGAAATACTACTCAAGTGAATAAATTTCAATATTTCTTCAGGTTTCCAGACTTGTCTGTTTCGCTATCAAATAACAGGACTGATAGCCTTTTTTCTTGCTCACTGTTTTTAGCATTAATAATACATAATACTAGAAAACCTGTGACCTGTTGGGTGATTGTTTCAGGGATACTTCCTTACCTAACTTTTGTGTACTCCCACACACTCTCCCTGAATGTTGCTGAGCCTCCCTCGCACCTCTGCTTACCTCTACCTATCCTCCCCAACCTAGGCCATATCCCCGTGGAACCTCTCTGACCCTCTCCTGGATATACACTCCACACACGCACATCCCCATGATACATGGAATCTCCACGCACCCCCTGAAGGTGTTAAGGAGCACACCAGAAGTAACTCTGAATGACCAAAATGAGGCTTCTGAAGGATCACATGAACCCACATTTCTTCTCTGAATAGGATGACAACATGGAGAATGGCATGGGTCTCTAAGCAGCAGACTGAAGGTGAGTAGCATGCATAAGACCCTAGGGAGTGCTGGGTGGCATGAGCAATTGTGCCATTCTCCACACCTCTTGAGAATGGCATGAGGTGACATTTTTCAGTTGCAATTGCGGCACTATGGCTGAAATAGAAGCCTGGGGGCAGTGATAACAGTTGGAGGCAATAAAGGCCCCAATCCTGGTCCTGCCATCAGTGAGGGCCACATTGCAGGGCTGGAGCTGTGGCAATTTCAGCTTTGCTTCACACTGCAGCACTCTTCCAATGTGGCATGGTTTGCACTGGGCTTCTCCCATCCCCCTTACCTGCAACTCCATCGACTTAATGACCTACAAGATAGTTTAACCGCTGCAACCAAGAATGCCAGGATTGCAATCATTGAGCAAAGCAGTCATATGACATCTCACTTATTGACCATTTCACTCAATGACTTACTAAGTCTGAATATGAAAAGCCTGGCCTGGCCTGGATTTTCTTCAGCTTTTCACTAAAATCCAGATACTTCCAATACAGTGGTCTCACAGGACAAACATCCTTGATACAGTTTAGACTTGATCCTTCAAATAATGTAATCCTGGGAGAGTTCTGAGCTTGGTGGATCCAAGAACTTATTTCTCTGTGCCTGACATGGGATATGTTGAATTCTTGTACAGCTGCCTAACCATACCATTATGATGCTGTTGTGGCTACAACATAGTACTAGTTCTGCAGCTTAATAAGTCATTCAAACCGATATAAATCCAGAGCACAATTGGAATATACTTACCGCATAAATACCTCCATCATGTGCTTTGTTTCCACCAAGAGCATCAATTTTTTCTCCAGTTTTGCCATCATAAATAATAATCTGTTCAGAATTTTAAAAAGAGACTATCTTGGAAAAGTTAATTTATGGATTGCATTATAGTAAACACTAATATTTCAAGAAAAAAAACACCTTTAGCATAAATCAATGAGTAAAAAATCTGTTTCTTTGTAACACAAGAGCTAAGAAGCATGCAGGCCTTGCTAACAATAGAAAGAATCCCTTTTCCACAGCTACATGCATTTCTTTTTCATGTAGTTACTGCCATGTTTATTCTTGGAAAGAAGCAGTTGGCATCAGAGTTGGGTCGGCACTGGAACCTTAGGTATCAGACTTTTAAAAAGTATGATTTCAACCACTGCATTATCAATAGCAGTGACTAGCTACCATTTGAGTATCTCACAGGACCATAGACCACCTTCCAAAGCATATATGGAAAGTAAGTCTGCCTGAGGAAGACCTCCTCCAAATGCTTGTACCACTACTAGAGACAAACTATGGTTGAGAACTGAGAGTCAGTTCCAAGATGGTGCACTCAAGGATGGCAAGAGACTTTTGTCTATAGGTAGTCCTTGACTTATCACAGTTAAGCCCAACATTTCTGTTGCTGAGACATTTGTTAAGTGAATTTTGCCCCATTTTATGATCTTTCTTGCCACAGTTGTCAAGTGAATCACTGCAGTTGATAAGTAGTAACACAGTTGATAAGTGAATCTGGCTTCCCTATTGACTTTGCTTGTCAGAAGATTGCAAAAGATAATCATGTGACCTTGGGACACAGCAACATTTATAAATATAAACCAGTTGCCCAGCATCTGAAGTTCGATCACATGATCATGGGGAAGCTGCAAAGGTCATAACTGAAAAACAGTCATCAGTCACATTTAGCAGTACTGTTGTAACTTTGAACGGTCATTAAATGAACTGTTGCAAGTCGAGGACTACCTGTATTTCTTCTCTCTCAATCTCTCCTTAGTGCTGTTCTTTTTAACATCGGTACAAGGTCTCCATCTTTCTTGGTATTATTTTTTTCCCTTCTGCCCATTGTTCTCACTTTCTTTACTACTAGAATATTTATGCCCATCCACATCCTAGCAGTATGATTCTCAATGTAACTACTTGAGAAAGAATAACTGCTTTTCTGTAAATTCAAGCAAATATATTCATTGGAATGGTTCTATTCTCGTGTGAAATGCTTTTCATATGAAATGCTTTTAAAACTCTGATTCTTTTGTTGATGCTGAATATATTTCTTTAAAAGGAAACTACTGTATATAAGAGGCATCAGATACAACCACATTAAATGTTCCATTTTAATGCATGAGAATTAGAACCCAGACTAAAGTGAGTCATGTGCTCTTGAAAATAGGTCCAATAACTTATTAGGGATTAAACTGACACCTGTTTCATTCAAAGCATGCCTTGCATTTTATTATTATTATTTTTACCTGGCCATCTGCACTGGCTGTAGCAAGTCTATTTCCATCAGGAGAGAACCTCACACAGTTAACAAAGCGGCTGTGGTCCTAAAGGAGAAAGAAATACACAGTATGAACATTATACTAGTTGAGATGGGTGGCAAACAGTCTAATAAATAAATAAATGTATAGCAGAGTATCCTGCTTCTGAAGCTCATAAACAGTATCCTCCAGATGCACAAAATATCTGATATTTCAGTCTTATCCATCAAACTGCTGAGAATGATTACTGGCAGTTCACGGGAGGCAGGCTAAGAGATCATATTCAGAGGATAGGAATATACAAATTATGTTGTCTGGAGAAATTAGGATTAAAGAAAAATTCATAATATGTTTATCTTTGTATCAGGCACATTATTGGTGGAGATACAAGAAGTCAGTGTTAAATCTTATTAAGCACTTCACAGGCTGACACAGAAGGCTAGTTTGTGGCCAACCATTTCCCAGACAAAGCATGGTACCCATTTTCCACAGCAATAAAGTCAGAAGCCCCCTTCAAAGATGGCAAAGTCTGAAGCTTGCATGTTAATCTACGTTATTTCCTAAGCATGGGAAATAATGAAATAGGAATACTTTTAAGGTGTTGAAAAGGTCTAAAGTTCAAAAATATGCAGATGTTGCTTATCTTATCTAAAACTACTGCATCTGTACAGGCTTCTCTGAGACTTTAACATATTTACTACAAATGCTTTTCATCCTCTGTTTGTATAAAGGAGCTTTCAGACCCCATTCCAGAAGCAATACCTCACTGACATACTGTAGATGCAGGCCCTCTACAACAGTCCTCCATAAGTAAAGTTGCCTATTTCTCAAGGATGTGGAAAGTGCTTTCAGCTACCACAAGAAGGTGAGAGAAGATTCTGACCACAAAGCTGGACTCTGCGTAGGAAAGAAAACAAACTCACGCTAATGGTGAACTGGAATTTGAATGGTGGTCCTTCAAAGAAAGCAGCACAGTTGTCATCGCTGCCAGTTGCTAAGCGATACGGCCTTGTCTGTTTAATGTCCACTGTATTTATTACTTTGTTGTGACCCGCAAGCTCACCTACTGAAGAACCAGTATCCCACAAGAAGACTGCTCCAAATCTATTTATGCAAAACAAAGACTTAATGAAATAGGAATACTTTTAAGGTGTTGAAAAGGTCTAAAGTTCAAAAATATGCAGATGTTGCTTATCTTATCTCTCTCTTATTTTCTTCCTTCCTACTTAATAGTTTTATCATATTATTTAGTGTAATTTAAGAATAAAATAAAAAGGTTCTCAAAGATGAACAAAAACAGGCTGCAATACCAACTGATTTTCTGCAACAACTGCTAAAGATATAATTAATTCTATCACTTTACACAAAAAAGAATTTTATCTACAACCAAATAATTTGAAATAAAACTTCTTTGCATGATGAATACCAGCAAAGCAAAGCATGAGTTTCTTATTGACATAAATTATTGCTTTATTTACAAATACCTAATTCCTGAAAAGATATACCGTATATACTTGAGTATAAGCCGAATTTTTCAGCCCACTTTTTGGGCTGAAAAATTCCACTTCGGCTTATACTCCAGTCAACAAAAAAACTTACTGAGGACTTGTGCGCGGCCGAGGCTTTGGAGCTTCCGGGATCGCGCTCACCTCTCCCAAGCCACCGCCGTCCGGAGACCTGCCGAAGTTTGGGGAGGTTTGGGGAGGTGCGCGCGCACCTCCCCAAAAGTCCCCAAACGAAGCCGGGTCTCCGTTCCTCTGCGCCCTGCCTGCCTGCTTCTTTCCACAGCGGAAAGAAGCAGGCAGGCAGGGGGCGGAGGAACGGAGACCCGGCGACGTTTGGGGAGGTTTGGGCGCCTCTCCAAATATCCCCAAACGTCGCCGGGTCTCCGTTCCTCTGTGCCCTGCCTGCCTGCTTCTTTCCACAGCAGAAAGAAGCAGGCAGGCAGGGGGCGGAGGAACGGAGACCCGGCGACGTTTGGGGAGGTTTGGGCGCCTCTCCAAATATCCCCAAACGTCGCCGGGTCTCCGTTCCTCTGTGCCCTGCCTGCCTGCTTCTTTCCACAGCGGAAAGAAGCAGGCAGGCAGGGGGCGGAGGAACGGAGACCCGGCGACGTTTGGGGAGGTTTGGGCGCCTCTCCAAATATCCCCAAACGTCGCCGGGTCTCCGTTCCTCTGTGCCCTGCCTGCCTGCTTCTTTCCACAGCGGAAAGAAGCAGGCAGGCAGGGGGCGGAGGAACGGAGACCCGGCGACGTTTGGGGAGGTTTGGGCGCCTCTCCAAATATCCCCAAATGTCGCCGGGTCTCCGTTCCTCTGTGCCCTGCCTGCCTGCTTCTTTCCACAGCAGAAAGAAGCAGGGAGGCAGGGGGCGGAGGAACGGAGACCCGGCGACGTTTGGGGAGGTTTGGGCGCCTCTCCAAATATCCCCAAACGTCGCCGGGTCTCCGTTCCTCTGTGCCCTGCCTGCCTGCTTCTTTCCACAGCAGAAAGAAGCAGGGAGGCAGGGGGCGGAGGAACGGAGACCCGGCGACGTTTGGGGAGGTTTGGGCGCCTCTCCAAATATCCCCAAACGTCGCCGGGTCTCCGTTCCTCTGTGCCCTGCCTGCCTGCTTCTTTCCACAGCAGAAAGAAGCAGGGAGGCAGGGGGCGGAGGAACGGAGACCCGGCGACGTTTGGGGATATTTGGAGAGGCGCCCAAACCTCCCCAAACGTCGCCGGGTCTCCGTTCCTCCGCCCCCTGCCTCCCTGCTTCTTTCTGCTGTGGAAAGAAGCAGGCAGGCAGGGCACAGAGGAACGGAGACCCGGCGACGTTTGGGGATATTTGGAGAGGCGCCCAAACCTCCCCAAACGTCGCCGGGTCTCCGTTCCTCCGCCCCCTGCCTGCCTGCTTCTTTCCGCTGTGGAACGAAGCAGCCTGAACGAAGCAGGCTGCTTCTTTCCACTGCGGAACGAAGCAGCCTGCCTGCTTCTTTCCGCTGCGGAACGAAGCAGCCGGCGGCGGAGGCTTGCAGAACGGCGGATCGGCTTATACTCAAGTCACCAACTTTTTCCAGTTTTGGGGGGTGAAATTGGGGGTCTCGGCTTATACTCGAGTCGGCTTATACTCAAGTATATACGGTATTCTGTGTATTTATATAAGGATGCTGGAATGAAAAATAGACATAATATTTTATAGTCAAACACTCCATATAAGGAAAAAAAGAGGCTGACAACATTGAAAACTAAAGAAGAAAATATAGTGCCAATATTTCTGGACATAAAGCAGCAAGACCTCATTATAGCAAAACTGAAATCAACTCTCTTTTTTCCTAGAATTTCTCCACTTTTTGACATTTAAGAGCTTTATAGTAACATAAAAAATGGTTGATGCTGAACTACAGCGAAGAGATAAATGTACATACAACAACAAAGGAATATTAGATTTTACATATTAGATAACCTTTATTGTCATTTTTTACTGTGGACACAATGGCACACATTAAAAATGAAATTTAGTTGCTTGCTCTCGAAGTGTACACATAAATAACACACACTTAAACATACTATATACAACATAAATACAGACCTACACCCTTATATATAAGTAACATATAACTATTAATAACTGTCCATTCTGAATATATAACAGAAAGAGGAAGCTTTAGGGTTCACATAGATATGACTACCCACAAAATTCTGTTATAAATGGAGATTTCTTAGAATTTAGAATTCTTTAAAATTCCACTTCAGCTTTGGATGTGGAAATTTAAAAACAAAAGCTAGAATTTAGTGACCTAAGAAATAATTCTTGCACCAACCACTTTCCCATGTTGTCCCACCTCATTTTAAACAGCGATACATTTTACTATTTTGAATTCCAACAGGATGAGTCCCATGAATTAATTGATAGGGTAGATTTAACACAACAAGCCTTTGCCATTATTGTCATTAAAAAGGGAGTGTTTTGCTTATGGAGTCCAAGAGGATGCATTCTCAAGAAAGATTCAGCTCTTAAAGAAGTACATTTCATCTGGAAATTAAAAACCCAAAGTTGTTAAGAATAAAGAATATAAGGGATTGAATAGAACTTGGGGCTTACTAACTTTTCCCTTCCTTCTCCAACAGCAGCAATTCTCTTGCTATCTTCAGTCCATGCAATATCTTTTATCTTTCCTGCAAATGGCTGATATTCATATTTTAATAGATGTTCCTTCTGTGTGGTGTCCCAAATTCTAAGCTTTCCAGAGATATCTGTCAAAGCACAAACACACACACACAAATTTGTCAAGCAAGATTAAAATACTGCATATTTATCAGATCCTAACTTTCAAAATTTAAGATATACCAGCTCTAAAGTACTCATATGCCTGCTATTGAACAAACATATTATTTCTGCTTTTATTTGGTATCTATTAAGTCTTTCTGCTCAAAAGGAGTATTCAAGATGGCTTTACAAATTATAGCATATGCTGAATATGGACAATAAAATAATAAAATCATGAATAATAAAACCATTGTCCATTAAAGTCTGGCCAAAGAGATACTATTCTTCTCAGGATGTAAAAAACGGGGATCAAATCCATGTTGCAAGAGTGCATTCACAGCTACAGGAGAAAGCTCTCTTCTGCTTCTGGATTTTTAATGACCAGAACAATTGTTAACAGGAGTTAGAAGCCTCAAATAGTAAGGACCTAAGTAGTAAGGACTTAAACAAAGGTTAAATTTATATCAATTAACTAACATTAAAAATGAGTACCTTGTATTGTATCTAGAGGACAAGTGACAATTAATACAGTTTTTAATACAGTGGTGATATGCTCATATATTGCACTGAGGACTGGTTTTGTACCAAGGGCAAGTTCTGAATATTTTTTAAAGGCCAAGACCATATAGAATGCATTGCAGTATTCAAATAATGTATGAACAAACATGGAATATCTCTGGACCCAGAATGTGCCAAATAATAACACCTGCTCAATCTGGAACCTGCAGACACTGGGACAGGAGCTCAGTAGCATCACATGGCTGGCCCAGGACTAAGTTGTACAATAGGGTATAAGCAGCATGCTGAAAGTATCAGACCATGGACTAAGAGATGACTCATAAGTGTGAAAAATAGTCATGTCACTTTTTTCAGTGCTGTTGTAACTTTGAACAGTCACTAAGCGAACTGTTGTACTCTATCACTTTTTTCCTTTTTTGGGGGGGGGCTCATCAAGTTTTTCATACCTTGGTACGCAACTGGTGGTACTCAGATATTCCCATATCCTAAAAATGGTACAATGGGGGAAAAAGTTGAAAAGTTCTGAGCTAGAGAACCACTGCAACTTGGTGACCTTCCCCTCCAAACCTTGCAGGCTACTGCAATCAACAGTACTGAAAGTTACTGAGAGATCAGGGAGCCTGAGGACAGATGTACTAGCCCTATCCTGCCAGATGGCCTGGACCTTCATATAGACGTTACATAAAATCCTCTTAAAAAAAGAAGTATTAAATAAAGCCCACTTCATTTTATGGAGATCTATGCTAAATTTCAAGAAAGCAACATATTACGCTGTACCCTTTAATCTTTTCCCTGCGTTGCTTGATTTATATAATTTAAGCTCCTCAAAGGAGGCTACGGGATTTTTTGTGAAACTAATCTCTTTTTGTCACTTCGCTGTAATTTCAACATTTACAAAAAGGCAGTTACTCCCTCAACCCCAGCTTTATTTACATTCTTCCACTGCCTGGACTGAATCAATATATTTGTTCATGTGCTTTTATCTTTAGTGCTTAGATGGATAAATTCTTATTTAAGCATATACTTTGTGGATGAAATTAAAATATTTATATATTGTTTCCTATTTAGAAAGTTAAAGCAATTCTCATTCAGTTACAAATTGGAGGAAGCTGACAACTTTTCTAATGGCAGAAAGAAAGGCTGGAACATCTGCTTAATTTACCAAATTCATTTTAATGTAAAATGTATGTAACTGTGGCTATATTAGACATTATAAGAAACAAATAAAACTGCACTGCTGATTTAATAAATAAGCAAAAGAAGGATGTCAATTCTTGCATTTTATTTATTTTCTTTATGGTAAAAGAGAAAAAAATCACTGCAATTTTTACAAGGCAACTTCATTCTGGGGCTAAAAATACCCTAGGTACACTTTGCACCAAGCAGAAAGCTATTATGTAATGTTTACATCACAATAGCATCTGCAAGTACAGTGTGCTTACATATTTGTGAATCCTTTGGAATTTTCAATATTTCTGCATAAATATGACCTAAAACATGATTTGTTCTCTACACAACTCCTAAAACTAGATAAAGACAACAACAAATCAATCAAAAACATGATATGTCTTCACTTATTCATTGAGGAAAATGATTCAAAGCCACATATATTTTGTCTTTGGCAAAAGTATGTGAACTTCTGCAATGTTCAGTTCAGCAGGAGAGAAAATTAGAATCAGCGATTTCAATCAATGGAATGATAATAGGTGGGAGGATGTTTACTTAAAAAAATTCTGCGTGTTCATTATGAAAGTCCCAGAATTCCTGAGTCAGCTATGCTGAGGAGAAATGGAAAGTTTCCATGCTTAGCCATGCTGGCTCATGAGTTCTGGGAGTTGAAGTCCACAAGTCATAAAAGAGCCAAGGTTGCCTACCCTTGGTCTAGCCTTCCTGCCTCTGGACCCTGGATGACTTGCCATCATTGATAAACTATGAATTCTGAATTGTACCAGAAAGTTCTACAGGAAAGTGTCATGGTATCTGTCATGAACTAGGCTTAAGAGAAAGTGGATCATGCAGCAAAACAGCAACCTAAAGTGTACAAATTATAGGACCAAAAAATTAAGAAAGCAGAAGAAATTTAATGTTTTGGAAAAGCAAGCCAAAATTCTAGCCTTAATTCCATTGAAATGTTGTGGAAGAACTGAAGCAAGCAATTCATGTGAGGAAACTCCCCAACATCCCTGAAATAAAGCTGTTCTGTAAGGAGGATATGAGTTAAAACTTATCCAGCTGGTATGCAGGACTGATCAAGAGTTATTGGAAATATTTAGCTGAAGTTATTGCTGGCTGGGGTAGGGGTCACAAAGTTACTGAAAGCAAAGATTCATATACTTTGCCATACACAAATATGTATATTGGATCATTTTCCTCAATAAATAAATGAATTTGTGAGGACAATGGATGGCATTTTAGGTCATATTTATAGAGAAATACTGAACATTCAAAAATTTAAGTACTACTGTTCTTCTCTTTGTCTCGTCTCCAAGATTAGCTGATAGCACACAGAAAAGGGGCATGGGGGTGGAAGGGGAAATGAGGTTTAGAGTAGAAGCACATCTAAATCCACCAATGAAAGAATCATGAATGAAGGCAAATATATGTGTCCTAGGATAATGTTCAGGATCCAATTTGAAACAGTCACTGGGACCAGAGGTTTAGTCTTCCAAGCTTTCAGACTCGTGCTAGACCCATCCTCAGGAAACCTCTCTCTACCCAAATGGTGTTTTGGACTAATCTATGCACAACATTTATGTCATGCCTGGCTGTGTGGCTTTCTTTTAAAATGGTCCATTGGGGTGTTGATGGCCGGCTATTAAGTTTTTAGCTATTGTTTTCTTGTGTTGCCATGCCCTTGGCTCCTATTCTATGCATTTCTTCCTTTCTCTTCTTTGCATGTTACACAGGCATCTTGTAATAAATGCTTGTGGGTACCCATTCTGCCTGAATTGTTCACAGAGGTACATTCTGGTCTCAGTGACTGACCCAGATTGGATCCTGCAATGAAAGAATCATTCAAAAGATTCACATGCAGTCTCTTAGCCCAAGAATACAATATTGATACAGTATTATACCAATAACAGCAAATTAAAAGAGCCCTGATAGCACAGGGGTTAGATTGCAATATTGCAGACTTGCTCTCTCCACAGCCTGAAGTTTGATTCTGACCAGCCTCAAGCTTGATTCAGCCTTCCATCCTTTCAAGATCTGTAAAATGAGGAGCCAGATTATTGAGACAATATGCTGGCATTGTAAACCGTTCAGAGAGTGCTGTAAAGCACTATGGAGCAGTATATAAGTCTAGGACCTAGGTGGCATTGCTGTTGATAAGTGTACAACACTGAAAATCATAAAAAACCACAAGGAAGCAGAGAAACATACTTCTTGATGGGCATAAGTGAACATGACCCTGCATGGGATTACAAAGAAATGCATATTTACACTTTTACACTCTACCTCCAGATGCGATGTAAAAACCACTGGGTGCATACTTGGCCACCACAACTTGATGGGCGTGTTCAGTATAGATGTCAGCAATTGCTGGATTCTGTAAGAGAAATAGAACTTCAAAATGTAACTTTTCAAAAAACAGAAGTTCCCCATTCATTGTCAATTATCCATTTTTGCTAGCTGATCCGATAAAAGATTCTTTGCCACTATGGGATAGTATTAATATCTGGCTTGTGATAGCTTCAGACATGTCTCTGCTAATTAGATGCCTGTCCAGGGAGGGCATTTGGGAAAGGGGGGCAGACAGAAGGTTCTTGCCCCAACAAAGTACAAGACAGGGGCAAGTGGCTTTCTCAGGAGCAGCTCCCAATCTAGAAAATAGCTTGTTCCTGAGGAAGGCTGAGCTTCTAGTTTCCTACTTGCTTTCTACAAAGTGTTCAAGATATTTTTATTTTTTAATTGTATAAGGTTTTTGAGGGCTATGTCCTATTTTTATGTAGAGGGAGGGAGAAATGGTTCTTATCCTTTTAAGCCACTTACTCTTTGGAACTGAGTAGCTAAAAATAATACTGTATTATTATTGCTGTTGTTGTTGTTATTATTATTATTAATTCCCAGAACAATGATAATGAATCATGCCCATCATCTAAGCAGCAATGTTGACAGACTCTATTTACCAGGAAAATAGGTGGGCATGAAATGTTGCAAGTATATCAGATGGCTGAAAATCAAAAAGGGCATTGGAAGAAGAAGATGCCCTGAAGCTAGTACATCAGGTAGGGCTACTGAATACTGGAGAGACCAAACTGGCTTTCAAAAAAGATCAAATGAAGAACAGAAAGGAGGCATGGTCAGTACATTAAAGAAAATGGCAGGGACAACAGAAGAAAGAGACAGAGGGGCTAAGACACAAGACCAACCCTTAAAAACAAATGCATACAAGGACAGAATTGAGAAGATAGCAACAAATAGCAAGTGCCATCTCTACAAAAAAGCTGAAGAAACAGTGGGTCATCTAATTAACTAATCACTGGAATGCAATCCCCTGGTAAGTGGGCCAACTGACCCCATAACCATGCCCATAGAACTGTCGATCCCAGGCACAGGCAAGAAAATGGCCCTCGTGGCGCTGTTGGACTCAGGATGAACTTAGAGCCTAATAAGCCCAACTTAGTCGAAAATTAGGGGTTCCCCTAAGGAAACTCAAATATCCAATCACTTTGTCAGTTCGATGGGTCCATGGCAGGGGGCATTCCAGAAAGCTTTGTCACCAAGCCCTTGGGACTGACCATGGGAAGCCACTCAGAGACTTTAGCTTTCATTGTGGCTCCCGGTATGGAATGGCCTCTTGTCCTTGAGCTAACCTGGTTAAAGAAATGGAATCCCCTTACTGACTGGAGAAGGGTGACTAAAATTTCCAAAGAGGAGAACCCCTACCCAAAGTATGCATGGTTATAAAGTAGAGGGCTGGAAGCGGGAATTGGCATCTGCCTTGAGAGAGCAAGGGCTACAGGGCATTCCAAAAGAATATCATGACCTGGCTGAGGGGTTTCAGTGAGAAGAGGTCGGACAAGCTCCCGCCTCACCGACCTATGGACTGTGCAATTGAGATCATCCCAGGGGTCAAGCTACCAAAACCGAAACTATATTCCATGACTTCCAGGGAGTTAGATCAGCTACGCAAGTTCATCAATAAGAATTTGACCCAGGGGTTCAACTGGCTAGACCCCAGGTGGAAGCCTGTTCTATTTCAGGAGAAAAAGGATGGATCTCTTCTCGTATGTGCTGATTATAGAAGACCTGTGAGAGGCTATTGTATCAGAATCAAGGAAGGGGATGAATGGAAAATTGCCCCCTGGAGTGTTTCCAGTTCAGGGTGCTCCCCTTTGGACTACTGGGGGCACCAGCAGTGTTCAAACAACTGATTAATGAAGTCCTCCATGAACACCTGTATAAGAGGGTTTTGGTGTACTTGGACAATATCTTGATCTACAACGAGATGAAGGCAGAGCATATGAAACTGGTTGGAGTGGTCTTAAAGAAACTCTGCTCTGTCAAACCATATGCCGAACTCTCAAAGTGTGAATTTCATAAGGATAGAATTGACTTTTTGGGTTACCGCATTTCGCAGAAGATAGATCCAGAGAAGGTGCGGGCTGACATGGATTGGACCCCTCCCCGCACCAGGAAACAGTTACAAAGTTTTCTGGGATTTCCCAACTTTTACAGACAATTTATCCCCTCATTTGCACAGATTGAGCTCCCCATTACAAATCTATTGAAAACTAAGGGAGAAAGTAAACTGAAGCCTAGCCAGCCGTTAAAATGGACTGCAGAATGTCAAGCCGCATTCAAAAAATTTAAGAGACTCTTTTCCACGGAGCCGGTGCTCAGGCACCCGGACCCGGAAAAAACATTTGTGATTCAAGAGGATGCTAGTGATGTAGCCGTAGGTGCGGTACTACTTCAGAAGAACCAGGAGGGTCACTTGAAGCCCTGCGCTTACACATCCAAGAAATTAACTGAGACTGAACAGCGGTGGGCTGCTTGGGAGAAGGACGCTTATGCAGTGCAATGGCCCTTCCTAGCTTGGAGGCATTTTTTAGAGGGGAGTAAAATTCCTTTTCAGGTCTGGACTGATTGTAAGAACCTTGAAGTGCTAAAAACCCCTAGGAAGCTGTCTCCGAAACAGGCATGCTGGACCCAGCACTTCCACCGATTTAACTTCTCCATCCACTATTTCCCGCAATATAAGAGTGTGAAGTCGGGAACAGTTAAGTCTCTATTTTCTGCACACCAGTTGGCAGCCCTGGTCACAACGAGCATCCAGACTAAGAGCTCTATGCCGATTGATAACAAAGTGGTTGAGGAGTTCAAAAAGGTGCTAGAGAATGATGAGTGGTTTCGGGACCATAAAAACCTCTGGGTCAGGGGGAGCTATACGTTCCTGTGAACCAGAGACTAAAGATTATGCAGGTGTGCCATGATGTAAAGTCAGTGGGTCATTTTGGGTTTGTGAAAAGCCTCCACTTTTAAGTAAGACAATTTTGGTGGCCTTCCTTAAAAAAAGGACATTGAAAGCTATGTAACTAGTTGCCATACCTTCACAGCAGCTAAATGAAGGCAAGAGAAAATGCCAGGGGCTCCTACAGCCAGTGGTGAGCCCTTCAGCACCCTGGAGAGAGATTTCTATGGACTTTATTGTGGAGTTCCCCAAAAGCACAAGAAACACTGTCATTTGGGTCATTACTGATTTGTTCTCGAAACAGGCCCATTTTATCCCATGTCAGAAGATCCCAACTACAAAAACTTCAGCTAAATTGTGCAGCATATCTATCAACTACATAGGGCCTCACAATGTATAATATTGGATAGGGGTGTCCAATTCACTTCTAAGTTCTGGAAAGCCTTTCTGGATCTTCTGGGTTCTGATTAAAGACTGCCATCTAGTCATCATCCTCAAACAATTGGGGGAAACAGAACAAATGAAATATGTTCTAGAATAATACCTTAGATGATTTAATAATTATCAACAAGATAACTGGACCAATTTGTTACCATTTGCTAAAGTGGCCTATAACAATGCAGTGCACTCCAGCACCAGCTTCACTCCCTTCTAAGTGGCTAATGGACAGCGTTTCCTCCCTATGCCTGAATTGCCTGCTAATGATTATACCCATTATGGCTGAGGGTGAGCAACACTTTGAAATCAAGGACATTCTAGACTTTCATAAACATCATGGGTCCACTCAGTTTTAGTTGCCTGGAAAGATCTTCCTGCTTTGCAAAATGAGTGGGTCTATAAGAAGCACATTAAAGCTCCTAGGTTACTCAAATGCTTTCATGAGCGATATCCCGATAAACCTGATATGTTTGTTTCCTCTCTTCCTTCTTTATTTTACAGGTGGATCTGTCATTTTTAGGGGGGGCATATGTCAGGACCCCTCAAATAGATTTGCCTACAGTTTATTGATTGTATGCCTATGTATTCTTTTTGGGGGCCTGCCATTCTCTTGGGAGGGGGGCTGGTTGGTTGGGGGAATGTATTTACCTTGCTCTGCTTTGCCCTCCCTCTGTGTAAAAGGAATGTGGCTTGAAAACATCTTCTTATCTCCAGACAACAGAGCCTGGGACCATTGGGAAACGAAACCGAGAGAGTAGTTGAAAAGGGCGCTAAATCACTAGGTTCTCAAAACAACCTAGTACCTACAGATTGGCTGGATTTCAAAAGGATGATTGGACACTGTGGGGATGAGACCTGAATGGGCTTTTTGATGTAACCTTTCGTGCACAAAATCTTCAGACCTTGCTTTGCCTTCCTGCTATCACTAACTCTCAATAAAAGTTCCTTTTGTAACAATGCCTGTTTCAAGGGTTCTGCTTCCTTGGGAGATCTAGTTGGGGCAGGTCCTTACATAGTTGCTGCAAGAAGATCATACAAACAGCAACATGGCAAAGTAACAAAAATGGTGCATTGTAAGATCTGCAAGAAATACCATTTGCTGCAGGCAAAAAGTGGTGGGACCATAAAATAGAGAAAGTAATAGAAAATGAAGAAGCTGAAGTGCTCAGGGACTTTAGAATTCAAACAGACAGGCACCTGCCACATAACAGGCCAGACTTAACAAATGTTGATAAGACAAAAAAGTCTGGATAGTGGACATGGTAGTACCTGGAGATAGCAGAATAGAATACAAAAGAAAGAACTGGGGAACGTAACAAAATATAAAGACCTGCATATATAAATAGAATGACTGTGGCAAAAGAAACAAAGATAGTGCCTATAATAATAATTGCCTGAGGTGCAATCCCAACACAACTGGAACACCGCTTGAATATCATCAGCACTGAGAAATTCACCATCAGTCAATTGCAAAAGGCAGCTTTACTCAGAACACTTACATCCTGTGACAATACCTCTAACACTGTCAAACATCACCATCTGCCTATCCCAGGTCCTTGGGAAGGACTCTATAAGTGGATAAAAATGCCACATGCCAATCTAAACATCTGGCTGACTATGCCACGAATCATATAATATATTGTTCTGTTCTGTTCCATTCCATCTAAAATATCTCATAAGCATATCCCAAGAAAACAATTATCCATTTAAAGTGGCAATGAGGTGGCCAGATTCATGCGAGGCAAAATCACATTTCTGAAGCCCAATCCAGCAGATCATTGCCAGGTTCTTTATCCCCGTAACAAATACCTCTTGATCATTTTCTAAAGAACTCAGTGACCATATAAAAAGGGGCCAAAAAAATTGCTTTGGACTTAGTTGTCCCCAACTTTCAATGTCTGGTGTCTCCAACAGATCACCCTAACCCTACCTTCCCCTCCGCCAGTACTCCCACCATTGGAACTCACTTTCTTACAGTTTAATATTACTTTGAACCAGGGCACAGTTGGTTAAACAAATTATCAGTAAAATACTGGCTAACTATAACTAGTCCTTGATTTAGTTTCCCCCATTGACTCCTCTTGTCGGAAGCCAGCTGGGCAGATGGCAAATGGCAATCACATGCTGATTGCTAAGCGCCCAAATTTTGATCATGTGACTGACCATTGGGATACTGCAATGGTAATTTTCAGTGCTGTTGTAATTTTGAATTGTTGCTAAATGAATGGTTGTAAGTTGAGGACTCCCTGTAACTACAAACTGGGATGCTGATCCTCATACTTTTTCGTTTCTGCAAGTATCTTAGGACAGTCATTTCCAGCGCCAATGTACAACTCTGCTCACATGCATAGGAAGGGAAATGCTGAACATCTAGAAGCACCCAGAAGCCCAGAGAACCTGACTGAGAAAGCCAAATGCCTCCTTGCTGAACTCAGGGAGCTTTCTATAGTTCAGGCAACAAAAAGTGGGCTTTTTCTAGAGGTTTTCATAAACATATTTTTAAAAATTGTTTTGCAGAATATTTTCCATTTTAAAGTAAAAAAAATTGTGGGAGGATATTAGTGTAATAATTTATTAAAGTTGTAACTTATTTTTCTGGCTGCTTCTTTAAAAATATATTTATATTCCTTCAAACATGCTAGAATGTATTTGGGTCCAGTTGAATAGAGTTCCATTTTGGTTATGTAACTATTGTATTTGGTCACCATTTTATATTTCATATTTATTTTTTATTATATATCAATGTATGACCTGAGCAGTTCTATAATTCATTAAAGATAAATAAATAACATAAAACTGATGTGATTTACTGAATTATGATACCTTAAAAGTAATCCTACTATTCTAATAAAACTATTTCTAAACATAAATTGTCAGTTTGCATAGAGCATTAAAAACAAAAATAGAAGTACTTTTCCTTATAGAAATTCAGGTTTTAGCAAATTTTCAGATTACATTTTATCTCAAGATGCAATTTAAATCTGACTGATGAAATCTGATGAATCACTGAGTGCTGAATGATGAACCCCTCAAGATAGATGGCACTCAATATGCTACTGAAAAAGTTGTGAAGATCTTTTGGAGTACTACTATGCATCCCTGAAAATAAGACCTGGTCTTTTTCTTTGCCTACAAAAGAGGCACCAGGTCTTATTTTTGGGGGGAGGGGTCTTTTCCAATCACCTTGCAGCAGTGGCAGCAACAGCCCCACCCTGCTAGCCTACTTCTTTTGTGGCTGAAGGAGCACCTTCATTCTGCAGCTGAGAAGGGAGCTCGGGCCTGCATTTCACTGTCAGAGGCCTTTCCAGAAGGTCTGTGCAGCCAAGAACTGAGCTACAGATTGAGTCCATAGCTTGGCTGCACAGGCCTTCCAGAAACGCCTCTGACTGCAAAATGCAGGCCCAAGCTCCATTCTCAGCTGCAGAATGAAGCTGTTCCTTTGGCCGCAGAAGTGGGCCGGCAAGGCAAATGTCGATCCATGGGAGGCCTGGCTACAATGGTAAGCTCTGCCCTAGCTTGATTTTTAGGCATGCACCTCACCCCAAAACTAGGGCTTATTTTGGGGGTAGGGCTTATATTAGGCCTTCCCCCCAAAATCAAGCTAAGACTTATTTCTGGGGTAGATCTTACTTTTGAGGAAACACAGTGGTGATATTTATGTTGTGGCTAGGTTAAATTCAGGACACCTAGTTGCCATCAGATAAATAAAATTTTCCTGCATAGAAAAAGCTGCAAAGACATGATTACAGAATGAACTTGCTTAATACAGTGAAAGAAGAAACAAACAGACAACACAACACTGACATCTTAGGCATCAGGGAATTGAAATCAACTGAAACTGGATGCTTGCAGAGAAAACACTATACTGTTTTACAGTTGCAAAAAAAAGTATGTGAACCCTTTGGGATTACGTGGAGTTTTGCATGAATTGGCCATAAAATGCACTCTAAACGTCTTGTAAGTCACAATAGAAAAACACAGTCTGCTTAAAATAATACTACACAAACATTAGCTGTTGTCATGTTTTAATTGAACATAAGATGGAAACATTCACAGTGCGGGGTGGAAAAAGTATGTGAACCCCTAGCCTAATGACTTCTCCAAGAGCTAACTGGAGCCAGGAGTGAGCCAACCTTGACTCCAATCAGTGTGATGATATTGGATGTGTTGCTGACAGCCGTCCTGCCCTTTAAAAACACACACCTGTTTTGGGTTTACTGGTCTCAAGAAGCACTGTCTGATGTGAACCATGCCTTGCAGAAAAGAGCTCTCAGAAGACCTACGATCAAGAATTGTTGACTTGCATGAAGCTGGAAAGGGTTACAAAAGTATCTCCAAAAGCCTTGATGTTCATGTGTCCACGGTAAGACAGACTGTCTACAAATGGAGAAAGTTTAGCACTGTTGCTACTCTCCCTAGGCGTGGTCGTCCTGTAAAAATGACTGCAAGAGCACAGCGCATAATGCTTAATGAGGTAAAGAAGAATCCTAGAGTGTCAGCTAAAGACCTACAGAAATCTCTGGCACATGCTAACATTTTGTTGACACATCTACAATAAGGAAAACTTTAAACAAGAATGGAGTACATGGGAAGACACCACGGAGAAAGCCATTGCTGTCCAAAAAAAATATTGCAGCACGTTTGAAGTTTGCAAAAGAGCACCTGGATGTTCCACAGCATGACTGGCAAAATATACTGTGGACAGATGAAACCAAAATTGAGTTGTTTGGGAAAAACACACAACACTATGTGTGGAGAAAAAAAGGCACAGCACACCAACATCAAAACCTTATCCCCACTGTAAAACATGGCAGAGGGAGCATCATGGTTTGGGGCTGCTTTGCTGCCTCAGGGCCTGGACGGATTGTTGTCATTGATGGGAAAATGAATTCCAGAGTTTATCAGGACATTTTGCAGGAAAACGTACGACCATCTGTCCGCCAACTGAAGCTCCGCAGAGGATGAGTGATGCAACAGGACAATGACCCAAAGCATACAAGTAATTCAACAAAACAATGGCTTCAACAAAACAGAATACACCTTCTGGAGTGGCCCAGAGTCCTGACCTCAACCCGATTGAAATGCTGTGGCATGACCTTAAGAGAACGATTCACACCAGACATCCCATGAATATTGCTACACTGAAACAGTTTTGTGAAGAGGAGTGGTCCAAAATTACTCCAGATCGTTGTGCAGGTCTGATCTGCAACTACAGGAAACGTTTGGTTGAGGTTATTGCTGCCAAAGGAGGGTCAACCTGTTATTAAGTCCAAAGGCTCACATACTTTTTCCACCCTGCACTGTGAATGTTTCTATCTTATGTTCAATTAAAACATGACAACAGCTAATGTTTGTGTAGTATTATTTTAAGCAGACTGTGTTTTTCTATTGTTGTGACTTACATGATGTGTAGAGCGCATTTTATGGCCAATTCATGCAAAACTCCACGTAATCCCAAAGGGTTCACATACTTTTTCTTGCAACTGTATATGAAAAAAGGAACTTTTCATAATTAAGAAGGTATAATAAGTACAATACTTAACAGAATACAATTGATGATTAAATAATATCAATTCAACTTTGCAGGCAACCTTTTATTATAATACCTATGTACATGGATATCACAGGATGGAATTTACAGAAATCAAACTGACCAAGGAGATATTATAGCAAAAATGTGACTACTGGTTGATATGACTGAACACAAACTGCTCAAGTGCAAATTCCAAGTCAGGTTAAAGCAAAAGAACAACATCAAAGAACAAAGCCAGTTTTCATAATACAATGCACCATTTTTAAAGAAAAGTTAAAGCCTAGAAAGGCTAAGACCTCAAGAAAGATTTTAATAAAGAGTTTCAGAGACTTTTTGGAAAAGACAAGAAGCAATATTACAACATCTAGGATGGAAACAGGTATATTAAAAAATCTTCTAAAAGATCTCTGAACTTAGGAGCATAAATTAGTATGCTACGGGATGCTAAAGTAAGTGATTCAGAAAATATCAAAGATAGAAATATATTAATTCTATAGATTAGAGATGTCCAGATCCAAGATATCTTAGAAAGATCTTCCTACTTACAAGAATATCTTGTACAAGCAAATTAAGTTGCAAAGTTGGAAGGCTACCTGAATTAATGGCAAAACTTTAGTAATATGACAAGCAACAGAAAAAGAATCTATAAAAAGATTCTAATCAAACTGTGCCAGCAAGTATGATTTTAAAACTGGAGCAAGAAACATCAATAACCTGAATTACACCAATGAGACTATTCTCAATAGCTGAAAATCCATATTTGCAAGCTCAATGTTTCTGCTAAAGGGTAATACTGTGTTTCCCCCCAAATAAGGCTAGTTTTTATATATACTTTTTGGACCAAGAGATCCATTAGCTCTGTTTCAAAGTGCCCCATTTGCAAGCACATGAAGCTTTCAGTCTCTGTCATTTCTCTGTCCAGGCGAAAAGTGTTTGGGCGCCTATGGAGCATTTGGAAATGGAGCAATTTGCTCTGTTTCCAAGCACCCGATAGGCACACAAACACTTTGGGGCGCCTTTGGGGCACTTGGAAACAAGAGCAATTTGCTTGGTTCCCAAACGCCCCATAGGGTCCAAACACTGTTAGCCCAGAGGGAGACTGGAAGCTTCGTCTGCTTGCAAATGGGGCACTCTGAAACAGAGCGATTAGCAAGCAGATAATGCTTCCAGTCTCTGTCATTTCTCTGTCCAGGTGAACAGAGTGATTTGCTCCAATCCCAAGGGTCCCATAGGAGCCCAAACACTTTTTGCCCATAAGGAGACTGAAAGTTTCATCTGTTTGCAAATGTGGCACTTTGAAATGGAGCTAATTGGTCTGTTTCAAAATGCCCCATTTGCAAGCAGACGAAGCTTCACGTTTCTGTCATTTCTCCATCTGGGCAACAAGTGTGGGGCGCTTGGAAATGGAGTGGTCCCAGTCAGCTCGCACGTGCTCACCACCTCTTGTGCTGGCCACGCCCATCCCTCCAGGGCTTATTTTTGGGGTAGGGCTTATATTAGGTCCACCCCAAAAAAATCAGGCTAGGGCTTATTTTCGGGTGGGTCTTATTTTTGGGGAAACATGGTACTAATCCATATATGGAGGTTTATAGGACAATTGAATAGTAACCTTTTTATACATGTAATTTCAGCCACTCCAATGCCCAACTCTCACTGCTAACTAGACCCTTTTCCAGAAACTGTTTTGAAAGAAGTCTTTCATGTAAAAGGAAGTCCAAATGACATCATTTGCAACTTTCAGTTCTGGTGAGGTGGGTGGCTATAAATTACCAACTATTTTTTTATTTTCCTTCCCCAAAAGTCCAGATGTTAGAAGAGTCACAGTACTTTTAGTGAACATACTGGGAGAGCTCAGTATGTCAAGCATGCTGATCCTAAGCTCAGGTCATCAAAAAGGATGATATACATTTATTTATTGCCTGGGCCAATTTCTCCTTTTCCTGTTCCCTTCCTTTCTGAGGCCAAGATAGCATAGCCAGTGGACCTAGCCCTTGAAAGATGCTCCTATCTTGACTCTCTTTCCCCTTTTGGTAAAAGGATAATTTTATACAATCTGAACATGCAGTCTCATAACACATGAAACACGAGTTCTGCCACATTGGTTACAATATTAAGGAAAATACAGCATGAAAGTCTTAATATTTGTTTATTTGGTCTTTTGTTCAATGTATCCAGTGCTTTGCATTTTTATATATACATAAATTAAGGGTATGTATAGTTTAAAAATTATTCTGAAAAATTGCTTTGGACTTTATGGAAGTACAATCACAGCTCTTCTCTCCCTGTCATTAAGGCAGTCCCTCTTTTTTCTGTTTCCATTTGAGTAGGAGGGGGGGAAGAAAATCCATTTTAAAGTGACCTTGAGGATGTGAAAAAAGAGGGGCTGCCTTCATGAAGCATGGGGGGGAGCTATGCTTGCAATCCAACGCACTTATTCTGGATCTTTTATGCACACACCCAACTTAACTATATCTCACAGTAATTACAGCCATTGAACTACCCTCTGTTTATCGGATTTTTCTTGCTATTTAGAACTGCCCTCCACTATTCCTACTCTGGATTTCATAACAGGAGTTCTAAAGGCAACCTAGCTGTTGGATATTTTCAGATCGCTTGACTATCAGCTCTGGTGGCTTCTCCACGCCCTCCTAGATCGGCAGATATTTCTTAGCCCAGTTACACAGAAATTACAAAGTCATTGATAAGTGGCTTTTACACGAAAGCTTTAAAATTAGTAAATATAAAAACTAGAATACATTACATCTATGTTTCGAATGATGACAGATTTTCCATTGGTATATAAGAAATTGTTGCCTTTCGGATCTCCGCCAATGATTTTGGAGACCCCCCTTTCGACCTGCGGGAGGCTGGCAAACACTGTTTCTACGAGAGAGAAAGGACACAGGTTTAGCCTCGGCGGCGGAAAGAAGAAGACGGTGGGCATCAAATGTAACCTGTTGCTCCGACCCAGCCGTGAAGCGGCAGGAGGCTCCAGCCAACCCTCCAGATCAAGGGACCCGCCTCGGTCTGGCGACGCGCGACCGGCCGGGAACGTTCACCGGCCCGCTGGCGGATCCCGAAAAGACTGGAGCTACATTTTTCCGGATCGGAGGTGGAATCGTACGACTACCACCACCCCGCCTTTCCTCGCCCATTCAGATTTCCGGGCCCCTCCCAAGAGAGGCCCGCCATCTCATTCTATCGAGGGGAAAGGGCGCCTCGGACCGACAGCAACGGAGCCAGAAGGAAGCCGTTCCTCCTCCTCCGTCTCCTCCACTGGTCATGGAAGGCACAGCCACGTCCCCGCAGTCCCCCGGCCTATCTAGCAGCCTCTCCGCGAACGGCGGCAACGCCGCCACTCACTCAGCTGGTAGGGCATCTTGGCTGCCTTTCGCTGCTGCGGCGGCTTCAAGGGCGACGAGTCCACGCAGGTCCGCGGCGGGAGCAAAGGCAAGGCAAGGCAAAACAAGGCAGAGCTTAGCCAGTCTCCTCTCCTCTTCCACCTCCTCTTCCTCCAGCGGTGGCAAGGGGGAGCGACGTCAACTCCAGGCTGCGCAAAGCAGGAAGCGCAGCTCGCCCAGCTCTCGCTTCACTCCCGGCTTTGACCATATATAGTCAACTCTGTTCGAGCGGCGGACCGGCAGAGAAGGAACGGCGGCCGCGCGGTATAGCGTGGCTGGAGGGGCTCGACCCGGAAGCGCCGCCGGGAGGGAGAAGTCGCTCGGATCCTGGCACTCCCTGCGTCTTCCTCCGCGGCTGGACAGAGCGGGGGTTTCGGACCTCGACTGTTCGCCGTTCCCGCCTCGATGCGGCGGCTGCAAAGATAGTACAGAGGGAGGAGCCGCTTCTTTTGCTTCCCGCGGCGAGTCTGCCTGGATTCGGACTGCAAACAATCCGGCTACCCCTCGTGGCCTCTGGCGGTCGCCTGCATCTTCCTCACCTTTTTTACGTTACAATCGTTCTTAAAAAGCCGAATACAGGTTTTGCGGGGTGCTGAAGCCGGAGAAATTAGAATCAGGCGAGAGAGCAAGATAGATGGGGACGGCTAGCCTTTCAGGAGAGACGCAGGGTTAGAAGTGTCATCCTGTTCGTGATTCTCAGACTTAAAAGGCAATTTGTATTTCAGGACTATTCATATTCATGCACAGGCAGTGACATTTAGCCTAACACTTCATTTAGCCTAACACTTCAAGATAGGGAGGGAAAGGGATAAATTTTCAAGGTAGGGAGCAGAAGGCTAAAAGCAAAGCATCTCCTAGAAAGCAGCCAGAGATTTACTGCAAAAAAGAAATGCATATCAAAGTGCATACTTTTACATATTTTTACACTTGGCAAGCTGATATATTTTTACTTTCAGCAGAGATACCATTTTCAGTTGAGATTTTATTTTTCTTTCCTTTTTATTGATCTCTAATTTTATATATTCATCTATCTATCTGTGGATTACGAACTATATTTAGAGGGCAAACTAACTTGCATATGTCCTATTCAACAGGAATAAAAATATTACATTTAATTCTTTTATTTAAAAAAGTAACAAAATTATAAATTTTAAATGATTGAATAATTTAATTTTTATAAGAACTTTCAGAATTTTAAAAATTATTTTAAAAATTTAAATAAATTTAATTTAAAAACTGAAAATTTTGAAATTTAAAAATAAACTTTCACAAGTTTTTAATTTAGATTTTTTAAAAAAATATATTGAAAAATCTTTTACATTTTTTGCACATCTTGTAAACTTAAAATTTTTAATCCTTAAATAAACTAACAAAAAGAAACAGTATTGGAAATAGAAACTGATGTAATTTGCAAAATATGTTCCATGTATGTGCTTGCGCACATGGAGAACCCAAATTACACATGTACTAAATGTAGACTAAACAAATTATGGAAGAAAAAGTAAAAGGTCTAGACACAACTCTTGGTACTTTTTTTTTTAATCCCATTTATATCCCGCCCTTCTCCGAAGACTCAGGGCAGCTTACAATCTAAGAAGCACAAATCAATGTGCTTAGCAATAGTCTTCATTCTATGTATATGCCTGCTTATTAGGGCTTTCGCCCCCCCCCCAAGCGGCATTTTACAAAGTCAGTTTATTGCCCCCAACAATCTGGGTCCTCATTTTACCTACCTCGGAAGGATGGAAGGCTGAGTCAACCTTGAGCCTGGTGGGACTCAAACCTGCACTAATTGCAGGCAGCTGGTGTTACTTAAGGAGGCATTAGCCCACTGTTCCACCAAGGCTCTTTGAGACAGCCTAAGCAAGCTAAGCAAGAAGACTATATGTAAAATGAACATAACGAGGAACAACTACTAGAAGAAATAAATCTGTACATGAACCTTTAGAGATAGACCAATGGAAACATGTCAGTCATAAAAGAAAAAAAATAACCAAGAGGAATGTCCTTGCTATCTAGTTCAGCCCAGTCCACTGCAGCCCCACTGGAGCTGAGCAACCAGTTTCATAGCCTCCCCATGGAAGAAAGATACCTGAAAAAGGGACATCATCAATTGTTCCTGTGATAGGAAGAAAAATAGCCCAGACGTCACCAGGGAAAAAAAAGGCAAGTGTTGGTGATAGGAAATGCAGTGGTCGGGGGAACAGAATCAGCTGCTTGTAGATTGGACAATCAATATAGAAAGCTAAGTTTTCTCCCCAGAGCAAAAATCAAAGATGTGGCAGAGAACCTTACTAAAATAATCATGCCCAAAGATTACTAACTCTTTCTTCTCCATGTAGGGAAAAAATAATACAACAATATCAAGAGACTATGTGTTGCAGGCACAAAAGGTTAAATGTGCCCAAGCTTTTGGTAATTTGGCACAACATGATTCATGTTTTCATCTCTTGCACAGAAAGCTTGGCCATGCCAGCTTCAGAGTGTTGCAAAGGATGCCAGAGTTTGCAGAGAGATTAACCTTGAAAGGGTGTAGGCATACTTAGACTGTGCAGTATGTAAATCATCAAAATCTAAAGTATTCCCAGTGAGCAAGAAGAGCACGAGGCAAACAACAAGGGTTCTAGAGCTGGTACATGCAGATTTAGTAATACCAAAGCAAGCCAGCTTGGGAGGAGCCAACTATGTGCTGGTCATTGTAGATGATTTCAGCAGATTTGGTTTCTGTTATTTGCTTAAGAGCAAAACAGAGGTGCTGCAGAAGTTCAAGCAAGGGTTGAGGTTCGCAGAAAGAAGATATAGGCAACAGGTATCCCATCTGCAAACTGACAGGGGTTCAGAATTCATGTCAGCAAGTTTTCAACACTGGTTGGGGCAGCTAGGAATAAGACATGGACACACAAATCCATACACAGCAGCTGAGAATGGCGTAGCTGAAAGACGGAATGGAGTCTTGCAGACCATGAAAGAGTCACTGCTGGAGGATTCTGGTCTGAGCAGGTTGTATTGGGGCAAAACCATGTTGACTGCTAATTATTTGGTCAATAAGCTGTGGAGTTCCTCTATAAATGATACTCCATATGCTGTGCTATATGGGAGAAAGCCATCTCTAGCACATTTAAGGTGTTTGGAATCAATGCATGGGTGCATATTCCAAAGGCAATCAGGGCAACAAAAGGCTAGAAAGCTCAGGTTTATGGGCTATGAGCCTGGCTCAAAGAGCTATCGCTTTAGCGATGGGAGCAGAAGTATAGTAATTTCCAGATCTGCTAGCTTTGCAGAGCAGAATTGGGGCAGAACTGATGCCAATTCTGGGAATGATCCACTTAGTGATGGTGACTCACTTAGTGATGTTGTTCAGGGAGGAGAAGCTGAAAAAGAACAAGAAAAGGAGTCAGAAGAAGATGGTGACTCTGATGTGAAGCAGGAAAGGGTTGAAAGTCAAGAATGCTTTGTAGAAGAAGCAGGCGAGACAGCGAAGTTAAACAACTTAACTTTATTACAAACCAGGCAAAAGAACAGAAGAACATAGCTCCTATTTATACTTGCAGCTGTCAACAGTTTGGCCAATCAGGGCTGAGCTGGGTTCCCGCGCCGTTCGCTTCCGCCAATTGGGGTCGGCTGGTTTTGACAGCTCGGAGCTGTCATCGGTAGCGCGTGCTGTTGCCAGGTGATTTTGACAGCCGAGAGCTGTCAGTCGGTTGGCGCCTGCGCAGTTCTGTTCAGCAGCTTTTGACAGCTGTCAAAAGCTGCCGTGGTTTTACCTCAGCCCTGTTTATATATATGAACGTTATTTAACATGTGAATACATAACACCCCTTACCCCTCCCTCTGATTAAGTTGATGTTTCCCCAACTGTTTCTTTTTTGGGTTTCCCCATTCGAAGTCTTCCAAATAGGCGGGGGGTCTTTTTATTCTTTCGGAGCACCGGGGTGTTGACTCTGCAGGTCGTTCTCTTTCCCCAGGTGTATCGGGATCTGGCTCGGGGGGCAAGGGACTTGGCTCTGCTGTTTCAGAATCGTTTTGTGTGGGGTCTTGTTGTGGAGCAATTTGATCGGGGGGGTATTGGTGTGGTAATGTTTGCGGCAGGGGTTCTGCATGCATTTCGTTGTTCCCCCTTTCCCCCATATTTTGTGGGCTGCGCCGCCGTAGTTGGTCGATGTGTCTGCGGATTTGGGCATTGTTGCCTGTGTCAATGACGTATGATAGGGGACCCGTTTGTTTCATGACAACCCCTTGTGTCCATTTATTGCCCCCTCCATAGTTCCTGGCCCAGACAGCTTGCCCTGTGCTGAGAGTTCTGTATTGGAGGGGAAGCTCTGGGTCTAGAGGGGATCTGTCGGGATGTAAACGGTCCAATCTGGTGGTTAGTCTCTTGCCCCAGCGGAGTTCTGCTGGAGACTTCCCTGTAGTTGTGCAGGGGGTCGTGTGTTGAGCCAAAAGGAATTGAGCCAGTCTGCGGTGCCAGTTGCCGGTGATGATTTTCCGCAGTGCCTCTTTGGTCGACTTCACCATCACCTCTGCCAAGCCGTTAGTGGATGGGTGAAACGGAGCTGTGGTGGTGTGCCTAATAGAGTTCGCCGTTGTGAAACTCTGGAATTCGTAGGAAGTAAATTGGGGGCCGTTATCGGAAACTATTACATCCGGAAGCCCATGTGTTGCAAACAATCCCCTTAAAACCTGTATTGTGGCTGCCGAAGTTGTGCTTGTCACTGGGGCCACCTCAAGCCATCTTGAATAGCTATCCACGACTATTAGGAACGTTTGTCCCTGGAATGGCCCTGCAAAGTCTATGTGGATGCGTGACCAGGGTGTCTTTGTAGTTTCCCATCTGTGTATGGGAGCTTGGGGCTGGGCTGCTCTGACAAATTGGCAGGGATAGCAGCCGGCTACGTGTGCTTCTATCTGCTTGTCTAATCCTGGCCACCAGACGTAGCTTCTGGCCAGAGCCTTCATTTTGACGGTTCCTGGGTGACCTTCATGGAGGCTTTCTAACACCTTTAGTCTGTGCTTCTCAGGTATGATTACCCTGCTGCCCCATAATAAACATCCTTGATGGGTGGACAATTCTTTTTGTTTTAAAATATAAGGTTGGAATTCTGGGTCTGGCGGTGTGGATTGCCAGCCAGACGTGACATAGCCTAAGACTCTCCCTAGTGTTTTGTCTGCAGCAGTGGCTGCAGAAATGTCCTTAACGGATAACGGGCATTCCGGAAGTTCTGAGATAGCCAGTATCTTTCCAGCTGGTGCTGGGTCTGGGTCGATGATTGGTTGGGGCAGTCTGCTAAGCCTGTCAGCATGGCCCATATTTTTCCCTGGTTTATATTCTAAGGTGAATGAATAGGCTGACAAAAAGGTAGACCATCTCAGGATGCGGGGGGATAATATTTGGGGCGTTAGTTTGTTTACTGTAAAGATTCCTAATAGGGGCTTATGGTGCGTAAAAATGGTAAAGGGATGGCCATATAGGTAGTCATGAAACTTTTTTACGCTAGCAACTATAGCTAAAGCCTCTTTATCGATTTGAGCGTAATTGCGCTCAGGTTTTGACAGCGTTCTAGAATAGAACGCTACAGGGGTTTGCGTACCTTCCTTAGTTAGGTGGCTTAGGACTGCTCCGATGCCGTAGGGAGAGGCATCGCAAGCCAGACATAGGGGTAACTGTTCGTTGAACAGTGCCACCGTAGCATTGCTAGTCAGTAATTTTTTTAGTAGATTAAAACTTTTATCGTGCTGAGGTGACCAGTTCCAGGGTTTGCCTTTATCTAATAGCCTGTGTAGGGGTTCAGCAATGGAGGCTTTATGAGGCAGGAAGGTATGATAAAAATTAACTAACCCTAGGAAGGCTTGTAGTTCCTGTTTATTTTTAGGGGTTGGTGCTGTTTTAATGGCTTTAATTTTTGTTTCAGTGGGGTGGATTCCTTTTGCGTCAATTTTAAATCCTAAAAACTCTGTTGAGGGCACCCCAATGGAGCATTTGTCTCGTCTTAATTTAAGGCCAGCCTCCCTGAATCTAAGGAGCACCTTTGTTAATTTGTCAGCTAAGTCGTTTTCTGATTTCCCTGCAATTAGGATGTCGAAATATGGACAGACCCCAGGGATCCCTTTAAGTGTTTTTTCCATGATTTCTTGGAAGATCCCTGGGGCTGCAGAGATGCCGAATTGAAGGCGGTTAATTTTAAATGCTCCTTTGTGGGTGACGATTGTCTGTGCTAAGGCGGTGTCAGGGGTGACAGGCAGCTGTAAATACGCCTGCGCCAAGTCTAACTTAGCAAAAATGGCGCCTGACTTAATGGCCGCGAGGATGTCTTTGACAGCCGGGACCGGGTAGGCATGGGCATTTAATGCGCGGTTTAGTGTCGCTTTATAATCAGCACATAATCTGATTTGGCCATTTGGCTTAATTGGGGTCACTATGGGTGTCTCCCACTCTGCCCCCTCTACTGGTTCTAGGACTCCTAAGTTAGTTAATCGGTCTAGTTCAGTTTCTATTTTTTCTCTTAAGGCGAAGGGAACTCTTCTTGCCTTGATTCTGACAGGCATTACATTTGGGTTTAGTTTTAATGATACAGGCAGACCTGTGTATTTCCCTAGCGAGCTGTCAAAGACGTCCGCGAATTGAAGGCAGACGGATTCTAAGTTTGACAGCTGAATGGCGTTGACGCCTGTCAACGCTATCCCTAGCGCCTCAAACCAGTCCAATCCTAGCAGGCTGGTCCTGTTTTCTTGGGTCACTAGTATGGTGAGGGGTCCTTTAAATTGTTTGAACTCCGCTGGGACGGAAGCCTTTCCCCGGAGTTTAATGGGCGTTTTTTGAAAATCCGCTAGGCGGAGTTTGGTGGGGCATAGGACGGGTCGGTTTCTGCTGCGGTTACAAATGTCCCTGTACGTTTGCCAAGAAATAAGTGAGACGGAGGACCCAGAGTCCACTTCCATCTCACAGGGAATTCCGTGAATCAGGACGTCCACCTTGACTTTGGGCTTAAGGGTACTGTGGACTGTGTGCTCCCTCGTCTTTCCCTTCACGTTTAGTACTAAGGTTTTGAAATTTTGCCTGGCCCTGGGTGGGTGCTGGTTCATACCTGCGGACGTCACCTCCAGTTCATGCAGATTTTCTCGGCCCCGGCTGCGGCACACGGCTTTGAGGTGGCCTGTCTTCCCGCATCCATGGCACTTGGCACTGCGGAACCGGCATGCTGCTCTCGGGTGGTTTCCGCCACAGCTGGCACATTTAGCCCTGTTGGGCTGGTAGTTAGTGCTCTTTTGGTTGTTGGCAGGACCCCCTCGGTTGTTGCGTTGCAGCCTGAGCCTTTCGAATCGCCGCTGCACAGCATCGATGTTGTTAGAGATTAAACTTGATTTGGGTGACAATATTATATAATGGAGTAAAAGCACCTTTAAGGAGTTAAACGGTCTAAGGGTGTGGCTGTAATTATTCCACATAAAAGAGAGTTAGATGTTACACGTAGCTGCTCTTGTATATGTGTTTGATGTTAGTGTTTGGATACCTCTTGTTCTCTTGTTTGCTAACTTGATATTTATTCTCTCAAGAATCAACTGCTTGCTACAGTGTATATTGTTTTTGATATTGGTAAGCAGCTTTTGTATTTTGATACTATGTTTTTTATGGACTGACTTTTATGTGCATGATACTGGATTGATATTTGGACTATTTCTTACTGTGTTTCTTTTTGTTGTCTGAGTAAAAATAAGTTATAAAACTCGTGTTAGTACATTACTGTTTGCCTAAAAGTCCCAGTACAACTTCCACTGTGTATTAATAATACTCTGTTAAACAAACCATTTTTTCAACAACATATTCTAACAATGGTTATGGGCCCAGATCCAGTGTGGTGCTGAGGACAGGCACAGTATTGTATTTATATTTCCTAACTGAGTTTTGAAATTCAGACAATGGCACAAGGACTATTCAATCCATTCTGCATTACCCGGCTTAATGGGTCAAACTACGTATCCTGGTCTACACAATGTAGTTTGCTATTACAAAATCAAGGTCTTTGGAAAATAGTCCATAATCCTCCTGATGTAACTGCCTGGGATCCAACTAATGAAGAAGATAACAAGAAGATTGTAGACTTCAATAAAGACAATGATAAGGCTTTATCTATTATTGGGCTAACATTAGGAGACCAACAGCTAGTCCATGTGCGTGGAGAAGAGTCTGCTGCTAAATGTTGGGCTAAGTTGAAAAAGATTTTTGTTCGGGACAGTGTTGGTGCTCATATAAATCTTACCAGAAAGCTATTTAGAGCTAGACTGGAAAAGAATGGCGATATGTTAGCTCACCTTAACTTTATAAAAGCAACTTTGTTGGAACTGCAAGAAAAAGAACTTATTTTCTCAGAGCTTCACCAGGTTTACATCATTTTATCATCATTGGATGAGAGCTATGATGCCTTTGTATCGTCCTTGGAGGTTTTGTCCAAAGAAGACCTAACTGTTTCTTCAATAACTGGAAGGTTGTTGGAAGAATCAAGATGTCGTATGGAGAGAAAACAGTTGAGAGAGCCATTGCAACAAGAAATAAAGAAGACTGAATCTGCTTATATTTTAAGGAAATGCTTTAATTGTGGGTTAAAGGGACATATTGCTAAGTTTTGTCAGAATAGTAATTGTCAGAGAAAGGAAAGCCATAGAAAGAATAAAAAGCTGATTAATGTAGCTGTAGCTAATAGAACTACTAATAACCACAATTGGTGGGTGGTAGATAGTGGAGCTACACACTGTATTTCAAAAATAAAAAGGGATTTTGAGAATATAAGGTCTAGTAAAAAATATATTTCTATGGCTAATGGCTGGAGAGTCAAGGTCTCTGGAGAGGGTAAGGTTTACTGTTCATTTTTAAAACAAAATTTGGAAATGCTATATGTTCCCAGATGTGATTATAATCTATTATCAGTTAAGGCATTATTGGAAGCAGGTTTTAAAGTTACTTTCCAAGGGGAGGAATGTCTTATTCAAAAGAATGAAGTGAACTTAATAGCTAATATGAAAGACGGTTTGTTTGTAATTAGCAATGATCCTATTATAATGGCTACTACTTGTACAAATCAAAAACCACATGATGAATGTATTCATTTATTACATAGAAGATTGGGTCATGTGAATTTTAATACACTAAAAAGAACTGTAGCTTTATCTAATGGGTTTAAGTTAAAGGCTTGTAAGAAATATCTGCAATGTAACGTATGTGGTAGAGAAAAGAGCAGGGCAGCACCAGCTAATAGGTTAGATGGATTTAAAACCACAACTCCATTAGAACTGGTATTTATGGATTTGATAGGTCCTATGAAACCCAGTTTAGGGGGTGCTTGCTACATATTAAATATTCTAGACCATTATAGCAGATATGGGTTCTGTTATCTCCTTACGTCAAAAACTGAAACTATACAAACAATATCTAATTGGCTCAAGTTTGTACAAAGGAAAACTCAGTTAAATGTAAAAACCATAATAACAGACAATGGAACTGAGTTTGTTAATAAACAGTTCAATGAGCTGTTAGTTTCAGAGGGAATAGAGCATAGACGTACAGCTCCTTATAGACCTCAGCATAATGCATTTGTTGAACGGAGGGGCCAAACATTGCAAGCTATGATTAGATCTATGATTGAAGATTCTGGTTTACCTGATAGCTTATGGGGAGAAGCAGCAAAATGTGCTAATCATATTTTAAACAATGTGGTTAGTTCAGCTACAGGTAAAATTCCTTATACCTTATGGTATAAGAGAAAACCAAATCTTAGTTATATTCACACATTTGGGACACCTGCTTGGGTACATATTCCAAGTTCAATAAGAAATAAAGGAGAACATAGAGCTAAACAATTATTTTTTGTTGGCTATGAGTTAAACCATAAGTCTTATCGGTTCTGGGAGAAAGGTACTAAAAACATTTATTGTAGTTCTAGCGCTGTTTTTCAAGAACAGTCAGGCTGGGAAAGGGTAGAAGATATTGTATATATTCCTCAACAAGATTTAACTAACTCCTCAAATGAAAGTGATAAAGAAGAGGAGGAACCTGCTAGAGAGATCAAACAAGAACCACTGATAGTGGAGACAGGAGAGGAAGAAGATAATAATGTAAATGTACCTATAAGTCCAATAATTCTCAGAAGGTCTAACAGGGAAAGACGACAGCCTGATCGTTTCGAGGCAGGTTTAATTTGTCAAATAGACATTGAACCTTCTAATGTTGAAGAAATAAAAATGTATCCTGAGAATGAAAGAAAGAATTGGAAAGTAGCTATGGATAAAGAAATAAAGTCTTTGCAAGATCTTAATGTTTATCAAGAGGTTAAAATACCTAAAACAGAAAAGTTAATTGGATGTAAATGGGTTTTTAAACTGAAAGAAAGTGTTACAGGAGAGGTAATACATAAAGCAAGATTAGTTGCTCAAGGATTTGCACAGAATAATAGTGATTATGATGAAGTATTTTCCCCAACGTTAAGAGCTTCCACTCTTAGGGCTGCTTTAGTTTGGGCAGCAAATAAGAATTATAGTATAAAACATGTAGATATTGAAACTGCTTATTTGCATGCAACATTAAACCATGATATATATATGAAAGTTCCATCAGGAATAGAAAGTAAGGTAGGGTACTGTTGGAAACTGAATAAGAGTTTGTATGGTTTAAAACAGTCAGGTTATGAGTGGAATAGATGTTTAGTAAAAGAGTTAAATAGTTTGGGATTTAAAGCTAGTATTGCAGATCCTTGTTTATTTATAAAACAGCAAAATAGTGAATTATCATTGTTATTATTATTCACTGATGATATTGCTATTATAGCAAAAGATGAAACAGAAACTGAAAGAATAATTTCAGGGTTAAAAAGAAAATTTAGAGTAAAAGATCTAGGAGCTATTAGTCATTATCTAGGGCTGGATATTGTCAGGACTAGTAAAGGATTTAAACTGTCTCAAGCTAAGAAAATTAATGGTTTGCTGAAACGTTATAATATGGAAAACTGTAAACCAGTAAAAACACCTATGGTTCAAGGTTTTGAGAGTTCAGCAGATAACAGCAATGTCTTTGATAAAAAGATATATCAATCATTAATAGGCAGCTTGATGTATTTATGTAACTGGTCAAGACCTGACATAGCATTTACAGTTAATCATTTAGCTAGATATTGTGAGAATCCTACAACCAGATGTTGGCAAGGTGCGAAAAGAGTTTTAAGATATTTGAAGCACACCATACATTATTCTCTATATCTAGAGCCAACAAAGGAATTGGAACTAAAAGCATTTGCAGATGCTAGTTTTGCATCTGATACTGTAACCAGGAAATCCACTTCAGGATTGGTTGTATTATTGGGAAACGCTTTAGTAGGATGGAGGTCTAACAGACAGAAGCATATAAGCTTATCAACAACTGAATCCGAATTTTCTTGTTTATCTTTATTATGTACTGAGCTATTGGTATGGAAACAATTATTGTTTGATATGGGTTTAAATTGTAATGAACCAATAAAAGTGTATGAAGACAATCAAGCAGCTATAAAATTAGCAACTAATGCTGCAGTGAAAACTAGATCAAAACATACGGATCTACGGTATCTAAATGTCAGACAATGTGTTAAAGATAATTTGATTAAACTGGAATATTGTGCAACTGAAGATAATATTGCTGACCAGTTTACTAAAGCTCAGGGTGCTATAAAGCATAAATCTGTTTGTGATATGTGTAATTTGAGATTGTAAAAATATATGTATAATATGCCACCCAAAAGGGGAGATTGTTAGAGATTAAACTTGATTTGGGTGACAATATTATATAATGGAGTAAAAGCACCTTTAAGGAGTTAAACGGTCTAAGGGTGTGGCTGTAATTATTCCACATAAAAGAGAGTTAGATGTTACACGTAGCTGCTCTTGTATATGTGTTTGATGTTAGTGTTTGGATACCTCTTGTTCTCTTGTTTGCTAACTTGATATTTATTCTCTCAAGAATCAACTGCTTGCTACAGTGTATATTGTTTTTGATATTGGTAAGCAGCTTTTGTATTTTGATACTATGTTTTTTATGGACTGACTTTTATGTGCATGATACTGGATTGATATTTGGACTATTTCTTACTGTGTTTCTTTTTGTTGTCTGAGTAAAAATAAGTTATAAAACTCGTGTTAGTACATTACTGTTTGCCTAAAAGTCCCAGTACAACTTCCACTGTGTATTAATAATACTCTGTTAAACAAACCATTTTTTCAACAACATATTCTAACAGATGTCCATTGAGACGTCGTCATCTTCTGGACCGCTGAAACCGCCGTCCTCCTGGTGCACGGACCCACTGGGCCCGCTATCAGGGGAACGTTGGTTGTCACCGTGGCTGTCCTCGTAGGCGATGACTTCCCTAGCCACTTCAGCCAGTGTCAGTTCGGCCTTGGCAATCAGCTTCTTCCTCAGCCGCTCATCTTTAAGCCCTATGACGATTTGGTCCCGGATTCGGTCCTCTAAATCTGGGAACCGACATCGCCGAGCGGCGTGTCTGACCCGGGTTATAAAGTCATTGGCGGGCTCGTCAGGGAGCTGTATTCTTCGGGCGAAGTTTACCCTCCAGAAGAGCTCTGATTTCGTGGGCATGAAGTGTTTACTCAGCCCCTCGGTGAGATCAGCGTAGGAGATTGTGGCGATTGGCTCTGGACTGAAGAGCCCCACAGCGGCATCGTAAACAGCGGGCCCGCTGAGCCAGAGGAGGGCGGCTGCCTTTGCCCGGTCGTCCGTAATCTTCTTCACCACCAGGTATCCTACCTGGCCTAGATGAGACTCCCAACATTCTGGGTGGCGAGTGTTGAACTCTCGAATGTGGCCGTGGTTTGTCATGCTGTCTGTCAAGTCGTGGGTGCAGCTGCTTGCGTCGTGAGGAGTTAGGCTCCCCCAGTGACTTCAGTGAGTGACTAGCTCAGGCTAAGGGAAAAAATCTCTTCTCCCCTTAGGCGGTGACTTCAGCTATGCAAGCAGGCATCCCACCTTCGTCGCCAGTGCTTTGTAGAAGAAGCAGGCGAGACAGCGAAGTTAAACAACTTAACTTTATTACAAACCAGGCAAAAGAACAGAAGAACATAGCTCCTATTTATACTTGCAGCTGTCAACAGTTTGGCCAATCAGGGCTGAGCTGGGTTCCCGTGCCGTTCGCTTCCGCCAATCGGGGTCGGCTGGTTTTGACAGCTCGGAGCTGTCATCGGTAGCGCGTGCTGTTGCCAGGTGATTTTGACAGCCGAGAGCTGTCAGTCGGTTGGCGCCTGCGCAGTTCTGTTCGGCAGCTTTTGACAGCTGTCAAAAGCTGCCGTGGTTTTACCTCAGCCCTGTTTATATATATGAACGTTATTTAACATGTGAATACATAACAAAGAACAGTCAATCCAATGCAGGTCAGAGTGAAGGAACAAAGGGATTTCACCTGACAGGTATTCTGCTGGGAAAGTAAGGCTGTGTAATGTGTGTTATGAGCCAAGAAACTATCAGAAAGTATTGGCACTACCCAAAGTGGAGCAAGTGAAGTGGAAAGAGGCCATGGACAAAGAAATGAAATCCATGGATGAACATAAAGTGTTCACCTCTATGACTTTGCCACAAGGCTACAAAGCTGAGTGTAGGATGTAAATGGGTATACAAAAGAAAAGTGTTACCCAACAAGTCCAATATAAGGCAAGATTAGTGGCACAGGGATTTTCACAGAAGAAAAATGTGCACTATGATGAGGTGTTTGCATCAACCATAAAAAATGAAACTATAAGGTTGGCACTAGCGTTGGCAATGGCATGTGGGCATAAAATTTGGCACTTTGATATAACCACAACATTCCTCAATGCAGAGTTGGAGGAAAAAAATTACATGGTTCAAGCACCAGGGTATGAAAGTAAAAAGCCTGGCACTGTGTATAAACTGAACAAGGCCATTTATGGGCTGAAGCAATCAGCCAGAAATTGGAACATCTGTTTAGATGTGGTGCTGAAAGGTTTGGGGTTCAAGAGTTGTAAGGCTGATGGTTGCATATATACTGCAAGATTCCATGGTGGGGATTGCCAATTATTAGCATTTGTGGATCATCTTTGCTTTATTGCAAAGGATCTGGCACAGGTGAAAGAATTTGTTAATCAATTGGAGAAAAAGTTTGAGTTGAAAAGTTTGGGTGAAATACAAAACTATCTTGGTGCAGTGATACAAAAAACCTGAGAAAGGTGACTACATTCTCAGTCAAAGAAGGAAAACTGAACAGTTGTTGGAGAGATACAACATGAAGGATTGTAATTCTGCTCCAACACCTATGAGCCTGAGGAGATAGCCCAAGGCATATATTGCAATTGGTGGTAAAAATCCCATTAAGGCAGAAATGTCGAATTTTAAGATCAAATTTGAATATATATATATAAATATGTTCCCATAGGCTGGGGAATCCGAAAAACCAGTTGATTTTCAGACCCAACTGAAGAACCACTTCTTTTCCATATCCAAGATTTCCCTGAGGAGTTAGCCCAAGTTATATCTTGTGTTTGGTGGAAAAATAGAGCTCAAAGTTGAAAAACAAATACATACTCATATTTCCCCAGCCTAGCGAAATCTCGCAGTTGGCGGTAAAAATGCCATTCAGCCCAAAAGGTAGATTTTTGAGAAAGAACTCAAATTTGAAAAACAAACACATATTCATGTTTTCCTGGACTGAGGAAGCCAAAAAACCATTTGTTTTTAGTATCTGAGCTTTCCCCGAGGAGTTAGCCCAAGGCATATCTCGCATTTGGTGATAAAACTAGAGCCCAAAGTTGAAAAACAAATGCATACTCATATTTCCCTGGCCTAGCGCAGCAGAAAATCCACTTCTTTTCCAGACCTGAGATATTCAAAAGGAGTTAACCCAAGGCATATTTCCTAATTAGTGGTAAATCTCAACTCAGTAAATAAACTTGAATTTTGAGAATGAGCTCAAATTTAAAAAAACAAAAGCAGATTCATGTTCCAATCAGTTCTTTTCCCTACCTAGGTTTCCAAGAGGAGTTAGCCCAAGGTCTATCTCATAATTCGCAATAGATCTCAATTTAGTCAGAAAACTTGAATTTTGAGACAGAACTAAAATTGAAAAACAATCTCCTTTTCCAGATACGAGCTTTCCCTGAGGAATTAACTGGTAATATCTTGGTGGTGATATTCAAATTCAGTCAGATTCCTCGCATTTTGAGACAGAGCTTAAATTTGAAAAGCAAACACATATTCAGGTTCCCCCAGGCTTGAGAAGCCAAAAAACCACTTATTTTCCACATGCCCAAGGCATATCTCGCATTTAGTGATAAAACTAGAGCTTAAAGTTCAAAATCAAATACATACTCATATTTCCCCAGCCTAGCAAAGCAGAAAATCAATTTCGTTTCCAGACCCAAGATGTTCAAGAGGAGTTAGCCCAAGGCATATTTCTTAGTTAGTGGTAAATCTCAACTCAGCCAGTAAATAAACTTGAATTTTGAGAATGAGCTCAAATTTAAAAAACAAAAGCAGATTCATGTTCTGCCAGTTTGGAGAAACAGAAAAACCAGTTCTTTTCCTGACCTAGGTGTCCAAGAGAATTTAGCCCAAGGTATATCTCAATTCATGGTAGATCTCAATTTAGACAGAAAACTTGAATTTTGAGACAGAACTAAAGTTGAAAAACAATCTCCTTTTCCAGATGCAAACTTTCCCGGAGGAATTAGCTGAAATCATATCTTGCAATTTGTGGAAATTCCCATTCAGCCAGAAACTTCGCACTTTGACCCAAAGCTTAAATTTGAAAAACAAACAAATATTCAGGTTCCCCCAGGCTCGGAAAGCCATAAAACCATTTACTTTCTGCATCTGATCTTTCCATGAGGTTAGCCCAAGGCATATTCTCGCAACTGGGGGTAAAATTCCCATTCAGCCAGAAACCTTAAATTTTGAGACAGAGTTCAGATTTGAAAAACAGCCACATGTTCATGTTCCCCCAAGCTGAGGAAGCAGAAGAACCACTTCTTTTCAAGATATGAGCTTTCCTGAAAGCATTTTCAGAAAGAGCTCAAGTTTTAAAAACACATATTCATGTGTTTCTGGGATGACGAAGCTGAAAAACCTTTTCCAGATCTTTCCCTGAGGAGTTAGCCAAAGTTATATCTCACAATTGATGGTGAAATTCCCATTCAGTCAGAAATCTCACATGTTGAGACAGAGCTTAAATTTGAAAAGCAAACACATATTCACATTCCCCCCAGACTTGGGAAGATGAAAAACCACATATTCCGCCTTTGATCTTTCTGTGTGGTTAGCCCAAGGCATATTTTCTCGCAATATGGTTTAAAATTCCCATTCAGCAAGAAACCTCAAAATTTGAGACACTCAAATTTGAAAAAAGGACACATATTCATGTTCCCACAGGTTGGGGAAGCTGAAGAACCATTTCTTTTCAGGATCTGAGTTTTCCCTGAAGTTCCTAGAAGAGTTGTGGCACATTCCCGCAATTGGGAGTAAAATTGCCATTCACCCAGAATCCTCGCATTTTCTGAAATACCTCGCTTTAAAGACAAAGATATTCATTTATTCCTGGAATGCCGAAGCTGAAAAACCACTTCTTTTCTGGATCTGAGCTTTCCCTGAGGAATTAGCCAAACTCATATCTCACAATTGGTGGCGAAATTCTTATTCAGCCAGAAACCTCGCTTTTTGACAAAGAGCTCAAATTTAAAAAACAAAGACATATTCATGTTCCTCCACAAAGGGGAAGCTGAAGAACCACTTATTTTCTGGATCTGAGCTTCCCTTGAAAGCCCAAGTATATCTCGCAATTTGTGGTAAAAATGTCATTCAGCCAGAAAGGTCAAATTTTGAGTACGAGCTCAAATTTGAAAAACAAAAAGATGTTCGTGTTTTCCCGGGCTGAGAAACCCAAAACACCACTTGTTTTCCTGATCAGAGGTTTCCATGAGATTAGCCCAAGGCAAATCTCACAGTTAGTGGTAAAAATGCCATTCAGCCAGAAAGGTCAAATTTTGAGTACGAGCTCAAATTTGAAAATCAGACACATATTCATCTTCCCCCAGGTTGTGAAGCTGAGGAACCACTTCTTTTCAGGATCTGATCTTTCCCCGAAGTTCCCAGAAGAGTTGCGGCATGTACTCTCAATTTGGGGTAAAATTCCTATTCAGCCAGAAGCCTCACATTTTCTGAAAGAGCTCGCTCTCTCTTTTTAATAAAGTTTTATTGATTAGGTTTTTTTAACAGAATTCAATAGTAATATTCAACAAAAATGTGTTGTCTGGGTATCTTATTCACTAATACAAATTAAATAAGAGCCTTGGTGGAGCAGTGGGCTAATGCCTCCTTAAGTAACACCAGTTGCCTGAAATTAGTGCAGGTTCGAGTCCCACCAGGCTCAAGGTTGACTCAGCCTTCTATCCTTCCGAGGTAAGTAAAATGAGGACCCAGATTGTTGGGGGCAATTAAGCTGACTTTGTAATAATGCCGCTTGTGTGAAAGCCCTAATAAGCAGGCATATACATAGAATGAAGGCTACTGCTAAGCTTGTAAGCCGCCCTGAGTCTTCGGAGAAGGGCGGGATATAAATGGAATTAAAAAAAAAATTCGTAATCCCTAAATCTTTTCTCTAACCATTGACAAAATAGGTCCCAATATTTTGTTTTTTTCTTTTTCTTTTAACCTTAAAGTAAGTCTGTCCATTTCTGCACAGTCTAGTATTTTTTTTAATTATTTCTTCTTCTGGTGGTATGTCTTCGTTCTTCTAATATTGTGCAAATATAATTCTTGCCACTGTTATCACATGTAGAATCAATTATGTAAAAGTTTTTCTGACTTTATACCTAGTAAAAAAAAATCAGGTTTATAGTCTATGTGTTTCTCTAACATTTTTTCTAACCAAGTGTGGATTATTGTCCAATATATCCTTGCTTTAACACATGTCCACCATATATGATAAGCACTTGGTTTGTGTTTACATTTCCAACATTTCTCTGACATATTTTTAAACAGTTTTGCTAATCTTGTTGGTGGCAAGTGCCATCTATAGATCATTTTATGTGTTCTTTATATGAAGCTGACATTGTCAATTTATAGTTTCTTTCCCACAAACCTTGCCACTTCTCTAGGTCTATATTATATCCAAAATTCTTTGCCCATACTATCATTGTCTCTTTTACTTGTTCATCTTCCATTTTTAGATTTAATAAGAAATTGTACATTTTTAAATTAACTTTTCATTGGAAGTTAGTAATGTCTGATCAAACATAGTCTGTTCTTTATAAAGTCCATATTGTTTAATATCATATCTGACTTGCATTTGTAAATGTGACCACCATGTTAAATCGATGCCCTGATTTTCCATCTCTTGCCTGGATTTTAAATTCCCTTCAGAATTTAAAATATCTTTGTATGCCCATATTTTATTGAGACTGACTAGATTTGGATGTACAAATGCTTCCATTGTTGAAAGCCATCCTGGAATTTTGAAACAGATTTTATATTTTATTTTTTCACATGTTAATAATAGTGAATTTCTAATATAGTGGTTTCGTGTGTTTGCGGCCCAGCCATGTTCGACATTGCAGAGAACTAGTTTGCACTGATGCCATTGGAATCCGTAACGTTCACGGACTTGAAGAAATGGCTCGGCGACCATTTCCAGCCCAAGCTGTTGGTAATCACTTGGCGCCATGCGTTCGAACAGAGGGTTCAACAGCAGGGTGAAACAGCGTCCGAATTCATTGCGGCATTGAGGCACGCCTGTGCCAGTTCTCCGACATAGAGGGGAGGCTCCGGGACCGACTCGTCTGCGGCCTCCAGAATTGAGAGTTGCAACAAAAACTCTTCGCTAAAGAGACTCTGTCATTTCCAGACGTGCTGAAAGAGATCATGGTGGATGAAGCGGCCAGCGAGGCCGTACGAGCCATGCGGCCCACCAAAACACCACAGCACAAGGACGCCATCCACCACGAGGACACCGAACACACTGAAGACTCCAATGACAACACAGAAGTTGACAAGCTCCAAAGGCATGATGACCAACAACATCGCAGCGACAAGCAACAAGGGACGACTTACAAGGTAGATCCCTTCCTTAGGTGCTCAGGGTGTGGTGGCCACCACCAATGCATGGACTGTAGGTTCCAGACAGCCACGTGCTGGGCCTGCAGGAAGACTGGCCACATCGCGTCTGTCTGCAGGGGTCATGAGAGGGACTGTTAATTGAATTGCCAGTCAGACATTCTGATCAGGAGAGGTACCGGGGCCCCGGGGCAGTTTAGTGTAGGGTTTTGCTCCAGCTGCAGAAATGTTTGCCACACAGGAGCTCGCCACCCCATTAAGCTGAAGTTTCGGCTTCAGGTTGAGCTGCAAGTTGTCCCTTGCAAAATGGAGCTGGACACGGGCTCAGCCGTGTCCATTATATCACTTAAAACATTTAACTTCGTCTGCAATTGCAGCAAGAGATGGGCCAAGCTCAGGCCATCTGACATTATACTGACCAACTTCCAGAATGCCACAGTTGCAGTTAAGGGTGAGGCCACACTGGCTGTCAAATTTAAGACGTTTTCTGGGCACCTGGACATTGTCGTAGTAGAGGGTCAGTGAACAAGCCTGAGTGGGCTCGATTGGTTTGATGCATTAGGCATCCAAGTAACCAGAATCAACCGGATGCAAGTCACGAGTCTAGCAACAGTATGCAAGGAATTTGCAGATGTGTTTGACTCAGGTGTCAATAACATTTAAACTAGATCCTACTGTAATGCTGGTCAGGATTAAACCTCGAAGAGTGCCATTTGCTCTTAAACACAAAATAGACTCTGAGTTAGATAAACTTTTAGACAGTGCTTTCCCCCCCCCAAAAAAGGTGCTGGAACTCAGAGGTACTGTCACTGGGAGCGATGCCGGTGTCTTGCTATGGCGTCGCCGCCCGTCCTTTGCACCCCCACCCCTGCGGCTCAAAGCCACATGCTGCAGGGATTCCTATCCCCATAGCCTCCATGGGGATTCCCCTCCTTGCAGTTGCCAAGCCGTGGCCTGTGCTGAGCCCCCACCCAGAGCTGCTCCAAACCCCAACCCAGAACTGTGTTCCTCGTGGCAGTGGTCTCCGGCGCCAAACAGCCTCTTTCCAACCACATCCAGAAAAATTTATAATAAACATTGGAATTCTCAAGGCCATGTTTGGTATTTCTCAGCAATCTGTTACTGGAAGGAAAAAGCAATCCCTGCTGCGTTACTGATCCCAGAGAAGCATTTGCATGTATGCAGGTATCCTTAGGATGCCATAGTTATGGATGAGAAATATTGGTTGCAAAGTTGGCTTTTCTGGATGTAATACAGATATTTTGGACTTATATTTGTTTCTTTCCATGTTTGATATTTTTAAAAGGCATATGCTACTGACTACACTTATGCACATATGTAACATCTTTTGCTAGGATATGACCACTGCTTATCCAGAATGTGAAAAGTGAAAGATTTTGACTAAACAAAATTTTAATGTACAGATAATACCACCAGAAATTATTTTAGCCTTTTTAATAAATATTGTTATTGATGTTAAGCTTACCATGGAAAACATCATATATTGTTATGTATATACTAGGTTAATTATTTGAAGACTGAAGTGCAACATAACTAGATTCTAAATAATCTATTTTCCAAAACACACAACAGTCCAAACAGTAAAAGTAAAGTCCAAATTAAGAATATTTCATTCTTAAGAATTGTTTAAAGTGGTTTAGTTGTAATAGATGGTTATAGATTCAAAATAGTTTTCAAGAGTGTACAAAAGATACTTTTTTTTCCTAGCATCAGCTAAATTAGACATATTACATTGAGAAAAATGTTTCTCATTTCTTTCCTGGTGTTATGTACTGGGCTCTTGTGATACACCACATGGGTTACTGGAGCAGCTAACAGCTCCCCAGCAACCCAGACTAACTGTCTCCTGTCCTGCAATTGGCTAGCCCCAGGCGGCAATGGTTGGTTCAAACCTATTGGCTGCCACCTAGGGGCTAGACTATATATTGCGGCTGGTTGCAGTTCTTGCTTCAGTACAGTTCCAGCAAGAAATAAAAGTATGACTTATCCTGTACTCAGCCTTGTGTCGTCATTCCTGCACCAAGAACCCACTATTTAACACCTGTTACCTTTATTGATTTCATTGCAGAGATGTTAACATAGAAAATAGATTATTTTGTTATCTAATTTTACCTTCCAAAAGACAGAAGCAGATGAAAAATGTGAGGTTCTTTCCTGTTGGCTTTTTTGAATTAGCTGTTTTAGATTCTAAAAGTTTGGTTCCTAAAGAAGTAACCTTGTAAAGAATTTTAATGTCCTCCTCTAGTGCAGGGTAGGCAACCTTGGTTCTTTTATGACTCAAGGACTTCAACTCCCAGAATTCGTTTACGTTTACGTTTACGTTTTATTTAATTTGTATACCGCCCTTCTCCCTAGGGACTCAGGGCGGTTCACAGGGCATATATAAATAACAATACAATACAATACAAAAGTTAAAAAAAGATTAAATCAGTGCCCAGTTAAAAACAATAATACTATTCTAAAACAACAATTTAAAACCCAAATCCCCCGTCAGGCCAGACCAGCTAATTCAAATAAATGGGTCTTCAGGCCACGACGGAAAGTTCGGAGGTCTGATGCCATCCGAAGCTCCACCGGCAGTTGGTTCCACAAAGCCGGGGCACCCACAGAGAAGGCTCTCCCCCTGGGGGCCGCCAGTCGGCATTCCCTGACCGGAGGCACCCTGAGGAGGCCCTCTCTGTGGGAACGCACAGGGCGGAGGGGAGTTGACGCCGGCAGCAGGTGGTCCCCGAGGTAACCCGGACCCATGCCATGTAGGGACTTAAAGATCATAACCAAGACCTTGAACCTCACCCGGAAGACAACTGGTAATCAATGCAGCTCGCGGAGCAAAGGTGTAACATGGGAGTACCGGGAAACTCCCAAGACAACTCTCGCGGCCGCATTCTGTACCAGTTGGAGCCTCCGAGTGGTCTTCAAGGGAAGCCCCATGTAGAGAGCATTACAGTAGTCAAGGCGAGAGGTCACGAGCGCATGAGTGACCGTGCACAGGGCATCCCGGTCCAGATAGGGCCGCAACTGGCGCACCAGGCGAACCTGGGCGAAAGCCCCCCTAGTCACGGCCACCACATGATCTTCCAGGGTAAGCCGTGAATCTAGGAGGACTCCCAAGTTGCGAGCCCTATCCACGGGGGGTAAGAGCTCACCCCCCACAGAAAGAGATGGAACATTTTGAATGTCCCGGGATGCCGGAATGCACAGCCACTCAGTCTTGTCAGGGTTGAGTTGAAGTCTGTTCCTCCCCATCCAGACCCGAACCGCCTCCAGGCAACGGGACATCACAGCGAGGGCATCACTGGGGTGGTTTGGGGTCGAAAAGAAAAGTTGGGTATCATCGGCATATTGATGATACCCAACTCCAAAACCACGAATGATCTCACCCAGCGGTCTCATATAGATGTTGAACAGGAGAGGCGAGAGAACCGACCCCTGAGGAACTCCACAAACGAGAGAACTAGGGGCCGATCTCTGCCCCCCTGCCAACACCGACTGCGAGCGTCCCAGGAGATAGGAGGAGAAACACCGAAGAACTGTGCCTCCCACTCCCAATCCCTTGAGACGCCGCAGCAAGATACCATGGTCGATGGTATCGAAAGCCGCCGAGAGGTCTAATAGGACTAGGACAGAGGAATATCCCCTGTCCCGAGCCCTCCAGAGATCATTCACCAGAGCGACCAATGCCGTCTCCGTGCTGTACCCGGGCCTGAAACCCGATTGGTAGGGGTCCAAATAATCCGCTTCATCCAGGACCAGAGGGAGCTGATGCGCCACCACACTCTCAACAACCTTCGCAAGAAAGCGAAGGTTGGAGACTGGACGAAAGTTGTTCAATACAGCTGGGTCCAAGGCAGGCTTCTTGAGGAGAGGTCTCACCACCGCCTCCTTCAAGACGGTGGGGAAATAACCCTCACTCAAAGAAGCAGATATAACCGCCTGGAGCCAGCCTCGTGTCCTCTCCCTAGCTGCATAAACCAGCCAGGAAGGGCACGGGTCCAACAAACATGTGGAGGAGCTCAGCCTCCCCATAATCCTGTCCACTTCATCAGGGGTCACAGAATCAAACTCTTTTTTATGACTTGTGGACTTCAACTCCCAGAATTCCTGAGCCAGCATGGCTCAGCTTGGAAACCTCTCTTTCCCCTCAGCGTGGCTGGCTCAGGAATTCTGGGAGTTGAAGTCCACAAGTCATAAAAAAGAGCCAAGATTGCCTACTCCTAAAGCCAATAGAGGGAGCGCTTTTTTGCAAAAAAAAAAAGGTGCTAGAACGCCATTCTGAGCGTTCTATGAGAAAAAAGCCCTGCTTTTAGAACGGGGTACTACAGCCCGTAGATGGGGGTGAATGGGAAACTCCAATCATCACGCCACTAAAAGCCAATGGAAAGGTCAGAATTTGTGCTGATTACAAGTGCACAATTAATCGTGCACTCAAACAGCATGCGTACCCGGTGCCAGTAGTGAGCCACATCCTGGCATCACTACAAGGGGGTACAGTTTTTGCAAAGTTAGATTTGGCTCAGGCGTACCAACAGCTTCCTGTGGACGAGGCCACAGCCACAGCACAGACTATTGTAACCCACAGGGGGGGGCTTTCAAGTAAAACGCCTGCAATTTGGGGTTAGCGTAGCCCCTGGCATTTTTCAAGGCATCATGGAACGCATGCTCAAGGGCATTCTGGGGGTTTGCCCCTATTTCGATGATGTGCTCATTGCTGGTGAGTCCACTGAGGTGCTTGCAAGGAGGCTCAGAGCTGTCCTTCAACGGCTTCGCGAAGTGGGCCTTAAATTTAAGAAAAACAAGTGTAGCATTGGAGTCCCTTCAACTGAGTTATTGGGTTTCTGTATCGATGCTGATGGCATCCACCCTGCTGAATCAAAATTGAAAGCCATTCAGATGGCACCCAGCCCCAAAACAAAGGGAGAGCTTCAGGTATTCCTAGACCTCCTAAATTTTTACCATGCGTTCCTTCCTAACAAGGCCACAGTGGCAGAGCCATTACACCAGCTCTTGGATAAAAATACTGCTTGGAAATGGATCAATGTTCATGAAAGCAGCTTTAAGGCATTGAAGGCCCTACTGTCCACCAGTTCTATGATCACTCATTTTAAAGAGTCGATGCTGGTGTGCCTTGCATGTGATGCATCCCCATATGGGGTGGGGGCTGTTGTAAGCCACTTGGAGAGTGATGGGACTCAAGTCCCAATTGCTTTCTATTCCAGGACACTGTTCTCCACAGAGTGTAATTACACACAAATTGATAAAGAAGCATTGGCCATAGTAGCTGGAGTAAAAAAATTCCATGACTACTTGTATGACAGAGACTTCATGGTCTTCAAAGACCATAAACTGCTATTGGGGTTATTCACTGCAGACAGACAAACACCCCACATCTTATCCCCTAGGATGTTAAGATGGTCCATCTTTTTATTGAACTACAGTTTCAGGCTAATTCACAAACCCAGCAAAGATATAGGCCACGCAGATGGCCTCAGCAGGCTTCCACTGCCTCAAATTGAGCCAGATCCGGCCCTAGCGGCCCGTATTTTGTCTATTCAGGACTTGCCAGAATTTCCCCTCCATGCTGGGGGTGTAGCTGCAGAAATGGCTGCAGACAAGACTCTAAGTAGAGTGCTATCCTGGGTCCACACGGGGTGTCTGGAAAACAGTCCTGGATCCGAGTTCCAGAGCTACTACATACGTAGACATGAGCTTTCAGCTCATAAGGGTTGTATTCTATGGGGGAGCAGGGTCATTGTCCCCACTTCATTAAGGGACAGGGTATTTCAATTGCTTCATGAAGTTTATCCTGGTATTATTCGGATGAAAGCATTGGCACGAAGTTATTTATGGTGGCCAGGATTAGATAAAGCCATTGAAGTGCAAGTACACGGGTGTTACACATGTCAGCAGTCTAGGCCTGAAATGCCACACGCTCCTGTCCATAGATGGGAGGAGACACACACCCCCTGTAATTGTGCTGTAATGTTGTGTTTGTTACTGAAATTGCTGCTAGTCAGGAAAGCCTCTGTATTAGCAAAACATGAAACAATGCTGTACTCATGCATACTACTATTTTGTATTTTGTAAACTCTGTAATTGCTGTACTTGTTTCTTTTGTTGCTATAATGTGTGTACATTCTAGGGGGGAGGGGTGTAATGTATTGGGCTTTGCTTTACTAAGTGTATCACGTGAGTTTGATTGCTGGAAGGCTTTTTAAGCAGGGAGCTGGCTAACAGCTCCCAGCTCCTCAGACAACCCATCTCCAGCACTGCCATTGGCTGCTTCTAGGGCGGCAATAAGTTACTTTAAACCTATTGGCTGCCACCTAGAGGCCAGGGTATAAATAGCTGCATTCGCAGCCCTGTTCCCCAGTTCGGTTCCTGCAAGCAAATAAAGAATGTTTCTGACTGAACTCACTCGCCTCGTCTCTTCGCTCAAGCAAAGAACCCAGTACACAAAAGTAACATTTGCTTCTGCCCATGCATTTGGGAGTTTTGTCTCCAAGAAAAGTTAGTTACATACATCTTTCAATGGTAAACAATGTATCTTGTAAGCATTTATCTATAAAACTCTGTCTGGAGTCTTTTTTCTTTTTGTCTTTTTATTGCCTCTGTCAGTTCCATCATTGTTATTTTTTCATTTAACATCGTCTTGAAATTTTCTAGAATTTTTGGTAAATTATTTTCTTCCATATAATTGAGTCATTTTCTCCCATGGAGTTTCCTCCTTAGCAAATACAGTTTCTCATAGTATTCTTTAATTATCTTTTTTATTGCTTATTTTTAAATTGTAAACAGTCTTTTTCATCTATTAAATTATTTATCATTTTTTTCTCCTGTTTTTTAAGTTTATAAGCTAACCATCTTCCTGGTTTATTTGCATTTTCAAAAAAGTTTTGCTTTGCCTTTTTAATTTGCTGTGCCAATTTTTCTGATTCTATTAAATTAAATTTTTTATTATTATTTCCATTTGTCTTTTCAATATTTTCTTTTGTGGGTTTATTTGTACTGTAGTTCATTCCAATTTTTAAAATTCTTTTAACAACTGACATTGTTGTCTCTTTTCTTTATTTTTTTCACCATGTATCTTATCACTATGCCTCAAAAATATGCTTCGGCTGTATCCCATACATTTTGTAATGTTGTATCTTCTTTTTTATTTTCTTTGGAGAAAAAATCCATTTCTTTTGTTGCTAATTCTATAAATTCTTTCTCTTTTAATATAGATTGATTCAAAGTCCATCTTAATTTTTTCTGCATTCCTTTCCACACTATTTTTAAAGGATTATGATCTGCCCAAGTACCTAATTCTATTTCAATTTCCTGCATATTAACCCTTAATTCACACATCATCCAAATCGTATCAATTCTAGACCAAGATATATGACTATTAGAATAAAATGTATATTGTGATTTTCCTGGGTTCATTTCTCTCCAAATATCTTGTACAACAATTTCCTCTATCATGTGAAAAAAAAGTCTTAGGTAACCTTTTTCTTCCTTGTTTCCCTGATTTACTGCTTTTATAATCTAATGTCCTATCTACTATTGCACTGAAATCCCCAATTAAGCATATATTTTGATATTCCATTTCTACTATTTTTCTGTGAAAGTTTTGATAAAATTCTTCTTGTTTGTTATTTGGTGCATATATTGTTATCAAAAGTATCTGTTTTTGATTTAAAAATATTTCTACCATTAGTATTCTTCCTTCTTCATCTGCATAAATCATTTTGGAATCTATTGTCTTTTTAACATATATAGCTACTCCTTTTTTTGTTGAGCTGATGTGTAATAAAGTTTTCCAACTTTTGGATTTTCCAAAAAAAAATATTATGTTGTTTTTTTATGTGTGTCTCTTGCAAACAAATTATATCAATGTTTAATTTCTGTAATTGTTTGAAAATTCTTTTTCTTTTTGATGGGGAATTCAATCCATTTATATTCACTGAAAAAATTCCATTTTCCTTCTCCATTTTGATTGACTTATATTTAGGTCTTTTTGATCTCGTAACCCTCTGCTCTCTTACTGTTCCCTCATCTTCTTGATTCATCTTCTCTTTTTCTTCTTCCATTTGTATAGTTGTTTCCTCTATTGTTTGTTCTGTCTGTTTCTGTTTTTTTCCATCCTCTTGTTGATATTGTGTTCTTTCTCCCAGAAATGCTCTTTATCTTTCATCAAAACCCTGTGCCTTCCACACTGAATTCAATCAATATCTTGTATTATTGCAATTGATTAGAATCCCTTCTGGCATCAGCCATTTTTTTTTCTTTTTTAGAGTCACAGAATGTTCTTTGTTTAGCACAGGTGTTTCAAGGTCATCACTCTTCTGGTTCTTTCTGTATTACTGTAGTATCTTTCTTCACCACTAGATGTCCTCATTAATTGTAATGTCTCTATCCAGCAATAAAACTTTTATTTAAAATGCTCTTTCACAACAAAGTAAAAAAGTCTTCTCAAATCAAGAAAGTTAGTCCCCCCCCCAAATTATTATTTTTTCAATCAGTCTCAAATCTTTTCTGCGTATTTTTTATATTCCTTAATTTTGTTCCCCCATTTCAGATTTCTCGCCGCTTTTAACTATCTTCTTCCCAAGTCTTCTTGGGGTTTTTACTTTTAAAAATTATCCAGTTCAGGGATTTATATTTTAAAAGTTCGTAGGGAAGAGAAATAAAAAACAATCTCACCCAGATCTCGCACATTGTTGACAGTCAGCAGTTCAGCGGTGCTGCTGTGGCTCTTTGCTTCTTCCGCTGCTGTCTATGGCTTGGGCTGTCTGCATATTTGCTGGCAGCCTTTCTCCTACCTGTTTAAAGAGTTCCCTCGGTCTGTTTGGGCCAACCGCTATTGGCTCCGAACTCCCAAGGTTTACCTTCTTCCTCGTTGCCTCTCCAGGTTGACTTTCCGACCTCTCTGGGTCTCCAGTTGAAGCAAAATCAGACTAGGAAACCGGAGCTCCAGTTTCTTTCATCCGTGTCAACATGACACCTGGCGTAAACTTGAAAGAGCTCAAGATTTAAAGAAAAAGATATTCACATATTCCCAGAATGCTGAAGCCAAAAACCCCACCTTTTCCAGATCTGAGCTTTCTCTGAAGAATTAGCCGAAGTTATATCTCGCAATTGGTGATGAAATTCCCATTCAATCGGAAACCTCACATGTTGAGACAGAGCTTAAATTTGAAAATCAAACACATATTCAAGTTACCCTTGGCTCACGAAGCCAAAAAAACTTATATTCTGCATCTGATCTGTCCATGCAGTTAGCCCAAGGCATATTCTTGCAATTTGATTTAAAATTCCCATTCAGCCAGAAACCTCAAATTTTGAGACAAAGCTCAGATTTGAAAAACAGACAAATGTTCATGTTTCTCCAGGCTGGGGCAGCTGAAGAACCACTTCTTTTCTGGATCTAACCATTCCCTGAAGAGTTCCCTGAACAGTTGTGGCATTTTCCCACAATTGGGGGTAAAATTCCCATTCAGCCAGAATCCTCGCATTTTGAGACAGAGCTCAAATTTGAAAAGCAAAGATATATTCATGTTTTCCCCAGCAGGGGAAGCTGAAGAACCACTTATTTTCTGGATCTGACCTTTCCCAGAGGAGTTAGCCCAAAGTATGTCTCCCAATTTGTGGGTAAAAGTCCCATTCAACCAGAAAGGTTGATATTGCGTATGAGCTCAAATTTGAAAAAGAAAAAGATATTCGTGTTTTCCTGGGCTGAAGGACACAAAATACCACTTGTTTTCCAGATCAGAGCTTTCCATGAGGTTACATCAAGGCAAGTCTCACAGTTGGCGGTAAAATTGCCATTCAGCCAAAAACCTTGCATTTTGAGGCAGAGCTCAAAATTGAAAAGCAGACATATTCATGTTCCCCCGGCTGGGGAAGCTGAAGAATCACTTATTTTCTGGAGCTTTCCCAAAGGAGTTAGCCTAAAGTATATCTCTCAATTTGTGGTAATACTGCCATTCAGCCAGAAAGGTTGAATTTTGAAACAGAGCTCAAATTTGAAAAAGAAACAGATATTCATGTTTTCTGGATCAAATATTTCCCTGAGGTTAGTCAAGGCATATTTTTGCAATTTGGTTTAATATTGCCATTCAGCCACAAAGGTCAAATTTTGAGAAAGAGCTCAAATTTTAAGAACAAATATATGCATATTCCCCCAGTCTTGGGAAGCTAAAGAACCACTTCTTTTCTGGATCTGAGCTTTCCCTGAGGACTTAGCCAAATTCATATCTCACAATTGGTGGTTAAATTCTTATTCAGCCATAAACCTCACATTTTGAGACAAAGCTCAAATTTGAAAAATAAAGACATATGTTCCCCAGGCTGGGGAAGCTGAAGAACAACTTCTTTTCTGGATCTGAGGTTTCCCTAAGGAATTAGACAAAATCATATCTTGCAATTGGTGGTGAAATTCCCATTCAGTCAGACACCTTGCATTTTGAGATTTTAGTTCAGTTACAGCTTTATACGATGGAGCCCTCTTCAGGGGGAAATCAACTTCAGGCTCAAGATCAGAATCATCTGAACCCTTTCAGGTGGAAAAACTTGGAGCCATAGCTCAAAGTCATCACTCATCTGATGGCAGGACATCATAGGAGATGGTCCTCAATGACAAATAGATTTGGCAAGGCCTCTTGTGTGGAAGGAAAACAGCAAAAAACACTGAAGGTAGTGGACACATCAAGCAGTTAACACCACTATGTGTGGTGGGAGTGGTTTTAATCACTGGCTTTAATCACTGGTGGCTTTTGTCTCAAAGAATAATTTTCTGTGACTCTGCAATCAGGACAGCTGTAGTTGTGACTGCTTTTAAACATGCAGGCCATCTTTTAACAACACTGTCCAGATTTTTTGACAATCCACTGGAATCTACCCTGGACCCACTTTTTGCAATAAAACTCCTACAGCACAGACTGTTTGTTCTGTGAGGTACAAATCAAATCAGTGAGACTAGTCTGATAGCATCAGACTTTCACTCAAGGCTTTCCAGGCTTTCCCCATTCCACTCCCAAGCCATATCTTTTTGGGTCAGTTGGTACAATGGGTTAGCTAGAGGGGGATCCATAGTCTGGCATATCCTGTAATGCTCAGGAAAGATCAAAGTTGTTTCACATTGGTTGGCATTGGTAAGGCTCTCAGTGCCTGGAGTCTGCTTCCATGTAAGCATCGAGTTCCTTTATCTAGCACATAACCTAAATAGTTTACAGTTTGCTTCCATTGGATTTTCTTTTGGGACACTGTGTATCCCTTTTTGGCCAGATGATTCAACAATTCAGTTGATTGTTCCTCTTGTTCATTTTTGGATGATCCACATATTGTAAAAGCATTGTAGGTATGGCATCAAAGTCTTTTAAATCCACAGACAGGGCAGCAGTAAAGGCTGTAGGGCTGTTTTTTTTTATCCCTGGGGCAATCTAGTCCATGTTAATTGGCAGTGGCGTCCATCATCTGGGTCTTTCCATTCAAAGGCGAAATAATCTTGGCACTCTATGCCCAGGGAAATGCAGAAAAATGCATCTGTTAGGTCTATCATGATGTATCACACTTGGCGGTGTGATAGGGTGGTCAAAAGGGTAAAGGGATTGGCAACCACAGGCTGTAAAGCTTGAATTCTGTGGTTCGTTTCTCTGAGGTCTTGAACAGCTCTCCAAGTCCCATCAGGCTTTGGGACTGGAAAAATTGGGGTGAATCATGGGGACTGAGTTTCTCTAAGAGTGCCAAAGTTTAAAAAGGTTTGAATATGTTGTTTTATGCCAATACGAGCCTCCCTTTTTATTGTATACTGCCTTATTGAAACAGGGGTTGTTTCAGTTTTGCCAAATGAGGAACATCAAATTTAGCATATCCAGGCATTCCCTGGTACCATACAAAAGGGTTATTGAGAGAGTCTGAAGGCAACTTTGAATCCTGCAGACTCAGGAAACACAAATATGCTTGATCAGGAGAAAAAAATAGCTGTACTTCCTGAGGGGAGCACTTGAGGGTGGCTCCCAATTTTCCTAATAGATCTCTTCCTAACAAATTAATAGGACATTGAGGCAGAATGAAAAATGAATGGGTCACACTGGGACCTTGGATCCCTTTAACTTCCAAGCGTCCACTTTGGCAGTTTCCATTCTCCCTGTAACACCTATTATGGGGGTAGTTTGAGTGGTTAGACATGGAACAGTAGAGTCATTGAGGACACTGTAAATTGCCCCGGTGTCAACAAGAAAATATTGGAATCTTCCCCCCACTTATAACTTCACCAGAGGTTTGGGGTAGAAACTAGTGCTCCAGAGCTCCGTCAATATAATTCTTCTTGTCGTGCCATCAACTGTCTCTGGGGAGGGCCTGAGGGTGGCTGGAATTGAGGCCATCATCTATTGGGCTGAGGTCTTTGGCAATTTAATGGACACTCATTCTTCCAATTTCCCATCTGTTTACATTGGGCACATTGGTTTTTCTGTAAATTCCCAAACTGTTGGCTTGGGAATCCTCTCAGGCTGTGACTGTAATGCCGGGACAGGAGGATTATTTGTTCCTGAATGGGGTCGGGGTGGAAATGCTTCCTCTGGTTGGTCCTCAAAATTTCTTCTGACACAGCTTTTTCCTCCCCCTTAGTGCCAAATTGATAAAGAAACTTGCATATAATTCTTCCTCTATACTTTTTTGAGTATTGACATAATCAGTTAAAGCATTGATCTCTTCTATATCCTCAGAACCTTGTTTTGGGCACAGCAAAAATTTGAATCCAAGAAAATATTTGGGCCAGATGGTGGTACAAAAGGTTGAGTTTGTTTTTACTAAAACTTATTTTAATGACCACCTGGGGTTTCAATGTTTCCCATTTACTAAAAACACATTCTAACAGAGAGCACTCTTTCCCTAGACCAGTGGTGGCAAACCTTTTTGGGACAGAGTGCCCAAACTGCAACCTGAAACCCACTTATGCATCACCGAGTGCCGGGGACGTGGCTACCAAGTTGCTGTGGCCATCAAGTAGGCATGACCACCAAGTGGGCATGGGTACAGTAGTCATGGCAGGGTGGGTGGGCATGGCCTGGGTGGGCATGGCCACCTCAATGTCGCTCCTGGGGAGGGATGCCTGTCGGGGCTGGGCAGGCAGGATTGGGGGAGATCCAGGTGTTCTCTGTTGGGTGGGGCAGTGGATAGGAGGCTCATCCTGCAGGGTGAGATGAGGCAAGGGAGGGGGCAGGGCAGGGGTGCCATTGCCATGAGGCAAGGTGAGGCAGGGGCTGGGGTTGCAGATAAAGGGGGGCTCCGGTCATCTGTTAGTTTACTTCTGTTGTCTGATTTGATAAAATTCATAGCTGAAAACAGCTGCTCACAAGCGTAAGATGATCCAAACAAAGTAAGGAGAGCAATCCCAAGTGCTTTCATGCATTTAAAATTATCTGGCAGAGAATTCCACACTTTCAAGATTTCATTCTCAAAACTAACTGTGCTGTCCTTTGTCATCCATTCCATCTTCTCTAGTGTTTCACACAGGTCACAGAGCTTTTAGAGTAGGAAAATATTTCAGCTGCCCGCTTTCAAGGTCTCTTTCAAAAACCTGCAGTTTTCTCTCAAAATGTTTTGATATCACAAAACATTCTGTCTGCTGTTTTCCCTGCACATTGTAATTGTTTATTCAGCAGGCTGAAGTGGTGTGTAAAGTCTGTGAAAAACATGAGGTTGGTAAGCCAGGCCATATCAGTGAGGTGTGGATATTCTTGCCCTTTTCCATGCATAAAAAGCCGAATTTCATCCAAGCAGGCCACAAATCTCTCCTGCACTCGTCCTCTGCTCAGCCACCGGACATTGTTGTACATTGTTAAGTATTGTGGGTAGACCGGTCAGGACAGATGACAGGATGTCGAGGTTTCAACTAAAGCTTTATTGTGGTTGAACTGAGGAGTCTCCACAGCTCGACTCCTTTAAATACTGTTGCCGGCAAGCCGGTGCCCAATCCACATCCTTAAAGGGTCCCGCCAGAACGGCCTGACCAATGGGACGGGAGTTAGGACGCTACCTGTTGTTGCCGGGTGCTACACAGCTGATGTTCAGCTGAGCTGACAGCATAACAATGCTTAGTGCTAATATTCAATATATAACATTCCCTTCCCCCCCAACAAGAAAACACAACAATAACAATAATAACTTTTTCTACTAAATGACCTATGACCTTACAAAATCCTGCAGATATGCTGGGGGCCTGCAGATTCTGTTGGAACGTCTTAATGGCAACTCTGCCCTTCCTGGAGACTGGCTATGATCTTCCCTGCTAACCTCTGGACTGGAATTGGGGTCCCCCAGCTGTCCCCCCAGGTCCTGGGATGCCTGACTAGTGTCATGTCTGTCCCAGGTATGCGTGGTTGGCATATATTCTAGTGAGGGCCCTTCAGGTGTTATAGTGGTTGCCGGGTCAGATGTTGATTCTCTGATGTTGGCCTCACCCTCGGGCTGGTTTTCAGGGGCTCACTTCCGTAACTAGTCTAAATGTCTTCTAAATTGTCGGCCCCCTTCCCCCTCAATAACATAAGACACAGAACTTGTGTAGACTGCATCACAACTTGCTGAATGTCTGTCAGTGTAAATGCAGGAGGTGGGGGAGAGGGTGGTTGTACTGTAGGTTTCATCGAGGTCTGCCCTGCAGCTTGTGGTATAGGTGAGGAAATAACATTCTTAGAAAGTGGAGGCCCTCCCCCATGTCTCGCAGCCATCTCTTAAGTTTCGATTTCCTCTTTCACACAGCAGAATCAAAGTTCAGAAGAAAAAAAAAAGGGAAGAAAAAATAACAATTCTCTCAAAGTTCTTAACCTTCAATAAGAAGAAAAGGGAACAGGCTTTCAAATAAGCAAAATCCGATACTGGATGAAGTCAGTTGCAAATTGTGTCTCTTGCTTTGTAGCAAACTATAACAATTTTCAAACACAGTCACTTCACACAGGAGAGAAACATTCCAGCGCCATTTTTACTCCATTTCAAACTTGAAACTTGAAGAAGATAATGAAACTGAGTTAAAGTTAAAATCCAATTTGAAAATTCAGATCTTCCTGCTTTGCTCTGCCTGCTTTTCAAAGGAACAAAATACTCACAATCCCCTCTAAGCAGCAGGTGCAGTTGTCGCGTCTTGTTCCACTCCTTTTGGAGCGAAGACGTCCTGAGAACGGAGAAAGCCTGGGCTCCGAGGGGGCTCACCCTGTTATCCCCCAAACTACTTGGGAGAATCGCAGGGGAGCTCTACCTCTACCCAGGCAAGCTCGCCTCTCCCTCTTCTCCCGAGGGAGAAGCTCCAGCGCCACGGAACAGCTGATTTTCGCTGCCTCCAGGCGTTTTGACGCTTCCCAGGATCGGGCGGCTTCAGAACGCCGCCATTCGGCGCAGCAGCGCTACCGGAATTTGTTAATCAAAACAACCAGATTAGGGAAGATATAGTGCTTGCACTCCAGGGTTTAGCTGCACATATAGAACGCCTGGATGTTCGTGTGGACTCAGTTATGGAGTATGTGGAGAATTTGGAAAATAAAATTATTGATGCTGAACAGAAGATTGATAGAGCAGAGGCCAAGATTGACAGAACAGAAGACAAGCTTACTATATCAGAATATAAGAACATGGAGTTTGCTTTGCGTATCAGAGGCCTCAAAGAGAATCCTAAAGAAGATTTGGAATGGGAAATAGCACGAGCAGTGGCTCCTGTTTTGAAATGTGAACCTGAAGAACTACTTAAAGAAATGGATAAGACATTTAGGGTTAACTCCTGGATTGCCAGGCAAAAAAGTCTACCTAGAGACGTAGTGATTTATTTTTCCAGGAGATCAACCAGAAATTCTATTATCCAGGCTTTTTATCGGGAAAAATTTCAGATTGCAGGCCAAGATATTATGATTTTAAAGGAGATACCTTCAAAAATTCTTAGAAAGAGGAAAGACTTTGCCTTTTTCTCTGATGAGCTTAAGAAGTGACAAATCCAGTTCAGATGGGAAATACCTATTGGAATTGTGGTAAATTATGCAGGGACGAGATACAGATTGGATACAATTTTAAAAGCAAAAGATTTCTATACTAAGGTCCTGAAAGCAGGTTTACCACCGTCTCCCCGAATTAAAAGAACAGAAGCAAGACAAGATGATAAACAATTGAGTGAAGGGGCAATGTCATTGCCTCTCGAGGAGATGCAGAAGGCGGAGGCCATGGAGCAGAGTTTGGCATTAAAGGAAGATCCAAAAGAACAGAGGATGACAAGAGCTGCATATAAGCGTATGGAAAAAGAGCAAAAACAAAAGCCTGTAACTGGTCCAGCTACGCAAGATGCGGCTGTTTCAGAGCCTGTAGGAGGAGCACGTGCTAAGAGAGCAATAGCTGATCTTCAGGCCTTGTTCCAAAGGCTCATGGTCACCAGAGATGGTGAAGTTCCTGACATGGAATGTTAATGGGTTAAATTCACCACAGAAAAGAAAGAAAGTATTTTTTTTATCTGAAACAACATAAAAATGACATTGTTTGCTTACAAGAGACACATATTGCATTAAAAGATCAAAAATATCTGATTAATTCCCGATTGGGAACACATTTTGCATCTTTTGCTCCGGACAAGAAGGCTGGAGTGGTTATTTACTTAAGAAAAGACTTCTCGGCAAGATTGATTGAATCGGATAAACAAGGGAGATATGTTAGTATTGAATTAATACTACAAGGAAAGAAAGTTCTTCTTATTGGATTATATGCTCCAAATCAACAACAGCAAAAAATTTTAAAATTTTTACATCAGAGACTAATTGAACTGGATTACAAATCTGTTATTATGATGGGGGACTGGAATGGGGTTTTGGTGCCATCTGAAGACAAGAAGGGATCTTCTAAAAACTTTTTAAATTCAAAATTACCTAAAGCTTTTTTTGATTTGAAGGAAGATCTGGAATTAAGAGATGTATGGCGGGAAAGGAATATGAGAGACAGAGATTTTACTTTTTTTCGGATAGACATAAATCTTTCTCCAGGATTGACTTTATTTTGATTACTACTGATCTTTCTTCTTCGGTTAAGAATGTTAAGATTTTCCCTAGGACAATGTCTGACCATAGTCCTGTTTGGTTGGAGTTCTTTGCTGAAGACGCTAGTAGGAGATCCTGGAGGCTGAATGAGAATTTATTTACAAATGACTTGTTTTTGCAGAAATGTAGAGAACATATGAAAGAATTTTTTGTCACAAATATGCATAAAGGTACCTCGATGGAAATGGTTTGGGATGCTAGTAAAGCCTATATGAGAGGGGTTTTGATTTATATGAATAATGCTTATAGGCGTAAGCAAATGCAAAAACGTTTAGATATTGAGGAAGAGATTAAAACTAAGGAGAAAAAGCTCATTTTGAATCCATTGGATAATAATTTAAGGATCTCAATACATTTATTGAAAGAACAATTTAATATGCTACTGGCTGATCAAGTAGCAACTAATTTGTGCTATGCCAAACACAATACTTTTTGCAACGCCAATAAGCCTGGTAGATGGTTGGCTTATCAATTAAGGAAAAAAACAGAAATCACGTACTATAGATAAAATAGAATATAAAGGCAAAGAAGTCTACCAACAAAATTTGATTAAGAAGAGTTTTTTAGATTTTTATTCGAAATTATATTCTAAAGAAAATATACAAGCTTCAGATATAGACAAGTATTTACAGGGAGCTCATTTTCCAAGACTTTCACAAGAACAACAACTTGAGATGAACTGCCCAATTACATCAGAAGAAATTTCTTTAGTTATTAAACAGTTGAAACTGGGCAAGGCTCTGGGAACGGATGGATTAACAGCAATTTACTATAAAAAGTTGTTGCCTGAAATGATTGAACCCTTAAAGATTTTGTTTAATGAAATTCAGACTGGAGGTGTAGTTCCTCCATCATGGAGGACAGCTTTTGTATCGTTGATTCCAAAGGAGGATCAAGACCTTACTCAACCTAAAAATTATAGACCTATATCGCTTTTAAATACAGATTATAAGATTTTTGCTAAAGTATTGGCCAATAGATTAATGCAAGTTTTGAAACAAATGATTCATAGTGATCAATCAGGATTTATATCTGGGAGGTATATGAAATATAATGTAAGACAAATTGTTAACCTGCTTGAATACTTGGATAAGAACAACCAAGTCCCCGCAGCATTGATATTTTTGGATGCAGAGAAAGCCGTTGACCAATTGAATTGGCAATTTTTATTAAGAGTTGTTGAGGAGATGAATTTTGGAGAAGGTTTTCTACATGCTATTAAAGTTATATATCAACAACAAACTGCACAAATTATAGTTAACGGGGGATTAACAGAGACCTTTAAAATTGAAAAAGGTACAAGACAGGGTTGCCCCCTATCACCATTATTGTTTGTTTTAACATTAGAGATTTTATTAATCAAAATTCGAGAGTCCTCTATGATAAAGGGAATTAAAATAAAACAGAATGATTATAGATTGAGAGCTTTCGCTGATGACTTGGTTGTGACAGTATCCCAACCGTTATAGTCGGTTATAGATTTGATGGAAATTATAACTCAGTATGGTAAGGTTTCTGGGTTTAAGGTGAATAGCAATAAGACCAAGATATTATCTAAGAACTTATCTATGAGTGAAAGGGATATGTTATCAAAATTAACAGGTTTTGAAATAGTGAAGAAGGTTAAATATTTAGGAGTATATATTGCAGCCTCAAATGTAAAATTGTATAAGAATAATTATGAAATACTATGGTCGAAGGTACAAGGGGACTTAAATAATTGGAAAAAATTACAATTATCATTACTGGGAAGAATTGCAGTTGTTAAAATGAATGTTCTACCAAAGTTTCTCTTTTTGTTTCAAATGATACCTATATTGAAAAAGGATGCCAACCTTGATCAATGGCAGAAGGGTATTAACAAATTTATTTGGGTGGGGGAAAAACCAAGAGTTAAATTTAAGATTTTACAAGATGCTAGGGAAAGAGGGGGACTCAAGGCGCCGAATTTGAAATTGTATTATGATGCGGTTGCCTTGACGTGGGTTAGTGATTGGCTTAATTTAACTAACAAGAGAATACTTCATCTTGAGGGATGGGATTTGGTATATGGATGGCATGCATATTTGCTTTACGATAAGAAGGTGGACAGGGCTTTTAAATCCCATATTCTTAGAAGTGCTTTATTGCATGTCTGGAAAAAGTATTATTATAAGTTAAATTATAAAATACCGATTTGGGGAATTCCTGGACACGCGATAGAGGGCGTATCTATGGGAGTGAGTATGGATATGGTTTCTTATAAGGAACTACTTAGATTGCAAGGGACTGATTGGCAACTTAAATCATTAGAGGAGTTAAGACAAGAAAACATAAGTTACTCTTGGTTTCAATATGCAGATCCCGTCGAGCTCCATGGTTCTCTGCGGAGCTCCGGGAGATGAAGCGTCGGAGACGGGGCCTAGAGAGCGGTTGGAGGTCCAGCCGATCCGAATCCGACCGATTGCGACTAAGAGCCTACATTAGGTCTTATCTCGCTGCAATAAGGGAGGCGAGGTCTTACCACTTCGCCACCCTTATTGCGTCCGCAGATAATCGCCCGGCCGCCCTGTTTAGGGTGACTCGCTCCCTCCTAAATCAGGAGGTGAGGGAGGATCCCTTGCAGGGTCGTGCCGAGGAGTTTAACCAACATCTGTCGGACAAAATCGCTCGGATTCGGACCGGTCTGGACTCTGACTGGGCAGAGTCTGACGATCAGGACACGGGTGGTCTTGTCGATATCACCTGGGAGGAGTTTGATTCTGTGACTCCGGAGGAAGTGGACAGGATCATGGGGAGGCTGAGCACCACCACATGTTTATTGGACCCGTGCCCTTCCTGGCTGGTCTATGCAGCCCGGGAGAGGACACGCAGCTGGTTCCAGGCAGTTATATCGGCTTCTTTGAGTGAGGGTATCTTCCCCGCCGTCTTGAAGGAGGCGGTGGTGAGGCCTCTCCTCAAGAAGCCTGCCCTGGACCCAGCTGTATTGAACAACTTTCGTCCTGTCTCCAACCTTCGCTTTCTTGCGAAGGTTGTTGAGAGTGTGGTGGCGCATCAGCTCCCTCTGGTCCTGGATGAAGCGGATTATCTAGACCCGTACCAATCGGGTTTCAGGCCCGGGCACAGCACGGAGACGGCATTGGTCGCGCTGGTGAATGATCTCTGGAGGGCTCGGGACAGAGGGCACTCCTCTGTTCTGGTCCTATTAGACCTCTCGGCGGCTTTCGATACCATCGACCATGGTACCGGTATCTTGCTGCGGCGTCTCAGGGGACTGGGAGTGGGAGGCACAGTTTTACAGTGGTTCTCCTCCTATCTCTTGGGACGTTCGCAGTCGGTGTTGGCAGGGGGGCAGAGGTCGACCGCGAGGTCTCTCATTTGTGGAGTTCCTCAGGGGTCGGTCCTCTCGCCTCTCCTGTTCAACATCTACATGAAGCCGCTGGGTGAGATCATTCGTGGCTTTGGAGTTGGGTATCATCAGTACGCTGATGATACCCAACTTTTCTTTTCGACCCCAAACCACCCCAGTGATGCCCTCAACGTGATGTCCCGTTGCCTGGAGGCGGTTCGGGTCTGGATGGGGAGGAACAGACTTCAACTCAATCCCGACAAGACTGAGTGGCTTTGCATATCTTCATCCCGGGTTTATTCGGACATTCCACCTCTGGCTATGGGGGGTGAACTATTACCCCCCGTAGATAGGGCTCGCAACTTGGGAGTCCTCCTAGATTCACGGCTCACTCTAGAAGACCACATAGGAGCTGTGACTAAGGGGGCCTTCGCCCAGGTTCGCCTGGTGCGCCAGTTGCGGCCCTATCTTAGCCGGGATGATTTGTGCACGGTCACTCATGCGCTCGTGTCCTCTCGTCTGGACTACTGCAACGCTCTCTACATGGGGCTGCCCTTGAGGACCACCCGGAAGCTCCAACTGGTACAGAATGCAGCCGCGAGAGTGGTGTTGGGAGTTTCCCGATACTCCCACGTTACACCTCTGCTCCGTGAGCTGCATTGGTTGCCAGTTGTCTTCCGGGTGAGATTCAAGGTACTGGTAACGGTGTTCAAAGCCCTTCATGGCATGGGGCCGGAGTACCTCAGGGAACATCTGCTGCCGGCATCAAGCTCCCTGCGCCCTGTGCGTTCCCACAGAGAGGGCCTCCTCAGGGTGCCACCGATCAGAGAATGTCGATTGGTGGCCCCCAGGGGGAGATCCTTCTCTGTGGGCGCTCCGGAGCTGTGGAATCAGCTACCGGTAGAGCTCCGGATGGCGCCCGATCTTCGCTCCTTTCGTCGCGATCTCAAGACATTTTTGTTTGTACAAGCTGGCCTAGCCTGATGGGGATCGGTGGGGTTGTTTTATTTTTGGTCTTTTAATTTTATCTTGGGGTTTTTTAGAATTGTACTTCTATTGTTTTTAACTAGGGCAATTGTTTAATCTCTTTTTAATGTTTGTATTTGCTATTTTATTCTGCCCTGTGAACCGCCCTGAGTCCTTAGGGAGAAGGGCGGTATATAAATGTTATTAAATTAAATTAAATTAAATATACCCAATTGAAAGTTAGGTGGAAGTCAGATCAAAAGGTTGGCATCACAATTACAGATCAAAATTTAGTAAAACAAATTAGAGATTTAAATTGTGCACATATAAAGAGGATATATAATGCTTTAATTGAATTGGATTCGGAAACGGAACTGGTTAAAGACTGTATGATAAAGTGGTCACAAAATATTCAGGAACCAATTTCGTTGGACACTTGGGAGATAATTTGGGTTAGAAATGTTAAATTTACTCAGGCTCAAAATTTAAGAGAAATTTTTTATAAAATGTTTTATAGATGGCATCTGGATCCCAAGAATTTGTCTAACATGTATCCTAATTTACAGTCTAAATGTTGGAGATGTGGTAGTTTAGAAGATACCTATTTTCACATGTGGTGAACTTGTAGAAATATAAGAGCTTTTTGGATCAAAATTTGGTGGAACATTCAAAAGATTTTTAAGAGAAAGATAAAGTTTTCTCCGCAATTGTTTTTATTGGGTATTGTGGTAGATTGTGATGTTAAAGAAACTAACTTGATGTTGAACATGATAACAGCAGCACGGTTACTGGTGGGACAATATTGGAAGAAGGATAGTTTGCCCACTATAGAAGAATGGGTGTTTAAAGTTTTGAATCTTGCAGAAATGTCTAAGATTTCTGCTTACTTGAAAGATCATTCACAGGAAAGATATATTTCAGTTTGGAGGAGATGGATAAATTATATTCAGAACAAATATGGGACTAAAAAGTTCCATTTAGCTTATGAGTAGATTTTAGTGGGATATTGTTATTGGTACTTTGTTTGTAGTTATGTTAAAGGGGAGTTAAAGCACATTATGAATTTGGTTAATTGTATATTATGCATAATTTTTATTTAGAATATGATTATTGTAACTATAATCCTGTATTTAGCTCTGGGAAGTGGGGGGGGGAAGTGGGTGGGTTTGGGGTGGGAGGGATTTGGGGATATATTGTAAAATTTTGTTTTTGTAAAACTCTTTAATAAAAAAAAATAACATAAGACACAGGCCCAGTTTTAGCAATCACCACCCCTTTTATTTTTTATTTTATTTTATTAATATTTCTATACCGCCCTTCTCCCTAAGGACTCAGGGCGGTTCACAGGGCAAGAATAAAATACAAAGTTACAAATATTAAAAGGAGATTAAATAGTTGCCCGTAAAAACAATTAATATACTACATTTATAAAAACCCCAAAAATACAACAATAAAAATACAAAAATAAAAACCCCACCAATCCCCCATCAGGCCAGGCCGGCTTGTGCAAACAAAAACGTCTTCAGATCGCGGCGAAAGGAGCGAAGATCGGGTGCCATCCGGAGCTCTACCGGTAACTGATTCCATAGTTCCGGAGCGCCCACACAGAAGGATCTCCCCCTGGGGGCCACCAATCGACATTCTCTGATCGGTGGCACCCTGAGGAGACCCTCTCTGTGGGAACGCACAGGGCGCAGGGAGATTGATGCCGGCAGCAGGTGTTCCCTGAGGTACTCCGGACCCCTACAATGTAGGGCTTTAAACACCATTACTAGTACCTTGAATCTCACCTGGAAGACAACTGGGAGCCAATGCAGCTCACGGAGCAGAGGTGTAACATGGGAGTATCGGGAGACTCCCAACACAACTCTCGCGGCTGCATTCTGTACCAGTTGGAGCTTCCGGGTGGTCCTCAAGGGCAGCCCCATGTAGAGAGCGTTGCAGTAGTCTAGACGAGAGGTCACGAGCGCATGAGTGACCGTGCATAAATCATCCCGGCTTAGATAGGGCCGCAACTGGCGCACCAGGCGGACCTGGGTGAAAGCCCCCCTAGTCACAGCCACTATGTGGTCTTCCAAGGTGAGCCGTGAATCTAGGAGGACTCCCAAGTTGCGAGCCCTATCTACAGGGGGTAATAATTCACCCCCCATAGAAAGAGATGGAATATCCGAATAGACCCGGGATGAAGGTATGCAAAGCCACTCAGTCTTGTCGGGGTTGAGTTGAAGTCTGTTCCTCCCCATCCAGACCCGGACCGCCTCCAGGCAATGGGACATCACGTTGAGGGCATCACTGGGGTGGTTTGGGGTCGAAAGAAAAAGCTGGGTATCATCAGCATACTGATGATACCCAACTCCAAAACCACGAATGATCTCACCCAGCGGTTTCATAGAGATGTTGAACAGGAGAGGCGAGAGGACCGACCCCTGAGGAACTCCACAAATGAGAGACCTCGCGGTCGACCTCTGCCCTCCTATCAACACCGACTGCGAACGTCCCTGGAGATAGGAGGAGAACCACTGTAAAACCGTGCCTCCCACTCCCAATCCCCTGAGACGCCGCAGCAAAATACCATGGTCGATGGTATCGAAAGCCGCTGAGAGGTCTAATAGGACTAGAACAGAGGAATGTCCCCTGTCCCGAGCCCTCCAGAGATCATTCACCAGCGCGACCAATGCCGTCTCCGTGCTGTACCCGGGCCTGAAACCCGATTGGTACGGGTCTAGATAATCCGCTTCATCCAGGACCAGAGGGAGCTGATGTGCCACCACACTCTCAACAACCTTTGCAAGGAAGCGAAGGTTGGAGACCGGACGCTAGTTGTTCAATACAGCTGGGTCCAAGGCAGGCTTCTTGAGGAGAGACCTCACCACCGCCTCTTTCAAGACAGCAGGGAAGCTACCCTCACTCAAAGAAGCCGATATAACTGCCTGGAACCAGCTGCGCGTCCTCTCCCGGGCTGCATAGACCAGCCAGGAAGGGCACGGGTCCAATAAACATGTGGTGGAGCTCAGCCTCCCCATAATCCTGTCCACTTCCTCCGGAGTCACAGAATCAAACTCCTCCCAGGTAATATTGACAAGACCGCCCGTGTCCTGATCGTCAGACTCTGCCCAGTCAGAGTCCAGACCGGTCCGAATCCGAGCGATTTTGTCCGACAGATGTTGGTTAAACTCCTCGGCACGACCCTGCAAGGGTTCCTCCCTCACCTCTTGATTCAGGAGGGAGCGAGTCACCCTAAACAGGGTGGCCGGGCGATTATCTGCGGACGCGATAAGGGTAGCGAAGTGGTTAGACCTCGCCTCCCTTATCGCCGCGAGATAAGACCTAATGTAGGCTCTTAGTCGCAATCGGTCGGATTCGGATTGGCTGGATCTCCAACCGCTCTCTAGGCCCCGTCTCCGACGCTTCATCTCCCGGAGCTCCGCGGAGAACCATGGAGCTCGACGGGATCTGCACCGGGTCAGGGGCCGCAAGGGTACAACTCGGTCAAGAGCCTCAGTGGCTGTCCTTTCCCAGGCTTCCACTAAGGCATCTGCCGAGCTGAGCAAAGGAGGCAGGTGGGGACCCCAGCGCCGCCTGGAACCTCTCGGGATCCATTAAGCGTCTGGGGCGGTACCATTTAATTGGTTCCATGCACCCACGGCAGGGGGTGGCAAAACGGAAGACCAGCCGCAGGAGATGATGATCGGTCCATGACAGGGGCATAACAATTGGAGAGCCCCCACCAAGATCATCTAACCACTGTCCAGATAAGAAAACTAGGTCAAGGGTGTGGCCTCCCTCATGAGTCGGTTCCAAAATTACTTGCGTCAGGTCCATGGCCGTCATGGAAGCCATGAACTCCCGAGCCAACTCAGATGATCCTCCCAGCGATGGTAAGTTTCAGGAACTCAATCACCAACCCAGAGAGGACATCGAGAAGCTCAGGCAGGGCTGCTGCTGCATGACTAGGCGAAAGGTACACCAGCAGCAAGCCCAACTGCGCACCGGGGCCGCATCTCAAAAAGAGAGACTCACACCCGACTATCTGGGGGACGGTGGCCTCCCGCGGACACAAGGTCTCCCTCATAACAACAGCCACACCCCCACCCCTACCCTGAGCCCGAGGCCAGTGTAGCACCCGGAAACCTGGTGGGCAAAGATCAACCAGAGGAATCCCGCCCTCTGGGCCCAACCAAGTCTCCGTGATGCAAGCCAGGTCCGCCTGCTCACCCTCGACCAAGTCGCGGACGAGAGGAGCTTTATTAGCGACAGACCTGGCATTCAGGTACACCAGCCGGAGCTCAGGAGGCTGCACATCCTCACTCCCGGGACCTTGGGGCGGAGCCAGAGGGTCGGAGTGCCTCACCGCTTGTAAGCAGTGGAGAGGCCTTCCCTGAGATCGATACGGCCCTCTGCTCCTACACCTGCTGCCATTCCCTGACGTGGGAATAGGTAATCCCACGACCAGCCCTGGAGCCCCAGAGGCAACCGACCCCCGCTCCTCCCCCCCGCGATCTACCTCGGCACTGGCCTGAACAGAGGTTGTTGGACTGCCCCCCTTGTCCAAACAACCAAAAGGAGTACCCTCCACCCTCCCTAACCCCCTAAAAAATTTAGACAAAAAGCTAATCAGGGGCCTCTTGTTGGGTTTACGTCGAAGGCCCCTACCCGTGCCCAGCAATCTCTCATGGTCCCAATAAATGGGCCCTTCCTCGAGATTATAAGCGGCTAGAAAGGCGGGTCACACCCAGGAAGGGGGAGCACCCCTGAGGGCGAACAAGTCCGTGAAAGAGTATTTAAGAGAAGGCATAAGAAGCAGTCCAGATAGAAGGCAGTCCATAGTTGATAGTCAGTAAGGAGGATCTGGACAGAGGATAAATAGGTGTCCCAGACCTCCGCCCAGGCACTGCCACTCAGCTGGGTGAACCCCCTGGGCAGGCCGACCACCGTCCTCTCACGACGGCCACAGAGCCAATTCCCGGGGGGATGGTGGTCTGAAACAACCACTCTGGGTATAGCATGCCCCATAGAGCTCTCACCTCTAGGGGCAGCAGATGTAAGTTCAAGCCACCCTCTCACGGTGGCTAATACCCAGAGTCCTCTGAATCCTTTGGGGATGCTGTGTAAAGGACAATGCACGATAGTTTGTAAAGGCAGGAGTAAAGTAAGGTAACAAGCCATCATAGTCTGGTCTGCTAACGGCCAAGTCCCCCGCTGCTCCGCCATTCCAGGAGGTTGTACCTGACCACAACTCCATAGGCCCTCAGTTCTATAGTCATTGGGGCCTTCCAGAGTGTGATCAACAAAGTCTGACTCCCCCAAGTCTACTGATTTCCCCGGAGCCCCCTCAAAATCCAGCGGCACCGACCAGATCACAACGGGTGCATTGGAGAGCGTAGGTCTTCCAGGATCCTCCAGAATAACCAGGGTCCACAGGGCTCCACTGGGCTCCACCGGGGTTAACCGGCTAACCCAGGAACCTTCGGGGCCACCAGGAACAATGGGGGTGCCAGACCATCTGGAGCACGCAGAACAGGCCGAGGAGCAGGCAGATCAGCCATAACACCACCGCCGAGCCATCGGGGCTGCTGCCGCTGCCGGAGCGCCGCTACGGACACCGCCGCCGCCGCCGCCATCACCGTTGCCACCGGAACGCCGCCGAAGCCGCAAACAATGCAGGGGAGGCCATCGCCGCCGCCGATGGAAAGCGGGCCTTGAACCCAAACGTCCCCTGTAGTGTAATTTCTGGCCCACACAAGGTCCCCCACTGTCAATTCCTTCATGGTAGTGTGTTGTTCTGCTTCCGTTGCCACACGATCAGGGTGTAGTCTGTCCAGTTTTGTTTTGAGGCGTCGGCCCCAACGCAGTTCTTCTGGGCATTTGCTGGAGGTGGTGGATGGGGTGGTGTGTTGACTCAACAGGAATTGTGCCAGTCTTTGATGCCAGTCTCCAGTGATGATCCGTTTCAGGGCGTCTTTTGTTGACCTTACCATGCGTTCTGCAAGGCCGTTAGTCTCCGGGTGGAAGGGGGCAGACGTGATGTGTCTAATCAAGTTGGATCTGTTGAAGGCCTGAAAATCAGCAGACGTAAATTGTGGGCCGTTGTCTGACACAATGACATCAGGTAGGCCATGTGTGGCAAAGAGACCCTGCAGTACCTGTATGGTTTTGGACGTGGTCATGCTGGACACGGGAATTACCTCCAACCATTTTGAGTAACTGTCCACAACTATGAGGAAAAGGTGGCCTTGAAAGGGGCCTGCATAGTCAATGTAGATTCTTGACCAGGGCGTAGAAGTTGGTTCCCATTTATACACTGGGTGGTGTGGTTGGTTGGGCCTGGTTTTTTGGCACTGATAACACCCCGCAACCTGATGTTCAATTTCTTTGTCGAGACCGGGCCACCAAACATAGCTGCGGGCCAGAGCCTTCATCCTAACAATGCCAGGGTGCCCTTCATGTAATGCCTGCAATACCTTGCTTCTCAGTTTGTCAGGGACTATAACCCTGCTACCCCATAGCAGACATCCTTTATGTGACGATATTTCTTTTCTACGGGTAAAGTATTGTTGGAAATCCTTGCCTGGGCTTTGCGTCTACCAGCCTGATGCTACCCAGGCTGCTACTCTGCTTAAGATTTTGTCCTTAGCTGTGCTGCTAGCTATGTCTTTGGCTTGGAGGGGTGATTCTGGGAGGTCCTGAATGGTAATGAGATTACAAGCTGGGTCTGGGTCTGGCTCAACAATAGACAGGGGAAGCCTACTTAGTGGGTCAGCGTGCCCCATGTCTTTCCCTGGTTTGTATTTTAAGTTGTAAGAGTAAGCTGACAGGAAGACAGACCAATGTAAAACCCTGGGGGATAGTATTTGAGGTGTTATTTTGTTGGTTGTGAATAACCCCAACAGGGGTTTGTGATCAGTGAAGATGACAAATTTCCTACCATACAGGTAGTCGTGGAACTTCTTAACACCCGCCACGAGGGCTAATGCCTCCTTATCTATTTGTGCATAGTTCCTTTCTGCAGGTGTAAGTGTCCTGGAGTAAAAGGCAATTGGCTTTTGCTCCCCTGTGTCTTCTAAGTGACTGAGCACCGCGCCCACACCATATGGAGAGGCATCGCATGCTAGGCATACAGGTTTTCCTTCGACAAAGTGAGTGACAGCTGAGTTTCTTGAGAGCAAGTGTTTTAGAGTTTTGAAGCTATTGTCATGTATTGTGGACCATTTCCACGGGGCGTTTTTGTCCAGCAACCTATGCAGAGGTTCTGCGATGGTTGCCTTATGGGGTAGGAATGAATGATAGAAATTGATTAAACCTAAGAATGCCTGTAGTTCTGCCTTATTTTTAGGAGTAGGGGCCAGCTTGATAGCCCTTACTTTAGAGTCAGTGGGGTGGATGCCCTGTGCATCTATCCTAAACCCTAAAAATTCGGTTGATCTTACTCCAATACAGCATTTTTCCTTTTGTAATTTTAAACTGGCAGTCCTGAACCTGCTAAGTACCGCTCTTAACCTGTCAGCTAACTGTGTCTCCGATTCCCCGGTGATCAGCACATCGTCAAAATACGGGCACACACCAGGGATACCTTTCAGCGTTTTTTCCATGATCTCCTGGAAAATTCCAGGAGCTACGGCAATTCCGAATTGTAAGTGATTTATGCGAAAGGCTCCCTTGTGTGTGACAATTGTTTGAATTTCAGCTGTTTTGCGGGAAACCGGAAGTTGCTGATATGCCTGTGCCAAGTCAAACTTGGCAAAGATGGTGCCAGACTGTATCGCTGCGAGGACGTGTTTCACCAGGGGGACCGGGTAAGCATGCGGATTCAAGGCCCGGTTTACCGAAGCCTTATAATCCGCGCAAATTCTTATTTTACCGTTCGGTTTTAGGGGGGTGACAATAGGCGTTTCCCATTTCCCCCCCTCTACGGGCTCTAGAATTCCCTGCCCCACTAATTTATCTAACTCTTTTTCAACTCTCTCTTTTAACGCGAACGGGACCCGTCTAGCTTTAATTCTCATGGGCAGGACTTCTGGGTTAAGTCTTAATTTAACTGGGGGCCTCGTGTATTTTCCCAACCCCCCCAAACACGTCTGTAAACTCGTTACAGACGGAGTCTAGGCTATTAGATTGGACGCTGTTTATTCCCCCTAGCCAGATGCCCAGGGCCTGGAACCAATCTAATCCCACTAAATTTGTCCTTTTCCCTTCGGTTATGAGAATTTCCAGCTGACCCTGGAATTCTTTAAACTTGACTTGCACAGTGGCTTGTCCTCTTAGTTTAATCGGGGAACGTTGGAAGTCCGTTAATTTAATTTTGGTGGGTGCTATGCCAATCTGCTGTCTGCTCTTAGAACAAATTAGGGAAAGGGTCTCTGATGAAATTAAAGAGACTGGTGAGCCGGAATCCACTTCCATTAAGCAAGGGATTCCCTCTATGCTAAAAGTGATTTGGATTTTTGGTTTGAGTGGGGGGAGGATTGCTGACTGGCAAGCCACTTCCAAATTTTCTATAATCTGGGGTGCCCGGGTCCCTGGGGTTTTTAGGGGGGGACTGGCTGCTCATCGATGTCGTTTATATTGTCGCAGTTTCGGGCTCAGCAGACGGATTGTATGTGGCCGGTTTTGCCACATGCATGGCATTTGGCCCCGCGGAAGCGGCAGGATGCTCTGGGGTGGTTGCCCCCGCAGCTGGCACAATTTTGGCTGTTTCCGCTGACGTTGCGGCTAGGGGCTCTTGAATTTCTGTTGGCCCCGACTGGCTTCTTTTGCGTTTGGTTGTGATCACGGCGGTTCTTGAACTTCTCCAGCCTCTGTAGAATAGCGTCGATTTCGGCTTCGTTGGCTTGTTCACCTTCTCCGCTGTCAGCAGCATTTTCTTGGTGTACAGAGCCGTTCAGGTTGTTGTTATGTCTGAGCGCATTCTTTTCATTAATGGCCTCCTGAGCCATTATTTTGTTGACCACTTCTGACAGGCTCAGGGTTGGTTTGGCTATTATTTTTTGCTGGAGGTGATCATCACTCAGGCCGAACACAATTCGGTCTCGAATCCGATCTTCCAGGTCCAGGAACCTGCACATTCGGGCGGCTTGTCGCACGGCGGCCACGTAATCCATCGCCGATTCGCCTGGAAGCTGGTTCCTCTGGATGAATTGGAGTCGCCAGTAGATTTCGGACTTCTTTGGCATGAAGTGTTGGCTCAATTTGCTGACGAGGTCAGCATAGGGTAGTGTCGAGACAGGATCTGGGATGCACAGCCCGACAGCTACATCGTACACAGCTGGCCCGCTAATGCACAACAGCGCCGCTGCCTTCTCCTTGTCTTCTGTGATTTTATTCACGAAGAGATACCCCTCGACTTGTCCCAAGTGGGACTCCCACTGTCCCGGGTGGCGGACATCGAACTCACGGATGTGTCTGATTTGCGTCATTCTGTCCAGGTCTGGTTACTGCTCTTACCAGGAAGGAATCGATCGGGAGAATTTTCTCTTCCCTCCTTTCCCGCGTTTGCTAGTGCTTCAGCTCTAGTGACTCAGCTGGCGCTTCAGCTCAACAGCAGTATCCCACCTTCGTCGCCACTGTTAAGTATTGTGGGTAGACCGGTCAGGACAGATGACAGGACATTGAGGTTTCAACTAAAGCTTTATTGTGGTTGAACTGAGGAGTCTCCACAGCTCGGCTCCTTTAAATACTGTTGCCGGCAAGCCGGTGCCCAATCCACATCCTTAAAGGGTCCTGCCAGAACGGCCTGACCAATGGGACGGGAGTTAGGATGCCACCTGTTGTTGCCGGGTGCTACACAGCTGATGTTCAGCTGAGCTGACAGCATAACAATGCTTAGTGCTAATATTCAATATATAACATTGTTGTACATAATTAAACAATATATAACATTGTTGTACATAATTAAACAATCATACTGTGCCTGAACCTCCTCAAGTAGTACTTGAAATTGCCAACAATTCAGAGCACGAGCCATGATGTAATTCACTATTTTTGTGATGTGAGGTGGAGCCAGCTGTCAAACGGAATGGCTGTGTTGAGATGCCGCTCCAAATGAGCGTGCCGATCTCACAGCTTTTTCTCTGTTCCTGGTGGGTTTTTAAAAAAGCCCCAGATCTCTCGAAGGGAGATTAGAAGCAGAGGTGCCCAGCTGAGCAGCTTAGGATGGCGGTCCGAGCTGCAGAAAGCAGGAAAGCCTAGGAGAGAGCTGGGTGAAGGAGACGGCCCATTATGGTGGCTGTGAAGAAATGACAGCTATCAAAAATGGGACAGCAATTCATCTAACCTGGCAGAAGAAACACTCAGTGAACTCTTGTAAATGTTTTAGATGGTGAAATCTTTCCAGAGAATTTCATAGAAGAGAAGATAAGAGGAGAGGCCCCAGAGCGAAAGGGGAATTCATCTTCCCTGTCAGATAATGGCAAGAAGGAGAGGGGGGGGGGGGAAAGAGATCTGACCTTAAAGCAACAGGCTCACAGGCTGTAAGGACTGGAGATCAAGGGTGGCTTCTCTTTCTGGCTCCTGCAGTAAAGCCAAGAAGGAGTTTAACAAAAAAACAAAATAAACTTGAAGAGTGACAGTGCGGACTGAGCTGAGAGAGCGGACATTTTGAAGAAGAACTGACGACCAATTAGCATCAAAGGAGGGAAGAGTGATACTCATAACTTAAGAAGTGAACTATTTGTTTCAAAAAGTTTCTAAAACAAAAGGGATAAATGGTAATTGTTTTGAGAATTTAGACCAATAAGAATTAATTGAAGATAACCTATGGTATGATTGATTTGGAGGAGACTAATTAGGAACAAAAAGTTGAATGTTTAAGGAGGGAGAGAAAATCTATTTCTCCCCTTGTTGTATATAATAATATTCATAATTGAACTGACTGTGAAATCTGGTTTTTATTGTTAAAGAATTGAATAATATTTGTTATATTATTGTTACATGTTTCTATATAGAAAAGTTAGGACTGTTTGGAATATAGATATTTGAAATTGATTAATAATGATTATTATGTTTTAGTGTAATAGGTGTAATAGGTTGGATATTGTGTTAGCAACAAAATCTAGCATTGTTAAGATATAAGGCACTACTGATTATAACCTTGGAAGAACGATAATCTCCCCAGGTGTGGTGGAGGGAAAGACAAAGATTGTGTATACGTGGGAGGGTTGGCTGATGTCATTTAGAAAGATGACAAGCATCCCAAATCTCATGAGAGTTGGGACTGGAAGAAGGCAGATGACCCAAGCCTCATCAGCAGAATTAAGTCCCGCAGGGCAAAGATCTATAGAGGAGTTGATGCCGCGGGAGAGAGCAAGCTCACTTAAAGACATACAAGCAATATTACAATCCATGCAAGAGGTTATGTTGAGAAATCATGAGGATTTAAAAAGAGAAATAGGTGAAATAAGGAATGATACTGGAGAACTCAAAGAGAGGATGGGAGCAATGGACAGAAAATTTGAATGTTTTCAACAGCAAATATTGAAAAATGAACAGAAATTATTATAAATGGAGGATAGAATGAATAAGGAGGAAAGAAGAGTAGATGAAATGAATGGAAAACTTTTGCAAGCAAATAAATAGTTAGAAAAAACCATTATACTGCTTGAAACTGAGAAAGCAGACCACTATTTATGTTTCCAAAACGTGAAGGAAGAGAAGGGGGAGGACCTCCCAGAAATGATGACGGACTTGCTAGCAAGGGCCCTAGGGACAGGGAAAGATGAGATGGCAAATGAGTTTGATGAAATATATAGAATTCACACAAATTACACGAGAAGAAATAACTTACCCAAGGAGGTACATATCGGATTTGTGAAGAAGTCAATTAGGGATGAGATTTTGTACAGACCAAGGGACGACCCAATAGAATACAGAGGTAAACAACTAATTGTCCTCAAACAAGTCCCTAGGAGGATAAGAGATCTGAGAAGGCCCTACCAACATATTACATCAAAATTAATAAGACAAAATATTCATTTTAGGTGGCTGATGCCAGAAGGGATTGTGGTGACCTGGCAAGAAAAGAGATATAGGTTAGATTTGATTGATAAAGCAGAAGAGTTTTTCCAGCAGCATCTAGGCAATGAAGATGAACTAGAAGAAAGAGAGTTAAGAGAAGGGAACAATGCAGAGAGATATAATAGAAAGACACAGGAATCACAAGACAAAGAACAGGAAACAGAGAAGAGAAAAAAATGAGAATGCACCATGACAACAATGATGAGTGTAGACACAAAGAAGTTAAGGAAGATAGACTGACAAGGGCAACAAGATCAAAACAGAGGCAGTAATATAGAAATATTAACAGTATTATCATTAAATGTGAATGGACTAAACTCCCCAGCTAAGAGAAATATAATTTTGAATAAGCTCAGTAAGAAAAATTTAGATATAACAATTCTACAAGAAACACATATAAAGACTCAAGATCAGTATCTATTAAACTACCCTAAGTTAGGAATTAAATTTGTATTGCTTTCACAGCAGAAGAAAGGAGGAATTGTGATATATGTTAAAGAAAGAATCCCAGCAAGACAAATTTATCGAGATGAGGAAGGTAGAATATTGATTATTGAAATTTCCTTGAACAAAAAAAAGGTCACCCTGGTAGGAATTTATGCCCCCAATGAAAAACAAAGACAATTTTATAAGAAACTGCATAAGAATATTGCTGATATGGATTATGAGAACATTTGTATAATTGGCTATTTTAATGCAATTATAGACAGAGTATTAGATTATAAGAGTGAGGAAGTTAGGAAACGAACCAGGAGAATATTACCTGGTACTTTTTTAAAAATGGTGGAGGAATTAAATATTGAAGATAGTTGGAGGGAGAGAAATATGAATGAAAAGCAATTTATATACTATTCAGGGTGGCATCAATCGTGGTCTAGAATTGATATGGTCTGGACAATAAAAGAACTAAATTCAGATATTGATGATATAATAATAGATATTAATACTTGGGCAGATCATAATCCCATTGTAATTAAATGGAACAAACAGAAGACAACAACAAGGAGGTGGACTCTTAAAAAGGCAATCCTAAACCAAAGAGAATTTAAACATAAGATGGAGGAACAAATGCGGACATTCTTCCAGATAAATAAGAAAGAGGAGACTAGCACTCAAAATTTATGGGATATGGCCAAAGCAGTTATGAGAGGAACTGCAATTGCGTATATGGCCAATGAATATAAAAAGAAAAGGCAATATCGAAAAAGTTTAGAGGATGAACATAAAAAATTAGAATTAGAACTACAAAAAAACCCACAATATAGAGATTTAAATCAACAGTTGGATTTAAATAAGCATAAATTGAATATTATAGAAAAGGGAGAATTGGCACAAAAAATAAAAAGTATTAGACAAAATTTTTTTGAGCAGGCAAATAAACTTGGGAGATGACTGGCCTATAGATTGAAAAAGCAAAAAGATAATAGATGGATTAGTAAATTACATAATCAAGCAGGGGAGATAGTACATCAAAATGATGGGGAAGAATGGGTGATGTATGAATTCTATAAAAATCTTTATAAAGAGGAGGAAATGATCACTGAGGAAAGAATATCACAATATCTTATGAAAGCAGACCTACCAAAGGTTTCAGACAAATTTCAAAATATATTAAATAAAGATATAACAGTTCAGGAAATTATGGAAGCTATTAAAAAACAAAAAAGTAATAAAACACCTTGCCCTGATGGACTACCGTCCGAAATATATAAAAACCTCCAAGAACTTTTGTTCCCAACACTATTGGATTTATTTAATGAGGTACTAAACACAGCAAGGTGGCTCAGTGGGCTAGGACGCTGAGCTTGTCGATCAGAAGGTCAGCAGTTTGGCGGGTCAAATCCTGAGTGCCGCGTACCAGAGTGAGCACCTGTTATTCATCCCAGCTTCTGCCAACCTAGCAGTTTGAAAGCACGTAAAAAATGCAAATAGAAAAATAGGGACCACTACGGTGGGAAGGCAACAACATTCCATGCACCTTTGGTGTCTAGTCATGCTGTCCACATGACCACGGAGATGTCCTCGGACAACCGCTGGCTCTTTGGCTTTGAAACAGAGATGAGCAGCGGCCCCTAGAGTTGGAAACGACTAGCACGCATGTGCAGGGGAACCTTTACCTTTACCTTTTTAAACACAGCAAAAATTCCAAACTCATGGAAAGAAGCAATCATCTCATTAAACCCTAAAAAAAACCTCTGATTTGACCTGTTTTAAAAATTATAGACCCATTTCTTTACTGAACACGGATTACAAGATTTTCACGACTATAATGGCAGAAAGACTAAAAAAATATTTAGTGGAATTTATTCATACTGACCAAAACGGCTTCTTGCCTAAAAGACAAATTAGACATAACATCAGGATCATACTAGACATCTTAGAATACTATGAATTTCATAGCGAAAAACAAGTGGCATTAATTTATGTCGATGCTCAGAAAGCCTTTGATAATGTCAAATGGAATTTTATGTTGACTCAACTCAAACAGATGGAATTCAGGGGGAAATTTATAAATATGTTTAAAGCAATCTATTCCAAGCAAGAGGCAAAACGGAGAATTAACAAATAAACGGAGAATTAACAAATAGCATTCAAATACAAAAAGGTACGAGACAAGGCTGTCCACTATCTCCTTTATTATTCATTCTTTCTTTAGAAGTACTCACAAGAATAATCTGAAAAAATAAGATGATTAAAGGATTAGAAATCAGAAAAGAGACATTTAAACTCCAGGCTTATGCGGATGATTTAGTTTTCATCTTGGAAGACCCTTTAGAATCTGGAACAAGATTATTACAGGTGCTGGAAAATTATGGAGATGTTGCGGGATTAAAAATTAACAAAGAAAAAACTAAAATGTTCGTTAAAAATATGTACAACTTACAAGAGACTGAGTTAGTAGAAAAAATTGACATCCAGACATCTAAAAGAGTAAAGTATTTGGGGATCCAACTATCAGCAAGATGTACTACACTTAAAAGAGAAAATTATGATAAGTTAATGGACCAAATTATAGTAGACCTAGATAGATGGAAAAACTTGCAGCTCTCTTTTATGGGAAGAATAGCGACAATCAAGATGAATATACTGCCCAAATTACTCTTTTTATTCCAATGTGTACCAATTAAATTAGGTAAGGATTTTTTTTTGAAAATTTAAATAGAGTTACATCTAAATTTATCTGGCAAGGTAAAAAACTGAGAATCAAGTTAAAATTATTACAGGATGCAAAGGAAAGAGGAGGGCTCAGCCTCCCAGATTGGGAAAAATATTATCAAGCAGCAATAGCGGTATGGATAAAGGATTGGATACATTTAAGGAATAGAAGGCTACTAGCCTTAGAAGGTCATGACATGCAAATTGGGTGGCATGCTATAATGTGGGATGGAAAATATAGGGCTCATCGTATTTTCAGAATCATCATATTAGACGGGCAATATTAGATGTGTGGATAAAAATTAAAAATTTTAACTATATAGAAATTCCCAATTGGCTATCTATATTAGAGATTTTTATGCACTCCAAATTTATAAATCTAGGAAGTGTAATTACATATAAAGATCTTTTAGATGAAAATGGAGACCTGAAAACAAGGAAAAGATTATCAGAAGATGGTGTAGAGTTGGAATGGTGGGCATACTTACAAATACAGTCATGATACAGAAAAGATAAAAAAGAACCAGGGATAAAATTAGAGCATACACAATTAGATAAAATTCTTCTAGGAACAGAAGATTGATTGATAAAAAGATATACCAATATTTATTAGAACAGGATTTATTAGAAGAACAGGTAAAAGAAACAATGTTAACCTGGAGTAAAAATTTTGGTTATAATATTGACTTAGATAATTGGCAACTACTATGGGATAGAAATAGGAGGTTAACGCTAGCCACCTCCTATAAAGAGAATTTGTACAAGATGTTTTATAGATGGCATCTTCCCCCTACAAGGTTAGCAAAAATAGATAAAAAAAGCTCACCAATGCGCTGGAAATGCAGAAGGCTTCCAGGGACTTATTATCATATGTGGTGGGAATGTTCAGAAGCAAAAAGTTTTTGGCAGCGGATTAAAAATTGGTTGGAAGAAATATTACGACAAAAAATTGATTTAAAACCAGAAATTTTTTTATTAGGGATTATTAACGATAATTCTAGTAAAGCATCTCTCTACTTATTAGTACATATCTTAACAGCAGCAAGACTGGCATATGCCCAAAAATGGAAAAGAAAGGAAACACCCACTGAAGAAGAAATAATAGAAAATTTTTTATCCTGCACTGAAATGGACAGGTTAACCCTAGAGATCAAAAATAAGAACAAAACAGAGTATTAAGAAATTTGGCAAAATTTGTACAATTGGTTAGAGTTAAGGAGGATCGCTGAGATGAACATTGTTTGATTGGTTGATAATGTAAGGATTTTTTATTAGCATCTATATAATGGACATAACTGAAAGATATGTAAATATAACACTGAGGACTGAATGACAGTTTACTAAAAAAATCGACAGATCTTATATGTACAGTTTTTTATACTTTGTCCTGTTATAGATTGTATTTTAGGTTTTTGTTATTTCTTTCAGTAACGTAAGATAATACTAATAGTAGTGTTGTAGCTAGGGAAGTTGAATTATGTCCACTTTTGTTTTTAAATGTATATTTAATAAAAAAGTTTTTAAAAAACTATTTTTGTGATGTCTTTGAGGACATTGTCAAATTGTTTGTTGCTTTCCTTGGCACAGAGAGCTTCCTGGTGAATGATGCAGTGGAACTGAATTACTTTGTGTTTTGTTTCTTGAAGAAACAACTGTACGAAACCAGATGTTGCCCCCACCATAGAAGGTGCTCCATCACTTGTAATTGAAATGACCTTTTCTGGTCTTACATCTTGTGATAGAAAAGCTTCTTTCACAGCATTGCAAATATCTATGCCTTGTGTTCTTTCAGGCAAAGACATCAGTTTCAGCAGCTCTTCTCTCATGGTGTCACCAACAGCATAACGCAAAATTACTGCCAGCCTGGCATGGTTATTGATATCTGTGCTTTCGTCCAAGCACATGGAGTAACAGGCTGCCTTTTGTAAGTCAGTGGTGAGCTGCTGACTAACATCACTTGCCATGCGCTGGACTCTAACTGTTTCTGCTCAGGGGTATCTCAGATATGTGTTGCATGATTTTATCCTTGTTTGGGAAATCATGAAAAAGAGAATGATTCCCAGATAACATGGCCATTTTGATAATCTCCCCATCAGAAAGAGGCTTACCATGTTTTGCTATGCACAGTGAAATTTTAAAACTGGCAGCTGTCAGGTGATTGGTTCTGGATAGAGAGTTGGAAAAACTAAGATGCTGGGAATGATAGCTCCTCAATTTCCCTTCAATAAACTCTTTCCTTTCATTATCCCAAGTTGAGCTACATTTTTATGGTTGGTTTCAAAGTGCCATCTGACACTTAATGTGTGACACACAACACTTTTGTTGCATAGGACACATAATGCTTTACCACTGCATTCAATCACTCCAAATGATTGTGTCCAGGCCTCTTGGAATGATCTTCCTCTGTCTGTTTTGGATTTTTTGGCTGTCATCATTTTTGGATGGGTATACAAGACTTGGAGTCTAAAAAAACACAAAATTAAAAAAAATATGAAGCAAACAATACAAATCTATCACTAAATAACTAACAATATTAGTTAACACTAAAGAAATGGATATTCCTTGAATCAACAATCTAGGAGGGGGGAATTAAACAATGAAAGCAGTGTCTTGGATTTTACAGGTTGTTGGAAAAGTACTCCTTCATTTTAACAGATACTGAAAATAGCAGAGAAATCTGAAGTGGAACGCCTGTATTAGCAGATGCAACTGATATAAAATCTGGACAAAGAATGGTCAGTAAAGCATTCTTGGTTGTCTATTTTATCTTTCCTAAAAAGCTGTAATCAATTTCCCCACCTAACATTACAAACCCTGTGGGTCCCAGGCCATTCAACATACCTGCAAGAAAGCAGTTGCAATCCGGGTACTGTAACAGGGCTTTTCCAGTTGCCTAGCAAGGTGTCAAAAACTTGATGTAAACTTGATGACTTCCCAAAAAAGGAAAAAAGTGATAAAGTACAGTAGTCCTCACCTTACAACAGTTCACTTAGTGACAGTTTGAAGCAACAATGGCACTTAAAAGACCATTTTTCACACTCTGCTGCATGCACGCCCACCCCTCACGGCAGCCATGAGGCTGGGCAGCTGGCAAGTGTGAATGCTGCCTTGTTGGGGCCTGCTGAGCACAGCGGCCAGCTGAGGCAGCTTCAGACAAGCAGGCCACCCTAAACACACCATTGCCACCACGATGCCAAATCAGCCATCAATAGACACATAGACATTAACATCTATAGATTATGCAAAAGAGACAATCAAGTAGTTACTAGCCCCAAAAGAGAAAAAGACTCCAGCACCTCTCCACCAGTAATCAGCACTTGAATCAGCATAGAATAGATTAACTCCAAGGTCAACTTCAGACCAACAATCAAGTAAGCAATACCCCAATCAAGAAACTACCTAATACCCATTAGTAAACAGCCCAACCAAAGAATCCCTAAGGCTGCCCCCACCTATCCAGACAGGCAAGACACCAGAATATAAACTGACAGCAAACAGCACTCCTTACTAGTACTGATGATGTTACCTAGTTAGGGTAATGAAATGTCTGCAAGAAAACAAGCAAGCTCAGAGAACACCAAAGACCCCTGAACTTTTCTTTTTTGGTTTGTAACATTCTGCTGTTTATCCAAGTAGCTTCTTCAGTCTGAACAAGTTGGTTAGGGCACCCTATATAAATCCTCAGGATTTAATTTCCCACCTAATCTGAATAGGCTTAATCCTTAAGAGTCATCACTCCTAAATCCTTTACCCAGGGGTAGGCAACCTTGGCTCTTTTATGACTCGTGGACTTCAACTCCCAGGAATTCTGGGAGTTGAAGTCCATGAGTCATAAAAGAGCCAAGGTTGCCTACCCCTGCCCTAGGCCTAGGTGTGTCCTCTCTGGTGAACCTGTGAAGTGGTCTTAATCTTCCTGGGGAATCATAAAAGAACAGCATAAAAATGGGGGTGGGGAGGTTGTGTCTGAGGCCTCACCTCTATGGAGGGAAGGATTTTCCACTTTGGGATAAATGGATTCCTTCACTCCTCTCTTAAACCATCTATCTTTCGTGTCCAAAATATGAAGATTATTGTCCTCAAAAGAGTGTCCTTTTCTTTTAAATGAAGGTATACTGCTGATTCTGGTCCTGTGGTGTTGCTTCTCTGATCCAGGTCTCTTGAGGACTCTCTGCCTACTCATCTGATTAGCATATTCAGATTAGGTGAAAAATGAAACCGCCATGGAGGAAATATATGAGGTTCTCCTAACTAACTTGCTCAGACTGAAGAAACTTTATGGATAAGCAGAAACATTTCAAACCAAAAAGAAAAGAAGTCTAATTGCTATGACTCAACTGCACTGAAACCTAAGCATTTCAATAAAAGTGTTTTTACACATCAGACCAAGCTAGTGTTTCCCAATCTTGAGAGCTTTTAGATGGCCTTCGACTCCCAGAATTCCCCAGCCAGCATACTACGTACTACTTTTCAACCTTAGCAATTTTAAGATGGGTGGACTTCAATTCCCAGAATTTCCCAGTCAGCTTGAAGTCCACCCATCTTAAAACTGTCAGGGTTAAAAAAACACCGGTCTAAGTATGCAGCACTACGGCAGTGAGGAACATACTAAGTAAAAAATAATTATCCCTCACCTTTGAGCAGATCCCTAGCAACTACCCTAGAAAGCCCAATTATGTTTTCTGAGAACTCAGACGGGGAACAGGAGTTGGGCAAATGCCACCGAGTCAACCCAGGGAAGCCATAGGAGGGAATTGGGTTGCTGTCTAGGGATGAGTCCCTGAAATCTGAAAGGATAGGTCCCATTACCCTTGACCGACAGCAGCGAACTATGAAGCCCAGAGTCTACTGCGGCTACCCCCTCTGCCCAGAGGCATGGTTGGATCTTGGGTGGAAGCAGGCAGAGGGCAGGGGAGAAGAAGGATGGGTACAAAGCCCAGTGGTTGCATCCGCCAGAAATTACTTTCATCCTGGGCAGCTCAGAGTGGTAATCTTGGCATGCGAGTGGTGCAGTTTTGCAAAGGGCGTCGATGCTGCTGTTACCACCACTGTCACAGCCCATGCATGGGACGCGGGGCTGCAGGTCTGCTTCATAAGCCATGTGCCTGATCACCTGGGGGAGCAGGTTTCTTCTCCCCACCATGGCCCACCTACCTAAGAGCCATGAGCCGGGCTGCGTAGTTCCTCTTCTCCACCCTGGAACTTTTCCCTCGCATCTCGGCTTCCCTGCACCTGTTTTGGATGCTTTTTCCAGCCTCTCTTCTTGCCCAGCACCCCCTGCCGCTGCCGGCGCTTTCTCTTCCCTGAGCAACAGCCTCCATTGCTCCCGCCGCAGGACTTGTTCTGCTGCTGCTAGCAACCAGAGGAGGGAGGCAGGGAGGCAAAAGCAATCCCCATCCTCTGCTCCGATAACCGCCGCTGCTAGCAACCAAAGGAGGGAGGCAGGGAGGCAAAAGCAATGCCCACCCTCTGCCTCGATTACCGCTGCTGCTAGCAACCAAAGGAGGGAGGCAAAAGCAAGCCCCACCACCCCAATTACCACCACTGCTGCTAGCAACCAAAGGAGAGAGGCAGAGAGGCAAAAGCAAGCCCCCCCTCTGCCGCGATTAACCGCTGCTGCTAGCAACCAAAGGAGGGAGGCAAAAGCAAGCCCCCCTGGCCCCGATTACCACTGCTGCTGCTAGCAACCAAAGGAGGGAGGCAGAGAGGCAAAAGCAAGCCCCCTCTGCCTCATTTACTGCTGCTGCTAGCAACCAAAGGAGGGAGGCAAAAGCAAGCCCCCCCACTCCAATTACCACCGCTGCTGCTAGCAACCAAAGGAGGGAGGCAGGGAGGCAAAAGCAAGCCCCCCTCCACCCCGATTACCACTGATGCTAGCAACCAAAGGAGAGAGGCAAAAGCAAGCCCCCCCGATTACCACCGCCACTGCTAGCAACCAAAGGAGGGAGGCAGGGAGGCAAAAGCAAGCCCCCCCAGCACCGATTACCACCGCCACTGCTCCTGCAATCGCACGAGGGAGGCCTAGGAAGGCTGAGGCAAGATCCCCCGTGGCCATTACCGCTCCCCCCTTCGAAGGCAAGTGCCCCCCATGCCCCCCTGCACCCCCACCCACCACTACCACTCTGCCCCTGAAACCTACCTCTGTGCGCTGGCTCACTCGCTTGCTCGCTCGTCCACTCGCTTGTCCTCTCTGCCTCAAATGGTCTCTCACCTATTCCGAGCTGTGCATGCGCAGAGACCACAAACAGCTGCGCATGTGCAGACAGCACAAAATGCTGCAAATGTGCAAAGAGGAAGAAGGGAGAAGCGACCCAGGAATGGCTCGTGTGCCATCAGGGATGGTTTTGCGTGCCGCCTGTGGCACGCGTGCCATAAGTTCGCCATCCCTGGTATAGGAGGCAATTTGTTACATTGTAATGGATAGCAGACACGAAGGCAAATAAACAAAAGGTTACATCGTAGTTAATTGAGGAAGTGAAAGCAATAAAACCCTATCCCCCCTCCCCCTTGGGAGTATGGCAGAATCCAGGGAAAGGTGAAATCTGGTTTTAGATCAGAGGAGATAGTTAGAAATGAAATATAAAAGGATTCTGACAAGGTGTTTTTGTCATAGTGTGCTAGGATCTGCTTTGCATGGGTAACTGAAGCAGTTAAACAGTGGTAATCTGGTACCATTTTGAATTATAGCTCTCCCAATTCCTAAGCATGAGCTGTATTGGTTAGGACATACTATTGAAAATCTCTGGCGAGATTTTCTAAGCCTGGTTTCCAGGGGAGAAGAAAAGGAAAAGGACACAATCTTTCCCCATGTATATAAAGTGTAAAAAGGAAAAAAAAGTACTCCATGATTCTCTAGGAAACACTTACATTCAGTTCTAATTACCTTTCCAACATTATGAAAAGAATGCTACAAGCTATGTGATCGGGCTGATGAAATGCAACCTAACCATTTAGAAAGAATTACTACTAAGATCAGAAGATTTCCCACCTCCAAAAGAGAGTACTTATATGTATCCATGATCGTGATTAGAGTGAAATGTTGAGCATCAAGCAAAGAACAAGAGGAGGAGTGAAAGATTCACCCAGCGTTCAAACAGAAATGCACCTCTTAGGACATCTAACCCTGTATCATCAGTCACAGGGTAAATTCTGGGAGTGGAAGTCCACGAGTCATAAAAGGGCCAAGTTTGAAGACCCCTGGCCAAAGATAATGAAAAGCTTGAACAAAAGTGGTGAAGACTCAAGATCCATGTAAGTCCAACCCTACTTTTCTTAATTTCAGCTGTAAGATATGCAGGATATACCAGGTTTCAATCTCTAACTGACGGGGTGGATCCCATGATTTTGTAGAAAAAACATGAAACCAAGGAAGGAAAATTAAGAAGAAAGTCTGGACCTCTAATATCTTGAGCTAAAACAGCTTGCCTTTGGGCCAAAGCAGCAGGATTTGATTCATGCAGCTCTATTGAGCAAGAGTTTAGAAATAGACTAGAGATAGAGAGCCAAAAAACAGATCAATGTGGACCATACTTTTTTCCTAATGAAAGAGAAAGACACCAATATTTTTAATGAGAATTCAATAAATAATAAATTAATAGTATTAGGAGATGGGATGTTTAAGACCTCTAAGATCTCTTCCAACTCTGTTATTCTGTTATTCTATTCAGGGAAAGGGCGGTATATAAATGCAATAAAATAAATAAATAAATAAATAAATAAATAAATAAATAAATAAATAAATAAATAAATAAATAAATAAATCCCACTTAAGCATGAGCCAGTTGTATGAAGCAGCTGCCAAAAAAGCTAATGCAGTCCTAGGTTGCATAATAAAGGTCATAAAAGCTCTGGATGATAAACTATATGATGAATGCTTGAGGGAACTAGGCATGTTTACTCTAATGAAAACAATTGGGGTGATATGAAAGTAGTTTTCCATTACTTAAGGGACTGTCACAGAGAAGAGGGGGTCAACTTATTCTCCAAAGCACCTGAGAGTAAGACAAGAAGTAATGAGTGGAAACTCATTTAACAGCCTCAAACTAAGGAGAAATTTCTTTACAGTGAGATCAATTAATCAATGGAACAGCTTGCCTTCCAGAATTGGGGGTGATCCATTGCTTGTCAGAACCCATTCCTATTTCATTTCTATCTATCCCCTCTAACCCCAAAGCAAATATCACCTTTTCCTGGGTTCTGCCATACTCCCAAGGGGGAGGGGGGACGTGCCCGCGGGTTTATTGCCTTTGCTTCCTCTATCTGCTACAATGTAACATCTTGCTCCCCTGTGCTATATCTCTCTCCGAACATATCTCCATAAACTGTCAGCTAGAACAAGGGAAGGAATAAAGAATGCAACCTCCGTGCCTGGTTTGTTTCTACGATCACAGAGGAAGGTGTGAAGAACCGTCAACCATCACTGTGTGATCTGGAGATGGGCCGATGTTATCTCCCCTTTTCCCATGATGGACCTAACACCTGGGAATTGGTCGTCCCACACTGGCCGGATGGATTATGGGGTGGGGTCTTGCTTGGGGATACCTTAACCTATCGTTCTGTGCAGGAAATCTCAGATCCTGTCTATTATGCCTGCTATCAACTACTCTTAATAAAAGTTCCTATTGGAAGAAATTGCTTCCAAGAGTTCTGCTTTCTTAAGATGTGGGATTGAACTGGTCCTGACATTAGACAGGATCTGCAGTAATAGTCAACCTGGAAGGAAGACCCTTACCAGGGGACTTTGCAAAAACTACAACATTGGACAATGAGGCAGGGAAGGAAGAACCCACCCCGAAGGGGGACCCTTCCCTCCAGCCAGGACCCTGCCAGCTGTCAAAGAACTGAGATGTTCTGCTCCTTGGAAGAAGTGGTGGAAACGTACAGCCACAAACCTCAGTGGTCGATGGGAATAGGAAAGAAAGATGAGTGGGAGAAGAGATCAAGAAAGGTGACCCTGAGATGACGTAGCCACCAACCCGGATGGAAGCAAGAAATGGAGAGATCCCTTCACCTTAGCGAAGAGGAAGGGGATCATGAACAGAACTCAAATTGGATCCTAGAGAAAGCTACTGACCTGATGAAAAGAACCCTCAGATTTCTGGGTGATGAGAAACCTGAACCCTGCAGCAAGGGTTGCAACCTTGGGCCGCAGCAAGTGGGACACTGAAGGGGAATTGGAAGCTGAAGTCCCAGGGATGTCCACTGAAACCACTGAGACAGCAGCTACTGCTTCGGGAATCCCCACTCCCCACCAACCCACAGCGGCCAATCAGGATGGGAGACATCATCGTCGGTGGCAAAGGTACCAATCCATCCAAAGATTCCCGCCACTGGACACAAAATTCAGGGGAGAGTCACAATGCTTGGGGTTCTTCTTAATGCAAGTCCTCAGCTACATGGAGGAATATGGACGAGACATTCCCAGTGACAAAGCCTGGATCCGTATTGTGCAATCCGATCTGAATGGGGAGGCCGCAGAATGGATGGTGAATCTGCATGATTCCAATGTCTGAGAGCTCCACAACTTCAACCATTTCATTTCCTCACTGAGAAGGTGATTTGAGGACGCCCTGGCTGACCAGAAAGCCAGTGAGAAGATCAAGACAGTGAAGCAAGTCAGATGCCCGGTAGCCAAATATATGCAATAATTCCAGGCCATCGCCAGCAAGCTGAACTGGCCAGAAGACATCCTACTTAGCCACTTCAAAGATGGCCTAAACTATGACCTGTACGATGCTTGCCTACCCCAAGGGGACCCATGCCAACTAGATGAATGGTATGTCCTAGCAGAGCAGTCAGAGATCAACCTACTGAAGAGGCACTGCTGAGGGAAACTGTGGGGCCGCTCACCCCCTGAACTGTCATGTGAACCAGCAAAACCACCACCACAGCAAAGAGGTCAGATTGTTTCAAATGCAGGAGAGAGGGGCATCGTGCCACACAGTGCTGCCCCTCAACACAACCCAGATTGATCACCAGCAGGAAAGTCAGGGAAGTCCCCAGCCAAGCCACAAGAACCTGCCATGAAGGCAACAGAGGCTGTAGAGTCTCCACGGTCTGCTATGCATGGGCAGGGAACTCCGGCCTACACCCCAGGGGTGGCGGATTTCTTGGACGACAACTCGGAGGGCAAACCCTTGGTAAGTGGAACCATCACACCCATCCTCAAGACAGTGACTATATTAGCCCCCTCCATACCCAAAGCTGTCAAAGTGAAAGCCCTAATAGACTCTGGCTGCACCCGCTGCCTCATTAGCCAAATGCTAGTGGGAAACTTGGGCATCCTGGTGAGGAGGCTGAAACAACCAATCTCATAGCAGGGGGGGTGCGAGCTACCCTAGCCACTTTACCAATCCACTTATATCTGGGAGACCATGAGGAAAACATAATGTTTGTAGTGACCCCAGGCATGGAATGCCCAGTGATCCTAGGGCTGCCATGGCTAAAGAAATGGAACCTCTGGGTAGATTGGAGGATGGCAGAGCTCAAATTTCCAAAAGGGGATTGTGGAACTCAACACCCCAAGGAGCCCTTCCAAACCCAGGAGAGGAGAAAGCATCAGTGAGAGAGGAAAAGGGGTTACCCGAAATACCGGAAGAATACCAAGACCTTGCTGAAGTTTTCAGTGAGGAACGGGTGGATGAGCTCCCTCCTCACTGACCCTTGAACTGTGTCATAGAATTCAAGCCCGGGGCAAAACTCCCGAAGCCCAGATTGTACTCCATGAGCCCTAAAGAGAAGGAGATGGAAAGATTCATAAACAAAAACCTAGAAAGGGGATTTATCGAACCTGCCAAGCCAAAGTAGCTGCCCCGGTTCTCTTTAGAGAGAAGGATGGCACTTTATGCCTGTGTGTGGATTACCGTGCCATGAATGCAATCAGTGAAAGTAACCTGTACCCCCTACCCCTCATGAAGGACATGTTATCCCACCTATTGAAAGGAAGAATTTTCACCAAACTAGACCTAAAGGAAGTGTACTACCAGGTTAGGATTAAGGAAGGGGACAAATTGAAAACCGCATTTAATTGCCCAGTGGGATGCTACCAATTCAAAGTTTTGCCATTTGGACTACAAGGGCCCCCACAGTATTTATGCAATTAATCAATGAGGTGCTAAGGAAGCACCTATTCAAGGGGGTCCTGGTTTATTTAGATGACATCCTTATCTTCACTGAATCCAAAGATGAGCATGTCAACCTAGTCAGAGCAGTTTTAAAGAAACTGCGAGCTGCCCACCTATATACCAAACTATCGAAATGCGAATTCCACCAGGAAATCATAGACTACCTGGGTTATCACATATCCCCACAGGGCATTGAAATGGACCCCGAGAAGGTCAGGGCAGTGCTAGAATGGTCACCACCTCGCACAAGGGAGCAATTGGAAAGTTTCCTGGGTTTTGCAAACTTTTACTGCCAGTTCATCCCTTCATTCGCCCAAATAGCCCTGCCCCTCATGAACTTGTTAAAAATGAGGAGGGAAACCTCAGTGAAACCCAGCCAGCCACTGAAATGGACAATGAATGCCAAGCCGCATTCAAGAGGCTAAAGAGACTCTTTTCCACCGAACCCATACTGAAGCACCCGGACCCAGATAATGCAGGCAGATGCAAGCAATATGATGGTGGGGGATGTACTATTACAAGAAAACGATGAAGGGGCACTGCAACCATGCTTTTACGCATCCAGGAAACTCACTGAGATGGAACAATGCTGGGCTGTGTGGGAAAAGGAAGCGTATGCTGTGAGATAGTCATTACTCATGTGGCACCATTTCCTTGAAGGGAATAAAATGCTTTTTCAGGTCTGGACAGATCACAAAAATTTGGAAGCACTGAAAACACCCAGAAAACTCATCCATAAGCTGGTCCCAACACTTTCACCAATTCTGCTTTATGCTCAAACACTTGCTGGGGGGGAAAGAACTTCTGTCTCGCATGCCCCAATATAACAGCATGCAAGCCACCAGTTTTAAACAACTCATGTCTGAACCACAACTGGCAGCACCAGTAACCATCAGGGGCCAGGCTAAATTAAAGCCACAGCTGGGCAGCAAAACCGGAATTGAATTCCGGAAAACTTTAAAAACAGATGAATGGTTTCAGAAGACTAAAAACGTTTGCATGATCAAGGAAAGACTGCCATGGGTGGGGGAGAAGTTATATATACCAACCACCCAGAGAGTCACTTTCATGCAGCTGTGCCATGATACAAAATCAGCAGGGCATTTTAGATTTGTAAAAACACTACATTTAATCAAAAGACAGTTTTGGTGGCCATCCATGAAAAAGGACATAGAAACCTACGTGGCCAGCTGCCCAACTTGTGCAGCTGCTAAGAGGTTGCAAGGGAAATCGCCTGGACTGCTACAACCAGTGGCAAATCCCTTGACCCCATGGAAAGAAATATCCATGGATTTTATAGTGTAGTTACCAGAAAGCAATGGAAACACTGTCATCTGGGTGGTTATGGAGCTATTTTCAAAACAAGTGCACTTTATCCCTTGCCAAAAAATCTCTACTGCAAAAACCTTAGCAAAACTATTCATGCAGCACATCTACAGATTGCATGGGGCACCCCAACACATCATATCAAATAGGGGAGTTCAATTCACATCAGAGTTTTGAAAAGAATTTTCATTCCTCTTAGGAACCACCCAGGGACTGTCATCTAGTCATTATCCTCAGACTAATGGATTGACTGAACATTTGAACTCAGTACTTGAGCAATATTTAAGGTGTTTTACTAATTTCCAGCAAACGAATTGGACAGACCTACTTCCTTTCACAGAAGTTGCCTACAACAATGCAGTCCACTCCAGCACAGGCTACACTCCCTTTGAAGTAGCCACTGGCCAAAGTTTCAACCCTATGCCAGAACTAACCCGAAACGAACTGGCAATCCCATCACTGAAAGAATGGATATCCCAATTACAAAACACCTGGCCAGTGGTTAGAAAAGCCTTAGACAAAGCTAGACAGGCACACAAAACACAAGAGGATAAAAAATGAGTCGAACCTAAACCATTCACTGTAGGAGAAATGGTATATTTGTCTACAAAATACCTAAAATCCCTACAATATAGAACCTTTTTCAATTAAAAGAATCATAAACCCAGTAACAGTAGAATTAGAATTGCTGAAATACCTCAGACAAATACACCCAATCTTTAACTGCAGCTTGCTGAAACAAGAACAACAATTGCTCTTACGGCCAAAAATCATAAACCCAGTAACAGTAGAATTAGGCAAGAACCTTAGGCAAATATACACAACAGTAGAATTAGGCAAGAACCTTAGGCAAATACACCCAATTTTTCATTGCAGCGTACTGAAACGAGAACAACAGTCGCCCTTATGGTCAAAAATCCCTCCCTACCACCTCCAATCATGGTTGAAGGCGAATAACACTTCAAAATAAAAGAAATCCTAGATTCTAGGACACGGGTCGGCAACCCGCGGCTCCGGAGCCGCATGCGGCTCTTTGAGCCGTCTCCTGCGGCTCCCAGCCGCCCGGTGCGCGCGCACCTCTTTGAACGGGCAGTGGTGCGTGAGCACCTCTCCAAATGGAGAGTGGCACCGCCAGTTTGGAGAGGTGCACGCGCACCTCCCCGAATGGGCGGAGGTGCGCGCGCACCTCCCCAAACCTTTGGAGAGGTGCGCGCGTACCTCCGCGCGAACGGGCAGAGATGCCGCTCTTTGAGGAAGCTGTAGCGGCCCGTCTCCGAAGCTGCCGCTTTCGGCAGCTTCGGAGACGGGCCGCTACAGCTTCCTCAAAGAGCAGCGGCCCTGCCCATTCGGAGAGGTGCGCGTGCACCTCTCCGAACGACCGGAGGTGCGCGTGCACCTCCCCAAACCTTTGGAGAGGTGCGCGCGTACCTCCGCGCGAACGGGCAGAGATGCTGCTCTTTGAGGAAGCTGTAGCGGCCCGTCTCCGAAGCTGCCGCTTTCGGCAGCTTCGGAGACGGGCCGCTACAGCTTCCTCAAAGAGCAGAGCCCCTGCCCATTCGGAGAGGTGCGCGCGTACCTCTCCGAACGACCGGAGGTGCACGCGCACCTCCCCAAACCTTTGGAGAGGTGCGCACGTACCTCCGCGTGAACGGGCAGAGATGCCGCTCTTTGAGGAAGCTGTAGCGGCCCGTCTGCAAAGCTGCCGAAAGCGGCAGCTTCGGAGACGGGCCGCTACAGCTTCCTCAAAGAGCGGCACCTCTGCCCGTTCGCGCGGAGGTACACGCGCACCTCTCCAAAGGTTTGGGGAGGTGCGCGCGCACCTCCGGTCGTTCGGAGAGGTGCGCGCGCACCTCTCAGAATGGGCAGGGGCGCTGCTCTTTGAGGAAGCTGCCGCGGCCCATCTGCAAAGCTGCTGAAAGCGGCAGCTTTGCAGACGGGCCGTCGCCGTCGGGCAACCGGGAACCGGTTCCATCTCACTTTAAAAAAAAAATGGCAACCGCGTGCATCCGCGCATGCGCAAAAAACCATTTTGCGCATGCACAAAACTTTTTTTGCGCATGCGCGTGCATGGACACACGCACGCGGCTCCCACTTTTTTTAATTTGTGATGGAATTGGTTCCCAGTGGCTCTTTTCCTTTTTTAGGTTGCCGACCCCTGTTCTAGGAAGTACCATGGGGCAGCCCAATACCTAGTAGCATGGAAACACCTTCCCTCTTCCCAGAACGAGTGGGTCCACAAATGACATGTTAGAGCACCCAAACTACTAAAAAAGCTTCATACAGAATTTCCCAACAAACCCGACTAACCTATATACCTGTTTTGTTCTCTTTACAGGTGGATCTCTCCTATTTTTAAGGGGGACAGGATGTCAGAACCTATTCCTATTTCATTTCTATCTATCCCCTCTAACCCAAAAGCAAATATCACCTTTCCCTGGGTTCTGCCATACTCCCAAGGGGGGGGGACATGCCTTCGGGTTTATTGCCTCTGCTTCCTCTATCCGCTAGCATGTAACCTTTTGCTTTCGTTTATTGCCTTTGCTTCCTCTATCCACTAAAATGTAACATCTTGCTCCCCTGCACTATATCTCTCTCCGAACATATCTCCATAAACTGTCAACTAGAACAAGGAAAGGAATAAAGAATGCAACCTCCATGCCTGGTTTGTTTCTACGATCCCAGAGGAAGATGTGAAGAGCCGTCAACCATCACTGTGTGATCTGGAGATGGGTCGATGTTATCTCCCCTTTTCCCATGATGGACCTAACACCTGGGGATTGGTCTTCCCACAGTGGCCGGATGGGATTATGGGTTGGAGTCTTGCATGGGGATACCTTAACCTATCATTTTACATGGGAAAATTAAGATCTGTCTATTATGCCTGCTATCAACTACTCTTAATAAAGGTTCCTGTTGGAAGAAATCTCTTCCAAGAGTTCTGCTTTCTTAAGATGTTTGATTGAAGTGGGTCCTGACATTGCTGGAGGTTTTCAAGATAAGACTAGATATCCATTTGTCTGGGATACTACCTTGGGCAGGTGGTAGACTAGATGACCTTCAAGGTCCCTTTCAAGTTATACAGCAGATTGACTTGTTAAGTACTGCAGAATGGCAGTATATTCAATTAAAGTATATTTTGATTTCACTTTTACTAGGATCCCAAATGCCAGAATTATTATCAGTATTAAAGAATGTTGAATAAATTAAATTTACATTTTTCTTTTAGAAGTCATTAAAGAGTACAGTTAGGGACGTAATTAATTTTTGCAAGAACTTTGGAAATAGATTTTGCCTTATTTTATCAAATATGGCATATAAATTAATGTTCAAGAGGATTAAATAATATATTTTTTAAAATAGTAAAATGAGATAAATTCAATAAAATATATTATGTTGTTAGACACTCAAGATAATGTTTTAGAAGAGTAAGTTGTCAACATGCTAGGGCTGCACAGTTTTGCATATGATATAGGCTTGCATGATTGTTTCATTTTGGATTGACATACATTTTTTCATAAGATTGAGTGAAGAAAAATATTTTTAAAGATGTGAATGTGATTTTGATTTATATGAGAAATGGGATTTATGAGGATTTGGAATGAGACAGCCATTGATGATTCTAACCTTCAACTCTTTTGCAGCATAATCTCTAAAACATTACTTATGAAACTTTATCTTGATTTTCTCATAGTGAAATAGATTTTCTTCTTGCTTTGCTTTCTGTTAGTGTAAGAATTTGGAAGAAGGGGACAATTACTTCAATTATTAGATGCTAATGTGAAAATTGCAGCTTTAACACTGGGTTTTTATCACCTGCCTCAATAGATCCAGTTAGAGTGTAATTTAGAATGCAAATTGCATGTTAATACAGCTGATTACCTTTGCTATAAAGTAAAGGGAAGGGGATTAAGGTACATATATAAAATAGGCTTTCTGAAAGTGAAAGTTCTATGTATTTGTTTTCCCCCAAAATGGGAGAAGGGTTTGGCAATGCAGTGGCTTGGGCTAAGGTACTCACAAGCAAAATTTGCACCCATCACCCATTAATTAATGTGGCTTTTCCTTGGTGAAAAAAAGTCCATCACACGGTTTTCAATGGAGGAGCTGACAAGCTATAATTCAGAACTTTCTCTTTTTAAAAAAATAAATACAGTAGTATTATAGTAAAGACCTCAAGAGGGCAGACTTGGTTCAGAGAACTAAAAATATTTCAAATTCCACTGTAGGTCAAATAATGAAATGAATATCCTTTTCTTTGTTTCCTTGAACTTTTAAAGCTTCAAGTTTAACAGTTATGGAAAAAGTATGGCCTGGAATAAATAATAACAGCAGCAAATGTCGCTTATGCAAAGAAAAAGATAAAACAATGGATCACCTTATCAGTGGCTGCAGCAAAATTTTAGACTATTTACAATGTCATGATCGAGTTGCCAAAATCATACATTGGAAGCTTTGCCAGAAGTTTGGGTCTGAATGCAGCAAAAATTACTGGGAACACTAAATTAACAAAATTCTTGAAAATGAGCAAATCAAGATTCAGTGGGACTTTTGAATCCAAACGGACAGACATCTGGCTCACAACATGCCTGTCATCACAATTGTGGAAAAGGAAAAGTTTGGTTCATTGATATTGCAATACCAGGTGATGCACAAATTGAAGAGAAACAGCTAGAAAAAATAACCAAATATTTGCAAGATTTGCAAATTGAAGAGCAACTATGGAGGATGAAATAGGAAGTAATAGGAGTCCTTGGAGCAATATCCCAAAGGGCTGCCTAGATACATGGAAATTTTGAACTTATAAGATCTGAATATCCTTTGCAAAAAATGACCCTACTTGGAATTGCCTATATATTCAGATGCTACCTCTAATAACTCTTAGGTCCTTGGTTAGGACTTGAATTGTTACATGTTTACCAGTCACAGACTGTGAATTGAATTGAGGATTAATCACCACCACCACCACCACCACCACCATCCCCAGTGAGGAACTACCTTGATGTGGTTGTGGGGTGGGGTGTGCTCTGAGGAAGATGAGAACTATGCCAGAGATTCAATGATACTGCATAGATCTTGCCAGAGGAGTCAAAGTGTGTCTCTCCCCTAAAAAATAGAGTGACACATAAATTCCAGAAAGCCATACCAGCTCGGATGTTGCCTGGGTTAACAAGGTGCTAGATGTTGGAATTCCTGGCCTACAGGACTCAAGACTGTTACCTGAGCAACCAGGGCCAGCAGCTGCAGAACAACTGCAAGAATAGTTGTTTATCTATCACAAATATACACTGATTGAAAGAAAAGAAATAATGATCTGTTATTACAGATCAAGTCCAACACGAAGAGTATATTTGAAATGAATGCACTGGAAAGAACATCCAGAATCAGAAATAACAGAACAGAGGCTAGCAGATCTACTGTCAAGATTGAATTGCTACAATGCTTGTTAGCATCTATTTCAGATGATGTTTTCCCATATAGCTTCAGATCATTCATGTAAAGAAGGTGGGATAGTCTGGCAGATGTTTTTGATGCTTGATAGCCATGGACTGAGTTATTCAGTATTGTTAACAGAGGAACTGGTGCAATAACAAATAGTAATGCTGATAATGAATGTCCTTGAAATATTCCACCTGGTGCACAGCCAGAAGTTCTTTGAGGAATACATTCACCATGGGCTCTGGAGAGTCCGATGGGGCCTAAGGGGAAGAGGCATGGGTAAAAGCACCAGCTGGCAAAAAGAAAGATCACTTGCTACTGGGGAATAGCCCATAAAATTCACTGTGGTGCCAAAGTCCACCACACCCTGCACCACATCTCCCTGGTCAGGCGGTGACAAAAATCACTGAAATTACCAGGTATTTGGATGGGGTGGACATGGTGGCTGTGACTGGCCTGCTGCAAGGTGATCCCAGGCTTCTTAGCCCTCTAGGCTGGCCCTTGCCATTTCCTGCTGAAGGCGTCTTGATCTTGACTGGGTACTTGGCAGCCATATGTTCTTGGCCCTGCAGACCTTTGCGGTGGTGCCAGTCTTTCTAGGCTTAAGTGAGGTGCAGACGGGCAGCCCCAAGCTGCATGGGCTCCTCTGGCTTCTTAGGTGGCACAGGTGAGCCAGCAGTCCATTGTCTTACCTGCACTGCTGCAAATGACTATGTGCAAGCACAGATGCATCAGGTCCTGGAGCATCAGAGGGAAGTCGGTATAGGCCAACTCATCCAGCAGCTCCGAGGAGAGGCCTTCCTGAAACTGGTCCATCAAAGTGGCCTTGTACCACTCGACATCCTGGCCAACCACTTGAAAGTTGCTGATATCTGTAGCCAGCCCTGACTATGGTGAGGAGCAGTGACTGTGTCTGGGCTCAGAGGCTTAGAAGAATAGAATAGAATAGAATAGAATAGAATAGAATAGAATAGAATAGAATAGAATAGAATAGAATAGAATAGAATAGAATAGAATAGAATAGAATAGAATAGAATAGAATAGAATAGAATAGAATAGAATAGAGTTGGAAGGGACCTTGGAGGTCTTCTAGTCCAGCCCCCTGCTCAAGCAGGAAAACCTATAGTCCTATACTACCTCAGATGTGACTGTCTAGCCCAGTGATGGTGAACTTTTTAGAGACCGAGTGCCCAAACTGCAACCCAAACCCCACTTATTTATTGCTGGGTGCCAGGTGGGCATGGCCTACTGGGTGGGTGTGGCTGTGGTGGTCATGGAAGATTGGGTGGGTGTGGCCAAGGTGGGTGTGTCCCTCTGGATTCAGTTATTTTCCTTTGGTTGTGGGCTGGGGTGGGCTGGGGCTGAGGCAGTAGGGGCCGGCCTCTTTCTGTTTCCAGGGCAGCCCAACAGGCCAAATATAAAACCTCGCAGGCTGGATGTGGCCCACGGACCTTGTATTTTGACATGTCTGTTCTAAATCAAGTAGCCTCTTATTCTGGAGTTTCACCCACTCTTTTAGCCAGACCAAACAAGTATCGAAATACAGTTTAATATCTGGTAAAAAAACCCAAGATGCTAAGAAAGAGGTGGTTGGGGGGGTTGGATCATAAAATGAAATTCAAAGTAGAGAAAGTAAGGTTTTAACTAAATAAAAAACTCAAATGCACTGGTTAGGTACTGTAAAACCTGGATCAACAGCAGTAACTGTGAGAGAGATCTTGGAGTCCTGGTAGACAATCAGAACTATGAGCCAACTGTGTGCTGAAGCTGTCAAAAAAGCCAGCGCAATCCTAGGCTGCATTAACAGAAGGATAGAATCAAGATCATGTGAACTGTTAGTACTGCTTTATAATGCTTTGGTAAGATCACAGTTGGAATACTGCATTCAGTTTTGATCATTGCAATATAAAAAAGATGTTGAGACATTGGAAAGAGTGTAGAGAAGAGCAACAAAGATTAAGGGCTGGAGGCTAGAACATGAGAAACAGTTGCAGGAATTGGATATGTTTAGTCTAGTGAAAAGAAGAGCTAGGGGTGATGTGATAGCAACATTCCACTATATGAGCAGCTGCCACAAATATTTTCCAAAGCACAAGAAGGCAAGGCAAGTAATGGATGGAAACTAACCAAGGAGACCTAGAAATAAGGAGAAATTCCTAAAACTGAGAACAATAAACCAGTGGAATGGCTTGCTTTCAGAAGTTGTGGGTGCTTCATCACTAGAGTCTTTAAAAAAGAGACTGGACAGCCATGTATCTGAAATGGTATAGAATAGTCTCCTGCTTGAGCAAGGGGTTGGGCTACAAGACCTTCAAAGTCCCTTCAAACTCTTTACAGTATGTACACTATGTAGGTGCAGTTTTATTATAATTCATCTCCCTCCTTGAGAGACACTCCATATTTTCTGAATATCATTGCAGTGTTTATTTTTCTTCTACTTGTTTTTCCCCTCTAAAATAGAAGTTCCTCTGCATTTGCTGATCCCCACCTTTGTGCACCTATGTCATAATGACCACAGGTAGCCCTCAACTTATGACCATAATTGAGCCCAAAATTTAACTGAGATAGTTGTTAAATGAATTTTGCCCCATTTTACAACCTTTCTTGCCACAGTTGTTAAATGGATCACTGCAGTTGTTCTGTTAGTAACATGGTTAAGTGAATCTGGCTTCCCCATTAACTTTGCTTGTTAGAAGGTTGCAAAAAGTGATGACATGACCCCAAGACACTGCAACCTTCATAAATAAGAGTCAACTGCCAAGCGTCTGAATTTTGATCATGTCACGCTAGGTATGGCTTGGTGCAGAGTCCAGATCCTCTCTCTAGATAACATGTTTAGAACCCTGAATGTATTTTCAAGCAAGCATATATATGTTCTTGTTTAAATAATAGGAATACTGCTCATTAGAGATAAGATTCAGATGTTACAAAAAATACCTGTGCATGCCCTTTGCGGTAATCATCACATTTTATCTGTAAGCTTGTGACTTTTTATCAAAGGTTTCTACAAACCTGGAGCTTCTTAAGGCCCAAACTTTATTTCTGTCATTTCAACATAAGAATCTTTAGATTCCCAATTGTTGGGACCCTGAGAGATGGCCGGGTAAGGGCAGGGGCCTTCAATATCAATATAAATTTAATAGGAGGCCCCTGATTAACTTTTTAGCGAAATTTTTTAGGGGGTTAGGGAGAGGGGCGGGAGTGGGTGGTGGCTGTTTGACTATGGGGGGTGGTCATACAACCGTGGTTCAGGCCAGGCCGGGGTCTGATCGCGTAGGGGGAGAGCGGGGTGCGGTTACATCCGGGACTCGGGAGCGGGTCGTGGGACTATCGATTCCCACGACATTGGGGAATGGCAGCAGGCGTATGGACAGAGGGCCGTATCGTCACCGGGAGGGCCGTCTCCGCTATTTACAAGCGGTGAGGCGCTCCGACCCTCTGCTTCTTCCCCGAGGTTCCAGGAGCGAGGATGTGCAGCCTCCTGAGCTCCGGCTGGTGTATCTGAATGCCAGGTCCGTGATTAACAAAGCTCCCCTCATGCGGGATTTGATGGAGGGTGAGCATGCGGACCTGGCTTGCATCACGGAGACCTGGTTGGGTCCAGAGGGTGGGGTCCCTTTGGTTGATCTCTGCCCACCAGGTTTCCGGGTGCTGCACCGGCCTCGGGCTCACGGTAGGGGCGGGGAGTGGCGGTAGCTATTAGGGAGACCTTATGTCTGCAGGAGACCACCGTTCCTCAGATAGTCGGGTGTGAGTCTCTCTTTGTGAGATTTGGTCCGGGGGCGCAGTTGGGCTTGCTGCTGGTGTACATTTCGCCTAGTCGCACAGCAGCAGCCCTGCCTGAGCTACTCGATGTCCTCTCTGGGTTGGTGATTGAGTTCCCCAAACTTATAGTTTTGGGTGACTTCAATCTACCATCCCTGGGAGGGTCATCTGAGTTGGCTCGGGAGTTCATGGCTTCCATGACGGCCATGGACCTGACGCAGGTAATTGCTGAACCAACTCATGAGGGAGGCCACACCCTTGACCTAGTTTTTTTATCTGGACGGTGGTTTGATGATCTTGGTGGGGGCTCTCCATTTATTATGCCCCTGTCATGGACCGATCATCATCTCCTGCGGCTGGTCTTCCGTGTTGCCACCCCCCGCCGTGGGGACGTGGAACCAACTAGATGGTACCACCCCAGGCACTTAATGGACCCTGATGGGTTCCAGGCAGCGCTGGGGTCCCCACCTGCCTCCGTTGCTCACAACTCGGCGGAGGCCTTAGTGGAAGCCTGGGAAAGGGCAGCCACTGAGGCACTTGACCGAGTTGTACCCTTGCGGCCCCTGACCCGGTGCAGATCCCACCGAGCTCCATGGTTCTCCGCGGAGCTCCGGGAGATGAAGCGTCGGAAACGGGGCCTAGAGAGCTGCTGGAGGTCCAGCCGATCCGAATCTGACCGGTTGCGACTAAGAACCTATATTAGGTCTTATCTCGCAGCGATGAGGGCGGCGAGGCGTAATTACTTCTCTGCCCTCATCGCGTCCGCAGATAATCGCCCGGCCACCCTGTTTAGGGTGACTCGCTCCCTCCTTAACCATGAGGTGAGAGAGGATCCCTTACAGGGTCGTGCCGAGAAGTTTGGTCAACATCTGTCAGATAAAATCGCTCAGATTCGGACCGGTCTGGACTCCAGCTGGGCAGAGTCCGACGATCAGGACACGGGCGGTCTTGTCAATGTTATCTCGGAGGAGTTTGATTCTGTGACCCCTGAGGAAGTGGACAGGATTATGGGGAGGTTGAGCTCCTCCACATGTTTATTGGACCCATGCCCTTCCTGGCTGGCTTATGCAGCTAGGGAGAGGACACGAGGCTGGTTCCAGGCAGTTATATCTGCTTCTTTGAGTGAGGGTAATTTCCCCGCCGTCTTGAAGGAGGCGGTGGTGAGACCTCTCCTCAAGAAGCCTGCCTTGGACCCAGCTGTGTTAAACAACTTTCGTCCAGTCTCCAACCTTCGCTTTCTTGCGAAGGTTGTTGAGAGTGTGGTGGCGCATCAACTTCCTCTGGTTCTGGATGAAGCGGATTATCTCGACCCATCCCAATCGGGCTTCAGGCCCGGGTACAGCACGGAGACGGCATTGGTCGCGCTGGTGAATGATCTCTGGAGGGCCCGGGACAGAGGACATTCCTCTGTCCTAGTCCTATTAGACCTCTCGGCGGCTTTCGATACCATCGACCATGGTATCCTGCTGCGGCGTCTCAGGGGATTGGGAGTGGGAGGCACAGTTTTTCAGTGGTTCTCCTCCTATCTCCTGGGACGCTCGCAGTCGGTGTTGGCAGGGGGGCAGAGGTTGACCCCAAGGGCTCTCGCTTGTGGAGTTCCTCAGGGATCGGTCCTCTCGCCCCTCCTGTTTAACATCTACATGAAACCGCTGGGTGAGATCATTCGTGGTTTTGGAGTTGGGTATCATCAATATGCTGATGATACCCAACTTTTCATTTCTACCCCAAACCACCCCAGTGATGCCCTCGCTGTGATGTCCCGTTGCCTGGAGGCGGTTCGGGTCTGGATGGGGAGGAACAGACTTCAGCTCAATCCCGACAAGACTGAGTGGCTGTGCATTCCGGCATCCCGGGACATTCAAAATGTTCCATCTCTTTCTATGGGGGGTGAGTTTTTACCCCCCGTGGATAGGGCTCGCAACTTGGGAGTCCTCCTAGACTCACGGCTTAACCTAGAAGATCATATAGTAGCCGTGACTAGGGGGGCTTTCGCCCAGGTTCGCCTGGTGCGTCAGTTGCGGCCATATCTGGACCGGGATGCCCTGTGCACGGTCACTCATGCGCTCGTGACCTCTCGTCTGGACTACTGCAATGCTCTCTACATGGGGCTTCCCTTGAAGACCACTCGGAGGCTCCAACTGGTACAGAATGCGGCCGTGAGAGTTGTCTTGGGAGTTTCCCGGTACTCCCATGTTACACCTTTGCTCCGCGAGCTGCATTGGCTACCAGTTGTCTTCCGGGTGAGGTTCAAGGTTTTGGTGATGGTTTTTAAGTCCTTACATGGCATGGGTCCGGAATACCTCGGGGACCACCTGCTGCCGGCGTCGACTCCCCTCCGCCCTGTGCGCTCCCACAGAGAGGGCCTCCTCAGGGTGCCTCCGGTCAGAGAATGTCGGCTGGCGGCCCCCAGGGGGAGGGCCTTCTCTGTGGGTGCCCCGGCTTTATGGAACCAACTGCCAGTGGAGCTCTGGATGGCACCGGATCTCCGCTCCTTCCGGCGCGGGTTAAAGACCCATTTATTCGAACAAGCTGGCCTGGCCTGATGGGGGAATGTCTGGGTTTTTATGGGTTTTTATATTTGACTGTTTTAATTGGGCAATTTATTTAATCTTTTTTTTAACTTTTGTATCGTTATTTATATGCCCTGTTCACCGCCCTGAGTCCTTCGGGAGAAGGGCGGTATAAAAATCCAATAAATAATAATAATAATAATAAATAATAATAATAGACCAATCGAGTCATCAGAATCCCACTCAAGAATCACATGAGCATGGAAATGCTTGCAACAGTCATAAATCACAGGCATGGATCACTTTTTCAGTGCCATTGTAAATTTGAACAGTCACTAAATGAATTGTTGTAAGTCAAGGACTAACTGTATAGAAAAATTAGTGGAATATAAATATATGATGAATATATTTATTAGCTATTTTATATAGTTGATATTTTATATAGTTGATATAAGTTTGATAAAGCTGTAAGGTCACTGGCACTTAAATTTGAGATACCATTAAAAGTCTAATCAGGTAACTCAAACGGAGGCTTCTTGAGTAAACAGTGCTTTAATTGATCAAGTAAAACAGCTTGGTGGCAAACAATCTGGAACACTGGCAGAGTTATATCCAGAACTGCCACACCTTTGAAAGTTAGTAGCATTGCTTATAAATTTTGTTAGCCAATCAAAATCAGACAACAGAGCCATTACATCAAAAGGTAGGCATCAATCATTTCTGTACACTTCCTTATTCCCTCCTTCAGTACACCTCATCCATGTACATGTTTCCCATACTTGCATGAAATTTGTCCCTGACGCAAACACTGATTACAGAAGCGAGATAGCAATAGTTAGGCTAAACAATTTCTTTTTGTTCCAGTTACAGGACCCTTCAAAATAAAATGTCAAGGCAGAATGTGGGCTAAAAGTTGTGTGGGGGGGTCAACTCTATCCTTAATTGGTATAGTTATGGCCAGCTCCTGCAATAACTCAGGTGTTATTTTGTTCAGCTAAGAAATTTTGTTTGCAATTCCATAACATTTTCAGCATAAATTTATATGCTGACTTTTTTCCTTCAGATTTTATGTGCTAGAATGCAAGAAACACAGTGAAATGTCCATTCCTTCCTTCCTCCTTCCCTTCATTCCTTATTTTTACTTATTAACTGGACAAAGACTTCACTGGGCTGTTAACTTGTCTCAGAGAACAGATAAGCACTAAGAGGCACTAAAAGAAGAACAACAAAGATGATAAGGCATCTGGAGGCTAAATCTTATGAAGAATGGCTAAAGGAACCAGGTATGTTTAGCTTAATGAAGAGAAGACTGAGGGCAAACATGATAGCAGTCTTCCAATACTTAATGACTGCCACAGGGAAGAAGGTGTTGATTTATTCTTCATAGCATCTCAGGTAAGACAAGAAGTAACAAGTGGAAGCTTGGCAAAAATAGATCCAACATGAAATAAGGAGGAATTTACGGATGTAGAACTATTAAGCAATGGAACACTTGTCTCCCAGAGTTGTGAATGCTGGATGTTGGACAACCATTTTTCTGAGATGGTATGAGACTCCTGCTTTGGGCAAAGGGATTCAACTATAAGATCTCAAGGGTCTTCTCCAACCCTATGGTTCCAAATTCTATAACAGTCACTCATGCGCTCGTGACCTCCCGTTTAGACTACTGCAACGCTCTCTACATGGGGCTGCCCTTGAGGACCACTCAGAGGCTTCAGCTGTTGCAGAATGTGGCCGTGCGAGTTTTGATGGGGGGTCTCCCGATACTCCCATGTAACATCTCTACTCCACGAGCTGCATTGGCTCCCGGTTGCCCTCCGGATGAGATTCAAGGTGCTGGTGATGACCTATAAAGCCCTAAATGGCTTGGGTCCGGGATATCTGAGGGAACACCTGCTGCCGGCATCAAGCTCCCTTCGTCCAGTGCGCTCCCACAGGGAGGGTCTTCTCAGGGTGCCACTGGTAAGATATTGCCGGCGGACGACACCCAGGGATAGGGCCTTCTCAGTGGGTGTGCCTGCCCTTTGGAACCAGCTGCCAGTGGAGCTTAGGACTGCCCCCAACCTCCGTTCATTCCGCCGAGACCCGAAGACCTGGCTCTTCGAGCTCTCTGGCCCAGGCTGAGAATTTTAATTTTAATTTTAATTTTAATTTTAACTGGGGTTTTACTTATTCAGGGACGAATATAATTTTTTTTAATTTGTTTTTAACTTTTGTATTTTTGTTTTTAATCACCCTGTAAACCGCCCTGAGTCCTTCGGGAAAGGGCGGTATATAAATGTAATAAAATAAATAAATAAATAAATAAATAAATAAATAAATAAATAAATAAATAAATAACAGAGAATTCCCAGTTCTACCCTTCTTGCTTAGATAACTCATACACCTCAAAATTCCTATTCTAGGAATTAATGATCTTCACATAGTTTCATATTATAAGAAAAACCTCTTACTAGAATCAGCTGAAAGTTGTTGAGATACTTTTATTATTATTGGAACTGTAGTGACTGTGGACAATATTTCCATTTTCATTTTTCATCCTAAGAATCTAGCTATTTACTGTTTCTCTGGAGGAAATCTTTTAATAGAAGGCCACGTCAGGGTCAAGAGAATCAATTTCATCATATGACAAGTTTAGTGTTTAGTGCTTTAAATTTGATTTGGAAAAGGTGCTTTGGAATATGCAGCAGTGAGAGCACAATACTTACGTACTGCCCCCGACCTCCGATCATTCCGCCGGGGCCTGAAGACCTGGCTCTTTGAGCTCTCGGGCCCAGGCTGAGGAGAAATTTTTAATTGGGGTTTTAATTGTGTACAGGGTCAATTTAATATTTTTTAATTCGGTTTTAACTTTTGTATGTTGGATTTTTTAATTTCCTGTAAACCGCCCTGAGTCCTCAGGGAAAGGGCGGTATATAAATGTAACTAACTAAATAAATAAATAAATACTTGTGACACATTAAGGCAGCCACATTGGTCTCCATGCAGAGGTAACTGAAATTTCTCTATTAAAAAACCCCTCTCTTTTTACGACCATGTAATCCCTTAATTTGGAGTATAGAGTTTGGAAATAATTCTAAAAACCTGCTTCAGAGTATGGAGAGAGCAAATCTAGCACTTATCTTTAATTCTTTAAAGCAACTTTGTCTCTTAATTTTTTAAAAAATAATTTTTTATTAATGTTTTACCCCATTTCATTTTAAATTGTATTTTATTCTAATTCCATTTTATATTGTATTTTATCAAATTCCATTTTAAATTGCTTTTATCAAATTTTAGTAATAATTTGTTGCTGGAACTTTGCACTTTGATATGGCCCAAGGGCTAATCAATAAAGACATCATCATCATCATCATCATCATCATCATCATCATCATCATCATCACCATCACCATCATCATCATCATCATCATCATCATCATCATCATCATCATCATCATCATTATTATTATTATTATTATTATTATTATTATTATTATTATTATTATTATTATTATACAAAAGACATAAAACTAACATAAACTAATAAAGAGACTTTATTTCAATAGCTTCATTGATTTCTGGTGTCTTTAATTCTGGTGATAGTTTTATAAAGTGCTTTTACCAAATAGAGATTTTACCAAATGGAGATTTGATCTAGTTTGATAAGTGTTGCACATTGCTAATAGGTTTAAAAGTTGCTTAAAGTATTATAGTGACATATATAATTCCACTGTTTTTGGTTAAAGCATGTTATTAATTGTTGTCTTCCATTCTATTCATTAGCAATAATGGGGATGCAAAGGTTGAGCAGCCTTTTCTCCAAAGGATTAGTAGGAGCAAATGTTATTCAAGAAGACTTTTGTCAAGATAAGTGCTTTGAAGTGAAGGGAAGCCATAAATCCAACAGAGGGCTGGTTCATGAGGTGCTTCTGGGACAATTGCTTGGGAAAAGGATTCTCTTGACTTGTGTGGGATGAGGCTTAAAACAGTAGAAAGGGTGAGAAGTGAGGTGGAACTGGAATTTCAAATGAGGAGGGTCTCTTTGCCCTCAAAGCACAGCTGGAAACAGCTGAGTACATAAAACCTAATAAAGAAAACCAAAACAGAAATAATCCCCATTGTGACTGTTTAGACTTTCTGCAGAGATTGATGAGGTCCAGGTATTATCTATTTTAATATCATTTGACCTGGAAAAAATTCATGCTACCATCTGCAATATGTGAAAGTCTTTCTTGCAGACCTAAGACCCACTATGAAAGGGAAAAAGTAAACACGTCATGTTTAAAAGTTATTCAACAAATGCACTTATTTTCTGCAAAATACCTAGTCAGTGAATCCAAGCAAGGGAAAAACCAGATGGTTAAATATAGGAAAAGTTGAAAGGAATTGGTCATTTGGCTATATAATTTAAAAAAACTTGAAAACTGAAATTTTACAGTTATGAAATTCTTCATGACATTTATAAACACATTTGAATAATTTCAGATTCATTTCATTTAAATCTTAACAGGATTTTGACACAATCTAGCTTTATCATCAACCCTGACTAAAGAAATGAAATACAGAATAATATTCTATAATGCCTTACATTTCTTACACAACATTAGTGAGACAAATTTCCAATTACTTTTACCCTTTTTTGTTATCTGCAATGATAAACCAGAGATTTTTTTTAGAATTTAATAATAAATTTCAACTTACATATTATTTCAATTTTTGCACAATTACTGTTTGAGAAAATACTACTGCCACTACTGAATAACAATAAGCATGTAAGAATCTTGCTATCCCTATCTAACTAAAAATTCTGAGGTGCCCCATTGCCTTCCTCTGTTTACTCCTGATTGACTGCCTCCTGCGTCGGGCATCCTTGAACAGGGCCAGCTATGGGTCATCTTCATCCACGCTGTCAGGCTCACACAGCTGGGTCTCCGTCGTGACCAGGTGGGAGGGGCCTGGCTGAGGGCTCTCATCAGCAAGATCTTCAACCCCCTCAGCAAGCTTTTCAACACCCCCCTCCTCCTCTGAGTCGTCCAACCCAATTGCCGAACCCACAGGCTGACCCTGAATCACAACAGTAGCCTTGAATAGACTGGCCACATTGTTGAGGAAGCACAGCTCATCTTGCTGACTGAAGAAGTTGGAAAAATGTTAATAGTTTCTCTGATCTGTGACTTGCACACTTTCATCCAACAAGTTCCACTCCTTGAGCCTAGATGTCAGAATCCATTTATATTTTATTTCTAACTCTCTTTTCTGTGCAAACCCTAATCTCTCACAAAGACCCCTTGGATTCTGTCATTCCCAAGGAGGAGAGGGAATAAACATGGGAGTTTGTTGCTTTCACTTCCTTTCCTTAGATGTAACTTTTTGTTTATTCCACCTGCCTGCTATCCATCACAATAAGATCAATGAAAGGCATTTTCCCTCTCATCTTACGGGCAACTAAGAAAGGGGGTGGGAAAAAAACCCCTCTGGAATCTGGTTTGTTTTTCTGGATGTAATGTGAGAGGGTGGAAATGATTCTGCTACGAATGGACTGATGTTCTCCTTTTCCCACAAGGGGCTTACCACCTGGAACTTGGCTGATCTAGAACTGATCGAATGAACTGTGGGGTGGGGCTTGCTTGGGGACATTTAAAAATATCGATCTATGAAGGGATTTCTCAGATCCTATCTATTATACACTCTATCTTCTATATCTTGGTAAAAGTTCCTGCTTGGATAACCTTGTCTCCAAGAATCTTTGTTTCTTAAGATGTGGATTGAAGTGGGTTCTGACACTAGATGTCAGAAGCTCAGCATGGGACTTGATAAGAGCAAGGTCTCTGATCAGATCATTGAGGTCTTTCTGGTTGCAGAAATATGGCTTTCTCTTCTCAGCCACATCTGTGAAATTGTAATCTGTATCTGCAATATCTTCTTCACTGTCTGACTTGCCTCTCGCTCCTGAAGATGGCTGATTCCTCTCTGGAGAGGTGGGAACAGGGAGCTCATGGCAGTGAGGTATCAGAGCGGTGGATGAAGGAATGTCTGGATACATGATAGGAGGCAGTTTGACATTTGGAAGTGTCTAACATACAGAAGTAGCAGTTGCTTGAGTGGTCAGTCGGTTCCCACCAAATTCTTTGGATAATAAACTTCATGGTTCTCTTTTCTCTCCTGTACCAGCCTATAAACATAGCAGAATTATATATATTTTTTAAAAAATGATATTTCATATATTATCTGTGCAATATATTACCATAGGGAATAAAATATATTGTAGTCTATTTTTATAGAATATTGAAAATAGTGAAAAATTTCTTAATTGAACTTCTTTTGAACTGCAATAAATCACTGAAATTCCATCTTGCAATTGTTCACTTTATCTTCAAGAGTTTTCTTGCAGTGTTTGTGTTGAAAGAAAAATCTTCATCAGGGTCCAGTCCAAGCCGGGAATAAACAAAATGGAGACTGCTTTAGAAAGAAGGTTGTAATTTATTGAAGAGCAGAACCACAAGACATGTGGCTCTGGAGCAGCTGACCATATGTTGCTGGGAATTGTGGGTTTTTATACCTTCTTGGGCTTTTGTATTTGGAGTCATGAACTTTGACCTGAGGTTCAGTGTGCTCTTTTAGTGTTCTGATGGTGGTGGGTTAATCCTATTATGTCCTAAAGGTCATGACCTGCTTCCCTGGAGCTGTGGCTGATGACTATTTCCTGTGTTAGATTTTTTGTGTGAGGGGTTGTTGGTTCTAGGGATCTTTGTCTTTCTAATCCCATCAGTTCTAAGCTTCCTGGCTCCAGTCTTTTTGAAAGGATTATCAAATCTGTATTTCTACAGACCTGGTTTCTGCTTGGGGAAGAGAGACTTGGGGGGGGGGTGTCTGCCTAAGATTTTCCATTATTCTTTTGGGGAAATATATTCTGTTTTTTAATATCCCCCAAAATATTTCTTTCTCTGGGAGGGTGCTGTCTTCCTACATTCACATGTGAAATGATGTGCCTGGGGCTTGTCTTGATTTCTGACATGCATGCCAATGCATGCGTTGTAGGCCTCATGCATCTTAACAGACACTTTCATGGAGTATTTTTTCACTCTTGTCTTGATAAATTGTCCACACTAGTAGCAAAATTCATCTGCTGGGTGCAAGCAACCTTTTGATTCCATCTAAATAAAATTTTGTTATTTGCCATTCTCTACTCAGCAATTAGACAAACTAATATGTTGGTTTAAGGCACCTGTTCTTTTATGCTTCTGTGGATACTACTTGATAGTCCCAGAAAGTGCTAGTAAGTACCAACAGACTCTAGAAAATTTTAAAAAATTCTGGCCAATTCTAGAAACGTCTGGACAGTTTTTACATTTCCAGAATATTTTGGAAATCTATTCAGCATTGAATGTGAATTAAGAATGTTCTCTAAAACAGATCAATTTCAAAATATCATTGACCACAGAAGCAAAGTTTTTGTGGAACAGTGGCAATATTCTATTTATTTTAGGCTTAAAGGATTAGGAAAACAAACTTTGTACCCAGGAACAAAAACTAAATTGAATTTTATTATATAGTATAAGTCTTTTTATTCATTTCCATCATATTAGGATAATCTTATTCACTTTCCCCAAGTTTTATTTTATTTTTTAGAAGACACAGATAATACAACTTTTCTTTATAGCATATATGTTTGGTCTTCTTAAGCATTTATTTATTTGCCACATTTCTATATGACAACAAATAAACTCTAGCATTTTTTGAGTGAAAAGTGACATTCAATTCAGTATAATTTTCTTCCAGGTAAGCTTTCATAGGTAATGTACTATTGGAAGGAAAGAGAAGAAGAGGACAACCAGAAGTAAGGTGGAGACAGTCAACTACTAGAACAGGGCTTTTCAACCTTTTCACCCATTGTACCACTTTTAGGATATGGCAACATCCGAGTACCACCAATTGCCTAGCAAGGTGTCAAAAACGTGATGACAAAAAAAAGGAAAAAAGTGATGAAGTACAGGTAGTCCTCGACTTACAACAGTTCACTTAGTGATTGTTCGAAGTTACAATGGCACTGAAAAAAGTGCCCTCCAAGCCATTGGCAGCAGTGGTGGGGTGGGGTGTGTTTGTTTTTTATTTCCCCCACCACTTGGTGTTTGCAGCAGGTTTTGATCATTTCACATGATCATGGGACACTGTGACCATCATAAATATGAATCAGTTGCCAAGCATCTGAATGTAAATCACAAGACCCTGGAGATGCTGCAACATTCCAGCTGATCGGCGCTTCTTCTGGGCTCAGCAGAAGTGCCAGGATCAGCACTGGGGTCCAGCTGGAGCCTGGTGCTGATCCTGGTGCTTCTGCTGAGCCCTGACAGCCCTGCAGCTCCAGCCATCTCTCGCTCAGGCTTGTGCGGTGCTGCCACCGGTTCAGCTCATTCCCCTCCCCCACTACTTTTCTAGGATGGTCGCATACCACCTGCCAGGTGCCAATGTACCACAGGTGGTACCCGTACCACTGGTTGAAAAGCCCTGTACTAGAAGACCTGAAGACCAGGTTAGGACAAATCTTCCAGAGAAAATCTAGCGATGTGATCTCTATGAGTCAACACTGGCTTGATGGCACATTGTAATCTATTCACACCCAGAAAACATCTTATTTACTAAATAAAAATAGACAGTACATAGAGACAAACACAAAAGTTACTAGGAAGGAAAGTAAATATCAGCTTTCCCTTTTAAATGTTTGTGTGAAAGATTCTTTTCACAATTCCTGAATGTTAAAATGCCTGGTGGCTGACAGGATTGATGAGTGTAAAATCATGTGCCACTGATTAGGTTGGAGGCAACAGGGGGCAATCCTGCCAAGCTCTTTTGGCTAGCATAGAGATATACGTATAAGTATAGAGATGCCCACAGTCATTATCAAGCAATGTCAGTAAAAGTTCAAAGAGCTTGAGAAAGGATTCTGGTTTCATTGTCATGTGCATTGCAAGGGCTTAGCCTAGGATACCTGTAAAGTAAGGCCTAGGTTTCTACTCTTTCAGTGTTTGTGCATCACACCCTCTTCTTGCATTCTGTAGCATAGGCAGATTAGAATGATTTAAAGATATCCATACTTATCCAAGTGTGACCACAGAGGCCTGTGGGTTCTTAGGATTTGGCATAAGTTCAATACCTGAAACCTCTTCAAGTATCATGTTAAAATCAGACACACAAGAGGTTTCATTGTTGTGGCCTTACTTGGCAAGCAAATAAATAGCAATGCATTATCCTATGAGCTCCTCCTTCTTCCAAATGTTGATAACCCAGCCGAGATTTCGATAAAACATCCTTTTAAATTGCAAGGTGAGAACATTGCTTTTTCTGTACTTAAGGCTTAGTCTAAACTGGTATATATTTAGAATCATAGAATCATCCAGCTGGAAGGTACCTTGGAGGTCTTCTAGTTCAACCCTCACCCATTGTATCCAAACAAATGTTTGTCCAATCTTTTCTTGAAGATCTCCAGCACCCACAACTGCAGGAGAAAAGCTAATTAATTGTTCTCACTGTAAATAAATTTCTCCTTAGTTCCAGATTGGATTATCTCTTTAACAAGGTTTCACACATTGCTTCTGATTCTGCTCTGAGTTGGCTTGAAGAATAAGTTTACCTCCTTCGTCCTCTGACAGCCCTCAAGTACTGGAAGACAGCTATCATGTCAACCCTACTCTCTTTCCTTAGGTATTTATTTATTTATTTATTATATTTTTATACCGCCCTTCTCCCGAAGGACTCAGGGCGGTGTACAGGGCAATAAATATAAAAACAGGATACAAAAGTTAAAAAAAAGATTAAATATAATGCCCAAGTTTAAAACAGTAATTAAAAACATATTAAAACCCCAACCCTAACCCATCAAACCAGGTCAGATTGCTCAAATAAATACGTTTTTATTTAAGGTAGGCATATCTACTTCCCTAACCATTCATTTTTTGATGAACTTGATGCTATTCCTCTTTTGATGCAGCCTAGGACTGCATTGGTTTTTGGTGTTTTGTTTTTGGCAAGAACAGAACACTGTTAACTTATATTTAAGTAATGGTCAACTAGGACACCAAGATCCCTCTCACAGTTACTACTGTTGAGCCAGGTACCACCTATTCTATACCTGTGGGTTTGGTGTTTTCTGCTTTGCTTTTCTCACAACTGAACTGCATCTTGTTGAACAGGGCCCAATGCTCACATCTGTCAGGATCCTACTGAATCTTGAGCCTATCTTCCAAAGTTGAGGCAATCCCACCTGCCCCTCAGTTTGGTGTTGTCTGCAAATTTTGATGAGTTCCCCTTTTATCCCCTCATCTAGATCATTTGTGAAGATGTTGAAAAGTACTGTGCCTAAGACAGAATCTTGAGGTACCCTACTACATACTTCTCTCCATGTAGATGTAGTTTCATTATGGACTACATGAATTATTAATCCATCTGCTGGTAATGCTGTACAATCAGAGCTTTTTTCTCATAGAACTCTCAGAACAGTGTTCCAGCACCTTTTTTTTGCAAAAAAAAAAAAAGCTCCCTCTAAAAGCCTATTGCAGGGCTAGGCAATCTTGGCCCTTTTTTATGACTTGTGGACTTCAACTCCCAAAAATCCTAAGCCAGCCATGCTGAGGAGAAAGGGAGAAGTTTCCAAGCTGAGCCATGCTGGCTCAGGAATTCTGGGAGTTGAAGTCCTTGAGTCATAAAAGAGCCTGCACTAGAGGAGGACATTGAAATTATTTACAGGGTTACTTCTTTAGGAACTAAACTTTTAGAATCTAAAACAGCTAATTCAAAAAAGCCAACAGGAAAGAACCTCACATTTTTCATCTGCTTCTGTCTTTTGGAAGGTAAAATTAGATAACAAAATAATCTATTTCCTATGTTAACACCTCTGCAATGAAATCAATAAAGGTAACAGGAAAGAAATGAGAATCATTTTTCTCAATATGTCTAATTTAGCTGATGCTAGAAAAAAAATAGTATCTTTTGTACATACTCTTGAAAACTATTTTGAATCTAACCATCTATTACAACTAAACCACTTTAAATTAAACAATTCTTAAGAATGAAATATTCTTAATTTGGACTTTACTTTTACTGTTTGGACTGTTGTGTGTTTTGAAAAATAGATTATTTAGAATCTAGTTATGTTGCACTTCAGTCTTTAAATAATTAACCTAGTATATACATAACAATATATGGTGTTTTCCATGGTGAGCTTAATATCAATAACAACATTTATTAAAAAGGCTAAAATAATTTCTGGTGGTATTATCTGTACATTAAAATTTTGTTTAGTCACAATCTTTCACTTTTCACATTCTGGAAAAGCAGTGGTCATGTATCCTAGCAAAAGATGTTACATATGTGCATAAGCGTAGTCAGTAGCATATGCCTTTTTAAAAATATCAAACATGCAAAGAAACAAAAATAAGCCCAAAATATCTGTATTACATCGAGAAATGCCAACTTTGCAACCAATATTTCTCATCCATAACTATGGCACACTAAGGACACCTGCATACATACAAATGCTTCTCTGGGATCAGTAACACAGCAGGGATTGCTATTTCCTTCCAGTAACAGATTGCTGGGAAATACCAAACATGGCTTTAAGAACTCCAATGTTTGTTACAAATTTTTCTGGATGTGGTTGGAAAGAGGCCTAGAAATGCCAGCAGAAATACATCACACTTGCTGAATGTGCACACACAACTAATTACAATCTTCAATTATATGTGATATATCCAGGGCTTTTTTTCCCATAGAACACTCAGAACGGCATTCCGGCACCTTTTTTTGCACATGCACAAACACAAAAAGCTGAAGGAAACTGTTCCGGAGAGCCAAATTCTCCTCAGGCAGCCAGGTTGCAGAGCAGCAGAATGCATCACATCTCTAGGCCTTCAGATGGCTCAAATCAAAGGAAATGCAATCCATACAGGCTAATTTAAAAGTGGGAGGGTATTAAGGGCTGAGTGTGAACAGGTTGCTTAGTTTAGAAGCTACCTATTTTCATATGTGGTGGACTTGTAGAAATATAAAAGCTCTTTGGATTAAAATTTGGTGGAACATTCAAAAGATTTTTAAGAGAAAGATAAAGTTTTCTCCGCAATTGTTTTTATTGGGTATTTTTGTAGATTGTGATGTTAAAGAAACCAATTTGATGTTGAATATGATAACAGCAGCACGGTTACTGGTGGGACAATATTGGAAGAAGGATAGTTTGCCTACTATAAAAGAATGGGTGTTGAAAGTTTCGAATCTTGCAGAAATGTCTAAGATTTCTGCTTACTTGAAAGATCATTCACAGGAAAGATATATTTCAGTATGGAGGAGATGGATGGATTATATTCAGAATAAATATGGGACTAAAAAGTTCCATTTAGCTTATAAGTAGATTTTAGAGGGATATTGTTATTGGTACTTTGTATGTAGTTATGTTAAAGGGGAGTTAAAGCACAGTATGAATTTGGTTAATTGTATATTATGCATAATTTTTATTTAGAATATGATTATTATAACTATAATCCTGTATTTAGCTCTGGGAAGTGGGGGGGGGGAAGTGGGCGGGTTTGGGGTGGGGGGGATTTGGGGATAATCTTGTTTTTGTAAAACTCTTTAATAAAAAAACCCAGCTCAAATAATAATTAATGGTAGTTTAACAGAAGCTTGTAAAATTGAAAAAGGTACAAGACAGGGTTGTCCGCTGTCACCATTATTGTTTGTTTTAACATTGGAAATATTGTTGATCAAGATACGTGATTCAGACAAAATAAAGGGAATTAAAATTAAAGATCAAGATTATAGATTGAAAGCGTTTGCGGATGACTTGGTAATTACATTAAGTCAACCAACTCAATCTGTTACAGATTTAATGGAAATAATTTTACAATATGGACAATTTTCTGGATTTAAGGTAAATAGGCAAAAAACTGAAATATTGGTTAAAAATATGACCAAACAACAAAATGAAGTTTTAGGAAAACTAACGGGATTTGAAATAGTTAAGAAGATCAAATACTTGGGGGTATATCTTTCAGCTTCAAATGCAAAATTATACAAAAATAATTATGAATTGTTATGGTCAAAAATACAAAAAGAATTAGATAGTTGGAGAAAATTACAATTGTCTTTTTTTGGGAAGAACTGCAGCTGTGAAAATGAATGTTTTACCTAAATTTTTATTCTTGTTTCAAATGATACCTATACTTAAAAAAGACTCAAATTTGGAGGAATGGCAGAGGCCATTCTCATGTAGGCCTTGCTAGCATCCCAAACCATGTCCATAGAAGTATCCTTATTCATATTAATTTCAAAAAAACCCTTCATCCGCTGTTTACATTCTTCCACATTTCTCTGATTTCTAAACAAATTCTCATTTACGCGCCACGAGCACCTATCCCTATTGTCCTTATTGATCTCTAACCAAACTGGACTGTGATCCGAAATTGTCCTTGCACAAATCTTTACCTTCTTAATCCTAGAAAAAAAATCATTAGTCAGCAAAATAAAATCAATCCTAGAAAAAGATTGATGTCTGTCAGAAAAAAAAGTATAATCCTTTTCACGTAGGTGTATGTCCCGCCAGATATCTCTCAATTCCAAGTCATCCTTCATTTCAAAAAAAGATTTAGGCAATCTGGCATGACTCGGAGCACGCTTAAAAGAACCCGCCTTGTCCATCTGTACATCCAATACACCATTCCAGTCCCCCATAAAAATAAACGATTTATAATCCAATTGAGTAAGCTTTGTATGAAGTGAACTAAAAAAATCAGCTTGTTGTTGATTAGGAGCATACAGTCCAACTAAAAGCGTTTTTTTACCTTCTAACAACAAATCTATCATGACATATCTTCCTTGCTTATCTGCTTCAATTAATTCCACTGTTAGAGTACTTTTAACGTAGACAACCACTCCATTTTTCTTATTCATCGCAGAAGCAACAAATTGCGTGCCCAACCTTGAGTTCAATAAATACTTTTGGTCCATAACCCTAATATGCGTTTCTTGCAAACATATAACATCAATCTTAAATTGTTTTAAATATTGAAAAACTTTCTTTCTCTTCTGTGGTGAGTTTAATCCATTGACATTCCAGGTTAGGAATTTAGTCGCCATGCGTGGCATCCCGAAGCTTTTGAAGCACATCTTTAATAGCCCCTATATTTTCTTTGGGCCGCGCTCCTCCCACAGCTTCACTATAAGTACGCTTTGAGAGTTCCATAAACTTCTGCTGGTCTTGCTCTTGTACTTGTCTTGCTCGTTTTACAGCGGCGCGCGTCAGCCTCTGCTCTTCAGCAGCCACCAATGAAGCTGTAGTTTGATCCCTTCCAGCACCATTCTCCTCTGTCTGTCCACCTTCAGCCTCTTGAGGTTTTCCCTCTCCAGATCCCTTTGCTGCTTCCAGGAGTGATAGAGGGGTTGCTTTTAAAACATTGTTGTAGAAATCACGCGCCTGAATCACAGTAACCAGACGATATCTTTTACCTTCGTGCATCACCACCAGTCCAACTGGAATCTCCCATCTAAACTTAATATCACGTTGCTTAAGTTCCTGTACGAGAAATGCAAAATCCTTCCTTCTCCTTAAAATCTTTGGAGGAATTTCTTTTAGAACCAGCACTTCTTGCTCAGCAACCACAACTTTAGTATCATAAGCAGCTTGAATAACTTCATCTCTACTTGCTCTCTTTGTAAAATAGACCACCACATCTCTAGGTAGCTTCCTCTGCCTTGCAATCCATGAATTTACACGAAAAACTTTATCCATACATCCCTCTATTTCAGATGCTGGCTGGCCCAATACTGCTTCCAAAGCCTCAGAAATCAGCTGCTTTAGGTCTTCTTTAGGATTCTCTTTTAAGCCCCTGATTCTTATAGCATACTGCATCTGATGATACTGGACAAGACTCAATTCTCCGTCCATTTTGTCCCTTAAATTTTCATTCTCCAGTACCTTTACTTCTAATATAATATTCTTTTGACTAAGATCCTCCATTTTTTCTTCCAAACATTGCACACATTCAGCCACGCTTTCCACTGTAGACAAGATGTCTACCCTCATTGCACTAAACTTCTCGTTAAGCTTCTCTTCCATCCTCTCCTCCAATTTCTCCATTTTCTCCTCCAACATTGCCATCTTATCATCCAACATTTCTGACATTACCTGGGATTGCCTTGCAAAGGCGTCTTGTAAGTCCTTAAGCGTCAATGCCACAGGAGGTGCAGGAGGAAGCAGAGCTTGCAACGATTTCTGTTGCACCGGGGAAGTTCCCGCACTCCGAAGAACTTTAGAGGAAGATTTAGCCACCATCTTTCTTCACTTTCACTTGTTGCGCACTTTCACTTTAAGTTTATAAAGTCCATTAAGCTAGAGAGTAAAAATAAAAGTCCTCTTCACCTGAACCTCCTGTACCGCTCTGCCTGCTCCTTTTACTCCAAAGTCTTTCCTTCTGGCAGGGGTGGTCGCAAACGCCTGGCTCCGCTCCAAAAATCCCGGAGCAGAGACGCTAAACAGCTGGGAGCAACCCAGGCTACGGGGGAGTTCAATCCTTCAGCCGCCCAAGCTTTCAGCTCAGGCGGCCCCGGAGAACTCAACCCCTACCTGGGGCCTCACCCCCTCCTCTTCTCCCAAGGAGGGGGCTTCAAATCCACCTAAACAGCTGATCGGCGCTGTTTTAGGTGGAAAAACTCAGCTGTGAAGCGGACAGCCCGAAACGGCTATCTTCGGCGCCGCGCCGCCACCGGAAGTCCATATAAAGAAATTCTTAGATTGGAAAGAAATGTATGGCAATTAAAGCTATTTAATATTTTAAAAGAAGAAAAGATAGTACAAACTTGATTTCAGTATGGGCAGTTACAAGCTAGATGGAAACAGGATCAGAAAATTGGTATTTCCATAGTAGATGAAAATTTGGTTAAACAAATTAGAGATCAAAGTCCTGCACATATAAGAAGGATATAGAATGCATTGATAGAAATAGACTCAGAAACGGAATTTGTTAAAGATTGTATGATAAAATGGGCCCAGAATATTCAAGAACCAATAACGATGGACACTTGGGAAGCAATCTGGGTCAGAAATGTAAAATTTACACAGGCACGAAATTTAAGAGAGAATTTTTATAAGATGTTTTATAGATGGCATTTAGATCCTAAGAAATTGGCATGCATGTATCCAAATTATCAGCCTAAATGCTGGAGGTGTGGTTGTGATGATGCAACGTATTATCATATATGGTGGACTTGTAAAAAAGTTAAAGCTTTTTGGATTAAAATTTGGTGGAAAGATATTTAAGAAAAAGATAAAGTTTTCTCCACAATTATTTTTGCTGGGTATTACTATAGACTGTACTGTTATAGAAACTAAATTGATGTTGAATTTAATAACAGCAGCAAGACTTCTGGTTTCGCAATACTGGAAGAAGGAGGAACTGCCTACTATAGAAGAATGGGCTTCAAAAGTTTCGAACGTGGCAGAAATGGCAAAAATTTCAGCATATTTGAAAGACCATTCGCAACAAAGATATATCTTGGAATGGAGAAGATGGATTGATTACATTCAGAATAAATATGGGACCAAAAAGTTTCATTTAGCATTTGAATAAGTATTAGATTTATAAGATTTATTATTATTTAGTTACTTTTAAGGAGAGTTAAAGTGCGATAGGATTTTAAGTGTTATTATAGTTTGTTAGCATATTATAGTTTAAGATTGTTAGGGTTAATACCCTGTATTATGCTCTGGGAAGTCGGGGGGAGGGGGAGGGAGGGGAAATTGGGTGGGGGTGGGGGAGGGGTTTTATGTTTATAATGTATCTGTAAAACTTTTTAATAAAAAAAAAGAATTTGTTTCCTTGTCTGCACGCTACTCAGAACAGCTCAGCAAAACTGGTGGGGCCCCTGGCTGGCCAAAAGAGAGCAATAAAGTAATAAAACAATTAATTGCCATGGTAACCAAGCCACTGGTTTACTGCTGAGCAAATCATACTTTTAATCATACTTTATAATCCACCAAGTAAATCAGAATTTGTAATCCAATACGCTCCTAACAAATAGGAGAGATAAATAGTAAAAATAATAAATAATAAAAAGAACAAAAGGGAAAAAAGGAAAAATATACCAAAATTTATAATCCAAAGTGTTCTGCTAGTAGAAATTTCTTGTTATTTACTCTGTCACAAAACAGCTTGTAAAAATTCCAGGTCAAGCTGTATTTGTAATCCAGGGAAGTCAGATGACTTCAAAACAATTTTTATTTGTAATTGTAATCCATCCTGTAAAGAAGGACAATCCAAAAAGATTCTTCTCTTTTCCAGCCACAATCTCCAGGACTATAGATTCCAAGGACATCAAAAAGTTTAAACTATAAACTGTGTCTGGGCATCTAGCTAGGTTCTAGGGCTCCAGTCATAACAGCTTGATAAGGTTAAAAATGCAAGGCTAAATGTAGATCTTTTGCCACTAGATGTCATTAGATATCCATTCCCACCAAATTTTAAAATGTTTAGAAAGTAAAAATCTAATGGTTTCCAAACACAGAATAAAGAAAAGATTTATAAATGCAAATTTTTCCCCAAATATCCTTCTTCTGTCTCTCTATTTATCTCCACAATGTTATTATAAGTCAGTTTTAATTTCCCCCAAAGCTTAAACCACCATTTATACTTCACGAGGGAGGGGTAGAGGGAAAAAATCCCCCCATCCCTATTGCTTGGGGATTTCTTGCTTTGGGGACCTCTCTCCGGAACCGGTATTTTTCACTTGTAGAGAGGTAAAGAAAGTAGTCTCACACCCAGATCAGCTGTTTTGCTTCCCACTTGTTTGTATTTGTTGTCTCCAATGATCAGCAGCTTCTGGCTGGCCAAATCAGTGCGGTCAGCCATTCTTCCTGCTGGTCCCAAGAGCTTCTTTGGATCAAGTGGGTCAACTACTGCTGGACTGTGATCTGCAAAGCTTTGCCCTTTGGACAGCCACCTCTAAGGGGTGACTTTCAGCCCCATTGGACCCCCCAGCAGATACAAATCGGGCATGGGGAACGGAGCCTCATTCCTCTGTGCCCATATTGCTGTGATGTCACCGGAAATTCTTCACTTTCTCAGTTCTAATATCAGTTTCTCAGTTCCAATCTTATAATCAATATTACCATATGTCCTTTAAATTCTTCTCCAATAAGTCTTATTGTATTTATCTGTAGCCTCTTATAATCCGATAGACTCCCACACACAAGGGGGAAAAGGAAGGGGAAAAAACCTTCTAATCCACTTCTGTCTTTCAGTCTCAGCTTCAAACAGTTGTCCAAAAGTCTGAAGTTATCAATCTGTGATGATTTGTAATCCAAAAAGTCCTGAACATAGTGTTAATAATCCATAGGAGCTACCCCAAAGAGAGTTGCCAAGAGTAAAATTTCCACCATCTCTAAATAGTTCTTGAGTGTACACTTGAGTGTACACTTTCCCCCCCCAAAAAAGGGAGGCAAAACCAGGAAAGAATTTATAATCCATTTTGACTCTGTCTTTCAACACCAACTCCACACAGTTATCCAAAAATCCAGAAATCCAAAACAGCCAAAATTTGTACTTGTATTCCAAATTAATAATCCACAAGGCCTCTCCCAAAAAAATAGCCAAGAATCCAATTTCCTCTGTCTCTAGGTAATTCTTGACACTGCAGCACAAATAGTATTTGTAATCCAGGAAAGCCAGATGGCTTTAAAATAGTTTATAATTATAATCCATCACGCAGAAAAAAAAGCCCAAAGAGTTTTTGCTCCTTTTCCAGCTGCAATCTGCAAGGCTGAGAAGTTCAGACACATCAAAGCATGCTATCTCTGTCTGGGCTTCTAGCCAAGATCATTTCTTCCAGACCAAATATAAAACAGAATCTTAGTGCTGTTCCTTTTTCCACCACTAGATGTCATTGAAGGTCTATCTTCAACTAGGACTTGTTTCTCAAAAGCTCAGTCCAATACTTTTTCCAAAAAAAGGAAAAAGGAAATAATAAAGTTTTCAAAGTCTTTTAAATCTCCCATTTTTTTTCAATATTACAGCTTTAAATTATTTCCAAGTTAGTTTTGCGATCTATCTGCTTTTCTCCCAAAGGGTTTAAGCCACCACTACTCTTCTAGTGGGAGGGACACCAGGGAAGAAATCCTCCCAACGTCTTGCTTCTGGGAGCCTTCCTTTTGGGATTTTTTTCTTGAAGAAAAGTTTTTACAGTTATAGAGCAGGAAAGTTGATCTCACTCAGTTCCAGACACAATGTTTATCTGCTTGGTCATGCTTTTTTCAGGCTGTCAGTAGCTTCTGACTGGCTGCTAGCTTGCAGCTAGTCTTTCACGTCTTGGTTCAGAGGGTTTCTTTGGATCAAGTGGTTTAGCTGCCACCTCACTGTGATTGATGAGGCTTGTTCTTCATCGCCTCTTCAGGGTGACTTTAGGCCTTTTTTGGACCCTAGCAAGACTAAATTGGATGTGGGAGGCAGAGCCCTGCTTCCCTGCACCTGTCTTGCTACAATGCAAAACTGGAAATCCTGGATCACCTTCATTGAAGGGGGCAATTGTAGGTGGAAGGCTGATTTGTCAAAGAACTTTGAATGGGCGCACAAACTTAATGTCTAGCTTCTTAGGTCTTGAAGTGGCTAAAAACCTCATAGAGAGCCAAACCTTGTCTGCTACTGCTATTGGTGGATCCTCCTGCCAATGTGCATCTGCTACCTTCATATAAGCCTGTTTCACTTAGACAAGTTGCTGTTTCAACAGGAGTTCTACTGCAAGTTGCTCTGGTAAGACGTCAACCATCCATGGAACCATGGAGCCCAGTGCAGGTGTGAAGTCTACAATGAGCATGGCTGCAGCCATTTTTTCTTCTCATTCTAGGTTGCCATATAGAATGGAGGGAGGCGGGTTGCCAAGGTGCTTTGTTAGTGAAAATAATCTTCTGTCCCATGGGAACCAAGGCCATTGGCTGCTCCTGAGACTAAGGACTGGGTGTTGCATAAAAAGCCTGCCAAATAATCATATTGAGGAATGTTGTTGCTTAAATGTGGGACATTTAACTTCGTATTGGGCAATTATTACTTGTGTATTCAGACTTGGTTTCACTTTTGACCGTGCCGATACTTTGTAACTAATAAACAGGTTCTTTGAGGAATTCTTAAGCCTTGGAGTTCTGCTTTATTGGTTTCTGTCTTTTGGAACCATGACAATAAACCAAGTCTCTTAAAAGTTTTGGGTCTTTTTGCAGTGCTGGCCCCGACTGCCTACCCATCCTTTGGGAGAGCGGTAAAGACTTTGCAAAAATTTGAAGATGGAAGAAAAGAATGGAGCCATTGCTGGCCACAATGGAACTGCTGTTGGAGCACAGGCAACCGCTGCAGCCACCGAGGAGGCATCACTGGCAGAGGCTCGGCCAAAGTCCCAGTTGATCCAACCTGGGAAACTAGTACTGCAGGGATCCTAGCAGACCTCTATCAAGCAAAAACTGCCTCTCAGTGCAAGAGCATTCCCAGGGGTTTTTTGTCTGTGGCATACCAGAAGGACAAGGGATTGATAGGAGGGGATGACTCTGGAGACTGCCCCTCACTCGAGCAGCTGAAGGAGAAGTTTGACAGATTGGCAGTAAAAGAGATGATTCCTGTTACCTAGGGTCTGAGCTCCATGGGGGGAATGCCAAGGGCTACCCATCTCTTCCCCCCACCCTTCACCAGAGTCCTAGCCCAACTGCAGGAACCTGTGCTGCCTTACTTATTCCCCAGCCAGCTGTGATGTCAAGCCCTGATTCCCAACAAGCCTGCTGCCATGGCCTTAGGCTGCCAGTCCAGGAGCCCAGCCAAGAGAAGTCCAGAGGGTGGCTTGGCCATGTCCTCAGGACCAACAGGCAGCTCAGCAGCAAGAGCAGGTGGCCCCCACCATGATATGAGCCACCTCCTATCAAGCCCACCTTTAATGGGGACACCGACAAGCTATCCTTCTTCCTGAATCAAGTGTGGGCTCATCTAGATCATTATACTTATGCCTACCTGGATGATGCTCAGATGGTGAATGCTGTGGCAGCCAATTTGGAAGGGGAAGTGGCTGACTGGGTGACCAACCTCCATGATGAAGAGGCTCCTGAGCTGCAGAATGCTACCCTATTGATGGGGCAACTGAGAGGTCATTTTGAAGATGAATCCCAGGCCCTGTTGGCTGAGAAAGAGATCGATCATCTGAAGCAAAAAGGTCAGCCCGCTAAGGAATATGTTCATGAATTCAGGCGAGTTGCTGGTTGGCTAGGGCAGTGACCAGAATGATCACTGATCAACTACTTCAAGCAAGGACTCGACCACAACCTACTCCAAACCTGTATTACTCAGGGCTTTCCTAACCAATTGCATGAGTGGTACAGCATGGTGGTGATGCTGGACATCAAATTGCATCACCCCAGAAAGCCAGGCACAACTGAACCCAAGCTGCCACATGCCCAGGAGAAGTACCTTTTTGGCCAATGTTCCCAAGCCACCATGACCACCAGTGCCCCCCAGGTACCAGTTAGAGCTCCAATCAAATGCTACCAATGTGGCCAAATGGGCCAACATGCTGTGGAGTGCCCAGTACCCAGCCCTCAGGCCAGAAGCACACTGGCTGCCACTGCTAAGCCACGAAAAGCCCCCAAGAAGGAAGGGAAAATACAAACTGGGCAAGACAGGCTCCAGCTGTTGGACAACCCCCTCCTGCCAAGCCCAAGGCAAGAGCCCAGCCAGAGCCATTACAGATGCTGGTGCCCTATGACAGTGATGAGGAAGGTGAGGAGAATCCGATGGTAAGTCAACCCATCCTACCTTTTGCCATTCCTGCCAAGATAATAAGTACCCCAAACCGGAGCCCAAATGGACTTAAATGTGTTAATAGAATCAGGTTGTACCAGGTGCCTAATTAATCTACCCACAGTGCTCAAGCTGGGAATTCAGGCAAGGCCATTACCCCTAGCCATGAGATTTGAACAAGCTGATGGATCCCTTATCAGCAGCGCACCTGCCATGCACCTGACAGAACCAGTGCAATTGGAAATGGGCCAGCACTGGGAAATTATTCTTTTTGTGGTGGTCCCAAAAATGACTGAGGCTGTAATTTTGGATCTGGCCTGGTGCGACAATGGAGTGAGGAATTTAACATTGGGGATAGGTCCTTTTCCCCCTGCCACCACCAGTGATACAAAGGACTATACCATAAATGAGGCTCAGGAAGAACACCCTGAAACACTAAAGGCTGTTGTAGAGAAGCTGCCAGGAATCCAGCTTGTCCCAATTGAATACCGTGATTTAGCAGAGGTGTTTAGTAAGAAAGAATGCAATGTCCTCCCCTCTCACCAGATTACAGACTGTACCATCAAAACCTTACCAGGGCCAAGCTCCTGAAGCCAAGAATGAACTCAATGATGCCCAGAAACATGAAGGAGTTAATAGAGTACATTGATAAGAACTTGGCCTGTTTTATCTGCTCCTTCTCCGTTGTTGTTTCCTGGAAGTTTTTTTGTTGATGTAGAGTTAACTTAGAAATAGATTGATTTATATTTTCAAAGTTATTTTGGATTTCTTTGTGATTTGAACTCAGTGTTATTTGAATTAATTGCAGTATACTATATATCTCCTCTTGAGAGGTATTTATGTTTTCTTGGTGTGTTCTATCTACATGTATCTGATCCATGATGGCCAAAGGTTAAAGCTTTCCTTCTTATCTGCAAATAGCATTAGAGTCCCAGTTAAATAGATATTTGTAAATCAAAGAGTTCAAAAAAGATTTTTTTCCTAAAGTTTATAATTCTCTCTTTGTCTGCAGCCCAGATTGTTGTCTTTTTTTTGTCATAGCTGTTTGTTGTTATTAAAGCTTTGAAGGCCACAAACACAGATTAGCTTTTCCCAGGTTTTGCAAGTTCTCTATGGAAATCATAACTGTTATAATCTTCATCCACCACTAGGTGTCAGCATCTATTTAGTTTTCAATATGAACAATGGTTTTTAAAATGAGAGTCTTAACCATTCAACAATTTTAAACTTGTCTAAAGTTAAAATTTAGCTTTCAAGTTTATAAATTTATTTCACTACCATATATTTTGATCCTCCATGGAAATTTTAATTTGCTGATTCCGTTAGTATAAGGGTGGGGCAGAAGTCCCCCTCCTTCACTTTTGGAGGTATTTTGCTTCTTGGGGATCTTTTCCAGGAAAGAATAGAATAGAATAGAATAGAATAGAATAGAATAGAATAGAATAGAATAGAATAGAATAGAATAGAATAGAATAGAATAGAATAGAATAGAATAGAATAGAATAGAATAGAATAGAATAGAATAGAATAGGGAAAATCAGATTCCTCACCCAGTTTCAAGCATGTTGTTTACTTTTGTGCTGGTTAGATCTTTTGGACTTTGGTTGCAAGTAGCTTGGGCTGATCAGTGAAATACAACCTTTCTCCTGTTGGGTTAGAAGGCTTTCCCCAAGAGGAACAGAGTGACTGCTGTCATTCCAGAGTCACTGGAGCACCCTTCTTTCTTTGCCACCTCTGCAGGGCAACTTGGACCCATTAGGGTCTCCAGGCAGGATGAAAATTAGCTGTGTGGTAGCAAGCCCGTGACCAGTTGCTACCACGCAGGACTGGAAGTCTTCGGAAGAGCACATGAAATTGGTCCGTGAAGTGCTAAGGAAACTGCTGAAGGCTAAACTATATGCAAGGCTTTTTAAATGTGACTTTCACCAGACACACCATGACTATCTAGGGTGCCGAATTTCAAAAGAGGGGATAGAAATGAATCCTGCAAAAGTGAAAGCTGTATTGGAATGGCAACCCCCTCGCCCCCGTAAACAACTTCAAAGTTTTCTGGGGTTTGCTAACTTTTACCACCAGTTTATCCTCTCTTTTGCAAAGATAGCCATATCAATAACCAATTTATTGAAAACGGGAAGGGGGGGAGAAACCCTGACCTTGTCAGCCATTGCCATGGTCCCTAGAATGTGAAGCTGCATTCGAGAAACTAAAAAGTCTCTTTGCATCTGAACCTGTTCTCAAGCACCCTGATCCTGAAAAGCAATTCATCATTCAAGCAGATGTGAGTGACATGGCTGTAGGTGCTGTTCTCTTACAAAAAAACCACTGGGGGGAATTGCAACCCTGCACTTACACTTCCTAGAAGCTAACTGACCTGGCAAGGAGGTGGGAGAAGGAGACTTTTGGAGTGCAATGGACATTACTAATGTGGCATCATTTTTTGGAAGGGGGGGAGATACTTTTTGAAGTATGGACTGATCACAAAAATTTGGAAGGTCTGAAAACCACCCACAAATTATCCCTGAAACAGGTGAAGTGGGCTCAATACTTCAACCATTTTAACTTCACCTTTTTATATAATATTTTATTAGTTTTCTAATTTTGCAATTATTTAAAAAGCAATGTGGTGACTAGGTTAATCAATAGTTCAATAACATACATAAATCTTTAATATAAATCTCAAGTTACAACATCATACATTTCCTCTCTTTTTCCCTTAATATCTACTATCTCATATTAGGCTAATACAGTTCTTATTGTTATCAACTAAGTAAAAACATCTTTGTTATATTTATCAATAATTTTTAATTTCTACATATCTTAATTGTGTTTGCATTCAATCCTTATATACAATCAATGTCCTGTTATTGCTTTTTCCCAAGTTTTAATTTCCCATCAATATTCAAATTAACATTTGGTATTTATAATTTCCAAGCTTTAGGTAACCAAAGTTTCCCTTATCTCAACTTCTTCCTTTTTCCCTTTTCATAACAAAATCTAATATTCTAAATACACATCTATTTGAATATAGTATTTTTCTGTTTTGTAAAAGTTATGTTTTCCACCATATTAAACCATGTAATTAATAATACAGTATACCCGCTAATAGATCAAAACCATTATATATATTGTCTGGGTTAACCAATAAATCAGTAATATACATACATTTTTTCATTTAGGTCTAATTTTTAAAAGCTCAAATATTCCCTCTCTTTTTCTGGTAATATCTATTATCGCATATTGGGCAAACAGAATTCTTATTTTCAACTGATTTCCAAATATTTTATATTAGGTGACCAAAATTTCCCTTATCTCAACTATTCCTTTTTCCCGTTTTCATACCAAAGTCTTGTTACACATCTTACCTATTCAATTATAATGTTACTTTATTTTCTAAAAATTATCTGTTTTCCACCATATTCAACCCTCTAGTTAGTAATATGAAAACCCCTCTAATAAATCAAAACCCTTATTTTCTTCAGCCTTATTCTGGCTTTCTTCCTTTGCCAGCTAACCTTCCATGTCAATGCTTTTGAATCATCAAATAGTTCTCCCTCTATTGCTATATATATTATTTGGAATAAGAAAGACCAGTTGGTTGCAATTTTTTTGGAAGAACTAGCCCATTTGTATTCATTAGATTGCCTCCCTATTACTCCAATTTCCCACAATTGTCCTAATAGGTATATCTTCCATTCAATCCATTCTTCTTCCTTTTCCTCAAATTTCTTCTGATTTTTCTAAAAAGTCTTTTCCATTTTCAGTGTTGTCACTCTCTTTTCTGATTTTTCCATTGGCTCGATCAGTTGGTCAATTGAGTTGTCTGTCTTAATATTTAGTTGTTCCATGTCTCCTGTTATTTTCTGCATTGTTAGTTCTTTGGTTGTAGTCAAGATCTGGGTTTGTATATTTAAGCTGGCATCTTGTTCCTTTATGCATCTCATTTTGTTACAAGCTGAAAGAATGGTTTCATGTATTGATTTCAACATGGAAAGGGTTTTTTTCCTGATCTTCATCCATATTCTCTTGATAGTATGTTAAGTTGAAGTTTTAAAGAGCAGATCAGATCTCACCCAGTTTCATCCGCATTGCTTTAAAGGTGCTTGGTGGTGACTTCGGCTGTCAGCAGCTTAGTGACAAGCCATATTGCTATGGCCAGTCTTTCCCCTGCCAGTTTGGAGGGCTTCCCCAGATCCAATGGAATGGTGACTGCCCTCCTGCGATCAAGCGGGGGTCCCCTCCTTGCTTGTCACCCCTACAGGGTGACTTTCAACCCTTTCAAGGGTCCCCCAGCGGGACAAAACTGGATGCAAAAGGTGGAGCTCATCTTCCAGTGTCCGTGGCATGCAATGCCAAACTGGAAGTCTTAACTTCACCTTAAAGTATTTCCCAGGGGGTAAGAATTTCTTGGCTGACACCTTGTCTAGAATGCCCCAGTTCAAAAGTCACCAGAAGGAAGTAATCAACTCCATTATTCCCCTGCCACAGTCTGCTTCTCAAATAACAACTAGATCACAAACACAAGGACCACCTGCCAGTCCTGATGATTGCTTACTGAAGGAACTAAAGGAGCAATTAGAGACTGACACCTGGTTCAAAGACAACAAATCTATTTTAGTCCTTAGGGAAGGACTAGCCTGCAAAGGCTCTAAGTTATACCTCCCAGATGGCCTCAGACTTCAAGCCCTTCAGTGGAGTCATGATGCAAAGCAGGCAGGTCATTTTGGGTTCCTGAAAATGTTGCATTTAGTGTGGAGGCAATTCAGGTGGCCAGGGATGAAAAGAGATATTGAGACTTACATGAGGAGCTGTGCTACCTGCACTGCAATGAAAAGATGTCCTGGGAAGCCCGCAGGATTGCTGCAACAAGTGGCAGACCCTTCCCAGGGTCAAGAAATAGTCATGGACTTTATAGTGGAGTTGCCTGAAAGCAAGGAAAACACTGTACTATGGACTGTAATTGATCTATTTTCTAAACAAGCACATTTCATCACTTGCTCAGGACTTCCCTCTGCCCAGAAGCTAACCAAGATATTTTTGAAACACATATATTGGCTCCATGGAGCCCTGAAGCAGATTATTTCTGACAGGGTGGTCCAGTTTACTGCAAAGTTCTGGAGGGAGTTCATTAGACTGATTGGGTCAACTCAGGGGTTTTTGAGTGCAGTACCTGGAAACCTGGCGGGCAGAGGTCAACCAGAGGAACACCCCCCTCTGGGCCCAGCCAGGTTTCCGTGATGCAGGCCAGGTCCGCATGCTCACTCTCCAATAGGTCACGAATGAGGTGAGCTTTGTTGGCTGCGGACCTTGCATTCAGGTAGACCAGCCTCAGCATGGGAGGGTGCGCACCTTTGCTCCCGGGCGACGGCGGCGTCTCCAGGTTATCAGCGGAGACGCCGCGGACCAGCTGGACCAGCTGGGTGGCGGAGGCGAAGGCATCGGCGGCGCCGGAGGTGAGAGACCCGCCCCTGGACCACGGCAGCTGTCGCAGCCATCCAGGAGGGGCCGGAGGCTCTGCTCTGCCCCGCCCCCCCCCCCACCGGCTCCCGGGCGACGGCGGCACCAGCTGGACCAGCTGGGTGGCGGAGGCGAAGGCATCGGCGGCGCCGGAGGTGAGAGACCCGCCCCTGGACCACGGCAGCCGTCACAGCCATCCAGGAGGGGCCGGAGGCTCTGCTCTGCCCCGGCCCCCCCCCCACCGGCTCCCGGGCGACGGCGGCGTCTCCAGGTTATCAGCGGAGACGCCGCGGACCAGCTGGACCAGCCGGGTGGCGGAGGCGGAGGCATCGGCGGCGCCGGAGGTGAGAGACCCGCCCCTGGACCACAACAACCCTGGACCACGGCAGCCCTCGCAGCCATACAGGAGGGGCCGAAGGCTCTGCTCTGCCCCTGACCGGCTCCCGGGTGGCGGCGGCATCTTCGGCGGTAAGAGCAGCGGTGCGGCGTCTCGACCACCGTGGGCTGCCCCTGGACGGCGGTGCCTCCGAAAGATGCGCACCAAAGGAGACGCTGGACAATGGAGGCGACGGCCCGACCCACCTCCTCGAAACATCTTGATCGGAGACGGCAACACCAGGGGCATGACACCAGGGACTCCCGTACCTCTGAGATGCCACGCTCTGGACGGTCCCCAACCAATAGGGGCCATGGAACTGCGGCCGGGAACAACGCCCAGAGGATCAGGGAGGGAACTGTTTGGGGCGGCTGAACCACCGGAGCTGACGCCAATTAATGGATCCCTCCATCCTGCCTTCTGCCCATTCTCACCCATCTTTGCCCATTCTCTCCCCACAGGACATAACGGGCCTGGGTGCTAGCCACGGTGGCAGAGTGGCTGGGCCATACACCTGCTACCCCATAGTGGTGAGAGCTCTATGGGGTATGCCTCACCCAGAGTACGTTCTGGACCACCTCCGGAAGCAGAGACACAACCCATCGTGAGAGGATGCGGAGTGGCCTGCTTCTGGGGGTTCGCCCGGCCAAGTGGCAGTGGCAGGGCGACGATCCAGATACGCACCTACCCGGCTCGACCCTCCTGCAAATTCACCATCCAGGGGACAGCCTTCCCGGAACCACCTGTGACTATGCCCGTTCAATATTCTAGCATAGCACTGCACGCCCTCAGGGGTTCCCCACTCTCCTGGGTGCGACCCGCCTTCATCACATCCAATCTTGATGACGGGCCCAACCACTGGGCCTCTGAGAGATGGCCGGGCAGGGTCAGGGGCCTCCAGCACATTCCCATCAAGAGGCCCCTGATTAAGTTCTTAGCTAAGTTTTTTGTGGGGTTAGGGAGGGGGGAGGGAGGAGACTATGGTTGCGCGGGAAAGGCACACCTTCCAGCCACCATAACGCATGCCAGGCCCACGGCCGTTCGCGACGGCGTACAACGAGGGCCAGTCGCCGATAACACCCAGTGGCGTACTGACGAACGTCCCATCCCTAGGATGGTGGGGAATGGCAGAAGGTGCACAGACAGAGGGCCGTATCGTCACCGGGAGTGTCATCTCCGCTCTGTAAAGGCGGTGAGACGCTCCGACCCTCTGTTCTCCCCCGGAGGACCCGGGAGCAAAGGTGCGCACCCTCCCATGCTGAGGCTGGTCTACCTGAATGCAAGGTCCGCAGCCAACAAAGCTCACCTCATTCGTGACCTATTGGAGAGTGAGCATGCGGACCTGGCCTGCATCACGGAAACCTGGCTGGGCCCAGAGGGGGGTGTTCCTCTGGTTGACCTCTGCCTGCCAGGTTTCCAGGTACTGCACCAGCCCCGGGCTCATGGGAGGGGCGGGGGAGTGGCAGTTATCATCAGGGAATCCCTTAGCCCGCGAGAGACCACCGTCCCTCAGATGGTCGGGTGTGAGTCTCTCCTACTGAGATTCGGCCCAGGGGCGCAGCTGGGTCTGCTGCTGGCGTACCTACCACCTAATCGTGCAGCGGCGGCCCTACCCGAGCTACTCGATGTCCTCTCAGAGTTGGTGGTTGAATTCCCAAGACTCATGGTCTTGGGCGACTTTAATCTACCGTCCCTGGGAGGATCGTCCGAACTGGCTCGGGAGTTCATGGCTTCCATGACGGCCATGGACCTGTTGCAAATAATTTCTGGGCCGACTCATGAGAGAGGCCACAACCCAGACTTGGTGTTCTTGTCTGGACGGTGGCGTGATGATGTCGGTGGGGGTGCCACAACTGTTACGCCCCTGTCATGGACCGATCACCACCTCCTGCGGCTAGACTTCCCCCTTGCCACCCCCCACCGTGGGTGCACGGTGCCAGTCAGATGGTACCGCCCTAGGCGCCTAATGGACCCTGATAAGTTCCAGGCAGCGCTTAGGGACTCGCATGCACCCCCTGCTCACAGCTCGGCGGAAGCCTTAGTGGAAGCCTGGGAAAAGGCAGCCACGGAAGCTCTGGACCGAGTTGTACCCTTGCGGCCTCTGACCCGGCGCAGATCCCAGCGAGCCCCATGGTTCACCGAGGAGCTCCGGGAGATGAAGCGTCGGAGACGGGGCCTAGAGAGCCGTTGGAGGTCCAGTCGATCCGAATCCGACCGATTGCGACTAAGAATCCTCACCAGGTCTTATCTCGCTGCGATAAGGGTGGCAAAATCCAACTACTTTTCCACCCTCATCGCGTCCGCAGATAATCGCCCAGCTGCCTTGTTCAGGGTGACTCGCTCCCTATTAAACCAAGAGGTGAGGGAGGAACCCTTGCAGGGTCGAGCCGAGGAATTTGGTCAATATCTGCTGGATAAAATCGCTCGGATTCGAACTGGTCTGGACTCCAACTGGGCTGAGATGGAAGAACAAGACATGGACAGTCTTGTCGACGTCATCTGGGAAGAATTTGATCCTGTAACTCCTAAGGAAGTGGACAGGATTATGAGAAGGTTAAGCTCCTCCACATGCTTACTGGACCCGTGCCCTTCCTGGCTGGCCTATGCAGCTCGAGAGGCGACACGAGGCTGGTTCCTAGCGGTCATCTCTGCTTCTCTGAGTGAGGGTCACTTCCCCACTGCCTTGAAGGAGGCGGTGGTGAGACCTCTCCTCAAGAAGCCCACCTTGGACCCATCCTCTTTGAATAACTTTCGTCCAGTCTCCAATCTTCGCTTCCTTGCGAAGGTTGTTGAGAGCGTGGTGGCGCACCAACTTCCTCAGATCCTGGATGAAGCGGTTTATCTAGACCCGTACCAATCGGGTTTCAGGCCGGGCTACAGCACGGAGACGGCATTGGTCGCTCTGATGAATGATCTCTGGAGAGCCCGGGACAGGGGCCATTCCTCTGTCCTAGTCTTATTAGACCTCTCGGCGGCTTTCGATACCATCGACCATGGTATCTTGCTGCGACGCCTCAGGGGACTGGGAGTGGGAGGCACGGTTCTGCGTTGGTTCTCCTCCTTTCTCCAGGGTCGCTCGCAGTCGGTGCTGACAGGGGGACAGAGGTCGACCCCGAGGCCTCTCGCTTGCGGAGTCCCTCAGGGGTCGGTCCTCTCGCCTCTCCTGTTCAACATCTACATGAAACCGCTGGGTGAGATCATTCGCAGTTTTGGAGTAGGGTACCATCAGTATGCTGATGACACCCAGCTTTTTATCTCAACTCCAAACAATATCAGTGATGCCCTAGACGTGATGTCCCGCTGCCTGAAAGCGGTCCGGGAATGGATGGGGAGAAACAGGCTTCAACTGAACCCGGACAAGACTGAATGGCTGTACGTACCGGGAAACCAGGAGATTCAGAACGTCCCACTGCTTAACATTGGGGACAAGTTACTTCCCCCTGTTGATAGGGCCCGCAACCTGGGTGTCCTCCTAGACTCGCAGCTCTCCCTGGAAGACCACATTGGAGCTGTGACCAAGGGGGCCTTCTCCCGGGTTCGACTAATTCGCCAACTACGGCCTTATCTGGACCTGGATTCCTTACGTACAGTCACCCATGCCCTTGTGACATCTCGCCTAGACTATTGTAACGCTCTCTACATGGGGCTGCCCTTGAGATCCACTCGGAAGCTTCAACTGGTGCAAAGTGCGGCGGCACGGACACTCTTGGGAGCCTCCCGATACTCCCATATCACACCTCTCCTCCGTGCGCTGCACTGGCTTCCGGCTGCCTTCCGTGTGAAGTTCAAGGTGCTAACGATGACTTACAAAGCCCTACATGGCATGGGTCCGGACTACCTTCGGGAGCACCTTCTGCCGATGTCAGCACCCCACCGTCCTGTGCGCTCCCACAGAGAGGGCCTCCTCAGGGTGCCACCGCTCAAGGAATGTCGGCTGGTGGCCCCCAGGGGGAGGGCATTCTCAGTGGGTGCGCCAGCCCTCTGGAACACCTTACCAACAGAAATCCGGATGGCCCCTGACCTCCGTACCTTCCGCCGCGACTTAAAAACTTTCCTGTTTCAGCAGGCTGGCCTGGCATGATAGCGTTAATTGGGGTCCCAGTTTGTGTTCATTAGTGTTTCTTATTATTTTTATTGTTCGATCTGTATACCTTCCTTCCTCTGTACACCGCCCCGAGTCCCTCGGGAGAAGGGCGGTTTATAAAAACTAATAAAACTAATAATAAATAACACAATAGCGGAACAGTACCTCAGATGCTATGTTAATTATTAGCAGACTAATTAGGCTGACCTCCTGCCTTTCGCAGAGGTAGCCTACAACAATACTGTGCACAATAGCACTGGACTTACCCATTTAAAATAGTAACAGGTCAAGAGTTTGTGCCTATGCCTGAGTACCCCCAGGAGCCACCTACTTCCCAAGCTTTGAATCAATAGGTGATGTCTTTCCAAGGGGTTTGAGTGAATGTGAAGAAAACATTGACCAAGGCTACCAAGATTTACAAGGAGCAGGTAGATAAATGACACTCCCCTCAAAAACCATTTCTATGTTGGGCAATTATTTTATCTTTTAACAAAATATTTAAGGTGGTTTGCAGACACAATGTAAAAACACAATGTAGAAAAAAATAATAAAATAATAACCCCCCCCCATCCACCCTCAACTACAACACACACTCAAAGCAGTCATTTAATGGGCTCCATCTCATTCTGGGTTCCCCAGGCCAGCTGGCAAAACCACTTCTTCAGAGCCTTACAAAAGAGTGTCAGAGTGTTTGGGGAGCATTCTAATTTCTGGTGGGATAATGTTCCAGAGGGAGGGAGCCAATATGGAGAAGGCCTTTCTTCTGGTTCCCACCAGATGTATCACCTTAAGAAGCAACATTCCTTGCCTGCCTGTTCTAGTGGTCAGGTGGATGTGACTGGCCAGAGACGGTCCCTCAGATAACCTGGTCCCAACACATGAAAGGCTTTAAAGGTGACAACCAGCATCTTGAATCAAATCAGCAACCAGTGCAGTTCCCTCAGGAGAGATGACACATGTGCATACCAAGGTCTGCATAAAACCATGCAGGCCACTGCATTTTGACCCATCTGGAGCTTCTGGATGCTTTTTAAGGGCAGCCCCATGTAGAGTGCATTGCAACAGTCAAGATAGGAGATGACTAGGGCATGAGTGACCATGAGTTGGGATTGTTGGTCCAAGAAAGGGTGTAACTGGTGCACAACTCATAGTTGCACAAAGGTCCTCTTGGTCACAACTGCCACTTGCTTTTTGAACAGGAGTTGTGAGTCCAGGAGAACCCCCAAAATATGCACTGAGTCTATTTGGGGCAGTGCCACCCTGTCCAAGCCCAAAGGTGGCAATTCTCCATGGACCAAAGAACCCCAAACCCAGAGCCACTTGGTCTTGCCAGGGTTCAGTTTCAACCCATTGCTCCCTATCCAGCCTCTAACAGCTTCCAGGTACTGCAAGAGGGAGGTCACGGCATCACTTAACTCACTATGGGCTGAGACATACAGGTGAATATCATTAGCATATTGATGACATCTTAGTTCATGGGGATGGATGATCTCATCCAACAGCTTCATATAGATGTTAAATAGAAGTTTAAAGAGTATTGAGCCCTATGGGACCCTGCAAAGCAGTGGATGAAAGCTCGACCTCTTGCTTCTGTTAACAGAAGTGGCCATAGAGGAAGGAAATAAACCAGGATAGCACAAAGCCCTCCATTCCCAACCCCCAAAACTGCTCCCAAAGGATACCATGGTTGCTGGTATTGAAAGCCACCAAGAGATCAAGTAAAGCAAGGATGGATGCACTATCCCCTCCCTCTATCATGAGTTAATCAAAAAGCACAGCCAATGCCATTTCTGTCCCATATCCAAGCCTGAATCATGACTGGTAGGGAGCTAGATAATCCATTTCATTCAGAAACATCTGGAGCTGCCACACAACCAGCTTCTCAACAACCTTCCCTAAAAAGGGAAGATTCGAGACAGGTTGGAAATTATCCAACAGGGTGGAACCAGCAATGGCATCTTAACAAGTGAGTGGACCAGCCTCCTTAAAGTGCTGGGGCATTATCCCCTCCTGTAAGGAAGCATTTATCACCACCAGAATCCACCCACATGTCATCTCCTGGGAAGCTTTCACAAGCAGGAGGGACATAGCTCTAAAACATAGGTGCTTGTGTGATTGCTTCCTAGGATTCTGTCCACTTCTTTAGGAGCAACAGGGTTAAACCATTCCCAGATAACAGGGCCAGCAACATCAAGTGGGAACAAGTAATTTTATCTTCCAGAAAATCTGCAAATTTCTCAGTGTGCCCCTTCAGGTGGACTTCAGTTTCCTCCTTCCCCAGGAGGAGATTACTCACCTTAAAGAGCGTTGCTGGTTGAGTATCTGCAGAGAAGTATTGACACTAGGTAGGCCTTAATAGCAGCTCTTACCTGTGTTTGGTCAAGTTCATCCTTTGTCTTCTGTGAGTGGCGTTCTTCATCTGTTTCATACCTCTAAGTTCCTCTGTATACCATGGATAACAAAGAGGTCTATAGGTAAGGAGAGGTCACATGGACACAATGCTATCCAGAGCCTCAATCACCTTCCTTTTCCAAGCTCTGCAGCAGCTCAGCCGGATTGCAGAGCAGATTCACAGTTATAGCCCCTAGTTCCTTCTGGAACCCATCTGGGTCCATTAGTTGCTGGGAGTGGATCAATCTAATAGGTCCTGCCTCCCTGCAGGGGAGGGGGTACAGCTCTTGAGAAACTCATTGCCACCAGAATGTGATATGACCATGACAGGGGACCAAAGACAGGTCCACCAATTCCAGATCATACAGGCACTGGTCCAACAAAACACCAAATTAGGTGTGTGATCATGATTCCTAGTCATTTGACCCCACCCTCGGGCTTAGCCTAGTCATCTCCTACACCTTAACTACTTACATAATCCATCAGCACCATTTATTACCAGAGAAAGTTGTCTCTGCTTTGGAAGATACAATGTTTCTGCAAACAAGCCAGGAGAAGTTGCAGAGCTAAGCTCTGTGCTTGAGACGCTTAAATTCCTGGCAGGCAGAGATAGTGTCAGGCCCCTCAGATCATTATCGGAACACTGCCATTCTGTTGGAAGGGGGGACTCTTTATTCTGTTGGGAGGGGGGAATTTGTGGGTTTTGGGAGTGTTTCTTTTGCTTTGTTCTTCTATACTTTGATGTATCTCTTTAGGTGTGAAAATGGGGAGGAATATGCCTGGGGCCATCTGCCTTATCTCTGCTCTGAGAAGAGAATGGAATGCTTGGGAAGTGTGCTTTATCACCCTTTCAATTTCCAGTAACAACTTCACACCTGTGGATTGGCTGGAAATGGACTGGGCAGTTGGGCGCTTGGGAGGAGTTTTGTAACATTTTATGCAGGAAATATTCAGATCTTCCCTTGCCTTTTTTGCTTTCACTATCTCTCAATAAAAGTTCCTTTTGAAACAATGCCAGTTCTGCTTTCTTGGGAGAACTAGCTGAGACAGGACCTTACAGGTAGCAAACTTTTAACTGTTAATTGACAGCAAGTGGATATATTGTTTCCAGTGACCTTAGATAAACCAGGGAAGTAATAAATTTGAAACTCAGCAATACAAACAATATTGACAGGCAGAGATTTAACACTGGAATCAATCAATATTTAGAAGGTGTGAAAATCCAGCACCTAGGTCCATGTTTTACATCCATGAAAAGACAATGAAAGAAAACCACATGCCTGATCAGAAAGATTTTCTTCTGATATGGGGGATAATAAGCAGAATATTTCCTCCTACCCTAAAATCATTGTATTACTCTTATGTTTCCTGTTCTGGGTCATAAAACCATATATCAATTTTGCAATTCCTTCACAAAGGGTTCCAAAATCCTATAAAAATCTTGCTGATGTTCCAGTCTGTTGTCAACTGCCCCCCCAAATAAATCTTGTATTATTTTTACAATGAGAGAGAGGGGGGGAGGGAGAGAGAGAGAGAGAGACCTCCTTCCCAAACAGCTAGCCTCCACATCTTGATTGACTGCCTTTCTCTAGAGAGATTGCTAATGGTGTCTTTTCCCAAATTGGAAGAAAACAACCCAGGGAAATTCTCACAACACAGCATTACAAATGTGCACAGATTTCGGGTACTTCCCTGCAGGAGTTTTCTAAGTATTCAAAATTATGTTGCTAGATGCTTGAGGCTTTGATGATGAATCATTCCAAGAAGGCTTTGTGATTTTGCAGATTTATCACTACTTCTGATCTACTGTAAAGGTATCAATGAGTGCAGAAAGAGGGTCAGTCACTTTACTTTAAATGGGCATCACCTTACAGTGACTCAAGCTTCATTTTCATTCTCTCAATTATATCTTTCCAGGAATATTAATGGTATTAGTTGAGTGTTCATATAATGCATCGTTGTATATGATACAGTGAAATCCCAATTCTTTTATCCATTTTACTTTGAAATTGTTGTGCCTTTCATTCATGCACTGAGAAAAGTTTCCAGGAATGGAGTGTTTATTGTTGAGTGCAGTATTCCATGGACTTTATGGTCTAATGGCATGTGAGAGGGGTCTGTGGTTTTTTTCATCTTGTTTTCAGCTGTGCAAACAAGAAGCACTTCCCCTTCCTTTCAAAGCCCAAACTAAAGTCCACTAAAATGCAAGCTTATAGCAATAGGATTGCTGAGGTTTTAAAAACTAAACTGGGCAGGTCTGATGTTGTTCATCTTAACACCAAACATATTGTCATTGTTTATTTTTTCTGTCCCAGGCTCAGTTCTCAAATAAACAGATCAGTGACTGAATTACAGGGCTTTTTAAAAGAGGGCTTAAGAGGATATCGGCCTATTTTCAAAAACAAGTTGAACCTGTTCAAAGCTCCCCAAAGAAGCAAGAATACTGAAGATATAATCTAAGACAATTCTTATTTTTTCCTACTTTTCACCATTTACATTTCTTAATTTTCATCATTTAAAGCTCTATTGATTAAGTGGCATCCTGGATGAGTTCTTTATGTGTTAAGTTGAAAAAACTACATCTCCTGATTTAGATCGGAATATTTTTATTGGTAGGCAGGCATTTACTCTAAATAAGCACATATTTTTCTTGGACTGAATGGCATCCAGGTCTTCTATGCTGTACATCCCAATATTTTTAGAAATGGTAAAGGGTTCTTTTGTATGACATCACAGGCTCTTTCACATTTAATAGAGTATAGCATTTAAATATAATATAAAAATTGATCAGGCATTATATATCCTTCTTATATGTGCTTGACTTTGATCTCTAATTTGTTTTACCAGATTTTCATCTGTTGTTGAAATGCCAATCTTCTGATCTTCTTTCCATCTAGCTTGTATCTAGCCATACTGAAACCAAGTTTGTACTATTTTCCCTTATTTTAAAGTATTAAATGGCTTTAATTGCCATACATTCCTTTCCAGTCTGAGAATATCTTTATATGTGGTCAGTGGCGTAGCGTGGGTTGTCAGCACCCGGGGCAAGGCAAGTAATTTGCGCCCCCTAACCCGTGGATTTTAGCACTCGAGTCTCTTCCACTAGATTAGTTAAAGAAACCCTTACCCTCTAAGCACATGTATTGTTTGTTATGAAAATACTGATGTAATTAAAGTAAAATGCATCTAAATACAAGTATATTTTCAAACACTTTATTGAGTGCGAACATGCATTACACATTCTCCACATTTTCAGCAGGTCTATGAATACAAATCTACAAATGTAGTAACCTAGCATGGGCCATGCTATTATATGTCGTCTCACAACCATCGTAAACGACAAGAAATATCAAGAACAAAAACTAAACATCAAAATGGAACCATACCCTGGAGATGATCCAAGACTGGGCTAGATGGAGCCAACTTCCTCAATCCTGTACCTCTAATTGTAATTCTTTAATAGAAGTGCAAGATATCAATCTGTATATACAGATTAATTTAAATTCGCCTGCTTTTAATTAGCGCAAATTTTTCAACAACAGAATTGAAATCTACATTAAAGTCTCTCTCAATGGACAGTATTGCTAGATTACTCAGTCTTTCTTGGCTCATTGTAGATCTCTGATATGTTTTAATTAGTTTAAGTTTTGAGAAACTTCTTTCACAACTCGCTGTAGAAACAGTGATAGTAAGAAAGATTCTTATAATGTGACAACAAAGTTAGTTAAACTTTCTTGCAACTTCCACTTATACACCCAGCGAAGCAAATCTAAAGCTGACCAGTTTGCAACCTGCTCATCAGGATTGACCTCCTTATACAAGATAATGTGGTGCCGAAGTCGAGTTATTTCGGTGAGCATAGATGCAGCATTCAATTCTGTGTACTGAGCACACGTGTGCTGAATTTGTTTCTTAATAAAATCATCTTTTCCAGTATCCAACAATGTTTGGATTTGCAAAAAAGCAAATCGCTGGTGAAGCGTATTCATCTGCGTAGTACGTTTTTTAATTTCTGCCTGAAGCTGATCAATTGCTTCCAGTTGTTCTCTGCTTGTTTCCTGTATTAAGGTCAAGCCAGCATCGCAACTGTTCTCACCATCCATCTTCTTGCGTCTTCGAACTCTTCTCTCTGTAGGTATGCAATAGGTTTTGCATACCTGCAGAGCTTTCTCAGTTGCCTTTGACACTAGACTATCACGTTTTTCATGACAAAATAAAGCCAATGCTTTTAACTTTTGCACGCATTGATCAAGCGCAAGTCCTTCTTGCTGCAGGTAGATCTGAGTATCATTTACTTCAGTTAGTACTGGGTTCCAAAAATGCAAGAAAGAGGAAAAAAACATATGTCATTATGCAAACTAAAAGACTTCCTGTATCACCCCTGGTTTCAGAGGTTTCTCCCGGCCCATCTCTCAACGCTTCCAAAGCGTCTATTATTTTCTCAGTGTGTTCAGCAAGTACGCATACAGCTTCATGCTTTGAACTCCATCTTGTGTTACACGATCGCTTTACACGAATTGGTACGTGTTTCTTAAGGATATCCCACCTGTGGGTGGAGCTTGAGAAAAATGCATACACCTTTTCCACAGTGCCAAAGAAAGTAACAGACTTTGTCCCAACACCAACTGCATGCATCCCAGCAAGATTGAGCGAGTGATTGTTACATGGCACAAACATTGCTTTGGGATTCATATCCAAAATACGTTTTTGTACACCACTAATGTGTCCAGCCATAGTCGCAGCATTGTCGTATCCCTGGCCGTAGCAATGCTCTAGTTTAAGGCCATCTGCTTGCAACTTGTCACAAATTTGTTTTGTAATGACATCAGCTGATTTCCCATATAACTGAATAAAGTCAATGAAAGACTCTGTCACATGGACTCCTGAATCTTCAATATGCACATATCGAATCACTTGGAACATTTGGTCAGTGTGTGAAATATCAGGAGTGCTATCAAACATTATAGCAAAATACTTGGCCTTTATGATATTTTGAAAAATGACTGTTCGAATGTGATCGCCGAGCAGGCTAATAAACTCATTCTGGCTCTGTGGAGAGAGATAGGACACAATGTGACCATCTGTGCGTTGTACTCTGTGAAGATGTTGTTTGGCAACTGGGTCATATTTGGCGAGTAACTTGAAAGTTTCTAAGAAATTTCCACAGTTACCATCTGTATTTAAATCTTCAGAGTGACCACGTAAGGGTAAGGTTTGCCTGGCTAGATACAGAACACAATCAAGTATTCTGACTAAGATTGCCTTCCATTTTTCAAATGACCTCTGTTGTGCAAGCTGGGCAGCATCATCAATAGTCTCCTGTTTATGCAGCCGCATTTCTAATTCTTTCCACATTGTAAATGCACTCAAGTGATATGAACTGCGCTCATGCTCTAGTAATCTAGGGCTTAACTTTCTCCATGCATTAAATCCACTTGACTTTCCAAATGAACTTTTCCCTTTAGCCTTCTGAAAAAGCATGCAAGGAAAGCAATATGCAGCATTGTTTACAGGAGAAAACACCAACCATGTCCTTAACATAGTCTCACCATTCTCCAAATGTATGTAGAACCAATCCTTGGAAAATGACCTGCCATTACTGTCTCTTGGAAACCATGCATCCTTATTCTGCAGTTCCTCTGTCCCTCGCCTGACAAGTTCAGTTTTCAAGGTTTCATCCATGGTTTCAGGCCAATAGCCAATATCAGTATAAACTTTTTGGTCAATATTTTCTGGCAGATTTGGCTGAGTATAAACATCCTTAGATGAAACTGTCTCTGCTTCTAATGCAGGAACAGGAATGTCCACCGACACAGGATCAGGATTATGAGTCTCCTGTGGTGCTGCTGATGGTCCTGCTGTAATTTCAGCAGTACTCACCAAAAACCGGTGAAGGCTTCCAGCTAACTTAGCTTGTTGCTCTGTCTCTATCTTTCTCCTTTTCCTGCCTTGTGCACCAGATTCTTTTTTGTATGGCATGATACAGGTGTAGTATTCTGCTAAAATTCTAAAAAGGAAAAAAAAGAAGCCCAGTACTACTCCAGTCAGTCCTGACTCCTGCGTGACTCGGACGCTGCACTCACTGTCCCTCCCCCAGATAGTCCCTAAATGGCCTCTTTTGGCAACTTGCTAATAAATTATTGTGTGGGCCTTTGTACTATTGCAGAAACAGATGCAATAAATCACCACTAATCTAAGTTCCCCAACTTAGTACAGGTCAAGGTGCTCCTTCACAATCCAAGGTACGGGCTGGTGCCTCAACTTCCTCCACACAATTCATGAAAGGAATGTAGTGGTGAAGAGTCATACTCCTCTCTGCCCTGGCTGAGTCAAGAGTTGGGTCCTAGATTTCACCGCTTATCCACCCCTTCACTCTGAGCTGTATAACCACGTCCATTCTGATTTCATCACCTCAGGCATAAACTTCTCCAACTTAGCCTCCTCCATACCTCCTACTAAACCAGACATGTCAAACACAAGGCCCGGGGGCCGGATCCGGCCCACAAAGTGGTTTCATGTGGCCCACGAAGCCATCCTGGAAACAGTGAGGGAACGGCCCCTTCTGCCTTGGCCCTGGCCCAGAGACCCTCCTTCTGCCAGAGACCCTCAGATCTGTCCCACTCCTGCCCAGGCCCCCATAGGCACCCTTGATGCCAACGATGTAGAGCTGGCCATGCCCACCCAGTAGGCCACGCCCACCCACCCCCCTGAGGGTAACAGCAATGCTGATGCGGCCCTCAATGAAATTGAGTTTGACACCCCTGTACTAAACGATTGGAGCTTCGCGTTCATCACAGAGAGACAGCATCTTGGGCAGCATCCTGGGTGTGCGTTGAGCTCAACGCCCCCCCCACCCTCCCCGCTCCCGAATGGTCCACCTCAGGGCGGGGAAGGAGCACTAGCCCGGCCGGACGAGCTTGTTCTGGACGTGGGTGGGACCTCCCCGTAGCGGCTCCCGCTGGCCAAATAAGGGAGCGGACAGCCAGCAATCGCCGAGCTTCGCTCCTTAGAGGGCCCACCCTGCTCGCTCTCTCTCCGCCGCACCGGCATAAAATTCTCCAACTTAGCCTCCTCCATACCTCCTACTAAACGATTGGAGCTTCGCGTTCATCACAGAGAGACAGCATCTTGGGCAGCGTCCTGGGTGTGCGTTGAGCTCAACGCCCCCCCCACCCTCCCCGCTCCCGAATGGTCCACCTCAGGGCGGGGAAGGAGCACTAGCCCGGCTGGACGAGCTTGTTCCGGACGTGGGTGGGACCTCCCCGTAGCGGCTCCCGCTGGCCAAATAGGGGAGCGGACAGCCAGCAATCGCCGAGCTTCGCTCCTTAGAGGGCCCACCCTGCTCGCTCTCTCTCCGCCGCACGCCTGGCTGGCACCACCCCCCTCCACAGGGGGCGGGGCGGCGACCCGGCGGCAGCTCGGATCGGATTTGCACAGCACTGCAGTGAGAGAGAGTGAGTGAGTGAGCCAGGCAGGGGCAGAGAGCTGCGAGTGTGAGCGTGCCCCCCTGATGTTGCGCCCGGTGCGGCCGGCCCCCCCTGCACCCCCCACGCTACGCCACTGTATGTGGTCACATCATGTTTAAATCCCAGACTTATATTTTCTATCGCATGTTTAGGTATTGCCCAAATTGGTATTTTATAATTTAACTTGTATCAGTATTTTTTCCAAACTCGCAACAGAGCATACCTTAATATATGTGTCTTAAAGATATTATCCACCTTTTTATCATACAATAAATATGCATGCCAACCATATAATAAATCACATCCCTCAACATTCAATAATCTTCCTTCTGTTAAATTAAACCAATTACTAATTGACGATAAAGCCGCAGCCTCATAATATAATTTAAAATTGGGCATTTTAAGACCACCTCTTTCACGTATATCTTGCATTATCTTAAGTTTTACTCTTGGTCTTTTCCCTGCCCAAATGAATTTATTAATACCTTTCTGCCATTCCTCCAAATTTGAATCTTTTTAAAGTATAGGTATCATTTGAAACAAAAATAAAAATTTTGGTAAAACATTCATTTTAACTGCTGCAATTCTTCCCAATAAAGACAGTTGTAATTGTTTCCAAGTATTCAATTCTTTTTGTATTTTTAACCATAACAATTCATAATTATTTTTGTATAATTTCACATTTGAATCTGAAAGATATACCCCCAAATATTTAATCTTTTTAGCTATTTCAAATCCTGTTAATTTTTCTAAAACTACCTTTTGTTCTGTAGTCATATTATAACCTTCATTAATCTATTTGCTAAGATCTTTGCAAATATCTTATAATCCGTATTTAGCAGTGATATAGGTCTATAATTTTTTGATTGGGTAAGATCTTGATCTTCCTTTGGAATCAACGTTATAAATGCTGTTCTCCACTATGAAGGCACTTCCCCTCCAGACTGAATTGTCCTAAATAATTCTTTCAAAGGTTCCACCAACTCTAATTGTAAATTTTTATAATAAGTGGCTGTCAAACCATCTGTTCCAGGTGTCTTACCCACTTTTTTATTGAAAAGTTTTAAAATACATTTTTGAATACAAAAAAGGCCCCCTCCTCCCCCCCTCTCCCCCACCCCTCCCTCCCCTCCCCTTCCCCAACTTCCCAGAGCTGAATACAGGGTATAAAAATACAAATAAACATAATCTAAAATACGCTAACAACAATAAAACATTAAATTCTATCGCACTTTAACTCTCCATCGTCAAAATAATAATAAAATAACTACAAACTAATTATGCATCATATAGATCCACTACTTATTCAAATGCTAAATGAAACTTTTTAGTCCCATATTTGTTCTGGATATAATCAATCCATCTCCTCCATTCCACAATATATCTCTGTTGCGATTGGTCTTTCAAATACGCTGAAATCTTCGCCATTTCCGCCAAGTTAGAAACTTTTAAAGTCCACTCTTCTATAGTCGGCAGTTCTTCCTTCTTCCAATATTGCGCTACTAAAAGTCTCGCTGCCATAATTAAATTCAACATCAACTTAATATCTATAGCAGCAGTATCTGTAATAATACCCAATAAAAACAATTGTGGAGAAAACTTTATCCTTTTCTTAAATATCTTTTGCGTATTCCACCAAATTTTAATCCAAAAAGCTTTAACCTTTTTACAAGTCCGCCATATATGAAAATACGTTGCATCCTCACAACCACACCTCCAACATTTAGGCTGGCAGTTCGGATACATACTTGCTAATTTTTTAGGGTCTAAGTGCCACCTATAAAGCATTTTGTAAAAATTTTCTCTTAAATTTTGGGCCTGTGTGAATTTAACATTTCTAACCCAAATCTTTTCCCAAGTATCCATTGTTATAACTTCTTGAAAATTCTGAGCCCACTTTATCATACAGTCTTTAACAAGTTCCGTCTCTGAATCAATTTCTATCAATGAATTATATATCCTTTTTATATGTGCTTGACCTTGATCTCTAATTTGCTTTACCAAATTTTCATCAGTCATCGAAAAACCAGTTTTCTGATCCTCTTTCCATCTAGCCTCTAATTGCCCATACTGAAACCAAGTTTCTACAATCTTTTCTTCTTTTAAAATATTATATGGCTTTAATTGCCATACATTCCTTTCTAAACTTAAGATTTCCTTATATGTAGTCTCATCATGTTTGAATCTCACATTTATATTTTCTATTGCATGTTTAGGTATTGCCCAAATGGGTATCTTGTAGTTTAACTTATGTCTATACTTTTTCCAGACTCGCAACAGAGCATACCTTAAAATATGTATCTTAAACACATTATCCACCTTTTTATCATACAATAAATATGCATGCCAACCAAATAACAAATCATGATCCTCAAGATTTAATAATCTCCCTTGTGTTAAATTAAACCAGTCACTTATCGCTGACAAAGCAGCAGCCTCATAATATAATTTAAAATTCGGCATTTTGAGACCACCTCTTTCACGCGTATCTTGCATTATCTTAAATTTGACTCGTGGTTTTTTCCCTGCCCAAACAAATTTATTAATTCCTTTTTGCCATTCCTCCAAATTTAAATCCTTTTTGAGTATAGGTATCATTTGAAATAAAAATAAAAATTTTGGCAAAACATTCATTTTCACTGCCGCAATTCTTCCCAATAAAGATAATTGTAATTTTTTCCAACTATCTAATGCTTTTTGTATCTTTCCCCATAACATTTCATAATTATTTTTATATAACTTCACATTTGAGGCTGACAGATATATCCCCAAATATTTAATCCTTTTAACTATTTCAAATCCCGTTAATTCTTCTAAAACAGCCTTTTGTGATACTGTCATGTTTTTAGACAATATTTTAGTTTTTTGTATATTGATCTTAAATCCAGAAACTTTCCCATATAGCATTATTATCTCCATCAATTCTACAACTGAATAGTCCGGCTGAGTTACTGTAACAACCAGATCATCTGCAAACGCCCTCAATCTATAGTCCTGATCTCTTATTTGAACTCCCCTAATTTTTTCCAAATCACGTATTTTAATCAGTAATATTTCCAATGTTAAAACAAATAATAAAGGTGACAACGGGCACCCCTGTCTTGTGCCCTTTTCAATATTACATAGTTCAGTCAAACTATTATTAACTATTATACGGGCTGTTTGCTTTTGATATATTGCCTTAATTGGTTGTAAAAATTTATCCCCAAATTCCATTTTCTCTAATACTTTCATCAGAAATTGCCAATCCAATTGATCAAAGGCTTTTTCAGCATCCAAAAAGATCAACGCTGCAGGGATCTGGTTGTTTCTTTCCAAAAATTCCAATAAATCTACAATATGTCTCACATTATTCATTTGTCTACCACTTATAAATCCAGTTTGATCACCATGTATCACTTGTTGTATTACCCTCATTAATCTATTAGCTAAAATTTTTGCAAATATCTTATAATCGGTATTCAAAAGTGATATTGGCCTATAATTTTTTGCTTGGGTGGCATCCTGATCTTCCTTCGGAATCAAAGAAATAAAAGCAGTCTTCCAGGATGGAGGCACCCCTCCTCCCATTTGAATTGTCTTGAACAATTCCCTTAAAGGTTTCACCATTTCTAACTGTACATTTTTATAATACACAGCAGTCAATCCATCAGTACCCCGTGCTTTACCCACTTTTAATTGTTTAATTGCTAAAAAAATTTCTTCATCAGTTATCAATTGATTCATCCCTTCCTTTTGTTCTTGCGTAAGAACAGGAATATTAGCTTTTGCCAAATAAGCATCTATATCTTCATCTCTAATCTTATCTCTAGCATACAGCTTAGAATAAAAGTCAACAAAAGTCTTTTTGATAAGACTCTGCTGATACACTACTTTACCCTTATCTTCTATTCTATCTATATTAGAAGCCCTTTGCTTCTTCCTTAACAAGTAAGCTAACCATCTACCTGGCTTATTAGCATTACAAAAAGTGTTATGTCTTGCATACCATAAGTTAGTTGCCACTTGATCTGCCATTAGCTTATCAAAAAAAAGGTAAAGGTAAAGGTTCCCCCGCACATGTGTGCTAGTCGTTTCCGACTCTAGGGGCCGGTGCTCATCTCCGTTTCAAAGCCGAAGAGCCAAACTGACCCCCTTAATAAAGTAATTACCTCTTTGATCTTCCCGTCAGATGGATTCAGAATTAAAGCCTTTTCTTTTTCCTTAATTTCATCCTCTAATTCTTTCCTCCTAAGTTCCAATTTACGTCTATGTTTATTGTTCAGATATATTAATACACCTCTCATATAAGCTTTACTTGCGTCCCAAACCATCTCAATAGAAGTTCCTTTCTGCATACAGTATTAATTTTAAAAAATTCCTTCATTTGCTTTTTACATTCTTCCACATTTTCCTGGTATCTAAACAAATTTTCATTTAAACGCCAAGACCGTCTATCCCTATTATCTTTTTCTATCTCTAACCATACTGGACTATGATTAGATATAGTTCTTGGACAAATCTTGATCTTCTTAATCCTAGAAAAAAATCATTGGTAATTAATACAAAATCAATCCTAGAAAAAGATTGATGCCTGTCAGAAAAAAAAAAGTAAAGTCCTTTTCTTGCAAATTCCTTTCTCTCCAGACATCTCTCAATTCCAGGTCATCCTTCATCTCAAAAAAAGATTTAGGCAGTTTAGCATGACTTGGAATGCTTTTTTAAAAAAAACCCTTGTCCATTTGTACATCCAAGACTCCATTCCAATCTCCCATAAAAATACAAGATTTGTAATCCCACTGAGTGATCTTGCTGTGTAATAAACTGTAAAAATCTCCTTGTTGTTGATTAGGAGCATACAGTCCAACCAAAAGCGTTTTCTTGCCTTCTATTAACAGTTCAATCATAACATATTTTCCTTGTCTATCTGCTTCAATTAAAGTCGCTGTCAAAGTATTCTTGATATAAATAACCACTCCATTTTTCTTATCGGTTGCAGAAGCAATAAACTGTGTGCCCAACCTCAAGTTTACCAAATACTTTTGATCCGACGCTCTAATATGTGTTTCTTGTAAGCAAATAACATCGTTTTTAAATTGCTTTAAATATTGAAATACTTTCTTTCTCTTATGTGGTGAGTTTAAAGCATTAACATTCCAGGTTAGAAACTTTGTCGCCATCTTTTGCGACCTGAAGCTTTTGGAGCGCCTCATCCAAAATCACCTGCACTCTCTTAGGTCGCGCTCCTCCCACTGCTTCACTGTAAGTAAGTTTTTGAGGTGCCATCATAACTCTCTGGTGTTCTTGCTCTTGTCTCATTCGTCTAGCAGCAGCACATGTCATTCTTTGGTCTCTAACCTCCTCCAATGATGCTGTAATTTGATCCACTCCTGTAACTTTCTGGAATTCTCCATCTTTCAGCTGTATAACTCCTTCAGTACCTTGTGTGCTCTCACTTTGTGATTGACGCTCTCCTTCACCATTCTTCTTTTTAGATTCCAAAAGTGGTATAGGGACTGCCTTTAAAATATTAGCATAAAAATCACGTGCCTGTAACACTGTAAGAAGACGATGTCTCGTGCCTGCATACATCACCACCATGCCCACTGGAATCTCCCATCTGAACTGAATATCCCGTCTTCTTAATTCTTCTGCCAGGAAGGCAAACTCCTTCCTTCTCCTTAAAATTCTTGGAGGGATCTCTTATAAAATTAAAACTTCTTGCTCTGCAATTGCAAATTTACTATTATAAAAAGCTTGAATAACCTCATTTCTAATTGCTCTCTTTGTAAAATAAACCACCACATCTCTGGGTACTGTCCTTTGTCTTGCAATCCATGAATTAACACGAAATATTTTATCTATATCCACCATAATATCTTCTGCTGGATGCCCCAAAACGCCTTCCAGGGCTTCTGAAACTACTTTTTTCAAATTTTCCTTAGAATCCTCTTTTAAACCTCTAATTCTCACGGTGAACTCCATCTCTCGGTACTGCACCAGGGTTAAGTCGTCGTCAATCTTATCCATCACAGTTTCAGCCTCCGTCATTTTAGCATCTAATCTGATATTATTTTGGCTGAGATCTTCCACTCTCTCGTCCAAACGTTCTATACAGACAGCCATGCCTTGAAATGCCAGTAAAATGTCTGCTCTCATTTCTGTAAGCTTCTCCTCCATAAGGTCAGCTAATTGTTGGGATTGCTTTTTCAAAGCCTCTTGCAAAACATCCTGCAAATCTTTTACTGTTAAAGCTGGTGCAGGTGCAGGTGCAGGAGGGGGGGCATTAAAGCCTGTAATGAAGATTGCTGCACCGGAGAAGCCATTGCGCTTCTAGGAACTTTTACTGATTTGGCAGCCATTTTCACCCACACAACTCTGTTGCGCACTTTCACTTTTAAAAAGTCTCCACAAAATCCACCGAGTTAAAGATCATATACTTGCTTTAACATGAATCTCCTGTACAGCTCTGCCTGCATCCAAGTAATCCAAAGTTCACTCTCGCTGGCAGGGATGGTTGCTGCGTCCTGCTCTGCTCCAAAACCCTGGAGCAGAGGCGTCCCGAGGTCCGGAGCAAACTCAGGCTTCGGGGGGGCTCAATCCTTCAACCACCAGAGTTTCAACTCTGGCAGTCCGGGAGAGCTCTACCCCTGCCTGGGCGCTCACCCCCTCCTCTTCTCCCGAGGAGGGGGCTTCCGAGCCACCAAAACAGCTGATCGGCGCTGTTTTTGGCGGTTCTATGGAGCGATGGGGCTGACAGCCTAAATGGCTGCCGGCAACGGAGCCTTGCCACCCGGAAGTCGTGTCTTACCCACTTTTAATTGTTTAATTGCTAAAATAATTTCTTCAGCAGTTATCTGTTGATTCATCCCTTCCTTCTGTTCTTGTGTAAGTGTAGGGATATTCACTTCTTGTAAATACTTATCTATATCTAAACCTTGAGTTATATCCCTTGCATATAATTTAGAATAAAATTCAACAAAAGCCTTTTTAATAAGATTTTGTTGAAACACCTCTTTACCCTTATATTCTATCTTGTCTATATTACGTGACTTTTGTTTTTTCCTTAACAAATAAGCTAACCATCTACCTGGCTTATTAGCATTGTAAAAAGTATTCAGAAACGGAACTTGTTAAAGATTGTATGATAAAATGGGTCCAGAATATTCAAGAGCCAATAACGATGGATGTTTGGGAAAAAATTTGGGTCAGAAACGTAAAATTTACCCAGGCACAAAATTTAAGAGAGAATTTTTATAAGATGTTTTATAGATGGCACTTAGATCCTAAAAAATTAGCATGTATGTATTCAAATTATCAGCCTAAATGTTGGAGGTGTGGTTGTGAGGACGCAACGTATTATCATATGTGGTGGACTTGTAAAAAAGTTAAAGCTTTCTGGATTAAAATTTGATGGAATATGCAGAAGATATTTAAGAAAAAGATAAGGTTTACTCCACAGTTATTTCTACTGGGTATTATTACTGATTGTACTGTTATAGAAACTAAATTGATGTTGAATTTAATAATGGCAGCAAGACTTTTGGTTTCGCAATATTGGAAGAAGGAGGAACTGCCTACTATAGAAGAGTGGACTCTAAAAGTTTCAAACTTGGCAGAAATGGCAAAAATTTCAGCATATTTGAAAGAACAGTCACAACAGAGATATATCTTGGAATGGAGAAGATGGATTGATTATATTCAGAATAAATATGGGACTAAAAATTTCACCTAGCATATGAATTAATATTAGAATTATAAGATGTATTATTATTTACTTATGTTTAAGGGGAGTTAAAGTGCGATAGGATTTAAAGCGTATTTATAGTTGGTTAGCATATTTTAGCTTAAGTTTGTTAGAGGCAATACCCTGTATTCACCTCTGGGAAGTCGGGGGGGGGAGTGAGGGGGTGTGGGGGGGAGGGGGAGGGAAGGAGTATATGTTTAAAATGTACTGTAAAACTTTTCAATGAAAAAAAATGATCAGGAAAAGTCCCTAGAAGCATGATATTGTTTGAAGTATGCTTTTCGAAAATTGGAAGGGACTCCAGAGGTCATCTCATCTAATATGCTGTTTACTACTTGGTTTTCAGAACTTTCACCTTCTTGGCAGCCCCCCTCTGAACTTAATCTGCTTCTCTTTTTAAACTGGGAGCCCTGTAACTGACACAAGACTCTAATTGGGATCTGATCAGGGCAGAGTAAACTAGAACAAATACTTCCTGTGGACAGGAATCTGTGCTCCTCTTAATATTCTCCAAAATAGCACTGGCCTTTTAAGCAGCTGCATAATACTGCTGGTTCATGTTTAACTTGTAGTAGACCTAAGGACCCCCAGGCCTCTTTCTCACACAGTCATGCCAAACCAGTAGTCCCTATATCTTATATTTTCCCTATTGAAATGAAGAACTTTACATTTCTTCTATTTACTTCAGCCCACTGTTTTTTTTTTATTAAAGAGTTTTACAAAAACAAAATTTTACAATATATCCCCAAATCCCTCCCACCCCAAACCCCCCCACTTCCCCCCCACTTCCCAGAGCTAAATACAGGATTATAGTTACAATAATCATATTCTAAATAAAAAGTATGCATAATATACAATTAACCAAATTTATAATGCGCTTTAACTCTCTTTTAACATAACTACGAACAACGTACCAATAACAATATCCCACTAAAATCTACTCATAAGCTAAATGGTACTTTTTGGTCCCATATTTGTTTTGAATATAATTTATCCATCTCCTCCAAACTGAAATATATCTTTCCTGTGAATGATCCTTCAGATAAGCAGAAATCTTAGACATTTCTGCAAGATTCGAAACTTTAAACACCCATTCTTCTACAGTGGGCAAACTATCCTTCTTCCAATATTGTCCCACCAGTAACCGTGCTGCCGTTATCATGTTCAGCATCAAGTTAGTTTCTTTAACATCACAATCTACAACAATGCCCAATAAAAACAATTGCGGGGAAAACTTTATCTTTCTCTTAAAAATCTTTTGAATGTTCCACCAAATTTTAATCCAAAAAGCTTTTATATTTCTACAAGTCCACCACATGTGAAAATAGGTAGCTTCTAAACTACCACACCTCCAACATTTAGACTGTAAATTAGGATACATGTTGGACAACTTCTTGGGATCCAGATGCCATCTATAGAACATTTTATAAAAATTTTCTCTTAGATTTTGAGCCTGGGTAAATTTAACATTTCTGACCCAAATTATCTCCCAGGTGTCCAGCGAAATTGGTTCCTGAATATTTTGTGCCCACTTTATCATGCAGTCTTTAACCAGTTCCGTTTCCGAATCCAATTCAATTAAAGCATTATATATCCTCTTTATATGTGCACAATTTGAATCTCTAATTTGCTTGACTAAATTTTGATCTGTAGTTATGATGCCAACCTTTTGATCTGACTTCCACCTAGCTTTCAATTGGGTATATTGAAACCAAGAGTAACTTATGTTTTCTTGTCTTAACTCCTCTACTGGTTTAAGTTGCCAATCATTCCCTTGCAATTTGAGTAGTTCCTTATAAGAAACCATATCCATACTCACTCCCATAGATACGCCCTCTATCGTGTGTCCAGGAATTCCCCAAATCGGTATTTTATAATTTAACTTATAATAATACTTTTTCCAGACACGCAATAAAGCACTTCTAAGAATATGGGATTTAAAAGCCCTGTCTACCTTCTTATCATAAAGCAAGTATGCATGCCATCCATATACCAAATCCCATCCCTCAAGATGAAGTATTCTCTTGTTAGTTAGATTAAGCCAATCACTAACCCAGGTCAAGGCAACCGCATCATAATACAATTTCAAATTCAGTGCTTTGAGTCCCCCTCTTTCCCTGGCATCTTGTAAAATCTTGAATTTAACTCTTGGTTTTTTCCCCGCCCAGATAAATTCGTTAATACCCTTCTGCCATTGATCAAGGTTGGCATCCTTTTTCAATATAGGTATCATCTGAAACAGAAAGAGAAACTTTGGTAGAACATTCATTTTAACAACTGCAATTCTTCCCAGTAACGATAATTGTAATTTTTTCCAATTATTTAAGTCCCTTTGTACCTTCAACCATAGTGTTTCATAATTATTCTTATACAATTTTACATTTGAGGCTGCAAAGCCCACTGTTGAAACTTGCCTAGACCTTTTGAAATCTTCATTCTCTTTTTTGTTCCAGTTTAGTATCATTTGTGAAATATGTATGTTTCCTCAGTTCCTTTATCCAAATAATAAATATATCGAACATATAGGTCCAAGGGCAGTAGCTTTCCATTCAGTACTTCTCATCAAGATAAACACATTTATAAGCACTCTAACAATGGTCATAGTTATAGGACCATATAGCTATAAGCTATGAGTCCATATAGCATCTATTTACCACATTATTTAGAACAGACATGTCAAACCCAAGGCCAAGGGGCCAGATTCAGCCTGTGAAGTGATTTCATGTGGCCCACAAAGCCATCTTGGAAACAGTGAGGGAATGGCCCCTGCTGCCTTGGCCTGGCCCAGGCCGGCAGGGAGCCAATATACAATTTTGTGGTGGCCATCTATGCTGAAACACATTCAGTCTTAGCTCCACAAGGCTGTCTGGAAACAAGGGACCAGCCCCTGCCACGTCGGCCCTGCCCCCTGGGTGCGTGCTGGGGAGATATCACCCATTGTAAGGAATGAAGAGGTGCACCATCGCCTGGAAGTGGCCAGCACATGGACCTGCCTACTTTGGGCAGGCTGGGGGCTGGGCAGCATTGTGCTTCTCTTCAGATTTGTGCCACCCAGCTCAGCCTCTCAGTGCTGTGTGGAGAGCACCCTGCTGCCTGCTGAAACCGGGCAAGCTGGGGGCTGGGCGGCATCACACTTCTCTTTGGATTTGCACCACCTGGCTCAGCCTCTTAGCGCTGTGAGGAGAGTGCCTCACTGCCTGCCAAAACCAGGCAGGGTGGGGGCTGGGCAGCATTGCACTTTGCACCACCTGACTCAGCCTCTCGGCACTGGGAGAAGAGCACCCCACTGCCTGCCGAAACTGGGCAGGCTGGAGGCTGGGCAGTATTGTGCAGGTAACATCGACTCTCACGCTGCTCATGGCATCCCCTGTCCCAGAGCCCACTAAGCCAGATATGTGAAGTAGGCGAGGGCCATGTGCTGGCCACTTCCAGGTGATGGTGAATTTCTTTGTTCCTCATGAAGGGTGACATCTCCCCCAGCTGCGTTTCTTACCTGTTGTTCTCCCTTCCTCATCTCAAATATTTTCCCACCACCCTGTTCTGGAAGGAAGGAAGGAAGGAAGGAAGGAAGGAGAGGGAGGGTCTGAGGGAAGTTCTGCCTTAGTCCTGCCCTGCTGTCTTTTCACGATCCCCTTGGCACCTCCTCATGGCCTATCCTTGGGGGTCTCCTATCCTATTGCTAAGAAAGCTTTGGATACAAAGCCTGGTCTCCTCCCATGGAGAGGGAGTGGGCCTCCCTCTGAGTTTGCCCTTGTACCCATCATGAACAACTTGGCTAAGGAGAGCAAGCGCAGCAGCAGCAGCCTTGAGAAGGAGGTACGTACAGCTGGGCTCCCCCTTGGGGAAGTAGGGCTGGGCTTACTGCCCTGGGTCCTTGAGGGCTGGGTGTTTGACCTCTGCTGCCCAGGGCTCCGGGCACCCTGTGCCACTGTCCAGCCCCCCTCGCAGGGCCTGAGAGGAACAGTGAGGCTCCTCCAGTGGACCGTGCCTTGGCACTTGCCCCGGTCCATCCCCTTCTGCCAGAGACCCTCAGATCTGTCCCACTCCTGCCCAGACCCCTGTAGGCACCCTTGACACAAACAATGAAGAGCTGGCCATGCCCACCCAGTAGGCCACATGCACTCCAGCCATGCCCACCCAGTAGACCATGGCTACCCTGGCCACACACTCCACACCCCTGAGGGCAACCGCAATGCTGATGTGGCCCTCAATGAAATTGAGTTTGACACCCCTGATTTAGAATAACATCATGAGGCAATTTGTCAATGGCTTTTCTGAGGTCCTGGTACAAGACCTTAGGGGAAAACTGGAGGACAGTCAAAAGGTGAACTTAAACCATGCTGAGATAGGTGGGAAAAAGTGTTTCAAAGGTTCAATTTTCCACAATAAAATCTATAAAATTACTCTTACTGTTTTCAGGCTCCTGAATTTATAACAGACTAGTCATAAAAGACCTTCCTAGAATCAGTTTTCTTATTGTTTATTTTTTCTTTTTTGTCAGCTATATAGGGCTTGACAGTGGCTCTATCAAAGTAGAAAACAATCTCCAGGCACTGGAGATTGTTATTGTAAAAAACTAATAAAATATATATTAAAAAAGAAGATGATATTTGTTTGATATGATTTGTCTGGGACAAACCCATGTTGTATTATGTTAGCTGCAGCATGCCTCTTCAAGTGCTCAAAAACACAGTTTAGATAATTGATTCAAGGACCTTGCCTTTTACAGACATCAAGACAGATTCAGTGTCCTGGGACTTCCAATTTTTGTGCCATAGCACACGGCTGCAGGATTGCAGAGCTCTGCATCCCACAGCTGATTTCATCTGGCAAGGGGACGCTAAATGGCTCTAAAGTCGGCCCAGAGAGGTAGCAAAGAAAGAGGGGTGCTCTGTTGATCACAGAACGATAGCGGTCATTTTCTTTGATCTGAGAGAAGCCCTTGACCCGACAGGATAAAGGCTAGCTCCACATCAGCATCTAGCCCAAGCTACTTGCAGCCGAAGTCCAAGAGCATGAGCCAGAACAACAGTGAACAGTGTGCTTGGAACTGGTGGGAGTATCAATCTTCTCTCTTCTACTCTGCAATTAAGTCCCTGGGAAAGATCCCCAAAGTAAGAAAACTTTTGAAAGTGAGGGGAGGGGACTACACCCCCACTCCCCCATAGATGGAAGTGGCAAATTAACTTTTAAGGGGGAAAGAAACATACTGAAATCAAATTTAAAATACTACAGTCTGATTAAATCTAGAAACTAAAGAAACCTGCTAAGATTATACTCTAAAGGGTTTCGATGAAATTATATATAAAAAACCCAATAAGAATAATTTCTTGCCTGAAAAAGCTGGAAAACAAAGAACTACTGACACCTAGTGGAGAATTAGGACATAGCATTAACAACAATGCCCAGAAACAAGGAAATCTGTTCCCTTGAACTCTAATAGCCTTTAAGAAGACAGCTGCTGGGAACAAAGAAAAGAATACATACTGGGCCAGCTATAAGATTAGAAAGTGTCTGAAGGAAAAGAAATACTCTGATTGTTGTCTAAACTCAAGAATTGTTTACAGAAAAAGAAAAACTTTGATTTCTGACAAATGTTTTAGGGGGGAATTTACAGGGAGGATTCAAGGTGGCTAAATATACTGAACTGCAATTTTGATTAGTTGGCAACTAATCCTTGAATGAAAGAACTGTTACAAAACATTGATTTTATTGAAGCCTTGACAATTGGAAATATAGTGGATTATAAAAACTATATATAAAGATAAGAACTATATAAAACTGGAGTGTTTGGGACTTCCAACTTGGCATCGCGATGGACTCCGTCTTTCGTGTCTGAATTCACTCCATTGGGGGACCCTGGAAAGGGTCGAAAGTTGCCCCTTAGAAGTGACGAGCAAGGAAGAGACCCCCATTTGATCATGGGAGGGCAGCGGCCCTTCTGTTTGATCCAGGGAAGCCCTCCAAACTGGCGGGGGAATGACCTGCCATATTAATATGGCCAGTCACTAAGCTGCTGACAGCCAAAGTCAAAAGTACCATCTAGCAACTTTCAAGCAATGCGGGTGAAACTGGATGAGACCTGATCCTCTCTTTAAAATTCTAAGGTTTTTTTTCCTGTAAAAGCTGCCCAAGGCATTTTTCTACCTGTGAGGAAAGAGGGAAGGGAATCTTTACCCCACCCTCTAAAAAAAGTGGCAACTAACTACCCAGGGGAAACAGAGCAATTATAAGATTAATTTTAATCTAATTGGATATATATTCTTTTGAAACATGGGGACTAAAAGTGTTCTTATTGGAGGCTTTGGGGTTTGTTGTTGTTTTAAAAAAACTTAAAAAAAACTTAAAAAACTGAAAATGGTGTTGGTGACATCCTGTGGTGAATTATGGTATTCCCATCCCTTAACATCGGGGACAAGTTACTACCCCCTGTTGATAGGGCCCGCAACCTGGGTGTCCTCCTTGACTCGCAGCTCTCCCTGGAAGATCACATAGGAGCTGTGACCAAGGGGGCCTTCTCCCGGGTTCGACTAGTTCGCCAATTACGGCCTTATCTGGACCTGGATGCCTTACGTACAGTCACCCATGCTCTTGTGACCTCTCGCCTAGACTACTGTAACGCTCTCTACTTGGGGCTGCCCTTGAGATCCACTCGGAAGCTTCAACTGGTGCAAAGTGCAGCGGCACGGACACTCTTGGGAGCCTCCCGATACTCCCATATCACACCTCTCCTCCGTGCGCTGCACTGGCTTCCAGTTGCCTTCCGTGTGAAGTTCAAGGTGCTAACAATGACATACAAAGCCCTACATGGCATGGGTCCGGACTACCTACGGGAGCACCTTCTGCCAATGTCAGCACCCCACCGTCCTGTGCGCTCCCACAGAGAGGGCCTCCTCAGGGTGCCACCGCTCAAGGAATGTCGGCTGGTGGCCCCCAGGGGGAGGGCATTCTCAGTGGGTGCGCCAGCCCTCTGGAACAGCTTGCCAACCGAAATCCGGATGGCCCCTGACCTCCGCACCTTCCGGCGCGAATTAAAAACTTACCTGTTCCAGCAGTCCGGCCTGGCCTGATAGCTCTAATTGAGGTCCCAGTTGGTATTTTGCTATTGTTTGTTTTTCACTATTGTTCATTCTGTATGCCTACCCTATTCTGTACACCGCCCCGAGTCCCTCGGGAGAAGGGCGGTTTATAAAAACAAATAAATAAATAAATAAATAAATATGGTATTACAATTTGTTATTGCCTAAAAGAGACTTGGCTTAAAGCCCAGATTTTCAGGTAAAATTTGCTTGACCTTGGCAGTTACCACCTGTGAAAAACCCAGCTGCAAAGAAGGGATTTCTGGGTGGCTTATCTGGCCTGCTTGAACTATAAATGTAAACTTTTACTGACTTTTGAAGCTATACTTGGGAAATTGTTTTCCTATTTCCCTGTATGAGAAGTATATGTTATTACATGAGATGATGGAACACCTCGCATTACAAAACTGTTACTTGATAAACAATTTCTACTATAAAGACCACCTATAAAATGTGAAATAGATGTCCCATACCCAGCTACAAAAGACAAAAAAATATTTTTAACGTTTGATTCTAAAGTCTTCAACTTAACATACTATCAAGAGAATATGAATGAAGATCAGGAAAAAACCCTTTCCATGTTGAAATCAATACATGAAACCATGTATTATTTTAAATAATATATATAAAAATAGTGGGAGAACTATTTGATGATTCAAAGGCACTGACATGGAAAGTTAGCTGGCAAAGGAAGAAAGCCAGAGTAAAACTGAAGAAAATAATGCCTTTGACCTATTAGAGGGGATATTATATTATAAATTAGATGGTTGAATATGGTAGAAAATAGAAAATAGAGTAACATTATAATTAAATAGGTAAGATTTGTAATTAGAGTATTAGACTTTGGTATGAAAAGGGAAAAAGGGAGAAGTTGAAATAAGGGAAACTTTGGGTCATAAACATAAAGTACTTGGAAATCATAAATAATAGCATTTTCTTGAATATTAATGGGAAATTAAAGTTTGGGGGTGGGGAAAGAAGCAATAATAGGACATTGTTTATATAAGGATATTAAGTGCAAATGCAATTAAGATATGTATAGGCTAAAAATTATTGATAAATGTAACAAAGATTTTTCTATTTAGTTGAAAATAAGAATTTTGCCCAATATGAGATAATAGATATTATTGGAAAGAGAGAGGAAGTATTTGATGTTCTAATATTAGATTTAAATTAAAAAAATGTATATTACTAAACAATTTGCTAACCCAGACAACACCTATAATGGTTTTGACTTATTAGAGGGGATACTGTATTATTAATTAGATGATTTAACATGGTGGGAAATAGATAATTTTTAGAAAACAGAGCAATACTATAATCAAATAGATAAGATGTGTAACAAAAAAAAAGCAATAGCAGGACATTGATTTTATACAAGGATTAAATGTAAATGCAATTAAGATATGTATATGCTAAAAATTATTGATAATTGTAACAAAGATGTTTTTATTTAGTTGATAATAATAAGAACCAATATGAGATAGCAGATATTAATGGAAAAAGAGAGAAATATTTGATGTTGTAATATGAGATTTATACTAAAGACTTATGTACACTATTGAACTATTGATCAACCCAGTCATCACATTGCTTTTTAAATACTTAATTGTAAAATGAGAAAATTAATTATATATATATATATATATATATATATATATATATATATATATATATATATATATATATATATATATATATATATATATATATATATATATATATATATATATATATATATATATATATATATATATATATATATATATATATATATATATATATATATATATATATATATATATATATATATATATATATATATATATATATATATAAACTGGATCGTTTGGATTTTGAGTTTTGGCTGGTTTGACAAGGCTAATTACAGAGACTATGGCACTGATGATGGATTATTTGAAAGGGGGAGACAACATGGATATGGCATACTTATCAAAAAATGACAGAAAACCACATTTAATACCTACTCCTGAAGGACTCAGCCTGGAATATCCAGAAATAACATTTCAAGAGAAGAAAAATACTGTCCAGAGGAAATTGATGTAATGTTATGACAGATACAAATGACAATAGCCTTAAACCACAAGGAGATTAAACACAACTTTGATGACATAAATGAGTGCATTTCTAATCTAAACCCACAATCAAAAATACCTGAAAATGATGGTAAAGAATGAGCAAACAAATCAGATAATTGAACATAAACTAGAAAAAAAATGACTTCATCAACAAAGCTACAAACGAAGAGAATTATAATTTAATACAAAGAGGAAAAAACTTACAAGACTTGGACATAACAACAAAAATGGAAAAGATACCTTATTCATTAGAATGTCAAAATAAACCTGAGGATAAGAAAAAAGACTTAACAAAATGGACACTGCCAGGAGAATCATTGTTCAGGAGACAAAAAGCATATATTTTACATACTCTGTCTTCTCCACTCTCAACAACACTTACAAAAATACAAGAACTTCCTGGCAAGCCAAAAATATCAATTTGGAAAGCTATTTGGCAAAATAAGGCCAGAGACAGATTCAAGAGATTTGATTTACCCTAACAGATGCAGTATTACACGGGCAAACACTTATTTGAATACAGTTAAATGAACAGAAAACTTTGGCTATAAAGGGGCCTTACAATAAGAGGGATAAGAGATATAAGTAACATAGCACTTTTGATAATATATAAAATGTAAAAATATTGGGATGATGAATATAAACGAAAAGTTTGAATTTCAAAGATAAATCAACTTTGAAGAGAATTAGGATTAAGGAATGATTGAAATATTGAGGGGAAATTAAGCTTAAATAAGAACTGAAAAAAGGATATATAGTGATTTAACAAATTAACTTTTACAAATATAAGTGAAATAAAAACTGATCAGAAAAGATTTTATAGGTAGATGTCATAAGATAGATAAAATGTCAATGCTGCTAACATTGGATGTTCTTGCTTTGACAATATAGGAAGATGCAGCCATTTTCCTTAACTTGTGTGTTACTTTTAGAGTTAGAATTAGATGATACTGGGGAGTGGGGAGGAGGAAGAATGTGTATGGGAATTAGTTAGACATAACAACATCATAGTTGTCAGAATCCATTTATATTTCATTTCTAACTCCCTCTCTGTGCAAACTCAAATCTCACCCCCCTTACTGGATTCTGCCATTCCCAAGGAGGAAAGAGAAGACAGGGATGTTTATTGCCCCATCTCTTTCTCTTAGATGTAAAGTTTGTTTATTCAGCCTGCCTGTTGGCCATCACAAAAAGACAGATGTAAGAAACCCTCTCCCTTTGAACTACGAACAACTAAGAAAGGGGGTGGGGAGAATTCTGGCTCTTGTGATGAAAGGAAATCTCCCTATCTGATTACGAGCAAACAAGAAAGGTGATGGGGGGAATTCTGGTTTGTATCTCCGGATGGAATGTGAAGGGGAAGAAGTAATTATGTTTTATTTATTTTTTTTATTTTAATTCCATTTATATCCCGCCCTTCTCCAAAGACTCAGGGCGGCTTACAAGCTTAGCAGTAGCCTTCATTCTATGTATATGCCTGCTTATTAGGGCTTTCCCCCCCCCCCAAGCGGCATTATTACAAAGTCAGCTTAATTGCCCCCAACAATCTGGGTCCTCATTTTACCTACCTCGGAAGGATGGAAGGCTGAGTCAACCTTGAGCCTGGTGGGACTCGAACCTGCACTAATTGCAGGCAGCTGGTGTTACTTAAGGAGGCATTAGCCCACTGCTCCACCAAGGCTTGCAAATGTTCTGATAGTTCTGATAGTTCTGATAGTTCTGATAGTTCTGATAGTTGCAAATGTTCTGATAGTTCTCCCTTCTCCTTTTCCCACAAGGGGTTTGACACCTGAGACTTGACTGATCTGGAACTGACCAAATGGACTGAGGGGTGGGGTTTTTACTTGGGGACACTTTAAAAATATCAATCTGTGAGACAGTTTTCAGATCCTATTATATCCTCTGTTCCTGCTTGGACAATCTTGTCTCCAAGAGTTTTTCTTTCCTAAGACGTAGATTGGAGTGGGTTCTGACATTAGACAGGATCTGCATTAAGAGTCAACCTGGAAGGAAGAACCTTACCGGGGGACTTTGCAAAAAATACAATGTCTAACAATGAGGCAAGGAAGTGCGACCAATGCCGTCTCCATGCTGTACCCGGGCCTGAAACCCGATTGATACGTGTCAAGATAATCTGTTTCCTCCATGAACAGAGGGAACTGATGCGCCACCACACTCTCAACAACCTTCGCCAAAAAGCAAAGGTTGGAGACTGGACGATAGTTATTTAAAACAGCCATGTCCAGGGCAGGCTTCTTGAGGAGGGGCCTCACCACCGCCTCCTTCAAAGTGGTGGGAAAGATACCCTCCTTAAAGGAAGCAGATATTACTGCCTGGAACCAGCCTCGTGTCTCCTCCCGAGCTGCATAGACCAGCCAGGAGGGGCACGGGTCCAGTAAACAGGTGGTGGAACTCAGTCTCCTCATGATCCTGTCCACATCATCGGGGGAAACAGGGTCGAACTCAGTCCAGATAACATGCTCAAGACCGCTTGATTCCTCCATGCCAGACTCTGCCCAGTCAGAGTCCAAACCGGTCCGAATCTGAGCGATTTTGTCCACCAGATGATGACTAAACTCCTCAGCTCGTCCCTGTAAGGGTTCCTCCCTCGTCTCCCGATTAAGGAGAGAGCGAGAGCGACAGCGGGCTATATAGGTCATCACCAGCACCTTGAATCTCACCCGGAGGGCAACTGGAAGCCAATGCAGCTCACGTAGAAGAGGTGTTACATGGGAGTATTGAGATACTCCCATCACAACTCGTGTGGCTGCATTCTGCACCAGCTGAAGCCTCCGAGTGGTCCTCAGGGGCAGCCCCATGTAGAGAGCATTGCAGTAGTCTAGCCAGGAGGTCATGAGCGCATGGGTGACTGTGCGTAGGGCATCTTGGTCCAGATAGGGCCGTAACTGGTGCACCAGGTGAACCTGGGCAAAAGCCCCCCTGGCCACAGCTCCTATATGATCTTCCAAACTGAGCTGTGAATCCAGGAGGATGCCCAAGTTGTGGGCCCTATCAACGGGGGGTAACACCTCACCCCCCATAGTTAACGATGGAAAAGATTGGTTAGTCTGAGATGCCGGTATGCACAGCCACTCAGTCTTGGCAGGATTGAGACGAAGCCTGTTTCTCCCCATTCAAACCCAGACCGCCTCCAGGCAACGGGACATCACGTCGAGGGCATCACTGGGTTGGTTCGGGGTGGAAAGAAAAAGCTGGGTATCATCAGCATACTGATGATACCCCACCCCGAAACCATGAATGAGCTCACCCAGCGGCTTCATATAGATGTTGAACAAGAGGGGAGAGAGGACCGACCCCTGAGGAACTCCACAAATGAGAGGCCTTGGGGCGGACCTCTGCCCTCCCGTCAATACCGACTGCGAGTGGCCCAGGAGGTAGGAGGAGAACCACTGTAAAACAGTGCCCCCCACTCCCAACCCCCTAAGACGCCGCAGTAGGATACCATGGTCGATGGTATCAAAAGCCGCTGAGAGGTCTAATAGGACTAGGAAAGAGGAATATCCCCACAGGGCATCGAAATGGACCCTGAAAATGTCAGGACAGTATTAGAATGGACACCACCCCGCACAAGGAAGCAATTGCAAAGTTTCTTGGGGTTTGGAAACTTCTACCACCAATTCATCCCTTCATTTGCCCAAATAGCCCTGCCCCTCACAAATCTGTTGAAAACAAAGGGGGGTCCCCAGTGAAATCCAGCCAGCCCCTGAAGTGGATAATGGAATGTCAAGCAGCAGTTGAGAGGCTAAAGAGGCTTCTTTCTGCCGAACCTATACTGAGATACCCAGATCCCAATAAACCTTTTGTAATACAGACACGAGCGATGTGGCGGTGGGAGCTATATTATTACAGGAAAATGACAAGCGGGCATTGCAACCATGTGCATATACATCCAGGAAACTCACGGAGACAGAACAACTTTGGACCATGTTGGAAAAGGAGGCGTACATTGTAAGGTGGTCATTACTTACATGGCGCCTTCCTGGTCTGGATAGACCACAAAAATTTGGAAGCACTAAAAACACCCAGGAAACTCACTCCTAAGCAAGCTTGTTGGTCCCAACATTTTCACCGATTCCGTTTCACTCTCAAACACTTACTGGGGGGAAAGAATTTTTTGGCGGATGCATTATCATGCATGCCCCAATATAACAGCACAAGGGCCACTGACTCTAAGCCACTTATGCCTGAACAACAACTGGCAGCACCAGTAACCACCAGGACCCAAGCTAAAATAAAGCCACGGGTGGGTAGCCAAACTGGAATAGAATTCTGGAAGTCTTTGGAAACTGATGAATGGTTCCAGAAAAATAGACATGTGTGCACAATCAAAGATGGACTACCCTGGGTGGGGGAGAAGTTATATATACCTGCCACCCAGAGGATCAATTTCATGCAGTTGTGCCATGATACAAAATCAGTAAGACACTTTGGGTTTGTAAAAACCCTACACTTAACTAAAAGGCAATTTTGGTGGCCATCCATGAAAAAGGATATAGAAAGCTATGTGGCTATCCTGCCAAACTTGCAGGATGGCTAAGAGGCTGCAAGGGAAGTCTCCCAGACTGCTACAACCAGTGGTGAACCCCTCAGCCCCATGGTAAGAGATAGCCATGGATTTTATAGCGGAATTACCAGAAAGCAACGGGAACACTGTAATCTGGATGGTCACGTACTTGTTCTCCAAACAGGTGCACTTCATCCCTTGCCAAAATATCCCCACCCCAAAAGCCTTAGCGAAACTCTTCATGCAGCATATTTACAGATTGCATGGGGCACCACAACGCATCCTATCTGATAGGGGGTTGCAATTTATGTCGGCATTTTGAAAAGAATTTTTATCCCTTTTAGGAACCACTCAGGGACTGACATCTAGCCATCATCCTCAAGGAAACGGTCAATGTGAAAAATCGAACTCAGTACTTGAGCAATATTTAAGATGCTTTATTAATTTCCAGCAAACAAATTGGACGGACCGACTCCCTTTCACAGAAGTGGCATATAATAATGCAGTCCACTCCAGCACAGGTTACTCTCCTTTTCAAATAGCTACTGGTCAAAGTTTCAACCCCATGCCAGAACTAACCCCAAACAAACTGGTAATCCCATCACTGAAGGAATGGATTGCACAATTACAAAACATCTGGCCAATTGTTAGGAAAGCTTTAGACAAAGGTAGACAAGCATACAAAGCACAAGCAGACAGAAAAAGAGTCGATCCCAAACCATTCACAGTGGGAGAGATGGTATATTTATCCACAAAATACCTTAAATCCCTACAACCCTGTAAAAATCTTGGACCAAAATATATTGGACCTTTTCCAATTAAAAGAATCATAAACCCAGTAACAGTAGAATTAGCATTACCCAAAACTCTTAGGCAGATACACCCAATTTTTCACTGCAGTTTACTAAAAAGAGAACAACAGTCACCCCTATGAACAACCCCCTCACCTCCTATCATGGTGGAAGGAGAACAATACTTCGAGGTAAAAGAAATCCTGGATTCTAGGAAACACCATGGAGCAATTCAATACTCAGTAGCTTGCAAACACCTATCCTCCTCAGAAAATTAGTGGGTCAATAAACATCACATTAGAGCACCCAAGTTGCTTAAGAAGTTTCATACAGAATATCCTAACAAACTGGGCTAACAGTTTCCTTTACCGGTGGTGTTATGTACATAGGGGATGTTACACAGATATAAGCCACTGACACCACTAGGTGGCAGGGTGCCCTGTCCGGATTGGCAGGGTAGTCTTTGGCGGGAAATCCAGATAATGGGATTGGTTCCAAGTATACCTGGCTAGGTATATAAGTGGGCAGTTGCCCCTTTGTTCGCCAAGTCTGTGCTACATCAATAACGAGTTGGGATGCTGAACCCTGGTGTCCTGAGTCGTCCATCTTGGCCATGCAGTCTGGGGCTCACTATCTAACACTGGCGACAAAGGTGGGATGCTGCTTCAAACAGAGCTGAAGTCACAAGGAAGGAGGAAAGGCAAATCTTTCCCAAGGGAATCTTCCTAACCCTCAAGACACTCAGAAGCAGGAAAGGTCAACTTTCTGAAACCTTCCTAACGAAGCAGCATTCAAGGACTGGCGCAACATGGCTAAGTTCGGAGCAACCAGCGAATTCCGTTTCAACATTGATAAACCAGAGCATTGGGAAGCGCATCTGGGATGGATTGAAGGGTTCCTAATGATCAACAAGATCACAGAAGGCAAAATGAAAGCAGCGGCGCTTTTGTGCCTAAGCGGTCAGGACGTGTATGATGTGGCCATTGGACTGTGCTCACCGACGCCCGTCGCAAACGTCTCTTTTTTATTGAAAAGTTTTAAGATACATTTTTAAAAACATAAACTCACTACTAAAAGTCTTGCTGCCATAATTAAATTTAACATCAATTTAGTATCTATGACAGTACAATCTGTAATAATACCCAACAGAAATAACTGTGGAGAAAACCTTATCTTTTTCTTAAATATCTTTTGCATATTCCACCAAACTTTAATCCAAAAAGCTTTAACTTTTTTACAAGTCCACCATATATGATAATACGTTGCATCCTCACAACCACACCTCCAACATCTGGGCTGGCAGTTCGGATACATACTTGCTAATTTTTTTAGGATCTAAATGCCATCTATAAAACATTTTATAAAAATTCTCTCTTAAATTTTGAGCCTGTGTAAATTTTACATTTCTGACCCAAATCTTTTCCCAAGTATCCATTGTTATAACCTCCTGAAAGTTCTGGGCCCACTTTATCATACAATCTTTAACATGTTCCGTTTCTGAGTCAATTTCTATCAGTGCATTATATATCCTTCTTATATGTGCTTGACCTTGATCTCTAATTTGTTTTACCAAATTTCCATCAGTTATCGAAATACCAACTTTCTGATCTTCCTTCCATCTTGCTTGTAACTGCCCATACTGGAACCAAGTTTGTACTATCTTTTCTTCTTTTAAAATATTATATGGCTTTAATTGCCATACTTTCCTTTCTATCCTTAAAATTTCTTTGTATGTAATCACATCATGTTTAAATCCCACATTTATATTTTCTATCCATCGCAAACATCTCTTAGGCTGATCTCAAAGTGAAGTTGGTTGAGCATTTCATGCCAGCAAGAGCCCCTATGCATTGGAGGTACCAATTCATTCAGTGCAGCCAGCTACTCCTTGCAGATGGACCTGTATTGTTATTTTTGGTTTGAGCAGCTGATGGATCTCTGTGTGAGACACGGTCCACCTGCTCTTTCCAGGGTTGGAGGGTTTGTGCCTGGGTTTGTGCCAAGGAGTGTTACTAAAGAAACAGCTGACGTTCAGACAATAGTGACACATAGAGGAGCTTTCTGAGTTAACCGGTTACAGTTTGGTATTTCAGTAGCTCCTGGATTTTTTCAAGAAGTCATGGAAAGGACTCTGAAAGGCATTCCCAGTGTATGTCCTTATTTTGATGATGTCCTTATTGCTGGGGAATCTGAAGAGATCTTGGCTGATAGGCTGCAAGCTGTTTTAAGCAGATTTTGCTCTGCTGGGCTTAAACTCAAAAAAAGTAAGTGCAGTATTGGTGTGGCATCCACTGAGTTCTTAGGGTTCAGGATTGATGCCAAAGGAATTCACCCCACTGACTCTAAGGTAAAATCAATTAAGTTGGCTCCAACCCCAACAAATAAGGCTGAATTGCAAGCTTTTCTGGGGTTACTTAACTTCTATCATGCGTTTTTACCTCACAAAGCAGCAATTGCAGAACCTTTACACAGACTACTGGATAAGAAAACCCCATGGATTTGGACCAAGGTCCACGATCAGAGTTTCAGAAATCTCAAACAACTATTATCCAGTGAGTCAACCATCACACATTTTATAGAAAATAAGCCCATCTGTATCGTGTGTGATGCATCCCTTATGGGGTGGGCGCTGTATTAAGTCACATGGAGGTTAATGGGGAGCAGAGACCTATTGCATACTACTCCCGGACACTGTCAAAGGCAGAAAAGAATTATGCACAAATTGACAAGGAAGCCCTGGCAATTGTGTCAGGAGTCAAAAAATTCCATGATTACCTGTATGGCAGGGAGTTCACCATTTTTACTGATCACAAACCCTTGTTGGGGTTGTTCACAACTTATAAACAAACACCACAAATTCTGTCCCCAAGAATGCTTAGGTGGTCCATTTTTCTATCTGCCTATGCTTGCAAACTGGTCCATAAACCGGGGAGGGACATGGGCCATGCTGATGCATTAAGCAGATTGCCATTAATGAGCACTGATCCTGACCCAGCACCAGTGGAGCAGATCCTACTCATCCAAGATCTTCCAGACTGCCTCCTCCAGGTGAAAGATATTGCTGCTTGCACCACAGCGGACAAGGTACTGAGTAGGGTCATCACATGGGTAGCATCTGGGTGGCAAGAAAAAAGCCCAGGACCAGAATTCCAGGCATATTTCATGAGGAGGCATGAGTTGTCTTCTCATAAAGGATGCCTGTTGTGGGGTAGTAGAGTTATTATTCCGGAGAAATTGAGGGAAAGGGTCTTGCAGTCACTACACGAGGGTCATCCTGGCATTGTCAGGATGAAGGCACTAGCTAGGAGCTACTTATGGTGGCCTGGTCTCGACAAAGCCATAGAGGAGCAGGTAGCGGGGTGCTACACTTTTCAGAGATCAAGGCCAGAACAGCCATAGGCTCCCTTTCACAAATGGGAAGGAACTCACACCCCATGGTCTAGGTTGCATATTGACTACGCTGGCCCTTTTCAGGGACAATTGTTCTTGGTAGTAGTTGACAGTCACTCTAAATGGCTGGAAGTAGTTCCAGTCTCTAGCATGACCACTGCAAAGACAGTTCAAGTGCTCCGGGGACTATTTGCCACTCATGGGTTGCCTGATGTGTTGGTCTCCAATAATGGCCCACAATTCACATCTGCTGATTTCCAGGCATTCACCAGGGCCAACTCGATTAGGCACGTCACATCAGCGCCTTTCCACCCGTCATCTAACATTATGGCAGAATGAATGGTGAGGACAACCAAGGATGCATTGAGCGCATCATCAGTGGAGACTGGCTTCAAAGGTTGGCTCAGTTTCTGTTGGCACAACATACCACACCATGCACAGCGACTGGCAAGAGTCCTGCTGAGTTACGTTGGGGTCGGCGACTCATTACAAAGTTGGACAGACTTCACCCTGACAGAGTGGCAGCACAAGAGGATCAACCCCAAATGGATACCTCCAGAGAACTTCACATAGGTGAAGAGGTTTGGGCACAGAACTATGGTCATGGGCATACCTGGATTCAGGGGGTGGTAGTCGACAAAACGGGGCCTGTATCATACATAGTAGAGGTGGAGGAGGGTTGCGAGGTGAGAAGACACATTGACCAGTTGAGGAAGAGACACCCCGAAAAATCACAAACTGTGATTCCAGAGCAACATCTGGCTGGGAAGCACAGTGACATAGGGGTGGATAGGGCTCGGAATCAGGACCCAGTTGGCAACCCAATTGATGACTCCATGGCAGACCCGGTTGACCAGAACACAGGGCAAACAGTGAAATGGAGAGCAAGGATCCATAGGCCTCCGGTGTACCTCAAGGACTATGTAAGGTCTTGAGGCTAGGGGTATTATGGTTAAAGCAAGCTCCACACTGTTTTCTTTTTTCATTAATATGTTTATTGTTTTCCATTGTTGTTGTTTTTTGTATGGGGGAAGGGGTGTTATGTACATAGGGGATGTTACACAGATATAAGCCACTGACACCACCAGGTGGCAGGGTGCCCTGTCCGGATTGGCAGGGTAGTCTTTGGCGGGAAATCCAGATAATGGGATTGGTTCCAAGTATACCTGGCTAGGTATATAAGTGGGGCAGTTGCCCCTTTGTTCGCCGAGTCTGTGCTACATCAATAAAGAGTTGGGATGCTGAACCCTGGTGTCCTGAGTCGTCCATCTTGGCCATGCAGTCCGGAGCTCACTATCTAACAGGTGGACCTCTCTTTTTTAAAAAAGGAGAGCAGGATGTCAGAATCCATTTATATTTCATTTCTAACTCCCTCTCTGTGCAAACTCAAATCTCACCCCCCTTACTGGATTCTGCCATTCCCAAGGAGGAAAGAGAAGACAGGGGTGTTTATTGCCCCATCTCTTTCTCTTAGATGTAATGTTTGTTTATTCAGCCTGCCTGTTGGCCATCACAAAAAGACTGATAAAAGGAACCCTCTCCCTCTGAACTACGAACAACTAAGAAAGAGGGTGGGGAGAATTCTGGCTCTTGCCGATGAAAGGAATCATCTCTCTCTCTGATTTACGAGTGAACAAGAAAGGTGGTGGTGGTGGGGGAATTCTGACTTGTATCTCCAGATAGAATGTGAAGGGGAGGAAGTAATTGTGTTGCAAATGTTCTGATAGTTCTCCCTTTCCCACAAGGGGTTTGACACCTGAGACTTGACTGATCTGGAACTGACCAAATGGACTGAGGGGTGGAGTTTTGCTCGGGGATACTTTAAAAATATCGATCTGTGAGACAGTTTTCAGATCCTGTCTATTCTATCCTCTGTCATCTATGTCTTAGTAAAAGTTCCTGCTTGGACAATCTTGTCTCCAAGAGTTTTTCTTTCCTAAGATGTGGATCGGAGTGGGTTCTGACAGTAGTAGTGTGTCTTTCAAGGTTGTTTGAAATAAGAGATGATAAGAAATGGCAGGTTGGGAACTGGAGGGGAAGTCTGCATTTCAAACTAATTGGAGAATGTGATTTATGACTGTTAATTAGAGGAGGGAATTGTGCTTTGATACTATGTGTTCATGTGAGGGGAATTCAGATTTTGGCCTCGACCATGTACTATGCTATGCCACTCGAATAAAGTTTTTTTAAGGTAAACAATGCCTCGTTCTTTGAAGTTTCATCTGTCAGAAACATGACATAAGCAGGATAGTATTTTTATAGCATATGAAATGTGAAAACATTGGGATAATGTATTTAAATGGAAAATTTGGATATTTAGATGTTAAATACTGAGAAAATTATGATTGATAAGACTTGTTTGAATATTAAGGAGAAATTAAGCCTAAACGAGATTTATGAAAATAGTGAATGGTGAACCAATAGGATGATTTTTATAAAAATAACACAAGTTGATAAGAAAAAAAGTCACATATGGATGCTATTATTGTTGGTACAGACATGGAAGAAAATGGGGAATGTCTTTGTTTTTCTAATCCCATCAGCTCAAACCTTCTCTGGGGCTGGAGCTGAAGGTATTTTGCTTGTGAATAGGTGGCCCAGTCTTTCTGAATAGGATTATCAAATCTGTATTTCTATAAGCTGGCCTGCTCAGTTTCTACTTGGAGAAAAGGGAGAGTGGTTTCTGCCTTTTAAGATTTTTCCCATTATTCCTTTGGGAAAATATAATATTCTGTCTTTTTATAATATCCCACAAAATATTTCCTTCTCTGGGGGTGGGTGGGGGCTGACTTCCAACAATTCCCCCTTTGTGCATATAAATGTAAGTGATACACTTTTACTGGCACAAGATTAAGAATTGATCTGTTCAGGGAGGCTTGGTGGATGGTTCTAGGGGTGAGAGGTTCCAGGATAAAAGGAAACAAGCTTTTAAACTATTAATGCAAAGAGGAAGGCACTGATAGAGGCAGCAGAAAAGGATTCTGCAGTGGCTTCCCAAAAAAGGGGAGCTTTAAACCCATGAAGGTCTAGAAGCCAAGGCAAAAGTTCTGTTAAGGTGAACATGAAATTTATAGTGTCCAATATTCTGTGCCAATTCTTTTAAATGTTTCATATCACTTCCTGTTTGCTTTCAGCCAGGTTTGCACATGTCCCAAAATTCTTCACAGCCATTTTTTTTCCTTAGTAAATAATTACTGGCTGCCCATTTTCAAGGGTTGCTTTCTGAGCCTGCCTTAGCTCTTAGTTTAGTGCATCCAGGGTTTGTGATATCCAACTGAGGTTAGCCAATGTGCAAGACAGGCTATTAATATTTCTTAAATTTCATACAGTGAGCCCTAGGACTCCCACTATGAGTCCACCAGTACAACCCATTCAGGGCTTGGGTTTGGAGATCTCTTTCCTGCTACCTCCTCAGTCAGGGCATATGAACTGTAAATCACCCGAGGGGGCATGGTCCCCTCCCACATGAAATTTGCAGGAAGGTATGCATGCAAAGGCCTTAGTGCCACAGAGCAAGAACCAGCCTGGGGAGCTTTACATGAAGGTAGGTGAAGGGGATAGCCTCAGTGTGATAGCTTCTGGGCTTGAGTGGATGCTGACTTCCAACAAGAGAATCTAGACATGGAGGTCACATTGTCCAAGTTGTCCTCTATTTTTTCTGCTCTGGGCTTTCATTGTCATCTCTATTGATTTTGTAAGAAATTGGTAAGTCCTTTATCTAGAATTGCAAACATAAATCTCTTTCTTAGCTTTTTGTCTATTTTGTCCACACCATTGTGCGCAGCAGCCTATTTATGCAAGGCTATTACATAGAATTCTGGATTCTCCATGCTTCTGAGCATTTCAGTTGAAGGAGATTTGCTCATGAATCATGCTTTTTGAGGGAATAAATGAGCAGCAGTCGTATTATAGTTGCTTATGGTTGCAAAGCTCAAGGACTATTTCATTTTTTCAGTGGCAAAATAAAAGAAATGTTTCCTACCATGTTGTTGGATTAGAAATGCTTTAAGTATCTGATAAAGAAACCTGTGCTGTTTCTTGTTAGGACTCCATGAGGAATCCAAAAGAAACAATGCATTCCAGTCAGAAGCTAGATTTCATTCCTTTTCAGAGTAAAACATGTTCCTTCTTGACCTAAGCGTCCAGTTTGAGGCAATGGCTGTCATGTCTTCTTGACAGAACCTTCTTCATTTCTGAATTAGGATGGATGAGAAGCAAAATGTTTTCAAAGAATAAAAAAACCCAACACAGTTGTCTTTTGGAAAAAGTACTTTTGGGACTGGTACTGAAATATCCACTCACAAGCATTTTTTTAAATTGACATGACACACCTGTTTTAGTAATTTTGAAAGGCAGAAAATAGGCCTAGTGAAATATAATATAGTAGATACCAACTGGATATAGACAGATGTGCAAATAGATATTTATTCTTGGTATTCCTAAATGGTTTCAGTATTTAAGGGACACATTTATTGAAAAGATGGATGGAGCTAAAGTTTTCTTTTTTTTAATAGTTCTCTATTTTGTTTCCTGCTTGTGTATGTGTGTTTTAAGTTGCTTAGTATACACAAAGATTTCTTTTTCCATAGAAAAAAGTGCTTTTGGCTATTAATAGTCAAACCACAAGCTTTGGAAGGGCACATGTTTCTGGGAGGCTTTTCCACAGAGACGGCTTCAGGATCCCAGTCTTGTTCTAGGGCTAGGCGATCTGAGAGCAACATTTCTAATGGAAATGCTGACAGAAGCTTAATTACACAGTGCCTAGCCAAGCATCTTTACATCTTGGCTTAAAACATAATAGCTTTATTATTCTTAGCACGTCAAAACTTTAATGGTAATTTTTAAAATGTGGGTTTTCCTTGGCCAGGTTTGAGTTCCTAAGATAATTCCTGGGCTATGAGGGGGAGGGGATAGCTGCGTTAGAAGAAGGGATACTTGAACTTACAAAATGTTACAACAATGTGTGTGGAACCATTTTGAAGAGGTGAAGGGAACCAGAAGCTGAAATTCAGAGTCCAGTTCATTTTTAGATGGCTTTTGTCAGATTTGTTTGAATGAACTGTCTGTTCATTCTTAAATATTTTTTTTACTCATGACATTTCCAGTGTATGCCCCAGTGTTTGATGCTATAATTCCCCCTGCTTTTGGGGGAGCAGACAGCTTTCTTAGCCAAACCACCACCACTACCTACACAGAAGTAGATGATATCAGCACACTTGAGGAAAGTCTTCAATCTACATGATTAAAACAAGAAGATCTCCAGAAAGAACAAGATAAATGAGGAATACTTTACATGCAGAAAGAATGGAAAATATTCCTTGAACGTGGAATGCTGAAGCTCCATTGCTTCTAGAAGAACAGAGCTGCAAAGAGCAACTTCGTCATCAGTTCCATAAGCATCTTCAAAAAATAGAAGCAAAGGTAGTCATTCCTAATGAATGACCTTTTCGACTTATTTTTCATCCTATTGCAGATTTTTTTTCTTAGGCTTTCAAATTTTAGGTATTTGTTAAAAATGTACTTTATTCAACATAAAGTATGACTGTGGGGAAGGAGTAATCTAGATCCTGGTGCTGGGGGAAAGAAAAATGGGCATATCCATTTCATGCACACCCTGTACCAGTTCTCCCCAAGTGCCAAATAGGCACAAGTCAAAAGTAGTTTTATTATTTATTTTATCTTTTCCTCATGGTGGTGATTTCTTCAGAATCATAAAGAGGGAAGTGCCAGTCAAAATGGATACTGCTTCGAGGAGGACATTGAAGCAATTTGTAATGAAACCCTTTGAGTGTGTACATTGGTTTGTGGTGCTCTCTATTTTATATGATTTCAGAACTAACAGAAAACAGTAATGGTCATCTTAATTCAGGAGAAAAAAATGCACAGCCCCAATAGGTGAATAAATTTATTAGGCCACCAAAAAGCTCTTCATTAAGCAAAATCCCACAAAAGGGAAAAGCAAGAAAATCCAAGGAACAGGTGAGGGACATCAGCCGTAAAGTCTGCTGCTCAAAGCTGGTCTCAAGATGAAGATGACAGAATGAATGCCTGAATGATTTTATATGTTATTATTGTCAGCTTGCTCTAGCATGCAGAAATGAAGAACAATGAATGACCACCCAAGCTGAAATCCTGAGACAGACGTGTTAATTTTGTTAATATTGTTAATTTTGGCATGGTTGTTAAAGTCCCCTAAGATAAGAAGTCCAGGTTAGTCAGCAGAGATCACAATAGCTACTTGCAGTGGGACAGAGGGTATGCTAAGAGCATTGCTAAACTGTCTCAGGCAGACATAGCTGCAGAAATTAAAACTTATTAGACCATCAGATGGAATTCTCCTTGCCACCATCTCCCCCATCCAGCAGTGTCTGAAACACAGAGCAATCAGTGTCTCTAATGCCCTTTTATTCAGGATTAAATTCTGGATATTATTGACCGTAGAAAGCAAGATCCTTAGAGTCACCTTGATTAGAATGCAACCAGAAAAAGCCGATCAATCTGACTTCCTTTCCTTGCGTGACTAAGCAGCAGCCTACCACTGTATCTCTATGTCTTATTTACTCCTAAGTCAGGCACCATCCTTCCTCTTGATGTAAAATCAGTCAGCCAGTTGAAATCTCCCAACATTGTCATATAAAGACAAGCAGAGTCATCCACCTGCATCAAGGACTTCTCTTTCCCTGGGCAGTTTGTAAATAGACCATGATGTGGTGTCATTTCATGGCAGGATTTACCCAGAGCCTGTGACTGAGGCAGTATATAAATTCTTTATATACAGGATAAATATAAATATAGTTTTATTAAGAATTTTGATTATAATAGTAAAATCTAATACAAGCTAAAGAAAAGAGAATAGAAAGAAGTAAAAAGTACAAGAGAAAAGAAAAAGAGAAAAAGAGAAAAGTAAGAATATAATAAAAAGAAATATGTAAAAAAACCACAACCCAAAATCCATTTATTTATCGCTGAGTGCCAGGTGGGCATGGCCGACTGGGTGGGCATGGCCAGAGTGGTCACAGCCAACTAGGTGGACATGGCCACAGTGGTCACAGCCAATTGGGTGGGTGTGGCCATGGTGGGTGTGGCCACCTCGATGATGCTCAGGTGGGACACCTGTGGGGGCCGGGCAAGGTTGGGGGAGATCCAGGGGGTCTCTGGTGGGTGGGGCAGTGGGCTGGAGGATCATGCTGCAGGGGTAGGTGAGGTGAGGCAGGGTGGGTGTGCCAATTGCCGTGGGGCAAGGCAAGGTGAGGCAGGGGCTGGAGCAGCTGCTGTCTGACACCATCACCCCCCCCACACACACACACAGAGGCCAGCAAGTGCATGGGGGCTGATGGTGTCTGTCAGCAGCCACAGGCTCCTGCATCATGGCAGCCCCATTGACATGGGCAGAAATGGTCCTGGGATGGTCGGAAAAGAGCCCTCACCTGGTGCAGGCCAGGTGGCTCTGACGGGGGCAGTGGCTGTTGCTCCTCCTCCTGCTCTGAGCCTCTTGACTAGCCAACCACACAGGGAAGCAGGAGGCAGTGGTGGCAATGCCTGCATCACCAAGCCTGGCCGGCTGCAGACCTAGAAGCAAAGCTGTGCTGACCATCCTCACACTGGTGGAGGCAGTGGTGGGGGAAGGTGACTGTGGCACATGCCCTCCCCTCCCTGCTGCCACCCCACATCATCCCACATGCATGGCCTGGAGGCGCACATGGGACAATGTACGGCAGCAGCAGAAAAGGGTGGCCACATGCCAGATCCTGCCTTCCCCCACCACCGCCCCCACCAGCACTGCTGCCTGACACTATCAGCCCTTGCACACAGAGGCCAGCGAGCAGCATGCTGGCTGTCCTGCATAAAGGCAGACTGGCCACAGAGTCCCATCGGTGCGGGCGGAAACAGCTCCGGGACAGCTGGAAAAAAGCCCTTGCCCAGCTTGGGTGCATCCACTTGATGGATCTGATGGGGTTGGCTTCTGCTGTTCCAACTGGTCAACCATGCAGGGAAGCAGGAGGAGGTGGAGAAGCAGCCGGGGGTCTGGAGCTGCCTCGGCTGCTTACTAGCAGCCCAACGAGGCAGCGGATTCATGCACCCACTGCACTTCCTGCTTCCCTGCATGGCTGACCGGTCAGAGCAGAAGCCACCATCAGATCCGTCGGTGGGGGCGGTGGCGGGGGAAGGTAGGATCTGGCATGCGGCCACCCTTTGCCGCTGCTGCCATACATTGTCCCATGTACGCCTCCAGGCCATGCATGTGGGACAATGTGGGGTGGCAGCGGGGAGGGGAGGGCATGTGCCACAGTGACCTTCCCCCGCCACTGCTTCCACCAGCGCAAGGATGGTCGGCACAGCTTCGCTTCCAGATCTGTGGCTGGCTGGGCTTGGTGATCCAGGCATCGCCACTGCTGCCTCCTCCTTCCCTGTGTGGTTGGCCGGTCAAGAGACTCAGAGCAGCATCTGCTGCCCCTATCAGCGCTACTGTGTAGACAAGGCCCGTACCAGGTGAGGGCTCCTTTCCGGCCATCCAAGGGCCATCTCCGCCCATGCCACTGGGGCTGTACTGCTGAAGGGAGATGGTGGGTCTGATTCCCCCCTGCCAATCCCTCCCCCAGCCCCCTGCCTGGTGCCTCTTCTATGCAATCATATGTGACCACAGTGTAGATGAGAGGCTCGGCTGGTGGAGGGGCAGCTTTCCTCCACAGAGGCATCCCGGCTCTCCTGCGCCCCCAGACAAACCCCTTCACCTTCCCCCAGCTGGGGTCTGATGATCCCCACCTTTCTGCCCCCTCCCTGGTTGACCCCCCAAAGCAGACCAGCCTGACTGAGACAGAGGGAAGACGAGGCAGATAACCACTTGTTAAAATAACTGCTCACTCACTCTCCTGCCAAAACTGCTCCTTTTATAGATTCCCTGACCCCACCCAGCTCTCGCAGCTGTTCCCAGACTGTGCATGTGTGGAGAGGGAGGGGTAGGAGCCCGGCAATGGGGTGCATGCCCACAGGGATGGCTCTGCATGTCATGTGCCACAGGTTCACCACCCATGATCTACAGTATAAACAAATCCATAAACATCTTATTTTTCATGTCATATCATCCCTAACCATTCTCTTTGTTAGACTAGACATACCCAGTTTTTCAAAAGTTTTGTTCCATATTTTATTTTTATAACATTTTTCAATATGTTACAGGCATATAAATCTTTCTTTTATGTAAAAACATAGGTCCACTTTAGTGTCTAGTTTCTGAAATCATGAAATTATTTATCTTTGTTATGTCTTGTAAAAATCAAAACAGGATCTATTTCCACAAGAAGCTGTTCATTTTTCATAATTAATTGTAAAATCTTATTGAAAAGTTTCAATATTCTAATTTTATCTGGACTCTAAGCCCATTTATAACTTACTTGTCAGATGTCCAGCCAGAAAATCCAAGAAAACAACATCTGGGACATTGTTCTTCCCAAAAGTAGTACTTTTATTGAATATACTACATTGGCACAAAAGAAGCAAATCCATCTCTAAATTTCCTGCTCAAAGGTTATTATTATTAAACATGAATTCCCCCTTTGGCCACTCCCCTTAGTCCATTGTGTTGTCCAATTACCTACACTCCATTTATTATGGGAACTGTCTGGATCATTAAACACCTGTGCAGCATGTTCTTGAGAAGGGAAGCAGGGCCTCACAATCTTCAGATGAATTCTTGGCATTCTATTCCCAACACAGACAATTCAACCACCCCCTCCCTATTGTTGTCAAGTTGAGAACAGAGAAGAAACTAAGGGAAAAGCAAATCACTCTTGACATGCTGACCTCTCAGGAAAATGATAAATCTGGAATGAACACAAATATACAAAAGCATTAAAAATTACCATTACAAAATACTGTTTCACTTTGATCATTTAGGGTACCTGGCATGGAAGTTCTGTATTAGTCTAGTTGCTTTAATGTCCTTTGCCACCAACCATTCTACGTCTGCTACAGGATAGCATTTCCACCTCATAAAGTATTGTAACTTTCCCTTGTGGTGTCTAGAGTCCAAGATATCCTTAATATCATAGTGTTCCTCCCCTTTTATGAGGATTGAAGGCAGAGGGGTTTCTCCAACTGGCCTTAGCTTGGAATCTCAAATGAACTTTAGCAGACTGCAGTGAAACACTGGGTGGACCCTTCTAAGACTTCTCAGCATCTGAAGCTCTACTGTCACTGGGTTTATAATCCACACAACAGAGAAAGAACCTATATAATTAGGACCTAACTTCTTACAAGGCTATCTTAGGTTTAAATACTTGGTGGACAAGTACACTTTATCTCCCACCTGTCTACTCTACAACAAACCTGGCTGAAGCCATCTTGCTTTTTCTAGGTTGCCACATGAATGGGAGGGGGTGCAGAGGATCTTTGCTAGTTTAAAGAATTCTGTGTCCCATGGGAACCAAGGTCATTCTATTGGTTATGCTAGGGGGTTGGGCAGTGTGTTAGAACCCCTGCCAAACTATGCTATTGAGGAACATAGCTGATTGCATAGCACTGAGGTGGGAAGTTTGACTTTGTAATAGTGTAACTCTTTGGAGGGATTTTTAGACTTGGTTCCATTTTTGATCATGCTGATATTTTGTATCCAATAAACATGTTCTTTGAGGAAGCTTCTAGCCTCAAGAGTTCTGATTTATTTGGCTCTATCTATTGGAGCCATGACATTAAACCAAGTCTCCTAAAACTTCATTTTCTCTGGGGTGCTGAGCCCCAGCTACCTACCCACTGCCTTTGGGAGGATGGCAAAGACTCAGTGAAGATTTTGAGATGGAGAAGAAAGATGAATCCACCACTGGTCACAGCAGGTTTTCAGCTGTCTGTGTCACTGCGTGTTTTTGTAGTTTTGCCAGCTTCGCTCATTCCTAAGTGTACATCTCTTTCTGCTCTGCACCTGTGTATTATCTTATCATGTAACCATAGTGACTTCAGCTATGTCCAGCCAATGTTTTGGTTTTAAACAGTGTTGTGCGCATGCCTAAAAAAAGTTCTCACAATTACTACTGTACTTTGTTCTTCTGCCTGATGAGAGAATGTAGTCAGTCTAGGTCTTTTGTTTTTTCTCATTAAACAATTTTACTATAGAACATGTTTTGGATTTCTTTTCTTTGATATTGACCATGCAAATGAACCACGGTCCATCCACCTCTGGTCAGACTGTTAATTGTTCCGCGACATTTGGTCCCCGAGGATGGTTTATTTTTATTTTCAAGATTTATTGATAGGCAATTAGCCAGGCAGTTAGTCCGGCACTGAGGAGGCTGTGATTAATTGAAGGAGGCGGTGGTGAGACCCCTCCTCAAAAAGCCTGCCCTGGACCCGGCTGTTTTAAATAACTATCGTCCAGTCTCCAACCTTCGCTTTCTGGCGAAGGTTGTTGAGACCGTGGTGGTGCATCAGCTTCCTCAGTTCCCGGATGAAACTGATTATCTGGACCCGTACCAATCGGGTTTCAGGCCCGGGCACAGCACGGAGATGGCATTGGTCACGCTGGTGAATGATCTCTGGCGGGCTCGGGACAGGGGTTGCTCCTCTGTCCTAGTCCTATTAGATCTCTCAGCGGCTTTCGATACCATCGACCATGGTATCCTACTGCAGCATCTCAGGGGGCTGGGAGTGGGAGGCACCGTTTTACGGTGGTTCTCCTCCTATCTCCTGGGCCGCTCGCAGTTGGTGTTGACGGGAGGGCAGAAATCCACCCCGAGGCCTCTCGCTTGTGGAGTCCCTCAGGGGTCGGTTCTCTCACCCCTCCTGTTCAACATCTATATGAAGCCGTTGGGCGAGGTCATTCATGGTTTTGGGGTGGGGTATCATCAGTACGCTGATGATACCCAACTTTTTTTCTCCACCCCGAACCAACCCAGTGATGCCCTCGACGTGATGTCCCGTTGCCTGGAGGCGGTCTGGGTTTGAATGGGGAGAAACAGGCTTTGTCTCAATCCTGCCAAGACTGAGTGGTTGTGCATACCGGCATCTCAGACTAACCAATCTTTTCCATCGTTAACTATGGGGGGTGAGGTGTTACCCCCCCCCGTTGATAGGGCCCACAACTTGGGCGTCCTCCTGGATTCACAGCTCAGTTTGGAAGATCATATAGGAGCTGTGGCCAGGAAGGCTTTTGCCCAGGTTCACCTGGTGCACCAGTTACGGCCCTATCTGGACCGAGATGCCCTACGCACAGTCACTCATGTGCTCGTGACCTCCCGTTTAGACTACTGCAATGCTCTCTACATGGGGCTGCCCCTGAGGACCACTCAGAGGCTTCAACTGCTGCAGAATGCGGCCGCGCGAGTTGTGATGGGGGTTTCCCGATACTCCCATGTAACACCTCTACTCCGTGAGCTGCATTGGCTTCCAGTTGCCCTCCAGGTGAGATTCAAGGTGCTTGTGATGACCTATAAAGCCCTAAATGGCTTGGGTCCGGGATATCTGAGGGAACACCTGCTGCCAGCATCAAGTTCCCTTCGTCCAGTGCGCTCGCACAGGGAGGGTCTTCTCAGGGTGCTGCTGGTAAAAGATTGCCGGCGGATAACACCCAGGGGGAGGGCCTTCTCTGTGGGTGCGCCTGCCCTCTGGAACCAGCTGCCCGTGGAGCTCAGGACTGCCCCTGACCTGCGTTCATTCCGCCGGGACCTGAAGACTTGGCTCTTTGAGTTCTCTGGCCCAGGCTGAGAATTTTAACTGGGGTTCTATTTTCAGGGATAATTTAATCTTTTTAATAGTCTTTTAACTTTTGTATTTTGTATTGATGTGATTTTAAAATGCCCTGTAAACTGCCCTGAGTCCTTTGGGAAAGGGCGGTATATAAATCTAATAAAATAAATAAAATAAATAAAATTAATTGCTGCAAATATGCCAAGAAAAAGGAGAAAGAAGAAGGCCAGTTATCTGAGGCAGCCGTTTCACAGAGAGATCTCCCTTCAAGTTTACAGACTCCGTTGGCATCGGCTACACGTCTTGGAGAAGCAGCCTCTGAGCCAAGGTCAGTTTCACCATTTTCTGTTTCTATAGACTCTCAAGCTGATGCCCCAGCAGTAACCTCTGCTCATGGGAATCAGGCTGATTATGAGAGATTTGGTGCTAGACCTAAGGCTTCACTAGGGAAGGAGGTGAGCTATTATCCTCCAAGCCCTGAGCAAACTGTGCAGGAGAAGGCTTTGCAAAGTTATTATGAACAAATTGAAGTTTTTGAGAAAGAGCTGCAAAACGCAAAGTTGTGTGCAGCATGGTATAAAAAGCATGGGAGAGCCTCTGCTGGCATTCAGTTTTCAGAATCGGCCATTTTGCCTCCCTCTTCACAAGCAAAGCCACACCCACAAGGGATCGCCATTTTGCCTTCTTCCTCAAAGACAGAGGCACGCCCACAGTGGAATCTTTTTTTTATTTAAAAAGTTTTACAATACATTTTGACTTTAATCCCCCCTCCCCCACCCCCACCCCCACCCAACCCTCCCTATCCCTTCCCCCCATTCCCTCCTCCCCCCCCGACTTCCCAGAGCTAAATACAGGGTATAAAATCAAAAAACAAACATAAGCACCCCTATGTTATCAGCAATAAACTATTAATTCTATCTCCCTCTAGCTCATGTAAAATGAATACAAATAAAGTAAAAAAGAAAAAGAGAAAAACAGAAAAAGAGCTTTACTCAGAATAGATTTTCTTAATCCGAGTCCTTATTCATATTAATTTCAAAAAAAAGAAAGAAAAAAAAACTTTCACCTACTATTTACATTCTCCAACCTTTCTCTAATTTCTAAACAAATTCTCAGTTACGCGCCAAAAGCGCCTATCTATTAACCTAAATAATCTCCAACCAAACTAAACCATAATCAAAAATAATTCTTGCATGTATCACACCAAATGTCTCGCAGTTCCAAGTCATCCTTGAGTTCAAATAAAAAGAGTAAAAAAAAGGTTTAAGCAGTCTGTAAGACAACTTGTTGTTAATTAGGAGCTTGCATACCCATTCTTAGTTCAACACATACTTTTAGTCCATAACCCTAATATACTTTTCTAACAAGCAAATAACATCCATCTTAAATTGTGTTAAATATTAAAAAAAACTTTCTTTCTCCTCTATGATAAATTTAATCCATTAAGATTCTAATTTAAAAATTTAATCAGCAATCTTAACGCCCCAAAGCTTTTGGAGCACGTCTGTCATGACCCCCAAAACTTCTTTGGACTGCGCCCCTCCCACATCTTCACTGTAAGTACACTTTGGAGATTCCATAACTATCTGCTGGTCTTGCTCTTGCTCTCGTCTCGCTCTTCTTAGGGCGGCACGCGTCATCCTCTGGCCTCCTGCAACATCCGATGAAACTGTATCTTGATCCCCTCCAACACCATTGTCCTCTATCTGTCTGTCTGCAACATCTTGAAGCTTTCCCTCGCCGTATCCCTTTACAGCTTCCAAAAATGATAGGGGGGTTGCTTTTAACACATTGCTATAAAAATCACGTGCCTGGGCCACAGTAACCAGACGATGTCTTTTACCTTCATGCATCACCACCAGTCCAACTGGAATCTCCCATCTAAACTTAATATCACATTTCTTAAGTTCCTGTACTAAAAATGCAAAATCTTTCCTTCTCCTTAAAATCTTCGGAGGAATCTCTTTTAAAACCAAGACTTCTTGCTCAGCCACTACCAGTTTAGTATCATAAGCAGCTTGAATGACTTCATCTCTAATTACTCTCTTTGTAAAATAGACCACCACATCTCTGGGTAACTTCCTTTGTCTTGCAATCCATGAATTTACACAAAAAATTTTGTCCATATTTCCCTCAATTTCAGATGCTGGCTGGCCCAATACCCCTTCCAGAGCCTCAGAAATCAGCTGCTTTAAATCTTCTTTACAGTTCTCCTTTAAACCCCTGATTCTAATAGCATACTGCATCTGATGATACTGAGCAAGGCTCAATTCTCCGTCCATTTTATCCCTTATATTTTCATTTTCTAATACCTTTGCTTCTAATATAGAGTTCTTTTGACTGAGATCCTTCACTTTTACATCCAGCTGTTGCACACATTCAGCTACAGATTCAATCATAGACAACATGTCCACCCTCTTTGCTCTAAACTTCTCTTCCATCTTCTTCTCCAATTTCTCCATTTTCTCCTCCATTTTCTCCTCCAACTTTTTCAACTTTTCATCCATCATGTCAGACATCAATTGTGAATGCTTTCCAAGAGCATCTTGTAAATCCTTAAGCGTCAATGCCGGAGGAGGTGCAGGAGGAAGCAAAGCTTGCAATGAGGTCTGTTGCACCAGGGAAGACCCCGCACTCCGAAGAGCTTTAGAAGTTTTAGCCGCCATCTTCCCCCACTTTCACTTATTGCGCACTTTCACTTTAAAGCTATAAAATCCATTGAGCTAGAGAGTAAAGATAAGAGTCCACATCACCTTGACCTCCTGTACCGCTCTGCCTGCATCTTGATAATCAAAAGTATTTCCTTTTGGCAGGGGTGGTTGCTAACGCCTGGCTCTGCTCCATAAATCCCGGAGCAGGGGCGCTGCGCAGCTCGGAGCAACCCAGGCTTCGGGGGGGCTCAATCCTTCAGCCGCCCAAACTCTCAGCTCAGGCGGCCCCGGAGAGCTCAACCCCTACCTGGGGCCTCACCCCCTCCTCTTCTCCCGAGGAGGGGGCTTCAAATCCATCTAAACAGCTGATCGACGCTGTTTACGATGGAAAAACACAGCTGCGGAGCGGACAGCCCGAAGGCGGCTGTCTTCGGCGCCGCGTCGCCACCGGAAGTCCGCCCACAGTGGAATCTTGTGTCAGACGAACGGGAGCCTGACTGCCTTCTGTGTCAAATGACACGTGAGGATACAATGGTGCCTGAATCTAATGTTATAGCACCATCTGCTGGTGAATCTGTTTTACAAGATGCATTTCAAAGAATGCAGAATGCATTTTCACAGATGTCCCTTCAGCAGGCATCACTCCAAGCTGCCACACCTCCTCATTCATTGGGAGCTTCAGCTAGATTGCCTATTAAGCCTGCTACTATTAAAGTTCCTGCCTCAGATGGAGCACAGCAGCCTTCACCCCAAGTGCAGCCTCCACTGGTTCCTCAAATACAAAGGCCAGTGCTAACTGCAGGCCAACTTAATGTAGCAGCTCAAGCGCCAGCACCTTCTGCTGGCCAGGGTGGCATTGCAGCTCAAGTACAGCCACCCCCAGCACCAGTACCTGTAGCAGCTTCGATGCAACTGCCGCAGGCCCTGGCACAGGCACCACTGGTGCCCCCTGCTGGTTATGTCTGGATGGCACAGCCTGCACAACCAGCGCCTCCTGCAGGCCAAGTCCCAATTGCACAACCTGCACAGCCAGTACCCCAATTGCATGTTCCTCAACAAGCACCCTCTATTGTACCACTGGCTGGTGATTCAAAACTGAAGCGGTCAGGACAGAATTACAGGGCATGGGTCAGTGAAGTTGGACTTTTGCTTCGTAGAGAAGGTACCCATGTGATGGTGTTTAATCCTCCTGCCCAGCCATGGCCTCCTGACATAAGGGACTTGAATAATAAAGCATGCACAATGTTATTGGTGTCCATGGACACTGAATTGCAGCTCACTTTTTCACAAGATGCAACTGCCCAACAAATTTGGGCTCAATTAGAAGCATGTTACCGGCCTACGTCCATTGAGTCTACATGTTTGATTTTGTCCGAGTTCCATGGTTCTAGATTAAAACCTGGTGAGCATATCGGAGAACACTTAACTAAAATGAAAGGAATAAGAAAAGAACTGGGTGAAAAAGGCTATCCTATAGATGACTTTCAAATGATCAGCATTATCATTAACTCTTTGAATTATGAATGGAAAGACGCTATTTCTAAGATTAATCAAGTGCCTATTGCTCAACGCACAGTGGATCATGTATGCAGACTTTTAACCGAAGAAGAGGCACTTAAGCAAGCCGCACCACATTTAAGGGAACCACCTGCATCGAAGGCTCCAGTGAGGCATCCCTTCCATGGAAGAGCCTACTTCCCAAGGATGCCAAGATGCTACATCTGCAATCGTGTGGGACATGCCACCCGGGATTGTCCCCAACGGTTTCCAGCGCCCGTAATGTACCAGCCCAGAGGAACAGATTCCAGAGAAGGCAGAGGTAGAGGCAGATGACAAGGTCATGGTCGTGGTCCCAGGCGTGATCCTCAAGCTCCACTTACCACATTGGTTGTAACCAACGATCCACAGCCTCAACCAGAGTACGACAGACGCCTACTTTGGACTTTGGACAGCGGAGCAGCATTACATGTTACCTACAGAAAAGAGCTTTACACAGAGATGCACGAGCCTGAACCTGAACTTTGTGAACTTTACTCTTTTTCAAATCATCCTGTTCAGGTCATGGGAAAAGGAACTGTCTATATTGAAGAGCTCGGTGCATTCATTCCTGATGTTTACTACGTACCATCAGCTAATAGTAGTTTGCTTAGTCAGAGTCACTTGTCTAGGGTGTCAAAATTCCAGGTCCATCATCTCGGAAAAGCAAGTTATGTAGTTAAAGATGGAGATATTGTTGCTGAAACAATGTTGATTGGTGGTGTTTATTATATAAAACCAAAGTCTAAGCCGCAAGAGCAGGCAAGTATACAAGCTCCAAAAAGGGAGAGCACAGGCCCAGTGAGAGATGTCCCAGAGAGAGATCCTGCTGCTACTCCAAAGGCTCCTAAAGCCAATAAAAGGACAAATAAGACACAGGTTGCTCACAGCAAGCCTGAGGTTCCTAATAAAAATGCTAATGTTGAGAATTCACTAACAGGTAAACCTTTGCATTACAGGTGTATCCATAAGTGGCATAGAAGATTGGGTCATGCCAGTTTCCGTGTTCTGAAGAAGATGCCAGAGTTCGCTAGAGGTTTGTATCTAAAGGGGTGTAAGGTGTTCTTGGACTGTGCTGTCTGCAAGAAAGCCAAATCTAAAGCAGCAGCAATTCCAAAACGCGCTACACGCCTGTCAACACACATTTTTGATTTGGTACACACTGACATAGTGGGTCCTTTTGCACCAACAATTGGTGGTAAAAGATATTTCTTGACAATTGTTGATAATTATTCTAGATATGGATATGTACTTCCTATGAGAGAAAAATCTGAGACCTTTCAGATCTTTAAAGACTTTGCCAATCTTGTCTATACCCAATTCGAAGTCAGCATTGCCAGAATTCAGAGTGATCGTGGTGCTGAATTCATGTCTCAGCGTTTCCAGGACTGGATGCGTAAGAATGGGATACTACACCAGACCTCAGCTCCTTACACTCTGGCTCAGAATGGAGTGGCAGAATGCAGAAATGGAGTTCTGCAAACCATGATGCGTTGCCTTCTTGAAGATGCTAACCTCAGTCTCCCATACTGGGGTGAAGCTATCAAATATGCTAACCATATCATCAACCGCACTTGGAGTAGTGTGATAAATCAGACCCCTTATTTCATGTTATATGGACACAAGCCTGACCTCTCACATCTCCTTATTTTTGGTTCCTATGCTATGGTCAATATTCCTTTAGCCCAAAGAAAGAAAGGGGGTCCTGCAGCAAAACGGATGAGATTTATGGGCATTGATGATAATTCAAAATGGAGCAAATACATGGACTCTCATCATGTCGTAGTCATTTCACAATCTGCTGATTTTGAGGAAGATGCTGACTGGTCCAGGATTCATTAAAAGAGCCTTGGTGGAGCAGTGGGCTAATGCCTCCTTAAGTAACACCAGCTGCCTGCAATTAGTGCAGGTTCGCATCCCACCAGGCTCAAGGTTGACTCAGCCTTCCATCCTTCCGAGGTAGGTAAAATGAGGACCCAGATTGTTGGGGGCAATTAAGCTGACTTTGTAATAATGCCGCTTGGGGTGTGTGTGAAAACCCTAATAAGCAGGCATATACATAGAATGAAGGCTACTGCTAAGCTTGTAAGCCGCCCTGAGTCTTCGGAGAAGGGCGGGATATAAATGAAATTAAAATAAAAAATAAATAAATAAAAAAAACATTCTAACGTTCCTGGAGTTTATTTTCATAGAGATGATGCTGCTGATGCCACGCAGCCTGATGGTCGAGATGCACAGGCGAATGTTCCTTCCACGAGTTCTTCTCAACCCATTGTTCCATCTTCGCAAGCTGCCAATGCTGCTGGTGACGATGACGAAGACGAGGACGAAATGGAAGAAGAATGGACAGTTGGTCCGAGACGTTCCAAGAGGACAACAAAGGCAATTCCTCCAAAACGGTATTCGTGGCAAGTAACGAAAGCACTTTTACCTTTGATTTGTAATGTTACACTTCCTCCTGAGACGTTCACACAAATCAAACATCTTCCTGAAGCAGAGCAAGATAAATGGTTTGAGGCAATGCAGGCTGAAATGGACAGTCTAAAGAAACTTCAGGTGTTTACGCCTGCAAGCCCTCCAGCAAACAATAAAGTTATTGGCACTCGATGGGTCTACAGAATTAAAAAGAAGCCAAATGGTGAGTCGTTGTACAAGGCCAGACTTGTAGCCCAGGGTTTCGCTCAACGTTATCCTGAGGACTATACAAATACCTATTCACCCACAGTGAGGACGGAGAGTGTGAAAATCGCCTTAGCCACTGCAACTATCCTTGGTCTAGAAGTTTTCCAGTTTGATGTTGAAACAGCTTATCTACATGCTGATCTTGATGAAGAGATTTATGTCAAAGGTCCTCCAGGTTTCCGACAGCAAGAAGGGGATACTTGGTTTCTACACAAAAGTCTTTATGGTCTGAAACAGTCTGGTTTAATGTGGTACTTATGTCTTTCTGACAAACTAAATTCAATGGGCCGAAACAGATGAATGCGTGTTTACAAAAAGATCTGATAATAGGTATGAGATAATTCTTGTTTATGTTGATGATATTGTTTATATTGGTCCAAATAAGCAGATGAGTGAATGTTTTGCTAACGCTTTACAACAGTTTTTCACATTGAGGTCTTTAGGACATATTAATACTTATTTAGGTGTTCAAGTTACCAAAACTCAGAAGGGGTTCAGTCTTACACAGGAAGATAAGATTGAACAACTATTGCATCACTGCAACATGAAGGATGCTAAACCTGTGAGTATACCCATGCAAGCCGACTTTCACAACTTGACACATGAACCGAGTCCTGAGTTCGAGGATCAAACACTTTATCGCTCAGTCATTGGGTCACTGCTATATGTTAGTAGTTGGACTAGACCTGACATTGCACTTAGTGTTAATCTATCACGACACGTAGGCAAGGCAAAACAGTTTCATTGGACATGTGTTAAGAAATTATTGAGATATCTAAAACACACAAAAGACATGAAGTTATTGTTAGAACCCACATATACTGACTATGCAGAGTTATGTTGTTATGCAGATTCAGATTGGGCAAGTGATAAGAAATCACGTAAAAGCACTTCAGGTTATATGATGTTTCTAAATGGATGTCCTGTTTACTGGCATGTGCGTAAACAGAATTTTGTTTCTTGTTCCTCTACAGAAGCTGAGTATGCTTGTGTTTCAGATGCATGTAATTCTCTAACGTGGTTTGATGCCTTAGTCACAGATATCTGGACACCTCCAATTCGACCGATCACTGTGATGGAAGACAACGAATCTGTGGTTTACATATCTGAGAATCGCTTTACAGGTTCCAGGTCTAGACACATTGACATCCGTTACCAAAATATAAGACAAGCAGTTAAACAAGGTTTTGTCAAATTGCAGTATGTGTCTACACATGACCAAATTGCTGATATGCTGAACAAGCCACTTCCTACAGCCCAATACGAGTATCTGCGCAAGAAGATGTGCCTTCTGATTTTCTGCTTCACTGACAAAAGAAGGGGATGTCACTGCGTGTTTTTGTAGTTTTGCCAGCTTCGCTCATTCCTAAGTGTACATCTCTTTCTGCTCTGCACCTGTGTATTATCTTATCATGTAACCATAGTGACTCCAGCTATGTCCAGCCAATGTTTTGGTTTTAAACAGTGTTGTGCGCATGCCTAAAAAAAGTTCTCACAGTTACTACCGTACTTTGTTCTTCTTCCTGATGAGAGAATGTAGTCAGTCTAGGTCTTTTGTTTTTCTCATTAAACAATTTTACTATAGAACATGTTTTGGATTTCTTTTCTTTGATATTGACCGTGCAAATGAACCACGGTCCATCCACCTCTGGTCAGACTGTTAATTGTTCCGCGACAGTCTGAGTGCAGGCAGCTGCTCCAGCTACCAAAGAAGTGCTAGTAGTGGGGGCTTGGCCGAAGACCCAGGTAATCCAACCTGGGAAGTTGATACCTCAAGAGGGAACTACACTCCTGGTGGACCTCTGTCAGTGAAGGCAGCCCCTCAATGCAGAAGCACCTCTAAGACTGCTAAAGAGGAACTCTTATTGATTCCATCACATGGTCCTTCATTTGCAGTGCAAAAGAAGGGGAAGGGATCAACTGGATGAAACAACTCTGCAGAGTGAAAGTACCAGATGGCAGTCCACAGCCCCTCAGTTGAACAGCTGAAGGAGAAATTAAATGACTTGAAGTCAAAGAGGTGGTTCCTACCATACAGTGCATGTGCTCAATGGGGGGGGGGGCAGGCAAAAACCTACCCATTGCTTCCACCACCTCGCTGGAGTCCCAGTCCCATTACGGACACCTGTGCTGCATCTCCCACCCCTCAGTCAGCAGCAATGTCAAGCCATGGATCCCAGCCAAGCCCTCTGCAGAAGCAGCAGCATGGGAGCCCAGGGGTCCAGCAGAGGGGATTCCAGAGAGTGGTGTGGCTGTGGCCCCAGGACCAATAAGCTGCTCCACAATCAGTATACTTGGCACCATAGCCTATGAAACCATCTTCCATCTATCCCATGTTCAATGGCGATCCTGAGAAGCTGCCTTTCTTCTTAAATCAAGTGTGGGCCCACTTCAATCGATACACTTGTGTGTACCTCAATGATGCCATGATAGTGAACACAGTGGTGGCCAACTTAGAGGGAAAAGCAGCTGAGTGGGTGACCAACCTTCATGATGAGGGGGCTCCTAAGTTACTGGATGTGAACTTATTCATGGAACAATTGGCACAATTTGAGAATGAATTCTAAGCTCTTCAGATGGAAAAGGAGACCCACTGTTTGAAGCAAAGAGGCCACCCAGCAAAAGGATATGTTTGAGAGTTCCAGAGGGTTGCTGGTTGGTTACGACAGTGGCCAGAGCTATCACTGATCCATTACTTCAAGGAAGGGCTGGACCGTGACCTACTCCAAATGTGCATACCAAGGGATTCCTAATCAACTATGAGATTGGTACAGTATGGCAGTACCCTGGAGATTGAGTTAGATTGAGATAAGAAAACAGCTACTGCTGAATCAAAGCTGAGGCGAGATCTGGAGAAGTGCCTATTTGGTCAATGCCCCCAGACTACCTCAGCATCCAGTGTTCCTCAAGCACATGCCAGAGTTCCCATCAAGTGTTTCAGGTATGGGCAGCAAGGTCACTATACTGTTGAGTGCCTAGCTTCTGCGCACCAAGTCAAGAGTGCACCTACTTTGACCACCAAGCCAAGGAAAACTCCATGAGCAGGATGAGAGAAATCAAATTGGGCCTGTCAGGAGCAAGCCGTCCAGATCTCCTCTCCTACCCAGGGAGAAGCAAGAGCTCCGCCTGAACATCTACCGATGCCGGCAACTCATGATAGCGATGAGGAAGGCAATGACAATCTGATGGTAAGTTGAGCCATTCTATACTTTGCTATTCCTGCCAAGATTACAGTACCAAAATCAGGGCCCCAAGCAGACTTGAATGTTCTAATAGATTCGGGTTGCACTAGGTGCCTAACCAACCTCCCCACAATACTTAAGCTGGGGATTTGTACCAAACTGTTGCCCCTATCCATGAAGTTTGAACAGACAGATGGGTCTCTTATCAGAGGTTCCCCTGCAATGCACCTGACAGAGCCAGTGTGCTTGGAAATGGGACAGCACTGGGAAATCATCCATTTGGTGGTGATCTCAAAAAAAGACAGAGACTGTAATTTTAGGCATGGCTTGGCTCAATAAGTGGCATCCCACCATTGGGTGTGAGAATGGTGTAAGAACTTTGAGATTAGTGACGGGACCCTTTCCACCCACTGAGACCAGTCAGATAAAGGGTACTGCTGCATTTGGGGCCCAGGGGGAACCTCTCTAGATGTTAAAAGCTGCTGTAGAGCAAATACCAGAGATCCAACTTATTCCCAGTGAATATTGTGATTTGGTGGGAGCCTTTAAGCAAAAAGGAATGTGACACACTTCTGCCTCACTGAGCCATCAACTTCACAATTGAAATCCTACCTGGTGCCAAACTCTCAAAGCTCAGGGTGTACTCTATGACACCCAAGGAGATGAAGGAACTAAGAGAATATATTGACAAGAACCTGGCCAGAGGGTTTATCCAGTCTGCAAAATTGTGCATGACTGCCCCGGTGTTATTTAAAAAAGAAAGAAAGAAAGATGGTCTTTGAGATTGTGTGGACTTTGAACTTCCGGCAGCGCTGCCGCTTCGAATGGCGGCGTTCTGAAGCCGCCCGATCCTGGGAAGCGTCAAAACGCCCGGAGGCAGCAAAATCAGCTGTTCCGCGGCACTGGAGCTTCTTCTTCGGGAGAAGAGGGAGAGGCGAGCCTGCCTGGATAGAGGTAGAGCCCCCATACGATCCTCCCAATTAGCTTGGGGGATAAAAGGGTGAGCTCCCTCGGAGCCCAGGCTTTCTCCGCTCCCAGGACGTCTTCGCTCCAAAAGGAGTGGAACAAGACGCGACAACTGCACCTGCTGCTTAGAGGGGACTGTGAGTATTTTGAAAAGCAGGCAGAGCAAAGCAGGAAGATCTGGATTTTTAACTGGTTCTTAACTTTAACTCAGTTTCATTATCTTCTTCAAGCTTCAAGTGTGAAATGGAGTGAAAATGGTGCTGGAGTGTTTCTCTCCTGTGTGAAGTAACTGTGTTTGAAAAGTGTTATATTTTGCTACAAAGCAAGAGGTACAATTCGCAATTGACTCTATTCAGTATTGGATTTTGTGTATTTGATTTTGTGTATTTGAAAGCCTGTTCCCTATTCTTCTTATTGAAAGTTAAGAACTCTGGGAGAATTGTTACTTTTTTTTTTCCTTTTCTTCCTGAACTTTGATTCTGCTGGGTGACAGAGGAAATTGAAACTTAAGAGATCGCTGTGAAACGTGGGGGAGGGCCCCCGCTTTCTAAGAACGCTATCTCCTCACCTATGCCACAAACTGCAGGGCAGACTTCGATGAAACCTACAGTACAACCACCCTCTCCCCCACCTCCTGCATTTACACTGACAGACATCCAGCAAGTTGTGATGCAGTCAACGCAAGTTCTGCAACAAGAAATAAAGAATCAAAACAACCAGATGAGGGAAGATATAGTGCTTGCACTCCAGGGTTTAGCTACACATATAGAACGCCTGGATGCTCGGGTGGATTCAGTTATGGAGTATGTGGAGAACTTGGAAAATAAAATTACTGATGCTGAGCAGAAGGTTGATAGAGCAGAGGCCAAGATTGACAGAACAGGGGATGAGGTCACTATATTAGAGTATAAGAGCATGGAGTTTGCTTTGCGTATTAGAGGCCTCAAAGAGAATCCTAAAGAAAATCTGGAATGGGAAATAGCACAAGCAGTGGCTCCTGTTTTGAAATGGGAACCTGAAGAATTACTTAAGGAAATGGATAAGATATTTAGAGTTAACTCCTGGATTGCTAGGCAAAAAAGTCTACCTAGAGATGTAGTGATCTATTTTTCCAGGAGATCAACTAGAAATTCTATTATCCAGGCCTTTTATCGGGAAAAATTCCAGATTGCAGGCCAAGATATTATGATCTTAAAGGAGATACCTTCAAAAATTCTTGGAAAGAGGAAAGACTTTGCCTTTTTGTCTGATGAGCTTAAGAAGCGACAAGTCCAGTTCAGATGGGAAATTCCTATTGGAATTGTGGTAAATTATGCAGGGACCAGATACAGACTGGATACAATCTTAAAAGCAAAAGATTTCTACACTAAGGTCCTGAAAGCAGGTTTACCACCATCTCCCCGAATTAAGAGAACAGAAGCTAGACAAGATGATAAACAATTGAGTGAAGAGGCAATGTTACTGCCCCCTGAGGAGATCCAGAAACTGGAGGCCATAGAGCAGAATTTGATATTAAAGGAAGACCCAAAAAAACAGAGGATGACAAGAGCTGCACATAAGCGTATGGAAAAGGAACAAAAACAGAAGTCTGCAACTGGTTCAGCTACGCAAGATGCGACTGTTTTAGAGCCCGTGGGAGGAGCACGTCCTAAGAGAGCAACAGCTGATCTTCAGGCCATGTTCCAAAGGCTCATGGTCACCAGAGATGGTGAAGTTCCTGACATGGAATGTTAACGGGCTAAATTCACCACAGAAAAGAAAGAAAGTATTTTTTTATTTGAAACAACATAAAAATGACGTTGTTTGTTTACAAGAGACACATATTGCATTAAGAGATCAAAAATATTTGACTAATAGACACAAATCTTTTTCCAGGATTGACTTCATTTTGATTACTACTGACCTTTCCTCCTCGGTTAAGAATGTTAAGATTTTCCGTAGGACAATGTCTGACCATAGTCCTGTTTGGCTGGAGCTCTTTACTGAAGACACTAGTAGGAGATCCTGGAGGCTGAATGAGAACTTATTTACAAATGACTTGTTCTTGCAGAAATGTAGAGAACATATGAAAGAATTTTTTGTCACGAATATGCATAAAAGTACTTCGATGGAAATGGTTTGGGATGCTAGTAAGGCCTATATGAGAGGGGTTTTGATTTATATGAATAATGCTTATAGGCGTAAGCAAGTGCAAAAACGTTTAGATATCGAGGAAGAGATTAAAACTAAAGAGAAAAAGTTTATTTTGAATCCATTGGATAATAATTTAAAGATCTCAATACATTTATTGAAAGAACAATTTAATATGCTATTGGCTGATCAAGTAGCAACTAATTTGCGTTATGCCAAACACAATACTTTCTGTAACGCCAACAAGCCTGGTAGATGGCTGGCTTATCAATTAAGGAAGAAACAGAAATTACGTACTATAGACAAAATAGAATATAAAGGAAAAGAAGTCTACCAACAAAATTTGATTAAGAGGAGTTTCCTAGATTTTTACTCGAAATTATATTCTAAAGAGAATATACAAGCTCTAGATATAGATAAGTATCTACAGGGAGCTCATTTTCCAAGACTTTCACAAGAACAACAACTTGAGATGAATTGCCCAATTACATCAGAAGAAATTTCTTTAGCTATTAAACAGTTGAAATTGGGCAAAACTCCAGGAACAGATGGATTAACAGCAATTTATTATAAAAAGTTGCTGCCTGAAATGATTGAACCCTTAAAGATTTTGTTTAATGAAATTCAGACTGGAGGCGCAGTTCCTCCATCATGGAGGACAGCTTTTGTATCGTTGATCCCAAAGGAGGATCAAGATCTTACCCAACCTAAAAATTATAGACCTATATCGCTCTTAAATACAGATTATAAGATCTTTGCTAAAGTATTGGCTAATAGATTAATGCAAGTTTTGAAACAAATGATTCATAGTGACCAATAGAGATTTATATCTGGGAGGTATATGAAAAATAATGTAAGACAAATTGTTAACTTGCTTGAATATTTGGATAAGAACAACCAAGTCTCCGCAGCACTGATATTTTTGGATGCAGAGAAAGCCTTTGACCAATTGAATTGGCAGTTTTTATTAAGAGTTGTTGAGGAGATGAATTTTGGAGAAGGTTTTCTACATGCTATTAAAGCTATATATCAACAACAAACTGCACAAATTATAGTTAATGGGGGACTAACAGAGACTTTTAGAATTGAAAAAGGTACAAGACAGGGCTGCCCCCTATCACCATTATTGTTTGTTTTAACATTAGAGATTTTACTAATTAAAATTCGAGAGTCCTCTTTGATAAAGGGAATTAAAATAAAACAGAATGATTATAGACTGAGAGCTTTTGCTGATGACTTGGTTGTGACAGTATCCCAACCGCTACAGTCGGTTGTAGACTTGATGGAAATTATAACTCAGTATGGTAAGGTTTCTGGGTTTAAGGTGAACAGTAATAAAACTAAGATATTATCCAAGAATTTATCTACGAGTGAAAGGGATATGTTATCTAACTTAACAGGTTTTGAAATAGTGAAGAAGGTTAAATATCTAGGAGTGCATATTGCAGCCTCAAATGTAAAATTGTATAAGAATAATTATGAAACACTATGGTTGAAGGTACAAAGGGACTTAAATAATTGGAAAAAATAACAATTATCACTACTGGGAAGAATTGCAGTTGTTAAAATGAATGTTCTACCAAAGTTCCTCTTTCTGTTTCAGATGATACCTATACTGAAAAAGGATGCCAACCTTGATCAATGGCAGAAGGGTATTAACAAATTTATCTGGGCGGGGAAAAAACCAAGAGTTAAATTCAAGATTTTACAGGATGCCAGGGAAAGAGGGGGACTCAAGGCGCCGAATTTGAAATTGTACTATGATGCGGCTGCTTTGACCTGGGTTAGTGATTGGCTTAATTTAACTAACAAGAGAATACTTCATCTTGAGGGATGGGATTTGGTATATGGATGGCATGCATACTTGCTTTATGATAAGCAAGTATGCATTGCTTTCCCCGCAATTGTTCTTACTGGGTATTGTTGTAAATTGTGATGTCAAAGAGACTAATCTGATGTTGAATATGATAACGGCAGCACGGTTACTGGTGGGACAATATTGGAAGAAGGACAATCTGCCCACGGTAGAAGAATGGGTGTTTAAAGTTCCTAATCTTGCAGAAATGTCCAAGATTTCTGCTTATTTAAAGGATCACTCACAGGAGAGATATATTTCAGTTTGGAGGAGATGGATAAATTATATTGAAAACAAATATGGGACCAAAAAGTTCCATTTAGCTTATGAGTAGAATTTAGTGGGATATTGTTATTGTTAGTAGTTATGCTAAGAGAGAGTTAAAGCGCAATACGAATTTGGTTGATTGTATATTGTGTAAATTTTTATTTAGAATATGATTGTTGTAACTATAATCCTGTATTTAGCTCTGGGAAGTGGGGGGGGGAAGTGGGGGGGTTGGGGTGGGAGGGATTTGGGGATATATTGTAAAATATTGTAAAACTCTTTAATAAAAAAAAAGAGATTGTGTGGACTTTAAAGGGTAAAATGCTGTCAGCATGGAAAATATGTAAGTTTAAGTTTAAGTTTATTAATATTTCTATACCGCCCTTCTCCCGAAGGACTCAGGGCGGTGTACAGGGCAAGAGTAAAACATAAAGTTACAAAAATTAAAAAGTTATTAAATACATGCCCATAAAAAACAATAAATACATTAATAAAACCCCCAATAAAATGATAATAAAAACCCCAGCAATCCCACCCTCAGGCCAGGCCGGCTTGTTCGAACAGGTATGTTTTCAGATCGCGGCGAAAGGAGCGAAGATCCGGCGCCGTCCGGAGCTCAACCGGTAACTGGTTCCATAGCTCCGGAGCGCCCACAGAGAAAGATCTCCCCCTGGGGGCCACCAGTCTACATTCTCTGACCGGTGGCACCCTGAGGAGTCCCTCTCTGTGGGAACGCACAGGGCGAAGGGAAGTTGACGCCGGCAGCAGGTGTTCCCTAAGGTACTCCGGCCCCCTGCCATGTAGGGCTTTAAATACCATAACTAGTACCTTGAATCTCACCCGGAAGACAACTGGCAGCCAATGCAGCTCACGGAGCAGAGGTGTGACATGGGAGTATTGGGAAACTCCCAACACAACTCTCGCGGCTGCATTCTGTGCCAGTTGGAGCTTCCGGGTGGTCCTCAAGGGCAGCCCCATGTAGAGAGCGTTGCAGTAGTCTAGTCGTGAGGTCACGAGCGCGTGAGTGACCGTGCATAGATCATCCCGGCTTAGATAGGGCCGCAACTGGCGCACCAGGCGAACCTGGGCGAAAGCCCCCCTAGTCACAGCTCCTATATGGTCTTCCAGGGTGAGCCGTGAATCTAGGAGGACTCCCAAGTTGCGAGCCCTATCTACGGGGGGTAATAATTCGCCCCCCATAACGAGAGGTGGAATGTCCGAATAAACCCGGGATGAAGGTATGCAAAGCCACTCGGTCTTGTCGGGGTTGAGTTGAAGTCTGTTCCTCCCCATCCAGACCCGAACCGCCTCCAGGCAACGGGACATCACGGTGAGGGCATCACTGGGGTGGTTTGGGGTCGAAAAGAAAAGCTGGGTATCATCAGCATACTGATGATACCCAACTCCAAAACCACGAATGATCTCACCCAGCGGTTTCATATAGATGTTGAACAGGAGAGGCGAGAGGACCGACCCCTGAGGAACTCCACAAATGAGAGACCTCGCGGTCGACCTCTGCCCTCCTGCCAACACCGACTGCGAGCGTCCCCGGAGATAGGAGGAGAACCACTGCAAAACTGTGCCTCCCACTCCCAACCCTCGGAGACGCCGCAGCAAGATACCATGGTCGATGGTATCGAAAGCCGCTGAGAGGTCTAATAGGACCAGAACAGAGGAATGCCCCCTGTCCCGAGCCCTCCAGAGATCATTCACCAGCGCGACCAATGCCGTCTCCGTGCTTTACCCGGGCCTGAAGCCCGATTGGCACGGGTCTAGATAATCCGCTTCATCCAGGACCAGAGGGAGCTGATGTGCCACCACACTCTCAACAACCTTCGCAAGAAAGCGAAGGTTGGAGACAGGACGAAAGTTGTTCAATATAGCTGGGTCCAAGGCAGGCTTCTTGAGGAGAGGCCTCACCACCGCCTCTTTCAAGACAGCGGGGAAGCTACCCTCACTCAAAGAGGCCGATATAACTGCCTGGAACCAGCTACGTGTCCTCTCCCGGGCTGCATAAACCAGCCAGGAAGGGCACGGGTCCAATAAACATGTGGTGGTGCTCAGCCTCCCCATGATCCTGTCCACTTCCTCCGGAGTCACAGAATCAAACTCCTCCCAGGTGATATCGACAAGACCACCCGTGTCCTGCTCGACAGACTCTGCCCAGTCAGAGTCCAGACCGGTCCGAATCCGAGCGATTTTGTCCGACAGATGCTGGTTAAACTCCTCGGCACGACCCTGCAAGGGATCCTCCCTCACCTCCTGATTCAGGAGGGAGCGAGTCACCCTAAACAGGGCGGCCGGGTGATTATCTGCGGACGCGATAAGGGCGGCGAAGTGGTTAGACCTCGCCTCCCTCATCGCAGCGAGATAAGACCTAGTATAGGTTCTTAGTCGCAATCGATCGGATTCGGATCGGCTGGATCTCCAACCGCTCTCTAGGCCCTGTCTCCGACGCTTCATCTCCCGGAGCTCCACGGAGAACCATGGGGCTCGACGGGATCTGCACCGGGTCAGGGGCCGCAGGGGTACAACTCGGTCAAGAGCCTCAGTGGCTGCCCTTTCCCAGGCTTCCACTAAGGTATCTGCCGAGCTGTGAGCAAGGGAGGCAGGTGGGGACCCCAGCGCCGCCTGGAACCACTGGGGATCCATTAAGCGTCTGGGGCGGTACCATTTAATAGGTTCCACACACCCACGGCGGGGGGTGGCAAAACGGAAGACCAGCCGCAGGAGATGATGATCGGTCCATGACAGGGGCATAACAATTGGGGAGCCCCCACCAAGATCATCTAACCACCGTCCAGATAAAAAAACTAAGTCAAGGGTGTGGCCTCCCTCATGAGTCGGTCCCAAAATTACTTGCGTCAGGTCCATGGCCGTCATGGAAGCCATGAACTCCCGAGCCAACTCGGATGATCCTCCCAGAGATGGTAGATTGAAGTCCCCCAAAACTATAAGTTTCGGGAACTCAATCACCAACCCAGAGAGGACATCGAGAAGCTCAGGCAGGGCTGCTGCTGCATGACTAGGCGAAAGGTACACCAGCAGCAAGCCCAACTGCGCACCAGGGCCGCATCTCAAAAAGAGAGACTCACACCCGACTATCTGGGGAACGGTGGCCTCCCGTGGACACAAGGTCTCCCTCATAACAACAGCCACTCCCCCACCCCTACCCTGAGCCCGAGGCCGGTGCAGCACCCGGAAACCTGGTGGGCAAAGATCAACCAGAGGAATGCCGCCCTCTGGGCCCAACCAAGTCTCCGTGATGCAAGCCAGGTCCGCCTGCTCACCCTCGACCAAGTCACGGACGAGAGGAGCTTTGTTAACGACCGACCTGGCATTCAAGTACACCAGCCGGAGCTCAGGAGGCTGCACATCCTCACTCCCGGGACCTCGGGGCGGAACCAGAGGGTCGGAGTGCCTCACCGAGGGACTTTCAACTGTTTTTCATCCAAGTACAAATGGATCATCAGAACATGCGAATATAATGGTAGAACAATGCTTCAGATGCTACGTTAATTACAACAGACTAGCTGAGCGGACCTCCTACCTTTTGCCAAAGTGGCATATAAAAATACAGTACACAGTAGCACTGGATTTACTCCATTTAAAATAGCTACTGGTCAGGATTTTGTTCTGATGCCCGAATACCCCCAGGAGCATCCCACTTTGCAAAACCTTGATCAGTGGGTGACCTCTTTGCAGAATGTTTGGGCAAACATTAAAAAAAGCTAAGACTTATAAAGAGTCGCTAAGACTTATAAAGAGCAAACTGATAAGAATCTCCCCAGAGGCTATTTCATGTGGGAGAGAAGATTCTTCTCTGTACTAAATAACTAAGACTAAAATTGCCTAGCAAAAAAATTGGGACCTAAGTTTCTCAGTCCTTTCCCTATAGTCAGAATCATAAATCTTGTCACAGTTGAAATTAAAGCTGCCATGGCTTTTACGGAAAGTTCACCCCATTTTCCATTGTACTTTGTTAAAGCCAGTCACAGAATCATCTTTGAGACCCATTCCCAAGAAGGCACTCTTAAAAGGAGAAACCCACTATGAGATAAAACACATTCTTTATTCTAGGTTGTATAAAGGAAAATTACAATATTTAGTGCAGTGCAAAGGTTACCCCTTATCAGAAGCTACCTGAGTGAAAAGTACAAATGTGAAGGCAGAAAGGTTAATAAGAAGGTTTTATGATAAGCATCCTCAGAAGCCCATGGGGGATTTCTAACTTGTATTTTTGTTTCTTCTACAGGACTTGCTTTTTCCTTAGGGAGGTCTGACTGTCAACTCTACAATGAATCTGGCTGCAGCCATCTTGCTCATTCTAGTTGCCACATGAATGGGAGGGGGTGAGGGGGATCTTTGCTAGTTTAAACAATTCTGTGTCCCGTGGGAACCAAGGTCATTCTATCAGTTATGCTAGGGGGTTTGGTGATGTGTTAGAAAGCCCACCAAACTATTCTATTAGGGAATGTAGCTGGGGTGGGAAGTTTGACTTTGTAATAGTGTAACTCTTTGGAGGGATTTTTAGACTTGCTTTCACTTTTGATGGTGCCAATATTTTATATCCAATATACATGTTCTTTGAGGAAGCTTCTAACCTCAGAGTTCTGATTTATTTGGCTCTATCTATCAGAACTATGACCCCACCCTAAATTCCCTTTGAGGAGCTTTGTTCCGATCAGCTTGCTTTTTCTGGGTCTCTCGGGATTTTCCTAGTGCCTTGCACACAGTGACCCATGTGCCTCCCAGAGAGTCCATCCATTCCACCAGTGTGGTGGAAGTCGAAGTTCCAGGGGGAACCTCTGGCATCGCTATAAATTCAATCCTGGTGGCCTCCTTAAAAGGGATAAGTCCCATGCTGATATGCAGAGTTGTTGTAGGCCACATGAGTGAACAGCAGCAGCTCAGCCCAGTTAATCTGCTGATAATTTACATAACATCTTAGGTATTGCTCCACCATTGCATTTGCTCATTCTGCTGCCCTGTTAGTACTGGGATGAAAAGCGGAGCTAAACCCATGGGTTGAGCTTATCAGGCTCACAACCCCCCCCCCCCAAACTTTGCAGTAAACTGCACCTCCTGGTCTGAGATAATCCTCTCTGGGACTTTGTGCAGTCTGTAAATGCTGCATGAAAATTTTCATTAGGAGCCTGGCTGAGGGGAGCTTCGGGCACAGTATGAAATGTGTTTGCTTGGAAAACAGGTCAACAACAGTATTATAGTGTTTTCCCCACTTTCTGGCAGCTCAACTATGAAGTCCATGGCTATCTCCTCCCACAGCAGGGTTGGATTGGCTACTGGCTGCAGCAATCTAGGGTATTTTCTTGGCAAGCAGTTCATAGATGTGCATACAGGGCAACTTGCCACACAGGATTTATGTCCTTCTTCATCCTTGGCCACCAAAATTGCCTTTTTATAAGGTACAGAGACTTTACAAATGCAAAGTGCCCCGCTGGCTTAGCATTGTGACTCCTTTGTAGGGCACAGTTCTCAGGCTGACTGGGACGTACACTTTACTCCCCTTCCATGCTAAACCTTGTTTCAGTATCAAGCCTCTCTTATGCTTTTGGAACCACTCATCCCCTCTCAGGGTTTCTCTTAGTTTCTGAGTCTCCTCCTGATCAGGGGGAGTTTCCTTCTGTGGCTGTCTCATGTCCATTGGTGCTTCAAGTTGCTTAGATGGGATGATAGAATTAACTACCTGTTTCCTAGTGGTCTTATATTGAGGCAGATGCAAGGAGAGGAAGTTCTCCCCCCCCAGTAAATAATGTAACGTGAAGTTGAACCAGTTGAAATATTGAACCAATCGGACCTTTTTAGGGGACAATGTCCTTCGGGCTTTTAGTGCTTCCAGATTCTTGTGGTTGATCCAAACTTCAAACAGGATTTAACTGTCCTCTAAAAACTGTCTCCAGATGAGGAGGGTCCAGTGGACAGCATAAGCCTCCTCCCAGATGGCCTACTGCTTCTTGGTGTCAGACAGTTTCTGAGATGTATAGGCGCAGGGTTGCAGCTCTCCCTTTCAATTTCTCTGCAATAACTCTGCCACATCACTTGTATCTGCTTGGCTCATGAATGGTTCCTCTGGATTTGGGTGTCTGAAGTTCAGCTCAGCAGCAAAGAATCTCTTTGGAAGCTCTTTAGCACTCAACAGTCCAGTTCAAGGGTTGACTTGTTCGGGGCTTCATCCCCTTCTCCATTTTTAGCAAGTTTCTGATGGGTAGGGCTATCTGTGTGAACGTGGGAATGAATTGCCTATAGAAGTTCACAAACCCCAGGAAATTTTGCAATTATCTTCTGGTTTGTGGGGCCTCCCATTCTAAAATTGCCGTCATCTTTCCCAGGTCCATTTCTACCCCCTCCCTGGAGATATGGTAACCTAAATCAGGGCTTTTCAACCAGTGGTACAGGTACCACCTGTGGTACATTGGCACCTAGCAGGTGGTACACGACCATCCTAGAAAAGGGATAGTGGGGGAGGGGAATGAGCAAAACCAGTGCCAGCACCGCACAAGCCTGAGCGAAAGATGGCTGGAGCTGCAGGGCTATCAGGGCTCAGCAAAAGTGCCAGGATCAGTGCTTCTTCGGGGCTGTCAGGGCTCAGTGGAAGCACCAGGATCAGTGCCAGGTTCCAGATGGAGCTAGGCACTGATCCTGGAGCTTTTGAGCCCAGAAGAAGCACCAATCAGCTGAAATGTTGCAGCATCTCCAGGGTCTTGTGATTTACATTCAGATGCTTGGCAACTGATTCATATTTATGATGGTCACAGTGTCCCGGGGTCACGTGAAGTGACCAAAACCTGCTGCAACCACCTAGCAGACAGGGGGAATAAAAACCAAACACCCACCCCACCCCCACTGCCAATCCTCAACAGAAATGTTCACAACAATGAAAACCTCGGACAGGAGGTAGAGCCCCGCCAGGCAGACAGGTGTCTTGCTCGGCTGTGGCTTGGGGGGCACTTTTTTCAGTGCCATTGTAACTTTGAACAGTCACTAAGCAAACTGTTGTAAGTTGAGGACTACCTGTACTTCATCTCTTTTCTTTATGGAATTCACATTTTGAAAGTTTGGCATAGAGCTTGGCTGTTCAGAGTTTATACAGAACTGCTCTGACTAATTTGATATACTCAGCTTTCATTTTGGTATACATTAAGATGTTGTCCAAATACACCAAAACACCCTTGTACAGTTGCTCATGGAGTACCTTGTTAATCAGCTGCATAAAAACAGCTGGTGCTCCCTGCAGCCCAAATGGGAGTACTTTAAATTGGAAACATCTCAGGGGACAGTTAAACGCAGTCTTTCACTCATCCCTCTCCTTGATTCTAACTTGGAATACGCTTCTCGCAGATCTAGTTTGGAAAAAATCTTTTCCTTTGAGAGGTGAGCCAGCATGTACTTCATAAGTGGCAAGGTGTAGACATTATCCATGCATACTGTGTTCAAACATTTATAATCCACACAGAGGCAAAGAGACCCATCTTTCTTTTCGCACTGGAGTGGCCATTTTTGGTTTTCCTGGCTGAATGCCAAATTTTTATCTATGAACTTGCATAGTTCCTCTAACTCTGGGGGGTGTCATTGAGTAAGGTTTGGGCATCTTAGCTCCCAGGACAATCTCAATGGTGCAGTCAGTGGGATGGTGTGGGGGCAATTCATTGGACCGCTTTTTGCTGAAAACTTCAACTAGGTCCTAGTAATCTCTGAGCACGCTTTCCAATCCCCGATTGTTAACAGCTGCTGCTACTTCAGATTTGCATTTCACTCTGGCATTGTGGTGCCCACTCTACACGTGGAGCTTCCCCTTTGGGAACCTCAGTTCTCCTGTCCTCCAAATCACCCATGGGTTCCACCTTTTTAACCATGCTATTCCTAAGATTAGAGGCCACTCCATGCTGGGGCCCACTATAAAAGTCAAAGTCTCAGTGTGGCCTCTCATGGTAAGTTCTACTGGCCAAGTGGCAAGGGTGGCCAGGACACCCCCTGCAGTTGGACTTATCAAACATCTGGTGCAGCCTGAGTCCAATAAAGCTTTCAGGGCTATCTTCTTCTCTATCCCTGGGCTCAGCAATTCTATGGGCCTAGTGAGGGGTATGATGGGTCCACTTAACAGGGGTTCATCATTGGAGTTGCTGTCAGATGTCTCCGGTCCATTCTCTGGTGGGATCGGAATTCCCCCTCCCAATTTTTCAGAGGGTTGTAACTCGACCACCTCGGTGGTTTTCATTGCCATCTCCCTGGGATGCTGGTGGGTTTTTCCATGTTCCCTCCCAGACCGGTCTGCCTTTCTGATCGGAGTCTTCAAACAGAATTCTGCAGCTCAATGGCCTTCTTTACTACACTTAAAGCAGATAGTTGAGCATGGCATTGTTGTAGAGTTTTTTGTTACCTCTCTTTTCTTCTCCAGCGGGGAGTGTCTCCACGCCTGAACAAAACGGTGCTGATTTGGGGCTTGGTCAATCTCTGCTCCTCAGCTAGGATGCACCAGTCATGGAGGCAGGCAGGGGCTCCTCGGGTGATGCAAGCATGGTAGACATCATCGTTCAGCCTGTCTTTGAAACAACTCACCAAGATTTCCTTTGACCAGTTGAGATGGCAAGCCAGGTCTCAGAATTCCTCAGTGTATTTGGACACCGGGCGTTGGCCCTACCTCACAGTTTTCATGTGTTTCCTAGCCTTCCAGTTGGCTAAAGTAAAGGTAAAGGTAAAGGTTCCCCTGCAGATGCGTGCTAGTCATTTCTGACTCTAGGGGCCGGTGCTCATCTCCGTTTCAAAGCCAAAGAGCCAGCGCTTGTCCAAGGACGTCTCCATGGTCATGTGGCCAGCATGACTAGACGCCAAAGGTGCATGGAACGCTGTTACCTTCCCACCATAGTGGTCCCTATTTTTCTACTTGCATTTTTACGTGCTTTCGAACTGCTAGGTTGGCAGAAGCTGGGACGAGTAACAGGCACTCACTCTGCTACGTGGCACTCAGGATTCGACCCGCCAAACTGCCGACCTTCTGATCAACAAGCTCAGCATCCTAACCCACTGAGCCACCGCGTCCCTTTCCAGTTGGCTAAGGGGTCCTCAAATCTCCGTCTCAGTGCAGATATTAATTGGTTGATGTTTTGGAGTTCGGGAGCATTGGAATTGTGTAGGTTACCATTTAGTGGGCTGCTGCACCTTCCAGGGCTATGGTTATAATTCTGACCTGTCCACTCTCATTGGGGAACTCCCGGACATACTCATGCATGTAGCTCAGGACTTGAGCCAAGAAGAAGCCCAGTTGTTGGGGGTCCCAATCATATTCCATGCCCAAGCAGGGAGTTTTGCGATTGGAATGGTGGTTTCACCTCCTTCTGGCTCTGTGCCCATCGCTCCTGGCTTGGGTGGCTTGAGCTGGGCTCGCTGCTGCAGTCATGGCCCCTGCGGTTTTTGTGGCACTAGTAGAGGTGCCAGAGTTGGCAGGTTCACTCTCCCCCCTTTCCTCTTCCTCCTCCAGCCTTTTTCTAACCGAGAACTGGCAGGGATCCATTTCTTCCTCTTTGAGGCTTTTGAAAGCTTCCACCATCAGGTTTTGTAAGGACCTGCCTCAATCAGTTCTCCCAAGAAAGCAGAACTCTTGAAATGGGCATCATTTAAAAAAAAACCTTTTTAATAGATATTTTATTGGTTTTTAACTATAACAACCTCCAGTGCCTGGTGTACAGTGTGTTGTCTTGGTTTACATTTTAACAAGAAAGAAAGAAAAAAGGACAGTAATAATTAATTAATAGTTGATAATGATTAAATTTGATAATTCATAATAAATATATTAATTAATAATACATTTTTTTGATCTTCCCTTCTCCCATTTGTATTTTCCTTCTTCAACCTGAGCCAAAATATAATTCTTAATATTTTCAATATATAAATGATTAGGCATAGGCATTTTTTATGTTTATACAAATAATAATAATCTCTCTATATAACATTTTTTCAGCTTATATTATTCTCATAAACATCATCTTATTAGTTCAGCATACAACCTATTCTTATAATTTTTGTTTGCTTAGGTTCCCTTATATTCAATCCAATTCTTATCAGTCATAATTTCTTCATATTAGTCATCTCACTGTCTAAATTTTCCCATTTAGGTACATCTTTTATCTTGTCTTATAGTATCTAGATATAACATCCTTTTCAATCAGTTCATATTTTACTTATATATTAATAAAATATATCAACCTACTATTTTAACATTTAATATATTATAAAACATACTATATTACTTAAATCTCATTATCCTTCTTATTATAAAGCCTCTTTATGTTCAAAATCCTCTGTTCTTTTAGCCATATTCAAACAAATGTTTTTTCACATAATAGTCCATCTGGTAGAGTGAGTCAAATCTCCTGTATCTGTCTTTGATCTTCTTCTTTTGCCAAGTAATTTTCCAAGTTGATGTAATCCACTTACCCAACAGTTCCTGTATTTTTACAAATGTTGTTGGGAATACAAAACATGAAGTAAGTAAGATAAATTCTTTCTGTCCCCCAAACTTCAATAGTTCTCCTAATAATTCCATTTTTCTTGTATCAGAACCTTGTAGATTTTTTCCTGTTTGTGTCAAATTGTAATTCTTTTCCTTTGTTATTTCATCAATTTAATCATACTCTTCTAATTTATAATCTGCTGTCTGATTTGTTTCTTCCTTTGTTGTTATTTCCTGGGTATTTTTAATTGTAGATTTAGATTGGAAATATGCTTATTTAAATCCTCAAAGTTGTTTTGAATTTTGTCATGGTTTGAATCTATTGTCATTTGTATTTGTCCTAACATTATATATATTTCCTCCAGGAAAGTATTTATAATAATAATAATAATAATAATAATAATAATAATAATAATAATAATAATAATAATAATAATAATAATAATAACAACAACAACAACAACAACAACAACAACAACAACAACAACAACAATAATAATAATAATAATAATAATAATAATAATAATAATAATAATAATAATAACTTCCTCCCAAGGTTCCTGTGGCTTCGACATTTTCTATCATTTCATCTCTGTTTGTGAGAATTAAATCCAATATGGCTAATCCCCTAGTTCCCTTCTCTACTTTTTGGGAGAGAAAGTTGTCTGCTAGGTTTGTCAGGAATCTGTTTGATCTTCCACTTGGTGCAGAGTTTGTCTCCCAGTTGATATCAGGGTAATTAAAGTCCCCCATTACTATTGTGATGTGCTTCTTACATACCTTAATTAGCTGACTAGCAAAAAGTTCATCTATTTCCTCTGCTTGGTTGGGCGGCCTATAGTATACACCTATGGCAATGTCATTTTTCCCCCTTTTATATTGACCCAAACGCATTCAAGTTTACAGTTTTCATCATTGTTGTGCTCTATTTCTGTAGAGATAAAGTTATTTCTTATATATAGAACAACTCCACCTCCTCTTTTGTTTAGTCTGTTTCTTTTCAATAGTTTAAATCCCTCTAGCTGTGTGTTCCATTTTTAGGTTTTGTCCCACCATGTTTCCGTAATGGTAACAATATCATATCCGCCCTCATTTACCCGAATTTCTAGTTCACCCTGCTTACTGTTCATACTCTGTGCATTAGTGTATAGACGTTTGAGTCCTTTATGACTGACCCTGTGTTTACTTGCTGCATAACTTGTGTGGTGCCTGGCTTCCCCTATTTTCTTAGATTGCTGGGGACAGTGATGTTCTGTATCAATTAACTCACTGTCCCCATTGTTTAGTTTAAATGTTCCTCTAGAAAAGCTGTGAATTTATTGCCAAGTAACTCAGTCCCTTTCTTGGATGGATGCAGACCATCTCTTTTATACATTTTTTCATTGGACCAGCTACAGACATTGTGACTAATATAACCAAAGCCTTCTCCTTTACACCACTCCTTTAGCCACATATTAAATTCTGCTATACACTGGCCTTTTCCATTTTGCTCCTTATACACTGGTAAAACCTCTGAAAAAGTAAGCCTACAGCCTATTCTGCTAAGTTCCTGCCCCAAGCTCTGGAAATCATTCTGCACAGAGAGTACATCTTTTTGGGACAGATTGTTAGTGCCAAGATGTACAATAGCCTCCACATCACAGTCCTTGCCTTGAAGTATTGCTTCTGGAGGCCCTTGATTTTCCAAGCTAATTCCTTCAGGAGAAAATATTGAATGTGGCATCCTGTCATTTTTTGATACGTATGTTATATCCATGTTGTCTCCCCCCTTCAAATAATCTTCCATCAATGTTTTAATTGAAAAGTCAATTTATCAGTCTGTCAAAATTACAGATTCAGTATGTTAAGCCACTTTAAATCCTTCCTGTGAATTCTCCTCTAAAAGATTAGCCAAAAAGCCAAGGTTTTTCCCCATAAGCAGTTCTTAGTTTTAAGCAACAGTCCAGGTGCTGTTGTTTTTTTCCCTTTCAAACACTTTTTAATCTTATAGCTGGCTCTTCCTTTGTTCCCAGATGTCTTCAAGGTTATTTGCAATTCAAAGGAAGAACTTTTTCTTTGTTTCTGAGCATTCTGCCAATTTGTGAGTTCTTATTGTTAGTGTTCTATTCTCTGATTCTCCACTAGATGTCAGCAGTTATTTCTTTTTTCAATTTTTCTTTTCATCAAAAGTTATTTTTGTTATAAGCTTTTTTAATTCCAACAGAAATTTTTTAGGGTATAATCTTGACAGTTTTTTAGTTCCTAGATTTGTCTGTACTGAAATATTTTAAATCAAGTTTTAGTATATCTCTTTCAACCTTTTATGTTAATTTGCCGTTTCCATCTGTAAGGGAATGGGGATATAGTCCCTGCCCTTCACTTCTGGAGGCTTTCTTGCTTTGGGGATCTTTTCAAGGATTTAAATAGTAGATAGAAGAAAGAAGATCAGTACTCTCACCAATTCCAAGCATGCTGTTCAGTGATGTTTAAGTTTCTGCTCTGGGACTTTGGCTACAAGCAGCTTGGGCTAGACGCTGATCTCACGCTAGCCTTTCTCCTGTCAGGTTGGGAGGGCTTTCCCCACATCAAACGAAGTGATTTCCATTGCTCTGTGATCAATAGGCCACCCCTCCTTCACTTCGGACCCATTTGGGGTCCCCGAAGCAGGAAGAAACTAGCCGTGGGGAGCGGAGGTCCACTCTCACGTGGCTATGTGCTGCAAATGCAAAAACTGGAAGTCTCAAAAAGAACTTTTATTGGGAGATGTTGACAACAGGAATATAAGGCAGGATCTGAGGGTTTCCCACATAAATCAATAAGTCAAAACAGTCAATGGTAATCCCACCCCAACTATCCGTCCAGACAGCTCAAACAGGCCAATCTGCAGGTGTAAAAATGCTGTGGGAATGGAGTGATAAGGCACCATTTCCAAGGCTGTTAGGTCTCTGCACCACGTCTTCCATGCCCAGAGATAAGGGAGATGGCCAGAGGCACATTCCATTCTCACCCCAATAGAGAGAGATCAAAGAGAATAGAGCAAGGAAAAAAGCAAAGGAAATACATGTTGCATCCCCAAGCTTCCCCCTCCCCCCCCAGGAGAATGGCAGAACCCAAAAAGGACAAGAAACCCCATGCCCATAGAAAGACATGCCGCCGCCCCCCTTAAAAATGAGAGATCCATCTGGAGAGAAAGAAAATAATAACAGGGAGAGAAAAGCACATATAGTTTAGTCGAGTTTATCAGGATACTGGGTGTGAAACTTATTTAACAACCTAGGAGCCCTGACATGTCGTTTGTGAAGTCACTCATTCTGACAAGAGGGGAGATCTTTCCAAGCTATTAAGTATTTTTGTTGATCCATGGTATTTCCTGGAATCCAGGATCTCCTTGACCTCTTTTCCCTCCACCATAATAGGAGGGAGGAGGAACCATAGCTGGCCTTAGAGGCAAGCTCAATTCACATTTTAATAGGCTATAATGAAACACCAGGTGAACCTGTCTTAACATTTTTGGGAGTTCCAATCCTATGGTCACTGGGTTAATGATCCCTTTAATGAGAAAAGGTCCCATGGATTTTGGGCCTAATTTCTTTGGTGTAGAGATTTTAAATACTTTGTGGACAAGTATATTTTCTCCCCAATTTTAAACAGCTTAGGTTTTACCCACTTCTTACCTTCCCTACTTCATCTAATGCCTTTCTCACTACTGGCCATGTATTCTGGAGCTGTGTGATCCACTCCTTCAGGGAGGGGATAGTGGGTTCGTTGACTGGCAATTCGGGCATTGGGTTGAAGCTTTGTCCAATTACGACTTGGAATTGGGTATAACCCATGCTGGAGTGAACAGCATTGTTGTAAGCCACTTCCGTGAAAGGAAGCAGGTCAATCCAATTGTCTTGTTGATAATTAATAAAGCAGCTTAAATATTGTTCCAATACTGAGTTCTGTCCCACCATTCATCTGCAGATGATGATTAGATGACAGGCCCTGGGCGATCCCCAAGAGGTCCAAAAAGGCTCTCCAGAACTCTAAAGTGTATAGCATCCCCCTGTCTGAGATTATGCATTGTGGAGCCCCATGCAGTTAGTAGATATGTTGTACAAACAGCTTTGCTAGAGTCTTGGTGCATGGAATAAAGTGCACCTATTTGGAGAATAGGTCTGTCATCACCCAATGATCACTTTCCCTGCGCTCTGCGGTAACTCCATGATAAAATCCATGGAAATCTCTTGCCAAGATGCTGATGAGCTTGCTACCACCTGCAATAGCAGCCACTTCTGAGTCATGACAGAGCTGCCTGAATTTCAGTCTTTGGGTTTTGGGCACATATAGCTTTTCCCCCATCCATGGCAGTCCATCATCCATTGAGTAGAGGTTTTTATGACTCAGTAACCATTCATCTGTTTCCAGAGCCTGTCTGAACTCTGTTCCTGCTTTGCTATCCAGGGGTTTTCACTTCTTTGCTTGTGACTGTGGTTACTGAAGCCGCTACTGCCTGTATGACAAAAGGTTTCTCTGTGTCTGGGTGCTTCAGGACTGGTTCAGCTGAGAAAAGTCTTTTAAACTTCTCAAACATGGCTTGACACTCCATAGTCCATTTCAGTTGTTGGCTAGGTTTTGATTTGCCCTCCCACTTTGATTTTAGCAAATTGGTAATGGGGAATGTGATGTGTGCAAAGAAGGGGATGAACTGATGGTAGAAATTAATGAGCCCCAGGAAACTTTGTAATTGCCTCCTTGTGCATGGCGGCACCCATTCCAGCACTGCCCTGACTTTTTCTGAGTCCATTTTTATTCCATTATGAGATAGGCGATATCCTAAATAGTCAATGTTTTCTTTATGGAACTCACACTTTGACAGCTTGGTGTAGAGTCGGGTGGCCTGCCATTTATTTAGTACCACCCTGACCAATTTTATGTGGTCCTCATTTTGGTGAAAATTAAGATGTCATTCAAATACACGAGAACCCCCTTGTAGAGGTACTCCTGGAGGACCTCATTGATTAGTTTCATGAACACTGATGGTGCTCCCTGCAGTCCAAATGGGAGCACCCTAAATTGGAAACACCCCATGGGGCAGTTAAACACCGTCTTCCATTTGTCTCCTTCCTTAATTCTAACCCAGTAATATGCCTCTCATAAGTCCAATTTTGAGAATATTTTCCCCTTTGCTATGTGGGCCAACATGTCCTTCACTAGTGGCAAGGGGATAGATATTGTTTTCACACGTGGCATTGAAAAACCTGTAGTCTACGCCGAGGTGAAGAGATCCTTCTTTTATTTCTTGGAATAAGACCAGGGCCACCATTTTTGGTCTTGCCAGTTGTATGAAACTTCACACCAATTTTTTCCTCTATAAATTTCTGTAATTCTTCCAGTTCCCAGGGAGTCATCAAGTACACTTTGGGCTTAGGTAGTTTGGCCCCCGGTAGGATCTCAATGGCACAATCAGTGGACCGATGGTGAGGAGGGGTAGCTCATCAGACTGCTCTTCACTGAACACCTCAGCTAAATCCCGGTATTCCTCGAGTACTGTTTCCAACCCCCAATCTTTCACATTTGCTACTACCTCTGGGCCTCCTTTTCTCTTTATCCTGCAGTCTCCCCCCATGCGGTGTGCTTCTCTTTTGGAAACCTCAACTCTCTGGTTCTCCAGTCCACCCTTGGGTTCCACTTCCTCAAGCATGTCATCCCTAATATTAGGGGCCACTCCATGCCAAGGGTTATTATAAATGTCAAAGTCTGTGATCCCCCATCATGAGCTGGATTGGCTGCATGGCAAGGGTGGCTGGGATCCCTGCTGAGATGGACCCATCTAATTGGCCAAATGAAATTGGCTTCTTCAACCTCCTCACCAGAATTCCTAGGTTCCCCACAAAGGTTGGGCTTATTAGGCAATGAGTGCAACCCAAGTCCAGGAGGATCTTCAGGGTCACCTTTCTTGGCATCCCTGGACTTAACAGTTCTATGGTTCTGGTGAGGGGTGCGATGGGACCACTTACCAGGGGGTTGTCTTCAGAGTAGCTATCAGGAGAGTCAGGTGGTTTTGCGGCCGGAGCCGGAATTCCTTCCCCCAGGATTTCAGGAGAATGGACCTCAATAACCTCTGCACTTTTTAAAATAAATGTTTTATTAATTTTCTATCTTCACAAACAAATGTTCAATAAACAACATGATGACTGAGTCCATTAGTGGTTCTGTGGTACATATAAGCTTCTTTCAACTAAGTCCAATATTACACCTGACAGTACATCCTCTCTTTGTCATGGTTCCAAATAACGAGATAGATCAAAGAACAGTCCAGCATTGTTTTATTCTAAGCAGTCTATAATAATGAGAACGAAGTATCGGCACTCATGGATGGATGCCAGAATCTGAAATGTCCTCCCCTAACCACATCGTATCATGCACAATTCCCTCCCTTAATTACACGTCATATATCACATTATCCAATTAGTTAAACATGTAAAGTTTCACTTCCTTTCTGCAGTGTGCCACTTATCAAAACAACCAGGTTAACCTTCCCCCCCCTTCATTGATTCAAAGCAAAAGAGTTAGAAGGAAAAAACTGCCTCTTATATTGTCAGAGCAAAAACATCCAATGTTTGCAGTATTGACATCCTTCTTCTGGTAATAACCATTTTTCCGCAGTAAGCAAATACAATTCTTATTATTGTTAGGAAACATATAATTGCATATCAACATTTGTTACATTTTTTTAATAATATCAATAATATCAGTTTAAAATATCGTTTCTATCCAAAGCATATCTTAATTGCATTTGCACTCAATTTCCACTTATTTAATCCATATCCTATTTTAGCTTTTTCCAATTTTAATTTCACATCCATGTTCAAAGTATCCCAATCATTTATAATTTCAAAACAAGTTATATTTGGGCAACCAAAAGCATCCATTATTCAAAGTTCTTAGCATATTGTTATTTCCCTTTTCACACCAAGATATAATATTCTGATTACAAATCCTATCTAGTTATAATAATACTTCTATTTCTAACAATCTGTTCTTAACCATATTCAAACCTCTAATTAATAATATGGCATCCCCTCTAATAGGTCAAAGCTTCTGTTTTCTTCAATCTTACTCTAGCTGTCTTTCTTTGCCAACTAACTTTCCAAGTCAGTGCATTTGGATCATCAAATAATTCTTCCTCTGTTTTTGTATATATTATTTGGAACAAGAGAAACAATTTGGTTAAAGTGTTTTTGGAAGAGCTAGCCCCGTGGTGGCGAACCTATGGCACGCGCGCCGTTGCCCCAGTCCTAGGCCTTCAGCTGGGTTTTATAAAACCTTTTTGCTTTAGGCCTCCACCACCGTGTGCAAAAAAAACAAAGGTTCAATCAATCAATCAATTTCAACTTCTCACGGGAAAAAAATGTCTTGCAAAGTTGGAATTGATTGATTGAACTTTTTAGTTCCACCCAGTCTGCCATTACCACCGCAGCCATGCCCACCCAATTGGCCACACCTGCCCAATGGGCCACATCCACCCGGCACCCGATGATACATAAGTAGGTTTTGGGTTGCAGTTTGGGCACTCAGTCTCTAAAAGGTTTGCCATCATTGAGCTAGCCCAGGGGTAGGCAACCTTGGCTCTTTTATGACTCATGGACTTCAACTCCCAGAATTCCTGAGCCAGCATGACTGGCTCAGGAATTCTGGGAGTTGAAGTCCATGAGTCATAAAAGAGCCAAGGTTGCCTACCCCTGAGCTAGCCCATTGATATTCATTAAACCACCTCCCTCCTTCTCAAGTTCCCCACAGTTCTATTAACAACTTTATCTTCCATTGCATAAGCTCTCCTTCCTTGTCATCCAGTATGTTCTGAAACCTTGGTTTATAAAATGTCTTTTCCATTTCCAATATTATCATTGTGTCTTATAAGTTTTCATTTATCTGAGTCTGGTCATTAGTTTCTTCCTTTAGATCATCAATGTTTGTGTCAGCATTCTCTAGTTTTCCTTCTATTTTCTGGGTTGCTGGTTCATTCTCTGTAGTTGTTTTCTGAGTTTGTAGATTTAAATTAGAAAATTGTTCTTTTATGTCCTTTGTGTTATTTTTAGCCAGCTCACAAGCTAAGTAACTGTTTTTTGTATTAATTTCAACATGGAGAGAATTTCTTTTTGTCTTTCATCAGTATTTTCTTGGTGATATGGCAAGTTAATGTCATGGTTTCGATGAATGAGACAAATCAAACAAATTGCAGGCATATTATTTATCTAAAAAGTCTTAGTAATGAAACAAAACATTGGCACTTATGGAGGGATGCCAGAATCTGAAATCTCCTCCCCCCAAACCCATCATAACACACACACAATCCATCTTGGAGAAGGGCTTTTATATCGTTGATCCCAAAGGAGGATCAAGATCTTACTCAGCCTAAGCATTATAGACCTATATTACTTTTAAATACAGATTATAAGATTTTTTGCAAAAATATTGGCAAATAGATTAATGTTAGTTTTGAAACAGATGGTTCATACAGATCAGTCTGGATTTATAACTGGAAGATATATGAAATATAATGTAAGACAATTAGTTAACTTAATTGAGTATTTGGATAAGAATAACAAAGTCCCTGCGGCATTGATATTTTTGGATGCTGAAAAAGCTTTTGATCAATTGAATTGGCAATTTTTATTGAAAGTTGTGGAAAAGATGAATTTTGGGGATGAATTTCTGCAATCTATTAAGGCCATATATCAACATCAATCGGCGCAAATTATAATTAATGGGGGATTAACAGATGCATTTAAAATTGAAAAAGGTACAAGACAAGGGTGTCCCCTGTCACCATTATTGTTTGTTTTAACATTGGAGATTTTATTGATTAAAATTCGGGAATCAACTAAAATTAAGGGAATAAAAATAAAACAGAATGATTATAGGTTAAGAGCATTTGCAGATGACTTGGTTGCTACACTATCTCAACCGATTCAATCGGTTGTAGATTTGATGGAAATTATAACTCAATATGGGAAAGTCTCTGGTTTTAAGGTAAATAATAATAAGACCAAAATATTATCTAAAAATATGACTATGAATGAGAAGGATATGTTAGTAAAATTGACAGGTTATGAAATTGTGAAAAAGGTTAAATACTTGGGGGTATATATTACAGCTTCTAATATGAAATTATATAAGAATAATTATGAGATGTTATGGTCAAAAGTACAAAAGGATTTAAATAATTGGAAAAAATTACAATTATCTTTGTTGGGGAAAATTGCAGCTGTTAAAATGAATGTTTTACCAAAGTTTCTCTTTTTGTTTCAAATGATACCTATTTTGAAAAAAGATGCTAATTTGGATGAATGGCAGAAGGGTATTAATAAATTTATCTGGGCGGGGAAAAAACCAAGAGTTAAACTTAAGATTTTACAAGACGCTCGAGAAAGAGGAGGACTTAAAGTGCCTAACTTGAAATTATATTATGATGCAGTGGTTTTAACACTGCTTAGTGATTGGCTTAATTTGACCAATAAAAGTATACTTTATATTGAGGGATGGGACTTATTATATGGGTGGCATGCATATTTGATTTATGATAAAAAAAAGTTGATAAGGCCTTTAAATCTCACATTTTAAGAAGTGCTTTATTGCGTGTTTGGAAAAAGTATTATTATAAGTTAAATTATAAAATACCAATTTGGGGGATTCCTGGACACGCAATAGAGGGGGTATCTATGGGTGTTAATTTGGATATGATTTCTTATAAGCAATTACTTAGATTGGAAGGGAGTGACTGGCAATTAAGGTCACTAGCCGAGCTAAAACAAGAAAATATTGTACAGTCTTGGTTTCAGTATACTCAATTGCAAGTTAGGTGGAAGTTAGACCAGAAGGTTGGTTTGACGCTGATGGATGAAAATTTGGTAAAACAGATCAAAGATCAAACTCGAGCACATATAAAGAGAATTTATAATGCTTTAATAGAATTGGACTCGGAAATGGAATTGGTGAAAGATTGTATGGTAAAGTGGGCTCAAAATATTCAAGAACCGATTCCATTGGATGTGTGGGAGGTAATTTGGGTTAGAAATGTAAAATTTACTCAAGCTCAAAACTTAAGAGAAAATTTTTATAAAATGTTTTATAGATGGCATTTGGATCCTAAAAAGCTGTCTTGTATGTATTCTAATTTACAGCCCAAATGTTGGAGATGTGGTAGTTTGGATGCTACCTATTTTCATATTTGGTGGACTTGTAGAAATATAAAAGCTTTTTGGATTAAAATTTGGTGGAACATTCAAAGATTTTCAAGAGAAAGATAAAGTTTACTCCACAATTATTTTTATTGGGTGTTATTACAGACTGTGACACTAAAGAAATTAATTTGATGCTGAATTTGATAACAGCTGTGAGGTTACTGGTAGGGCAATATTGGAAGAAGGATTGTCTGCCTACTATAGAGGAATGGACGCTTAAAGTGTCAAACTTAGCAGAAATGGCTAAGATTTCTGCTTACTTGAAAGATCATTCACAAGAGAGATACATTTTGGTTTGGAGAAGATGGATAGATATATAATCAGAAAAAATATGGGACTAAAAAGTTCCATTTAGCTTATGAGTAAATTTTAGATTGTTATTGTTATAATTTAAATTTTTTCTAGAAGTTGGGTATTTTAGAGTGTTGGTAATTATGTTAAAGGCGGGTTAAAGTGTATTATGTATTTGGTTTTTTATACAGTTGATTAATGTTAGTTAGATTATGATTATTATATATTTGTAACCCTGTAATCAGCTTTGGGAAGTGGGGGAGGGGGGTTGGGGGGGTTGGGAAGGGGATAATATTGTAACTTTTTATAAAAACTTTTCAATTAAAAAAAATAACACACACACAATCCCCGCCCTTATCTACACGTCATAAATCATATTATCCAATTAGTTTTACATATGAGGTTTCACTTCCCATTCTGTACGCAGATTTTTGCAATCTTATCACAACTTCCGGGTGATTTCTCCCTCCCAAATGAAGCAATCAAAATAACAGGCTGTCTCTTATATTGTCAGTGCAAAAACATGTCAATGTTTGCAACATTGACAGTTAAAGCTACTAGGAACAGATGTTAAAGATGGGATTTTGCTATTTAAAGCTGAGTATGGCACATCCATTTTATTTTTTTGTAAGTAGCCTTTATAAATTTATCTAACCAACTGTCCTTTCCTGAATCTCCCCTAAGCAGATATAAGTAAAATTCAAGCCATATGTTTCTTCTATAAGAAAATAAATTCACAATACAGTTCTGAAAGTCAGTATTTATGTTCAAAATTCAGACAGGCCACATTTAGAATATTTATTATCATCTCTGCCACACAGATAAGCAGCCCCCAGGCCTGTTCCTTTTTTCTCAGCTGAAATTCTCAATAGTAAAAGCTTCCAAGGCCAGCCAAAGTCTTATTTAGTTCTGGGCTTCAATCCAGGTTTCTTTTAGGCATAAATAAGTTGCAGTGCCTAATTCACCACTAGATGTCATCAATGCTGCTTTCCAGTTTTTAGATCCAAAACTTACATTGTAAACTTTTCAAGTCTTTTTCTTTAAAAAAACAGGTCTTAAAAAAACTTTTAGTCCCCAAATTTTCAAGCTGTATTAATATATATTAATTCCAAATAAGTCTTATAGGTTTCAACATTTTCCCCAAGTAATTAATTCACCACTTTTCTTTTCTGAGGGAATGGGGCAGAAATGCCCTTTCCCTCTTTCATCAGAGGGAGTGCTTTGGGCAGATTCTCAGAAAGAAGTCTTAAAATCATAAAGAAAGGATCAGATCTCACCCAGTTTCATCTACATTGCTGTAAAGTTGCTTGGTAGTGCTTGTTGACTTCCGTTGTCAGCAGCTTTGGATTGGTTGCACGAATGCAGCCAGTCTTTCCCCCACCAGTTTGGAGGGCTTCCTTGAATCAAACTGGAGGGCTTTCCCCCCCCCCAGCAATCAACAAGAGTCCCCTCCTTGGTTGCCGCCTCTACAGTCCCCCAGAGGGTGAAACCAAATGCGAAAGATAGAACCCTGTCTTCCTGCGTCTGTCTCACCACGACATCAACACCGGAAGCCGGTGAGCTCAGTGCTTTTCATGGCAGTCTCCCTGGGTTGCTGTGGAGTCTTTCCAGGCTTCCCTCCACTGGCTTGGTTGGGTTTGTGTATGGGAGTCTTCAATCGGCATTTTGCAGTCCACTGCCCCTCAAGCCATTGAGCGTGGTTGTCATGGTTCCAACAGATGAAACTCTTCAAAGAACTTTGAGGGATTGTTAACCTTAAAGAATCTTTATTCGAGCAGCATAGCATTGGCATGTACATAGCAAAGCCAAAATCTGAATTCCCCCCTCCCGCGAGCACATAGTATGAGACACAATTCCCTCCTCTAATTAACAGTCATAAATCACAATCTCCAATTAGTTTGAAATGCAGGCTTTCCCTCCTGTTCTCCAACACGCCATTTCTTATCATCTCTTATTTCAAAAAACCTTGGTTCTCACACTATTATTGTTACGTCTAACTAACTCCCATACACATTCCTCCTCCTCCCCCCCCCACTATCATCTAATTCCAACTCTAATTCTAAGAGTAAAACATAAGAAGAAAAATGGCTGCATCTCCATATGTTGTCAAAGCAAGAACATCCAATGTTAGCAGCATTGACAGTGGTGCTGAGGTGGGGGGGTTTGTGACCTCTCATTTTCCCTCTGGGAGAAGCATCTCCAGGTTTGTCCCAGGCATCGCTGTCTTCAGGCTTGGTCGATCTTGGCTTCCTCAACCAGGATACACCAGTAGTGGTGGCGGTCCAGATCTCCCCTGGCGATGCATGCATGGTAAAGGTCATCGTTTAGCCCATCTTTGAAATGACCCACTAGAACATCCTCTGGCCAATTGAGATGGCATGCCAGGTCTCTTAAACTCCTCCGTATACTCAGCCACTGGGCGACGACCTTGCCCCACTGTTTTAATGCAATCTGTAGCCTTCCAGTCAGCCCAGATGTCCTCAAACCTCCTCCTCAGGGCAGCCGTGAATTGGATGACGTACTGAAGCTCAGGAGCATCAGTGTTATGCAGGGTCACCATCCAATATGCTGCTGCTCCCTCCAGGGCCATGGTCACCACTCTCACCTGCCCATTATTGCTGGGGATGTCTCAATCATATTCCTCCATGTAGCTCAGGATGCGGGCCAGGAAGAATCCCATTTTCTGAGGTATCCTGTCATATTTCACTCCCAAGAGCAGGACCTTTCAGCCAGGACTATGGGTTCTCCTTCGCCTGGCTCGATGCCTGTCTCCCCCAACTGGGGTGACCCATGCTGTGGTGGCTGCCACAGCCATGGCTTCCACAGCCTCTGATGCGCTAGTAGAGGGACCCAGGTTCACCAACTCACTCTCCTGGCATTCCTTCTCCACCATTCCTGGCACAATCAAGCCCCAGCAGGGGTCTTCTCTTCCTCTTTAAAGCTTCCACCATCAGGTTGAAGTGGTCAGATTGGGCTAGTCTCTCGTTGTCCTCCTTGCTGAGGTTGAGTGACCTCTCCATCTCTTGCTTCTACCCCACTTGGTGGCTGCCACACTTAAGGGTCACCTTCCTGGCTTTCACCTCCCAATTTTCCTTATTTCCAATGCCAATTGACTTCTTGGCTTCTTCTGACTTTCTCTGGTCACAGCCTTGTCAGATGAGCTTGAGGAATCTGAGCTGCTCCTGCTCAGGCCAGCCTTGGGGGGATCTTCCCCACAAAGGTTGCCTTCTCCTCTCTCACTGCCATGGTTTGACATCTTTTGCATGGTCCCCATGGTGGGGGTTCTCCCTCCAGGTTGACCACTTTGCAGATCTTGTCTAATGTAAGGACCTGCCACAATCAGTCCTCCCAAGAAAGCAGAACTCTTGAAATGGACATCATTTCAAAAGGAATTTTTATTGGGAGATGTTGACAGCAGGAATAGAAGGCAGAATCTGAGGGTTTCCCATGTGAATCAATAAGTCAAAAGAGTCAATGGTAACCCCATCTCAACTGTCTGGACGGACGGTTCAAACAGGCCAATCCACAAGTGTGAAAATGTCGTGGGAACGGAGTGATAAGGTGTCACTTCCAAGGCTGCTAGGTCTCTGCGCTGCTTCTTCCGTGCCCGGAGATAAGGTAGATGGCCAGAGGCACATTCCATTCTCACCCCAATAGAGAGACATCAAAGAGGATAGAGCAAGGAACAAAGCAAAGGAAATACACATTAGCAGCCCCAAGCTTTCCCCTCCCCTCCCCAGGAGAATGGCACAACCTGAAAAGAACAAGAAACCCCATGCCCATAGAAAGACAGGGTTCTGACATGTTTATGGCTTGCTTAAGGAAGCAGTTGGACTGGGTCGGTCTTTCATCTTCTTCCTCATTAAGGTTGAGTGACCGTTCCATCTCATGTTTCCACCCAAGCTGGTGGCTGCTGTGGTGGAGGGTCACCTTCCTGGATCTTCCTTCCCAGTCCTCTTTTTTCCCCATGTCGATTGACCATCTCGGCTTTGTGAGGTTCTCCCTGGTCTCTACCTCAATGGCTGAGCTGGAAGAGCTGGAGCCACTGTTGCTCGGGTAAGCCTTCAGGGGGCCTCCACCCAGCACTCACTCTTTCCCATCTTGCCACCATGATTAGACATCGCTTGCACAGTCCCCACAGTAGGAGTTTCCTAAACCTCCCAAGAAAGCAGAACTCTTGAAACTTACATTGTTTCAACAGGAACTTTTATTGGAAGGTATTGACAGCAGGATAGTAAGGTAGCATCTGAGGATTTCCCATTTGAAACATTAGATTCAAAGAAACCATTCAAACCCCACCCCAACTGTCCATCCTGCTGGTTAAAACAGAGCCAATCCTTAGGTGTCAAATTGTTGTGGGAAAGAACTGATAAGGCACCGTTCTCAAGGGTGTCAGATCTCTCTGTGGCTTCTTCCCTCTGCTTGGAGATAAGGCAGGTTGCTGGAGTTTTTTGGCCACCCAGCAGGGCCAGGTCTCATGAGCAGTGTGTGGTTGGTACCCCATCAGTGTACATGTTAGTGGCCAACTGGTACCATACCCTGAGGTTGTTGGGCACCCTCTGGGGTAGGCAGTTATGTTATAGCTCCCGGTTCAGCCCATCCCGGAACTAGTAGACCAGCAGGGGCTCAGGTCATTCTCTCAAGCAGGCCACTAAGCTGAGAAACTGTTAAATGTACTCTGCAACTGCCTGTTTCCCTTGCTGAATGGAGTGGATCCTGGCCTCTGCTCAGCAGGTTTCTGTGGAGTCCTCAAATCTGTACTGCAGCTCCTGCATGAGGGCATTCACATCCATCAGCTCAGGTGATCCTTCATCATAGAGAGACACCAAACACTGCACTGCATCCCCCTCTAGGTTTGAGGTGGCCGCACCCTCATGGGAAAGTTTGTCAGGGTGCAATGCACCATACTGCTCCAAGTAATTCTACACCTGAGTCAGGAAATAGGCTAACATTTTGGGATGGCCGTCAAACTTCACCCTGAAAGGGATAGGCTCCCAGTGTTGCTGAACCAGCGTGTAGCCCAGTGGCAACACCCCCACCTGTGGGGCTGCCTGCGCAGGAGCTCCTTTCACTGTGGGAGGTGGAGAGGCCTGCCCTGGCCCCATTTGTTCAGGACTGAAGGCAGATTCACCTGGTGTTTTCAAGCTTGTCGTTCGAAAGGTCTCCAACAGCATAAAAATAATTAACGAACAATTTCTAAAAATGATTAGAAAGTAAGGTTTGTAAACTTGTTGCCCTTTAAAAGTATGAATTGTAGTGATGAGCAAGATCATCTGCCAGTGCTGTAACCCACAGAAGACACTGTCCTGCAGTCTCCTCCCAAGGAGCAATTGTCTGGAGCACACATGGGCAATCTTCTGCCCTCTTCTGCCCTGGAAAGATTCCAAGGAACCAATCTACTCATCATTTCCTGGCTTTTGCTGCAGTTGCAGTTGAGTCTGCTTTCACAGAGCTTTATTTAATTTGCCATACCACCACAGGGAGTCTATGGGCAACATATAAATTCTGTGAAATAGATAAATATTAATATTGGTATTACTTTGGAGATGGTTGATAAACTGAGATGTCAGTCTGGGTGAAACTGTTTTCCTCCAATACAGATAGTGTAATACTTGGGGACTAGGAATTTAGTGATGAACCATGAGATTTTGACAGGGCAACATGGTTAGAGTTCTGCTGTTTTGGACATTGATCTTAGTTTGCAAAATTGGCAAACAGATACTGGCAGCTGTAGATATACCCCATATAAAAATCTGAAGAAAACCAGTTTGATGTAGGAAAGGCATCAGACTAGAAAATGGGAGACTATGAGTTCTAGTCCTGCCTCAGGGACAAAGTCAGCTGGATGGCCTTGGCCCAGTACTTTTTTCTCAGCTCTAGGAAGGAGACAGAATCATACCACAGAAAACTGCAGGGACTAGTCCAGATAGTTGCTAGGAGTTAAAAACTGACTTGAGAGCAAAAAAGAAAAGAAAAGAAAAGAAAAGAAAAGAAAAGAAAAGAAAAGAAAAGAAAAGAAAAGAAAAGAAAAGAAAAGAAAAGAAAAGAAAAGAAAAGAAAAGAAAAGAAAAGAAAAGAAAAGAAAAGAAAAGAAAAAAGATGTGATATTCCAAGTAGTTGAAAAGTTCCAGGAATTCAAGGAGACTCTTATTGTATTGTGACTGGTCCCCTTGGAGGAAAACTGTGAGGAACCACCACAATCTACTGTGTGCTTCCAAAAATTGGCCCAAAATTGTGACTCTTCTTGTAACAAGTCCAAAAAATATTCCAACAAAGAGGAAGAAAAAGGACTTAGTAGAGATGGAAAAATGGAAAACTTGTGTATATAAAGAGTTTTCAGTTACAACTGACTTTAGAGCTTATTATATTCCTCTAAGACACCATAACACTCATATCTTTAGGATTAAAAAGTCTCTGGGGAGGCAAGAAAAAATTAGCCTTTCCCAAAAAATATTCTCCTTTTTATGCAGTCACCTCAAATGTGCGCTTTTTCTGGAAATTTTTAATAGAGAATAATGAATTCTGGTGGATTCCACTTATTGAAGTTGCTGTTCATTGTACTCCATTTTGACAGCTTCTATGTCTTCTTAGTCCAATTCACTCAAATGTTTTCCTTCAAATTAAAAATGTTTCATAAATGTTAGATTAAATCACTCTCACCTATAAGACTTAGTGTTGTTTAATTGAACATTTTGGATATGCCAAATAATAAGTGCTTAGGAAATTTTGTCAGTCTTGCTTGAGTTAGAAAATATATAAAATCCTTCTTGGATGTAGTGATGTCACAGAAGAGGCCCCTGTGTGGAGCCTTTTAGAGGGTTTTGATAGACAGAAGACATACCTTATGAGCTCAAAGACAACAAAGTCATCCAGGAAGTATGCTTTATAGGCATTCAAAGCTACATATGCCCCCCAGATGTTTTGGGAAATTACAGATTCCATGAGAGACACACTTGTTTCTTTTAAAAATATCCATGCCTTTTAACTGGATGTCTGTGGGATTAATTTTTGCATTAATAAGTGGATGAGCCTCACTAAGAACTTCTAAAATTTAATGTTCAAGGTCATAAGTCTCACTCCCTAATATAAATTAACTTTTCAGAAAAAGAGTGAACAAAATTATTCCATCCACTTAATGGAATGAAAAATTCACATGAGAAATGCAATTAAATTGCATATTGTGTATGTTGTGTTTGCTTTTTCAACCCAGAAATTTTATTCTGAATTTAAGATATGCATTCGTTACTAGATCATAATGACACTTCACAGCTTGGCTAACTTTGTGGACTAATTCACTAAGAAATATAGAAACCCAATAAGACAAGGTGAGATAAATTGTTCTGATATTCTCCTCTATGATTGGGCAAGGAAAGAGCTTTTCATACACAGTCCTGAGTAAAAGATGAAATGGCTGCTATAAATATCTCTCAAAGCCAGCTTAGAAGTGGAGGGTAACTGTTTTCCTCTGCTCTATGCTGGTCCTCTATTATTTGGCAACATAGATGATTTTACCAAATGCAACAGAAATAGGCAGGCCTACTTTTTGATGATTGACAAGGACTAAAAGCAGTGGCAAGGGGTAAGTGCTGATGGGAAAAAAGACTGCAGAATAGGGTCACACCATCAACTAGTCAGAAATCCCTTGGAATTTGAAATTTGACCTAGCCGTGACTAGGCTGAAATGTTGGGCAAGGGCCTGATCTATGAAGCAGGGACTGCAGAAGTAGATGGAAAGTGTGTGTTTGAGTTTCAGCCCCATGCCAGGGATAAGAGTAGTTTTGGAGGGGGGGGAGAATAATAATTATCTGGGGCTTCCCCAATTTTAGGGTTTATATCAGGGAAAGGAAAAAGACTATTAGATACCCTTTTCCTGTAGTGTATTTTCATTTCACATAGTGTATGTGTGTGTGTGCTCATAATTTTAAAAAGCATAGACATACTTGGCAAAGTTATCGCTAACAGTCTGTGCTGTGCTGTGCTAATAACTTGCATAATGTACCAAATTCACATCCAATAGTTGCATACTTTGTACTTTTGCTGCCATTTTCTTCCAACCTACCTCCATATGTTTCAGATCTGTTTCAGATCTGCAGAAAATAGGACAGGATGGCTTATTAATAGTAGAGTTTCAGGATTGCATGACACCATCATCATCATCATCATCATCATCATCAAAATATTTCAAAACTTATCAAAAGCATGCACACAACCAAAGCACTGAAGTATTAGTAATCATTCTCTCTTTGTTATTGGAGTAAACTAATTTTTGCTATACAGCAAGAACAATTATAACTTTGTTGGAAGATATTACAATAACCTTGGTTTTCAGTCCCTTGGATTTGAGCTTCACACAGTTCCACAAAGACAACAATTTCTTCTCCCTTTCATACCTGAGTTCTGTGAAGAGCCATGTCAGCAAACATGAGGCATTCTTAGAGGAAGGCAGAGGGATTTACTTTACATAATTTCTTTATTAAAGGGATAAAGACCACAGCTGTGGGATTGGTTCTGAGGACTGGGCAGTAGTTAGAGAAGAAAACATTGTAGTGCAATTCTGAGCCAATTGCCTAAAAGAACTTCTGCTGATGTTCCTGTTTAATTCACAGATCTCTACCCAGTAGAGGTAATAAAACTATTAAATGGTTTCGCCTGCCAGAATTTGTGTTATAGCTGTTTAGGCCCAGGGCATGTTGCCAGTAATCCAAAATACTATTGTCCAGGCAGTCCTTAGGTAAAGCAAACTACCATCTGCTTCCAAGAAAGAAATCACCAAATAAAGCACAAATGATTAATTTGGCCTCCCTCTCCTCTACAGTTTACAGTTCACAGCTCAGGGACCACTAACACATGGCTCTCCTGCAAGGTACCCATGCGGCAGAGTTCTCAGTACTATAGCTAACCCTGTTCCAAGTACAAACACCTGTGAAAACAAAATTACCTTGCCAATATAACTCCTTAGCAATGTCTTCCAGTAGGTTATAGATACTGTATAATATTTAAACCATTCAGGGGAATCCAAACAAAACGCAGAGTCTTATTGGGTCAAGAGGATATTAAGAATAATAGACAGATTATATAGGAGAGTTTATTGAAGAGGAAGGGGGAGACATTAGTCATCGTTTTGCTATAAAATGAGAGTTAATCAAAGGGGGGCAGGTTAGAGGTCAGATGTTGTATTTGTACTATTATTATTATTATTTTTAAATCATTGAGGTTTCTATGAATGGCAAATGAAATGATCCTGAACAAAGAAAAACAAGAGATTTCTCAGCAGGAGAAGATGAGCTAAAAGAATCTGTTGCATAAACTTGCTTCACTATTGTTATCTGTCTCTTTTTCCTAAACAGTGAAACTTTGTCTAATTGTGCTTATTTTCAAGCCTCTTTATAAGACACTGAGGGATATTTATGGGTATCCCTTTCAAATATGCACCATCTCATAAAAACAGCATTGTTCTAGCTTCATTTTTCTCATTACACTTCATTTCTTTCCCCAACACAAAGAATTTTAGCTTTCACAGTCTTGTTCATGAATCCCATCTCAGCTTGGTTATCCATGGGAATCCTAAAACTTTGTTTTAGGGGAACTTGATTTGGGGTGAAGCAACATCCACCATTAAAATGAAACAACTGAATTGGGCTCATTTTTCATTTTCAAGATGGTATTTATATCCTCAAAAATATGTACTTTAGACGAGTTACTGAGATACTGATATATTTCCATTAATAACTATATTAAGTGTATATGCTCCCCTTATATTCAAAAGAAACCATGGTTTCAAACATTCAAACTGGTTTTTTTTTAATTTTAGCAAAGTAGCAAAAATTCCTAAGGATGTTGAACAATGAGGCATTAGCATTCATTTCATTGCAAAGGTGACTTTCCATGGGAATGTGTTTGTGCATTTGTTGTTTTCCTTTAAAAAAAGAAACCTAAAATTATGATTATGATACAACTAAGATTAAATATTTCCTGATTTCAGGGATCGGTTATGATATTAAATATTAAAAGATTATTAAACTTTTTGCACTGAAATCAATGTGATAATAAAACAGTTTCTGTTTAAGCTTTGAATAAGTCAGGCTTACAGTATCTCTGTTTATAAGAGTGACTAATAACTAGATTCTTCATGGAGACGATACCTGATAAGATTTGCATATAACTCTTTATTTAAAGCAAGATCCAGTCAACGTTAAACTGTTTTAATTTCAACCATAAAAATTTCAGGATGTACACAAATTTATGTATGTTTGTGTGGTTCATCTTTTCTCTAGATCAGGTATTAATATTGTTTTGCATTCTACAAAGACTATGACAACTCTGCAACAAAATTAGCTGAAGCCATTTTCCCTTCATTTTTGATTGCCACAGAATTGTTATATTTTAGTCATAACAAAAAGTTGCTTTGTGGGAACCAAGGTCATTGCTAACTGTTTTTGGAGGGCTGTAACTATTGTTAGAAAGCCCAAGCAAGGAGGTAATTTGGTAATGTAATTTATGACATTTTACTGGGGAGGGAACTTTCACTTTGTAACTTAGTAACATTGTGGGGGGGGGTATTTCAGTCTTGGGTTCACTTTTGAACATGCCGATATTATGTAGCCAAATAAATATGTTCTTTAAGGAAACTTTTTTTGCCTTGGATTTCTTTTTGCTGGTCTCATCTATAATTTGGGGTCCTGAGCCCCCAATGTGTACCCAAAACCTTGAGAGGGCAATAAAGACTTAGGGAAGACACCAAGATGGAAAAGAAAGGAGAATCTGCTGCAAGTCTCATTGTCATGGCACAGACAGAGTGCAGGTTACAGCTCTAGCAGACAGTGCTACAGCTGCGACTGGAACGATACCCAAAGCCCAGGAGGGCCAACTGGAGCCACTGCTGCAGCAAGTGAAGACCCTATCTGTTGGAGGAAGTTGGTGCTCAGAGGCAGATCAGCTGTGAAAGAGTATCATGAAAGCCATGGAAGCTGAGTTCCCATTGATTTCATCCCATGCTGGAACGGAGAAAGGCTAAGTGTTTGGCCACCCGGAATGAATCAGGAGAATGGAAGTACCTGACCGCCATGCACAGCCACTCCATTGAATGCCTAAGGGAGAAGTTTGAGGGCTTGGAGATGGGAGAGGGAGAGCCGATCACCTGCCAGATGCTCTCCAGTGAACGGGAAAACAAACGTTCCCAGGACTGGCAACTGGCAAAGCGAAGCCCCAGTCCCATGGCAGGGGCTTGGGCTGCCTCCTGGTTGCCTCAACCAGCCTTAACTTCAAGCCCAGTACATCAGCAGAGCCTTGACCATCATCGACATTGCACCAGTCCTAACCATAAGCAGTGTTATGCCAGCTCTGAGTGCCATCAACACCCTGTCAGCCCCGACTACCAAAGATGATATGCCAGCCCCGATCATCAGTGCCACTATGCCAGCCCTGATTGTCAGTGACGCTATGCCAGCCCCAATTGCTGAAGACATTATCCCAGTCCCAATTGTCAGGACTACTACGATAGCCCTGACCATCAGTGACACTAGCCCCAATTGCTACCGATGCCAGGTCAGTCCTGACCATTATTCTCGTCAAGCTAGTCCTGACTGTTATCAATGCCAGCTCAGCCCTGAACATTTTTTTTAATTTTAATTCCATTTATATCCCGCCCTTCTCCGAAGACTCAGGGCGGCTTACAAGCTTAGCAGTAGCCTTCATTCTATGTATATGCCTGCTTATTAGGGTTTTCACACACACCCCAAGCGGCATTATTACAAAGTCAGCTTAATTGCCCCCAACAATCTGGGTCCTCATTTTACCTACCTCGGAAGGATGGAAGGCTGAGTCAACCTTGAGCCTGGTGGGATGCGAACCTGCACTAATTGCAGGCAGCTGGTGTTACTTAAGGAGGCATTAGCCCACTGCTCCACCAAGGCTCACTGACATCTGGTGAGTCCAGGGCCTCAGCCTCAGGTGCACCAAGCAGGAGGCTTACAACGAGATCAGTTCCAGCCACCTGGCTTAATACAATCTCTTTTGGACCAGCAGCACCCAGCAGATCCCCCTCCCATCAAGCCCACATTTGATGGGGATCTGGAAAAGTTGCTCTTTTTCCTGAATCATGTGCACACCCACATGCATCACAATGCTCATACCTACCCAGACCCTGTGGGTATGGTTGGTGCGGTGGCAGGAAACCTAGAGAGGCAGGTGGCAGAGTGGATCAATTGCCTGCATAATGAGCAAGCACCAGAACTGTGGAATCTCAATTTGTTCATGTGTGGGCTAAAATCCAGATTTGAAGCTTTGGAGGCAGAGAAAGACATCAATGAAATAAAGCAGAGGGGTTGGCCAGGAAAAGAATATGTGAGAGAAGGGTGGCTAGCCGAATCCAGCAGTGGTCAGAATGGTCCCTGGTGCACCATTTTAAGGCTGGATTAGATCACAACTTATTCCAAGCGTGCACTTACAGGGGAGTCCCTAATCAGCTGCACCAATGGTACCATCCAGCTATAAACCTTGACCTCGAGCCGAACTGTTACAAGAAACCTCCTATGCCAGGATCTAGACCAAAACCAGACCAAGGGAGGCATTGCACCCAACAATGAACCCCACCTACTGTGACCACCAGAGTCCTGAAGACACCTACACAGCCTCTGATCAAATGCTTCAGGTGTGGTCAACCAGGACAGAGTAGCAGACTGTCCAGCCCCTTTCCCTCCACCAAAAAGTGCACCAGTTGCTTCTGCTAAACCAAAGAGGGGATCCTGACCCATACATGAAAATTGAATTGGGTCAGCCAAGAGCAAGCTGTGCAGATCTCCTCCCCTCTACAAGAGAAACCTGATACCCCGAAGGCATGTGAGTTTGTGTGTAATATATACTGCTCAAAAAAATAAAGGGAACACTTAAACAACACAATGTACTGTATTTAATAGTAGGATGTCTTATTTTCTGTTCCCTTTATTTTTTTGAGCAGTATATAATGATGAAAGATTTATACAATCTGAAAAGAAACCAGAATAAGAAAGAGAGAGCAGGCCAGTAGGGTGCTTTCTCTATCACTGCACCAACCATCTCAGCCTGTAGCTCTTCCATCAAGGCCACGTGTCAATTGGCATATCCAGGTTTTTTTTCTCCTAAAGGCCAGAAGGATGGGGGCCGAATTTATATCATGGAGCAGGATGTTCCATAGGGTGGGGGTTGTGGCAGAAAAGGCTCTTCTCCTGGACTCCACCAGCCTAAATTTCTTGGCTGATGGGATCCAAAATAGGTCCCTTCTTCCAGAACAAGTGGGGTGCATGGATTCCCCGGGATAAGATAATTCCTCAGACATCTGGGACCCCTGCCATAAAAGATTTAAAGGTAATGAACAACACTTTGAATTAGACCTGGAAGCAGATCAGTAGCCAGTGCAGTTCACATAGCAGTGGTGTTACATGTGCAACTCTAGGGGCCTCTAGAAGTGTTCATGCTGCTGCATTCTGGACTAGTTGTAGCTTCTGACTTTTCAAGAGTAGCTCCATGTATTTGCCAACATTGAAAAGTGTAATAATAAGAAGGATAGGCAGAATCCATTCTTTGTCCAGGCCATCCATTTACATGTCCCAAATGTGTACATTAATTCAACATAATATGGATAGTCAAAAATATTAAAATCTGTTTAAAAGTCAAATTAGAATATTACTGACTTATTCCCAATTCATAAAATGTTTTGACATAACCCAAACATGTATTGTCATTGCAACTTCAACATTCCTTTTTTATTTTTTTGGACAGTGCAAAGTATGCAATAATTGCTAATCCTATATTTTTGTTGAAGAAGCCATAGGTTAAGATCTAATTTTGGAAAGTTTCACACAGCACAAACTTTCCTTCCATAGTTTAAGGTCTAGCGAAGGGAAATTTATAGCAAATGAATCTCTCAATTTGGCAGCAGTCAGTAGTCTAATTCAAGATTCAGGGCCCCCAGTTTTTAACCAACATTTTTTTCTAAGAATAAATTTGGCATTGAAGAACCCTGTGGAAATCAATGGAACAATGCACTGAGTTTCTGAAAATGATTTTATATATTTTATAAATTCTATATAAGCCTAAAGTTTCCTGTTTATTGTATTCAGTCTGAGTGTTTTATCTTCCACAAATAATTTAAGTCAGCATATATCCCTTTCTGAAGAAAGTCCTTCTATTTTATTGATATAGACTCTGCAGGTCTTTTAATATGTATTTAAACTTGGACTACATGGAAACTGATTGTGCCACCTTCTCCTTTCTACTTTATAAAAACATTTCAAAAATATCAAAGCCCTTGTCTCTTGTATCCTCTCGTTGGTCTCTGGAGCAGCAGTTCCTTTCTACCCAAATAGATTCTCTTAACTGATCCCTAGACTTGACAGAACCAAGGTTCTTCATAAAATGTTACTTTATATATTTTTGGATTGTAATGCAACATTATATATTTTCCCTACAATTATGTTAAAATTTAAATATAAAAAATGGAGACCAAAAAGGATCTTTACTGCCACCCAGTGGCCATCCAGAGTTTTGCAGCCCCCAAACCCCAAATTAGAGCTGGATAGATATCTTCCAGCAGTCACAGTTTTCCCAGAAGAGAATATTTGTTGCTCAGTATTGAACTGTGGGGTCCTTGGTGCTCTTTGAGTTTGGTTGTGTGCATATAGATGATGCAGGTTTTCTTGACATCATCAGTGCTAGAAGAGTGGGATTTGATCTCTCTGTGTGTATGTATGTACTGTATGTGTACACACACACACACACACACACACACACACACACACACACACACACTTTTAACATCTTCAAAGAAATAAAAGTCACAAAAGAAGAAAACAACACCCCATTCTTCCTGAATATCCTCATCAGCAGAGACAAGGATGGCAAATTAGAAACACAAGTCTATCATAAAACCAACTCCATAATCAAGTGCTCCACTAACAAAGTAACAATCAATTTTTCCACAAGAGAAGCTGTATAAGAACACCATTTAGACGAACACAAACACATTGCAGCAATCCATCTATACAACAAAATGGATCTCATGCATTTAGAGGATCCCATCCTCTTCTCACAAAAAAGATATTCATGCAATTATCAAGCACAACCAACACCAACTAAAGTCCTTCAAAACATCTTAAGTAAATCAAAGGACTCAGAAGCCCTAGAAGAAAAGCAGAAGTCATCTACAATATATAGTATAAGAACTATAGTAGCCATTATGTAGGACAAACAGCAGAAGACTAACAGAGTGCATCCATGAGCATCAACTAGCAGTCAAAATACATAATAAAAACTTCTTAATTGTATAACACATGGACAGACTTCACCATAGTTTCAACTGGGAAACTGAGCATCCTAGACCAAGCCAGGTCCAAAAATCCTAGAGAATTCCTAGAAGCCTAGCACTCAGTTAAATCAGCCATCAACAGGTACATAGAGATAAACAACATCTACATACCATTCAAAAAAGACAATAAAATGGCTTCTGGTTTTGCACAGTAGCGCAGCAACCGAGGGATCATGGGGCTCCTCACCCTGTGGCCAATTTCTGCCTGTTAGGGGACCTACATAAGCTACATTGGCTTCTGGTTGCCCTCCGGGTGAGATTCAAGGTGCTGGTGATGACCTATAAAGCCCTAAATGGCTTGGGTCTGGGATATTTGAGGGAACACCTACTGCCGACATCAAGTTCCCTTCGTCCTGTGCGCTCCCACTTGGAGGGCCTTCTCAGGGTGCCGCCTGTAAAAGACTGCCGGCGGGTAACACCCAGGTGGAGGGCCTTCTCTGTGGGTGCGCCTGCCCTTTGGAACCAGCTGCCCGTAGAGCTCAGGACTGCCCCAGACCTTCGTTCATTCCACCAGGACCTGAAGACCTGGCTCTTTGAGCTTTCCGGCCAGGACTGAGAATTTTAATTGTAATATTTTATTTAATTGGGTTTTAATTGGAGTTTAATAGGTGTTTTATTTTATTCAAGGACTAAATTTAATTATTTTAATTTGTTCTTAACTTTTGTAATGTGTATTGTTATTTTAAATTCCTTGTGAACCGCCCTGAGTCCTATGGGAGAAGGGCGGTATATAAGTCCAATAAACATAAACATAATAAACATAATTGATCTCCTGGAAAAAAACACCAAGAAGCAAAAAGCCTCCAAAAGTGAGAAGGAGGGGGATCTTTGCCCCACCCTCCTATAGACGGAAGCGGCGAATTAAACTTTTTTAAAATTATTTTTTTATTGATTTTCCAATATTACACTTATATCTTTGAAAAGCAACGTGGTGTCTGGGTTACAATAGTTCCATTTCATACAGGTACATGTTATTACAAATCTCCAATTTGTTGTAGCCAATATTTCCTCTCTTTTTTCCTTTAATACGTATTGTCTCTTATCTTAGTTAACATACTTCTTATTTTATCTATCAGTTATTTAATGGTTTCCTTGCCTTTGTCAATACTTTTATATATTTTATTTATTTTAACATTTCATCTTTAAGGCATAAATCACTTTATAAATTTTCCCAGCTTTAATTTGCATTAATATTAAAGTTAAACGTTTGAAGTTTCTCATTATTATATTTCTAGGTGACTCCACTTCCCTTTATCACAGTTCTCTCCAATGCCTAATAATCTAGATACACATCCTATCTCATTTCCATATCAACAAGTTAATAATACAATATAATATTCTTATTTTCATTATAATTTCCACATACTGTAAATTCAATAACCAAAATTTCTCCCATTTCAACATTTAGTACATCTTTTCTCTTCTCCTTTATATTTGCTCTCTTGTGCTTAGACTTATAATTTTATTTTTATCACTACATCCAAGTATATTAGTTACATTATATCACTCTTAACATAAATACATCTTAAACAATTTCATTTAAACTGTTCAATATTTCAATTTAACTGTTGATATTCACACATCTAAGTTTTTTAATTAGCCAGTATTTTTATCTGCACATCAAAACAGTCTCTCATAATCCAAGTACAATCCTGTCTATTTAGATATTTTCCATTTCAGGCCTCTTAAAGATGTCCATTCTTCTTCAATCTTATTCTGGCTTTTTTCCTTTGCCATGTCATTTTCCGTTTCTTTGCTTCAGGGTCATCAAAGAGTTCTTGTATTGTGGTACTGTATTGAAGTTACCCTCCAATCTCCATTTTTGAAGGGTTGAGGGGTCTGATAGAGATACCAAATCTTCTCATTATTTTCTTCTCTTGGCGTAATTGTCCTGGACTGTTTATTTTTTCTTCCATATGTTTCTCATTTTGAACTTCAAATTCCTTCTGCTTTATGTAACACATTTTGTCAGGTTTTTAGGCTAAAGAGACTTTTTTCTGCTGAACCTGTCCTGAGACATCCAGATCCCTATAAACCTTTTGTAATACAGGCAGATGCTAGCGATGTAGCGGTGGGAGCCGTATTATTACAGGAAAATGATGAGGGGGCGTTGCAACCATGTGCATATACATCCAGAAAACTCACGGAAACAGAACAACGTTGGCCCATATGGGAAAAGGAGGCTTATTCTGTAAGATGGGCATTAATTACATGGCGCCAGTTCCTAGAAGGAAATAAAATCCCCTTCCAGGTTTGGACAGACCACAAAAACTTGGAAGCATTAAAAACACCCAGGAAACTCACTCCTAAACAAGCCCGCTGGTCTCAACATTTTCACCGATTCAATTTCACTCTCAAACACTTGCCGGGGGGGGGGGGAGAATTTCCTGGCAGATGCATTATCTCGCATGCCCCAATATAACAGCACACAGACCACTGACTCTAAACCACTTGTGCCTGAACAACAACTGGCAGCACCAGTCACCACCAGGGCTCAAATAAAAATGAAGCCAAAGGTGGATAGCCAAACTGGAATAGAATTCCGGAAGTCTTTGGAAAGTGATGAATGGTTCCAGAAAAATAGACATGTGTGCACAATTAAAGATGGACTATTTATTTATTTATTTTTTATTTTAATCCCATTTATATCCCGCCCTTCTCCGAAGACTCAGGGCGGCTTACAATTTAAGCACAAACCAATGTGCTTAGCAATAGCCTTCATTCTATGTATATGCCTACTTATTAGGGCTTCCCCCCCCCAAGCGGCATTATTACAAAGTCAGCTTATTGCCCCCAACAATCTGGGTCCTTATTTTACCTACCTCGGAAGGATGGAAGGCTGAGTCAACTTGAGCCTGGTGGGATGCGAACCTGCACTAATTGCAGGCAGCTGGTGTTACTTAAGGAGGCATTAGCCCACTGCTCCACCAAGGCTCTACCCTGGGTGGGTGAGAGGTTATACATACCTGCCAACCAAAGGATCAATTTCATGCAACTGTGCCATGATACAAAATCAGCAGGGCATTTTGGGTTTGTAAAAACCTTACACTTAACTAAAAGGCAATTTTGGTGGCCATCTATGAAAAAGGACATAGAAAGCTATGTGGGCAGCTGTCAGATTTGTGCAATGGGCAAGAGGCTGCAAGGGAAATCGCCAGGACTGTTACAACCGGTGGCGAACCCCTCAGCCCCATGGAAAGAAATAGCCATGGATTTTATTGTGGAACTACCAGAAAGCAACGGAAACACCGTAGTCTGGACTGTCACAGATCTGTTCTCTAAGCAAGTACATTTCATACCTTGCCAAAAAATCCTGACTGCAAAAGCATTAGCAAAACTTTTCGTACAGCATATTTACAGATTGCACAGGGCACCACAACACATCATATCTGATAGAGGGGTGCAATTTACATTGGCATTTTGGAAAGAATTTTTATCCCTTTTATGAACCACCCAAGGGCTGACATCTAGTCATCACCCTCAGTCGAACGGTCAATGTGAAAAGGCTAACTCAGTGCTTGAGCAATATTTAAGATGCTTTATTAATTTCCAGCAAACAAACTGGATGGACCTACTACCTTTCACAGAAGTGGCATATAATAATGCAGTCCACACCAGCACAGGGTATACTCCTTTTCAAGTAGCTACCAGTCAAAGTTTCAACCCCATGCCAGAACTAACCCCAACTGAGCCAGTAATTCCCAAACTGAAGGAGTGGATTGCTCAATTGCAAAACATCTGGCCAATCATTAGGAAAGCTTTAGATGAAGCTAGACAGGCATACAAGACACAGGCTGACAAAAAAAGAGTAGATCCCATACCATTCAAGGTGGGAGAGATGGTATATGTATCCACAAAATACCTTAAATCACTAGGTAAAGATAAAGGTAAAGGTTCCCCCGCACATGCGTGCTAGTCGTTTCCGACTCTAGGGGCCGGTGCTCATCTCCGTTTCAAAGCCGAAGAGCCAGCGCTTGTCTGAGGACGTCTCCGTGGTCATGTGGCTGGCATGACTAGACACCAAAAGCGCACAGAACGCTGTTACCTTCCCACCGTAGTGGTCCCTATTTTTCTACTTGCATTTTTACATGCTTTTGAACTGCTAGGTTGGCAGAAGCTGGGACAAGTAACAGGCACTCACTCTGTTACGCGGCACTCGGGATTCGACCTGCCAAACTGCCGACCTTCTGATTGACAAGCTCAGCATCCTAACCCACTGAGCCATCACTACAACCCTGTAAAAAACTCGGACCAAAATATATTGTTCCTTTTCCAATTAAAAGAATCATAAACCCAGTAACAGTTGAATTAGGACTACCCAAAAATCTTAGACAAATACACCCAATTTTTCACTGCAGTCTACTAAAGAAAGAACAAAAGTCACCCCTGCGAACAAAAACACCACCACCACCACCTCCCATCATGGTGGAAGGAGAACAACATTTTGAGGTGAAGGAAATCCTAGATTCCAGGAAACACCATGGAACAATTCAGTATCTAGTGGCTTGGAAACACCTCCCCTCTTCACAAAATGAGTGGGTCAATAAGCACCACATTAAAGCACCAAGGTTGCTTAAGAGGTTTCATACAGAATATCTGAACAAACCAGGCTAACATTTATATTTTATTTCCTCTACAGATGGACTCCATGATGATAAGGACATCATTTTTTGGTGTTAGTTCTATAAGGTGCTGTAGGGCTTCACAGAACCGGTCAATTTCATCCTCTTCAGCACTGGTGGTTGGGGCATAGACTTGGACTACTGTGATATTGAATGGTTTGCCTTGGATTCGAACTGAGATCATTCTGTCATTTTGAGGATTGTATCCCAGTATTGCTTTTCCTACTCTTTTATTGACTATGAAGGCTACTCCATTTCTTCTGAGGGATTCTTGCCCGCAGTAGTATACCTGATGGTCATCTGAATTAAATTCACCCATTCCTGTCCATTTTAGTTCGCTGATACCTAAGATGTCGATGTTCAGTCTTGTCATCTCTTGTTTGACCACGTCCAGCTTTCCTTGATTCATGGATCTTACATTCCAGGTTCCTATGGAGAAAAAATCTTTACAGCATCGGACTTTCCTTTCACCACCAGACACATCCACAGCTGAGCGTCCTTTCGGCTTTGGCCCAGTCGCTTCATTCTTTCTGGCGCTACTAGTACTAGCCCTCTGCTCTTCCCCAGTAGCATATTGGACACCTTCCGACCTGAGGGGCTCATCTTCCAGCGTCATATCGTTTTGCCTTTTGGTACTGTCCATAGGGTTTTCATGGCAAAGATACTGGAGTGGGTTGCCATTTCCTTCTCCAGTGGATCACGTTTTGTCAGAACTCTCTGCTATGACCTGTCCGTCTTGGGTGGCCCTGCACGGCATAGCTCATAGCTTCATTGAATTACGCAAGCCCCTTCGCCACGACAAGGCAGTAAGCCTTTGATTGTGTGGATCATAACAAACTGTGGCAAGTTCTTAAAGAGATGGGAGTACCAGACCATCTTATTTGTCTCTTGAGAAACCTATATGCGGGTCAAGAAGCAACAGTGAGAACTGGACATGGAACCACTGATTGGTTCAAAATTGGGAAAGGAGTCCGGCAAGGCTGTATACTGTCGCCCTGCCTATTTAACTTATATGCAGAGCACATCATGAGAAAGGCAGGGCTAGATGAATCAAAAGTTGGAATTAAGATTGCCGGAAGAAATATCAACAACCTAAGATACGCAGATGATACCACTCTAATGGCAGAAAGTAAAGAAGAACTAAAGAGCCTCTTGTTGCGGGTGAAGAAGGAGAGTGCAAAACTTGGGTTGAAACTTAACATTAAGAAAACCAAGATCATGGCATCTGGCCCTCTCAATTCCCGGCAAATAGATGGGGAAGAAATGGAGGTAGTGACAGATTTTATTTTCCTGGGCTCCAAGATCACTGCAGATGGGGACTGTAGCCAAGAAATTAAAAGACGCTTGCTCCTGGGGAGGAAAGCCATGGCAAATCTAGACAGCACACTAAAAAGCAGAGACATCACCCTGTCAACAAAAGTGCGTATAGTCAAGGCTATGGTCTTCCCAGTTGCAATGTATGGCAGTGAAAGTTGGACCATAAGAAAGGCTGAGCGCCAAAGAATTGAGGCCTTTGAACTATGGTGCTGGAGAAGACTCCTGCGAGTCCCTTGGACTGCAAGGCGATCAAACCGGTCAGTCCTAGAGGAGATCAACCCTGACTGCTCTTTAGAAGGCCAGATCCTGAAGCTAAAACTCAAATACTTTGGCCACCTAATGAGAAGGAAGGACTCACTGGAGAAGAGCCTAATGCTGGGAAAGATCGAGGGCAATAGAAGAAGGGGACGACGGAGAATGAGGTGGCTGGATGGAGTCACTGAAGCAGTAGGCGTGAGCTTAAATGGACTCCAGAAGATGGTAGAGGACAGGAAGGCCTGGAGGAATGTTGTCCATAGGGTTGCGATGGGTCGGACACGACTTCGCAGCTAACAACAACAACAACAACAGATGGACCTGTCTTTTTTCTAAGGGGAGCAGATTGTCAAAATCCATTTATATCCCATTCATAAAACTCTATCTGTATGTTTTTAAAATGTTATCCCTCCCCCTGGATTCTGCCATTTCTCCAAGGAGGAGAAGAGAGGATGTGTATTCAGCCTGCCGGGAGGCTGTCTTCAAAAACCAGGGGAAGAACCTTTGAACTGAGAACAACAAAGGAAAGGGGTGAAGAGATCTGGTTTGTATCTCAGATTAGAATCTCTAAAGGAAGGGAGCAATTGTGAAGACATGAGAGTTCCCTCTTTCCCATGGAAGGATTTGACACCTGAATTTAAATTGATCCAGGACAAACCAGATGGCTTGGAGAGAGGGGGTTCGACCCGGGGACTCTTTAAAAAAGCACCAAACTGTAACACAGTTCAGATCCTGTCTAGTATTCCCATTACCAATCATGTTTCAGTAAAAACTCCCTTTGGACAATTTCTGTTTCAAGAGTTCGTTCTTTCCTGGGATGTGGATTGGGGTGGGTCCTGACACCAAGTTTTCTCTTTTCTGCGTTTGTTGAGTAGTCAAATCTTCTGTCAGGGTATTTGATTGTTCAATTTCTTCTGTAATGTTCTGTCCCGATAAATTGTTAGTTATAGTCACAATTTGAGTTTACTTATACAAGACGCTTTCTACTTTTTTCCCCAAAAGCTCTTATTTCATCACCAGCTGTGGAAAGGAACTGATAGGTTTGGCAGGTTATTTTCATCATAGCATAAATTTGCTTTTGTATTTCATCCATGGTGGACTCTCACATCTGGTGTTCAAGGTTAGTCTTATCTTGTTTTCTAAAGTGTCAGCCAAGTCTCTCTTTCTCTCTCTCTCTCTTTTTTTTAGGATGTCAAATTGCAATTTCAGGTTTAGCCACAGGGTGTCCCCCAAGTGCTTAGAAAATTCTTTTATTTTCTTTTAGGGAAATGCCTGTTAATTTCTTTTCAATTGTTTCTTCTGTTTTAGAAGAACCGAGCCAAATTTTCAAATAAGGATAGGAAGTAAGGAATAAATAGTCAAAACCTTGTAGTCCACAATTTTTTTTAAGGAATAAAGTTCTAGCTGAGGTCCAATTTTTTTTCCAATGTTTCTTTTTAAATCACCCCTGGAGGTTAAATGGCCACTGTAGGGAGGGTTGAAATCTCCCCTCCCTCTCCACAGGGGGAAAGGTACTTAGCAGCTTATTTAGCTGGAAAGAAGAAGATTGGAGTATAAGAGAGGTTGATCTTACCCGATCTCTTCCACGCTGCTTTAATGTTGCCTGGTAGTAAGTGTGACTTTGACTGTCTGCAGCCTAGAGACCGGCCATATTGGTATGGCTGGTCTTTTGTCTGCCAGTTCAAAGGGAATGCAGGCACTAATGGGAGAGTTGTGGCTCCCCCGCGTTTCTGCAAAAGCCCCTTCTTGCTGGTCACCCCTCCAGAGTGACTCTTTGGCACTTTTAGGACCCCCCAGTGATGCAAAACTAGATGTGGAAGACGGGAGCTGTCCTCCAAGCATCCATAATGGAACTGCCAGAGCCTAGGAAAAGATAACTTGTTTTTGTTACCTTCAATGTCTTAATAACAGAGAACAGCTGTGACAAAAAAAGAAAACATTTTGGGCTATCTACAAAGAGAATTATAAGCTTTAGAGGAAAAAAAATGACCTTTCTGGATTACAAATACCTACTCAACTGGGACTCTAATGCTATTTGCAGAGAAAGGAAAACCCTGATTTTGGCCTATCATGGAACATCAGAGATCTGCAGAAAGAATATACCAAGAAAAAAACAAACACTTTCCAGGAGGAGATATATGCTATGTTGCAGCTAATTCAAACAACAATGATCTCAAACCATGAGGAAATTAAAAATAACTTTGAAAATATAAATGAATACACCTCCAATTTAACTGTACAACAAAAAAATCTCAGAAAATAAAAATAGAGAGTGAGCAGATAAAACAGACAACTGAACATAAACCAGAGGAAAGAGATTTAAAGATGGAATCTAACAATACAAGGAAATATGACTGAACCCAGGTGGAAAAAACTTGCAGGAAATATGGGACATGGAAAAGATAACTTACACTCTAAGATCACAAAATAAGTCTGAGGACTAGAAAAAAGATTTGACAAAATGGATTACAGAGCTGCCAGGATAACTACGAGAACTTGAGAGACAAAAAATGATAAGAGAAATTAAGAGAGAAAGCAAGGAAAAGATTTTCAATGAATACGAAGGGGCAAAACCTTCCCATAAAAACATCTTACTTGATTTGCCTTTTGTACCTACAACAACATGTACAAGACTATGGGAAGACTCTGACTCAGCAGAGCATATTGATCAGGAAAGATGTTTGGCAAAAAAAGAGGCTAAAGTGTGAATTAAGAAATTAGATGATCACATTTATCAGAGGGACTATTTAAAAAATAAACAACGGTTTGAATATGGTTAAAGAAATAGAAAGATTTTGGATATAAATTAATTTTAGTTTGAGAGGGATGAGCCCCTCAAGTAACATAGTATTTTTTCTTTATTTTTTCTTTTTTGTTTTGTTTTTTGACATGAGAAACATAAAAATGTTGGGATGGTTTATATAAAGGAAATGTTTCAGATATTTGTGTATAATTGATCTTGAGAAAACTTCAATGGATAAAAATGTTTTGAATAGAACTAAAAGATTAGATAACTGGATTTATTAAATGGAACATTTAAAGATTAAATATATGTTTGAATATGGTTAAAAAGAAGAGAAAAATTCTGGATATAAATATACATTAGCCTAAGAGGGACATTTATTTTAAGTAGTATACCATCTTCTTATTTCTTTTTCTTCTCTGTTTTTTTAAAGGCATCAGAAATGTAAAAGTGTTGGGATGGCCTGTATGAGGAAAAAGACTAAAATACTTAAGTGTAATTAACTTTGAGAAAATCTTAACCAGTAAGAATGTTTTGAATATTGTGGGGAAAACAAATTTAAATAAGAAACCCCCCGTCGTGAAGTCATTGAATCAACAAGATGGTTCCACCCTAGGCACTTAATGGACCCTGAGCGGTTCCAGGCGGCGCTTGGGTCCCCACCTGCCGCCCTCACTCACATGGAGGCACTCAACCGAGTTGTACCCATGCGGCCCCTGACCCAGTGCAGATCCCAGTGGTCTCCATGGTTCTCCGCGGAGCTCTGGGAGATGAAGTGTCGGAGACGGGGCCTAGAGAGCTGTTGGAGATCCAGCCGGTCTGAATCTGACTGATTGCGACTAAGATCCTCTATGAGGTCTTATCTCACGGCGATGAGGACGGCAAGGTCTAATTACTTTGCTACCCTCATCGCGTCCGCAGATAATTGCCTGGCCGCCCTGTTTAGGGTGACCCGCTCCCTCCTTAATCAGGAGGTGAGGGAGGAACCCTTGCAGGGTCGTGCCGAGGAGTTTAGCCAACATCTGTCGGACAAAATTGCTCAGATCCGGACCGGTTTGGACTCTGACTGGGCAGAGTCTGATGGTGAGGACATGGGCGGTCTTGGTGATGTTATCTGGGAGGAGTTCGATCCTGTGACTCTGGAAGATGTGGACAGGATCATGGGGAAGCTGAGTTCCACCACGTGTTTATTGGACCCGTGCCCCTCCTTGCTGGTCTATGCGGCTCAGGAGGGGACACGAGGCTGGCTCCAGGCAGTGATAACTGCTTCTTTGAGTGAGGGTAGTTTTCCCACCGCCTTGAAGGAGGCGGTGGTGAGACCCCTCCTCAAGAAGCCTGCCCTGGACCCAGCTGTATTAAACAACTATTGTCCCGTCTCCAACCTTTGCTTTCTTGCAAAGGTTGTTGAGAGCGTGGTGGTGCATCAGCTCCCTTTGTTCCTGGAGGAAGCTGATTATCTGGACCCGTACCAATCGGGTTTCAGGCCCAGGTACAGCATGGAGACGGCATTGGTTGCACTGGTGAATGATCTCTGGTGGGCTCGGGACAGGGGTTGCTCCTCTGTCCTAGTCTTGTTAGACCTCTCAGCGGCTTTTGATACCATCGACCATGGTGTCTTACTGCGGCGTCTCAGGGGGTTGGGAGTGGGAGGCACTGTCTTGCAGTGGTTCTCCTCCTACCTCCTGGGACGTTCGCAATCAGTGTTGGCAGGAGGGCAGAGGTCGGCCTCGAGGCCTCTCATTTGTGGAGTTCCTCAGGGGTCGGTCCTCTCACCTCTCCTGTTCAACATCTATATGAAGCCACTGGGTGAGATCATTCATGGTTTTGGGGTATGCTGATGATACCCAGCTCTTCATCTCCACCCCAGCTCTTCATCTCCACCCCAAACCACCCCAGTGATGCCCTCGATGTGATGTCCCGTTGCCTGGAGGCGGTTCGGGTCTGGATGGGGAGGAACAGGCTTCGGCTCAATCCCGACAAGACTGAGTGGTTGTGCATGTCGGCATCTCAGGAAATTCTAACTATGGGGGGTGAGCTATTACCCCCTGTAGATAGGGCTCGCAACTTGGGTGTCCTCCTAGATTCACAGCTCTCCTTGGAAGATCATATAGGAGCTGTGACTAGGGGGGCCTTTGCCCAGGTTCGCCTGGTGCGCCAGTTGCGGCCCTATCTGGACCAGGATGCCTTGCGTACAGTCACTCATGTGCTCGTGACCTCTCATTTAGACTACTGCAATGCTCTCTACATGGGGCTGCCCTTGAGGACCATGTGGAGGCTTCAGCTGGTGCAGAATGCAGCCGTGGGAGTGGTGTTGGGGGTCTCCCGATGCTCCCATGTAACACCTCTACTCTGCGAGCTGCATTGGCTTCCGGTTGCCCTCCGGGTGAGATTCAAGGTGCTGGTGATGACCTATAAAGCCCTAAATGGCATGGGTCCGGTTTACTTACGGGAGTACCTGCTGCCGGCATCAACTTCCCTTCGTCCAGTGCGCTCCCATAGAGAGGGCCTCCTCAGGGTGCTGTCGGTCAGAGAGTGTCGACTGGCGACCCCCAGGGGGAGGGCGTTCTCAGTGGGTGTGCCAGACCTTTGGAACCGTTTACCGGTTGAGCTCCCGATGGCTCCTGACCTTTGCTCCTTCCGCCGTGACCTAAAAACTTATTTATTTGAATTAGCTGGCCTGGTCTTATGGGTTTGGGAATTTTAATATTAATATTAATTAATTTTACTGTAATTGGGCTTAATATTTAATTCTATCTTAACTTTTGTACACTGTATTTTTATTGCATCTATTGCCCTGTACACCGCCCTGAGTCCTTTGGGAGAAGGGTGGTATAGAAATTAAATTATTATTATTATTATTATTATTATTATTATTATTATTATTATTATTATTATTATTATTATTATTATTATTATTATTATTATTATTATTATATGATGAGGCAATCAAGATGATCAGTTAGGAAAAAAGCTTTATATTGATATGGTTATTATTTGCAGAAATATTAGAAAAATGTCTATATTTAATTGTTATTTATCAAAATAATAAGAATTGTATTAATTCAAGGTTGGCAAAAGAGAATATTATTGGAAGAAGAGAAAATCAAGCAAAGCTACTATGTAGACTATAGAATTATAGAAATTAATTGATATTGATTGTTTTTTAAATATAAACTCAGACAACACTCTGTTTACCAAATATTAAGGTGATTATGTTAAAAAAAACAATAAAATATATTTTTTTTAAAAAGAAAGACAATAAAAAAACTAAAAGACCATAACACTCCTTGACAGCAATCAACATCCAGATAAGCATAGATTAAAAGCAAGATTAATACTAGGCCAGGGTCGGCAACCTTAAACACTCAAATAGCCACTTGGACCAGTTTCCCACAGAAAAGAAAACACTGGGAGCTGCAAAACCCTTTTGACATCTAAAATGAAGATAACACTGCATATATCCTTTTTTACCTTTATAATATATAAAGTAGCGTTATGCTGGCATTGAAAGCAAGCAGAGGCAGCAGATGGAGCAGGCAGGGCTCACTCCCAACATCTAGCCTTGGATCCGGGGCAGCTCCTTCATGTTAATCAGACTGCCTGCTAGCTAAGCACTCAGAGCTGGCAGCCTGGCGAGTGAGTCTGACTGCACGCCACGGCTGAGCTGCTGCCAAAAAGGCCATCCCCGTTTCTCCTCTGCCACTTGCCCTCCCCGAGATGGCCTCGCATGCTCTCTCGCTCACCTCCTGCAGATGAGGCAGTGGCGTCCCGACTGCGCAAGATGGAGGAGTCCCGCTGGGTGGAGGTGCTGCCAAAGAATCAGGACCCAGGTGAGAGGGAGTGAGGGAAAGGCAAGTGGGCCGGGGAGAGAGCAGAGCAGCTTGCTTCTCTCTCTCTCTCTCTCTCTCTCTCTCTCTCTCCCTCCCTCCCTCCCTCCCTCCCTCCCTTGCTGTGTCTCCACAACCAATGTAAGCCATGCATGCAGGGAAAACCCAGCACTGGGGACTAATTGTTTACCTCTTCCTGGTGATGGGAGAGAAGCGGGGTAATCTCCTTCACAGCAGCTGGGACTCCAGCACACCTTCCCGGCCAGTGGGGCCAATGGTAGCACCAGCTGGGGATTGCAGGGGCTGTGCTCCCTCAGGGCCACGGCTTGTGGGAGGGCTGGCCTGCTCAGCAGAGGCTCCGGCGGGTCGCTCCCCATCCACATGCACCTCAGACAGGGCCAGGCCAGGAAAGGGACTTCCTGGCCATGCTTCTCCCAGGGAGCGGGGTGCCCAGGTGCAGGGCCAATCTGGAGCTCAGAGAGAGAGAGAGAGAGAGAGAGAGAGAGAATGGAAGTGCAAGTGCCTCTCTCTGTCTCTTTGTCTCTCTCTGCAAATGTCAGAGGAGGACTGGAGCTGCAGTAGAAGGCTGAAAGAGCCACATGTGGCTCCAGAGCCATGGGTTGCCGACCTTTATAGTAGACCAATAATTAAGCAGTAAACAATCAAGGAACTACCAACTCAGACAAACAATAAAGAACATCCTAATCAAGGAACTACCAAGAACACTTCCACCAACACTGACAGGCAAGCTAAACAGAGAGCAAACCTTATTCCCTTCCAGCACTAATGATGGTATCTAGTTAGGTAATGAAATGTCTGCAAGAAAACAACCAAGGTCAGAGAGCATCAAGGACCCCACAGTAATACTTTTACTGTTAGCCACTCTATGATACTAATAGCAATTGGTACAAACTAAGATTATGGTGATATTATTCTATCCCACAATCTATCCATCTATCCATCCATCTACCCATTTCCTCTCTAGAACAGCCTTCCAGAGGCCTTATTTAGGGTAGCCAACTCTCTTTTGTAAGGGGGCATCACATACAGATCCTTTGTAGCTATTTGATCAGTTGATATTCTTTCCTGATAAAATCACTCATATCCATCAGGCTATTGACTTTTCATAGACAGCACACAAAATAGTTAAAGGAATATATTACCTGGTATGGTGTATTTCAATGAAGTGGTTAGAGCTCTCTGGTATGTCCTTGGTCAATGTTTGTTTATTTATTTAATTATTTGTGCCCCACTTGTATTATTTTTACAAGCAATTCAAGGCAGCAAACATATCCAACACACCTTCCTCCTCCTATTATCCCCACAACCCTGTGAGGCCAGCTGTCCCAAGGTCATCCAACTGTCTTTCTCTTGGCTCTTTCAAAATAGGAGTATTTGAGAGGTGGTTCCTGAAGATTATTAACACCTTGCTTTGGAAGGAATAGTTACTTGTAATCTTGAAAGAAGCTGTGGTACATTTCCTCCTTATGAGGCCCTTTCTGGGTCCTAGATTGCCATATCTTCAGAGCTCTATAGAGAATCCTTTTCAGTTGTGTGGGGTTCTGAAATGAACCATGAAGATGGTCTTGAAGCAGATGTTCAAAAACAGTTATGTAAACAAAAAGATCCTTAAGAAGGGAGATATGAAGTGGCTAGCGATGGCAAGGATTACGCGGAGACAGCAGGCTCAGCTACATTTGTTTATTGAGGTACACCAGGCAAAGTCAATCGGTTTGACTCCCTTATATAGCCAGCTGGAAGTTGGCTCCTCCAATCCGCAACCTGGCTTCTCCCGCTCGTCTGCTTGGGCCAATCGGCTGAGTCAGTTTCTGACAGCTTGAGTCCGCGTGTGGAGCTGTCAATCGTTGCGCTTGCGCGGTAGCCAGCGGCAATTTGACAGCTGTCAAATTGCCGCGTGTTTTCCTGTCAGCGGCGTTTACCTCATGTAGCATTTATAACAATTAATCCATAACTAGTTTAACATAACTATTAATAACGTAACATTAACATTTGAATACATATCACCCCTTACCCCTCCCCTGAACTGGTGTTGTTCTTTTCCCCTCGATGGTGCCTGTTGCCCTGTCATTCATAGTCTCGCAAATACGTTGGTGGTTGTCTACTCCGGCTGGAGCGTTGAGGGGTTCTTTCATTCTCTTGTACCCCTTCCCCCAGTCTTGGTTGGTTTATTGCGGGGAGGTGACGGGTTTCGGGTTCTTGTTGCGGCTCTGCGGAATCGGCTTGTGCAGGGTGTGGGATGTTTTGGGGGTGTCGGTTTCTCAATTGGTCTGTGTGTCTGCGAATATGTCCGTTGTGTTGTGTGTGTATCAAGTATGAGAGTGGCCCTGTTTGGTCGATGACAATACCTTGAAGCCACTTAGGTCCTTCTGAGTAATTACGGGCCCACACATTTTGTCCAATTGCAAAGGTTCTTGGGGACAGGGGTTGGTCTGTTTTGGTGTTGGATCTATCTGGGTGCATTTTGTCCAGTCGAGTGATGAGCCGACGTCCCCATCGTAATTCAGCCGGAGATTTCCCCGTGGTGGTGCGTGGGGTGGTGTGCTGGGCGAGCAGGTATTGGGAAAGTCGTCAATGCCAGTTGCCTTTGACTATTTTTCTGAGGGCGTCCTTGGTGGATCTCACCATGACTTCAGCCATCCTGTTGGACGAGGGGTGGAAGGGAGCCGATGTAATGTGTTCAGCCATCCCGTTGGACGAGGGGTGGAAGGGAGCCGATGTAATGTGTTTAATAGAGTTGCCCCTCGTGAATATCTGAAATTCGCGAGAGGTAAATTGGGGCACATTATCGGTAACAAGGATGTCAGGGAGGCCGTGTGTTGCGAAAAGCCCCCGCAGAACCTGTACTGTGGTAGCAGTGGTGATGCTGTGGACTGGGACTACCTCTAGCCATTTCGAAAAACTATCTACTGCGATTAGGAATGTTTGTCCCTGGAATGGTCCGGCAAAATCCAAATGGACCCTGGACCAAGGATTTTTGGTTGACTCCCATCTGTGTGGTGGGCTCTGAGGTGGAGCTGAGCGTGTTAATTGGCACGGATAGCAGCCGGCAACGTAGTTTTCTATGTTGCTATCTATGTCTGGCCACCATACGTAACTCCTAGCCAGGGCTTTCATTTTAACTATCCCTGGGTGTCCCTCGTGTAGTGTAAGTAAGGTTTTTTTCTCTATGTTTGTGCGGCACTACCACCCTGTTTCCCCATAGGAGGCATCCTAAATGAGCTGACAGCTCATGTCTTCTTGTGAAGAATGCTTTAAAATCCTGCCCCGGGCATGTGGTTGGCCATCCTGCAGTGACCCACTGTAATACTCGGCTGCAAATTTTGTCGGTGGCTGTGGCAGAGGAGATGTCCTTTGCCATTAAGGGGCTTTCTGGCAGCTCCGAGATCACCAAAATGCGCCCTGCTGGGGCCGGTTCTGGGTCTGAATAGGGCAGGGGCAGTCTGCTGAGGCCATCTGCATGCCCCAATTCTTTCCCTGGTTTGTGGATTAGTTGGAACGAATAGGCCGACAAGAAAGTCGACCATCGAAGTATTCTCAGTGAGAGTATTTGCGGGGTTAATTTATTCCAGATGAATATGCCAAGAAGGGGTTTGTGGTCGGTGTAAATAGTGAAATTCCTACCATATAGGTAATCATGGAATTTTTTGACTCCGGCGACAATGGCCAGAGCTTCTCTATCTATTTGGGCATAATTCCTCTCTGCTTTCGTGAGAGTCCTTGAATAGAAAGCTATTGGTTTTTGAATCCCTGAGTCAAGCAGATGACTGAGTACAGCCCCTATCCCGTATGGAGATGCATCGCACGCGATGCACAGGGGAAGGTCTTCTCTAAATAATGTGACAGTGGAACTGTTGCATAAAGTGTCTTTGAGTTTGTTAAAACTGGTATCGTGTTCCGATGTCCAGAGCCAAGGACGTCCCTTATCTAAAAGCCGATGTAATGGTTCTGCTATGCTGGCTTTATGTGGCAAGAATGAGTGATAAAAGTTCAAGAGTCCTAAGAACGCTTGTAACTCTTGTTTATTTTTTGGTGTTGGGGCAGCTTTGATAGCTTTGATCTTGGTGTCTGTTGGGTGGACCCCATGGGCATCTATTTTGTAACCGAGGAACTCGGTTGAGGGAACCCCTATTTGGCATTTTTGTTTGTGTAGTTTGAGACCTGCTGCTCTGAATCTGGTCAGAACAGCTGACAGTCGTTCTGCTAAATTTTCTTTATTTTCTCCGGCGATGAGGACATCGTCGAAATAAGGGCATACCCCAGGAATCCCTTTTAATGTTTTTTCCATTATTTCTTGGAAAATTCCTGGGGCTGCCGAAATGCCGAATTGGAGGCGTTTGACTTTAAAAGCCCCGCGGTGAGTAACGATGGTTTGCGCATCTGCAGTTTCAGGAGTTACAGGGAGCTGTAAATACGCCTGCGCCAAGTCAAGCTTGGCAAAGATGGCACCGGAACGGACAGAGGAGAGGACATCCTTCACCGCAGGGACCGGGTAAGCATGTGCGTTGAGTGCCCGGTTTAGAGTAGCTTTATAATCGGCACATAATCTAATTTGGCCATTTGGTTTTATAGGTGTCACTATAGGGGTTTCCCAGGTCCCTCCGTCGGTGGGCTCTAGGACTCCTATTTTGACAAGGCGGTCCAGTTTGTCCTCAATCTTCTGTTTGAGGGCGAACGGACCCTTTGTGCCCTTATTCTTATGGGTGGCACCTCAGGTTTTAGTTTAAGGGTGATTGGGGGCCCTGTGTATTTTCCTAGGGAGCCATCGAAGACGTCTGCAAATTGTTTGCAGACGTCTTCGAGGCTTGCGGCCTGTATTTTATTAACGCCTGTTAGTTTTATGCCTAGTGCTTTAAACCAATCCAATCCGATTAGGTTGGATCTGTTTTCCTGGGTGACTAGGACGTTAAGGGGTCCCCGAAATTTCTTGAATTCAACGAAAATTTTCGCTCGGCCTTTCAGGGGTATTGGGGACTTCTGGTAGTCCGCCAGAATTATTTGGGGTGGTTTTAAGGGAATCTGTTTGCGGCTTTTTTGGCAAATTTCCCTGAATGTTTTTCCAGATATTAGGGTGACTGCGGAGCCGGAGTCTACCTCCAGTTCGCATGGTAGCCCTTGTAATCTGGCTTTGATTTTAACCTTAGGGGTTAGACTGTGGCCCTCCCCCCTTCCTCCTTCCTTATCTACTGCCTGTACTAGGTATCTGGGGGGCTCGGCCTTTAGGGTTGGCTGGGATGTCATACCTGGGGACGTTGCCTCGACCTCGTGGAGATTTTCGCGGTTGCGGCTTCTGCATGCTGTTTTGATGTGAGCCGATTTGCCACAGTTGTGGCACCTGGCGTTCCTGAACCTGCAGGAGGATCTGATGTGGTTCCCTCCGCAGCTGGCACAGGCGGTTCGAAGTTCTCGGGTGTTGTTCTTGGGTCTTGCCCCGTCTCCTCGTTCGGCTTTCCATGTTTGGAGCCTTTCGAACTGACGGTGGATGACGTCCACATCGGTGAGGTCTTCCAGCTCTCCTCTGTCCTTGGGGACTATTTCCCCCTGGTTCACGGCTCCGGTTTGTACATTTTCAGCTTTGGCGAAGTCTTCCGAGTGGCTATCTTTGTATGCCTGAATCTCTCTAGTGACTTCAGCTAGATTCAGGGTTGGTTTCACCATTATTTTTTTCTGGAGGCGCTCGTCTCTAAGACCTATGACTAGTTGGTCCCTTATCCGGTCCTCCAGGTCCGTAAAGTGACACAATCTGGCGGCTTGCCTTACTCCCGCTATGAAGTCGGCTGCTGGTTCCCCGGGTCGTTGGCGTCGCTTCGCGAACTGGACTCTCCAGTAAATCTCGGAACGCATTGGCATGTAGTGTTTGCTGAGCTTCTCAGTGAGCTCAGCATAGGTTACTTGCGCGACCGGTTATGGGCTGCATAGTCCGACGGCCACGTCGTACACCGCGGTTCCGCTCAAGTACAAGAGAGCTGCTGCCTTAGCCCGGTCATCGGTTATTTTACTAACCAGCAGGAACCCTTCTACTTGGCCTAGGTGTGATTCCCAGTGCTCGGGGAATCTGGTGTCGAACTCACGTATCTGACCGAATGCGGCCATGCTGTCTCGGTTCTCCCTTCTGCTTGCTGTGAGGTGGAAGTTATAACTTCCTAGTGACTAGCTCTGAGCCTCCGGAAGGTTGCCCTTCCTAAGTTCAGTGACTTCAGCTTAGCAAGCGTATCACATCCTCGTCGCCAGTGAAGTGGCTAGCGATGGCAAGGATTACGCGGAGACAGCAGGCTCAGCTACATTTGTTTATTGAGGTACACCAGGCAAAGTCAGTCGGTTTGACTCCCTTATATAGCCAGCTGGAAGTTGGCTCCTCCAATCCGCAACCTGGCTTCTCCCGCTTGTCTGCTTGGGCCAATCGGCTGAGTCGGTTTCTGACAGCTTGAGTCCGCGTGTGGAGCTGTCAATCGTTGCGCTTGCGCGGTAGCCAGCGGCAATTTGACAGCTGTCAAATTGCCGCGTGTTTTCCTGTCAGTGGCGTTTACCTCATGTAGCATTTATAACAATTAATCCATAACTAGTTTAACATAACTATTAATAACGTAACATTAACATTTGAATACATATCAAGATACATAGGAGAAATTTGGGGTAACTCCTCTCTAATTCACTGGTTTATAAAGGAAGGAAGGATAAGTGCAATCAGATCTACAAGATTCTTTTATTACAGTCTCTTTCAAAGCTGGTTTCCTGGTTTAACTTTAAAGACTAAGAAGTTCAGATCTGGGCATGGAACAAAGGCAGCATTGGTCCCTCTTGTGGCTGTCCTCTGTTGGGTCATTGATAGCAAGAGAGTGTGTCCCTCCTAATCCTTATCTCAGTAGCCTTTGATACCATTAATTGTGGTACCTTTTTGTGAGCATTGGGGATAGGGGATAGCAGTGATTCAGCTCCTTCCTTAACAAGTTATTCCAGCTATGGGAGTGATTTTGAAGAGATTGGCAAAAGGATTACTCTCTTTTGGCATGCTCCAGGACCTCCAGGGCATCACCCTCTTCCAGTATTTAATGTCTGCAGTAAATGAAGCTGCTGAAAGAGATCATCCAATGGTTTGGAGTGTAATATCATTAACAGAGTACCCAATTGTATACTGACATCCTCTGTCAGACAATAGATGCTGTCAATGTCTTGTCCCAATGTCTGCAAATGCTAAAATCTGGTGAATTAAACATACTGAAGTTGAATTTCAATAAGACAAAGTTTCTTTTTGAGATGTTCAGTTCTTGATGAAGTGACATTGCCCTGAAGGACCAGGTTCATGACATGGGATTATAATGGGTTGGCAGGTCCCAATTATTGCTAGTATCAGCTTTTCAAAGAAGTTCACCACATGCCCTCAGGAACTCGACTATGTTGCTATAGGGTACAATAGCAATCTTGGAAGCCTGAGGGAGATTTTTTTCCCTCTCTTTGTCCTTCCAACAGAATGATGGCAGAGCAATTGTAAGGTTTTCTTTACCTCTTTCAATCCCAGCTAAGCTAATGTTTGCATAATGATTGTTAAATTCTTCTGCAAGGTGATCATATTAATTGGCACTTGTTTTCTTGGGCATATTCACCTATACTCCAGGCTCTGCGCTGGCTTCCTATTAACTTCCAGGTGTAATTCAAAGTGCAGATTGTTATTTGTAAAGCCCTACATGGTTTGGCACCAAAATATTTATGGGACTGTATTCTGGAACGACGTGTTGTGCTTTAATTAATCTCTTGTAAGACTTCTATGGTCTGCGTAAGCAGATATAATTAACTTTAACAGGTCTCTCCAGATAGTTTAAACTCGTAGAAACACCTTTTATATAGAAATACCTTTATTGCAATTCAGATGACGTTGTACAGCATTTCCAAGATATTCCCGAGGTGTCTCCAAGGTTAGAAGATGATAATGGTCCCAGGGTCTGCATATTGGGACCCCATGTTTTCTGCTAATGAAGCATGGCTCACTAGGGAAGAGGGAGGAGGAAGTCCATCCCAGAAAGGGGAGGGGAAAGGAAATACATCATATAGTAGGAGGGTCTGACTGCCCACATTGTGATTTCTCCACCCAGCCACGTGGTGGCAGCACACTCCCCGTCTGGTATTTCATAATACCACCATATAAAATCCCATAACGGTAGTTATGCAAATGCAAATACGTTTGTGGTTTGTTGTTGTCAGAAAACGCCTAAGAAGTATAGGTAATACATCTGAGAAAAATATATAAAAATAAACATGCATACATATAAATGTAAACTTGAGGGATATAAAAAATAAACATGATATATGAGGCATAAAAACCTGAGATATAAAAGGTAAACATGCGTCCATATAGGACATAAAAACCTGAGATATATAAAATAAACATGCATACATATTGCAATAATAAAACTGCCATTTCAGGCTGAGGTTTTGCTTGTTGCGTTCAAGACCTGAAAGATATAAAAGAACATGCATATATATTGCAACAATAAACTGCCATTTCGGGCTGAGGTTTTGCTTGTTGCGTTCAAGACCTGAAAGATATAAAAGAACATGCATATATATTGCAACAATAACAATTGCCTTTTCAGGCTTCAATAGTCTGGATCAGGTTGAAGGCACTTTTCTTCTTGAAGGCAGGATTCAACAGGGAAAGCAACGAGTTCAGTCTTCAAGAGGTAGAAGCAGAATGAGTTCTGTAATGGGTCTGATGAAGCTTTTTATGGTGCCTTGCTTTGCGACCCTTACTTCCACTTTACGTACCTTCCCATCGTCGCTGAGAATGGCCTTCTCGACCAGTCCCATGGGCCACTCAATTCTTTGAACTTGTTGGTCTTTGAGCAGAACAAGGTCTCCAACTTGAAGATTGGGGTATTGATTTTTCCATTTTCTGCGACTTTGCAAAAGAGAAAGATATTCCATCTTCCATCGATTCCAGAAGCAGTTGGCAAGGTGTTGTACTCTCCTCCATTGATCATGATACAGAGTTCCTTTTCCAAAATCTCCAGGTGGAACAGGAACAGATCCAAGCTTTTGAGTGAGAAGAGTAGCTGGAGTGAGGATGGTCGGGAATTCTGGATCGGTAGACACTGGTACTAGTGGTCTTGAGTTGATTATAGCAGACACTTCTGCTAATAAAGTGGTCAAGATCTCATGAGTAAGCCTTGTGGAGTTCAAGTCCATTAACATAGAGTCCAATATTCTACGCGTAATTCCTATCATTCTCTCCCATGAGCCGCCCATGTGGGAAGAGTGAGGAGGATTAAAAATCCAAGTGCAGCCCTTTCCAGCTAAAAAGTCCTGGACTGACTTAGAATTGATGTCTAATTCTTTGCAGGCTCCAATGAAATTAGTTCCACAGTCAGATCTTAATGAGTTTACTGGTCCTCTTATGGCAAGAAATCGCCTTAGAGCATTAATGAAACATGAGGTATCCATGGATTCCAAAACCTCAATGTGTACTGCACGTATGCTCATACAAGTGAATAGGACTGCCCAACGCTTGTTATTTGCTTGGCCACCACGTGTCCTACGTGCTGTTACCGACCATGGGCCGAAAACGTCCAGACCAACATGAGTGAATGGTGGGTCAGTGCTTAATTTGTTGGTTGGCAGGTCTGACATTTGTTGTTGCTGATGCCTTCCTCTTAATTTACGGCATTGCACACATCTGTGCAGTATAGCTGCAATCTGTCTTTTTGCTCCTACAATCCAAAAGCCTGCCGCTCTTATGGCACCTTCCGTGAAATGTCTGCCTTGGTGCTTAACCTCTTCATGGTGATGGCGTATGAGCAAGGTACAGAGATGATGACGACCAGGTATTATGAGAGGATGCTGTTCACGCTCTCCCAAATTGGCCTTATGTAAACGACCGCCAACCCTTAGCATGCTGTGAATGTCTATGAATGGGTTCAGGTTGGCGATTGGACTGTTTTTTGGAATGTTCCGTTTGTCCTGGATGCATTTGGATTCTGCGCTAAAGACATTCTGTTGTACACAGCATATGATGAGCAGCTCACTGTTGGCGATGTCTTTTGCTGATAGAGGGTTTTTACACAAGTGCCAGCCTTGACATTCAATGTCATCGGACTTGGTGTGATAACATCGTGCGATGTGGACTAACCTTGCGATGGTGCGTACGAGCTTTTTCCACTCGGAGAACTGTTCAAAGCGTTGACAGTCCATGATGGTTCTTTGTTCAAATCTGGTAAGAAGAGTCTTGATTTCAGAACGAACCTCCGGATCATTGTCCGGATCTTGAAGATCGAAGGATTCGACTTTGTTTTCTTCTGTATGATCAAGCAGGAACTTAGGACTTGTTAGCCAAGAGGAACTTGTAAAAGCACTTGCTGATAGTGGTCTTGTAGCGTGATCTGCAGGATTAAGTTCTGATGGAATGTAATGCCATTGTTCAGGCTTAGAGGATTTTCTGATCCGTTCTACACGATTGCTGACATAAACATAAAAGCGTTTTGTCTGGTTGTGTATGTAGCCTAAGACAACCTTGCTGTCTGTATAAAATTTAATGTCATGTATGTGAATGTCCAGCTCACGCAATATGAAGTCTACAATTTCAACAGCCAATACGGCCCCACAAAGTTCAAGTCTAGGGATTGTGTGCTCAGGCTTAGGTGCCAACTTGGCTTTGCCAAACAAGAACCCAATGTGGGTCCGATTTATAGAGTCTTTAACCTTGAGATAGGCAACAGCTGCTATGGCCTCAGTGGATGCGTCTGAGAAAATGTGAATTTCCCTGGTCTGACTTGCTGTAAGGGAGGCTGGAGTGTAGCAGCGTGGTATGTTGATTCCATCTAAGGCATGTAGAGATTGTTTCCAGGACTCCCATTTTGGGAGCTTGTCTCTTGGTAATGGTGTGTCCCAGTCTTTGGTGGACTCTGAAAGCTGTCGTAGTAAGGATTTACCTTGTATGGTGATGGGAGCTACGAAACCAAGTGGATCATACAGGCTATTCACTACTGACAAAACACCACGTTTGGTGAATGGTTTATCGATAGAGCTGACATGAAAGCCCAAGGTGTCGTTAGATACGTTCCATCGTAGACCCAAACTTCTCTGTTCGGGGGGCATGTCCACTCCCAAGTTAAGGTCCTTAAATCCTTTGGCATAATCACTGGGCTGGAAGGCTTTCATAACTGCAGCACTGTTTGAGGCAAATTTGTGGAGTCTAAGATTAGCTTCAGAAAGCATACTTTGTGTCCTTTGGAGTAGGTCTATGGCTTCTTCGTCTGTGGGTAAGGATTTGAGTCCATCGTCCACATAGAAGTCCCTTTCGACAAAATGTCGAGCATCTGCACCATAGTCTTTCTCACCTTCTAGAGCGGTCCTTCGTAGACCATATGTTGCAACAGCAGGTGAGGGACTGTTTCCAAAGACATGTACTTTCATGCGATATTCGGTGATGTCATTGTCCATGTTGTTGTCGCGGTGTCACAGAAACCTTAAGAAGTTCCTATGGTCTTCTCTTACTTTGAAGCAATGAAACATTTGCTCAATGTCAGCTGTTATGGCGACGGGTTCTTTTCTGAACCTCATGAGTACACCTACGAGGTTGTTGGTTAAGTTTGGACCAGTGAGAAGGGCGTCGTTGAGGGACACGCCTTGATACTTGGCACTGGAGTCAAACACTACTCTGATTTGCTTTGGCTTGCGTGGGTGATACACGCCAAAGAAAGGCAAATACCAGCACTCATCATGTACTTGAAGAGGTGGGGCTGGCTCAGCATGGTCGTTGTCAAAGATCTTTGCCATAAAGGCAATGAAGTGGTCCTTCATTTCGGACCTGTTCTTTAGCGTTCGTTGTAGTGATTTCAGTCTAAATAGTGCTTGATTGCGATTGTTTGGGAGTTTGGCTCTGGTAGAACGAAAGGGTAAAGGTGCGACCCAGTTGTTAGACATATCTTTGGAGAATGCAGTGTCCATCACTTTGATGAATTCTCTGTCCTCAACGGACATGGCTATTTTGTTGTCATCACGTGTAGTATGAAACACTGTGCTGCCTAAGATGTCATCACCGGTGATGGAGGTAAAATCAGGTATCTTGATGATGTCGAGAGGTTTCTCCTTCATGTCATAGTGGTGAGGACATTCTCTGAAGTGAGATGCGCGCCCATTGCTTAAAATGTTAGTTCTAAAGGAGTTGATCTCAGACGGCGTGCGCATCTTATTTAAGCATACATCTCCCACTATTACCCATCCTAGATCAATTCTTTGTGCGTGTGGGGCATCATCAGGTCCTTCGCACTGTTGGCGTATTCTATGAACTGTGATCATGTCCCTGCCCAGCAGGACTAAGATGTCGGCGTCCTTATCTATCGGTGGAATCTCCGTAGCTAGGTGCCTTAAGTGGGGGTGGTGATACGCAATTTCTGGGGTGGGGATCTCTGCCCTGTTGTCTGGTATTTGGTCACACTCAACCAATGATGGTAGCGGTATTCCCTTTATTGCTTTGATATGGGAGATCATGAACCCATCAGCTCTTCTGCCAGAAGTCTCTATCAGACCAGAACAGGTGTTGAGCATGTATGGTGTTGCATGTCCGTCTATGCCAAAGATATCAAAGAATTTGGGTTTTACCAAGGATTTGTTGCTCTGCTCGTCTATTATGGCATACATCCGGACGGCCTTTTCGGGCTGACCCTTTGGATATATTTTGACTAGACATATCTTGGCACAGGATTTTTGAGTGAAATCGTTTCCACACACTTGAGTGCATGAAGCTGACACATGTGTCACTGGAGCACGACGTTGGTGCTCCCCGCCATGATTTGAAGCAGGGTTGGATGTAGGTGACTGCTGTCGGTTGCCTGGAAGTGGGGCAGGATGCATAGCTGTAACGTGCTTGTCACTGTTGCATTCTGTGCACTTGACAGGGGCTTTACAATCTTTAGCAAGATGGGTATATGAAGCACAGCACCTGTAGCATATTCCAAGTTTTTGGAGAACCTCTTTCCGCTCATGTGTAGTCTTGGCTCTAAGCTCACGACATTTCCTGAGAGGATGAGGTTTTTTGTGAATGGGACACTGACGATTAGGATCATCATTCTCACTAGCTGACCCACTCTGTTGAGTAGGGGATGGTACAGGAGGTGAGATGTCCGTCTTGTTTGTGAAGACAGCTCCACGTGAGTTCCTGTGTCTAGCTGTGGTATTATCATGCTTTGATGATGATGATGGAGTAGGCACACTGGATGGAGGGTGGTTGAAACTGTGATCGTTTCTTGTCCAGGTGTGTCTGCCGGTGAACCTTGATGATAATGATATAGCATGCGCACTGGGTCGAGGTTGGTTAAAACTGGGATCTGTGTTCATCCAGGCGTGTTGACTTATGAATTCACAAAAAAATGAAAACGGGGGATAAGTAACATCATGGCGTCGTTTGTAGTCTGTGCCCTGCCGTTTCCAGTCCATCTGCATACTGTATGGCAGTTTGAACGTCAGTGGATCGACACCGAAGCAGGAATCCAGGTGTCGTAGCCCAACTAGACGTGGGTCTTTTTTTGCCGATTCTATTTCGGTGAGAAGATCACTTAGTTTCTGAAGCTTATAATGGTCATTGTTGCTTATCTTCGGAAAGTTATATAGTCTGTCATATAAGGCAGCCTCTAACGCTTCTGGGCTTCCGTAGGTTCGGTCAAGTCTTGTCCATGCAGCAGCAAGACCTATGTCTGGGGAGTCAACGTGTGCTACACTCAGTCCTTCCACACGATCTGCGGATTCTGGGCCTAGCCACTTTATGAGTAGTTCAAGTTCCTCTCTGGCGTTGAAGTTGAGATCAGCAATAGCAGCTTTAAAGGTTGCTTTCCAGAATCTATATTTCTCTGGACGGTCATTAAACTTTGAGAGGCTAGAGTTGAGAAGCTCTCGGCGAAACATATATTTGGCGTGATCGGAGCGTTCTGACCCTTCAGTCCGTGATGCCAAGGAAGCCTGTGGGACTCCTTGATTGTGAAGGTTCTCTGGAGAAGAAGGATGAGGTGCACTGGGATGGAAAGATGTTGCAAGAGCATTCAGCTGTGGTGTATGCCCTGCGGTTTGTGCAGGCTGTGGAGTCAACCGTTGATCTTGGTTGGGAATTAGGTTGTCAGTGACAAGAGGTGATGCTGTTGGAAGTATTGGCGCAACTGTATTGTGGGGTTGACTAGGTGCAGGTGTCTGCAGGCTTGGGGTCTGGGTGCTGTTTGAGGGAAGCACGGTTGATGCACCTGTGTTGCTTAGTTGAAGAGGTGTAGGCCCTTGCAGGCTCGGGACTTCTGCGGTGGTTGTGGGAAGCACAGCTGGCGCACCTGTGTTGTGTTGGAGGAGAGGTGTAGGCTCTGTCAGGCGCGGAGCTTCTGTGCTGTTTGGAGGGAGCACAGCTGCTGTACCTGTATTGTTTTGGAGGAGAGGCGTAGGTCCTGGTTGTTCTGTGGTCTTTGACTGGTGAGTGGGGAGTGCCGAAGATGCACTTGGGCTGCGGTGTTGAAGGAGTGCAGTCCCTTGCGGTTCTGGGATATCTATGATTTTTGTAGGCAGTGTGGAAGATGGCTCTGTGTCGTAGCAAACATTATGCTTTAGTACATATTGACTCGTGCGTTCCATCGGATCTTCGACTTCCGTTGGGATGGAACCATCTACATCGGTATCTGCCCGTGTTGCTTGCTCGAAGGCCTTCATCTTTGCTAGGGCAACGGCTTCTTCTCCTTCAATTCGCAGAATCTTTATTTTGGCTGCCATCTCTGCTTGACGGGCTTTCTCCTGTGCTTCCATCGCTGCTTGACGGGCTTTCTCCTGTGCTTCCATCGCTGCTTGACGGGCTTTCTCCTGTGCTTGACGGGCTTTCTCCTGTGCTTCCATCTCTGCTTGACGGGCTTTCTCCTGTGCTTCCAGCTCTGCTTCCTGTTTGGCAAAGGAAGCATGTACTTTCTTTGCTTCTAGGTGTGCACGTGCCTCTGCCAACTTGTTACTTATTGTTGAAGTCCTGGAGCGAGAGGATCTAGAGGAGTGTACTGTGTGTCTACTTGATGTGGACCTATGAGATCTACTCTCTTGCAGGTCAGCAATACGGTCTACTGTGTGTCTACTTGATGTGGACCTATGAGATCTGGCAGCACAGACTGTCTTCTCCAATCTGGAATTGGTCCATCTGACTTGTTCATTCAGGAGAAACTTACTTATTTTAAGGAACAGTTCCTCCAAAGAAATTGGATCTTCCCCAATTTCCAAGCCTCTAGAAACTCCTGAAAATTGAGTTAATTATTCTGGAGGGCCTGTCATGAATGATAGGATAGCCAATTTTTAAAATGATTTTATACTTTTTAGAAAATTATACATTTATGTTCCCACTATGAACATTTTATTTAAATGCACGTGTTGCTTGTAATTACTGTAAACTGCAAAAAATCTTGCCATTGTGGTAAAAGTATTATAAATCAAGTTTAAATTTAGTAAATGTGCATATAATATATTTTGGTATTGTGTATTTTTCAGGTTGCTGCTACACTGGGAAATATGTACAGTATTCCTTTGTAAATATTGCAGCAACCTGGTATCAGACCTCAATTATGTTGACGGAGAAAGAAAACATGTTACTGCTGTGCCTTTAGAGCAGCAGAACAGTAAAGGTTAAGAATGAGAACCTGAAGAACCAACTGAGTTGCTGCCCACTTGAGCACCGGATGTCTGGGTCAGTGAGACCCTCCAAGCTGTTGATTCCCAATCCTGCCGACAGGAAGCACTTTTGGGTCCCACATGGAGAGAGACAAAGAGAGGTCCTTTCCTTCTTTAAAGATCCTCACTGGGGATGAAAACATTGGACTTTTTCTAAAAGTTCCACCTTCTTGTGAACCTTTTGAGGGGATGGCTTTACTTCTTGCTTACTTATGCCAGTTAAGAATACAAAAGTATCAGAATTATCAGTAAAATATTTAATTCCAAATGGTATAAAAATCAGTATATAATCATGTCTTTTAATGAAAGCACATTTACAGTGCATACTAACATGGACAAAAAACCCTGTACTATGTATTCAAATAAAGCTCATTTAACTTTTTTTAATATGACTACAATGTCTCTGAAAAAATAATGATCGTGCATTACAAAACATTTTCAGGCATACATATAGCAATTTTCCACATACAAAAAATAAATGCATAGATATACATCCAATGTAAAACTGGACACATTTATAGAAATTGTGCTATAAATCGTAGATTTGTTTTATATATCAATATCTGATGCATTGTTCAGAAGAATGAGTTTATGAAAAGAGATCATTTGTTTTTTAAATCATGCTTAGCTGACTGCTACAGTGCTGGCTCAAGGGAACATAGTGCCCCAGGTCATGGCAACTAATGGTGTCACCTCCTGCTGATGGAAAAAATTCTATTTTTAGAATGATTTGAAAGGAGGGGTAATGTTGCTTTGGTCCACTTGGCCAGTGCCTACGTAGCCTTAGCCTCAGACAGACCCCATTATATACAGGCCACAGCAGCTCACTCTCCATGATGATCCTTCTGCTCTTCCACACTCTGGCATCTTAACAAGCATCAAAGATTCTTCTGCTTTCATTGCTGCCATTTGTAACAACAGATAGGAACTGGAGATCAATAGCTAGTATTGATTTGTAAGAGCACAGATTACACTGCCATGTGAATAAAAATAAATAAAATAAAAAGATTAATTCCAAATCACTTGTTCTGCTTTGGAATAGTCAGACAAGATGACAAAATAACTGCTGTGAAAATAAAAAAAGACTTATTAAGAATTATTAATAAGTTAATTATATATGTTATTAACTTATTAAGAGTATTTGTGTATTATTTGTATTTTTGTAAGATAGTTTGGAACATTTGATGAAGTTGAATGATTTTGGAGCTTCAGCTGGTTTAAAAATTAAACAGAAAACAAAGATGATAGTCAAGAATATAGCTGCATATGAGCATGAAAACTTAACAAAAGTAGGTTTTAAGGTGGAAAAGAAAGTTAAATATTTTGAAGTGATATTCCTCTACACATTTTTCCATTTTTCACTGAAATCCAGTTTGACCATGAAGAAGATGAACTTTTTGCTAGTCAGTTAACTAAGGTATGTAGGAAGCGCATCACAATAGTAATGGGGGACTTTAATTACCCTGATATCAACTGGGAGACAAATTCTGCACCAAGTGGAAGATCTAACAGATTCCTGACAAACCTAGCAGACAACTTTCTCTCCCAAAAAGTAGAGAAGGGAACTAGGGGATTAGCCATATTGGATTTAATTCTCACTAACAGAGATGAAATGATAGAAAGTGTCAAAGCCACAGGATCCTTGGGGGGAAGTGATCATGCAATATTGGAATTCAACATTATGGAAGCACAAGCAATAGAATACAGCCAAACTAGAGTCTTGGACTTTAAAAGAGCTAATTTCAATAAACTTAGAGAGACCTTGGGAAGAATTCCATGGATGAGAATCCTAAAGGGGAAAACAACTCAAGAAGTTTGGGAAATTTTGAAAAGTGAGATAATAAAGGCCCAGTCTAGCACAATACCAACAAAGAAGAAAAATAACAGCTTTCAAAGGAAACCAGCATGGCTGCATAAAGAAATCTCTGACAAACTGAAAGATAAAAGGGACAAGTATAGGAAGTGGAAAGAGGGGCACATAACTAAGGCAGAATATCAGCAAACAGCCCGTGCCTGCAAAGATGAAGTGAGGGAAGCTAAGGCTCAAAATGAACTAAGGCTTGCGACCAAAGTCAAAAATAACAAAAAAAGCTTCTTTCAACATATTAGAAACAAGAAAAAAGTGAAGGAAATGATTGGTCCATTAGTGGGGGAAAGTGGTAAGAAGGTGACAAGCAACAGGGAGAAAGCAGAACTATTTAATTCATTTTTTGCATCTGTCTTTACACAAAGGGAAAAAACAGTGCAACCTACCAAAACCAGTGCCATAAAAAACAGAATAGAAACGCAAGTTAAGATAGGCAAGAAAATGGTAAGTGAGCACCTGTCCAGCCTAGACGAGTTCAAATCACCAGGACCAGATGGATTACACCCCAAGGTTCTCAAGGAACTGGCAGACGTGATCTCAGAACCACTGAGCTATATTTTTCAAAGATCCTGGAGCACTGGGGAACTACCAGAGGACTGGAAGAGAGCTGATGTAGTTCCCATCTTCAAAAAAAGGGGAAAAAACAGATCCAGGAAACTACAGACCTATCAGCCTGACCTCAATACCTGGGAAGATTCTGGAAAAGATAATCAAACAACAAATCAGCGAACACCTTGATGTGAACAAAGTTATCACTAAAAGCCAACATGGGTTTGTCAAAAACAGATCATGCCAGACAAACTTTATTGCATTCTTTGACCAAGTGACAAAACTAGTGGACCAGAGGAATGCTGTAGATTTAATTTACTTGGATTTCAGTAAGGCATTTGATAAAGTAGATCACAACCTACTACTTGATAAGATAGAAAAATGTGGGTTAGATAGCATCACCACCAGATGGATTTGTAGCTGGCTGACAGGCCATACTCAGCGTGTGGTCGTCAATGGAACTGCATCTACATGGAAGGAAGTGTGTAGTGGGGTGCCCCAGGGCTCTGTTCTGGGCCCAGTGCTCTTCAACATCTTCATCAACGATTTGGATGAGGGGATAGATGGGGAACTCATCAAATTTGCAGATGACACCAAGCTGGCAGGAATAGCCAATACTCCAGAAGATAGGCTTAAGATACAGGAGGATCTGGACAGACTCGAACACTGGGCACTATCTAACAAAATGAAATTCAATTGTGAAAAAGTAAGGTTCTGCATTTAGGCAGGAAAAATCAAATGCACAGGTATAGTATAGGTGGTACCTTGCTCGATAGTAGTAACTGTGAGAGGGATCTCGGAGTCCTAGTGGACAATCACTTAATTATGAGCCAGCAGTGTGCTGCAGCTGCCAAAAAAAGCCAACACAGTGCTAGGCTGCATTAACAGAGGAATAGAATCAAAATCACGTGAAGTACTAATACCACTTTACAATGCCTTGGTAAGGCCACACCTGGAATACTGCATCCAGTTTTGGTCACCACGATGTAAAAAAGATGTTGAGACTCTAGAAAGAGTACAGAGAAGAGCGACAAAGATGATTAGAGGTCTGGAGGCTAAAACATATAGGGAACGGTTGCTGGAATTGGGTATGTGTAGTTTAATGAAGAGAAGGGTGAGGGGTGACATGATAGCAGTGTTCCAATATCTCAGGGGCCGCCACAAAGAAGAGGGAGCCAAGCTATTCTCCAAAGCACCTGAAAGCAGGACAAGAAGCAATGGATGGAAACTTGTCAAGGAAAGAAGCAACCTAGAACTAAGGAGAAACTTCCTGACAGTTAGAACAACTAACCAGTGGAACAACCTGCCTCCAGAAGTGGTGAATGGTCCAACACTGGAAGTTTTTAAGAAGAGACTGGACAGCCATTTGTCTGAAATGGCATAGGGTTTCCTGCCTTAGCAGGGGGTTGGACTAGATGACCTCCAAGGTCCATCATTATTATTATGATTATGATTATGATTATGATTATGATTATGATTATGATTATGTCTAAGTTCTTCCCTTTGAAAAGGAGTACGGAGTTCTTGAGTTTTGGCCAGTATCCTGCATGCTCTGCATTTGAATCTCACCAACGATTTTGCTCATTAAAGTCTAGGCAACAGTGATGCTAAAAATGACATTACTGCAAATTGCTCTGCATGATGGTCCAGAAGGTAGGGAGGAGATTTCTAGGTTGATCTCCTCCCTAATAGGGAATTGGTTATCCTAAACCAGGGGTTGGCAACCTGAAAAAGGAAAAGAGCCACTGGGAAACGGTTCCATCACACATAAAAAAAGTGGGAGCTGCGTGCGTGCGTCCAGACGTGCCGCGGCAGCTTTCTCAAAGAGCGGTGCCGCTGCCCGTTCGCGCGGAGTTATGCACGCACCTCTCCAAAGGTTTGGGGAGGTGCGCGCGCACCTACGGTCGTTCGGAGAGGTGCGCGCGCACCTCTAAGAATGGGCAGCGGTGCCGCTTCTTGGGAAAGCTGCCGTGGCCCATCTGCAGAGCTGCCGCTTTCGGCAGCCTGCAAACGTGCCGTGGCAGCTTTCTCAAAGAGCGGCGCTGCTGCCCATTCGTGCGGAGGTGCGCGCGCACCTCTCCAAAGGTTTGGGGAGGTGCGCGCGCACCTCCGCCCATTCGGAGAGGTGCACGCACACCTCTCCAAATGGGTGGTGCCACTCTCCATTTGGAGAGGTGCGCGCACCACTGCCCGTTCGAAGAGGTGCGCGCGCACCGGGCGGCTGGGAGTCGCAGGAGATGGCTCAAAGAGCCGCATGCGGCTCCGGAGCCGTGGGTTGCCGACCCGTGTCCTAAACAAAAGGATGACACAATAAGGAACACGAGACCAGTGCACTTTGTTGCCAGTGCATTATGTATTGCCATAATGTAAGTTCATACATGGGACATGCTATGCTGGGTTGGGTTTTCTTCTCATTTTCTTCCAATGATACTCCCAAATAATTTTTCTAGTGCTTCATTTCTCAAAGCTCCCAGGAAACCATGATGCCAACTGGGATCAATCCCCAGAAAGAGGCACTTGGGAGCAATAATGTTCAATACTTGGTTTACCTTGCATTGTAAGGTTTTCCCCAGGCACTGAATTGATTTGCTTGCTGGAGAGCTTGAAAATTTCCCAACTATCCTTTAGAAACCATTTGGATCCACTAGGCATCTCACATTACTCAGTAATATATATTTCATATATATATATATGAATGTAGAACATGGTATTAATAATAACAAAGGTCTTAAAAGTACCCTTTGATTAATGGACACATTTTGATGCATGGCTGTTGTTTTCAATGGGCCACTAGAGGGAAATATTGCACTGCAAAGAAAATAATCCTCCACAGCCATGTTTTTATCACATTCAAGTACATTGTTTTATTTGTTTTCTTTTTAAGCAAAAACAGTTCAAGCTTGTGATAAAAATGTAGTTAAGCTCATGAATAATTTCTTAATAGACATATTGTATATGTTGAAAATCTGATGGAATAGAACATCCAAAAATTTTGATCTGATGACATGGCAAATTATGAAAGAAGAAATATTCCCATGACAACAGAAAACAAACATTTATTTATTATATTTCTTTCCCATTTGTTCTCATTCAAATTAGTACATCATTTCAGAAGAAAACAACCCAGAAATTGAAGATGACTTCCTTCCTAGTAATACACTACTTTCAGCAAATCTGACTGGACATTTGAAGAAAAGTAGTTTTTTTCTGATGAATGCAGAAATAATATTTCTTATGAAGCCATATCTTTGTTGGATAGGACCCTAAATCAAGTTCTTGGAATCTTCATGCAACTTAGATGTTTTGCTGTTGACTATGTCTCCCACAGCCTGAATGCAACAAGATTTTTTGGGTTACTTTTTAGTCAGCCCTTTGAGGCAGACTAAACTGGAAAAACAAAGACACATAAGCAAACACTACTTCTATTAAAGGTTTACAGTAATAGAAATTTGCAAATCTGATTTCCTCCCTTTATCCTAAAGAGAACTAGGAGAATCAAGGCTGAGACACCGTCTACACCCTCTTTCCTACTTTGGACTCTTACCTGAATATTGTCTTGGCTGCTGACTTTTCCTCCTGTTTCTCAAGGTTATTCTCACAACCATTATATTTTCAGTAACAAAATAATCAGAATATCAAGTAGTAAGGTTTCTTGTGGTTATTGACCAATTCAAAACAAAAAGAAAACAAAGTTTGAGGCAACATGTAAAAATATAGCAAAAGTTATCAAGCTCGTGATGTATGGTATAAAGAAAACTTAGCTGCATTCAGACCAATAAAACCACATTGATCAGACAATAACAATAATAAATGAATTGGGCTTTTATGGTTTTATGGTTTTAATAATTTTCTCATTTTTAGTTATTTTTCTGTTATTTTTGGATTGATTTCACACTGTTTTCTGGATTTTGAATTTTGTAAGCCATGCAAAGATGGGTGGCTAAAATAATAATAATTAAAAAATAACATAAAATAAATTAAAATAAATTAAAACATAGGTAAATGTTACTGGAACTCATTCACTTCAGGAGTATTGAGATACCCTGTAATTCCCTAAAGAAGAAGGAAAGGTCTGTTGGAATTTGGGGACTATTATTTGACTTAGATATCTAAACAAATTGAAAAAGTGTGACTGATAATCCCCTAATAGTTCTTTGGGAATGGCAGCTAAATCTAAATGGGCTTCCAAATCCTTGGTGACAACAACTAACACAATAGACATAAACATAACCCTTTGGGATTGCATGACATTCAAATACAGTAATCCCAGAAATAATTTTTCTAAAGCCTCACAAACTTGCCCAATTAGTTAAATATTCTTTTAAATTAATAAAATTACATCTTCTTAAGTTTGCTGAATGTACCTTCTGAAAATGAACTATTTTCCAAACTGTTATCTATGTGAACATGGAACAAAACAAAGGAGGAGAAAGTCTAATCAAGAAAATAAATAGTATATAAACTCCCCACAGAAATGCAGCCAAGGGCTCCTGCAACTTGAATTTACATAAAAAACAGATACTGCAGCAAACTTTCCATCTTTCCTTGCCTTGTGAATATTACTGTTATTTGTCTGACAAATATTCCATCTTCAAGGGCATTAACCAAACATCCTGAAGAGACAGATTGAAAAGTTAAATGGTTGCTTTGCTATTCTTGCCATCAATCAGAGCAATGTTCTGAGTCAGATTTCCCCTTTAACCCTCCAGGAGAGGCCTCACCATCTTTTGCTGCTGCTTCTCTAAGACTGACAGCTGCAGTGGACAGTCAGAGCACACTAGTCCATTTAAAGAGACCCCATAAATCTCTTTGCTCCCTGTTTGGGAAGTGTCAGTACCTTGGGTTTTCTGAACCTTATTATTTGCCACATGGAGAACATAACTGGGGAGAATGTCAATTTGTCATCCAGAAGAGCATTGATGCCCTCTCTGCTTGAAGCATCCAAGAAGCGTATTCTCCACCACAGCTGTAGTTTTAAGACCACAGATGTTGGGTGTTGCCTTTCATCCTGAAAAGAACCCTTGGCAAGAAATTACTTGAATCTTTTATTAGTAAATTGGCATGTATCTTATAGGAATATACAACTGGTTCTTGTTGCTAATGAACATTTTATACTTGTATGGCCTAAGATGCATCAGATTTACACAACTGTAATGATTGAAAATTCATGAAGAACATAGCCTTATGGCAGGCATTAAGTGAGGATTGCATGTCATTAAGTGAGTCCCAGGTGATTTATAAGCAGGCTGACAGAGAGGTAAGAAGAGGAATGCAAGTCAAAATAGGGAAGAAAATGGTAAGAGAACAACTATCCATTCTAGACAGGTTCAAATCACCAAGACCAGATGGATTACATTCCAGTACTCTGAAAGAGGTGGCAGATGTAATCTTGGAACCACTGAACAAAATTCTCTGGGCTCCTGGAACATGGGGGAATCAGTCAGAAGAATGGAAAAGAACTGATGTGATTCCAGTCTTCAAAAAGAGCGGAAAAACCTGGATCCAAGAAGCTACAGACCAACTAGCTTAACATCAATAACTGGGAAAATCCTGGAAAAGGTCATCAAGCAGTGAGCACTTAGAAATGAGCAAGGCAATAACAAGAAGTTAGCATGGATTTGTCAAATCATGCCACAAATCCTTATAAGTCTTATTTGACAAAGTGACTAAATTAGTGGATCAGGAAATGCTTACATGGTATTTCTTAGTTTACTTGGACTTCAGTAAGACATGTGACAAAGTAGACCATATCCCACAATGTGGGATGGACAATACCACCACCATAATTGGATCGACAATTGCCTAACCAATTGCACTCATCATGTAATCCTCAATGGAACTACATCTACATGGAGGGAAGCATACAGTGGGGTATCACAAGATTCTATCTTAGGCCCAGTACTCTTCACCATCTTCATAATGATCTAAATGAGGATAAAAGGGGAATTCATCAAATCTGCAAATGACACCAAGCTGGGGAGATTTGCTAACATTTTGGAAGATAGACTCAAGACTTAAAAGGATCTTGACAGACTTGAGCACTTAGCCCTATCCAACAAAATGTAATTCAGTGGTCCTGTTAGTTCTAGTCTCTGTATTTGCTCTAAAAACTTTATCTTCAGTTCGGTCTGGATTCCTCTTCCATCTGGGTTCATTTGCTTTAAGTAGTGAGTCTTATCCAATTTTGTAATTAATGCTTGGCTATCCAGGCTTTCAGGAAACTGTCTTTGTTGATCTTCCATGTCCTCTATGTTAGCATCACTATCTTGCACATAGTATACTTCTAAAGTTATAGGCTCTTTTGATGGTTTGGTTTTTGTGGATCACTGATGGCTAGATGACCTCCTTCAGTTCAAATTATATGTATTGGAGTGAAGTGAGACCTATCTGGCAATTCAAAGGCCTTGGTCTGGAAACCTGATTGGCAAAAAAAAAGAAAGCCAGAGTTAGATTTAAAAAGTGAGTTTTTAGAGAACCATTAAAGGTTATCCTTTTAGTAATCAATAATCTATCAGGATCTAAAATAGAAAAAGTTTATGAGATAGAACTAGAATGTGTTTATGTATCTATTAGGTTTATTTTAGACATTATAGTTTGTGCACTGACATAATGGAAATTTGGTTTATAGATCCCACTTTTGATGTTAAAAGACATTTGATTATTCTATTTAAGAATTAAGAATTAGCTAAAATTTAAAAGAGAATCTGGTTGTGTATAAATAGTTGTAGTTTGATAAACATAGGCTGTGGTCCTGCCAGTAACATGTGATGTATTAGGACGTGAAACAGACAATGTTTATTAGGTAGAACATAGCTATTTAGCCACTGTGTACATATTCGATGCTTTAATTTTTGCCAGGGCGTTTTTTGTCATAGAACGCTCAGAACGGAGTTCCGGCACCTTTTTTGGATGGAACCTTGTAGGATAGGCAAGGTGGGTTGTATGACATGTGTGAGTTCCGGCACCTTTTTGTTTTACAAAAAAAGGACTGGTTTTTGCTGTAATGAAATAAGTGAAATTTGGGTTGTGAATACTATTTGGGATGTTAAAGGCTAAATTTGAATAATATAATTAAAATTATAATTAGGTAAACTTTAATAAGAGGACATAGATATATCTCAATGAAATTGAATTGACAAATTTTTCAACTGACCATGTTATTTTTAGAAATTTATTAGTTTAAACTGGTTGTATGAAATGTTAAGGGAAAATGAGAAGGATGTTTTGATAATGTAACCTGAATTATGTACTAAAAAATCTGTTACTGAATCTCTGATTACCCAGTCATCATGATGCTTTCTAAATATGTAGATTTTAACTGAAAAACCAATAAAACTTGTTTTAATAAAAAAATGCAATTCAGTGGTGAGAAAAGTAAGTGTAAAAAAAGTCTTAGGTAAGAAAAAATCAAATGCAGCAGGAGAGAATACTGTAGGTGGTACATGTCTCAACAGCAATAACTGTGGGAGGGATTGAGGAATCCTAGTGGACAACCATTTAAGTATGAGCCAGTAGTATGTTGCAGCTGTCAAAAATGCTAATGCATTCTAGGCTGCATCAACAGAGGAATAGTTTCAATATCACGAGGAGTGATAGTACCTTTATACTGCACTACTGAGGTCACAATTGGAATACTAGGTTCACCTTGATAAAAGAAAGATGTGTGGCTCTAGAAAGAATACAGAGAAAAGCAACAAAATGACTAGAGGTCTGGAGGCTAAACTGTACAATGAACAGTTAAGGAAATAAGGTATGTCTAGTCTAACAAAGAGAAGGAGTAGGGGGTGATGTGATAACAGTATTTCAGTACTTGACAAGCTGTCACAGAGAGGAGAAAGTTGACTTATTCTCCAAAGCACTTGAGAACAGGACAAGAAATAATAAATCAAATCTGGAACTAAGGAGAAATTTCCTGACAATGAGAACAATTAATCAGTGGAATGGCTTGCCTCTTAAAATTCTGGGTGCTCTATCACGTGGTTTTCCAGAAAAAATTGGATATCTATTTGTCTGGAATGGTATAGGGTCTCCTACTTAAACAAGGTGTCAAGGTTCCGACAGACAGAGTTAAATAAAGCAGAACTCCAAGACTTGCAAAGTCCTCAAAGAACATGTTTATTAGTTACAAAGTATTGGCACGGTCAAGAGTGAAATCAAGTCTGGATACAAATGTAACAATTCCCCAAATGGTAGATTTCCTTCTCGGCTAGCAGGGCACAGGATTCATCCTCAGAACAACCCCTCAGTTGCTCCATGAATACATTAATATCATGCAAGCCAGGAACCCCTTCATCATGGAGGTTGGTCACCCAGTCAGCCGCTTCCCCCTGCCACAGCATTGACCATCATAGCCCCATCCAAATAGGCATAAGTGTAACAATCTAAATGAGCCCATACTGATTTAGGAAGAAGGTGGGCTTGATGGGAGGTGGCTCGAACCACAGCAGATCTGCCTGCACCTGCTGCTAGGCTTGGGTGGCTTGCTGGTCCTGGGGATGTGGACGAACCACTCTCCAGACTTCCCTTGGCTGGGCTCTTGGGCTGGCAGCCTGAGGCCATGGCTGTGGGCTTGGCTGTGATACTAGGCTCAACATCACAGCTGGCTGTTGGATGATGAAATGGCATGAGCTCCCGCAGTCAGGTTGGAACTCCGGTGAGGGGGAGGGAAAGAGATGGGTAACTCTCGGCATCTTCCCCACAGCACCCACCTCCTGGGCTATGGGGATTGTATCCTTTACCTCCAGCCTGCCAAACTTCTCCTTCAGTTGTTTGAGTGTGGGGATGTGGACTGTGGACTGAAACCTCCACTCTCTGGAGTCATCCCAACCCATTGACCCCTTTCCTTTCTTGCTATCCACTGACAAAGAACCTGGGGATGGCAGCAATAAGACCTCCTCTCCAGTGGTTATAGGTGTGCTTCTGTGCTGAGGGGCAGCCTTGGCTTGATAGAGGTCTGCTAGGGCTGTAGCTCCTACCTGTGGTACCAGCTTTTCCAGTTGGATTAACCTGGTCTTCGCCCAAGTCCCTGCCAGTGACAACTCCTCAGTGGCTGGAGCACCAACCTGCATTCTGACAGCCTGAGTTCTGTTGTGGCTAGCAGTGGTTTCACTCTTCTCTGTTTCGAATCTTTACCGAGTCTTTACTGCTCTCCCAAAAATGAGCAGTTAGGCAGTCGGGGCCCAGTACCCCAAGAAAACAAAGTTTTATGAGACTTCGTTTAATGTCAAGTTTCTGACAGACAGAGTTGAATAAAGCAGAACTCCAAGGCTTGCAAATTCCTCAAAGAACATGTTTATTAGTTACAAAGTATTGGCACAGTCAAGAGTGAAACCAAGTCTGGATACAAACGTAACAATTCCCCAATACAAAGTTAAAAGTCCCACCCATAAAACTATTCAAGCAACTACATTTCCCAATATGATTATTTGGCAGGCTTTTTATGCAACGCCCATCCTGCAGTCTCAGGAGCAGCTGATGACCTTGGTTCCCACAGGACAAAAGATTATTTTGACTAATGAAGCACCTGGGCAACCCCCCATCTTTTGGTTCTATGTGGCTTCCTAGAATGAGAAGAAAAATGGCTGTAGCCATGCTCATTTGTAGACTTGACAGAGGGAGTTGGAATAGAAGATCTCCAAGGTCTCTTCCAAACCTATGATTCAAAATTCTAAGTTCTTACCCCATCTGCTTTCTGGACTAAGCTCTCCATTTGTAATGGACATTACATTCCTTCTTCAAGCCTGTTTCCATACTTTTCTATAAAAATAAGATATATTCAGTATTTGTCAAAACCCTCAATTATTAATCATGCATATTCTCTGGGCTTAGGTTATTCAGGTTCTGCCATTCTCCTTCCCATTTGGGTGGGAAGTCCTCAGATCCTGCATAGCTTTCCTGCTTTTTGTACCTGTGCTCTGTCCCAGCCTATGTACATCCTTGTTACTTCACAAGGCAAACCCTCTTTTAACAGTACTGGAAAAAGAAACCCTTTTTCATTTGAGTTACAGACCTTGTCCACAAACAAAATGGAGCATGAGCCAAAACAGGAAATAACTCACTGGTAAAATAAACAGACCATCATCTCTTGACACAGAAATTCTTTGCAAATGGTTGCCTCCAGCAACCAGCCATGCCCACACATTTCTTTTTGTTATGCAGCCCCCAAGACATGGCTTCTCACTGCTTTCTCCTTCTCCCCTGGAGTCACCCCATTGCCTAACTCTGATTTACTTGTGTGACCTGTCTACATTTACGTGCATCTCTGAGGTCTTCCAGCTGTGCTTCCTCCAAGTCTGATTCAGCCTCCCAGCACAGCTGGCTTTCAGCTTGATCACGAGTGGAGGGGCCAGGTTCTTCCTCACTTTGTAAGTCTTGTAACTCATCAGAGCCTTCCTCTGACTTTGATGTCTCCCCAGGCCCCTCCTCCTCCTCCTCTGATTCCCTGGACTCAGTTGCCGGGATCACAGGCTGGCACAGAATCACAACAACCTGCCAATAAAAGTTCCTTTCGAAATGATGCCAGTTTCAAGAGTTCTTATTTCTTGGTAGAGAAATGGAGGCAGGTCCTTACATTAGGCAGGGTCTGCAAAGTAGTCAACCTGTAGGACTAATTCTATTGTGGGGGCCATGCAAAATAATGTCTAATCATGGAGTGAGAAGAAAGAAACTGAGCACTTGGAGGTGGTCTCACTGAAGGCTTGCCCAAGCAGCAGTGGCTCAGACTCCGCCAGCTCACCTGACAATGTGGACACTCATGAGAAACTGAGGTGGTCAATCGGGGTGGGGAAGAAGGATGACTGGGTCATGAAAGCCAGGAAAGTCACCCTCAAGTGTGGCAGCCATCAACCCAGTTGGAAGCGCAAGATGGAGAGATCACTAAATGTCAGCAAAGATGAGTGTGAGAGGCCAGTGTGCTCTGAACACTGCCTCAAGTAAGCCATCCCTGCTAGGGTTTGATAGCCATGACTTGGGATGAGGAAGAAGAGGTCCAGGAGAGCGAATTCACAAAACTCAGCCTTTCCACAAGCGCCTTGGAAGCCGCTGGAACAACAGCTGAGATCACCACCCCATCCTGTTCCACCCGAACTGGAGGAGATGGACACCAAGTCCGAAGGAGGGGGACTCAACAGTATGACTGCAAGGTCCCTGCCCTGGGGGTAAAGTACGATGGATCATCCCAGCAGTTCAGCTTTTTCCTAGCTCATATCCTGAGCTACATGCACGAATACGGGTGGGAAATCCCCGGGGACCGGGGGCATGTCAGGATTGTAACACTGGCCCTAGAAGGTGTGGCTGCTTAGTGGATGGTATCCCTACATAACGTTGATGCTCCCAATCTTCGGAATTTTAACCTGTTCATGGCAGCCCTGAGATGGCGGTTCGAGGACCCGCTAGCTAATTGGAAAGCCAGGGAGCACATCAAAACCATAAAGCAGGGCAGAGTACATCGAGGAGTTTAGAGACTTGGTGGGCCACCTCAAATGGCCAGAGGCAATCTTGATTGGCCTGTACAAGGATGGGTTGAATGACGACCTCTACCAGGCTTTCATCGCCCGGGGAGGCTGGTACATAATGGCAGAAGAGGCTGAAATTGACCTAGCACACAGCCAATGGTGAATGGCCCAGACCTGGAGATGTTCCCCCTCAGAAGGGAAAAAAGAGATGGCAAAGACCCTGACCACAAAGATATGGCAAAGAAGGCTATCGAGGAGCCGAGTGCCATTCAAAAGCACCAATCCTGAGGGCAGACTGAATTGAAGGGGGGAAACCTGGAAAGCCACCACTACGAACCCGGGAGACCACCATGAGAGGCACCAAAGTCGTCGAGGTCCAGCCCTCCAAACTACAGGGAGGGGGAACTCCGACTCTGCTGAAGAAACCACCGGAAACCTCTGGCAGCAATTTGGATGATGAACCCCTGGTAAGTGGACCAATCACATCCCTCACCAGGCCCATAGAACTGTTCAGCCCAGAAATGAAAGAGAAAGTGGCCCTAAAAGCATTAATAGACTCAGGTTGTACCCGCTGCCTAATCAGCACAACCCTAGTGGGGAATTTGGGGATTTTGATGAGGAGGCTGAAAAAAACCATTTCTTTTGGGCAAGTAGATGGGTCCATCTTAGGAGTAGTTCCAGCCACCCTGGCCACCCAGCTGACTGAACTCATGATGGGGGATCATACAGAGACTAAGTTAAGTTTAAGTTTAAGTTTATTGAATTTATATACCGTCCTTTTCCCATAGGACTCAGGGCGGTTTACAAAGTATTTAAAAATATCAATACAATACAAGAGTTAAAAACAGTTAAAATAATTAAATTTGATCCCTGAGGGGAAAAAAAACTCAGCCTGGGCCGGAAAGCTCAAAGAGACAGGTCTTCAGGTCCCAGTGGAATGACCGAAGGTTGGGGGCAGTCCTAAGCTCCACGGGCAGCTGGTTCCAAAGGGCAGGCGCACCCACTGAGAAGGCCCTCCCCCTGGGTGTTATCCGCCAGCAGTCTTTTACAGGCGGCACCCTGAGAAGGCCCTCCAAGTGGGAGCGCACAGGACGAAGGGAACTTGATGTCGGCAGTAGGTGTTCCCTCAAATATCCCAGACCCAAGCCATTTAGGGCTTTATAGGTCATCACCAGCACCTTGAATCTCACCCGGAGGGCAACCAGAAGCCAATGTAGCTCACGGAGTAGAGGTGTTACATGGGAGTATCAGGAAACCCCCATCACAACTCGTGCAGCAGCATTCTGCACCAGCTGAAGCCTCCGAGTGGTCCTCGAGGGCAGCCCCATATAGAGACCGTTGCAGTAGTCCAACTGGGAGGTCACGAGTGCATGGGTGACTGTGCGTAGGGAATCTCAGTCCTGATAGGGTTGCAACTGGTGCACCAGGCGAACCTGGGCAAAAGCCCCTCTGGGCACGGATCCTATGTGATCTTCAAAATTGAGCCATGAATCCAGGAGGACGCCCAAGTTGCGAGCCCTATCAATGGGGGGTAACACCTCACTCCCCATCGTTAAACATGGAATAGTCTGGTTAATCTGACTATAACATTCATTGTAGCCCCTGGCATGGAATGGCCCCTGATTTGGGGGATGATGTGGTCGAAAATCTGGAATCCAAGAGTAAGCTGGAGAATGGGGGAATTGAGGTTCCTGAAAAGAAAGGCTGTGAGACAGGACAGGGTATTGAAAAGGAGAGGGGAGGGAACTGTTGAGGTGGTGCAAGCAACAGGCCATTGGAAAGCATACCTAAAAAATACCGAAATCTGGCTGAAGTTTTCAGTGAGGAGAGGTCTGACAAACTACCCTCCCATTGGTTCACTGACTGTGCCATCAAAATCCTGCCGGGAGCTAAACTACCCAAACCCAAGCTCTATTCGATGATTCCTAGAGAGCTCGAGGAGCTGCAGAAGTTCATCAAAAAGAATTTAGCATGGAGGTTCATTCAGCTGGCATGGCCGAAGATGGTCACTCCTGTGTTATTCCAGGAGAAGAAAGATGGGTCTCTACACCTGTGTGTGGATTATAGGTGTCTAAATGCTATTTGTGAAAATAATGTCTACCCCTTGCCATTAATGAAGGAAATACTGGCTCACCTTTCCAGGGGGGAAATATTCTCCAAACTAGATTTAAGGGAAGCATATTACTGAGTTAGGATAAAGGAAGGGGATGAGTGGAAAACGGCATTTAAATGCCCCTTGGGGTGCTTCCAGTTCTGAGTCCTGCCTTTTGGATTACAAGGAGCACCTGCAGTATTCATGCAGCTGATAAATGAGGTTCTCCAGGAGCACTTGTACAAGGGGGTTCTGGTGTATTTGGTTGACATCCTAAAATTCACCAAAATGAAGGAGGAGCATATCAAATTGGTCAGAGCAGTTTTTAAAAGCTATGTGCAGCACACCTTTATGCCAAGCTATCAAAGTGTGAGTTCCACAAGGAAAAAAAATGATTACTTAGGTTACCAGCTGTCCCACCAGGGGATAGAAATGGACCCAGAGAAGGTATGGACAGTGTTGGAGTGGGCATCACCTCGCACACAGAAGCAATTGCAAAGCTTTCTTCGGTTTGCAAATTTCTACAGACAGTTTATTCTCTCTTTTGCCCAAATTGCCCTCCCCATCACAAACCTAATAAAAACAAGGGGTGGGAAAACCGAAACCCAGTCAGTCATTGAAATGGACTATGGAGTGCCAAGCAGCTTTTGAGAAATTAAAAAGACTTTTCTCGGCTGAGCCCATGTTAAAACACTTAGACCCAGATAAGCCATTTGTCATTCAGGCAGATGCTAGCAATGTTGAAGTGGGGGCAGTGCTGCTCCAAGAGAATCAGGAGGGGAAATTGCAACCTTGCACATACACATCCAAAAAGCTCACTGAAACAGAACAGAGGTGAGCAGTGTGCGAAAAGGAGGCATATGTGGTGTGGTGGGCTCTGCTCATGTGGAGACATCTTCTGGAGGGAAGTAAAATCCCCTTTCAGGTGTGGACCAATCACAAGAACCTTGAAGCACTAAAAACCCCAAGGAAATTGCACCCAAAACAAGCTTGGTGGCCCCAACATTTCCACCAGTTTGATTTCTCAATTAAGTACATCCCAAGGAAAAGAACTTTTTAGCCAACACCTTGTTGCGGATGTTGCAGTACAATAGCGTAAAGTCTGAAGTAATCAAACCTCTGATGACCTCAAAACAATTAGCGGCTCCTGTAACCATGAGAGCTCAGGCAAAGAAACATAGACATAGAAGCTCTGACCACCACAAAGGAAAACCTTAGGAAAAACCTATCTTTGAACAGCGAATCAGGGATCGATTTAGATGAACATTAGAAACTGATGAATGGTTCCTTAACCAAAAGAACCTTTGCTCGATGAGGGATGAACTGCCCTGGGAAGGAGAAAAGTTATATGTGCCAAAAACCTAGAGAGCAAAAATCAAGCAACTCTGCCACGACCTGGAAAAGCTGGGGCATTTCAGGTTCATGAAAACTCTCCATTTGACCAAAAGGCAATTCTGTTGTCCATCTATAAAAAGGACATTGAAACTATGTGGCAAGCTGCCCCATCTGTGGCATGGCAAAGCAGAAACAGGGGAAAACACCAGCCCTTCAGCACCCTGGAGAGAGATCTCTATAGTAGAATTGCCAGAAAGTGCAGAGAACACTGTCATTTGAGTGGTGACAGACCTATTCTCCAAACAGATCTACTTCATACCTTGCCAGAAGATTCCCACTGCTAAAGTTTTAGCCAGATTATTTGTACTACATATATATTGGCTACATGAGGCCCCACAACATATTATATCAGACAGGCAGGGTCCAGTTCATCTCAGATTTCTGGAGAGCTTTTTTTGGACCTACTTGGTACCAGTCAAGGACTGTCATCTAGTCATCATCTGCAAATGAATGGTGGGACAGAAGTTCGAACTCAGTATTAGAACAATACCTGAGATGCTTCATAACTTATCAACAAGACAACTGGACTGAGCTGTTGCCTTTCGCAGAAGTCGCTTAGTACAATGCAGTGCATTCAAATACTGGCTACACACCGTTCCAAGTGTCAATGGTACAAAGTTCCAACCGGATGCCTGAGTTACCTGTTAATGAGCCACCATCCCCTCTTTGAAAGAGTAGATTAAACAGCTGCAAAGCACCTGGCCTGTGTTTAGAAAAGCTTTAGATGAAACAAGGGAAACTTATAAAATCCAGGCACATAAGAAATGAATAGAACCTAAACCATTCAAAATAGGGGAAAAAGTATATCTCTCAACCAAATTTCTAAAATCCTTGCAGCCATTGAAAAAGCTAGGACCAAAATTTGTAGGACCTTTCCCCATAAAATGCATAATTAACCCAGTAACAGTGGAATTGGAACTCCCAAAATCATTGAGACAGTACCTACCTGTATTTTACTGCAGCCTGTTTAAATGGGAACTAACCTCCCCTTTAAGGCTCCCTCCCCACAACCCATTATGGTGGAAGGGGAGCAACATTTTGAAATTAAAGAGATATTAGACTCCAGGAAACATCATGGGTCAATCCAATACTTGGTGGCATGGAAAGACCTCCCACCATCACAAAATGAGTGGGTGCATAAAAAACATGTCAGGGCTCCCCGACTGCTAAAAAAAAGTTCCATGCCTGTTACCCGGATAAGCCTGACTAACATTGTTGTTTCAACTCTCTACCTCTTTTTTATTTTCTCTATCTCCAGGTAGACCTCTCATTTTTATAGGGGGGGTGGCATGTCAGAACCCTCAATTATTAATCATGCATATTCTCTTGGGTTAGGTTATTCAGGTTCTGCCATTCTCCTATGGGGGGATGAGAGTAACCGGGGGCTTGTAGTGCATGTAGACCATTTCCTCTATCTGCTTTGATGTATCCTTTATGAGGTGTGAAAGGATTGCCTCGGGACCATCTTCCTTATCTCAGCATGCAGGGAGCAACTGAAGAAGACCTAACAACCTTGAGAGAGGTGACTTATTGGTTGCTTTCCCATAGCTTGATGTCACCTGTGGATTGGCCTGTTTGAGATGACTGGATTGACAGTTGGGGTGGGGTTATTGTTTCATGGGTTTAACCTTTGATTTGGGTGGGAAGTCCTCAGATCCTGCCTGTTAGGCATATGGTGTTAGCCTACAATGTTGGGTTGAAAATATATTAACCATAATGTTATGACTTTAAGAAGTTAATTGGCCAATGGGTGTGTAAGTGTTCTCATGGCCATAAGAGGAAGCTAGGAACGTAGCTTCTCTCTCTCTCTGAATTCATTGCTCTCTATTATTACTGTTTTTGCTCTGTTACTGTTATAAACCTGAACTGTGTATTAACCTCTGGACCGGTAAGAAGACTTTGTATTTTGGATTACTTCTTGGACTGTTGCTATTGTGTATGACCTGGACTGTTTATTTTTGACCGTGCATTTTTTGTTTTTACACCACCTTAAAAGTAAACTACTTTTTGCTTTTACAACTCAGTGTACTCTTGTGGTTACTGTGTGACTCTTACTGCTCTCAGTACCCTTCCTTGTCTGTGCAACTCTTTGGTAGCACAAGGAGACCTCTGCACAACAAATTCCTTAACACTGCCTAGCTTTCCTACTTTCTGTACCTACCAATAAAAATTCCTTTCAAAATGATGCCAGTTTGAAGAGTTCTGCTTTCTTGGTTTGGAAAAAATAGATCTCATAAGTATTTCCAAAACCACTATATAAGAAATGCCTTATGGGAAAAAGTTAAAGCTAAAATATATTAAAACTTCCATGGTGGCTATCAACGATGGAGGCATTTGTACATCCAAACTTGGCAGATTTTGAAAAAATATGGTCATATAGAGATATTCTAAATATTGATGGGAATTTAAAATCTAAACAAGAACTGGAAACTCAGGGAACCAACCTGTCATGGTGGGCACATTTTCAAATGCAAAATAGATATGAAAAAGACGTGAAAATGTATGGATTTTATAAAGATCAAACTGTATTTGGTAAGATTTTGTTAACTTCAGATGAGAAATTAATTAAGAAAATATATATATATATTGTTAATTTTGGAGATGGAAAGTGAACATTAAAGAAATAATGATAAGGTGGGTGAAAACTTTTGGTTATAATATAGATCTAGAAAAATGGCAAAAGCTATGGAAGAGAAATTACAAATTAACAATGTTAACTTCATATAAAGAAAACTTATATAAAATGTTTTATAGATGGCACTTGCCACCAGCAAGATTAGCAAAAATGTTTATAAATATGTCAGATAGATGCTGGAAATGTAAGCGCAACTCAGGCACGTACTATCGCATTTGGTGGACATGTGGCAAACCAAAGGCTTATTGGAAAAAGATACATGCTTGGTTAGAAAAAATACTAGGTGAACATGTTGGTTTTAAACCTGAACTTTTCTTACTAGGTATAATGCCTGAAAAGATTAACAAAGAAAGTCTATATTTGATTTTACACGTCACTACAGCAGCGAGAATAATCTTTGTGCAAGATTATTTCATTCTTTGTGCAAAGATTTCATTCTTTGTACTGGAAGAATGAAAGACTACCACCAGAGGAAGAAATAATCACAAAAATATTGGAATGTGCAGAGATGGATAGATTAACTATGAGATTGAAAGATAAAGAAGATACAGATTACTACCAAACTTGGGACTTATTTTATTGTTGGTTAGAGGAAAGAATGAAGGATTAGGAATTGAATATGTATTAGCATAGCTGAGCTCAGACAGCTTGTTGGTTGAAAAATTAACACATTTATGTAAAAGGAAATTAATAAAAACTTTATAAAAAATAAGCATGATTAACCTTCTATTATTTAAAATAGAGAAAGAAAAGTAATCTATCAACATAAATTATGATTTAGGATGTCAATATTTCAAACATGAACCCATTCAGCATTCCATCCAAAGTTAACATTAAACAAAGAAAAAAAGAGCATTGCAACTCATATCAGAGTACTAGTTACATGATAATATTTTCAGTTTTAAACCAATTAATATTATAATGTCCACTGTATTTCCCGGTGAATCAAAGTAAGCTATTTCATGTGCATTTTGTCAGTGTTAAAAATAAAGGAACTCCTTAAACCAACATTGTGCATATTCATGACAGGGAAATACGTATTAATGGCTCTCATCTGCTCAAAACAGTATGTCCCATCCCTGAATGAACAGGTTAAGATGTTCATATTGCATTGCTTTATTAATCGGACTCTCCTTCAGATGAAAATTGTAAATTTCCTTATTGTTTTATTGTTCAACTGTAAACAATACTTCCTTCAAAAACAATCTTGTATGAATGCTCCTCACTATAGGCATATGGTTGAAGCAACATCCCCACTTGCATTTATATTTTGTCTTGTAGTGATTGCGTAAAGTCATTTTATTTTTCTTCTTTACCAAGATTTCTTTGTGAATATGTCTATCATATTATACTGTACCTCAGTTGGTTTGTATAGTTAGTTCAAGTATGTCTTTAGTGGAATCGATCCTGTCAGTTTCTAGCATAGTATAAAAAGATGGAGGTTTCTTGAAAGCACATTCAAAGGTGCTACCTTAGTCCTTCAGAGGCTTTTTCTTGGAGGCCCAGCAGATTGTTACAATGTTTGTGTCATCATCTCTCCATTACTTGCAGGATGTCCAATTCATTGCATACACCTGAACAACCATAAAAAGAACAATCAGCCCTGACTGTGCTTTGGTGAAAATTGTTTTTGTAAGACAAATAAACTTTTGCTGAACCCTCAAAGGAAACCTGACATTTGTTAAGGAATGAATGTTGATTTTTAGTAATGATGGCACCAACTCCTCCAAGCAAGCTTAGAACTAGGCTGAGAAAATGAAAATGATTTTAGTCAGAAAGTAATTCTGCACCCAGTTTGGATACCACCAAAATGCTAGTTATATCGAATTATTCTTATTAATAATTTTCTTGCCTTAGTTCAGGATTTTTTAGGTAAGCTTTACAGGCTACTGGAATGTAAGCTACAGAGTTTAATAAGAAAATAAATCTGCTTATTTAGATACTTCATGTCAGGCTGCCTGACTGGTCCTTAGTAAAGAAAGACCTTTGATTCCATGATTGAAGTGAAAGGTTTACTTTTACTTGGTTCAAATGGTTACAGGATAAGTAAAGCTGGATCTGAATATTCCCATGCAAAGTCTGCAGTTTTCCCACTTCCCCTTGCTCTCTCCCCTTGGCCAGTTCATCAGTGTCCAATAATATATGTTGAAGATGTTTAGGGAATGGCTTTGAGGTTTGGTGGCTCTTCAATGTAGTTTTGTATTCCACTCTCTCGGTCTATCCTTAATGGGCTGAACTATTCTGCCTTGACACCTATGGTTCCTGTCACCCTTATATTCCTTCCCTTCCTTTCCTTGCCCATTCCTTACTTCCCCATCCTCCTCTCACCTCCCTTGCATTTTATGGAAGGATGCCAGCAAAGTGAGGTATGCTGAAGATGGCAGGCCTGACATTCTGCCATTCATGGAAAAAGATATCAGGGAGAAAGGAGACAACACACAGAGAGAATTATCATTCAATGGGGTGTGGGAGATGAAAATATAGCCCCCGCCTCATATAACAATATAACAATATGAGGCCGGAGCAATCCTGAGATAGGTCCCACAGTAGTGATTTAAAACAAAGCTTTAACTCGAACTCTATATTGTTTCACAATACGGATGTATTATTTGTAATCTGCTGAGCTTTGTGCAATATGAAATTGCGAAGTAAGTAGTTCTGTGTATATTTAGACCATAAGGACTGGAACAGTAAGAAATAGGGAACTAAAAGTAACTGATGGAGTTGGGTTCCAATGTACATGGGTATATGTGGAAATTTATGTGGTTAGGGTTAGGGTTAGGGGTTAGGGGTTAGTGTTAGGGTTAGGGTTAGGGTTAGGGTTAGGGTTGGGGTTGGGGTTAGGGTTAGGGTTAGGGTTGGCCCACTTGCCAAGGCAGCATGCCTTTTTTCTTTATCTCCCCAGGAGGGCTGGGACCTTTTCTATACATAAGGACTGTCTGTGTTGGCAAGGTCCCGTTTGCCTTCTTGTTGGCCATGACAATTGGTTCCCTGGACCGTCTAGTGGTGGAGAACAAAGAGACATGCAAAAAAAAAATCAATACATAAAAATGGACAAATAAACCTGCCTTCTTTGATCAGCATGAGGATCTTACACAAAGTTATCATGCGATCCAGTTTGTATGGAGTTTTGAGTGGCCAAAATTCCAATTGATGTGTGATTGGTGTATGTCTGAGAAGGGACTCATGTTCCAAAGCGAGTGTTGCAGCCCGACTCTGCGGTCCCATTCTTCCACGAGAAAAATGGCCAGAAATGGCCAAAATGCATGAAGTAAAAAATAATAATGGGGGAACGTATTGAATTGAATGCATGAACTGGATACAGATTACATATTATGTAGCAGCTTGCTTTTGCTTAATGTCTTTGTCATACTTCCCTTTCATATTTTTCTTGTCTAGGTAGATTTTGCCTTTTTGCTGCTGTAATGGGGGTTTCCTCTTCTAAACAAATGGATGCTCCTGACAAAGGCATGCCTGCTTGGTATATCCATGCCCATAAAGGGTTCAGGTTCAGTAAGTTTTTATCAGAATGGCATGCTCTCACTGTACAAGGTCCTAAGTGGCAGTTTCCTTTGTCCAGAACCTTTGACCAGGACAAACTTAATTTCCTACGGTTCCAATTGGATGTGGCAGATGCCTCTTTAAAGTTGGGCAACTGGTCCGCCTTCTTTGTTTGGTATGTGGAAATAGAAAAACAGCACCAAGAACATCATCTTCAATCCTTCAAGCATACCAAAGAAATGTTGGAAAAGTCAGTTTCTGACCTTAAAAATACTATTTCTGTAATTCACAAAGACTCTGCTCTGGATGCTGCCAAACACTCTCAGATGCCTGTCATTAAATTTTGTCTATTGGAATCTGCCATACCTGACCCCACTCAAGACCCTGAGCTGGATTTGTTACTTGACTTTCCATGCCCCTCTTCCTCCCACCCGCCTCCCTACATTCCCCCTCCATTTCCTGTTGCATCTCCACCCCGAGTTCCTTCCCTTGGCTCCTCTCCACCCTTTTCCCCTCCTCTGCTCCCCGTCCTCCCTTAGCCATCCCTTTCCTCTGCCCATGATCCGCCTCCCCCTTCCACCCCACAACCTTCTCCTCATTGTGCTACTTCCCCTTCCCCCTTCTGCTTCTGCTGGTTCCCCACAAATGGAACAGTTGATTCAAGAAATTAGGCAATCCTTGCTTAATGCAGATCAATGTTTGATCAGCCCAACTACTCTTCTCCGCTCTGAATTATTACGCCTTAATGAGTTTTGAGGTTGGAATGTGGTTCTGCGCTTTTGTCACAATTTTCTAATTCTCCTGATCAGACCCCCACTTCTCCTCTACACTCCATTATGCCCCTTTCTCCAGGTGTGGCTTCAATTCTTTTTGACCTAACTACCCATGATTGTATTGCTTCTCAAATCAGGAGTGCTGCCCCTCTTTCTTCCACTCCTTTAGGAGCTGCCTCTCTCTTTCCTCCTAAGGCTCTTTCTTCTTTCACCCCTTTGCATGCTTCAGACCAACCTGCCGGCCAGTTTCCACTGCAAACTATTCCTGGTTCTTCTGAAAAAGTTAATGGCGTACCTGTGCCTAAACTTGCTCAGGTTCATGTCCCCTGGTCGCAAGCTGAAATTCGTAACATGGCAGCCTCCTTTCCTAGTATTAGGGAGGAGCCTGCTAAATTTAGGGAGGAGCTAGAAACTATTATTGAGGCCTATAACCCCACTTGGGCTGATTTGAATCAATTAATGCAGGGAATTTGCCCCAAGGGAGTTTGGGAGCGCCTCAAAGAAAAAGCTGCATGGCCACCACAGGCTCCAGAAGCTTCTGAATTACCTAATGTCTGATTACAATTACTTGCCAATATTATAAATGTTTGTTCTGTTAAAACTGATTGGAGTAAGATAAAGGCTTGTAAACAGCAGGAGAAGGAATCTCCAGCCAAATATAAGGAACATTTAACTTTTGTTTTTGAACAACATTCTGACGTACAAGACCCTTGCACCAATGCTAGGGAAAACATGGTTTCCTTCTTTGTAGATGCTCTGCGCCCAAAAATTTTGGAGGCTATCCGAGCTAACGTTATTGGTTGGGAAGCAAAGACTTTGTTTGAAATTGTTTCTATCACTGACCATTATGCCAATTCCCTAAAACAAAAATGGGAAGAAAAAGAAACCAGGCTTATGGCTCTTCAGTTGCATGCTTTCGAAAATCAACCCACCCCACTACCTCGTTCCAACCGCACTAATTATTCTCCTTCTGTGGGCCCCACTATTTATCCTTTGACTGATCCCCCAACCTTCCCCCCCCAATTCCTGTTTTCTTTGTGGATCTATGGACAGTTTAGGTCCTCCTGCCCTTATTTACTTTCTCCCCCGCTTTCCTCTGTGGGCCTCTCTGGTCCAACTGTGTCTTCCCCGCCTTTTCTGTCCCTGGATGCCTACCCATGTCCCAGATGTCTTTCACAATGCTTTCCTACTATTCCTTTTTGTCCTTCTCAATGACTATCTTCTTCCTTTTCTCTTGCTTATCCCTCTGGACTCTGGTAATCCCAAGGACCTTTTATCGGTGGGAGGTTGCCCTACTAAGCTGCTTGTGGATACAGGGCCCACCCACTCTACATTACATGCTACGGAGTTTCCTCATGTACAACCCTCTTTAGAAATTGTGAATGCCATTGGTGTTACAAATGTGGCTGTCCTTCACCCCATTAGCAAGCCTACTAATGTTACACTGGGACCTATTTCTACAGAACACATGTTTCTGCTCAGCCCTTGCTCTCCTATAAATCTTTTGGGATGAGACCTCCTTTGCAACCAAGGGTGTACTATCTATTGCCAACCTGATGGGTTCTATTTCGATGTTCCCCCTGCCATGGAGCATCCTGTTGCTGCTTGCCTTTCCCTTTCTCCCAGGGATGTCTCCTTATGTCCTCTTCAGTCCCTTTCAGATTCCTCTCTTACTGCTTTGCAGACTGAACTCCTTTCCAATGTCCATGAAGCCCTTTGGTCCACCCATGCTGATGATGTGGGATGCATTTGGTCTGCAGACCCTGCTCAAATACAATTGGACCCCACTAAGCCCCTCCCAAGGGTTCCCCAATACCCATTGTCTAAAGAAGCCCAGGAGGGCATACGACCTGTTATAGAATCTCTCCTCCAGCAAGGCGTTTTGGTGCCTGTTAGGAGTCCATATAATACACCTATTTTACCTGTTCAGAAATGGTCTACAGGTAAATGGAGATTCATGCAGGATTTACTCAAAGTAAACCAAGTGGTTATCCCTTCCTATCCCACTGTTCCTAATCCAGCTAATATTTTATCCTATATTCCTCCCTCTGCTCAATATTTCACAGTGGTCGATCTCTCTTCTGCTTTCTTTTCTATCCCTATTCACCCTGACTTTCAGTTCCTGTTTGCCTTTCAATTTGACGGGTTACAATTTACGTGGCAATGTTTGCCACAGGACTATTGTGAGTCGCCCTCTATTTTTCCCCAAATTTTTAAGCAAAATCTGGCTGACATCATGTTCTCCATGAATTCTACTCTTGTTCAATATGTTGATGACCTTCTATTGGCCCCTTCCACTATGGAGGCTTGTCTAACTAAGTCTCTTGTCTTGCTTCAAAGCCTTGCTGCTAAGGAGCATAAAGCTTCATGGGTTAAACTACAGCTTTGTCTCCCCAAGGTCACTTATTTGGGAGTCCTTTTGTCACATGGCTCTTGCTCTATTCTCCTCTCTCATGTTCAGATCATTCTATAACATCCCGAGCCTACTACCCAAAAGGCTATGCACTCTTTTCTGTTGTCGCCAGTGTATTCCTGCCTATGCTCCCTTAACTCAGCCTCTTTATGATCTCACCCTTCATGATACCCCTGAGCCCCTTCCGTGGTCCCTTATGTCTGAATCTTCTTTTTCTGCCTTAAAAGAAGCCTTGTCTGCTGCCCCAGCCCTTGGCTTACCTGATTATTCTAAACATTTTACCCTTTTTTGTTATGAACGTGAGGGCTTTGCACTGGGCATTTTAACTCAGTCCTACTGCTTTGCCCAGCATCCCATTGCTTACTTTTCTACCTCTCTTGACTCTGTCACTTCTGGCTTACTGCCTTGTCTGTGAGCTGTGGCTGCTGCCGATGTATCTTCTGCTCAACTTGTTGAATTATTTGCTCTTACTCGAGCTCTTCAACTTGCTGCTGGATAGTCGGTGACCATCTACTTGGATAGCCATTATCCCTGTGGAGTTGTGCAGTTGGATTTTGGCCAACTCTGGAAGCTTTGAGGATTCCTTACTGCCCAGGGCTCTCCAATTAAAAATGCCACGTTTGACAAGGATCTTTTGGATGCTCTTCACTTGCCCTCCTGGGTGGTGATTGTCAAGTGCCTTGCTCACCAGACTTCTTCTGATGAAATTGCTGTGGGGAACTCATTAGCCAATGCAACAGCCAAACAGGCAGCTCTTCTTCCAGTCACCTCTCCCCTTGTGCTGACAGGCACTCTGGACTTGATCTCTCCTTCTTCCTCTCTTGATCATTTGGTCGCCACTCAGCACTTTGCCCCTGCCTCGGAACTCTATGTTTGGACTAGGTCTTCCTGTGTTCCTGATTCAGCTGGGGTATGTAGGCATCCGGATGGCCACCCTGTCTGCCCTCGGTCCCTTTTGCCTTATGTTGTTCATCTCAAACATGGGCCTGCCCATGTTGTCCAGGAGGGAGTGCCTTCTGCCATCAAAAAAGAATGGTTTGCTCCTGGAGTCTATGCCATGGCAAGACACGTTTGCTCTACTTGTACTATCTGTCAACAATTTAATATTGGCCATTCTGTTCCTACCCAACCTGGCTCCCATCCTCCACCTTAGTGCTCTTTTGTACATGTCTAGATGGACTTTATTCAAATGCCCAAATGCTGTTCTTATGAATATGTTTTGCTTCTTGTTTGCATGTATAGCAGTTGGGTAGAAGCTTATCCATGTGCAAAGGCCGATGCCATCACTGTCACTAAATGATTCCTAAAAGAATTTTTGCCTGCTTTGGTATACCCATCTATTTAGGGAACAATAAAGACACACATTTTGCCAATCAGGTTATTTAAGACATTTGCAAAGCTTTACAAATAGATCAGAAGCTCCGGTAGTGAGCCTTCAGCATCCTGGAGAGAAATCTCTATGGACTTTATTGTGGAACTGCCTGACAGTGCAGGAAACAATTATTTGGGTTGTGACTGACTTATTCTCAAAATCAGTCCACTTCATCCCATGCCAGAAGATCCCAAGCTCCAGAATCTTAGCTAGAATGTTCCTTGAACATATTTACTGATTACATGGAGCCACCCAAAGCATAATTTCAGACAGGGGTGTCCAATTTACTCCAAAGTTCTGGAAGGTCTTTTTGGACCTTTCGGGCACAGAACAGGGCTTGAGTTCTAGTCATCATCCTCAAACAAATGGGGGCACAGAATGAAAGAACTGTTTTAGAGCAATATCTCAGATATTTCATCAACTATCAACAGGACAATTGGACTGACCTCCTGCCATTTGCTGAAGTGGCATACAACAATGCTATCCATTCTATACTGGATACACTCCCTTTCAAGTAGCTACAGAGCAGGTGTTTAAATCAATGCCAAACCAAAACAGCTGGCCGATACTAAGGAAAGCTTTGGATGAAGCCAGGGATGCCTACAAAGCTCACACAGATAAAAAAAGAACAGAATCCAAACCTTTCCACATTGGGGACAGAGTTTACCTATCCACTAGGTTCTTGCAGTCACTCCTCTGGCAGGAGGAGGTGGAGGGGCAGCCAGGGGTCTGGAGCCGCCTCGGCTGCTTGCTGACAGCCCAACAAGGCAGCGGATCTCATGCACCAGCTGCCCCTCCTGCTTTCCTGCATGGTTGACCGGTCAGAGCAGTGGCAAAAACCTCCCCCGGCAGAGCCATCAAGTGGATGGGTCAGGCTTCCTTCTGGCTATCCCAGGGCTGTCTCTGCCCTTGCCGATGGGCTCCATGGCCAGTTTGCCATTATGCAGGACAGCCAGCATGCTGTGGCAGCTGACAGACACCGTCGGCCCCCATGCACTCACTGGCCTCTGTGTGTGGGGACCAATGGTGTCAGGCAGCAGATCAGGAAGCAAATCCATGCCACCCATCCTCACACTGCTGGGGCCGGTGGCAGCAGGGGAAGGTGGGATCTGGCATGCACCCACCCTTTGCCACTGCTGCCCCACATTGCTCCACGTGTGCCTCTGGGACATGTGTGTGTGGGATGATGTGGGGTGGCAGCAGGGAGGGGTGGGCATGCACCACAGCTCACCTTCCCCCACTGCTGCCTCCATCAGTGCGAGGATGGGTGGCACAGCTTCGCTTCCAGATCTGCTGCCAGCTGGCCTTGGCAATGCAGGAATCACCACTGCCACCTCCTACTTCCCTGTGTGGTTGGCCAGTCAAGGGGCTCGGAACAGCAGGAGGAGCAGCAGCTGCCACCCCCGTCAGAGCCACTATGTACATGGCCTGTACCAGGTGAGGGCTCCTTTCCGGCTGTCCTGGGACCATGTCCGCCCATGCTGATGGGGCTGCACTGTGGAAGGGAGATGGTGGCTCTGATTCCCCCCTGCTGGCTGCCCCCCAGCCCCCTGCCCGGTGCCCCTTCTATGCAATCTTACGTGACCACATTTTGGATGAGAGGCTTAGCTGGCAGGGGGTGGTGGCTTTCATCTGCAGAGGTGTTCCGGCCCTCCTTCCCCCCCCTAGCCAGACCCCCTCAACTTCCCCCAGCTGGGACCCGATGACGCTCACCCTCCTGCACACACCCCAGTTGACACAGCCCAACCAAGATGAAGGGAAGGCGAGGAAGAGAATCGGTTGTTAAATGATTTGAAACCCACCACTGGTCGCTTCCAAAGGCCACTTGCTCACTCTCCTGCCAAAACTGCTCCTTTTATAGGTTTCCCTCACCCCGCCCAGCTCTCACAGTTGTTCCCGAACTCTACATGTGTGGAGAGGGGGAGGGGAGGAACCTGGCCCTGCGTCTCTCTGTCTGTGGCAATGGCACGCATGCCCACATGTCTCTACATGCTGCCTGTGGCATGGGTGCTATAGATTCACCATCACGGGTATAGGTTCTCCTGCTTGAGCAGGGGGCTGGACTAGAAGATCTCCAAGGTCCCTTGCAGCTGTATTCTATTCTATTCTATTCTATTCTATTCTATTCTATTCTATTCTATTCTATTCTATTCTATTCTATTCTATTCTATTCTATTCTATTCTATTCTATTCTATTCTTAAAAATTTACCATCCAGGCTGTAAAACTTTACAATAGTTTCAAACAACTTTTTAAAATGTTCACTCGGATTTTTCAGGATCGTTTAAAAATTATATTCAATTCATTCATGATTATTTAGTTAGTAAAGACTGGAATCATAAATCCTTATAAATGTGCAGAGAGAAAAAAAACACAATTGCAAACAGAACTGCACTTCATTCATTAGAGAAAGAGAGAGGGAAAAAGAACACTCATGCAATCAGATCTGTATGTAATTCATTTTGCAATTATGTCAGCATAAGTATGCTCTGTTAATGGTAAAAAGACCTATGCAATCAATTTTGAAGAAAACAGTTCAGTCTATATAAAGAAAATTTTCTTAATGCTGAAAAGCTTTGTTAATGCTGGTATTTTCTTAATGTCATCAGGAGAACAAAGGAACAAACAAACTGCAGTCTGAATCAGAATAGAGCTGGAAGGGACCTTGGAGGTCTTCTAGTCCAGCCCCCTGCTCAAGCAGGAGATCCTATATCATTTCAGACAAGTGACTGTCCAGTCTCTTCTTAAAAACCTCCAGTGATGAAGCACCCACAATGTCTGAAGGCAAGCTGTTTCACTGGTTAATTGTCCTCGCTGTTAGGAAATTTCTCCTTAATTCCAGGTTGCTTCTCTCCGTGATTAATTTCCATCTGTTGTTTCTTATCTTGCCCTTTGGTGCTTTGGAAAATAAATTGACCTTCTCTTTGGGGCAACTTCTCAAATACTGGAATACTTCTATCATGTCTCCACTAGTCCTTCTTTTCCCTAGACTAGCCAAACCGCAATCCTGCAACCGTTCTTCATATGTTTTAGTCTTAAAGTGGTATGAATATTTCACGTGATTTTGATTCCATGCCTCTGTTTATACAACCAAGGATTGTATTAGCTTTTTTGACTGCCAACACATACTGCTGATTCATGTTTAAGTGATTGTCCACTAGGGCTCCAAGGTCTCTCTCACAGTTACTGTTTTTTCACCTAATCTGTACTTGTACCTTTATATCCTGCCCAGATATAAAGCCTTGCTTTTCTCCACATTAAATACCATTTTGTTAGATAGGGCCCATTGTTCAACTCTGTCAAGATCTTTTTGAATCCTGACCTTTTCTTCTGGGATGCTGGCTACTCCTGCCAACTTAGTGTCATCTATAAATTTGAAGAGTTCCCCTCATCTAAGTCATTTGTGAAGATATTGAAGAGTACTGGGCCTAAAATGGAACCATGTGGCACCCCATTGCTTATTTCCCTCCATGTAGATGTAGTAGCATTAAGGATGACTTGTTGAGTACAATTTGTCAGGCAGTTACAAATCCATCTGGTGATGATGCTGTCTATCCCAAAGGTGTGGTCTACTTTGTCAAATGCCTTGCTGAAGTCTAAGCATACTATGTCCACAGTATTTTGCTGGTCTAATTTAGTCACTTTGTCAAAGAATGAAATAAGATTGGTTTGGCATGATCTGTTTTTAACAAACCCATGCTGGCTTCTAGTTATAACTTTATTTGTTTCTAAATGTTCACAGATCTGTTTTTTGATTATCTTTTCCAGTATCTTCCTAGGTATTGATGTTAGACTGATTAGTCTGTAGTTTCCTCAGTCTGTTTTTTTTTCTTTTTTGAAGATGGAAACTACATCAGCTCTTTTTCAATCCTCTGGTAGTTCCCCACTGCTCCAAATTTTTTAAAGATATGATACAATGGTTTTGAGATAACATCTGCCAGCTCCTTCAGAACTCTGGGATGTAATCCATCATGTCCCAGTGATTTATATTCATCAAGGTGAGAAAGGTATTCTCTTACCATTTTCTTGCTTATTTTAATTTTTATTTCTAGTCTGTGTTTTACAGTTATATTTTTGGTAGGTTGGGCTTTAGTTTCTTTTTGCATGAAGAATGAGTTAAGTAGCTCTGCTTTCTCTCTACTGCCTGATATTTCCTTGCCACTTCTCTCTTTAGTGGACTGACTCTTTCCTTGACTTTATTCTTGTTATTTATATGTTGAAATAATGTTTTTTTAATCTTTTACTTTTGTTGCAAGACTTTGTTCCTTCTGAGCCTTTGCTTTCCTGACTTCATCTTTGCAGATTCAGGCTATCTGCTAGTATTTTGCCTTAGTTATATATCCCTCTTTCCATTTTTTGTACTTATCCTTTTTGTCTTTCAGTTTATCAGAGAGATCTTTGTGCAAGCATGCTGGTTGCAGAACTCACCAGAATAAACTTTCCATTCAAATAAATGTTTGATTTCCAAGATTTCTCTTTTCTCCAAGTCCAGTCTTTTCCCCCATTCACTTTTTTCCCCCTGTGGTTGCAATTCTGTGCATGTTTGGGGTTTTGGTTTTTAATTATTCAGGAGAGCCTCCCTTCTACATATCTGTTCTCCAAAATTCCTATCAGGACCCACTTCAACTTCACATCTTAAGAAAGCAGAATTCTTGGAAACAATTTCCTCCAAAAGAAACTTTTATTAAGAGTAGTTGATAGCAGGCATAATAGACAGGATCTGAAATTTCCTGTGCAGAGCAATAGATTATAGTATTCCCAAGCAAGACCCCACCCCATAGTCTGTCTGGCCAATGTGGGACAGGCAATCTCCAGGTGTTAAGTCCGTCATGGGAAAAGGGGAGATAACCAGGATGCCAAAGTTTCCCACTAGCATCCCACAAGTTTCCCACTAGCTAATGAGGCAGCGCGTGCAGCTGGAGTCTATGAAGGCTTTTACTTTGACAGCTTCGGCCATGGAGGGGGCTAATATAGTCACTGTCTTGAGGATGGGTGTGATATGTCCACTTACCAGGGATTCGCCCTCCAAGTTGTCATCTGAGATATCCGCCGCCCCTGCAGTGTAGGCCAGAGTTCCCTGCCCATGCGTGGCAGATGGTGGGAACTCTACATCCTCTGTTGCCCTCATGGTGGGTTCTCGTCGCTTGGCTGGGGACTTCACTGATTTTCTGGCCAGTCTGCAGCCACCCGATCCAGAGCAGATTGCATGATACAGATACAGGCTTTGTTGCTGGGGATGTCTTGACCATACTCTTCCATGTAGCTAAGAACCTGGGTTAGGAAGAACCCCAAGCATTGTGACTCCCCCCTGAATTTTGCGTCCAGTGGTGGGAATCTTTGGATGGACTGGTACCTTTGCCACTGACAGTGCTGTCTCCCATCCTGATCAGCAGTTGCAGGTCAGCAGGGAGTGGGGGCTGCTGAAGCAGTAGCTGCTACCTCAGCAAACATCCCTGGGACTTCAGCTTCTGATTCCCCCTCAGTGTCTCTCTGGCTGCAGTCCAAGGTAGTGGTGCAGCCATGGGGTTCAGGTTTATCATCCCTGAGAGAGCCGAGGGATTTTTCATCAGGTAAATAGCTTTCTCTAGGATCCAATTTGAGTGCTGCATGCAATCTCCTTCCTCCTCACTAAGGTGAAGGCATCTCTCCATTTCTTGTTTCCATCTGGGTGGGTGGCTGCCGCATCTCAGGGTCACCTTCCTTGATCTCTTCTTCCACTCGTCTTTCTTCCCAATGCCCATCGATCACCAAGGTTTGTGGCTGCACATCTCTCCCACTTCTTCCGAGCAGTAGGACATCTCAGATCCCGACAGCTGGCAGGGTCCTGGCTGGAGGGAGGGTTCCCTCTTCAAGGTGGGTTCCTTTTTCCCTGCCTCATTATCTGACATTGTACTTTTTTTGCAAAGTCCCCTGGTAAGGGTCTTCCTTCCAGGTTGACTATTACTGCAGATCCTGTCTAATGTCAGGACCCTGTTCAACTCCACATCTTAAGAAAGCAGAACTCTTAGAAACAATTTCTTCCAACAGGAGCTTTTATTAAGTGTAGTTGATAGCAGGCATAATAGACAGGATCTGAAATTTCCTGCACAGAGTGATAGATTATGTATCCCCAAGCAAAGCCCCACCCCATAGTCTGCCCAGCCAATGTGGGATGGCCAATCCCCAGCTGTTAAGTCCATCATGGGAGAAGGGGAGATAACATCGGCCCACCTCCAGCTCATGCAGCGAGGGCCAGGGGCTTCTTCACACCTTTCTCTGAGAGTAGACATAAACCAGGCACTGAGGTTACATTCCTTATTTCCTCCCTTGCTCTGACAGTTGATAGAGTTCAGAGAGAGAGATAATGCAGGAAACAAGTTGTTACATTTCAGTGGGCGGGTAGAAGATACAGAGGCAATAAACAAAGCAAAGGAATACATTGTAGTGAATAGAGGAAACAAAGCAATAACCCTGCAGGGACATTCCCCCTCCCCCTTGGGTGTATGGCAGAACCCAGGAAAAGGTGAGATTTGTTTTTAGATCAGAGAGGATAGATAGAAATGAAATGAAATAGGAATGGGTTGTGACAATTCCTTTCTCCTCCATAAATTTTTGTGGTTCTGAGATCAAATCTGCCATCTCCTTCATAATCCTAGGATGTAATCCATCTAATTCTGATGATTTGAACTCATCTAAAGTGGATAGAAGGGACGCGGTGGCTCAGTGGGTTAGGACGCTGAACTTGTCAATCAGAAGGTCGGCAGTTTGGCAGGTCGAATCCTGAGTGCCGCATAACAGAGTGAGCGCCTGTTACTTGTCCCAGCTTCTGCCAACCTAGCAGTTCGAAAGCACGTAAAAATGCAAGTAGAAAAATAGGGACCACTACGGTGGGAAGGTAACAGCGTTCTGTGCGCCTTTGGCGTCTAGTCATGTCGGCCACATGACCATGGAGATGTCCTTGGACAAGCGCTGGCTCTTTGGCTTTGAAACGGAGATGAGCACCGGCCCCTAGAGTCGGAAACGACTAGCACGCATGTGCGGGGGAACCTTTACCTTTACCTTTTTAAAGTGGATAGATATTCTCTTCCCCATTTTTTGACTATTTTGACTTGTATTCTTAATCTGTCTTTTATGCTACTGGTTTTGATAGGTTGGACTTTTTTCCCCTTTTCTGTAAAGACAGATGCAAAGAATGAATTAAGCAGTTCCACTTTCTCTCTGCTACCCATCACCTCATTGCCATCTTCTTCCATAGTGGACAGATCATTTCCTTGAGTTTTTTTCTTGTTTCTTACATGTTGAAAGAAATAATAATAATAATAATAATAATAATAATAATAATAATAATAATAATAATAATAATAATAATAATAATAATAATAATAATAATAATAATAATAATAATAATAATAATACACTTTATTGCAAGTCTTAGTTCATTCTGAGCCTTAGTTTTCCCTACTTTATTTTTGAAGATTCATACTATTTGCTGGTATTCTTCTTTAGTTATGAGTCCCTTTCACCATTTTTTATACTTATCCTTTCTGTTTCTCATTTTATCAGATAATTCTTCATGCAACCATGTTGGTTTTGTCTGGGCTCCTTTATTTTTCTCTCTCAGTGGTATTGTGTTAGACCAGGCTTTTCTAATTTCATTTTTCAAAGTTTCTCAAGTTTCTTCAGTTGTTTTCCTCTTTAAGATTGCCATCCATGAAATCCTTGTTAAGCTCCCTCTGTTGAAATCAGCTGTTTTAAAGTCTAAGACACTAGTTTGGCTTTGTTTCATTACTTGTACCTGCTTTATGTCAAATTCAAATATCACGTGGTCACTCTTACCCAAGGTTCCCACTTCCAGAAGTCCATTCTAGGTCTCGGAGGCCTGGACTGTCAGAAGAGTAAACAAACTCTATCAGAGGGTGATGAACCGTGGTTCATTTTGATGCATGATAAATAAAGAATACCCGAAGCATATATTCTGCTATTAACCTTTTAATTACAAAGAAACTTGTAAAAACACAGAAAGACTCATGGCTACATGTCTATCTCCCAGAGAGCACAAAGGAAAAGAAAAAACGTAAGTTTTGCTTTGGACATGCGCACACAATAATAAATATAAAACCAAACAAAATACATGGCTGAACATGTGACACTCACCATGGCTACAATGATAAGATAACAATTCCCTTGCAAAGAAACAAACTGCAAGGAGCTTAGCGACAAACCTAAAAAAATGCAGTGACATCCCCTTCTTTTGTCAGTAAGGCAAAACTCACATAAGACACATTTTCTTACACAGATACTCGTGCTGGGCTGCAGGAAGTGGCTTGTTCAGCATATCAGCAATCTGATCATGTGTAGGCACATACTGCAATTTTACAAAACCTTGTTGAACTACTTGTCTTATATTTTGATAACGAATGTCAATGTGTCTAGACCTAGAACCTGTAAATCGATTCTCATATATATAAACCACAGATTCGTTGTCTTCCATCACAGTGATCAGTCGAATCGGCTGTGTCCAGATATCTGTGACTGAAGCACCAAACCACGTTAGAGAATTACATGCATCTGGAACACAAGCATATTCAGCTTCAGTAGATGAACAAGAAACAAAATTCTGTTTACGCACATGCCAGTTAACAGGACATCCATTTAAAAACAGCATATAACCTGAAGTACTTTTACATGATTTCTTATCGCTTGCCCAATCGGAATCTGCATAACAGATGTGTCGGTTCTAATAATAACTTCATGTTTTTAGTGTGCTTTAAGTATCTCAATAATTTTTTAACACATGTCCAATGAAACTGTTTTGCCTTGCCTACGTGTCGTAATAGGAGATTAACACTAAGTGCAATGTCGGGTCTAGTCCAACTACTAATATACAGCAGCGACCCAATGACTGAGCGATAAAGTGTTTGATCTTCGAACTCAGGACTTGGTTCATGTGCCAAGTTGTCAAAATCGGTTTGCATGGGTATACTCACTGTCTTCGCATCCTTCATGTTGCAGTGATGCAATAGTTGTTCAATTTTATCTTCTTGTGTGAGGCTAAACCCCTTCTGAGTTTTGACAACTTGAACACCCAAATAAGTGTTAATATATCCTAAAGACCTCAATGTGAAAAACTTTTGTAAAGCTTTAGCAAAAAAACTCACTTATCTGCTTATTTGGAGCAATATAAACAATATCATCAACATAAACAAGAACTATCTCATACCTATTATCAGATCTTTTAGTAAACATGCATTTGTCTGTTTCGGACTTAATAAAGCCCATTGAATTTAGTTTGTCAGAAAGACATAAGTACCACATTAAATCAGACTGTTTCAGACCATAAAGACTTTTGTGTAGAAACCAAGTATCCCCTTCCTGTTGTCGGAAACCTGGAGGACCTTTCACATAGATTTCTTCATCTAGATCAGCGTGTAGTTGCAGTGGCTAAGGCGATTTTCACACTCTCAGTCCGCACTGTGGGTGAATAAGTATTTGTATAGTCCTCAGGATAACGTTGAGAAAAACCCTGGGCTACAAGTCTGGCCTTATACAACGACTCGCCATTTGGTTTCTTTTTAATTCTGTAGACCAATAACTTTCTTGTTTGCTGGAGGGCTTGCAGGCGTAAACACTTGAAGTTTCTTTAGACTGTCCATTTCAGCCTGCATTGCCTCATACCATTTATCTTGCTCTGATTCAGGAAGATGTTTGATTTGTGTGGACTTCTCAGGAAGAAGTGTAACATTACAAATCAAAGGTAAAGGTGTTTTCATTACTTGCCATGAATACCGTTTTGGAGAGATTCCCTTTGTGGTCCTCTTGGAACGTCTTGGAACAACTGTCCATTCTTCTTCTGTTTTGTCCTCGTCTTCATCATCGTCACCAGCGGCAGCATCGGCAGCTTGCGAAGACGGAACAGTAGGTTGAGAAGAGCTCGTGGAAGGAACATTCACCTGTGAATCTTGATCATCAGGCTGCGTGGCATTAGCAGCAGCATCTCTAGGAAAATAAACTCCAGGATCATTAGAATGAATCCTGGACCAGTCAGCATCTTCCTCAAAAGTAGCGGATTGTGAAATCACTATTACATGAGAAGAGTCAATGTATTTGTTAGATGTTTTTGTGCCAGCCATGGCAGTTCCCCAAAAAGGTCATCAGATGGGAGCAAAGAGGCTTCTTTGCTCCCACTGGTGGGTCAGGGGTCCCTGGCCCCTGCAGCCCCATTGGCAAGAGAGTTTTATGGTAAGAGAGGGGCCGAGACCCCCCATAAATACCTCTGCTCAAGGGGCTGCTCTCTGCTTGCTCTCTGTTCTCTTTGTTCTTTTCTTTTTGCTTGCTGATCTACTGAGCTCAACCCAGGCATGGATGCCTCCATGCCAGGGAACTCTTTCTATTTACTTTATCGTTAAATAAAGCTTTGAATGATTGCATTCCTGCGTGATGCCTTTTACTTGGAAGCACCTTAACGAACATCGACCTCGTGAGACCATCTTACAAGTTGGAAGCAAGAGGATGGTTTAAGGCAACGCTTCCAAGCCACGCAAGATGCCTGGACGTTCCAGCAAGAACCCATTTGAAACGGATGGCAGGAGGTCCCCGATTGTGACAAGGAGTCTTCAATCAAAGATGGCAGCACTGCATCCAGCCCCTGACGCAGGCTCCGCTCAAGGTGAGAGCACAGATGACCTCTATTCCCCCAGAGGACCCAGCTCAGTGCCAGGGACCCCTTCGCATGCCTCCCTACATCTGCAAGCCACAGAGGGAAGCATGGAAGGCTTACAGTCTACCCAAGACTGCTCAGACGCAGCGGAAATGGCCCGGGCCCAAGACAGGCGCCGTGTGGACCACATGACTGACCAGGAACACAAGGAGCTGCTTCTAAAGTTCGTTGCAGCACAAAGGACGTCACAAGCCTATCCACGGGAGATGCCAGTGCAGGAGGCCTCTGGACACCGGGTAAGTCCCTCCCCAGCACCCACGAGGCCCCCTAACATGGCGCCGGCCACCCTGAGTGACCCCGGGACCCCGGAGCTTTTGGCATGAAATTTCCTGCCAAACTGTGACCTACAGCTTCCGGGGGCAACCGGAAGCAAGATGGCGACCCCAGGACACCCACATGGCCTGATATTGATAGGCCTAAGCCAAGCCTCGAGGCCCAGCAATCGATGGCATCCAGCCGAAGCAGCATGGAAACCCCCTGGTCCTCCCCACCAGAAAGCCTCAAGGCCTATGATAGCCTCAAAGCCTGCCCAGCCGAGACTGCTGCAGCAGGGCTTGAAGCAGCCATCCAGGTCCTGGTTGCGGCCCTGGAAGCCAAAAAGACCACAGCCTCAACATCGGGGGTAGCCAGCCTCCCTCGCCAACCCCAGGGGGCTCCCGGAAGAGTTCCAAGGCCTCCAATCCTCTCCCCGGGGCCTAACTGCCGAGAGGGGTCTGACCTGGAGTCTCCCAGCTGCGTCCTGCAACCCCAGAGGGCCCCCAGTGAACCCCCGGGCCCTCCAGCCTACTTTTTGCCGCCGCCCAGACGCCCTGCTTGCCAGATGGTCTTCGGGGGGGCTCCGGATGAGGCCCCCTCCTCCAGCACCGTCTTCAGCCACCTCCAGGGTCTTCAGGGCCAGCGATGGGCTTCAGGCAATACGGGCAGTCCATGTGCCATCCAGCCCCCATCCTGCGATCTTCGCCCCACGGTGAGTGTTCCAGTGCCGGGGGGGCTTCAGGAGGAATCTTTGGAGCTGCTGCGGCCTTCAGCCCCTCTTCAAGCCCAAATTCCGGCCTGCAGACCTGGGCCAGGCCCTCCCTCTGCCTCATGGGCTCAAATGAATTCTCAGCATGCCCAGTCGGGGCCATCCAACTCTGAGCATGCCCAGTTGGGGCCGTCCAAAAATCAGAGAAAAATACCACCATCTACCAGCAGAGGGGTCCCTCTTCCATTCACATCAATGGAAAATTCACAGATCTTTATAAATGGATTTAGAGCCAAGGAAAATTCCTTTTTATCTGCATTCTTAAATAAATTTGAAAAACTGCAACTTGGGGGGGAAAATTTCAGCAGATGGAGTAAAGAAGTGCAGATGTATCTATTAGAGCAAGGGACTCTAGAGATGGTTCTGGACCCCCCCACCTCTTCCCTGGGGACCCCAAGAAGAGTGGTATCATAGGAAAGCATATACCACTCTACTGAGTTCACTGGATACTAACTTGTACTCCAGCATTCCAGATGGGCTCACAGCTGGTGAAGTTTGGCGGTTATTATACAATTTATTCAACAGCGACAGCATTGGTTCGATCACCAGACTCACAACTGAGTTTTACACCACTAGACTCAGATTTGGATCTAGCATGGCCGAACACCTGGGAAAATTGAAAGCACTCAGGGCAGAACTGATGTCCAGAGACTAACTTGTACCTGAGGCTAACATGGTCGCTGTCATTCTGGCTTCCCTGGACAAAAATTGGAGCAGCTTCATTGTTTCACTGGAGGGGACAACGAAGGAAGCCATGACTCTGTCCTACCTCACAGGGAGACTCATTGAGGAAGATAGGAGACGAAGAGATGCAGGAGAATACGCCAGAGTTACCACCGAGTGAACCAGCAGGAGGCACCACAGCTCAGAGCAGGTTAATGCTCTAGTTAAGTGTTTCATCTGTGGCTCTGAGGGGCACCTGAAGAAGGACTGCCCCCATCACCAACAAGGCCCCAAGCGTGGTCCCAATCAAGGAAGGGGCAAGGGGCAAGGTAGGGGGCGTGGCGGGGGCAAAGGTAGTGCCAAGGGCAATTTTGTGCATACTTGTCCTCTCACCCCCACCACAAAGGCTGATAGCCCCACTGACTTATGGTTACTGGACTCTGGAGCTTCATCTCACATTACCAATATGAAACAAGGGTTTAAAAGGTTAAAGAAAATTAACTCATCTGTCAAGGTGGCCAATGGTGATAAGGCTTTGGTTGTTGGGGAGGGCACTGTTTCTGTACCCGGGCTGGGAAAGGTTGAAGGGGTATTGCATGCTCCCTCCATTGCGAACAACCTATTAAGCATTATCAAATTATGTGACGATGACAGGGTGGAAGTTTTATTTCGCAAAGGGGGAGGTCATGTCACTCGGAACCAGAGGGTCATTGGAAATATTGCCATCATAAATGGTTTGCCATACTTCTCCCCTGAAAAACCACCCACAGAGGACAGTCCACCGGATGCCACCTCAGAAGGGGCCTGCGCACGGGAAAAGAGAAAGCGCAAGGCCGAAGCGGTTGCACCCAAGCCACCTCAGCCAGCCCCACAACTTTCCAAGGGCAGTGTGGACAAGAAACCCGAATCTCAGCAGGCACCTAAAGCACCGCTCAAGGCAACCAGAGCCAAGAGGGTGTCAGTGGGAAAGCCGCTCCATGATAAGTGTGCCCATCTCTTACACCGAAGATTAGGTCATGTGAGCTTCCCTGTGGTTAAAAAGATGGGAGAGTTTGCTGAGGGAGTCCAGCTCAAGGATTGTGAGGTGTTCCTGGACTGTGCCATCTGTAAGAGGACAAAGAGGAAGGCTGCCCCCATCCCTAAGGTGTCACTGCGTAAGGCCCAATACCCGTACCAACTAGTACATGTTGATTTGGTTGGGCCATTCACACCATCCCTAGGGAAAAGACAGTATTTTCTCACTGCCGTTGACGATTTTTCACGATACGGCCATGTGTATACCCTCACAGAAAAATCCAAAGACTTTGACGCCATGAAATCACTGTATGACTTTGTAGAGACCCAGTATAAGACCAAGATCGCACAACTGCAGAGCGACCGCGGGGCAGAGTTCATGTCCCGAAAATTCCAGGACTGGGTAAGGCGTAAGGGCATCCGCCATTTTCTTACCGTGCCATTCACTCCCTCTCAAAATGGCGTGGCAGAGAAAAGAAATTGAATTCTGCAAACTATGATGCGTAGTCTGATTGCAGACACTGGGGTCGCAGAATCATACTGGGCAGAGGCGGTGCACTACGCCAATTACACCTTAAACCGCACCTGGAGCAGTGTTGTGGACCAGACCCCATATTTCCTGGTCCACGGTAGGAAACCAAGTCTGGGACACTTGCGTGTGTTTGGCTCATACGCTTGGGTGCACATCCCCAAACAGCTGCGGAAGAAGGGGAGATCTGTCTCCCAGGGACTTTGGTTCTTGGGCTATGCTCCTGGCTCCAAGGCCTACCATTTCCTGGGAGAAGGGGGCAGGACTGTGACTTCCCAATCTGCCTCCTTCGAAGAGGACTCCAATTGGACCCAGATCCACTCAAATGATCTGAGCCCATATATCAACCGACCCAGCAAGGACACACCGACCACGACATCACCTGAGACGACCACATACCCTGCCACCGACGAAAGTGAGGAACAAGACAAAGATGTCATCCTACCTGGATCAGATGGGGAGGATGAGCCGTCCAGTCCCAAGGGGGAAGACACGGTGTCTTCACCCCCAGCGACGCCTCAGAGACCCACGGAAGAAAAGGGCGGTGAGTGGCAGAAGGTAAGGAGGTCAAAGCGGTCCAACAAAGGGATCCTGCCAAAGAGAATCGACATTGGGCACATCGCGTCTGTCAACAGTGTTGTGGTCACCCCAAAATCCTTCTCTGACATCCAGGAGCTGCCCATCGAAGAACAGGAGAAATGGCAGCTTGCGATGGAGAAGGAAATGGAGAGCCTGAAGAAATTCAAGGTCTTCACCCCCCAGCAACCACCAAAGGAGAGGAAAATCATTGGCACAAGGTGGGTTTACAAGGCCAAACCACTTGCCAATGGCCTCTACCTGTATAAGGCCCGTTTGGTAGCTCAGGGGTTCGCTCAGCACTACATGGAGGACTACGAGGAGACCTACTCTCCAACCGTCTGGGCAGAGAGCGTCAAGGCTGCCCTCGTAACTGCAGCTGCTCTGCAGAAGGAAGTCTTCTAATTCGACATCCAGACGGCTTACCTCCATGCCAACTTAGACTGGCAAATCTACGTGAGGGCCCCTCCTGGCTACCAGCAGGAAGGGGGAAATACATGGTTGCTCCACAAAGGGTTATATGGCCTTAAGCATTCGGGGAAACTATGGTACGACTGCCTTAGAAAAAGTTTAGAACGAGTTGGTTTCAGTGCATCCCATGCAGATGAATGTGTTTTCACACGCAACTCCAAGGGTACCACAGAATGGGTGTTAGTTTATGTGGATGACCTACTATATGTAGGGCGTGACAAGGAAGGGTGTGATGAATTTGCCAAGGCCCTGGAGGAAAAGTTTACCCTGAAGTCTTTGGGGCGGGTTGACAAGTACTTGGGTGTGCACATCTTGGCCACTAAGGGGGGGTTCGCCCTATCTCAGAAAGAAAAGATAGAGGAGTTATTGGCCAAATGCAAAATGGCAGAATCTAACCCAACGCGTAGCCCGATACTAAGTGACTATTACAATCACACTCACAAGGACGGTCCTGAGTTCACAGATAATACGCTTTCCAGATCTGTGATCGGCTCCTTGCTATATATCAGCAATTGGAGCAGGCCTGACATAGCTTTAGCCTTGAATCTACTGTCCAGGCATGTGGAACACCCAAAGGAATTCCACTGGACTGCTGTTAAGAGGGTACTTAGGTACCTCAGGGGCACGACCGATGCTCTCCTTGTGCTGGAACCAGAGAAGGGGAAGACGGCCCAGCTCTCCGCTTACTCAGACACAGACTGGGCTGGTGACACTAAGAGTAGACGAAGCACCTCTGGTTTCCTCATATTGCTAAATGGCTGTCCAATCCATTGGCATGTTAGGCAGCAAAAAATTGTTTCTTGCTCCACGGCCGAGGCTGAATATGCCAGCCTGTCAGACACGGCCAATGATTTGATTTGGTTCGATGCTCTGATAACGAGCATCTGGGCATCTCCCCCTCTGCCCATCCAAATTCAAGAGGATAATATGGCTGCAATTGCAATCTCGGGGGCATATGCAGTGGGCTCTAGGTCCCACCACATAGACATACGCTATAAAAATGTCAGGCAGCTTACCAAAGAGGGGTTTATACATGTTGAGCATTGTAACACAACTGACCAGATAGCTGATCTGTTCACCAAACCTGTTCCCATTGACCGGCACAACCTTCTGTGTGAGCGTTTGTGTTTGGTCTTCTGAACGTGTTTATGCATGTCTATGACACCTGCTCGCCCCCTCACACACATTCACTGGTCCCTGTCATTGGCTGGCAAGAAGGGGAATTGTTAGATGTTTTTGTGCCAGCCATGGCAGTTCCCCAAAAAGGTCATCAGATGGGAGCAAAGAGGCTTCTTTGCTCCCACTGGTGGGTCAGGGGTCCCTGGCCCCTGCAGCCCCATTGACGAGAGAGTTTTATGGTAAGGGAGGGGCCAAGACCCCCCATAAATACCTCTGCTCAAGGGGCTGCTCTCTGCTTGCTCTCTGTTCTCTTTGTTCTTTTCTTTTTGCTTGCTGATCTACTGAGCTCAACCCAGGCATGGATGCCTCCATGCCAGGGAACTCTTTCTATTTACTTTATTGTTAAATAAAGCTTTGAATGATTGCATTCCTGCGTGATGCCTTTTACTTGGAAGCACCTTAATGAACATCGACCTTGTGAGACCATCTCACAGTATTTGCTCCATTTTGAATTATCATCAATACCCATAAATCTCATTCTTTTTGCTGCAGGACCCCCTTTCTTTCTTTGAGCTAAAGGAATATTCACCATAGCATATGAACCAAAAATATGGAGATGCGAGAGATCAGGCTTGTGTCCATATAACATGAAGGGGTCTGATTTATTACACTACTCCAAGTATGGTTGATGAAATGATTAGCATATTTAATAGCCTCACCCCAGTATGGGAGACTGAGGTAAGCATCTTCAAGTAGGCAATGCATCATTGTTTGCAGAACCCTGTTTCTGCGTTCTGCCACTCCATTCTCAGCCGGAGTGTAAGGAGCTGAGGTCTGGTGTAGTATGCCATGCCTACGCATCCAGTCCTGAAAACGCTGAGACATAAATTCAGCACCACAATCACTCTGAATTCTGGCGATGCTGACATCGTGTTGGGTATATACAAGAGCGGCAAAGTCTTTAAAGAGCTGAAAGGTCTCAGATTTTTCTCTCATTGGAAATACATATCCATATCTAGAGTAATTATCAACAATTGTCAAGACATATCTTTTACCACCAATTGTTGGTGTAAAAGGACCCACTATGTCAGTGTGTACCAAATCGAAAATGCGTGTCAGATAACAGAACACAAACTAGAAGAAAGTGATTTAAACAGGGAAGCTACAAATGAAGAGAATCAAAACTTAACACAAACAGAAAAAAAATCTACAAGATTTTGCTACAACAATGAAAATGGAAAAGATATTTTATCTGACAGGACTGCAAAACAAATTTGAGGATAAGAAAGAAGATTTAACAAAATGGGTTACAGAGCTGCCAGGAAAATCATCAAAGTCTGGGAGACAAAAAGCATATATTCTACTCAACCTGTCCTTCACACTCCCAACAACACCTACAAAAATACAGGAACTTCCTGGTAAGCAGAACATACTAACGTGGAAAGCTATTTGGCAAAAGAAGAAGGCTAGAGTTAGACTTAAGAGATCTGATTTGACTTACCAGATGGAGTACTACATGTTTAAACATTTGTTTGAATATGGTTAAAAGAATAGATAATTTTGGATATAAAGAGGCCCTATAGTAGATTGCCGGTGGATAACACCCAGGGGGAAGGCCTTCTCAGTGGGTGCGCCTGGCCTTTGGAACCAGCTGCCGTTCATTCTGCCGGGACCTGAAGACCTGGCTCTTCGAGCTCTCTGGCCCAGGCTGAGAATTTTAATTTTAATTTTAACTGGGGTTTTTATTTGTTCAGGGATTGATATAATTTTTTTAATTGTTTTTAACTTTTGTATTTTTCGTTTTAATCACCCTGTAAACTGCCCTGAGTCCTTCGGGAAAGGGTGGTATATAAATATAATAAAATAAATAAATAAATAAATAAATAAATAAATAGTAAAAGGGATAAGAGATATAAGTAGTAAATTTTTTATAATATATAAAATGTCAAAATACTGGGATGATGTATATGAATGGAAAGTTTAGACATTAAAGGTAATTAAATTTGAGAGAATTATGACTGAGAAGAATGATTTGACCTTTACAAATACAACTGAAACAAGTTAATTAGAAAAGATGTTATATATGGATGTTATTGTTATCTGTTAACAGAGTGAGTGCCTGTTATTCGTCCCAGCTTCTGCCAACCTAGCAGTTCGAAAGCACATAAAAATGCAAGTAGAAAAATAGGGACCACTACAGTGGGAATGTAACAGAGTTCTGTGCGCCTTTAGTGTCTAGTCATGCCGGCCACATGACCACGGAGACGACTTTGGACAAGCGCTGGCTCTTCGGCTTTGAAACGGAGATGAGCACTGGCCCCTAGAGTCGGAAACGACTAGCATGCATGTGCTACGGAACCTTTACCTTTACCTTTTATTGTTATCTGTACAAACACAAAAAATGTTTATATCCAACCTTGTATGTATTGAAAATATTATTATATTTATCTAATGTTGACAAAGGAGAATAACATTGGAAGAAGGGTCAAGGAAATATACTATTAATTAATATATTGATCATGGAATCATAGAAATTAATTATTATTGATTTTTTTTCAAATATATGAACCCAGAAAACACACTGTTTACTAAGCACTAAGGATTGCTATTGCAAAAAAATCAATAAAATATATTTTTAAAAAAGTTCTGCATTTCCTCATTGGATGCTTGCCTTTTGTTGGGAGTACAAATGCAAACACCACCTGTGCTTTCATCTCTTTGGCTTTTATGCCTAGCTGTTCATAATCTAATGATATTGTTTTTCAGGCTGTTTGTCATATCATTGGTCCCCACATGAAAGAGGGGAAAGATAATAATCTGTGGACTCAATTGTTTTAGTAAACCTCTCAGTCATATCTTTGATCTTTGTTCCTGGGAGCTTGGAAATCTCCCTAGATAGATTGTGTAGTCTACAAATTACTGATTCAGTTCCCCTGAGTAATGAGTCTCTAACACATAGTATTTTTTAACAAAAATAGCAAAATTTGCCTTGTACAACAGGAATAATTTGAAGTAATTTTCTTTTTTTTTATTTAAAAAGTTTTACAATACATTTTGACTTTAATCCCCCCCTCCCCCACCCCTATCCAACCCTCCCTATCCCTCTCCCCCACTCCCTCCTCCCCCCCCCAACTTCCCAGAGCTAAATACAGGGCATAAAATCGAAAAACAAACATAAACACCCCTATGTTATCAACAATAAACTATAAATTCTATCTCTCTCTAGCTCATATAAAATGAGTACAAACAATATTAATATTACAAATAAAGTAGAAAAGAAAAAGAGGAAAACAGAAAAAGAGCTTTACTCAAAATAAATTTTCTTAATCCCAGTCCTTATTCATATTAATTTCAAAAAAAAAAAAAAAAAGAAAAAAAAACTTTCACCTGCTATTTGCATTCTCCCACCTTTCTCTAATTTCCAAACAAATTCTCAGTTACACGCCAAAAGCGCCTATCTCTGTTAATCTTAATAATCTCCGACCAAACTAAACTATGATCAAAAATAGTTCTTGCATGTATCACGCCAAATGTCTCGCAGTTCCAAATCATCCTTAAGTTCAAATAAAAGTTCAAATAAAAAGAGTATATGTAAAAAAAAAGATTTAGGCAATCTCTAAGACAACTTGTTGTTAATTAGGAGCTTACATACCCATTCTTAGTTCAACACATACTTTAAGTCCATAACCCTAATATACTTTTCTAGCAAGCAAATAACATCAATCTTAAATTGTGTGAAATATTAAAAAAAAAACTTTCTTTCTCCTCTATAATAATTTTACTCCATTGACATTCTAATCTAAAAATTTAATCAGCAATCTTAACGCCCCAAAACTTTTGGAGCACCTCTGTCATGACCCCCAAAACTTCTTTAGACCGCTCTCCTCCCACATCTTCACTGTAAGCACACTTTGAAGATTCCATAACTTTCTGCTGGTCTTGCTCTTGCTCTCGTCTCGCTCTTCTTAGGGCGGCGCGCGTCATCTTCTGGCCTCCTGCAGCAACCGATGAGACTGTGACTTGATCCCCTCCAACACCATTGTCCTCTGTCTGTCTATCTGCAACATCTTGAAGCTTTCCCACACCGTATCCTTTTGCAGCTTCCAAAAATGATAGGGGGGTTGCTTTTAACACATTACTATAAAAATCACGTGCCTGAGCCACAGTAACCAAATGATGTCTTTTACCTTCGTGCGTCGCCACCAATCCAACTGGAATCTCCCATCTAAACTTAATATCACGTTTCTTAAGTTCCTGTACTAGAAATGCAAAATCTTTCCTTCTCCTTAGGATCTTCGGAGGGATCTCTTTTAAAACCAAAACTTCTTGCTCAGCCACTACCAAATTAGTATCATAAGCAGCTTGAATGACTTCATCTCTAATTACTCTCTTTGTAAAATAGACCACCACATCTCTGGGTAACTTCCTCTGTCTTGCAATCCATGAATTTACACGAAAAACTTTGTCCATATTTCCCTCAATTTCAGATGCTGACTGGCCCAGTACCCCTTCCAGAGCCTCAGAAATCAGCTGCTTTAAATCTTCTTTACCATTCTCCTTTAAACCCCTAATTCTAATAGCATACTGCATCTGATTATACTGAACAAGGCTCAATTCATCGTCCATTTTATCCCTTATATTTTCATTTTCTAATACCTTTGCTTCTAATATAGAGTTCTTTTGACTGAGATCCTCCACTTTTATATCCAGCTGTAGCACACATTCAGCTACGGATTCAACCATAGACAAGATGTCCACCCTCATTGCTCTCAGCTTCTCTTCCATCGTCTTCTCCAATTTCTCCATTTTCTCCTCCATTTTCTCCTCCAGCTTTTTCAACTTTTCATCCATCATATCAGACATCAATTGTGCATGCTTTCCAAGAGCGTCTTGTAAATCCTTAAGCGTCAATACCGGGGGAGATGCAGGAGGAAGCAAAGCTTGCAATGAGGTCTCTTGCACCAGGGAAGACCCCGCATTCCGAAGAGCTTTAGAAGTTTTAGCCGCCATCTTCCCCCACTTTCACTTATTACGCACTTTCACTTTAAAGCTATAAAATCCATTGAGCTAGAGAGTAAAAATAAAGAGTCCACTTCACCTTGACCTCCTGTACCGCTCTGCCTGCATCTTGATAATCAAAAGTATTTCCTTTTGGCAGGGGTGGTTGCTAACGCCTGGCTCTGCTCCAAAAATCCCAGAGCAGAGGTGCTGCGCAGCTCGGAGCAACCCAGGCTTCGGGGGGGCTCATCCTTCAGCCGCCCAAGCTCTCATCTCAGGCGGCCCCGGAGAGCTCAACCCCTACCTGGGGCCTCACCCCCTCCTCTTCTCCCGAGGAGGGGGCTTCAAATCCATCTAAACAGCTGATCGGCGCTGTTTACGATGGAAAAACACAGCTGCGGAGCGGGCAGCCCGAAAACGGCTGTCTTTCAGCGTCGCGTCGCCACCGGAAGTCGAAGTAATTTTCTAGTTATGGGAAGCAATTAAAGCTGCTCCAGAATTTACGGAATGCAACTTGGTTAAGAATATGAAGCTGATATTAGAATTAAAATTGTATTATTTATAAATTTATCCTGTGGAAAAGCAGCAGATTCTAGCTAATCTCCTATGCCTAAAATTTAAGATCTTCTATGCTTTAAAGTTGATTTAGCATGATCTAGCCCTAATGAAGGGACGCGGTGGCTCAGTGGGTTAGGACGCTGAGCTTGTCGATCAGAAGTTGGGCAGTTGGGCAGGTCGAATCCCAAGTGCCGCGTAACAGAGTGAGTGCCTGTTACTCGTCCCAGCTTCTGCCAACCTAGCAGTTCGAAAGCATGTAAAAATGCAAGTAGAAAAATAGGGACCATTACAGTGGGAAGGTAACAGAGTTCTGTGCACCTTTGGCGTCTAGTCATGCCGGCCACATGACCACGGAGACGTCCTCGGACAAGCGCTGGCTCTTCAGCTTTGAAACGGAGATGAGTACCGGCCCCTAGAGTCAGAAACGACTAGCACACATGTGCGGGGGAACCTTTACCTTTACCTTATGCTTTAAAGTTGATTTAGCATGATCTAGCCCTAATGAATCAGTAGAAAAGCCATAATACCTCAGTTTTATTTGAATGACTTTTTCCCAGGTAGTTTTGAAATAACCTGCCAATATTAGCAGAACCAATCCAACAAGTTTGTGGAGCCAGTAAATAAAAATATTTATCCAAAGACTGAATATATTGACTCCTGCTTCAAGACTGAATGGATAATCTGGAAATGCTTCTCAGAAATTTAGTTTGGACTATTTCTAGGGTACATTATCTAACAAAGATTACAATTTAAGAAGTGCTGTCCTTCTAAAAATCCAGTCCAGCTTTCTCTTCCAAAAATGCTAACTCAACCCAGACAATCACACCATGTACTTGGTAGGGTAGATGACTATCAAAAGCTTCCTGCCTCCAATAGAGTCTACATGTAAACACCATAAATAATAGTTATTGATAGTTTTATCAGGAATAGTGTTGTTCTCTTTTAGAGCCAACCATGTTACAGCATAGCCTTCACTTATCTTCAGGTATTTATGTGTTTGTAAATTATTTCTTTTTAATTGATCATGAATCTTTTACCATTCAATTTCACTGGTCAACTACAGTAAGAGAGACTTTTTCTCCCTTTCTACTTTCTCTAAATCATTATTATGTTTTCTTTATTTCCATTTTTAAAAAATACTAAAATGCTTCAAACTTTCCTCATATTGTTGTTTCTGTGCTTTTCAATCACTTTTGCTTTCCAATTTCTGCACTTCCTCCTGCTCTACAATATTGTTTTAGACCAGAGCTACATAACATGTCTTAAAAAGGTAAAGGTAAAGGTTCCCCCGCACATGCGTGCTAGTTGTTTCCAACTCTAGGGGCCGCTGCTCATCTCCATTTCAAAGCCGTTTGTCCGAGGACGTCTCCATGGTCATGTGGCCAGCATGACTAGACGCCAAAGGCGCACGGAATGCTGTTACCTTCCCACCATAGTGGTCCCTATTTTTCTACTTGCATTTTTATGTGCTTTCAAACTGCTAGGTTGGCAAAAGCTGGAACGAGTAACAGGTGTTCACTCTGTTACGCGGCACTTGGGATTCGACCTGCCAAACTGCAGACCATATGATCAACAAGCTCAGCAACCTAACCCACTGAGCCACCACGTCCCTTAACATGTCTTAAGAATGGATAAAAAAAACCTGTAAGGATGATGATTATCTCCCTTTTTGTGTCTAATAATCAATATAAATGTATCATGTAGTAAAGTCTTTGCATTGTATAAATAATTAAGCAAAATTATTATGGACATGACATCCAAGGAGGCACAAGCATAGCTTCTTGGAGATTTAGGCAGCACTGTAATCCAGAAGTAAATTCTATCAAATTTCTCTGCAGAAGAACTCATCAGAAATACCTTTCAATAAGAAGGATCATACCTACAAAAGTACACACACTGGAAACAAAATAAAGGGCCTTGGTGGAGCAGTGGGCTAATGCCTCCTTAAGTAACACCAGCTGCCTGCAATTAGTGCAGGTTCGAGTCCCACCAGGCTCAAGGTTGACTCAGCCTTCCATCCTTCCGAGGTAGGTAAAATGAGGACCCAGATTGTTGGGGGCAATAAGCTGACTTTGTAATAATGCCACTTGGGGGGGCGAAAGCCCTAATAAGCAGGCATATACATAGAATGAAGGCTATTGCTAAGCACATTGATTTGTGCTTTAGATTGTAAGCCGCCCTGAGTCTTCGGAGAAGGGCGGGATATAAAATGGGATTAAAAAAAATAAAAAAAATACTGTAACAAATCAACAAGCACTCAAACACACACTTCCATGGCTTTGTCTTTTTTCTATAAGCAATTTCCAGAGGCTAATACTAAGCCAAGATATCTCTCTCTCTCCCACACATACATAGACACACATTCTTTTTTCATCAACACTCCAACTTTTCTCTTTATTATTCAGAACCTAGAAAAAAGTTTCACATTTTCAGAACTTGTTTATTAGCCTTGGTGGAGCAGTGGGCTAATGCCTCCTTAAGTAACACCAGCTGCCTGCAATTAGTGCAGGTTCGCATCCCACCAGGCTCAAGGTTGACTCAGCCTTCCATCCTTCCGAGGTAGGTAAAATGAGGACCCAGATTGTTGGGGGCAATTAAGCTGACTTTGTAATAATGCCGCTTGGGGTGTGTTGTGAAAGCCCTAATAAGCAGGCATATACATAGAATGAAGGCTACTGCTAAGCTTGTAAGCCACCCTGAGTCTTCGGAGAAGGGCGAGATATAAATGGAATTAAAATTAAAAAAAAATTGTTAATCCCTTGCCAGTTTAACTGGTAGTATATTGTATGTGTGTATTCTGAAAAGTCTGACAAATAAACTAGTAGAAAATGTTTTGGTAGAATAATTGCTTTTTATTACAGTACTGTGCTAACTAAGCTAGCAAATAACATCCTCGGAATACAGGTTTTTCCTGGGTTACAGACTTGTGGCCATTTGCCAAATGTCCCTTTCAGTATTCCCTTTACAGAGAAAAAAAGTTAGGTGGTGTTGGGGAGAGAAAGAAACAATAATTAAACAATTAAAACATTACACCTGGCCTCATGCTTTACAATGGGCTTGTAAGGAGATTTCATGTTTAAAAAGAATGTTCATTTATACCAGGGGTGTCAAACTGCAGGCCCATGGGCCAGACGCATCACCAGGAAACCACACCCACCCCATTGCCAGCAATAGGGGAAAAGCTCCAATACGTCACGTGACATCACAAGTTTGACATGTCTGATTTATACTGACCTACTGCTAATGTATTGCTCAAACAATTTCTTCATTTAAGCATATTTTAGTTGTTGTAATTAATGCCATTCACATTCATAAACACATACATATACAAAAAAATATAACTGAAAGGTCCCCAAATGCCATTTGCTATATGTCATTGAACAAAGAAAGACTTTTACCAGTCCAGACATTTTTATAAAGAAAGTTATGTATAAAGATGCTGAAACTCTGGAGAGAAAACCCAGCTTCACTCAACCATTATTAAAATAGATGACTACATCATTTTTTCAAGTAATTGCTGTTATTTAAAAGAGCCTTGGAGTGGCCTCTCAGTGTCAAACCAGTTTTCCAAGATATTGACAAATGGGAGTAATGTTATTTAAGGTTACAACACCTGTCAAAATGAGCACCACATGTCCAAGGTTAAAACAGTAATTCAGAATTTTTCTGCCTATACCCACTTTACTTGTCATATTTTAATACCAGGATAAACGATGGACTAATCCTGCAATCATAATTAGCAAAGTGTGTAACTTTACTTCAAAGGAATTTGTGTTCCTTGTTTAACTGTTACAAGTCAGATTTGAAACCCTATCAGTCAAGAGCACCAAAGTTTAGCTAAACACTATTATCTCATGATGTATACCCATATGTGTGTGGAATTATGTATAATGCCCTTTCTTCATCCACTCCAAATGCTGGTACTTGACCATTTTTACTTGACCAGTCATGTATATTGACCTTGATTGGCAAATAATATTTAACAGGACTGCATTATGAAAAGAAGTACTTAACAGTAATCTAAAATGTCCAGAGACATCCAAATATGCTATGGAAGCAAGAAACAAAGAACCTTTTAATGCCTTTTTACAAGAATACAGAATTATTTTTATGATTGATTGATAGATGATAGATAGATAGATAGATAGATAGATAGATAGATAGATAAAGAGATCCTTTTTAACAGAATGCAGATATGCATACCTCCTTGTGAAAAACAATCTAAATTATCCCCTCTGTTAATTTGAGTGGTATTAAATGAAAATTTGCCATTTTGTTGTTAGGAAAATTAGTTCTGTAGCTTTGCTCAGACAAGAGTTGTCAGCTGGATAGCATAAAGGTAGAGTGGAGGAGCTTTTTTGGAGACTCTGGCAAATCTGACAATTTTCATTTTCACTCAGGTTTTCATTTTCTTATAAAACCTGGAATGCAAATATTTGGATGAGCATGACCATAGGATGACAGCAATGAAATGAAGATAACTGTTTTGGAGCCATTTAGTAGTCATCCAGCTTTTGCAACCCAAATATGTATTTAGAACAGAACAGAACACCATTAGAGCTAGAAGGGAGCTTGGGGTCTTCTAGTCCAAACCCCTGCTCAAGCATGAGACACTATACCATTTTAGGCAAAAAGCTCCCCAGTATCTTCTTAAAAGCTTCCAGTGATTGTTTTCACTGTCAGGAAATTTCTTATTAGTTCTAGATTGCTTCTGTCCTTAGTTAGTTTCATCCATTGCTTCATCCATTTCTCCCTTGGAAAACTCCTCTGACTCTGCCTTGGAGGCCAGCTTGAGGAAGGTTGAGCTCATTCCTGGCATGTCAGGGACTGGGTTAATTAATGACTCTGAACAGCCAGCCAAAAGAGATTTACAGGAAGCTTCGGCTGAAGACAACTTGCAGGGGAGAATGGTCACTGAAGAGGAAGAGGAGCTGCCTTCCATGGTAGATCTGAGAGCACACAGGACAGAGAAAAGACGAGCAGCGGAGATATGCCAGATTACTTGGGAGAAGGCCCTGCCCATCTTGATGGGCTGTGCCAGAAAGCTATTTATCACAACAGGCAGAAAGAAGCATTGCTGGAAATATGTTTGGTTTATGGCTGTGCATTCCTTGTGCTTCCAGCTTGACTTTGTGCCTTGGAGACTCTGAACGTGTCTTGCCAAGTGAGCTCTTGTGGGTGTATTGCAGTTCAGCCTGGTGGAGTTAAGTTTGGTTGATGGACTTATTTGTTGGAGCAACTTTCCATATGTTTTATGGACTATTGGCCATTGCTTGGTGGATTAACCTTAGCCTGGATTTATTTGGAACACTTCTGAGGCTGGGTGAAGGGAATTGCTAGGGAATAATAAAGTCTCCAAAACCACACTTTATGCATGTGTGAGTGAGTGGGGCAGCACACTTGTCTTGCCTTCTGGTGCTTTAGAAAATAAGTTGACCTTCTCTTTGTGGCAGCCCTTCAAATATTGGAACACTGCTATTATGTCACCCCAAGTCCTTCTCTACACTAGGCTAGACCTACCAATTCCTGCAACCATTGTTCACATGTTTTAGCCTCCAGCCATCTTATCATCTTTGTTGTTCTTTTTTCAACACATTTTTATAATATGGGGACCAAAACTGGATGCAGTATTCTTTTTTTTAAAAAAACACCAAGTTTTATTAATTTTCTAATTTTACATCCAAATATTTATGAAGCAATGTGGTGAATGGGTAGTCAAAAGTCCAATAGCAAAATCTTTTTGTACATAGCTCAGGGTACATCAAAAAAAATTCCCTCTCCAATTCCCTTAGTTACAATATCAAAATTGAATTAATACATTTCTAGTTGTGACACAATCAATTAGAGCAATTATGAATACATTTTCACATATACCTATCCACGTCCTGTTTTTAAATTTTATCTAATTTCAATATAGTGCTTCAAATTAGCCTATAATATCTAAAAGACTTAGTTTTTGGGTAACCCACATTACCCTATTTCATTATATAGTAATTATCATGTCTAAAATATGTACATTGTTCATTTAAGTGCATTCTTGTTTTATTTCAAAAACATACTCTATTTGTCATCTTAGTAATTCATCAATGATTAAAAAAGTATCTTTTGTTGTATCATTCCAAGTTCTGTAATATAATTCAAAGTTATGTTCTAGTAGCTAATTTTCATTCCCTTAGAAATCTAGATCCTAAATATAAAATCAGTTTGTATCTTTTAACGATTCCCCTTGACCCATTAAAAGAAATTTTAAGCTCTATTATTACAAGTCCCAACATTAAGAAAAAACCCATTTTTAAATCAAACTCTAGCTTTCTTTTTGTGCCAAGCAGGCTTCCATATCAGTGCCTTTACCTTCTCAAGTGTGTCTCCCTCTCTTCCTACACATGTTTGAATCCAGGAAGACAATCCAGTTGTCAATTTTTCAAAGAGAGCGACCCTTTTATAGTCATTGAATTGTTGCTCTCATAGATCAAATCTCCATGTTTGGTGTAGTATAGTCGTCATTAATTCAGTCGGGTCTCCTTCTTCTTCCAATCCCATCTGGCTTAGGTAAGAGGTCATGTCCAGTGTTATAGTTATTGATTGGTTGGCTAGATTCTCAAAGTACTGTGTTTGAAGGCCTTTGGCATCCTCCATCTTAGTATTGCTTTTTTCAGCTTCTGTTGTTTGTTGAATTGTAGTTTTTACAGTTGAAATCGAAGTTTGGGCATCAAGGTTCTCAGTAGATTGTTCTTTAGAGTCCCTATTTTGATGTTGATTTCCTCCTCTTCTGTTGGTTTTAGGATTGTCAATTCATCAGTTGAAATCAAAGTCTCATTTGGTGAGTTTATGCTGTCAGATTTGTCTTTCAGTCTGGCTTTCATTTGCTCAGTCATTGCCAGGATTGTTTCAAGTATAAGTTTATAATCAAGTGGTGGATAATATTCTTCCATTTCTTTCTTTCTTTATTATTATTTATTAATTTTATTTGTATATTGCCCTTCTCCCGAAGGACTCAGGGTGGTGAACAGGGCAATACATGTTAAAAGACAAAATACAAAAATTAAAAGAGATTAAACAAATGCCCACAACTCTTACAATAGATTAAAACACATTAAAAATAGTAAAAACCCAACCTCATCCCATCAGGCCAGGCGAGCTTGTTCGAAGAGATACGTCTTTAGATCGTGCCGGAAGGAGCGCAGGTCGGGCACCATCCGGAGCTCAACCGGAAGACAGTTACATAAATCCGGCGCGCCCACAGAGAACGCCCTCCCCCTGGGGGCCACCAGTCGGCATTCTTTGACCGGTGGTACCCTGAGGAGGCCCTCTCTGTGGGAGTGTACTGGGCGGAGGGAAGTTGATGCCGGCCGCAGGTGCTCCCCAAGGTATTCCGGACCCATGCCATGTAGGGCTTTGTAGGTCAATACCAGCACCTTGAACCTCACCCGGAAGACAACTGGGAGCCAATGCAGCTCACGGAGCAGAGGTGTAACTTGGGAGTATTCGGGAGACTCCCAACACAACTCTCGCGGCTGCATTCTGTACCATTTGGAGCCTCCGAGTGGTCTTCAAGGGCAGCCCCATGTAGAGAGCGTTGCAGTAGTCTAAACGAGAGGTCACGAGTGCATGAGTGACCGTACGCATTACAGATAGGTCTTTAGTGGAGGCTATTTTGATAAGAGTCAGTAAATGTCCACCTCCACTATTCCTAAAAGTTGTTTTTTGGTGCCAGGTGTTTCCAATGTGTATCTTTAAAGATAATGCCAAGGACAAATCTGAGTTACAGCCAGTTCTCACAATAAAGAAAAAGTTTACTTGCTATACCAGGTTTTGCCACAAGACGTCCTCAATAGCATGTAAAATCTTTTTCCAGACTCATATGAGGCTTTTATCCAATTAATCCATTTTTTTTCTTTTCCTCTTCTTTCACAGCTTAAGCAGTAAATAGGGTAGTAGGTCCCTGCAGAAAGAAGAACTTTTTAGTAGCCCAAATATTTCAGAAGTACAAATAAGGTTGCTTAATTATTTAGCTTATTTATTATCATTTCTTTTGAGGCTTTAAAGTTTTAGTTCTCTAAGTAGGCAGTCACCAATCTTTCAAGAGAGGAGAAGATTTTCAAAAGAGTCCCACAGGAAAGTAATTAGGGAAACAAGAAAGGAAAGGTTTCACCCAAATCCTCCAGATTGCTTCATTGTACTTGATGGTGATTTTGGCTTTCGGCAGGGAATGGCTTAAAGATCGGCCATGTTAATGGCCAATCTTTTCTTCTTCAGGCCAGAGGAGCTGCTCAGGATCAAACGGAGGGCTGCTGCCCTTCTGTGATCACTCAGAGGGCCTCCTCACAGTGGTCACCCCTCCAGGGCTACTATTGACCCTTTTCAGGGTCCTCCAAGGAAGAAAAACCGGACGGCAGGGAGAGCGTCCTTCATAAATATCTGCCGGCACTGCACGCACAAACTGGAAGCCCGGATGCAGTATTCTAAGTGTAGGGAGACTAATGGAAGCCTGAAGCCAGGACAAATTGCCCATCCAGACAGGGATGAGGAAGAAGTATACACGTAAGCTATGTGAGAAGTGGATTCTGCTCAGTGATGAGGCTGAGAATTAAATCTGCCCTGAAGGTGGTACTTTTGATTATGAAATATTAAAAGAGCTTAAACCTAGATTGAAGTCCTCCCACTTGCTGTATTGATATTGCTGGGCAGAGCTGTCAGATTCAGAAAGCTCCAAGGCAGGGAAAAACAAGGAGTCCCAGCCAGAACAGTCAAACCGAAGTGAACCTCCTTTAAAGGAGAAGCCAGAGGCCAAACTGGTGACCCCTCTCCTGCAAAAACCCATCCCTAGATGTAGCATGGGATAATTTGAATATGCCCTCATCCATACTCCTTTCTCTCCTTCTGACCTGGTGGTAGGGAAGAAAGATACCCCCTCCTTCTAATCTGACCCTCAAATAATCATAAAAACTGTCCAATCTATTATAGAGAGCCACCATCAGTCGTGTGGAGATATGACTCAGTTGCTCCATATCTTTCTTACAAAGGATGATATTATAAAATGGAGAAGATTGCAAAAAGACTGGTTATCACAATGCCAGGACAAGTGACCCCAATTAGAGTTGCTTGGCCTGAATTGCCCTGATTGGGATTACAACATACCTACCCATTGGGACAAATATAACAGGGCAAAAGAGAACCTGCTAGAGGCACTGGGTAAGATAGGGAGAAAACCATGGGACTGGCCTGAATTCCAGCATACAGTACAGAGGGAAGGTGAGACAACAGATGTTTTCTGGTTTCACCTCTTGGAAGTGGGGATTGCCCTGGCTCACTTAGATGCCAGTAACCTGAAAGACCAGCAAATACTGGCCTTGCATTCATTGGCCAGCCGGCCAATGCATCCAAGACCACGTCCACAGAATTGTGTCAAACTGGTCCAGTCCAGAAATATCAGAGCTATGAAGGATAGCTAACTTAGTATTTGACCAGAGAAACAGACTGTCAGAGCATGCACAGTCTTATTGTGCTGAAGTAACCCAGGAGTAAATGCAGTACACAGTGGTTTGTATTTAAATGTGGTTTGCACTATATCTACAAATATACACTAGAAATAAAATACATACATGTGATGAAAATGCAGCAAGCTCCAACACACAGTAATTATAGCAGGGAACAGATGAGAGAGAAAAAAAACTCCAGTAAAAACCTCCCCTTTTATACTCAGCCTCTTAAAGGCACAGACATAGACCCTGCTGAGTCATTCCTGATATTGCATCATCCTATCATTGTATCATCCACATTATGTTCCATCTTCATAATCATAATCATAATAGTAAAGTTGGGAGGGACCTTGGAGGTCATCTAGTCCAAGGTTGACTCAGCCTTCCATCCTTCCGAGGTAGGTAAAATGAGGACCCAGATTGTTGGGGGCAATAAGCTGACTTTGTAATAATGCCATTTGGGGGTGGGCGAAAGCCCTAATAAGCAGGCATATACATAGAATGAAGGCTATTGCTAAGCACATTGATTTGTGCTTTAAATTGTAAGCCGCCCTGAGTCTTCGGAGAAGGGCAGGATATAAATGGGATTAAAAAAAAACCCTGCTCAGGCAGGAAACCCTATACCATTTCAGACAAATGGCTGTCCAGTCTCTTCTTAAAAACTTCCAGTGTTGGACCATTCACAGCTTCTGGAGGCAGGTTGTTCCACTGGTTAATTTTTCTAACTGTCAGGAACAGTTAGGTTGCTTCTCTCCTTGATTAGTTTCCATCCATTGCTTCTTGTCCTGCCTTCGGGCACTTTGGAGAATAGCTTGCCTTCCTCTTCTTCGTGGCAGCTCCTGAGATATTGGAACACTGCTATCATGTCATCCCTAGTCCTTCTCTTCATTAAACTACACATACCCAATTCCAGCAGCCGTTCCTTATATGTTTTAGCCCCCAGACCTCTAATCATCTTTGTTGCTCTTCTCTGTACTCTTTCCAGAGTCTCAATATCTTTTTTACATCGCGGTGACCAAAACTGGATGCAGTATTCCAAGTGTGGCCTTACCAAGGCATTGTAAAGTGGTATTAATACTTCACGTGATCTTGATTCTATCCCTCTGTTAATGCAGCCTAGCACTGTGTTGGCTTTTTTGGCAGCTGCAACACACTGCTGGCTTGTATTTAAGTGCTTGTCCACTTGGATTCTGAGATCCCTCTCACAGTTACTACTATTGAGCAAGGTACCCCCTATACTATACCTGTACATTTGGTTTTTCTTGCCTAAATGTAGAACCTTACTTTTTTCACAATTGAATTTCATTTTGTTAGATAGCGCCCAGTGTTCGAGTCTGTCCAGATCCTCCTGTATTTTAAGCCCATCTTCTGGAGTGTTGGCTATTCCTGCCAGCTCGGAGTTGTCTGCAAATTTGATGAGTTCCCTATCTATCCCCTTGTCCAAATCCTTGATGAAGATGTTGAAGCCCAGAACAGAGCCCTGGGGCACCCCACTACACACTTCCCTCCATGTAGATGCGGTTCCACTGAGGACCACATACTGAGTACGGCTGGTCAGCCAGCTATGAATCCATCTGGTGGTTATGCTGTCTAACCCACATTTTTCTATCTTATCAAGTAGTAGGTTGTGATCTACTTTATCAAATGCCTTACTGAAGTCCAAGTAAATTATATCCACACCATTCTTCTGATCCACTAATTTTGTCACTTGGTCAAAGAATGCAATAAGATTTGTCTGGCATGATCTGTTTTTGACAAACCCATGTTGGCTTTTAGTAATAACTTTGTTTGCCTCTAGGTGATCACTGATTCGTTGTTTATCTTTTCCAGAATCTTCCCAGGTATTGAGGTCAGGGTGATAGGTCTGTAATTTCCTGGATCCATTTTGTTTCCTTTTTTGAAGATGGGAACTACATCAGCTCTTTTTCAGTCCTCTGGTAGTTTCCCAGTGCTATAGGATCTTTGAAAAATATAGTTCAGTGGTTCTGAGATCACATCTGCCATCTTCTCCTTGAGAACTTTGGGGTGTAATCCATCTGGTCCTGGTGATTTGAACTCATCTAGGCTGGACAGATGCTCACTTACCATTTTCTTGCCTATCTTAACTTGTGTTTCTATTCTGTTTTTTATGGCACTATTTTTGATATGTTGGTCTGTTTTTTCCCTTTGTGTAAAGACAGATGGAAAAAAATGAGTTAAATAGTTCTGCTTTCTCCCTGTTGCTTGTCACCTTCTTGCCACTTTCACCCACTAATGGACCAATCATTTCCTTAACATTTTTCTTGTTTTTTTCCATGTTGAAAGAAGCTTTTTTTTGTTATTTTTGACTTTGGTCACAAGCCTTAGTTCATTTTGAGCCTTAGCTTTCCTCACTTTGTCTTTGCAGGTTTGGGCTAGTTGCTGATATTCTGACTTAGTAATGTGCCCCTCTTTCCACTTTCTATACTTGTCCTTTTTATCTTTCAATTTATCAGAGAGTTCTTTATGCAGCCATGCTGGTTTCTTTTGAGAGCTGTTATTTTTCCTCTTTGTTGGTATTGTGCTAGACTGGGCTTTTATTATCTCACTTTTCAAAATTTCCCAAGCTTCTTGAGTTGTTTTCCCCTTGAGGATTCTCATCCATGGAATCCTTCCCAAGCTCTCTCTAAGTTTATTGAAATTAACTCTGTTAAAGTCCAAGACTCTAGTTTGACTGTATTCTATTGTTTGTGCTTCCATAATGTTGAATTCCAATATTGCATGATCAATTCCTCCCAAGGTTCCTGTGGCTTCAACACCTATCATTTCATCTCTGTTAATGAGAATTAGATCTAAAATGGCTAATCCCCTAGTTCCCTTCTCTAATTTTTGGGTGACAAAGTTGTCTGCTAGGTTTGTCAGGAATCTGTTTGATCTTTCACTTGGTGCAGAGTTTGTCTCCCAGTTGATGTCAGGGTAGTTGAAATCCCCCATTACTATTGTGATGTGCTTACTACATACCTTAGTTAGCTGAGTAGCAAAAAGTTCATCGAGAGCAACTCCACCTCCTCTTTTATTTGGTCTGTTTCTTTTGAATAATTTAAATCCCTCTAGCTGTGTGTTCCATTTGTGGGTTTCATCCCACCATGTTTCCGTAATGGTGACAATATCATTAACCTCATTAATCTTTACATAAGCTGTTTAGCTGTTAAATTATTATCCTGACACAGACTGAGAGAAGAGGAAAAAGAGAGGAAAGACTAGCAGATCTGGCAGGCCATCTCCTTCTTTTCCCAACTCAATGTAGTTGTCTTGAACTATTTATCTTCTCTTCCATCTGTTTTTTTCTTTTTGATCCTCAGGCTCCTTCTGATTTATATAGGAAGTATTTTTCTCTTTCCCTATTGTCAGTTTCTTTCCTGTATTTTCCATTATCTGTCTTTGTTGAGCAGTTGCAACTTCTGTCATAGTATTTAATTGTTCCATTTTTTTCTGTAGTATCCTGTGTAGATGATTCTTTAATTATAATCATAGTTTGAGTTTGCATGTCCAGGTAGTCTTCTTGTTTTTTTCTATAATTTCTTATTTCATTACCAGCCGTGAAAAGGGTTTGAAGAATCGCTTTCAGCATACAAAGGGTTTGTTCCTGCTCTTCTTCCATAGGGAAGGTCCATTCCTGATCTTCTTCCATAATAGTATATTTAAACTAAAAAACTTTACAATCAGGAAGTCCACTAAGAAAGGAACACAGCTGTATTTCTCGCAGTTAATGTCCAAGGTTGAATATATCTTATCTATTTTCTGGCCTGTCAGCCAAGTCTCTTTTAGAGAATAACAGATTGCAATATCAGGTTTAGCCACAAGATGTCTCCCCAAAGTTATTTTAATCTTTTCAGTTTTTTCTTCTATTTTAAAAGAAAAAACCCAGATCTTCAGTAAAAGTAAAGAATAAAAATTGAAGAAAAATAGGGAATAGAAGATAGAGTCTTTTAATCCACAAATCTTAGAAAATAGAATTCTGATTAGGATCCCAGTTGTTTTTCAATGTTTTAAACTCCCCTGGGTAGTCGGTCACCACTGTTTCTCAAGGGAGGGCTAAGATCTCCCTTCCCTCACCACAGGGGGAAAAATATTTTAGCAGCTTATGCAGGTACAGAGAGTAATTAGGATTTAAGAAAGGTAGATCTCACCTAGTATCTTCCATGCTACTTTGAAATTGCCAGATGGTAAGTGGGGCTTCGGCTGTCTGCTGGTCTTTTGTCCGCCAGTTTGGAGGGATTCACCGGTTCTAGCGGGAGAGCTACCACTCTCCTGCAATCCAGTGAGGGCCCCTCCTTGCTGGTTGTGTTTATGGGGCAACTTTCGACCCTTTTCAGGGTCCCCCAGTGATGCAAAACTGGATGGGGAAGATGGAACTTTTCTTCCAGGCATCCATGGAGGCCACGCAGCAAATCAGAAGTCCAAAAGATCAAAGGACATTGTTCTCAGCCATCCCCTCACACTAAGGGTCTCTTGTGATTCTTTTAAAATCTCAAGCCCAAGCATCACTCAGCATCACTGGCACAATATGAGGCTGAGCTTTTCATCACTGATCACATCACCTTTGAATGGTGTTCCACCCTGAACCCAGCCACCCTAAAGGTAAATGTAAAGGTTCCCCCGCACATGCATGCTAGTCATTTCCAACTCTAGGGGCCGGTGCTCATCTCCGTTTCAAAGCCGAAGACCAGCACTTGTCCGAGGACTTCTCCGTGGTCATCTGGCCAGCATGACTAGATGCCAAAGGCGCACAGAACGCTGTTACCTTACCACCGTAGTGGTTCCTATTTTTCTACTTGCATTTTTATGTGCTTTCGAACTGCTAGGTTGGCAGAAGCTGGGACGAGTAACAGGCGCTCACTCTGTTATGCGGCACTTGGGATTCGACCTGCCAAACTGCCAACCTTCTGATCGACAAGCTCAGCGTCCTAACCCACTGAGCCACCCTATTGCCAATGAAATATCAGACTTCATCCTGCATGACTGCCTCCACCTGGTCCATGATGCTGAACTGCCGTGATCCAACCTAACACATGTGCCCCTGCAGAATCCAGACCTGGAACTCTTCACACATAGGTCATCCTACCTGCACGACAGGACTCAAGTTTCTGGCGTGGCAGTCATTTCCCTCCACAACATTGTTTGGGCTTCCCCGCTACCACCTTCTTACTCTGCTCAAGCCACTGATTTGGTAGTGCTGACTCAAGCATGTGAAGCCGCGATAGATCAATCTACCACCATATATTCAGATTCAAGATAACCTTTTGGGGTTTGCCACATAACTGGGGTTCTATGGAGACAACGGGAGTTCCTGATCACAACCGGACACCCCATTGCCCATGCTGCCTTGATCTCCAAATTATTAGAAGCCCTCAGCTATAGGATGAATGAGCTTGTTTGGAAAATAGATCAATCACAGCCCATATTACAGTATTTCCCTTGCTCTCAGGCAGGTCCACTAAAACGGGGCTTTTCAACCTTTTCACCCATTGTACCACTTTTAGGATATGGCAACATCTGAGTACCACCAGTCGCCTAAGCAAGGTGTCAAAAACTTGACGACCAAAAAAAAAAAGGAAAAAAGTGATGTACAAGTAGTCCTCGACTTACAACAGTTTGCTTAGTGACTGTTTGAAGTTACAATGGCACTGAAAAAAGTGACCCCCCCTCAAGCCACAGCCAAGCAAAACACCTGCCTGCCCGCCCAGTGGTGCTCTTCCTCCTGTCCAAGGTTTTCATTGTTATGAGCATTTCTGTTGCGGATTGTCAGTGGGGGTGGGATGAGGGTTGTCTGGTTTTTATTCCCCCCATCTGCTGGGTGGTTGCAGCAGGTTTTGGTCACTTCACATGACCCTGGGACACTGACCATCAAAAAATGCATCTGAATGTAAATCACAAGACCCTGGAGATGCTGCAACATTCCAGCTGATTGGCGGGTCTTCTGGGCTCAGCAGAAGCACCAGGATAAGCACCGAGCTCCAGCTGGAGCCTGGCCTTGATCCTGGTGCTTCCAGTGATCCCTGACAGCTCCAAAGAAGCACTGATCCTGGTACTTTCACTGAGCCCTGACAGCCCTGCAGCTCCAGCCATCTCTTGCTCAGGCTTGTGCAGTGCTGCCACAGGTTCAGCTCATTCCCCTCTCATGCTACCACTTTTCTAGGTCATGTACCACCTGCCAGGTGCCAATGTATCACAGGTGGTACCCATACCACTGGCTGAAAAGCCCTGCCTTAGATAGTCAAGGTATCATGGTTCCGATAGATGAGACCAGTAGAAATAAGAACTCTGAAGCAATTGCTTTCCACAAAGAACAGTTTTAATGGCTACAAAGTATCAGCACAAACAAAGTTGAAACCAAGACTGAACGTTACCCCCCCCCAAGGTTGCATGGTTACAAGTTGAACTTCTCACCCCTGCAATATGTCATAAATCGCAATCCCCAATTAACTATTTTGGTGGGCTTTCTAACGGAAGCTCCAGCCTGCCAAAACTTAGGTAGCTTGCCCTTGGTTCCCACAGGAAAGTTATTGCTATGACTAAATTAAAAGAATGCATCTCACCCCTCCCATTGCTTTGGCAACTGAAAACAAAGTGAAGATAGCTGCAGCCAGAATCATTTGAAGGTTGACAGTCAGATCCTCTAAAGAACAGAGAAACAGGTAAAAAAGGATTTAGAGTCAGGAATCACCCCTGGGTTTATTTGGATGCTTATCATAAAATTTATGTATTAATCTATCAGCTTTTACATCAACACCTTTTACCCAGGTGGCCTCTGATAGTGGGTAACCTTTCCAGTGCACTAGATACTGTGACCTTCCCTTGTACAACCTTGAATCAAGGATTCATTTTACTTTATAATGAGTCTCTCCCTCCATGACAAGGGGATCAGGTGCCTGCTTGGGAGGAGGTCTCAATGAGGACTCTCTGTATGGCTTCAATAGGCTGCACTGGAACATAAGATGAACTTTTCCTAAAAGGGGAGAGAATTTTAATTCCACGGTGACTGGGTTCATAATCCGCACTATAGGGAAAGGTCCAAGGAATTTTGGTCCCAATTTTTTACTAGGCAGCTTGAGTCTTAGATATTTTGTAGAGAGGTAAACTTTTTCACCCACATGAAATGGCCTCTGGGGTGGGGGGCTTCTCTTGTCTGCTTGCTCTTTGTAAATTTTTGAGCCTTTTGTTAGAACCACTTTCGCATTGTCCCACATAGTTTTTCAAGAAGTCACCCATTGATCTAAAGTTTGAGAAACAGGAGGGTCTTGAGAGAGTTCAAGCATGGGAATGAATTCTCTACCAGTAGCTATTTTAAAAGGAATGAGTCCAGTGCTGCTATGTACTGTGTTATTGTAAGCCACCTCAGCAAAGGGGAGGAGGTCATCCCATGTTGTTTGTTGGTAGTCAACATAACACGTAATATATTGTTCCACCATAGAGTTAGCTTTTTCAACAGCTCCATTAGTAGATGGATGAAAAGCCAATGACAAACACTGCATGGACCCTATCAGTTTCAGAAAGTCTCTCCAGAATTTGGCAGTGAATTGGACCCCACTATCTGAAATAATCTGCTTTGGAACTCAATGGAGTCAGTAGATATGTTTGAGAAACATTCTTGCCAGCTTCATTGTGGAGAGAAGACCGGTGCAGGCAATGAAGTGAGCTTGCTTAGAAAAAAGGCTAATCACAGTCCATATTACCATATTTCCCCTACTTTCCAGTAATTCCACAATAAAATCCATGGCAATTTCTTCCCAAGGTTGGGAAGGTTCTGCAACGTGTTGCAATAATCTAGGGGGCTTCCCTGGATGTTTTTTCATTGTTGCACAAGTTGCACTGCTTTTCACATAATTCTCAACATCTTTCTTTAGCCCTGGCCACCAAAACTGTCGTTGAATTAAATGTAAAGTTTTTAGGTAGCCAAAGTGGCCTGCTTGTTTGCTATCATTGCTGCATTGGAGGGCCTGAACTGTGAGTGTTTCTGGTACATACAGTTTCGACCCCTTCCAAGCCAAACCATCCTGACAAGTCAGTATGGTTGTATTTGCCAGGAACCAGGAATCGGTTTTCAACTCCTCCTTTAGCCTCTTTATTAATGAGCTATCAGGTTCAATTGATTTTGCCTGTGATGGGCCACCTGTTGTTACTTGAGAGATTGACTCTGGTTGCGGAATAATGTAGTTCACGATCTCCTCTCAATGGCTTTTGTATTGGGGCAATCTGGATAGGGTGTCAGCTAGGAAATTTTTCCCTCCTGGGATGTATTTTAGTGTGAAGTTGAAATGGTTAAAGTACTGCACCCACTGAAATTGTTTAGGAGGTTTATGTGGGTTTTTCAGTGCCTCTAGATTTTTGTGATCAGTCCATACTTCAAAAGGTAAGTCACTCCTTTCAAGGAAATGACGCCATGTAAGCAGAGCTCACCTCACCGCGAAAACCTCTTTCTCCCAGACTGCCCACCTTCGCTCAGTGTCTGTTAACTTTTTGGAGGTGTAGGCGCAGGGCTGAAAATCCCCATTCTCATTCTTTAGCAAAAGAATGGCTCCTACAGCTACATCACTGGCATCAGCTCAGATGATGAATTGTTTTTCAGGATTGGAATGTTTGAGAATGAGTTCTGCTGCAAACAGTCTCTTAAGTTTTCAAAAGCAGTCTGGCATTCTAAGGACCATGGCAGGGGCTGGCAGAGCTTCCTCCCATTTCCCCACATTTTTAACAGTTTGGTAATCAGTAAAGCAATCTTAGCAAAGGAGGGGATATTTTGCTGGTAGAAGTTTGCAAATCCCAAAAAACTCTGATGTTGCTTATAGGTTCCTTGGGGGCTGCCATTCTAGCACAGCTTTTACCTTAACCAGATCCATCTCAATGGCTTCACTGGAAATCCTATACCCTAGGTCACAGGTCTGCAACCCGCGGCTCCGGAGCTGCATGCGGCTCTTTCAGCCGTCTCCTGCGGCTCCCAGTCCTCTGCCATGTGTAGTCCAAAAAAAAAGTGGGACTAAAAAAGTTCAACCAATCAATTCAAATATGCAGGGTAAGTGCATATCTCGCCTTGGCTCCACTCTTCAGTCAAATCCTGTTCTGCGCATGCGCGCATGTACGCACATGTGCACACATTTTTTGCGGCTCCCAGTTTTTCCTTTTGTGAGGGAACCGGTTCCGAGTGGCTCTTTCACTGTTTCAGGTTGCTGACCCCTGTCCTAGGTAATCAAGGCATGTCTGATGAACTCATATTTTGAGCGCTTAGCGTAAAGTTTAGCTTTCAGCAGTTTTCTGAGCACTTCACTTGACATGCTCTGCCATGGTCTCTGTGAAGATTACAATGTCGTCAAAGTAAGCTAAAACCCCCTTATACAGGTGATTATGCAGTACTTGATTTATGAATTGCACGAACACAGCAGGGCCCACTGCATGCCAAAAAGCATAACATTGAACTGGAAACTCCCCAAGGGGCTGTTAAAAGCCATTTTCCACTCAACTCCTTCCTTGATTTTTACTCGGTAATACGCCTCTCTTAGGTCTAATTTGGTAAAAACTTTTCCTTTTGCCAAATGGGCTAACATGTCCTTCATCAAGGGTAGGGGCTACATAATCTCCACGCTGACATAGTTTAACCCTTTATAGTTGACACAGAGCCTCATCGACCCATCTCTCTTTTCCTTAAACAGCATTGGGGTGGCCACCTGGGATTTTGCTGGCTGGATGAATCCTCTGGCTAGGTTCTTATCAATGTATGCTCTCAGTTCTTTCAGTTTGCGGGAGGTCATTGAATACATTTTTGGCTTAGGTGATTTAGCTCCCAGTGAAATCTCAATAGCACAGTCAGTGGTTCGGTGGGGAGGCAGGACATCACATTCTGCCTCGCTGAATGCTTCTGCTAAGTCTCTATATTCACTTGGGATGATTGGCTCTCCCAGTGGGGAACTCACAGCAGATTTCAAGGTTTCAGGGGTGGCCCTTGGCTCTCAACTAGGCTACTGATTGGGGTAGGAGGTGACAGTCCAATTGCTAATCTTAAAGTCCTCATTCCATTTTCCCACCAGATCATAGGGCGCCATTTGTCAAGCCAGGCCAACACCAGAATCACTGCATCTGTCATTTTTGGGACCACAAAATGGATTAGCTCCTAATGCTCCCCTATCTCTAGGTGCACTAGTTAGGTGAGTAGCCAGGGCTCTTCCTATGGGAGATCCATTGGCCTGCTTGAACCTCATGGGTAGAGGTAGCAATTTTGCCCTAATGCCCAGTTTTAATACAATGGGGAGGTTGATCAAGCATCAGGTGCATCCCGAATCAACTAAAAAGTTCAAGTCCATCTGAGCCCCTGATTTTGGCACTAATAGTTTGGCCAAAACAAGCCGGCCTGGCCTGATGGGTGATGGGTTTGGGTTTTATTGTTTTTTATGTATTTTAACTTAACTTATTGTTATAGTTTTTGGGCATCTTGTTTAATCTTTTTTAACTTTTGTATTCTTGTTTTTTAACATGTATTGCCCTGTTCACCGCCCTGAGTCCTTCGGGAGAAGGGCGGTATACAAATATAATAAAATAAATAAATAAATAAAAGGTGGGATAGACTGACTCACCATCAGGTCATCTTCCCCTCTGTCATTGCTGTCATATGGATTGGGTATGGGCAAGCATTCAGCTGATTCCTCTTGCTTTACTGGGGAGAAGAGGTGACTTGTACAACTTGCCCCTGGCTGACCCAATTCAACTTCTCTCGCATTGGCCGAGGTTGTCTCTTTGGCTTTGTAGGAGCTGCAGTCACACTTTACAGAGGAGGGAAAGGAACTGGGCAATCTGCAGCTCGATGCCCAAGTTGCCCACACCTGAAGCACTTAATATGAGATCCAGTGGGAGCTCGAATGGACCCACACACCGTGGCAGGTGGGGGGCACTGCAACAGATCTTGCCTTGGTTGACATCCTGAAGCTGCAGGCTTATGATACCATGTCAGCTCGATATCCAAATTTGTAGCCAAATGGTACCAATCATGGAGTTGATTAGGATTACCCCTGCAGATGCATATCTGGAACAGATTGTGGTCCAACCCCACTTTGAAGTAGTGGATCAATGATTGTTCGGGCCACTACCTGATCCTGATCCACCCTGCCACCCTTTGAAATTCTCTTACATACTCTCTTGCTGGCTGACCCCTCTGCTTCACATCGTGGATGTCTTTTTCCACTTGTACTGCCTGGGATTCATCTTTGAACCTGGCCCTCAGTCCACATGTGAATAGATCGAAATTCCACAGCTTGGGTGCCTGCTCCTCTCGTAGGCCAGCCATCCACTCCACACCCTCCCCTTCCATGTTTGGGGCTACAGAATCAATCATCTTGGCTAAATCTAAATAACCCTGGTCATAACAATTCACATGAGACCACACCTGGTTCAGGAAAGTAGTCACCTTCAAGGGGTCTCCATCAAAAGTGGGCTTGAGAGGAGGTGGATCTGCAGGACAGCAATCCCAGAGAGCCTGCAGTAAGCCAGGCAACTGTGGCTAGGGCTGCTGAAATCCCCCCCAATGGAAACCCCCCTTGTGGAGGTCTTGGGCTGGCAGGACACCAACAGTGGTCAGGGCTGGCCCAACACCAATAGGGATTGGGATCACCTGGGCATTGGTGGCAATCTGGGCTGGCCAGGTGTCAGTAACGATCACGACTAGGAGACTAGCAGCAAAGATCTGGGCTAGCAGAAAGCCTGCATCGATTGGGGATGGCAGACTGCCAGTAATATTCAGGACTAACTAGATTGTTCGGAGAATGATGAGAGGGAGACGGCAGGCTGGGTTTCAGTCATTTATTTTGCTTCAGCTCCGGACAGCTGTCGGGCGGAGAAACCCCCGCTTTTATAGAGAAACTGTCAACTGTTTTAACCAATCAGGGAACCGCAATCACCCGCCGCGAGGGCGGCGACCAATGACCTACCGGCAGCTTTTGACAGCTCCCGGGCGATTGCGTTTCCACGGCTAGGCCGGGGAATCCACCAGCTGGCTGGCCCGCTGGCTGAGGGGGGCGTGTGTTTAGCTGGCATTTGACAGCTCGGCGGCTGTCAGCTGGGGCCGGCTCTGGCGCATGCGTGAATGCTCTCAGCAGCCTTTTGACAGCTGTCAACTGTCAATGGCTGCTGTGTGCTCTGGCGCATGCGCGATTCTCTCAGCAGCCTTTTGACAGCTGTCAACTGTCAACGGCTGCTACGTTTGGGTTTCCCTGGTTTAGCCTCAGGTCTGGAGGCTTCCTGGTGTTGTGGTTAATATTGTGAATAACAGTATGTAACACCCCTTTCCCCCCCAATTCGAGACCCTTAACAATATTTTTAACTGAACTGTCAGAATAAACATCTTTAATGGAACCGTTGATCGTCGGCGTGCTTCCTGCCCATTCAACGTCCGCGAGGTAGGTGGGGGGCGATCTGGCTCTGCTGGAGCAGCGGAGGAGGAGCCCCTCCTCCTCCAGGTGTGGTACTGCCGGTGTTCCTTCTGGAGGTGCCATAGGTGGGGATTGTAAGTCCTGGGATGGTTGCGGTAAACCGAGGGTGTCGCCGCTAAACGGTTCGGGGCTTTCAGGGCATGAGTGCAGGGGGAGGTTCGGAAGTGACCTGGACCGGAGTTGATCTGTGTGTCTGCGGAGTACAAGTCCTTTTCCGATGTCCACTGTATAGGATAGAGGGCCAGTTTGATCCAGAATGACTCCCTGGATCCATTTGTCCTTTCCCCCATAGTCCCTTGTCCAGACATTTTGTCCTTGAGCGAATGTCCTGGGTGGGGCGTTATGGCCCTCCTCGGCCGCCGGCCTGTCAGGGTGAAGTCTGTCTAGCCTTGTCACTAGCCGGCGGCCCCAACGCAGTTCCGCGGGGGATTTCCCAGTGGTGGAGCAGGGCGTAGCGTGGTGAGCCAGGAGGAACTGTGCCAGGTGGCCGTGCCAATCTCCAGCGATGATCTTTCGGAGGGCATCTTTGGTGGCCCTCACCGTGACCTCTGCTAGACCATTAGAGGAAGAGTGGAAGGGGGCCAACGTGGCGTGCCTAATACAGTTGTTCTTGGCAAAGATCTGAAATTCATGAGAGGTAAATTGAGGGCCGTTGTCGGAGATTAAGACATCGGGGAGGCCGTGTGTTGCGAAAATTCCCCTGAGAGCCTGAATGGTGGCAGCAGTTGTTGTGCTGGAAACCGGGAGAACCTACAACCACTTGGAATAACTGTCCACTACGATGAGAAAAACCTGTCCCTGGAAGGGGCCAGTGAAGTCAATGTGAACCCGGGACCAAGGATTTCGGGTGGTTTCCCACTTGTGAATGGGGGCCTGGGGTTGTACTGGTCGGGTCTGCTGGCATAAATAGCAGCCAGCTACGTGTGTTTCAATATCCTTATCGATGGCCGGCCACCAAACATAACTGCGGGCCAAGGCTTTCATTTTTAGGATGCCAGGGTGCCCGTCATGCAATGTGTGCAGGACTTTGGGTCTGTGCAAGGGCGGCACTACCACCCTGCAGCCCCAAAGTATGCAGCCTAAGTGAGAAGTCAATTCATGGTGCCTTGTGAAATATGGTTGGAAATCAGTGCCGGGGCTGATGGACTGCCACCCTGAAGACACCCACGCCAGTACCCTGCTGAGGGTTTTATCTCTGCTGGTTGCGGCAGCGATGTCTTTTGCTGTTAACGGGCATTCCAGGAGCTCCTGGATGGCTAGGATGTGACCAGCCGGGGCTGGGTCTGGGTCTACGTGGGGTAGGGGCAGCCTGCTGAGGCCGTCTGCGTGGCACATTTGCCGCCCCGGTTTGTAAATCAATTGGTAGGAGTAAGCAGAGAGGAACGTTGTCCACCGCAGCATCCTGGGGGACAGAATTTTGGGGGTTTGTCGGTCCCAGGTGAATAGCCCTAGCAATGGCTTGTGGTCCATGAATATCGTGAATGGCCAGCCATAAAGGTAATTGTGGAATTTTTTAATGCCCGCCATGATTGCCAGTGCCTCTTTGTCGATCTGGGCATAGTTCCTTTCAGCTTTGGAGAGGGTCCTAGAATAATAAGCGACCAGCGTCTGTGTCCCGTCACTTAGTAGGTGGCTCAAAACCGCCCCGATCCCATACGGGGATGCGTCGCATGCTATGCAGAGGGGTTTATCCTCTTTGTAATGGGAAATGTTGAGGTTGTTGAGAGTGTGGTGGCGCATCAGCTTCCTCTGTTCCTGGAGGAAACTGATTATCTGGACCCGTACCAATCGGGTTTCAGACCCGGATACAGCACGGAGACGGCATTGGTCGCGCTGGTGAATGATCTCTGGAGGGCTAGGGACAGGGGTTGCTCCTCTGTCCTGGTCCTATTAGATCTCTCAGCGGCTTTTGATACCATCGACCATGGTATCCTGCTGCGGCGTCTCAGGGGATTGGGAGTGGGAGGCACCGTTTTACGGTGGTTCTCCTCCTATCTCCTGGGCCGTTCGCAGTCGGTGTTGACGGGAGGGCAGAGATCCGCCCCGAGGCCTCTCATTTGTGGAGTTCCTCAGGGGTCGGTTCTCTCGCCCCTCCTGTTCAACATCTATATGAAGCCGCTGGGTGAGATCATTCGTGGTTTCGGGGTGGGGTATCATCAGTACGCTGATGATACCCAACTTTTTCTTTCCACCCCGAACCAACCCAGCGATGCCCTCGCCGTGATGTCCCGGTGCCTAGAGGCGGTCCAGGTCTGGATGGGGAGAAACAGGCTTCATCTCAATCCCACCAAGACTGAGTGGCTGTGCATATCGGCATCTCGGGTCAACCAGACTATTCCATCTCTAACGATGGGGGGTGAGGTGTTACCCCCCGTTGATATGGCTCGCAACTTGAGCGTCCTCCTGGATTCACGACTCAATTTTGAAGACCATATAGGAGCCGTGACCAGGGGGGCTTTTGCCCAGGTTTGCCTGGTGCGCCAGTTGCAACCCTATCTGGACCGAGATGCCCTACGCACAGTCACTCATGCGCTCGTGACCTCCCGTTTGGACTACTGCAACACTCTCTACATGGGGCTGCCCTTGAGGACCACTCGGAGGCTTCAACTGGTGCAGAATGCAGCCGCGCGAGTTGTGATGGGGGTCTCCCGATACTCCCATGTAACACCTCTACTCCGCGAGCTGCATTGGCTTCCGGTTGCCCTCCAGGTGAAATTCAAGGTGCTGGTGATGACCTATAAAGCCCTACATGGCTTGGGTCCAAGATATCTGAGGGAACACCTGCTGCCGGCATCAAGTTCCCTTCGTCCAGTGCGCTCCCACAGGGAGGGTCTTCTCAGGGTGCCACCGGTAAGAGATTGCTGGCGGGTAACACCCAGGGATAGGGCCTTCTCAGTGGGGGCGCCTGCCCTTTGGAACCAGCTGCCAGTGGAGCTGAGGACTGCCCCCGACCTCCGTTCATTCCGCCGGGGCCTGAAGACCTGGCTCTTCGAGCTCTCTGGCCCAGGCTGAGGATTAATTTATTTTAATTGGGGTTTTATTTATACAGGGATAAATTTAATCTTTTTTAAACTTGGTTTTTAACTTTTGTAATTTTGGTTTTTAATTACCCTGTAAACCGCCCTGAGTCCTTCGGGAAAGGACGGTATATAAATGTAATAAAATAAATAAATAAATAAATAAATAAATAAATAAATAAATAAATAAATGGTTTTATTGCTTGACAACATGTTTGAGTTTTTTGAAACTATCATCGTGGACTGATGTCCACTGCCATGATGACCCTTTGTCAAGTAACCTATGGAGAGGTTCTGCTATGGTTGCCTTCCTGGGGAGGAAGGCATGGTAGAAATTCAAGAGCCCAAGGAATGCTTGGAGCTCTCTTTTTTGTTTTTGGGGGCCGGGGCGGCCCTGATGGCTAAGATTTTGGAGTTTGTAGGGTGGATTCCCTGGGAGTCTATTCTGTAGCCCAGAAATTCCGTGGATGGAACTCCTATGGAGCATTTCTCGCATTTTAGCTTTAATCCTGCCCTAAGGAATCTGGTTAGCACTTCGTGCAGTCTGGCTGTTAATGTGCTCTCGGTTTCCCCTGAGATGAGGACGTCATCGAACTAAGGGCAAACCCCTGGGATTCCTTTCAGAGTTCTCTCCATGACTTCCTGGAAAATGCCAGGAGCCACTGAAATTCTGAATTGGAGGCGGGTCACCCTGAAAGCTCCGTGGTGTGTAACAATAGTTTGGGCGTCAGCTGTTTCTCTACTGACAGGAAGCTGGAGGAACGCATGCGCCAGATCGAGTTTTGCGAAAATGGAGCCAGAGCCTATTTCAGACAGGACGTCCTTAACTGCAGGGACCGGGTAAGCGTGGGGGTTCAATGCGCGGTTGAGGGTCGCTTTATAATCCGCGCAGATCCTCACATCCCCGTTAGGCTTGACAGGTGTTACTATTGGGGTTTCCCATGTTCCTCCGTCTGTGGGTTCCAGGACCCCCAGGGCAACTAAGCGGTCTAGTTTGCTTTCAATTTTTTGTTTTAGGGCAAAGGGGACCCTTCTGGCTTTGATTCTGATAGGACCGACCTCAGGTTTGAGCTTGAGGTCTATCGGGGGGCCTGTGTATTTGCCTAACGTCCCATCGAAAACATCAGCGAACGTTTTGCAGATGTTTTCCAGGGTTTGCGACTGGATGCGGTTAGTTCCTTCTAGACGGATGCCCAAAGCCTTGAACCAGTCCAGGCCGATGAGACTGGCCCTGGTTCCTTCGGTGACCTGAGCTAAGAGGTGCCCTTGAAACTTTTTGAATCCTACTCTCAACTTAGCCTGCCCCTTTAAGCTTATGGGAGCACCCTGAAAGTCAGCGAGTAAGATTCGGAAAGGCTGGAGGGGAATGTGGCGTTTGCACTTAGAGCTGATTTTCTGGAGAGTGTCCCAGGATATGATGGAGACGGAGGACCCTGAGTCCACTTCCATCTCGCATGGGACCCCCTGGATCTTAACCCAGATCTTAATTTTGGGTTGTAGGTGAGGGATGGCAAGGGGCTTCTGGCTGGAGAGGATGGATAATACAGAGGGCCGTGAGGTTTTTTGGGGTGGGCGGGAAAACGTAGTCCTACCTGACGGAATTTCCTCAAGTTTGTGGAAGGTCTCCCAGTTTTGGCTGCGACACACGGAGCGGATATGCCCGGTCTTCCCGCACCCGTGGCACTTGGCGTTCCTGAATCGGCAAGTGGCCCTGGCGTTGGCCCCGCTGCAGCTGGCACACCTGGTCCTTGTGCCTGAAGGGATGGTTTTTTGGCTAGCGCCCTCTGGCTTTGTCGGTCTGCAGTTTCCCTTGCGGCCAGCGGCCATTCTATTGAATCTTGGAATGATCGCGTCCACACCAGTATCGACCTTGGGGGTCTCAATGTCTGACTCCCTGGCTTGATGGACCGAACCGCTGGGGCCGCCTCCTAACGCAGAGGAGTCTTCACAATGGCTATCTTCATACGCCATGATCTCCAGAGTGAGCTCTGTGAGATCCATCGTGGCCTTTGCCACCAGCTTCCGTTGAAGCCGCTCATTCTGGAGTCCAGCGATGATCTGGTCTCTGATGCGATCCTCCAGATCCGGAAATTGGCATCTGCGGGCGGTGTGACGAACCCCCGCGATGAATGCAGTAGCCGACTCGCCCGGTTGCTGACGGTGAGCGAAGTGGAGCCGCCAGTACAACTCTGACCGTCTGGGCATAAAATGCTTGCTGAGGCGTTCGGTCAGCTCAGCATACAGAATTGTGGCGACCGGGTCCGGGCTGCAGAGTCCTACAGCAATGTCGTAGACGGCCGGTCGACTGAGGCAGAGTAGTGCCGCGGCCTTGTGGCGGTCTTCCATAATTTTGTTCATGACGAGGTACCCTTCGACCTGCCCCCAGTGCGACTCCCATCCCTCGGGGTGTCGGACGTCAAACTCCCTGATGTGTCCGAGGTTGGCCATTGACTGGGTCCATGGTACTGTTTGAGCAAATTGAAGGGTTCCTTTGCCCTCAGCCAGTGACTTCAGCAGTGACCGCAGTGGCTGGAGGGATTGGCACTCCTGCCGTGACTTAGCTCAGTGACTAGCTCTGTTGTACCGGGATCCCATCCTCGTCGCCAGGTAGATTGTTCGGAGAATGATGACAGGGAGACGGCAGGCTGGGTTTCAGTCGTTTATTTTGCTTCAGCTCCGGACAGCTGTCGGGCGGAGAAACCTTCACTTTTATAGAGAAACTGTCAACTGTTTTAACCAATCAGGGAACTGCAATCTCCCACCGCGAGGGGGGCGACCAATGACCTACCGGCAGCTTTTGACAGCTCCCAGGCGATTGCGCTTGCGCGGCTAGGCCGGGGAATCTGCCAGCTGGCTGGCCCGCCGGCTGAGGGGGGGCGTGTGTTTAGCCGGCGTTTGACAGCTCGGTGGCTGTCAGCTGGAGCCAGCTCTGGTGCATGTGTGAATGCTCTCGGCAGCCTTTTGACAGCTGTCAACTGTCAACGGCTGCCGCCTGCTCTGGCGCATGCGCGATTCTCTTGGCAGCCTTTTGACAGCTGTCAACGGCTGCCGCGTTTGGGTTTCCCTGGTTTAGCCTCAGATCTGGAGGCTTCCTGGTGTCGTGGTTAATATTGTGAATAACAGTATGTAACACTAACCTGTCACTGGGGTCGATCTGGGCTGGCATGGCATCAGTAGCGGTCAGGGCTCTGCCAGTGCACTGGGCTCAATGTTAGGTCAGGCTTTGGGAGTGGGGAGGTGGCTCACTCAATCACTATAAGACTGGGATTTCACTGGGGTGGCAGAGGCTCACAGGACCTCCTGTCTTCTCGCCCACCTGAGATCACCTAGCATGTGGCCTGCCCTCCTTCTCCCATCTCCTGCCTGTCAAACTTCTCCCTCAGATGTTTCACCGAGTGGCTGTGGATTGCAGTCTGATATTTCCATTCTCCAGATTTGTCCCAGGTGGCCCATTGTTTTGCTTTCATCATTACAGGTGAATGGAAACCCTGCGATGAGATCAGTGGGAACTCAACCTCTGCAGCTTTCAGTGTGCTCTTGAGTGGTAGGGCAGTGTCTGACCACCAGGTCCTCCTGAGGACAATTGCTTCCTCCCTCTGAGTCAGCTTCTCCAACAGGACTTCACAGGCCTTTGGTCTCGCTCTGGCTACCAGGACCACACTCTCCACCAAAGCAGTAGCCTGCATCCCATCCACCACCACCGCTCTGAGGCTTGAGATTGATTCCCCTTTCTTTCCCATCTCTGCATCTTCCCTGAATCTTTGTTGTCCTCCCAAGGTTTGGGTAGGTGACTGGGGCCCAGGACCCCATGGGTCAATGAATTTTGGAGTCTTGGTTTAATGTCATGCTTCCAATAGATGAGACCAGTAGAAATAAGAACTCTGAGGCAACTGTTTTCCTCAAAGAACACTTTTAATGGCTACATAGTATCGGCACAAACAAAGTTGAAACCAAGACTGAACGTTTCCCCCCCCAAGGTTACATGGTATCAAGTTGAACTTCCCACCCCTGCAATATGTCATAAATCACAATTCCCAATTAACTACTTTGGCGAGCTTTCTAACAGTAGCTCCAGCCTGCCAAAACTTAGGTAGCTTGACCTTGACCAGGAAAGTTATTGTTATGACTAAACTATAATAATGCATCTCCCCCCTCCCATTGCTGTGGCAACTGAAAATGAAGTAAAGATGGCTGCAGCCAGAATCATTTGAAGGTTAACACAAGGTGTGTCTAGTGAAACTCACATTTAGAAAGCTTTGTGTACAGTTTAGCTCTCAGTAGTTTCCTTAGCACTTTGTAGACCAATTTAATGTGCTCTTCCATAGTCTCAGTGTAAATAAGAATGTCATCAAGATAAACTAAAACCCCTTTGTATAAATGGCCATTGAGCTCCTGGTTGATTAACTGCATAAATACGGCAGACCAAAAGGCATTACTTTGAATTGGAAGCTGCCCAGGGGGCAATTGAAGGCAGTTTTCCATTCATCTCCCTCCTTGATCCGGACTCAGTAATAAGCCTCTCTTAAATGCAATTTTGTAAAAACTTTCCCTTTTGCCAGGTGGGTCAACATGTCCTTCATTAAGGGAAGGGAGTACATATTCTCTATCCCAGGGCTTTTCAACCTTTTCTCTGATTGTACCACCTTTAGGATAAGGCAGTATTTGAATACCACCAGTCACCTAGCAAGGTGTCAAAAACATGATGATCAAAAAAAAGGAACAAAGTGATAAAGTACAGGCAGTCCTTGACTTACAACAGTTTGCTTAGTGACTGTTCAAAGTTAAACGGCATTGAGAAAAGTGACTTATGACCATTTTTCACACTTATGACCATTGCAGCATCCCCAGGGTCACATGATTTACATTCGGATGCTTGGCAAATTATTTATATTTCTGATGGTCACATTGTCCCAGAGTCATGTGATCCCCTCCTGCAACCTTTTGACAAGCAAAGTTAATAGCTGAGGGGGCTATTGGGTGGTGATGGGTGGGGCTGTGGGGAGGATCTTTGCCATCGAGAAATGTTTGCCCATTTGCATTTGAGCATCCAAGAAGGGACAGGAAAGGAGAAAGGGAAACAGGAAAGACAAGGAAAAAGAAGGAAAGAGAGAAAGGGAAAAAAGAAAGGAGAATGAAGAGGGAAGAAAAAGAAGGAAAAGGGAAGAAGGAAGGAAGGAAGGAAGGAAGGAAGGAAGGAAGGAAGGAAGGAAGGAAGGAAGGAAGGAAGGAAGGAAGGAAGGAGGTTATAATGAGAGGAAGGGAGGCTCTGAGGGAAGTCTTGCCTTAGCACTTGGCCACCAGTAACCTTGCTGTCATTTTGCCATCCCCTTGCACCTTCCTCCTGGCCTAACCTGGTGGTCTCCCATCCTATTCCAAGGTTACTTTTGTTACAAAGCCAGTTCTCCTTGCATGGAGAGGGAGTGGCTTCCCTCTGATCCATGCACTTTGCCCTCCTGCACCCACCATGAGCAACCTGGCCAAGGAGAGTGAGCACAGCAGCAGCAGCAGCAACCTCGAGGAGAAGGTAAGTGCAGCCAGCACCCCCTCAGGAAAGTGGGAGTGGACTGGGTTGAGCTGCAGGGTCCTGGTGCCCCAGGAGCTTGAGGGCTGGGCTGGGCACTTGCCCTTCTCTGCCCAGGGCTTTGGGCAGCCTGCACCACTGTCTAAGGGTCCTCCACTCAGCCCAACGGGGATGATGAGACTCCTCTGATGGACCATGTCCTGGTGCCCAACCTAGTCCCACTCCCCTCCACTGGAGACCAAGGATCCTCCCCACAGCCCCGCCCACCCCCACATGAGCCCCCTCAGCCATTGACTTTGCTTGTCAAAAGATTGCAGAAGGGGATCACATGACCCTGGAACACTGTGACCATCAGAAATATGAATCATTTGCCAAGCATCCAAAGGTTGCGTACCCCTGGTCTAGAGAAAAAAATGACTAGGGGAGACATGATACCAGTTATATTTCCAGTGTTTGAGAGGTTGCCACAAAAAGGAGGCAGGACAAGAAACAATGGATGGAAACTAATCAAGGAGAGAAGCGACCTGGAACTAAGGAGAAACTTTTTGCGTTCTTTTGTATTCTTAATTTGTATTTTTTTTTTCATTAGCCCCGTTGAGAGATTGACTGAGGAGAGGATTGAAAACTAAATTAAACAAAAATAAATAAATAAATAAATAAACCAAAAGATTGTAGGCAACAATTTGAAGGTAAAAGCATAAAACAAGAACTTTATCAAAGCTAGGTATTCTCAGAACCATACTTTCATCTAATGTTTTTCCACTAACCATCATTTCCAGGATATTCTATGACATCACAAAGCAGTAATTCTTTCTACTTCTGACTAAAACATTATACTGAGCTCTGACATTTTAATCTAATAAAAATACCTTTTTAAAAATGCTTATAGTAGTATAAATAAAGAGCAACTCCATTATATAATGAGCATCTGTGGAATACAGAATTAATGCTACCAATGTGGAAAACCTTCATAACTCTCTTGTGGCTTCATCATCGTTTGAATTATGAGGCCTTCTTTACAGCCATGGGATGAAGTCCAAAATCTACAGAAGCTTATTGAATTCCCTTATTGAGGGCTCACTGTTTAAAACAAAGTACTTAAGAAAGACATGGTAAAGGCTTAAGGAATTAAAAAAGATATTGGGCACAGGGATTTCTTGTAGTAGAAAGCGTTCAGAGGAAAAAGGGGTATGGTTGACTAACATAAGCTTTTAGGAATTTATCCACACTTCTCTCTCTCTCTCTTGGGTAAATAGGAAATGAAGTGGGGGGTTTGTAAATACCACATTCCAATCTGAATATTTAAAAGCCAAAGCAGTATTTAGAGCATGTTGCAATAAATACAAATTTCAATGGTAGGGAGAGCCACTAATCTTGCCTCTCTATGCCTTTTCCCAGTCAAAATTCACTTGAGCTTTCTTTGGGCTGAAAAACGACACTCTTGACTGCCATCTGGTGACTATCTGGAATATTAAACACACATAATTCATCTTTCACATTATAACAATTGACCCTGTCATTCTCAGTTACTCTTTTAAGGATCAAATAATTATGAGAGCACTTTAATCAGAAAATATAGCTAAATTGATGGAGTTCATGGACATGAAGTAATTGCAGGATCCCTGGAAAAACAACATTATTTTGAAGAATAATATTATTTTCATTTTGTAACTCAGAAAATAAAAGTACAACTGCAAAGAGATCAGGAGTGAATGGAAAAACCATTTGTCTAGGGATTGCTGGATTCAGTTTCTCTGATGTAAATAGAATAGAATACTAAGAGTGCTGTTCAAATTTGCATTCATAGTTTATGGCAAGACATTCCCAAACATCTTGAGGACAGGTAAGTCAAGCAGATTCTATAGGCTGCAGGAAGTGAGAAAACGGAGCATTTGAGCAAGAATGTAAATCAAGTAGATATTTATGGGTGGCCACCCAGATGACTGAACAAGAAGTGGTCTGGGGTGTTGTAAGGATAAACAATGAAAAATACAGATGTAATAATATCAACTGGGAAGACTATCCTAGATCTGAACTTTGTATTACACCTGAAAGAGAGTCCCGTAAAGAGACCTGCTTTTGCCTTTGTAATTCTCCTTTCTCTTACTAGCATTGATGGTCCATTGCCCCCCCTTTGAACAATAAACATGAATGGCCCATGGTGGTCCTGTCAAGTTGGGCTCTTTGTAAAATAATCAGTGATCCACAACACTTTCTGGAAGTGATTTCACAAGCTAATATCTTCTGACATTGCTAGGGAAAGCAGCTGTTGGAAAAGGGTTAAAAAGAATCCTTGTGATTCTTTCAGCACTTTTTCTTCCTTTTTCTTTATTGTAAGACATCTTGGGAAGCTTTAGAAGCTTTGCTGCAAAAGGAAAACAACATCTTTCAAAACATCCCTTCAGATTTTCAGCCATTATTCAATTATATAAAAGGTCAGGGAAACAAGAAATGTGCAAACCAAGCTTTGTTTTATCAACCAGCAAGAATTTTCCTCCTTGAATTTTATCAAGATTTGAGAATTTGTAATTATCAGGAGATCCCATTGCCATGCAGTCTGCAGCTCTGAAGCAGTAATAGCCCAGCAATCAATGTTTACAAGATCTAAAACTCCATATTTTCTTGTAACATATCAATTTAAGCCATTCCTGAGATTGTTTAATACTTTTCATGAAATTCTATTCCTATAGTTCTAGTCCTATTCTAGTTATTTCTGGAATAATTCTACACATAGTCATCTGTCTTTAGTACAGTAGTGTCCAAAATAGTTCTGACTCTGAATCATTTGCTCAAAAGACTTCAGCTCTCCTCTCTTGGTTTCACCCATCTAGTCTCAACAAACAGCAATCAAGATGAAATTGGTCCCTGTTATTGAAATGGGTAGGTTTAAAATATCACCTGAATTGATTGGGTGATATTTTAAATCACCCAATCATAGCATACAGAATGACATATCCATCAGAACAGTAGGGACCTTCAAAAAAGACAGAAGAGCCCTGTTTTTGTCTTAAAATATTTTCTTAACCTAGGGAACAGAGATGTTTTCTTCTTAGCTCACAATACTCAAAATCAATTTTGCACATTCATAACTGCAAGTTTCCTTTTAATGCATTTATTATGATGTTTGAACTGTACTTTTTCTAGTAAGTCATAAAAAGAGGTTTATGTTACCAAAATTATACATTTAATAGTGACATAAAAGACATAGCATAATACTAAGTTAAAACAAAATTATAATTATACTGATGATGATGGTAATAGGTAAAACAATCTCATGGCAGATAAAAAACTTACTTAAATAGCATTGTTTTTACAGCAGGTTAAAATATAGAAAAAAGCAGGCTAACTAATACTGTGAATGTTCACTAGCAAGGATCAACTCTGACATTTCTAGTAGGTCATTCTCAGCCAGTCTTCAGAAAGGAACACATTTTGGAACTCACAACCAGAACATTTCAACAGGTCAACAAACAAAAAGTGTTTTGTGTTTATGTGTGTAGGATTTAGCAAGGGAAGAAGCATGCTGGCCTCAGATCCCACTAAACAGGCAAACTGTGAGGAAGCAGCAGTATGGACTGAGCAGGTTTGGGTTACTTCATCTTCTTACAAGAAGGGCAGGCCAAGGAATACCTCTTACAAGTACCACTGATCAACTTCCTAGAAGAGAACATGAAATGACTGGAGCCCAGCCTGCCTTCTTCAGAAAATATTAGGTTATAAAATAAATTTTATTCTTGAAATATTGAAATGCAAAAGATTGTAAGAAAAGAAATGAGATTGGACAAAAAAAAATAACTACTGTATATAGTGTCAACTCTGCAACAAAGTTGAATGAAGCCATTTGGCTTGTTTTCAGTTGCCACCAGAATGGGAGGGTGGGGGTGGAATTTTTCTGCTAGCTTAAACAATTCTTTGTCCTGTGGCAACCAAGATCATTCCTGTTTGTTAGACTGGGTGGCTGAGCTTTCTGTTAGAAAGCCTGCCAAACTAATCTATTAGAAAATGTAGTTGATTGCATAGTAATAGTGTGGGAAGTTTAACTTTGTATACTGTAACTTTTTGGAGGGAACTTTAGTCTTGGTTTCATTTTTGACAGTGCCGATACTTTGTAGCCAATAAACAATTTCTTAAAGGAAACCTCAAGCCTCAGAGTTCTGTTTTAGTTGGTCTCATCTATCGGAACCATAACATTAAACCAAGAAGAATGTTATGGTGGTGGCGCGGCGCCGAAGATAGCCGTTTCGGGCTGTCCGCTTCGCAGCTGAGTTTTTCCACCTAAAACAGCGCCGATCAGCTGTTTAGGTGGAATTGAAGCCCCCTCCTCGGGAGAAGAGGAGGGGGTGAGGCCCCAGGTAGGGGTTGAGTTCTCCGGGGCCGCCTGAGCTGAAAGCTTGGGCGGCTGAAGGATTGAGCTCCCCCGTAGCCTGGGTTGCTCCGAGCTGCTTAGCGTCTCTGTTCCGGGATTTTTGGAGCAGAGCCAGGCGTTTGCGACCACCCCTGCCAGAAGGAAAGACTTTGGAGTAAAAAGGAGCAGGCAGAGCGGTACAGGAGGTTAAGGTGAAGAGGACTTTTATTCTTACTCCCTAGTTCAATGGACTTTATAAACTTAAAGTGAAAGTGGGCAACAAGTGAAAGTGAGGAAAGATGGTGGCTAAATCTTCCTCTAAAGTTCGTCGGAGTGCGGGAACTTCTCCGGTGCAACAGACATCGTTGCAAGCTTTGCTTCCTCCTGCACCTCCTGTGGCATTGACGCTTAAGGACTTACAAGATGCCTTTGCAAAGCAATCCCAGGTAATGTCAGAAATGCTGGGTGATAAGATGGCAAAGTTGGAGGAGAAACTGGAGAAATTGGAGGAGAGGATGGAAGAGAAGTTTAACGTAATGGAGGAAAGGATGGAAGAGAAGTTTAGTGCAATGAGGGTAGACATTTTGTCTACAGTGGAAAGCGTGGCTGAATGTGTGCAACGTTTGGACGAAAAAGTGGAGGATCTTAGTCAAAAGAACTCTATATTAGAAGTAAAGGTACTGGAGAATGAAAATTTAAGGGATAAAATGGACGGAGAATTGAGCCTTGTCCAGTACCATCAGATGCAGTATGCTATTAGAATCAGGGGTTTAAAAGAGAATCCTAAAGAAGACTTAAAGCAGCTGATTTCTGAGGCTTTGGAAGCAGTATTGGGCCAGCCAGCATCTGAAATAGAGGGATGTATGGATAAAGTTTTTCGTGTTAATTCATGGATTGCAAGGCAGAGGAAGCTACCTAGAGATGTGGTGGTCTATTTTACAAAGAGAGCAACTAGAGATGAAGTTATTCAAGCTGCTTATGATACTAAAGTTGTGGTTGCTGAGCAAGAAGTTCTGGTTCTAAAAGAGATTCCTTCAAAGATTTTAAGGAGAAGAAAAGATTTTGCATTTCTCGTACAGGAACTTAAGCAACGTGATAATAAGTTCAGATGGGAGATTCCAGTCGGATTGGTGGTGATGCACGAAGGTAAAAGATATCGTCTGGTTACTGTGACTCAGGCGCGTGATTTCTACAGCAATGTTTTAAAAGCAACCCCTCTATCACTCTTGGAAGCTGCAAAGGGATCTGGAGAGGGAAAACCTCAAGAGGCTGAAGGTGGCCAGACAGAGGAGAATGGTGCCGGAGGGGATCAAATTATAGCTTCATTGGCTGCTGCTGGAGAGCAGAGGTTGACGCGTGCCACTTTAAAACGAGCAAGACAAGTACAAGAGCAAGACCAGCAGAAGTTTATGGAACTCTCAAAGCGTACTTATAGTGAAGCTGTGGGAGGAGCGCGGCCCAAAGAAAATGCAGGGGCTATTGAAGATGTGCTCCAAAAGCTTCGGGGCGCCACGCATGGTGACTAAATTTCTAACCTGGAATGTTAATGGATTAAACTCACCACAGAAGAGAAAGAAAGTTTTTCAATATTTAAAACAATTTAAGATTGACGTTATATGTTTGCAAGAAACGCATATTAGGGTTATGGACCAAAAGTATTTATCAACTCAAGGTTGGGCACGCAATTTGTTGCTTCTGCGATGAATAAGAAAAATGGAGTGGTTGTCTACGTTAAAAGTACTCTAACAGCGGAATTAATTGAAGCAGATAAGCAAGGAAGATATGTTATGATAGATTTGTTGTTAGAAGGTAAAAAAACGCTTCTAGTTGGACTGTATGCTCCTAATCAACAACAAGCTGATTTTTTTAGTTCACTTCATACAAAGCTTACTCAATTGGATTACAAATCGTTTATTTTTATGGGGGACTGGAATGGTGTTTTGGATGTACAGATGGATAAGGCTGGTTCTTTTAAGCGTGTTCCGAGTCATGCCAGATTGCCTAAATCTTTTTTTGAAATGAAGGATGATTTGGAACTGCGAGATATCTGGCGTGACACACACTTATATGAAAAGGATTATACTTTTTTTTCTGACAGACATCAATCTTTTTCCAGGATTGATTTCATTTTGCTGACTAATGATTTTTTTTCTAGGATTAAGAAGGTAAAGATCTGTGCAAGAACTATTTCGGACCATAGTCCAGTTTGGTTAGAGATTAATAAGGACAATAGGGATAGGCGCTCGTGGCACGTAAATGAGAATTTGTTTAGAAATCAGAGAAATGTGGAAGAATGTAAACAGCGGATGAAGGATTTTTTTGAAATTAATATGAATAAGGATACCTCTATGGACATGGTTTGGGATGCTAGCAAGGCCTACATGAGAGGGGTGTTGATATATATGAATAATAAATACAGACGTACCTTGGAAGCCAGAAGGAAAGAATTGGAGAATGAAATTAGGGAAAAAGAAAAGGCCTTAATTTTGAACCCATTGGATGTGAAGACTAAGGAGGTTATTAAGCTATTAAGAGGACAATTTGATAAATTGATGGCTGATCAAGTGGCAACCAACTTGCGGTTTGCCAGGCATAATACTTTTTGCAATGCTAACAAGCCAGGTAGATGGCTAGCTTACAGACTAAGGAAAAAGCAAAGGGCTTCTAATATAGATAAAATTGAACATAAGGGAAAGGTTGTGTTTCAACAGGATCTTATTAAGGAAGCCTTTGTGGATTTTTATTCTAAATTATATGCTAAGGAGAAGATTAATGAAAAAGACATTGATGTATATTTGGAGAATGCTAGCATCCCGGTTCTTACGCAAGCACAAAAAGAAGAGATTAATCAATTGATAACAGAAGAAGAAATTCTTATAGCAATTAAGGAATTGAAGATGGATAAAGCGCCAGGTACGGATGGTTTGACTGCGGTTTACTACAAAAATTTACAAATGGAGTTGATAAAGCCGTTAAAGGAACTGTTCCAGACAATTCAGAGAGGGGGAAAGGTGCCTCCGTCTTGGAGAACTGCTTTTATCTCTTTGATTCCGAAGGAAGATCAAGAAAGAACGTTATATTATGGAGTGGAAAAAATGGATTGAATATATCCAGAACAAATATGGGACTAAAAAGTTTCATTTAGCATTTGAATAAGTCTTCCTTTCTATTTTCTTTTTTTTCTATATGAAATATTAGTATTGCTTGTAGTTATCTTATATGAGCTAGAGAGTGATAGATTTAAGAATTTATTATTGGTAGCATATGGATGCTTATGATTGTTTTTTTTTTTGTTTTTATACCCTGTACTTAGCTCTGGGAAGTCGGGGGGGAGGGGGGAAAGGGGGGGAGGGATAGGGAGGGATAGGTAGGGGAGGGGGAGGGGGGATTGTTAAAGATAAAATGTATTTTAAAACTTTTCAATAAAAAAAAATTAAACCAAGACTCCTTAAAATGTTATACTTGGGGTCCTGAGCCCCAGTCACCTACCTAACTCTGTAGGAGGACAACAAAGACTCAGGGAAGAAATGGAGAGGAGAGCTGTCCCCTGGCCTCAGCACAACAAGAGTGACCAGAACACTGGCTATCACCCAGGCAAAGAGTGGGGCACCTGCTGATGGAGCTGCTGAGGCAGAGCTCCCACTGATTTCATCCCACTGCCTTCATTCACCTATACTGAGAAAGCTGAAATGGCCAGCTGGCTGGGATGAATCAGGGGAGTGGAAGTACCTGACCGCACTCCATGGCCATGTTGTGACTCAGGGCCAGCCTGTGGGTCCGACAGCCGGCTCTGATGTATCGGATGACTCTGAGGGGGAGGAGGGAAACGAACCGGCTGATGATGGTTTGGAGGAGGGAAACGAACCGGCTGATGATGGTTTGGAGGCTTTGCAGAGTCCTCAGCCGGGGACCTCTTCTCAGCTGCGTGAGCCCGAGAGTGCGGAGGAAGATGACCCACAGCTGGCCCTGTTCAAGGACGCCCGACGCAGGAGGCAGTCAAGCAGGAACAAACAAAGAAAGGCTGCAGGACTCCTCGGGAGGAGGCACAGGGAGACCACGCCCTGAGCTCTCTATAAAAGGAGTGTTTGGGGAGGGGCTGGTTGCTGAAAGCAACTTTTCCGCTTGAGAAGACAAGCTCTAGTGTTTTTGTTAACTGCGTAATTAAATCTTGGCAGAAGCCTTTTAGCCTTGGACGCTTTCCAGTCTCTTCTTTTCGAATAGGGGTTGCGAGAAGAGGGCTGGTTCAGAACAGGCCACTCCATCAAGAGGTTGAGAGAGAAGTCTAACCAGTTCAAAGGGGAGTTGTGGAGCTGACTGCTCGCCACCTGATCTCCAGTGGACGAGACCACAGGAGCTCCCCAATGCTTCTACCTCCCTGGTAAAGCCCGCGCTCAGTCGCAATGGCTCTGGCTGCTTCACCGCTACCCTGGCCAGTCTTGGCATTGAGTCCAGTGTGCTGGTGTAGCCCTGATAGAGTTCAATGTCCTACAAACCCTGGAGCCCATCTGAGAGCATTTCATGATGTAGCTCTCCCCTGACTCAGCACCAGTGACCGAGCATGTAACAAGCCTACTGGGGACAATGGCTTGGAGACACACCTATCAAACCCATGTTTGATGGAGATCCTAAGAAGCTGAACCAAGTATGGGTTCACCTGAGCTGCTAAGATCCTGCATACCCTGACGGGGCTGGGATGGTCAATGCCATGGCAGCGAAACTAGAGGGAGAAGCAGTCTAGTGGGTGACCACCCTGCATGATGTACAAGCACCAGAACTGTGAAACATCAGTCTGTGTATGGGTGAACTGAGAACCAGATTCAAAGATGAGACCCTAGCTCTGCAAGCTGAGAAGGACATCCATAACCTGAAGCAGAGAGGGAGACCAGCCAAGGATTACATTTGAGAGTTCCGGAAGTTGGATGGCAGGCTTAGACAGTGACTGAAGCCATTGCTGATCTGCCACTTAAAAGCACGGCTAGACCGTGATTTGTTTCAAGTGTGCACCTACCGAGGAGTTCTTGATCAGCTACACGAATGGTACCACATGGCTATAACCTTAGACATCAAACTGGACCCCCACCAGAGGCCCACCACCTCTGAGCCCAGACTGAGGCAGGTCCAGGAAATATAATGAGTGGTCCGACATCCCCAAGCTATGAAGACACCAATGGGGACCCCGATCAAGTACTTCAGGTGTGGCCAACTAGGACACCGAGCTGCTGATTGTCCAGTTCCATTTCCCCAAGCCAAGAGTACACCTTCCACCACCACAAAGACAAAGAGAAAGCCTCATTATATGTGGGAGAAACCAAATTGGGCCAGCCAAGAGGAAGCTGTCTGGGTCCCTCTCCAGCACAGGGAGAAACAGAACCTCATCCAGAACAACTCCTGATGCCAGCACATTACGACAGTGATGATTAGGGGGAAAATAACACAATGGTGAGCCAATCCATCCCACCTTTTGGGTTTCCCGTGAAAGTCATAGTACCCAAGACAGGTGCCCAAGTGGACTTAAATGTTTTAATAGACTTGGGCTGTACCAGATGCATAATCAACCTCCCTATGGTGCTAAAACTAGGAATTCTTGCCAAACTACTGCCCCTAGCCATGAGGTTTAAATAGGCAGACGGGTCACTTATGGGGGGAACTCCTGCAGGTTGGATGAACTAGGAAAAGGTCCATACTACAGAAAGAGACCAATTGATTTTGAATCTTTTAAAAGCAGTTCTGATAACAATGCAACACACTCTCAACTCCATAAGGATCAAACAGAATAAAAGCTGTCCACCGGGGGGGGGGGAAGAGTGGTAGTCATACAAGACTTTTTATTGTGATAGACATAATTAGCCATGTGAGAACCAGATATACCATGCAAGACAGGAGCTACCTTCTTGGTCCTATTTTCTGGAATATTTAAAAAAAATAATCAAAACATATTAAATTAATTCACTGTCTACCAGTGTTTATCCATGCTAGAAGACTACAGACACTTTGCAGAAATACAAATGGTAGTAAAACTCTGGACAGGAAAATGGAGAAATTGCAAGTGTGATTGGTTTTATCATCCATTCTTTCGCATTGATGATCAAAGGACAAGAAAGGAAAGCAGAATCCTGAAAGTAAAGTAAAGGCTGAAAAAGATGGTATCATCAAAAAGATTTTCTAAATCATGCCTTGTATCACTGGTGCAAAGGGACTCTAACAGAAAAGGGCTGGATCTTACAAAGACAAGTAAAGGACTCCAACCCAAACAAACATACTTTTGTTAGAAAGTAAAACCTCCATGACACCTTCAAGCCAAACTACACACTTACCTTGATCATCTACGACAGGGGTGTCAAACTGCTGGCCCACAGGCCAGATGCGTCACACAGAAGCCATGCCCACCCCATTGCCAGCAATGGCAAAACAGTCCTGATACATTGTGCAATGTCACGTAACATCGCGAGTTTGACATGTCTGATCTATGACCTGTCAGTGAACCTCAAGTCATGAAACAAAAAAACCACTTAAGCTTTTAAGTCAAGTTTGATACCTTGAAATCAGCGAATATCAGCAACCCCAAATCCCTTCAAAATATGGAGATCTTTTGCATACACAACAGACCCATCATTCAAGGTAAAAGAGGTTGAAATTAGCCAAAAGCAGCAGCCCATTCAGACAAACATTTTAGGATAGCAGAAATTCTACCCATTGCTAAACAAAAGATCCCTTCTTCTATACGACTGGCACTTCTAGCTGCAATGTTACTTAAGTAGAAAGTCAGTTAATATGGTGAATAAATGGGAGCGGGAGCAAGCTCAGCAGGGTACCTAAACCCTGAGTGCCCCATTTTGACCATCCAGTTAAATGCAGTTTCCAACAGTTCCTAAAGGGAAGGCTTTATTCCTGGGAGAAGCAAAGGAAAAGTTTACCTATAAAAATGACCACTTCAAAAACTGTAATTTCATAGCCTACTTTTGATTGCTCTAAATGTCTGTTGCCTCTGCTCCAAGTAACTTGCCTTGTTTGTTTCTTAGATGACATGGCCTGGATTCAAACCCAGAACTTTCTTTTAACATTGTTAGGGAGGGAGGTACAGACTCAGGAACATATTAGGAACACAGCTATCTAATAAAGGAGAAGGTTCAAGGCTGAAAAGGGTATTCAGAAATCCCCAACATGTGGCAGCAGGAGGTTCCCAGGCTTCAGGGAATGTCTATATAGTATGGACAAAAAACAGGAGCAACTAGAAAACCTAATATGGAAAGGAAATACGACCTGATAGGTTCCTCAGAACTGTTGGAAAGCTCAGCTTAGTAGCAAGAAATCCAAAGTATCTCTAATTCTCTTATGGATAATTTCATTTATAGAAATTTGGTCAAAGAAACAATGGGATTAGCTAACAAGGCCCTTATCCTGATCATCTGAAAGGAATTTGTTAATGGACTAAAGATATCAGGCATCTTGGAGGCACCTTGTCAAGCTGGATATTGTCATGCACCTTGTCATGTTCAAGATAACTAAGGGAAGGAAAGCTGAGAAAATCTGGTAATGTATCTTGCACTTAAAAAGGCAGGTTTCAATGAACAGAGATGAAAGGTGAGAAGCAGACCATGCCATGAAATTCTAAGGATAAACAAATGAAAGGATTGGAGAACTGAGAAACAGGCATAAGTAATCTTTATGAGAAGAAAATATAGAGAAAACTTTGAGAGGTCAAGAGGATGAGGCTTACTGACAAGCTAATAAAGAAAATGTGTGGAGCCTCAGCTGAAACAAATGCAGACTATGTTTATAAATAAATGTAGTTATTGAATATTCAGACATTTTTCCAGGAACTTAGCTTACATGAGGAGCTCACTTCTTTTATCTTCACAACAGTTCTGACAGAGGTAGAGAGGTAGAGAAATCAGTGCGATAATATTATCTAGTTGGGAAATGAAACATCTGCAAACAAACAACCAAGCTCAGAAAGCACAAAGGACTCCACAGTTCAACCATGAACTATAGATATTCTCTTCTATTGGGGCTGATAGAGAGTGGCCTACTTGCCAAAATTATCTAGTGATATTCTTTGGCTAATGGGAAACTGACAAAAATCATACAAAAATATAGTAAGGTACCTTAAGGTTGAGTTTCCATGCTTTGGAGTCCATGAATGTATTTTTTCCTATTTTGTTCATAAGCTCTGCTGGATAAATTACTGTTACATAATGCTACTTGAAAAATCCAGTCTGTGTCTTATTCCAAGCCGAGAAAGAGAGATGCCGGAAAAATAAATTGGAGTCAGGCTGCAGTTTTGGAAAGGAGGTCTCCATTTATTTAGTAGCCAGAAACAACAGTGACAGCAGCATATTTCTGGGGTGGCTGATAAATTTGGGTTGCAAGTAGATGGGCTTTTATACAACTTTTGGGCTTTGTGATTGAGATGTCTGTTCCTGTGCAACGATACAGTATGTCCTTTAATTACTATTGCAAGATTCCTATGGGGGTCACAGGCAAAAGGGGAAATATAAATCCTAGGTGTTTTGTTTGTCTGAGCTAATATTGTCAGTTTCAGCTCCTTGCCTATTGTGCTGCTTATTCAGAGCTGCTGGCTGCCCTTTGTTTATGAATAGACTAGCCCGGCTTTATGAAAAGATACAAAATATCCATTCATAAAGTCTAGCATCTTCAGGCTTCTGCTTGAGGCTGTTTTCCAATAGCAGAAAGACTTGGGTTGCTTTCTGCCTTTGTTAAGGAGATTCTTTTCCCCTCCTCTTCTCCTTTAGGGAAAATATTCTATTCTGCCTCTTTTAATATTTAGAATATTTTATTTTGGGGAGGGGGCCCTTCCCACAATGCCAACGTGAAATATTCAGAACTGCTTTTAAAGCAATTCTTTGCTTCATGTTCTTTGCTCAGAAAGTCAGTGAGGTTTTGCTACAATATTGTGATCCATATAAATTGTACCCTACAAGAACTAAGGGGAAGACATCTTAGCTGGGAAGGCTTTGGGAGTCTATCTGCTTTCTTTGATCTTTAGCTTGCAAGAAAAAAAATGTGCGGAGTTCTGTTTGTAATGGGTCTCTTTAAGCACCAGACATGCTTTATTTTGTAAATATTTCAGATGGCTGTTATAATTTTCTGTCCTACACTATGCAACTTCACATTTTGGCAACTTGTAAAATAAATGATGACTTTCTGTACTCCTTCCATTTTTTAAAAGAAACATCTAATCAGAAACCACAATCACATACAGGAAAAGGAATGTTTACTTCAGTTTATTCTACAAGGAGTTTTGAACATGAACTGTGGGATTTTTACATCTCATAGCAATAGTATTACAATTTATTTATATCTTCTTATTGGCAGCTGTGCAAACTGTTATGAAATAGGGCAATCACACCTTAGGGAGAAGAAAATATGGACAAAATTATAAATAGCATGAGGAAAGCAAGCTATTTAGCCTTTAAGTGGGAGAGAACAGTCTGGTTGATCTTCATCTTCATCAGGCGAGCAGGCATTAGACTTAGGAGTGATAAGATTTGCTTGAATTGCTACATCCCCTCATGAAGTCATGAAGAGCAAAGCTGTTTTTCTTGTGTCATAATTTGGACAGTGTGACAATACTGTACTATTATACTTGATTGAATTAATCTCAAATTAATAACATATGTAAAATAGCTATAGAATTTGAATAGGCAATCATAAGTTTGTACTGGGTTTCAAGAATGAAAATCTGAATTTTATAGTTATTTGCTAAGCCATAACATTATGGACAAATTTCAGACAAAAGTGAATTTTTTTTATTACCTGCATGCATTTCACATTTTATTTTTTAATACTAATAGTACAAAATCAAACGTTAAATCACAAAGTAATGTTAATGGTAACAGTAACAAAGTACTGTTAACAGTTAAAATTATACAACAGTATCTAGCACCAACCATTGAAAGGAAATTACCAGATGTCCAAGCTGGTTTCTGAAGGGGTTGTGGCACCCATGATCATATTGTAAATCTGTGGTAGATCATGGAAAAATCTTGTGAATATCAAAAGATAATTTACATGTGCTTCATCGACTACAAGAAAGCCTTCACTTATGTGGCTCATGAGAAGCTATGGAGACCCCTATAAGAACTGGGATACCAGCACTGGTGCAATCACTGTACACAAATCAGGAAGCCACAGTGAAAACACAATATGAAGCCACTGATTCATAAGATAAAGGTGTACAACAAGGTTGTGTTCTCTCCCCTTTCTTATTTAACCTGTATGCTGAAATGATTGTAAGTGTCAGAATCCATTTATATTTCATTTCTAACTATCCCTTCTGTGCAAAACCCAAATCTCTCTCACACACACACCTGGATTCTGCCATTCCCAAGGAGGAGAGGGAACAGCCATGGGGTTTTTTTGCTTTCACTTTCTTCCTTAAAAGTAACCTTTTGTGTATTCCGCCTGCCTGCTATCCATCACAATATAACCAATTACCAGGCATTTCCCTCTTATCTTGTGGACAGCTAGGAAAGAGGGTGGAAAGTGATGAATGAAAACCTCCAGAATCTGGGTTGTTTCTCCAGATAAAAGGTGTGGGGGTGGGAATGATCCTGCTACGAATGGACTGATGTTTTCCCACGAGGGGATTACCACCTGAAGGTTGGCTAATCTGGAACTAACTGAATGAACTGAGGGGTGGAGTTTGCTTGGGGACACTTTAAAATTATTGATCTGTGAGGGGATTCTTCAGATCCTGTCTATTATACCTGTCATCTCCTATTTCTTAATAAAAGTTCCCACTTGGAAAACCTTGTCTCCAAGAATCCTTCTTTTCTAAGATGTGGGCTGAAGTGGGTTCTGACAATAAACTAGATCTTGAAAAATCAAAACATGGGGTAAAAATTGGTAGAATAAACATCAATAATCTTTGATATGCTGATGATACAATTATCTTCTCAGAAACCAAAGAAGATCTGAAACATCTAATCAAGAAAATCAAAGAAGAAAGTGAGAATTTTGGTTTCTTTCTGAACATCAAAAAGACCAAGCTCATGACAACTGCAAGAAATGGAAACATCAAAGTAGAAATTGATAGTGAAGAAATAGAATGCTTGGAAAAATTCATTTTCCTGGAATTGCAGATAGTTCAGATGATGAATGCAGCACATAAATAAAACATCAGATTGTACTGGGTCACACAGCAATGATGAACATGAGCCAAATATGGAAAAGCAAGGACATCAGCCTGGCAACCAAATGTAGGTTAGTCTGCTCTGTTGTGTTCCCTGTAGTTATCTATGGTTGTGAAATTTGTATCTTAAAAAAACAAGACAGGAAAAAAATCATCTCATTTGAGCTGAACAGTAATGCTAGACAGGGTTCCTGTGTATTCCTTGGACTGCAGAGGTGACTAACAAGCAAGTACTGGAGTGTGTAAAACCAGACATATCACTACCATGTTTCCCCAAAAATAAAACCTGAACTTATATTTTTTTTGCCCCCCCAAAGAGGCATTAGGTCTTATTTTGGGGGGGATGTCTTATTTTTTTCATCACAAGATCCAGCCCAGCCAGGCGCCCCCACCCCCCATGCAACTCAGGTTTTACTCAGTGGGGAGGAAGGCTTTGGAAACTGCCTTTTCATTTACATTCATCATCAATATTATAATCCATCCCTTTATTTTTCAAAAAACAATGATTTGTAGTTACCAGTACCGGAATTAGCTTCCTTAAGTGCCTATGGGAAGGAATGGTATGAATTCTGTGCATGAGCCACAGAAAAACAGACACTCACACCCTCAAAGCTCATGCTTCCTTGCTCATGCTTTATGGGTGCATTCAACTTCACAGCTCAGTTATACTCTTCAGCTATAGTGGGGTACAGTTCCCATCACCTTCAGCAGTGGCATAGCGTGGGTTGTCAGCACCCGGGGCAAGGCAAGTAATTTGCGCCCCCTAACCTGTGGATTTTAGCACTCGAGTCTCTTCCACTAGCTCAGGAATTCTGGGAGTTGAAGTCCATGAGTCATAAAAGAGCCAAGGTTGCCTACCCCTGAGTTAGGTTCAAGGCAAAAAAGGGTCTCTGGAGAAGAGGGAAAATGCTAGTTTAAAACTGAAACAAGGCAACTTTAAGGTGCCTCAGCTGTGATTTAGGATGAGACAAAGAGAGGACATGGCGTTGAAAATGGTTAATGGGGCATGTTTGTTCCACTCTTAGTGGACGTCAGGATAAACCCCACGAGAGAATGACCTTACAACAGATGTGAATAGGCTTGGACTACGTTTGTAGATTGAGTGCATACATCACATGGAGCGATGATGGGCTTCATCAAGATTTATGATCCCACAATTGGCTAGTTTTCTCCATCTTGTCCTAAACCCTGGATACCAACCACGGTTTATGGCTTAGCATGTGGCGTGGGGTTGACCCAACATGTTAGGCGACAAACAATGACTTCCAACTTACAATGCCTCAGCTTCCCAAGGTTATTCCAAAGCCGGAAAAGCCAACCAACCCACCCTGCAGCTTTGCCTGCTTAGGCTGAACCCCAGGAATTCATACTTGCTGCGGCGCCCGACCTATTTTCTGCCCAGACGCTGCTTATCCAAGCCAAGCCGCCTCCTTCTCTTTGGCACCTCACCCCAAAGATTCGCCGGCCTGGCTGGAAACTCTCGCTGCTGGCGACGTGTGTCAGGGGGGGCGGTCCCGATCGCCGATGCACGGTTGGATCGGCAACCTGCCGACGCAGCTTTCGTTCCAGAGCAGGGACCCCCGGAGAGACGCTGCAGCAATCCTCCCCCCGCGGGAAATCCACCCTCTTTCAAGCCCCGCCACGCCCCCCCCCGCCTTTGGCAACCCCAGGAGCGCCTTGGGAGAGCCTCCGCAGCGGAGCCCCGGGCTTGCAGGAGGGCCGCGCTCTGTGCACGCTCAGGAGCCGCCTTCTCCTTTGCGGGGGGGGAGGAGGGAGAGAAGGCTTCCGCTTCCGTCCAGCGCCGGAGCGAAGGTGGAGCGGCCCGAAGGAGGAGTACGCTGTGTGGTTGTGTGTTTGTGTGTGTGTGTGTGTGTGTGTGGCGCGCCGTGGGGCGTCAGGCCCTTCCCGGCTGGGGCTCCGGTGCCTCCGCCCTGCCGGATCCCGGCGCCGTCGAGCGCACCCCCCCCAGATGTTGCGCCCGGTGCGGCCGGCCCCCCCTGCACCCCCCACGCTACGCCACTGACCTTCAGGAAGCCTGGGAGATGGAAATCTTAGGCCAGTTTCCTTACAGCTGAAGCAATCCATCTCGCCCAGGGACAGGTTGGCCATCATAGGAGGCATGGCCCATCTCCATCCTCCAGCTCCACCGCACGTGCATGACAAGTCTCCAGCAATAGCCAACCTGACCCTGGGTGAGCCGGATTGCTTCAGCTGCAAGGAGACTGGTCTAAGGTTTCCATCACCCAGGCTTCCTGAAGGTGATGGGAACTGCAGCTCCTGTGCCACTGTGAGAAAGTCTCATTGATCCCTTAAAGATAGCATTGCCTGCAATTCTCATTACAGGGAGAGGCTGCAATATTGCTACAAAGCATGCGCTTCCCACAATCTTCCAGGGCTTCATTATACAAAGTCAATTTGCTCTGGAAGGGAAGCAGAGAAGAAGTTTTGGTCAGAAGAGGTACTGCCCAGCAGTCAAAACTTCAACTCCACACTTCAGATGTGCCTAAGGAACCACCCATGCACGCATGCATAAATGCATTGCAATGAGGACTTCCGGTTTTGCATGGTAGCAACCGGTCATGGTCTTGTGGATTCTACACACCACTGTGGCTAATTTCACCCTGCTTAGGGGACCCTAAACAGGTCTAAGTCACCCTGGAGAGGCGACAAAGAAAGAAGGGTGCTCCAGCGATTCTGGAATGCTGGCAGCCATTCCATTTGACTTGGGGAAAGCCTTCTAACTCGACAGGAGAAAGACTGGCCATATTGTATTGACCAGCCAAAGCCACTTGCAACTGAAGTCCAAAGCACTAACCAGCACACTGTGAACAGTGTGCTTGAAACTGGGTGAGGAATTTGATGTTCTCTTTTCTATTTTACATTTAATTTCCTGGAAAAGATCACCAAGAAGCAAAATACCTCTGAAAGTGAAGGAGGGGGATTTCTGTCCCACCCTTATACTAATGGAAGCAGCAAATTAATCTTTTTATGGAGGATCAAAATATATGGAAGTGAAATAAATATAAAACCTGATACCTAAAACTCAAATCTGGATAAATCTAAAATTGTTTTAATGGTTAAGACTCTCATTTCAGAGATAATTGTTCATTTTGGAAATTGAAAAACAAATAGTTGCTGACACCTAGTAGCAGATGAAGACTATGATAGCTATGACTTTAATATAAGACTTGGCAAAATCTGGGAAAAGCTAATCTATGTCTATGACCTTCAAAGCTTTAACAACAAAGAACAGCTGTGACAAAAAAGAGATAATCTGGGCTGTAGACAAAGAGAATTATAAATTTCAGGAAAAAAATCTTTATTGAACTATTTGGATTACAAATATTTATCTAATTGGGACTCTAAAGCTAGTTACAGAGAAAAGAAAGGAAGAGGAAAACTCAAATTCTTGGCTATCATGGATCAGAGACACGTAGAAAGAACATATCAAGAAAACATAAATACGTCACAGGAGGAGATATACAGTATACTGCAACTAATTTAAACTACAATGACTTTAAACCACAAAGAAATCCAAAACAACTTCAAAAATATAAATCAATCTATTTCCAAGTTAACTGTACAACAAAAAAATTCCCAGAAAACAACAACAGAGAAGGAGCAGATAAAACAGATAAATGGATATAGTATTAAGAATAAGAATAAGACAAGGAAACATGATTTAATCATAGTGGGGAAAAATTCACAAGAATTGGAAAAAAACCTTATCCCTTAAGACTACAAAATAAATCTGAGGACAAGAAAACAGATAGGATAAAATGGACTATAGAGATGCCAGGAACATTGGAGAGAAAGAAAATGTTAAAAGAAGCAGAACAAAAAGAAAAAGATTTTCAACAAACATGGAAAGGCAGAAGTCCCATATAAAGACACTTCTCCTGATTTACTTTTTATATCTACAGCAACATTTATGAACATACGGGGGGGAAAATTGTTTCAGTAAAATACATTGATTAAGAAAGACACTGGGCAAAAGAAAAAGACTAAAATGGAAACTAAGAAAATAGATGATGGGACTTACCAGAGAGAATACTTAAAAAAGAAACAATTGTTTGAATATGGTTAAAGAAATAGAAAAGTTTTGGAATACTGTATATATGTCACTCTAAGAGGGATGATTTCTCTAAATACAATATAGTATGCTTTTTTCCCTCTTTTTGTTCTCTTTCTTGATATGAGTAATATAAAAAAGTTGAAATGACTTAGATAAAGGTAATGTTTCAGATATTTAAATGTGATTGAATAAGAAAATTACAATGGATAAAAAATGTTTTGAATAAGAATGAAAGGACTAGATGACTAGATGTATTAAATGGAATGTTTAAAGATTAAACATATTTTTAATTATGGTTAAAAAGAATAAGGAATTTAGGAAATAAATACATATTAGCTTAGGAGGGATATATATTTTAAATAGTATGTTATTTTTATGCTTGTTTACTCTTGGTTTTCTTTCTTTCTTTTACTGTTTTATCTATTTCTTAAGAAATGTAAAAGTGTAAGATAGTTCATATGGAAAAATAGAGTTAAATTCTTAAATGTAATTAAATTTTGAGAAAATCTTAACCAGTAAGAATATCTAGAATTTGGTGGGAGAAACAAATTAAAATAAGGACTGTAACAGGATCTATGATAAGACAACCAGAATGATAGAATAGAAAAGAAATATTATATTGTTGTGATTATTATTTTTAGGACTATTGGGAAAAATTATATATTTAATTGTTATCTATCAAAACAATACAATTGTATTAACTCAATATTTGCAAAAGAGGATATTTTGGGAAAAGAAGAAATCAACTAAAACCATTATATGGATTATGGATTATAGAAATCAGTTGTTAGTGATTGTTTTACAAATGTAACCCAGACAACACACTGTTCACCAATTATTAAATGATTTATGTTTTTTTTTTTAAAAAAAATCAATAAAATATATTACAAAAAAATTAATGGATTGCAATATTGGGCAGGAGGATGACTGCAAAGGTCGCGTGCAGATCCCTGCAGCTCCTGGAGGCTCCGAGCACTGTTTTCAGTGATGCTAAATTTCTCACCCCACTGCCACATGCTCACCCCACATCAGCCATGCTCTTCATGCCTCGGATCAGCTGCATCATGCCATGAAGAGCATGGCTGATGCAGGGCGAGCATGTGATAGGCATGCACACAGACTCTTCTGTTTTCGGCAGCACTTCAGTGCCTGGCTGGCTGGGACAGCCCAGCTTCTCACTCGGCTGCTTTTCCTCTTTCTTCTCCCCACTCTTCCTTCCTGCTCCACTTCCCATCTCTCCATTGCAGCGCAATGCCTGGGATCCACTTTGACAGCAGCAGAATTTGGGAGATGGTCAATCCCCATTTGTGGTGTGGCCGCTGACCAATTTCTGCACCACCTCTTTCCCCTGCTGGTTTGGAGGGCTTCCTCAGATCAAATGGAAGGACCTCTGCCCTCCTGCAATGAATGAGGATCCCCTCCTTGCCTGTTGCCTCTACAGAGCAACTTTCAACCCTTTCCAGTGTCCCCAGCAGGGCAAAATCGAATGCAAAAGATGGAGTCCCATCTTCCTGCGCCACTTCTGCTGCAATGTCAATCCGGAAGCAAGCTCCACTGTTTTCTGAAGTATGTTGTTAAAGTTTTGACTGCTGAGTGGTACCTCTCCTGACAGAAACTTCTTCCCCGCTTTCCTCCCAGAGCAAATTGCCTGGAAGCTCATGGGAAGCACATGCTTAGAAACAACATGCAGCCTCTCCTTGAAACGAGAATTGCTGGCAATGCTGTTAGTAAGGGATCAATGAGACTTTCTCACAGTGAAAATATTGATGATGAATGTAAATGAAAAGGCAGTTTCCAAAACTTTCCTCCCCTACTGAGTGAAACCTTAGTCTCCTCCCAGCTTTCTTTCCTGCTCTTCTGCAGAGGAAGAGAAAGCTGGCAAAGCCCATGGGGAAGTGCAGGCTGCCTCCGGAGGCTGCATCAGGGTGAGGCTGAAAGAGAGAAGCTGATGGTTGAGGCCCAGGTCAGCCCACAGCCCTGCCTGCCTGCCAGATTCCCCAATCCAGGGCAGGGATAGAAAAGAAGCAGACTCTGCTTGCCTTCACCCCCAGCTCTCTTAACATTCAGGTCTCCTCACAGCCGCAGCACCAGAAGCAGGCAGAGGCAGGGGGAAGAGGCACATGATCTGGCCTGCCAAAAAACAGATGGTGGGATGGAGTAGGCTTATTTTTGAGGTGGGGCTTATATTTGGCCTACCCAAAACTCAGGCTAGGGCTTATTTTGGGGGTGGGTCTTATTTTTGGGGAAACAAAGTAGAAGGCAAAATCATGAAATTGTGTCTCACTTATTTTGGCCATGGAGGGGAATTGGAGAAAGCAATCCAGAGTTAGTGGTAAAAAGAAACCAAGCCATCCAAGATGGTGGCTGGACATCATCAAAGATGACACCAGTCAAAGCATAGAAAAACTCAAAGAAGTAGTGTCAGATAGGAAGCTGTGTAGAGACCTGGCCCATACAATTACCAAGAGTCAGATATTACTGAACGGATAACATCATCATCATCATTAACAGTCTAAAAAAAATAGTATGGAGATTTTTAAGAAGAGACCAGACAGTCACTTGTCTGAAATGGTATAGGTTCTCCAAGGTCCCTTCCAGCTCTATTCTATTTTAATACAAAATAAGATCCTACTAAATTTCAGAATGCCATACCAGCTCGGATGTCACCTGGGTTAACAAGGTCCGTGCTAGATGTTGGAGTTCCTGGATATCTGGTGAAAAATGGGTTACATGACTCAGGACTGTTGGCTGAGCAACCAGGGCCAGCAGCTGCAGAACTACTGGAAGAAAAGGTGTTTACCTGTCGCAAATACACAGTAAAAGTGATTGAAAACAAAGAAATAATGATCTGTTATTACAGATCAAGTCAAGGATAGCTAAAACAAATGCACCAGTTCTGAAAAGAACAACATCCAGAATCAGAAATAACAGAACAGAGACTAGCAGATCAACGCCTATTTATAATACGAAATAAAGTATTCACAGTAACAGAATTGGATGAACTGCAAAGGTTTACCCAGGGCAAAGAAATCAAAGCCTGCCCAGAAGTAATTTAGAATGTAGAGGCAAGCCAGGAGGAGTTGGCAGTGAAGGAATCCAGCAGAGATATACAACTGTTCTCATTTGGAAACCAGGCACCTCTTCCTCAGGAAGAACAAAGCCCTTTAACTAAAGAAATAAAAGAATTGAAACAAAAAAATAACTGAGCATCTAGAACAGCACAAAAACAACAGAATGGGGCTCCCTGCATTGAAGCTTGTTCCAAAGAAACAGCTAGCACAAGCATTAAAAGATGCAAATACTGCAATATCAAGTATAAGCACCAATTCACTGCAAGAAACAAACCAACTAATGTACAGCACAGCTGCAGTTATAACTGAATACCTGGGATACAAATCAACAAAGAAGAAAAACAAACAAACAGTGCAACACAAAAATGGAAGGTTAGACTAGAAAATAAGATCAGCAACTTGATCACATGCAAGCAAGCTAGAATAGATGAAAGAAAAGAAGCTGAAGAACAAAAAGGCCAAAGAATACCTAATCAAGAAATACCACTTCGAAACAAGGAAGATCAAGGAAGCACTGGAAGTAATAAAGCAGCAAATAACAGCTATAGCCAAGAAAATCAGTAGATACAAAGCTCAAATTGCAAATTATAGGCAGAACCTCCAATTCAATCCAATCAGAAATGTTTCTACCAATCCATCAATGGAGAAACTGCAATGAATCAGTCAGTACCTGACAAGGAAGAAACAGTGCAGTTATGGAAGCAGATACTGTATGGGATAACCTAAAGAAACACAACAAGGATGCGGCTTGGTTAAAAGAGGTGGATGCAAATAAAACAGAAGTTGAAATGAAAGAACTAGTAAAAACAACAAAAATGGTAGAAAAAAAGAGCAAGAAAGATCAAAAATTGGTCAGCACCAGGTGAAGATGTACTGCATGGGTTTTGGTTGAAACATCTAACTGTTATATACCCACTCATAGCCAAGCAGTTCAACAATATACTGCAAGGAGAAGAAATTGAAAAGTGGCTAACAACTGGGAAAACCTAACTAATAATGAAAAATCCAGCAAAAGGGGCAACATCAGGCAACTACAGGCCAATTACCTGCTTACCAACAACTTTAAAATTGCTAACTGGTGTGGTAGCTGATGTAGTACAACAGCATCTAGTTGAAAACAATCTCTTTCCACCCGAGTAGAAATGAAACGGCCCCAATAGCAGAGGAACAAAAGATCAACTCCTAATAGACTGCCCCCGACCTTCACTCATTTCGCCGGGGCCTAAAGACCTGGCTCTTTGAGCTTTCTGGCCCAGGCTGAGAGTTTTTAATTGGGGTTTTTATATTTTTTCAGGAATCAAATTTAATTATTTTTAATTGTTTTTTAATTTTTGTATTGTATTGATGTTTTTAAACACCTTGTAAACCACTCTGAGTCCTATTTATTTATTTATTTATTTTATTTTATTAGATTTATATACCGCCCCTCTCCAAGGACTCGAGGCGGTGTACAGGGCAATTAAAACGCTAACAACACACAAGGTATAAAAATTAAAATAAGATTAAATCAATAGCCCTAACCAATAAATACATTCTAAAATTTAAAATTTTTAAAATTTAGACTCTAAAATCCAATCCCTCAGTCCAGGCCGGCCGGTTCAAACAACCAAGTCTTCAGGTCGCGGCAAAACGAGCAAAGGTCGGGAGCCATCCGGAGCTCAACTGGAAGCTGATTCCAGAGGGCAGGCGCGCCCACAGTCGACATTCCCTGACCACGGCACCCTGAGGAGGCCCTCTCTGTGTGAGCGCACAGGGCGATGGGAAGTTAACGCCGGCAAGAGGTGCTCCCGTAAATAACCCGGACCCATGCCATTTAGGGCTTTATAGGTCATCACCAGCACCTTGAATCTCACTCGGAAGACAACTGGAAGCCAATGCAGCTCGCGGAGCAGAGGTGTTACATGAGAGTATTGGGAGACCCCCTGTTCTGTACCAGCCTGCTACCGGCCCTGCAGAAAAGGCAGTGACAACCCCTTTTACAAGAAGGCAAGAGGCTGGAACTAAGCCTACCAAATTTATGGATACAAAAGAAAACAAGACACGAACCATGAAACAGGAGCTATTCAAGCGGTTGCTTTCAGCAAACCAGCCCTCCCACGCATTCCCCTTTTATACAGTTCAGGGCATGGCTTCTCTCTGCCTCCTTCTGAGGTGTCCCATTGCCTTCCTCTGTTTACTTCTGATTGACTGCCTCCTGCGTCGGGCGTCCTTGAACAGGGCCAGCTGTGAGTCATCTTCATCCACGCTGTCAGGCTCACACAGCTGGGTCTCCGTCGTGACCAGATGGGAGGGGCCTGGCTGAGGGCTCTCATCAGCAAGCTCTCCAACCCCCTCAGCAAGCTCTTCAACACCCCCCTCCTCCTCTGAGTTGTTTGACCCAACTGCCGAACCCACAGGCTGACCCTGAATCACAACACTATCCCGCACCGCAGAGCCCTTCCCCCGGGTCTGCCGATCCGGATGCGGTCGGGATGGAAATTGTTCATGAAAAGCGGTCACCAAAGCAGGGGCATGAACGGCAGTCGCGTTTTCCCAGGTGAACTCCTCTGGTCCGTAGCCTTTCCATTCAATCAGGTACTGGAAATGACATTTCAGCCAACGGGAATCCCTGATGCTGGCGACCTCGTACTCGGGGGTGCTGCCTCCATCATGAGGTCCTGATGGGGGAGGTTCCGCTCGGCGGAGTGGACAGGCCGGTTGCTCAGGGACCAACAGAGACCGATGAAAGACTGGATGCACGCGCAGGGAACGTGGCAGAGTTAAGCGATAGGCGACCGGATTTATGACAGCCTCGATTGGGAACGGTCCTAAATATCGGTGATCTAACTTTCTCACTGGCCATGTTGATGGTAGGTTCCTGGTGGACAACCAGACCCGATCTCCCACCGATAGTGGAGGCGTATCCCGTCTTGACCGATCAGCAAACCTTTTGTTATCGGCCTTGGCCTTCTCTAACTGACGTCGCACCAATCGATGGATCGCTTGTAACTCTGCCATGAAGTCGTTCGCTGCCGGCTCCAGTGAGTCCACGGGAGAAAGGGGGAAAAACCAGGGGTGATATCCCACATTGGCCAAGAACGGTGTCATCTGTGTGGAGGTGTGCTGCGAATTGTTGAATGCAAACTCAGCTATGGCCAGATAGTCCACCCAATTGTTTTGCTGCAGATTGACGTAGCAGCGCAGATATTGTTCCAGGATACCGATGACCTTCTCAGTTCCCCCGTCAGTTTGAGGATGATGGGTGGACGAGAGGCAAATCTTGATATCCAACGCATGCATCAACTCCTGCCAGAAGCGGGTCTTCCGGTGGCGGCGCGGCGCCGGAGACAGCCGTTTCGGGCTGCCCGCTGCTCAGCTGTGTTGTTTTCACCCGAAACAGCGCCGATCAGCTGTTCGGGTGAATTTGAAGCCCCCTCCTCAGGAGAAGAGGAGGGGGAGAGGCCCCAGGTAGGGGTTGAGTTCTCCGGGGCCGCCTGAGCTTAAAGCTTGGGCGGCTGAAGGATTGAACTCCCCCGTAGCCTGGGTTGCTCCCAGCTGTTCAGCGTCTCTGCTCCGGGATTCTTGGAGCAGAGCCAGGCGTTTGCGACCATCCCTGCCAGAAGGAAAGACCCTGGAATAAAAGGAGCAGGCAGAGCGGTACAGGAGGAAGAGGTGAAGAGGACTTTTATTTTTACTCTCTAGCTTAATGGACTTTTTAAACTTAAAGTGAAAGTGCGTAATAAGTAAAAGTAAAAAGATGGCAGCCAAACCTCCCTCAAAAACTCTTCGGAGTGCTGGAACTTCCCCGGTGCAACAGACATCGTTGCAAGCCTTGCTTCCTCCTGCTGCATTGACATCGAAGGATTTACAAGATGCTCTTGAAAAACATGCCCAGGTAATTTTAGAAACACTGGGTGATAAATTGGCAAAGGTGGAGGAGAAATTGGAGAAAATGGAGGAAAGGATAGAAGAGAGGATGGAAGAGAAATTCAGTGCGATGAGGGTAGACATTTTGTCTACAGTGGAAAGTGTGGCTGAATGTGTGCAAGTTTTGGAAGAAAAAGTGGAAGATTTGACTCAAAAAAATGCTATATTAGAAGTAAAGGTATTGGAGAATGAAGAGTTAAGAGATAAAATGGACAGAGAATTAAGTCTTGTTCAGTTTCATCAGATGCAGTATGCTGTTAGAATCAGAGGCTTAAAAGAAAATATTAAGGAAGACCTAAGCAGCTGATTTCTGAAGCTCTGGAAGCAGTATTGGGTCAGCCAGCATCTGAAATAAAGGGATGCATGGATAAAGTTTTTCGTGTAAATTCATGGATTGCTAGACAGAGAAAGCTACCTAGAGATGTGGTGGTTTATTTTGCAAAGAGAGAAACTAGAGATGAAGTTATTCAAGCCGCCTATGATACTAAAGTAGTGGTTGCTGACCAAGAAGTTTTGGTTTTAAAGGAAATTCCTCCAAAGATTTTAAGGAGAAGAAAGGACTTTGCATTTCTTGTGCAGGAACTTAAGCAACGTGATATAAGGTTCAGATGGGAGATCCCAGTTGGATTGGTGGCGATGCATGAAGGTAAAAGATACCGTCTGGTTACTGTGACACAGGCGCGTGATTTCTACAATAATGTTTTAAAAGCAACCCCACTATCACTTTTGGAAGCGGCAAAGGGATCTGGAGAAGAAGATGGACAGACAGAGGAGAATGGTGCTGGAGGGGATCAAACTATAACTTCGTTGGCTGATGTTGGAGAGCTGAGGGTGACGCGTGCTGCTTTAAAAAGAGCAAAACAAATAAAAGAACAAGACCAGCAGAAGTTTATGGAAATTTCAAAGCGTACTTATAGCGAGGCAGTGGGAGGAGCGCGGCCCAAAGGCGACAGAGGGGCTATTAAAGATGTGCTCCAACAGCTTCGGGATGACAAGCATGGCAACTAAATTTCTAACCTGGAACGTTAATGGACTAAACTCGCCTCAGAAGAGAAAGAAAGTTTTTCAATATTTAAAACAATTTAAGATTGATGTTATATGCTTGCAAGAAACGCATATTAGGGCTATGGACCAAAAGTTTTTATTGAACTCAAGGTTGGGTACGCAATTTGTCGCCTCTGCAATGAATAAGAAAACGGAGTGGTTGTCTATGTTAAAAGATACGTAATGATAGATTTGTTGTTAGAAGGCAAAAAAACGCTTTTAGTTGGATTGTATGCTCCTAATCAACAACAACAACAAGCTGACTTTTTTAGCTTACTTCACACAAAGCTTACTCAGTTGGATTACAAATCGTTTATTTTTATGGGGGACTGGAATGGTGTTTTGGACGTACAGATGGATAAGGCTGGTTTTTTTAAGCGTGTTCCGTGTCATGCCAGACTGCCTAAATCTTTTTTTGAAATGAAGGATGATTTGGAATTGCGAGACATTTGGCGTGACACACACCCGCATGAAAAGGATTATACTTTTTTTTCTGATAGACATCAATCTTTTTCCAGGATTGACTTCATTTTGTTGACTAACGATTTTTTTTCTAGGATTAAGAAGGTAAAGATTTGTGCAAGAGCTATTTCTGACCATAGTCCAGTATGGTTAGAGATTAATAAGGACAATAGAGATAGGCGCTCATGGCGCGTAAATGAGAACTTGTTTAGAAATCAGAAAAATGTGGAAGAGTGTAAACAGCGAATGAAGGATTTTTTTGAAATTAATATGAATAAGGATACTTCTATGGACATGGTTTGGGATGCTAGCAAGGCCTATATGAGAGGGGTGTTGATATATATGAATAATAGACACAGACGTATTTTGGAAGCTAGAAGGAAAGAATTGGAGAATGAAATTAAGGAAAAAGAGAATGCCTTGATTCTGAATCCATTGGATGTGAAGACTAAGGAGGTTATTAAGTTATTAAGAGGACAATTTGATAAACTAATGGCTGACCAGGTGGCTACCAATTTGCGGTTTGCCAGGCATAACACTTTTTGCAATGCTAATAAGCCAGGTAGATGGTTAGCTTATAGACTAAGGAAAAAGCAGAGGGCTTCTAATATAGACAAAATTGAATATAAGGGAAAGGTAGTGTTTCAACAGGATCTTATTAAGGAAGCCTTTGTGGATTTTTATTCTAAATTATATGCTAAGGAGAAGATTAACGAAAAAGACATTGATGTATATTTGGAGAATGCTAGCATTCCCGCTCTTACGCAAGTACAAAAAGAGGAGATTAATCAACTGATTACAGAAGAAGAAATACTTACAGCAATTAAGGAGTTGAAGGTGGATAAAGCGCCAGGTACAGATGGTCTGACTGCGGCCTACTACAAAAATTTACAATTAGAGATGATAAAACCGTTAAAGGAATTGTTCCAGATAATCCAGAGAGGGGGAAAGGTGCCTCCGTCTTGGAGAACTGCTTTTATTTCTTTGATTCCGAAGGAAGACCAAGATGTTACTCAAGTAAAAAACTACAGACCGATATCACTATTAAATACAGATTATAAGATATTTGCTAAGGTGTTGGATAATAGATTGATGAGGGTTCTGCAACAGGTGATTCATGGGGATCAAACTGGGTTTATTAGTGGTAGGCAAATGAAAAATAACGTGAGGCATATAGTTGATGTGTTGGAATTTTTGGAAAGGAACAACCAGATCCCTGCGGCGCTAATTTTTTTAGATGCTGAAAAAGCCTTTGATCAATTGAACTGGCAATTTTTGATGAAAGTTTTAGATAAAATGAATTTTGGGGATAAATTTTTGCAACCGATTAGGGCATTATATCAAAAACAAACAGCCCGAATAATAGTTAATAATAGCTTGTCAGAAGCATGTAATATCGAGAAGGGTACAAGGCAAGGGTGCCCGTTATCGCCTTTGTTATTTGTGTTAACATTGGAGATATTACTGGTAAAAATACGGAACTCGGAAAGAATTAAGGGTATACAAATTAGAGATCAGGATTATAGATTGAGAGCGTTCGCAGACGATCTGGTTGTTACAGTGACCCAGCCGAAGAGTTCTGTTGTGGACCTGATGGAGATAATAATGCAATATGGGAAGGTTTCTGGATTTAAAGTTAATGTACAAAAAACTAAAATTCTGGCTAAAAATATGACAGCATCGCAAAAGGCCCTATTAGAAGGGTTAACTGGATTTGAGATTGCTAAATTTACCCCCGGCATGCATATTTGTTGTATGATAAAAAGGTAGTTGGGAAAAACTGCAATTGTCGTTGTTGGGGCGAATCGCAGCAGTGAAAATGAATGTCCTGCCTAAATTTTTATTTTTATTTCAAATGATACCGGTTCTTAAGAAAGATTCTAATTTGGAGGAATGGCAGAGAGGTATCAATAAATTTGTCTGGGCAGGGAAAAGGCCATGAGTTAAACTTAAGATTATGCAGGATACTCGTGAAAGAGATGGTCTTAAAATGCCTAATCTTAAATTATATTATGAAGCTGCTGCGTTAGCAGGTATAAGTGATTGGATTAATTTGACACAAGAGAGATTATTAAATCTTGAGGGCCATGATTTGCTGTTTGGCTGGCATGCATATTTGTTGTATGATAAGAAGGTAGATAATGTGTTTAGAGTGCATATTTTAAGACAGGCATTGCTGAGAGTTTGGAAGAAGTATAGACATAAGTTAGACTGTAAGATACCATTGTGGGCAATTCCAAAACACGCAATAGAAAATATAAATGTTGTTTTTAAACATGATGTGACTACGTATAAAGAGATTTTAAGCTTGGAAAGAAATGTCTGGTGTTTGAAACCATATAGCCTCTTGCGAGATGAAGAGATTGTTCAAACTTGGTTTCAATATATTCAGCTACGGGCCAGGTGGAAAGAAGACCAGAAAATTGGCTTTACAATGACTGATGTAAATCTGATAAAGCAAATTAGAAATCAGGGACCAGCACATATTAAACGGATATATCTTGCATTGATAGAGATTGACTCAGAAACAGAACTTGTTAAGGACTGTATGGTAAAATGGGCCCAGAACATCCAAGAAGTTATTACAATGGATACGTGGGAAAAGATTTGGGTGAGGAACGTAAAATTTACACAAGCTCAAAATTTAAGAGAGAACTTTTATAAAATGTTTTATAGATGGCATCTAGATCCTAAAAAGCTTGCAAGTATGTATCCGAATTATCAGCCAAAATGTTGGAGGTGTGGTGATGAAGATGCAACATATTTTCACGTATGGTGGACTTGCAAAAAGGTTAAGGCCTTCTGGATTAAAATTTGGTGGAATATGCAGAAGATTTTCAAGCAAAGGATAAAGTTTTGTCCGCAACTTTTCTTGTTGGGAATAATTACAGATGCTACGGTTGTGGACACTAAGCTGATGTTGAATTTAATTACGGCAGCAAGACTCTTAATAGGTCAGTATTGGAAGAAAGAGGAACTGCCGACCATAGAAGAATGGACTTTAAAGGTTTCTGACCTGGCAGAGATGGCAAAGATTTCGGCTTATTTGAAAGATCACTCGCAAGAACGTTATATTATGGAATGGAGAAAATGGATTGAGTATATCCAGAACAAATATAGGACTAAAAAGTTTCATGTAGCATTTGAATAAGTCTTCCTTTTCTTTTTCTTTTTTTTTCTTGTTTTCTCTATATATAATTAATATTAATAGTGTTTGTATTATCCTATATGAGCCAGAGAGTGATTGATTTTAGAGTTTATGGTTGTTAGCATATGGATGTTTATGATTGTTTTTTTTGTTTTTATACCTTGTACTTAGCTCTGGGAAGTCGGGGGGGAGAGGGGGAGAGGGGTAGGGAGGGAGGGAGAGGGGAGGGGGAGGGGGGACTGTTAAAGAGAAAATGTATGTTAAAACTTTTCAATAAAAAAAAAACTCCTGCCAGAAGCGGGCTGTAAACTGGGCCCCCCTATCAGAGACGACTCTATCAGGGAGGCCGTGCAGCCGAAACACCTGCTGAATGAACATACGACTAGTGGCGCGGGCTGACGGTAAACCACGACAGGGGATGAAATGCGCCATCTTGGTCAACATGTCCACCACCACATACACTGTCGTAAAACCAGAAGACGGGGTAAATCCATCAGAAAGTCCATGGACACAGCCCCCCAGGGTCTTTTGGGTGTCGGCAAGGGCTGCAGTAATCCAGGCGGGGCCCCTGTCACTGACTTGGCCTGCCTACATGGGTTACAGGAAGTGACATAGGTCTGGACGTCATGTCAGACTCGGGGCCACCAGAAGGTACAGGAGACCAGGTTCAGGGTCTTGAACAGGCCAAAATGCCCCGCCGCCGGGTTATTGTGACACTGGGTGAGGATGAGTCCCCTGAGTGGCCCTCCCGGAACGTAGAGCCAGTCACGATAATACAAGAGTCCATCCGTGACCATCCAAGGAGAATCTGGCTCCACCTCCTCCTTCCGCTGAGCCACCCACACCTCCTGCTGCTGTGCCCCCCGGATCCGAGCCCGTATATCAACCGTCTCCCGCACCGTAGCAAAAGACTCGACGTGGATCACTGTACTGGGCAGAAGCTTGTCTTCCACTTGGGAATATTCGGGCTTCCTGGACAGAGCATCCACTCTTTGATTGTGCCCGCTAGGTATGTACCGAACTCGGAAGTCGAACCTCGGAAAGAAAAGAGACCACCGGATCTGGCATTGGTTCAAATTCCGAGCGGTCTGCAGGCTTTCCAAATTCTTATGGTCCGTCCGGACCTCGATTTGATGCCGTGCTCCCTCCAGATGATGCCTCCAGGCCTCGAATGCCACTTTGATGGCCAGCAGCTCCTTCTCCCAGATTGTATAATTGCGCTCCGAAGGTTTCAGTTTTTGTGAATGGTACACGCAAGGGAAGAGGGTACCGCTGGGCGTCGTTGTCTGGAGTAACACCGCCCCAATGGCAATTTCGGAGGCGTCCGCCTCCATGACAAATGGCCGTTGTGGTTCAGGATGCTTCAAGATGGGCTCCTTCATGAAGGCTTCCTTCAAAGTCTGGAAAGCCCGTTGTTCTGGAGCGTTCCACTGGAAGCGAGTCTTCTTCTGCAGGAGCTGGGTGAGGGGGGCTGTCAAGGCAGCAAACCCAGGGATGAAAGTTCGGTAATAGTTGGCGAACCCAAGAAGTCGCTGAACATCCTTCACACGACGCGGGGGTTGCCAACTCTGCAAAGACTCAACCTTACTCGGCTCCATGGTGATGCCCTCAGGAGAAATGTGGTGACCCAGGAAATTGATGGTCACCCGATAGAACTGGCACTTCTCCAACTAGGCAAACAGCCGATGTTCTCGGAGTCACTGCAGGACCTGATGGAGATGCTGATGGTGCACCTCACGCGACGGGGAGTAGATCAGGATGTCATCCAAGTAGATCACGACAATCTGATCCAACAAATCCCGGAAAATGTCATTCATGAAATGCTGAAACACGGTGGGGGAATTGGTCAGGCCAAACGGCATCACCGTGTACTCAAAATGTCCATAGCGAGTACCAAACGCCGTCTTCCACTCATCACCCGGCCGAACCCTGACGAGGTTGTAAGCTCCACGCAGGTCCAGTTTCGTGAAGATCTTAGCCTCCCAGAGTCGGTCCAAGAGTTCGGGGATGAGGGGCAGCGGGTAACGATTGCGCACCGTGATGGCATTGAGTTTCCTATCATTGCAGCAAAGCCACAATTCACCGGACTTCTTTTTGACGAAGAGCACGGGTGCAGACACTGGCGAGGACGAGGGCTGGATGAAACCACGAGCCAAATTCTTCTCCAGAAAGTCCCGCAATGCAGCCAACTCGGGGTCCGACATGGAGTACAAACGCCCCACTGGGAGAGGCGCATCAGGGACTAAATCAATGGGGCAGTCATAGGGCCTGTGCGGGGGTAATTGATCCGCCTCTGTCTCGCTGAACACATCAGCAAAGTCAGACAGTTTGGGAGACAAGGAAACCCCTGGGGAACCCTCCACCTGGCCGGCACAGATATGGTGGGAGTGGTCCACACACTGCAAGCTTGGGAAGGTGACCATGTTCTATGACCAATAGATCTGTGGGTCATGCGCCCGGAGCCACGCCAGTCCCAAGACCACGGGGAAATGCAGATCTGAGGTGATATAGAACTGGATGGCCTCCACATGAGAACTGATGGCCATACATAATGGTTGCATGGCGGCCGTAATTGGCCCAGACAGGAGCACCCCACCATCGATAGTCTCCACTAACATGGGCGGATCCACCGGGCACTGGGGAACAGCCCATTTGGCCACAAATGCTGAGTCCATGAAATTTATGGTGGCCCCAGAGTCAATTAAGGCATGGACTGGAATCTCCTCTGGCTTGCCAGGAAGGATCAGACGTGCCTCCAATATCAGATGCTGTGGAGGTCCACAGGCAGCATCGGAAAGACGTCGCTCAGTGTTGTTGTGGGACGCTTGATCTATCACACCATCTAGATCGGGCTCGGGGCATTTCCCAACAGAAAAGTAGGGGACTTTCTTGGGGCAGACTCGGTCACTGATGCCCGCTGTCGCTTCTTTGGGCAAAAAGCAGCCAAATGCCCAGGGTTCCCGCAGTAAAAACACAACCCCCCTGATCGTCATCTGTTCATTTCAGTCACCGATAGACGAGACCTGGCGGCACCCAGCTCCATTGGCTCCTCCCTTTGAACTGGGGGCTCACGCACAACAGGGGCTGCAGGGGTCTGTGGGGTGGCACGGCGACTCCTTCGCTGCTGCAACCGAGCATTGATCTGCAGGCAGAGATGGATCAGCCCATTCAGGTCTGAGGGAATATCCACACGGGCCAGCTCATCCAACATCTCCTCCGACAATCCATCCTGGAAGGCATCCACAAGCGCAGCCTCATTCCAGGCGGAATCCTGGCTAAGCAGCCAAAAATCGCTGATATAGCCCTGTTGACCCTGCCTCAGAGCTTTCAGGCAACGAGTAGCAGTCTGCGTCTTAATAGGGTCCTCATACATCAGACACATATGATCACAAAAACCCACAAAGTTGTCCAACAATGGACTAGGTTGAGCCAGCAGAGGCATGCCCCAACAAGCTGCATCACCAAAAAGAAGGCTTAACACAAACCCCACCTTATCCCGGTCAGTGGGGAAATCAGCTGCTCTCACGCTGATAAAGAGCTGGCATTGTCCCAGGAAAGCAGGAAACAGTTCTGGATTGCCAGTAAATTTATCCGGCATCACAATTTGGCATTTTCTCCTGGGTGGGGGTGATGGTGGGGGTGCAGCATGGACCTGATCTTGCAATTGAGCCACCTGAGCTGCCAACAAAGTGAGTTGCTGGGCGAGCTGGGCATTCTCAGCACGTAGCTGCTCCATAATAATAGTAAGGGGTGGGAGGCTGAAGGCAAACTGTTCTGTACCAGCCTGCTACTGGCCCTGCAGAAAAGGCAGGGACAACCCCTTTTACAAGAAGGCAAGAGGCTGGAACTAAGCCTACCAAATTTATGGATACAAAAGCAAACACGACACGAACCATGAAACAGGAGCTATCCAAGCGGTTGCTTTCAGCAAACCAGCCCTCCCACGCATTCCCCTTTTATACAGTTCAGGGCGTGGCTTCTCTCTGCCTCCTTCCGAGGTGCCCCATTGCCTTCCTCTGTTTACTTCTGATTGACTGCCTCCTGCGTCGGGCGTCCTTGAACAGGGCCAGCTGTGGGTCATCTTCATCCACGCTGTCAGGCTCACACAGCTGGGTCTCCGTCGTGACCAGGTGGGAGGGGCCTGGCTGAGGGCTCTCATCAGCAAGCTCTCCAACCCCCTCAGCAAGCTCTTCAACACCCCCCTCCTCCTCTGAGTCGTCCGACCCAACTTCCGAACCCACAGGCTGACCCTGAATCACAACAGCCCCATCACAACTCGCGCGGCCGCATTCTGCACAAGCTGGAGCCTCCAAGTGGTATTCAAGGGCAGCCTCATGTAGAGAGCATTGCAGTAGTCTATTCGAGAGGTCACGAGCGCATGAGTGACTGTGCGTAGGGCGTCCCGGTCCAAATAGGGCCGCAACTGGCAAACCAGGCAAACCTGGGCAAAAGCCCCCCTAGTCACAGCTCCTATATGATCTTCAAAATTGAGCTGTGAATCAAGGAGGACACCCAAGTTGCGAGCCCTATCTACGGGGGTTAACACCTCACCCCCTATAGATAAAGATGGAATAGAATGGACAACCCAAGATGCCGATACGCACAGCCACTAGGTCTTGTCGGGATTTAGACAAAGCCTGTTCCTCCCCATCCAGACCCTCACTGCCTCCAGGCAACGGGACATCACGGAGAGGGCATCACTGAACATCTTACATTTTTTTTTATTGAAAAGTTTTAACATACATTTTATCTTTAACAATCCCCCCTCCCCCTCCCGTACCCATCCCTCCCTACCCCTACCCCCCCCGACTTCCCAGAGCTAAGTACAGGGTATAAAAACAAAAAAAAACAATCATGAACATCCATATGCTAACAACCATAAACTCTAAAATCTGTCACTCTCTAGCTCATATAGGATAACTACAAACACTATTACTATTAAATATAAAAAAAAGAAAAAAGAGAAAAAGGAAGACTTATTCAAATGCTACATGAAACTTTTTAGTCCCATATTTGTTCTGGATATACTCAATCCATTTTCTCCACTCCATAATATAACGTTCTTGCGAGTGATCTTTCAAATAAGCCGAGATCTTTGCCATCTCTGCCAGGTCAGAAACCTTTAAAGTCCATTCTTCTATAGTCGGCAGTTCCTCCTTCTTCCAATATTGACCTATTAAGAGTCTTGCTGCCGTAATTAAATTCAACATCAGCTTAGTGTCCACAACCGTAGCATCTGTAATTATACCTAACAAAAAAAAGTTGCGGACAAAACTTTATCCTTTGCTTGAGAATCTTCTGCATGTTCCACCAAATTTTTATCCAAAAGGCCTTAACCTTTTTACAAGTCCACCATATGTGAAAATATGTTGCATCTTCATCGCCACACCTACAGCACTTGGGCTGATAATTCGGATACATACTTGCAAGCTTTTTAGGATCTAAATGCCATCTATAAAACATTTTATAAAAGTTCTCTCTTAAGTTTTGAGCTTGTGTAAATTTTACGTTCCTCACCCAAATCTTTTCCCACGTGTCCATTGTAATAACTTCTTGGATGTTTTGGGCCCATTTTATCATACAATCTTTAACAAGTTCTGTTTCTGAATCAATTTCTATCAATGCAAGATATATCCGTTTGATATGTGCTGGACCCTGATTTCTAATTTGCTTTATCAAATTTTCATCAGTCATTGTAAAACCAGTTTTCTGATCTTCTTTCCACCTGGCCCGTAGCTGAATATATTGAAACCAAGTTTGAACAATCTTCTCATCTCGCAAGAGACTGTACGGTTTCAGACACCAGACATTTCTTTCCAGACTTAAAATCTCCTTATACGTAGTCACATCATGTTTAAAACCAACATTTATATTTTCTATTGCGTGTTTTGGGATTGCCCACAATGGTATCTTACAATCTAACTTATGTCTATACTTCTTCCAAACTCTCAACAATGCCTGTCTTAAAATATGCGCTTTAAACACATTATCTACCTTTTTTTTTAATTGAAGAGTTTTAAAAATACAGTTTTCCTTTAAGAATCCCCCCTTCCCCCTCCCTCCTCCCCCCTCCCTACCTCCCCCCCTCCCCCCCTCCCCCCCCAACTTCCCAGAGCTAAATACAAGGTATATATATAAAAAGCAATCATAAACAATCATATACTAACAATTATAAACTCTAAAATCCATCACTCTTTAGCTTATATAAGATAAAACAAATAATAATAATATTGAATATGTATAAAAAAAAACACCTAAGATAATAAAGAAAAAAAAACAAAGGAAGACTTATTCAAATGCTACATAAAACTTCTTAACCCTATACTTGTTCTGGATAAAATCAATCCATTTTCTCCATTCCATAATATAGCGTTCTTGCGAATGATCTTTCAAATAGGCCGAAATCTTCGCCATCTCTGCCAGGTCGGAAACCTTTAAAGTCCACTCCTCTATGGTCGGCAGTTCCTCTTTCTTCCAGTATTGGCCTATCAAAAGTCTTGCCGCCGTAATTAAATTCAACATCAACTTGGTGTCCACAACTGTGGCATCTGTAATTATTCCCAACAAAAAAAATTGCGGACAAAACTTTATCCTCTGTTTAAAAATCTTCTGCATGTTCCACCAGACTTTTATCCAAAAAGCCTTAACCTTTTTACAAGTCCACCATATATGAAAATATGTTGCATCTTCATCACCGCACCTCCAACATTTAGGCTGATAATTCAGATACATACTTGCAAGCTTTTTAGGATCTAAATGCCATCTATAAAACATTTTGTAAAAATTCTCTCTTAAATTTTGAGCTTGTGTAAATTTTACGTTCCTCACCCAAATCTTTTCCCACGTGTCCATTGTGATAACTTCCTGGATATTTTGGGCCCATTTTATCATACAATCCTTAACAAGCTCTGTTTCTGAGTCAATCTCTATCAATGCAAGATATATCCGTTTGATATGTGCTGGTCCCTGATTCCTGATTTGCTTTATCAAATTTCCATCAGTCATTGTAAATACATTTTTCTGGTCTTCTTTCCACCTGGCCCGTAACTGAGTATATTGAAACCAATTTTGAACAACCTTCTCTTCTCGCAAGAGGCTATATGATTTCAAACACCAAACATTTCTTTCCAAACTGAGAATCTCCTTGTACGTAGTCAAATCATGTTTGAAGCCAGCATGTATATTTTCTATTGCGTGTTTTGGAATTGCCCACAATGGTATCTTGCAACTTAACTTATGTCTGTACTTCTTCCAAACTCTCAGCAATGCCTGTCTTAAAATATGCACCCTAAACACGTTGTCTACCTTCTTATCATACAACAAATATGCATGCCAGCCAAACAACAAATCGTGGCCCTCAAGATTTAATAACCTCCCTTGCGTCAAATTAATCCAGTCACTTATTCCTACTAATGCAGCAGCTTCATAATATAATTTAAAATTAGGCAATTTAAGGCCACCTCTCTCACGAGTATCCTGCATAATCTTAAGTTTAACTCGTGGTTTTTTCCCTGCCCACACAAATTTATTGATACCTCGCTGCCATTCCTCCAGATTGGAATCTTTCTTAAGAATCGGTATCATTTGAAATAAAAATAAAAATTTAGGCAGGACATTCATTTTTACTGCTGCAATCCGTCCCAACAAAGACAATTGCAATTTTTTCCAACTCTCCAATTCTTTTTGAATTTTCCCCCATAATTTTTCATAATTATTTTTATATAGCTTTGTGTTAGAGGGCGACAAAATCACCCCCAAATATTTAACCCTTTTAACAATCTCAAATCCAGTTAATCCTTCTAAAAGGGCCTTTTGCGATGTTGTCATATTTTTGGCCAAAATTTTTGTTTTTTGTACATTAACCTTAAATCCAGAAACTTTCCCATATTGTGTTATTATCTCCATCAGGTCCACAACAGAGTTCTCTGGCTGGGTCACTGTAACAACCAGATCGTCTGCGAATGCTCTCAATCTATAGTCCTGATCTCCAATTTGAATCCCCTTAATTTTTTCCGAATTCCGAATTTTAACCAATAATATCTCTAATGTTAACACAAATAACAAGGGCGATAACGGACACCCTTGCCTTGTGCCCTTCTCAATATTACATGCTTCTGTCAAGCTATTATTAACTATAATTCGGGCAGTTTGTTTTTGATATAATGCCCTAATCGGTTGTAAAAAAATTTCCCCAAAATCCATTTTATCTAAAACTTTCAACAAAAATTTCCAATTCAATTGATCAAAAGCTTTTTCAGCATCTAAAAAAATTAGCACCGCAGCAATCTGGTTGTTCCTTTCCAAAAACTCTAACACATCAACTATATGCCTCACATTATTTTTCATTTGCCTACCACTAATAAACCCTGTTTGATCCCCATGAATCACCTGTTGCAGAACCCTCATCAGTCTATTAGCCAAAACCTTAGCAAATATCTTGTAATCTGTGTTTAAAAGCGATATCGGTCTATAATTTTTAACTTGAGTAACATCTTGATCTTCCTTCGGAATCAAAGAGATAAAAGCTGTTCTCCAAGACGGTGGCACCTTTCCCCCCCTCTGGATTGTCTGGAACAGTTCCTTTAACGGTTTTATCATTTCTAATTGTAAATTTTTATAATAGGCCGCAGTCAAGCCATCCGTACCTGGTGCTTTATCCACCTTCAATTCCTTAATTGCTATAAAAATTTCTTCTTCTGTGATCAGTTGATTAATCCCTTCTTTTTGTACTTGCGTAAGAACCGGGATGCTAGCATTTTCCAAATATATATCAATGTCCTTTTCATTAATTTTCTCCTTAGCATATAATTTAGAATAAAAATCCACAAAAGCGTCCTTGATAAGATCCTGTTGAAACACAACCCTTCCTTTATGCTCAATCTTGTCTATATTAGAAGCCCTTTGTTTTTTCCTCAATCTATAAGCTAACCATCTGCCTGGTTTGTTAGCGTTACAAAAAGTGTTATGCCTGGCAAACCACAGATTGGTTGCCACTTGGTCAGCCATTAATTTATCAAATTGTCCTCTTAACAATTTAATAGCCTCCTTAGTCTTCACATCCTCTGAATTCAAAATCAAAGCCTTTTCTTTTTCCTTTATTTCATTCTCCAGTTCTTTCCTCCTAGCTTCCACAGCACGTCTATGTTTGTTGTTCATATATATCAACACCCCTCTCATGTATGCCTTGCTAGCATCCCAAACCATGTCCATAGAGGTATCCTTATTCATATTAATTTCAAAAAAATCCTTCATCCGCTGTTTACATTCTTCCACATTTCTCTGATTTCTAAACAAGTTCTCATTTACGCGCCACGAACGCCTATCTCTATTGTCCTTATTGATCTCTAACCAAACTGGACTATGGTCAGAGATAGCTCTTGCACAGATCTTTACCTTCTTAATCCTAGAAAAAAAGTCATTAGTCAGCAAAATAAAATCAATCCTGGAAAAAGATTGATGTCTATCAGAAAAAAAAGTATAATCCTTTTCATATAAGTGTGTGTCACGCCAGATATCTCGCAGTTCCAAATCATCCTTCATTTCAAAAAAGGATTTAGGCAATCTGGCATGACTCGGAGCACGCTTAAAAAGACCAGCCTTATCCATCTGTACATCCAAAACACCATTCCAGTCCCCCATAAAAATAAACGATTTGTAATCCAATTGAGTAAGCTTTGTATGAAGTGAGCTAAAAAAATCAGCTTGCTGTTGATTAGGAGCATACAGTCCAACTAAAAGCGTTTTTTTGCCTTCTAGCAACAAATCTATCAAAACGTATCTTCCATGCTTATCTGCTTCAATTAATTCCGCTGTTAAAGCGCTTTTAACATAAACAACCACTCCATTTTTCTTATTCATCGCAGAGGCAACAAATTGCGTGCCCAACCTTGAGTTCGATAAATACTTTTGGTCCATAACCCTAATATGCGTTTCTTGCAAACATATAACATCAATCTTGAATTGTTTTAAATATTGAAAAAGTTTCTTTCTCTTCTGTGGTGAATTAAGTCCATTAACATTCCAGGTTAGAAATTTAGTCGCCATGCGTGGCATCCCGAAGCTGTTGGAGCACATCTTTAATAGCCCCTCTATCTCCTTTGGGCCGCGCTCCTCCCACTGCTTCACTGTAAGTACGCTTTGAAAGTTCCATAAACTTCTGCTGGTCTTGCTCTTTTATTTGTTTTGCCCGTTTTAAAGCGGCACGCGTCACCCTCTGCTCTCCAGCAACATCCGACGAGGCTATAATTTGATCCCCTCCAGCACCATTCTCCTCTTTCTGTCCACCTTCGGCCTCTTGGGGTTTCCCTTCTCCAAATCCCTTTGCAGCTTCCAGAAGTGATAGTGGGGTCGCTTTTAAAACATTATTGTAGAAGTCACGCGCCTGTGTCACAGTAACCAGACGGTATCTTTTACCTTCATGCATCACCACCAATCCGACAGGAATCTCCCATCTAAACTTTATTTCACGTTGCTTAAGTTCTTGCACGAGAAATGCAAAATCCTTCCTTCTCCTTAAAATCTTTGGAGGAATTTCTTTTAAAACCAAAACTTCTTGGTCAGCAATCACAACTTTAGTATCATAAGCGGCTTGAATAACTTCATCTCTAGTTTCTCTCTTTATAAAATAAACCACCACACCTCTAGGTAGCTTTCTCTGTCTAGCAATCCATGAGTTAACACGAAAAACTTTATCCATGCATCCCTTTATTTCAGATGCAGGCTGACCCAATACTTCTTCCAAAGCCTCAGAAATCAGCTGCTTTAGGTCTTCTTTAGGATTCTCTTTTAAGCCCCTGATTCTAATAGCATGCTGCATCTGATGATACTGGACAAGACTCAATTCTCCGTCCATTTTCTCCCTTAAATCTTCATTCTCCAGTACCTTTACTTCTAATGTAGCATTCTTTTGACTCAGATCCTCCACTTTTTCGTCCAAACTTTGCACACATTCAGCCACGCTTTCCACTGTAGACAAAATGTCTACCCTCATCGCACTAAACTTCTCTTCTATCCTCTCCTCCAATTTCTCCAATTTCTCCTCCACCTTTGCCAACTTGTCACCCAGCATTTCTGATATTACCTGGGATTGTTTTTCCAAGGCATCTTGTAACTCCTTCGATGTCAATGCAGCAGGAGGAAGCAAAGCTTGCAACGATGTCTGTTGCACCAGGGAAGTTCCCGCACTCCAAAGAGTTTTTGAGGGAGGTTTAGCCGCCATCTTTTCACTTTCACTTGTTGCGCACTTTCACTTTAAGTTTATAAAGTCCATTAAGCTAGAGAATAAGAATAAAAGTCCTCTTCACCTTGACCTCCTGTACCGCTCTGCCTGCTCCTATTTATTCCAAGGTCTTTCCTTCTGGCAGGGGTGGTCGCAAACGCCTGGCTCTGCTCCAAAAATCCCGGAGCAGAGACGCTGAACAGCTGGGAGCAACCCAGGCTACGGGGGAGTTCAATCCTTCAGCCGCCCAAGCTCTAAGCTCAGGCGGCCCCGGAGAACTCAACCCCTACCTGGGGCCTCACCCCCTCCTCTTCTCCCGAGGAGGGGGCTTCAAATCCACCCGAACAGCTGATCGGCGCTGTTTCGGGTGAAAACAACTCAGCTGAGCAGCGGGCAGCCCGAAACGGCTGTCTCCGACGCCGCGCCGCCACCGGAAGTCAGAACATCTTACATTTTAAGGAGGTACCTGGCAGCAACCTATGTCAACCATCAGCGCCAGTCAATTTGAATGTTCAGTTGACTGTGGTACATGTCTAATGAATAAAAGATAATAATAATAATAATAATAATAATAATAATAATAATAATAATAATAATAATAATAATAATAATAATAATAATAATAATAATAATAAAGTTGGAAGGGACCTTGGAGGTCTTCTATTTCAATCCTATACCAATGATGGCAAACCTATGGCATGCGTGCCAGAGGGAGCACTCAGAGCCCTCTCTGTGGGCAAGCGAGCCATTGCCCCAGCACAGAGTTTGCCAGAGTAGCAAGGAAGTGAGTGAGCAATGTAATGGGATCATAAGGCTCCTACCCATGGCCATGTCTCCTTCTTGAGCCTCCCGCCTTTGCCTATTTGCCTCCAGCATTTCTCCTCGGCTGGCCCACCCCCGCCCATTCTCCCTGGCCAATGGGCTCCATGCCCTCCACTTTGTGCCCTTCGGCCTGGCCATTCACCAAAGCTACCTTTGTCCCAGGCTTTTGAACTCAGTTCGCCCCCAGCCAATCAAATGGATGGCAGGCAGCAGCCATGGTGCTGTGGGAGCAGTGTGCAATTGCCAATAAGTGATTGCAAGGGTTTTGGGGGAGGGTATGGCTTCTGCCATTGAAGTGGGGGCATGTGGGCATGTTGGGGTGCTACTTGGTTATGGCCCAAAGATTCCCTAACTTTAAAACAGCTCTTGGGAGAAATAGGTGCCGGCAATGCTAACTCCCAAGAATGAGGGGCTTGTGATTCAGTGTCAGCCTGTGCTCCCAGCAGCTGAGTCCGATGAATCTGAGGAGAAGGAGGGGTTTGGAGAGCCTTTGGTGTCAGAGGGAGGTTCTGATGCACTGCAGGACTCTCAGCCTGGCCCCTCCAATCATGTTCCTCATGAGGCCCAGCTGTGTGAGCACGAGGTGTTGGACTTAGATGAGTCACAACTGAATCTGTTCAGAGACGCTAGAAGCAGAAGGCAATCCAGCAGAGCAGAGCAGAGAAAATCAATGAGGCAACTCAGTGAGAGGAGAAGAAGGCAGTGAGAAGCAATGCCTTGGGACTGATAATAAAAGGGGAAGGTGTGGGCGGGGCTGGTTGCTGAAGGCAATCATTTGAAGACATTCTGAGAGAGTCCTGGTCTGTTCTTGTTACTTCTGTTTAACTCTTGTTTGATATTTTGATTCATTTTTTCTTTTGCTTTTTTGTTTGAACTGTAAATAAATTTGGGTTGGGTTTTTCCAGCCTATTGACTGTAAAAAGGAAAAAGGTGTTGTCTCTGATATACAAACAGGGCCGGTCATAGGCTGGAACAGAACAGGGCTCAGAGGCAGCTACAAGCATCTTGCTCAGCTGGTGGCTTGTGGGGAGGAAGGGGGCAGCTACAGCCCCCCCCAAACACTGCCATCTCATGAAAGCAGGATGAAAACTCCAAAAAGCGACAAGGAAAAAAAGTTAAAACGGAAGAGTGTCTCACAATACTTTTCTTCCTCACTTCCTTCTAGCTGCAGTTTAAATATGTAAAGACCACAAAAGAAAAAACTTGGCTTCCTCTCATTTTAATTCAGAAGGCAGGAATGGGAAGATTGGGGGGTTGTTTGTTTCAAAGGAAGGGAAAGAGGGGCTTTGGGTTTGTGGGGGGCACAGCAGGCGAATGGTGAGGGCACGCGGCTTCTGGCATTGGGGGGGCGCGTTCTCTTTAAAAGAGCAAAACAAGGCAAAAAATAAAAATCCCCCACTCACTCCACCTCCCCAAAACCCGGATGCAGATTGCAGCATTCCCAGAGTCACGTGATTAAAATTCAAGATGCTTGGCAACCAACTCATAGTTATGATGGTCACAGTGTCCTGGGAACATCCAACAATAATTCTTTTCATTTTTTAAGTGCAATTTTTCTCAACTTCTCTTTGCCAGAGAAGTATGATTAGCATCTGAGGAAGGAGGAGGGGGGAAACAGGGCATAGGAAGGGGTGGGGATCAAAACAAGGGGAAAAATGATTACATCTGCATCCAGCTTTTGGGGAAGTGGAGTGAGTGGGGGATTTTTTATTTTTTGCTTCATTTTGCTCTTTTAAAGAGAACGTGCCCCCAATGCCACCCCCCCACATAGCCAGGAGCCTTGCTCCATTGCCATTTGCCTGCTGCGCTCCCCCAGCCCCAATCTTTCCCTTTCTTTGAAACAAACAACACCCCCCACACACACAATCCTCCCATTCCTGCCTTCTGAATTAAAATGAGAGAAAGCCAAGTTTTTTCTTTTGTGGTCTTTACATATTTAAACTGCGGCTAGAAGGAAGTGGAGAAGAAAACCATTGCGAGACGCTCTTCTGTTTTAACTTTTTTTCCTTGTCACTTTTCAGAGTTTTCATCCTGCTTTTGTGAGAGGGCAGCATTTGGGGGGTGTAGCTGCCCTCTCCCCCCCAAGCCACCAGCTGAGCAAGAGACCCACCTGCCCACGCTCTTCCCCATATCCGACGCTTTCGTTGTTGTGAGCATTTCTGTTGAGGATTGGCGAGGGGGCGCTGTTTGATTTTTATTGCCCCCTGTCTGCTGGGTGGTTGCAGCAGGTTTTGGGGAGGATCCCCACTCCAATTGCTAACCTTGCTTAAACCCTCTTCCTCCACCTCCTCCTCCTCACTGGAGCCCCCCTTTTTCTGCAATGGTGGGACAGGAAGACTCCTGCCGGGCCGGGATGATGGGGATCTGCCCTCTCCAGAGTAGGGGCAGGGCTACTATGCTCCATATCAATTAGGTTTGATTTCCTTTCCTGGCTGCCCTGGCCCCAGCCCCATCCAGCCTGATGGCTTCCAAGGTGCACGCACAGGAGGCAGTGAGTGCATGGGGGCCAATAGCATCTGGCAGCAGGGACTGCATAGCCCACTGTGAATATTGGGCCGGCCCTCTAGCAGCAGCACTGTGGCGGTATCAGCAGCACACAAAGTCAGTGGAGCATGTGATGTAGACCACCAGACAAGCCTACTCCATCCCATCTCTCTTTGGTTGGACAGCTGGTCACTGCTGGTCATCTCCTCAGCCCCCTAAATGGTCTTGCCCTTGGCCTGCAGGTGGAGCGCCTTCCACTCATGCACTTGGTACCTACTGCGGCCACCAGCCACTCATGCAGGTCTATTAGGCTGCTGCCCAGAGCTGCAGGCCCACCCAGCATGAAGGAGGCCAAGTGGTCAGCTAGGAAGCCCCGCGTAGAGGTGGTAGAGCATGCCCAGGGCCAGCAGGCAAAAGGCCACCCCAAGCAGGGAAAGCTGGATCCCTATCAGCGTCATGGCTGCCAAGGCCCAGCAGAGATGGAGGGGAGGCATGCAATACTAGCTGGGACTGTGGGGCCATGGCGCCAATGGGAATCTGGCTGTCCATGCTCAGAGTGGCCTTTGGCTTGCTGGGCATGGGCGTGCTCTACCACCTCTACTCGAGCTTTCTAGCCAGCCATTTTTCTTCCTTTGCGCTGGGCGGGCCAGGCGCTCTGGGTGGTGGCAGCAGCCTAATGGACCTGTGCAAGCTGCTGGCGATGGCAGTCCAAGGCAGGGCTAAAGTGCATTGCATACATGAGGGGAAAAGGCTCCATGCACAGGCCAAGAGCAAGATCTGCAAGGGGGCTGAGGAGATGACCAGTGGGGACCTGGTCTCCAACCGCAAGCAAAAACAGATGGGATGGAGTAGGGGTGTCTGGCGGTCTGCATCACATGCCTCTCCCTTCCCCTACTCTGCCTGCTGCTGAAGGGCTGGCCCGGTATTGGTACTGGGCTGTGGAGTCCCAGAGTGCACCAGTTGAGGGGTCGGCAGGCTTTGGCTGCTGACAGACACCATTGGCCCTCATGCACTCACTGGCCTCTGTGTGCAAGGGCCGATGGTGTCAGCAGCAGCCACACCAGCCCCTGCCTCCCCTTGCCTTGCCCTGTGGCAATAGCACCCCCACCCTGCCCCCTGCGTTGCCTCACCTCACTCCACAGGATGAGCCTCCTGCCCACCACCCCACCCACCAGAGACCCCCTGGATCTCCCCCAACCCTGCCCGGCTTCCACATGCATCCCTCCCATGAGCAACATCGAGGTGGTCAAGCCCACCCCAGCCACACCCACCCAGTCTGCTATGATCACCGCAGCCACGCCCACCCAATGGGCTATACCCCCACTCCACCTGAGGGCACCACAATTCTGATGCGGCCCTGGCAGTTTGCAATAAATAAGTGGGGTTTGGGTTGCAGTTTGAGCACTCAGTCTCTAAAACTTTTGCCATCACTGCCCTCTATCATTTCAGACAAATGATTGTCCAGTCTCTTCTTAAAAATTTCCAGTGTTGGAGCATTCACAACTTCTAGAGGCAGGTTGTTCCAACATGTGCACACTTTCCAGGGTCCCAACATACTTTTTCTATTGTGGTGACCAGAAATGGACATAGTATTCCAAGTGTTGTTTTGCTAGCTCGTGTTGTGATTCTGTGCCAGCCTGTGATCCCGGCAGCTGAGTCCGGGGAATCAGAGGAGGAGGGGGGGCCTGGGGAGCCATCAGAGTTGGAGGAAGGCTCTGATGAGTTATCAGACTTACAAAGTGAGGAAGAACCTGGCCCCTCCACTTGTGGTCAAACTGAAAGCCAGCTGGGCTGGAAGGTGGAGTCAGACTCGGAGGAAGTAGATCTGGAAGACCTCAGAGATGCTCGGAAACATAGACAGGTCACATGAGTAAATCAGAGGAAGGCAATAGGGCAACTCCAGGGGAGAAGGAGAAAGCAGTGAGAAGCCACGCCTTGGGGGCAGCGTAACAAAAAGGGAATGTGTGGGCAGGGCTGGTTGCTGGAGGCAACTTTTTGCAAATAACTTCTGTGTCAAGAGATGATGGTCTGTTTATTTTACCAGTGATTTATTTCCTGTTGGCTTGTGCTCTGTTTTGTTTGTGGACAAGGTCTGTAACTTCAATAAAAGGGGTTTATTTATCTAGTCTACTGCTAAATTAGAGGTTTCCTTGTGAAGTAACAAGGAGGCATGTAGGCTGGGACAGAACAGTTTGCCTCCAGCCCCCCACTGCCTACTAATATGGAGCAGCTACATGCGGAGAATGGCCAGCTCTCTCAGCAGCTGACTTTGTTATCAGCTCAAGTGGCCCAGCTGCAAGCACATGCTCCTGCTGCTCCACAACCCAGGAGAAAATGCCAAGTTGCGATGCCGGACAAATTTGACGACAATCCGGATATGCTTCCTGCTTTCCTGGGACAATGCCAGCTATTTATCAGCATGAGAGCAGCTGATTTCCCCACTGACCAGGATAAAGTGGGGTTTATGTTAAGCCTTCTATATGGTGCTGCAGCTCATTGGGGCAGACCTCTGCTAGCCCAACCTAGTCCATTGCTGGACAACTTTGTGGGATTTTGTGATTACATCAGTCGGATGTACGAGGACCCCATTAAGACGCAGACTGCTACCCAATGTCTGAAAGCTCTGAGGCAGGGACAATGCCCTCTACAGGCCTATATCAGCGATTTTCAGCTGCTTAGCCAGGATTCAGGCTGGAATGAGGCTGCACTCATAGACGCTTTCCAGGATGGCTTGTCGAAGATGTTCAATGACCTGGCCCATGTTGATGTTCCCCAGTTCCTTACCCGCAACAGCAGAGTAGACCAGATCCAACGAGGAAGAAACCCACACAGCAGCTACCAAGAGAAAAGTCCAACTGGGCCACCCAGGAGCCCGTTACCCAGGTTATGTCCCCCACCCAACCGGACCCACCGCTACTTTACCCAGTTTTGACAGTGATGATGAAGGGGAGAATGACCCGATGGTGAGTCGACGCATCCTACCTTTTTTATTGCCTGCTAAACTCATAATCTCTAAGTCAGGGACACAAGTAGACCTGAAAGTGATACTCGATACCGGCTGCTCCCGATGCATCATTAGCCTGTCATGTGCCTTGAAACTGGGCATACGGGCCAAACCACTCTCGAAACCTATGAGGTTTGAGCAAGCCGATGGCTCCCTAATGGGAGAGACTTTAGTCACGCAATTAACGGAGCCCTTATGCCTGCAAATAGGCAAGCACTGGAAGTTTATTCACTTCCTGGTAGCTCCAAAGATGTCTGAAACTGTGATTCTAGGACTAGCTTGGCTAGACAAATGGAAGCCATTGATCTGGTGGTAAAAGGGAATGAGAACTGTGAGACTACCCATAGGGCCCGATCCCCCCATTGATTCAACAGAAGTTACAGGAGAATTTAGCCCACCCAATGAGCAAGCGCACATGGCTGCCTTACAGCCACCTGGTGAGCCACTCATCCCCAGCGAGTACCAGGACCTAGCAGAGGCGTTTAGTGAAAAAAATGCGACACCTTGCCTCCTCACCATCCCAATGATTGTTCCATTGAACTGTTACCAGGGGCCAAACTCCCCCGACCAAGAATGTACACTATGTCCCCCCATGAAATGGAGGAGATGCAGCGATATGTGGATACAAACCTAGCGAGGGGATTCATCGAACGGGCCAAGTCTACTGTGGGAGCCCCTGTGTTGTTCAAAGAGAAAAAAGATGGGTCTCTTCATCTCTGCGTGGACTATAAAGGCCTAAACACTGTGAGCGTGGAAAATAAATACCCTCTCCCCCTCCTGAAAGACTTGCTAACCCACATGGCAAAGGAAAGCATCTTCACCAAGTTAGACCTGAGAGAAGCATATTACTGGGTAAGAATAAAGGAGGGGGATGAGTGGAAGGCAGCCTTCAACTGCCTCTTGGGGAGCTACCAATTCAAAGTCATGCCATTTAGACTGCAGGGGGTGCCAGCCGTATTTATGCAGTTGATTAATGAGGTCCTACATGAACACCTATAAAAAGGGGTCCTAGTATACCTTGATGACATCCTGATATACAGCACGAATATGACCGATCACATAAAACTGGTCAGAGAAGTGTTAAAGAAACTATTGAATGCCAAACTTTATGTCAAATTGTCGAAATGTGAATTTCACCTAACCCGATTAGATTATCTTGGCTATAGAATTTCCAATGAGGGTATCGAAATGGACCCAGCCAAAGTAAAAACCATAATTGAATGGCAGCCCCCCAAAACCCGCAAACAGCTCCAGAGCTTCCTAGGATTTACCAACTTCTACCGTAAATTTATTCCCTCTTTTGCTGAAATTGCTCTACCTCTTACAGAACTACTCAAAACAGGCAAGGGAGGGGGAAAACTGCAACCTGGCCAACCACTAGCATGGACTATGAGTTGTCAGAAAGCTTTTGAGAATTTAAAAAGACTATTTGCAGCTGAACCGGTCCAAATGCACCCCTGCCCAGGGGAGCTCTTCGTAATTCAGGCAGACGCCAGCGACGTGGCAGTCGGAGCAGTCTTATTGCAAAAGAATAAAAGTGGGGTCTGCAACCTTGTGCTTACACCTCTAAGAAATTTATTGAAAGCGAAAGGAGATGGACAGTCTGGGATAAGGAGGCCTTAGCTATTAGGTGGGGGCTATTAAACTGGTGGCACTACTTAGAAGGGAGCAAGGTGCCTTTTGAAGTATGGACAGATCACAAAAATTTAGAGGCACTGAAAACTCCCCACAAATTGTCCCCAAAACAAGTACGATGGGCATAGTACTTCAACTGTTTTAACTTTACTCTAAAGTACATACCAGGAAGAAAAAACTTCCTAGCTGATGCGCTCTCCCGATTGCCACAGTACAAAAGTGAACAAGAAGAAGTTAATGAGGCAATTATCCCCAGTCCACAAACTGCGGCCCAACTCACACCTCACAGGACCCCTAATCCTGATGACCCCGGGGTAAAGAAAATAAAGCGAGAACTCCTCACTGATCAATGGTTTAAAGACAATCAGACATCCCTAACATGCAGTGATGGACTGGCTTACAAGGGGGAAGAAACTGTACTTGCCTGAATCTCTTCATCTTAATGCCCTCAAACACAGCCATGATGTCAAACAGGCTGGATATTTCGGATATCTAAAAACTCTACATCTCACTCGCCGGCAATTTTGGTGGCCGGGACTAAAATGAGATGTAGAAAACTATGTTAAGAGCTGTACTGTATGTGCCACCATGAAAAGAATCCCAGGAAAGACCCCTGGGTTACTGCAACCGGTGGCCAAACCTTCTCAACCATGGGAAGAAATAGCTATGGACTATTATAGTAGACCTACCCGACAGAAGATGAAATACTGTATTTTGGACTGTGATAGAACTATTTTCAAAACAGGCTCACTTTATCACCTGCAAAGGACTTCCATCGGCTCAATGCCTGACTAAGTTGTTCCTAAAACACATCTATCGACTACATGGCACCCCTAAGTGAATAATTTTGGACAGAGGGGTGCCATTCACAGCAAAATTTTGGAGAAACTTTCTTAAATTAATTGGATCATCTCAAGGCCTATCAACTGCTTTTCACCCAGCTACTAATGGAGCCGCAGAATCTGCCAACAAAGACTTCCGGGTGGCAAGGTGTCGCCGAAGACAGCAATTTCCAGGCTGTCTGCTCCGCGGCTTTGTAGAACCGCCGAAAACAGCGCCGATCAGCTGTTTCGGTGGTTTGGAAGCCCCCTCCTTGGGAGAAGAGGAGGGGGTGAGTACCCAGGTAGGGGTAGAGCTCTCCGGGGCCGCCAGAACTCAAAGTTTTGGCGGCTAAAGGATTGAGCCCCCCCGAAGCCTGGGTTTGCTCCGGGCTGCGTGGCGTTTCTGCTCCGTGCTTTTAGGAGCAGAACAAGGCGTTCGCAACCATCCCTGCCAGCAGGAAAGGATTTCAGAGAACGAGGATGCAGGCAGAGCGATACAGGAGATTAAGATGAAAGTGGACTTTTGATCTTTAGCTCAATGGACTTTGCAGACTTTGAAAGTTAAAGTGCGTAGTAAGCAATAGTGGGGGAAAATGGCGGCTAAATCTTCCAAAGTTCTTAGAAGCGCGAGGGCTTCCCAGGTGCAGCAGTCTTCGTTGCAAGCTTTATTGCCCCCTGCACCTCCACCCACGCCAGCTCTGACAGTTAAAGATTTGCAAGATGCTTTGGAAAAGCACTCACAGCAAATAGCTGAGATTATAGATGAAAAGCTGGATGAGAAGCTAACAGAAAAACTAGCTGAAGTTATGGATGAAAAGCTGGATGAGAAGTTAACAGAAATAAGGGCGGACATTTTGCTTGCATTTCAAGGCATGGCTATATGTATCGAGCGCTTGGATGAAAGAGTGGAAGATCTCAGCCAAAATAATATTAAATTAGATGCAAAATGTTAGAGACTGAGAATGTGGTGGATAAAGTTGACAGTGACGTGACCTTGGTGCATTACCACGAGATGGAGTTTGCTTTCAGAATCAGGGGCTTAAAAGAGAATCCTAAAGAAGATCTGAAGGAAATAGTCTCTGAGGCTCTGGAAGGGGTGCTGGGATGGCCAGCAGATGGAATTGTGGGAGACATAGATAAAACCTTTCGTGTCAATTCATGGATTGCAAGACAAAGGAAATTACCTAGAGATGTGGTTGTTTATTTTACAAAGAGAGCAATCAGGAATGAAGTTATCCAAGCTTCTTACAACACTAAGCTTGTAATTGCTGAGCAAGAAGTCCTGGTTTTAAAAGAGATCCCTCCAAGAATTTTAAGGAAAAGAAAGGAGTTTGCTTTTTTAGCACAAGAGCTCAGGCGACATGATATCAAGTTTAGATGGGAGATACCAGTGGGAATGGTGGTGATGTATGAAGGCACGAGACATCGTCTTATTACATTGATGCAAGCACATGATTTTTATAGTAATGTTTTAAAAGCAACCCCCATACCACTTTTGGAATCTACAAAGAAGAATGGCGAGGGAAAGCCTCAAGGTGCTGAAGGAACAATGCAGACAGATGAGAAAGCTACAGGAGTGGATCAAATTTCAGTATCATCGGAAGAAGCAAGAGACCAGAGGATAACGCGTGCTGCTTTGAGACGAATGAGACGAGAACAAGAACAAGACCAGCAGAAAGTTATGGAACCTCCAAAGCGTACCTATAGTGAAGCTGTGGGAGGGGCACGGCCTAAGAATGTTAAGGGGATCCTGGAAGACGTGCTCCAAAAGCTTCAGGTCGCTAAGGATGGTGACTAAGCTTCTAACTTGGAATGTCAATGGCTTAAATTCACCACAGAAGAGAAAGAAAATCTTTCAATATTTAAAACAATTTAAGACTGATGTTATTTGCTTACAAGAAACACATATTAGAGTTATGGAGCAAAAGTACTTATTAAATTCAAGATTGGGCACACAATTTATTGCTTCTGCAATGAATAAGAAGAATGGAGTGGTTATTTATGTCAAGAATACTATTACAGCGGAGTTAATTGAAGCAGATAAACAAGGAAGATATGTTATAATAGATTTGTTAATAGAAGGCAAAAAAACACTTTTGGTTGGATTATATGCTCCTAATCAACAACAAGCAGACTTTTATAGTTTATTACACAGCAAGATCACTCAGCTGGATTACAAATCTTTTATTTTTATGGGAGACTGGAATGGTGTCTTGGATGTACAAATGGACAAGAGTGGTTCTTTTAGAAGTACTCCAAGTCATGCTAAATTGCCTAAATCCTTTTTTGAGATGAAGGATGATTTGGAGCTGCGAGATATCTGGAGAGAAAGAAATTTACAAGAAAAGGATTATACTTTTTTTTCTGATAGACATCAATCTTTTTCTAGGATTGACTTTATATTAATTACTAATGATTTCTTTTCTAGGATTAAGAAGATAAAGATTTGTCCAAGAACTATGTCTGACCATAGTCCAGTCTGGCTAGAGATTGATAAGGATAACAGAGATAGGTGCTCCTGGTGTCTAAATGAGAACCTGTTTAGAAATCAGGAAAATGTGGAAGAATGTAAAAAAACAGATGAAGGTTTTTTTTGAAACTAATATGAATAAGGGTACTTCTATGGAAATGGTTTGGGATGCTAGTAAGGCTTATATGAGAGGTGTGTTATATATATGAATAATAAGTTCAGACGTAATTTGGAATTTAGGAGGAAAGAATTAGAGAATGAAATTAGGGAAAAAGAAAAGGCCCTAATTTTGAATCCATAGGATGTGAAGATTAAAGATGTTATTAATTTATTAAGGGGACAGTTTGATAAGTTAATGGCTGATCAGGTAGCAACTAATTTACGGTTTGCTAGACATAATACTTTTTGTAATGCCAATAAACCAGGTAGATGGTTAGCTTATATGTTAAGGAAGAAGCAAAGGGCTTCTAATATAGACAAAATAGAACATAAGGGTAAGGTTGTGTATCAACAGAACCTTATTAAGGAAACCTTTGTTGATTTTTATTCTAAATTATATGCTAGAGATAAGATTAATGAAGCAGATATTGATGTATATTTGAGGAATGCTAGTATTCCGGTTCTTACACAAGAACAAAAGGAAGAGATGAATCAACTGATAACTGAGGAAGAAATTCTTTTGGCAATTAAACAATTGAAAGTGGGTAAAGCGCCAGGCACGGATGGATTGACTGCTGTGTATTATAAAAATTTACAGTCTGAGATGATAAAGCCATTAAGGGAATTGTTTCAGACAATTCAATTGGGAGGAGGGGTGCCTCCGTCTTGGAAAACTGCTTTTATTTCTTTGATTCCTAAAGAAGATCAGGATGTCACTCAAGCAAGAAATTATAGACCAATATCACTTTTGAATACGGACTACAAGATATTTGCTAAGGGGCTTCCGGATGGCAAGGCGATGCTGATCAGCTGTTCGGCGGCTCAGAAGCCCCCACCTCGGGAGAAGAGGAGGGGGTGAGCGTCCAGGTAGGGGTAGAGCTCTCCGGGGCTGCCAGAACTTAGAGTTTTGGTGGCGGAAGGATTGAGCCCCCCCGAAGCCTGGACATGCTCCAGACTGCGAGGCGTCTCTGCTCCGGGTTTTTTGGAGCAGAACAGGGCGTTCGCAACCATCCCTGCTAGCAAGGAAGAGCTTTTGAGAATGATGACGCAGGCAGAGCGATGCAGGAGATTTTGGTGAAGATGATGTTTTGATCTTTAACTCAATGGACTTTGCTGAATCTGCAAGTGAAAGTGCGTAGTTAACAATAGAGGGTGATAATGGCGGCTATATCTTCTAAAGTTCCTGCCCTGAGGCAGCAGTCTTCAGTGAAAACTTCATTGTCCTCTGCATCTGAATCTGTATCAGCTTTTACAGTAAAAGATTTGCAGAGTTTGCTGCAAGAGACTATGGAAAAGCAAATGCAACAATTTGTTGAGATAATGGAGAAAAAGTTGGAGGAGAAGTTTACAGAGAAATTAGCAGAAATGAGAGCAGACATCACATCTGTAATGTCAAATATGGCTAAAAGCATTGAGATTGTGGATGAAAGATTGGAAGATCTTGTTCAAAATGATATTAGAATGGAAGCCAAAATGACAGAAACTGAAAATGTGATAGAGAAAATGGATTATGATTTGATTTCGACACAGTATTCTCAGATGGAGTTTGCTTTGAGAATCAGAGGCCTAAAAGAAAATCCTAAGGAAAATTTGACAAAAATGGTTTCTGAGGTTTTGGAAGGGGTGTTGGAGCGACCAGCAGATGAAATAATGGAAGATATAGATAAAATCTTCCGTGTTAATTCGTGGATTGCAAGACAAAGGAAATTACCCAGAGATGTGGTGGTTTATTTTACAAAGAGAAAGATTAGAAATGAAGTTATCCAGGCCTCCTATAATATTGATTTTGTAATGGATGAGCAAAAAGTTTTGATTTTAAAAGAGATTCCTGCAAGAATTTTAAGAAAAAGGAAGGAATTTGCTTTTTTGACACAAGAATTGAGATGACGTGATATTAAGTTTAGATGGCAAATACCAGAGGGTATGGTGGTGACTTATGAAGGTACGAGGCATTGTTTTACTACGGTGATTCAGGCACGTGACTTTTACAGTAATGTTTTAAAAGCAGTCCCCATACCGTCTTTGGAGTCTACAAAGAAAAAAGGTGACAGAGAGCCTCAACGTTCCAGAGAGAATCTACAAGATGTTGAAGGGTTAACGCAGACAGATGTGAAAGCTACAGGAGTGGGTCAAATTTCATCACCACGAGAGAAGGCCAGAAATTGGAAGAGGTGTGCTGCTTCTGGAAGAATGAAGCAAACCTGAGGATTTAGTTGCATAATTGCAAGAGATAATAATGTAATAAGGATGCTAGAAGGATTAAGTATTTGGGGATTCATTTTTCACCCTTATAAAATAATTATATAATATTTTGTGTTGCTTTAGTTTTAAGATGATTATGAAAATTTAATTGGGAAGATTTGTAGTAGTGTTTATTGATATTCTGTAGGTTATGCTTTGTTATTTGGATGGAAAGTTTTAAGCCTGGAAGGTAATGTATGGTATTTTAAGTTGTATAATACATTAGGAGAAGGAAAGGTTGTATAAACTTGGTTTTAGTATGTTAAAGTTTAGTTGGATAGAAGAATAGTTTTATAAAACTGATATAAATTGTTTTATGTGTGATTGAAATTAATTTGTAGTACTTTTATGGGCAATATTGGAGTAGGTAATAGAATATAAGAATATAAGAATGATGTGATTATATAAAAAAATTTTAAGTTTGGAAGTAATCTATGGTATTTTAATTTGTATAATATATCAGGATAATATGAATTTAAAGCTTAGTTGGGAAGAAGAACAGCTTTAGACAATTGATATAAATTGTTTTATTTGTGATTGTTTTTATTGGGCAGACTGAAAAGTATTATCTTGTTTTTGAATAATTATTGATATGATGTATATATATATATATGTTTGGAGTTTATCTATATGAGTTAAAGTTCGATAGTCTATATAGTTCAGGATTGTTTGCGTAAGCTAGATTATGATTGTTTGTATTTTTATACCCTGTATTCTGCTCTGGGAAGTGGGGGGGGGAGGGGAAAGGGAGGGTGGGGTTGGGGAGGGTTGGGGAGGGTGGGAGGGAAGGGGAGTTGGGGTTTTTTTTTCTTTTTCTTTTTTTTGTTGTTTGTTAAAGATAAAATGTACTCTAAAACTTTTTAATAAAAAAAAAGATATTTGCTAAGGTTTTAGCTAACAGATTAATGAGGGTACTGCAACAGATAATTCATGGTGACCAAACTGGGTTTATAAGTGGTAGACAAATGAAAAATAACGTGAGGCATATAGTTGACTTGTTGGAATTTCTGGAAAGAAACAACCAGATCCCTGCAGCGCTGATTTTTTTGGATGCTGAAAAAGCCTTTGATCAATTGGATTGGCAATTCTTGATGAAAGTATTAGATGAAATGAATTTTGGGGATAAATTTTTACAACCAATTAGGGCATTATATCAAAAGCAAACAGCCCGTATAATAGTAAATAATAGTTTGACCGAAGTATGTAATATTGAAAAGGGCACAAGGCAGGGGTGTCCGTTTATTATTTGTTTTAACATCGGAGATATTATTGATTAAAATACGGAATTCGGAAAAGATCAAGGGAATTCAAATAAGAGATCAGGATTATAGATTGAGGGCGTTTGCAGACGATCTGGTTGTTACGGTGACCCAGCCAGAAAATTCTGTTGTAGAATTGATGGAGATAATATTGCAATATGGGAAAGTTTCTAGATTCAAGGTTAATATACAAAAAACTAAAATGCTGTCTAAAAATATGACAGTACCACAAAAGGCTGTTTTAGAAGGGTTAACTGGATTTGAAATTGTCAAAAGGGTTAAATATTTGGGGGTATATTTGTCACCCTCAAATGCAAAGTTATATAAAAATAATTATGAAAAGCTATGGGGAAAAGTTCAAAAAGAATTGGATAGCTGGAAAAAATTAGAATTGTCTTTATTGGGAAGAATTGCAGCAGTGAAGATGAATGTTTTGCCGAAATTTCTATTTTTATTTCAAATGATACCTATTCTTAAAAAGGATTCAAACTTGGAGGAATGGCAAAAGGGTATTAATAAATTTGTTTGGGCAGGGAAAAGGCCACGAGTTAAATTTAAGATTATGCAGGATACGCGTGAAAGAGGTGGTCTAAAAATGCCCAACCTTAAATTATACTATGAAGCTGCTGCTTTGTCAGCGATAAGTGATTGAATTAATTTAACACAAGGAAGATTTTTAAATCTTGAGGGTTATGATTTGTTATTTGGCTGGCATGCATATTTATTGTATGATAAGAAGGTAGATAATGTGTTTAAGGTGCATATTTTAAGACATGCTTTGTTGCGAGTTTGGAAAAAGTATAGATATAAATTAAACTATAAGATACCTTTATGGGCAATACCGAAACACACAATAGAAAATACAAATGTTGGGTTTAAACATGATGTGACTACATATAAGGAAATTTTAAGTTTGGAGAGGAATGTATGGCGTTTGAAGCCGTATAACTTTTTATGAGGAGAAAAGATTGTTCAAACCTGGTTTCAATATGGGCAACTACAGGCCAGGTGGAAAGAAGATCAGAAAGTTGGTTTTTCAATGACTGATGAAAATTTGGTAAAGCAAATTAGAAATCAGGGTCAAGCACATATCAAACGGATATATCTTGCATTGATAGAAATTGACTCAGAAACAGAACTTGTTAAAGATCGCATGATAAAGTGGGCTCAGAATATTCAAGAAGTTATTACAATGGATACTTGGGAAAAGATCTGGGTGAGAAATGTAAAATTTAAGCAAGCCCAAAATTTAAGAGAGAATTTTTATAAAATGTTTTATAGGTGGCATTTAGATTCCAAAAAGTTAGCAAGTATGTATCCGAACTACCAGCCTAAATGCTGGAGGTGTGGTGGTGAAGATGCAACGTATTTTCATATATGGTGGACCTGTAAAAAGGTTAAAGCATTTTGAATTAAAATCTGGTGGAATATGCAGAAGATATTTAAGAAAAGGATAAAGTTTTGTCCGCAATTGTTTTTACTGGGCATTATTACTGATACTACTGTTGTGGACACTAAGTTGATGTTGAACTTAATTACAGCAGCAAGACTTTTAGTAGGGCAATACTGGAAGAAGGAAGAACTGCCGACTATAGAAGAATGGACTTTAAAAGTTTCTAACCTGGTGGAAATGGCAAAGATCTCGGCGTATTTGAAAGACCATTCGCAACAATGATATATTGTGGAGTGGAAAAAATGGATTGATTACATCCAGAATAAATATGGGACTAAAAAGTTTCATTTAGCATTTGAATAAGTATTGATGTGATATTTATATTGCTTGTAGTCATTTTATAAGAGCTAAAGTGCAATAGACCTAATAGTTTATTGTTGTTAGCATATGGTATTTTATGATTGTTTTATACTTTTATACCTTGTATTTAGCTCTGGGAAGTCGGGGAGGGGGGGAGGGTTGGGTTGGGTTGGGAAGGGGGGGTGGGGGTGGGGGGTTGTTTTGTTAAAGATAAAATGTATTGAAAAACTTTTCAATAAAAAAAAGAATCTGCCAACAAAATGGTGGAACAATACCTTAAATGCTACGTCTCTTACCAACAAACAAACTGGACCAACCTCCTCCCTTTTGCAGAGGTGGCTTACAAAAATTCAGTACATAGCAGCACCGGCTACACTCCTTTCCATGTAGCCACAGAGAAAGAATTCAACCCCATAGTGAAATAACCTCAGTTACCCTTCGCTTCCCAGACTTTTGATCAATGGGTGAGGGGTTGGGAAGAAGTTTGGAAAAATACAAAGGTGGCCTTAAAAAAGACTTTTGAGACCTACAAAAAGCAAGCTGGCAAAAAGAGAGCTCCCCAAATAACATTCCAAGTTGGGGAAAAGGTTTATTTGTCGACCAAATACTTATGCCTTAAACTACCCAATAGGAAATTGGGACCAAAATTCTTGGGGCCTTTCCCCATTGTGAAAATCATCAACCCGGTCACAGTAAAATTGAAACTACCCAGACTTTGGGGGAAAATTCACCCAGTGTTCCATTGTAGCTTGCTGAAACCTTTTTGAACCTCCACTTTAAGACCTCCCCCTAAGAAAGCACCTGGACCCCTCATGGTAGCAGGTCAGACCCATTATGAAGTGAAACATATTCTTGACTCTAGAATCTTTAAGGGAAAATTGCAATACCTAGTACAATGGAAGGGATACCCATTGTCTGAAGCCATTTGGGTGAAATATACTGATGTGAAAGCTGACAGACTTTTCAAAAGGTTTTATGAGAAACACCCCAACAAACCAAAAGCCAGTTCCTAACTTGTGTCTTGTTTACATTACAGGATCTGTCCTTTTTGTAGGGGGGGCGAAAGTCAACGCTGCTAACATCGAATGTTGTTGCTTGACAAGAGATGAAGAAGTAGCCATTTCATATGTTAAACTTGTGTATTGCTTTAAGAGATTCAGTTTAAAGTTGGGAGGGGGAAGAGGAGGATTGTACCTTCAAGGCCATCTCTAACTGAAGAAGATAAGACCTTGGCGGGTTTTCTAACAGAAGGGAAACTGATTCTTTAAATTAATTGGAGAATATGATTAATGACAAAATTAGAAAGGTGGAGAATTGTGTTTTAATATATTGTGCAAGGGGCGGAGATTTCAGATTCCAGCTCTCTTTGAGAAAGCATTTGCTGGTGTATTAGTCTAATAAAGGACTTTTATGGTAAACAATGCCTCAGAGTCACTTGAAAAGCCCATACGTCAGAAATGTGACATAAGGAAAGAAGGGAAGTGAAAGGCAAGGGAGAAAGAGAAAGATACACCCAACTGAATGCAGAATTCCAGAGAATAGCTAGAAGAGATAAGAATATCTTCTTAAAGGAACAGTGCAAAAAGTAGAAGAAAACAAAAGAATACGGAGGACCAGATTGGAGATATGAAGGGAACATTTCATGCAAAGATGGCCATGATAAAGGACCAAAGCGGCAGGGACCTAACAGAGGCAGAAGAGATTAAGAAGAGGTGGCAAAATTACACAGAAGAACTATACAAGAATGAGCTTAATGTCCCTGATAACCACAATGGGGTGGTCACTGGCCTCAAGCAAGACATCCTAGAATGTGAAGTGAAATGGGCCTTAGGAAAGCTGAGCAACAACAAAGCTAGTGGAGGTGACAGTATTCCAGCTGAGCTATTCAAAACCCTAAAAGATGATGCAGTAAAAGTGCTACACTTAATTTGCCAGCAAATTTGGAAAACTCAACAGTGGCCATAGAATTGAAAAAGGTCAGTTTACATTCCAATTCCAAAGAAAGGCAATGCTAAAGAATGTTCAAACTATCGCACCATTGCACTCATTTCACATGCTAGTAAAGTTATGCTTAAAATCCTGCAAGCTAGACTCCAGCAGTATGTGGATCGAGAACTACCAGAAGTACAGGCAGGATTTCAAAGAGGCAGAGGAACTAGAGATCAAATTGCCAACATATGCTGGATCATGGAGAAAGCTAGGGAGTTCCAGAAAAACATCTACATCTGCTTCATTGACTATGCTAAAGCCTTTGATTATGTGGATCATAACAAATTGTGGCAAGTTCTTAAAGAGATGGGAGTACCAGACCATCTTATTTGTCTCTTGAGAAACCTATATGTGGGTCAAGAAGCAACAGTGAGAACTTGAGACGGAACCACTGATTGGTTCAAAATTGGGACAGGAGTCCGGCAAGGCAGTATACTGTCGCTCTGCCTATTCAACATATGCAGAGCACATCATGAAAAGGCAGGGCTAGGTGAATCAAAAGTTGGAATTAAGATTGCCAGGAGAAGTATCAACAACCTAAGATATGCAGATGATACCACTCTAATGGCAGAAAGTGAAGAGGAACTAAAGAGCCTATTGATGTGGGTGAAGAAGGAGAGTGCAAAAGTGGGCTTGAAACTCAACTTTAAAAAAACCAAGATCATGGCATCCGGCCCTCTCAATTCCTGACAAATAGATGGGGAAGAAATGGAGATAATGACAGATTTTATTTTCCTGGGCTCCAAGATCACTGCAGATGGGGACTGCAGCCAAGAATTTAAAAGATGCTTGCTCCCAGGGAGGAAAGCTATGGAAAATCTAGACAGCATATTAAAAAGCAGAGACATCACCCTGCCAACAAAAGTGCATATAGTCAAGGCCATGGTTTTTTTTTTTAATTGAAAAGTTTTACAATACATTTTTAAATACAAAAAAAACCCCTCCTCCCCCTCACCTCTCCCCAACCCCTCCCTCCCCTCCCCTCCCCCTTCCCCGACTTCCCAGAGCTGAATACAGGGTATAAAAATACAAACAAGCATAATCTAAAATATGCTAAAAACAATAAGACATTAACTCTCCATCATCAAAATATTAATAAAATAACTACTAACTAGTTATACATCATATAGATCCAGTACTTATTCAAATGCTAAATGAAACTTTTTAGTCCCATATTTATTCTGAATATATTCAATCCATCTCCTCCATTCCACAATGTATCTCTGTTGCGATTGGTCTTTCAAATACGCTGAAATCTTTGCCATTTCCGCCAAGTTAGAGACTTTTAAAGTCCACTCTTCTATAGTTGGCAGTTCTTCCTTCTTCCAATATTGCGCTACTAAAAGTCTCGCTGCCGTAATTAAATTCAACATCAACTTAGTATCTATAACAGTAGTATCTGTAATAATACCCAATAAAAACAATTGCGGAGAAAACTTTTCTTAAATATCTTTTGCATATTCCACCAAATTTAAATCCAAAAAGCTTTGACCTTTTTACAAGTCCACCATATATGAAAATACGTTGCATCCTCACAACCACACCTCCAACATTTGGGCTGGCAGTTCGGATACATACTTGCTAATTTTTTAGGATCTAAGTGCCACCTATAAAACATTTTATAAAAATTCTGTCTTAAATTTTGGGCCTGTGTAAATTTTACATTTCTAACCCAGATCTTTTCCCAAGTGTCCATTGTTATAACTTCTTGAAAATTCTGAGCCCACTTTATCATACAGTCTTTAACAAGTTCCGTTTCTGAATCAATTTCTATCAATGCATTATATATCCTTTTTATATGTGCTTGACCTTGATCTCTAATTTGTTTTACCAAATTTTCATCAGTCATCGAAAAACCAACTTTCTGGTCCTCTTTCCATCTAGCCTGTAATTGCCCATACTGAAACCAAGTTTGTACAATCTTTTCTTATTTTAAAATATTATATGGCTTTAATTGGCATACATTCCTCTCTAAACTTAAGATTTCCTTATATGTAGTCTCATCATGATTAAATCCCACATTTATATTTTCTATTGCGTGTTTAGGTATTGCCCAAATGGGTATCTTATAATTTAACTTATAATTAACCTTTTCTAAACTTGCAACAGAGCATACCTTAAAATATGTATCTTAAACACATTATCCACCTTCTTATCATACAATAAATATGCATGCCAACCAAATAACAAATCATGACCCTCAAGATTTAATAATCTCCCTTGTGTTAAATTAAACCAGTCACTTATCACTGACAAGACAGCAGCCTCATAATATAACTTAAAATTAGGCATTTTAAGACCACCTCTTTCATGTGTATCTTGCATTATCCTAAATGATCTGGTGAATGATCTCTGGAGGGCTAGGGACAGGGGTTGCTCCTCTGTCCTGGTCCTATTAGATCTCTCAGCGGCTTTCGATACCATCGACCATGGTATCCTGCTGCGGCGTCTCAGGGGGTTGGGAGTGGGAGGCACCGTTCTACGGTGGTTCTCCTCCTACCTCCAGGGCCGCTCGCAGTCGGTGTTTTCAGGAGGGCAGAGATCCGCCCCGAGGTCTCTCATTTGTGGAGTTCCTCAGGGGTCGGTCCTCTCGCCTCTCCTGTTCAACATCTATATGAAGCCGCTGGGCGAGATCATTCGTGGTTTCGGGGTGGGGTATCACCAGTACGCTGATGATACCCAACTTTTTCTTTCCACCCCGAACCAACCCAGCGATGCCCTCTCCGTGATGTCCCGGTGCCTGGAGGCGGTTCAGGTCTGGATGGGGAGAAACAGGCTTCGTCTCAATCCCGCCAAGACTGAGTGGCTGTGCATATCGGCATCTCGGGTTAACCAACTTATTCCACCTCTAACGATGGGGGGTGAGGTGTTACCCCCCGTTGATAGGGCTCGCAACCTGGGCGTCCTCCTGGACTCACGGCTCAATTTTGAAGACCACATAGGAGCCGTGACCAGGGGGGCTTTTGCACAGGTTCGCCTGGTGCGCCAGTTGCGTCCCTATCTCGACCGAGACGCCCTACGCACAGTTACTCATGCGCTTGTTACCTCCCGTCTGGACTACTGTAACGCTCTCTACATGGGGCTGCCCTTGAAGACCACTCGGAGGCTTCAACTGGTGCAGAATGCGGCCGCGCGAGTTGTAATGGGGGTCTCCCGATACTCCCATGTAACACCTCTACTCCGCGAGCTGCATTGGCTTCCGGTTGCCCTCCGGGTGAAATTCAAGGTGCTGGTTATTACCTATAAAGCCCTACATGGCCTGGGTCCGGGCTATTTGAGGGAACACCTGCTGCCGGCATCAAACGCCCTTTGCCCAGTGCGCTCCCACAGGGAGGGTCTGCTCAGGGTGCCGCCGGTGGGAGATTGCCGGCGGGTGACACCCAGGGATAGGGCCTTCTCAGTGGGAGCGCCTGCCCTCTGGAACCAGCTGCCGGTGGAGCTGAGGACTGCCCCCGACCTCCGATCATTCCGCCGGGGCCTGAAGACCTGGCTCTTTGAGCTCTCGGGCCCAGGCTGAGGAGAAATTTTTAATTGGGGTTTTAAGTATACAGGGTCAATTTAATATTTTTTAATTTGGTTTTTTTTAACTTTTGTATGGTGGATTTTTTAATTTCCTGTAAACCGCCCTGAGTCCTCAGGGAATAGGGTGGTATATAAATGTAACTAAATAAATAAATAAATAAATTTAACTTGTGGCTTTTTCCCTGCCCAAACAAATTTATTAATTCCTTTTTGCCATTCCTCCAAATTTAAATCCTTTTTAAGTATAGGTATCATTTGAAATAAAAATAAAAATTTTGGCAAAACATTCATTTTCACTGCTGCAATTCTTCCCAATAAGGATAATTGTAATTTTTTCCAACTATCTAATTCTTTTTGTATTTTTCCCCATAACGTTTCATAATTATTTTTATATAACTTCATATTTGAGGCTGACAGATATATCCCCAAATATTTAATCTTTTTAACTATTTCAAATCCCGTTAGCTCTTCTAAAACAGCCTTTTGTGATACTGTCATATTTTTAGACAATATTTTAGTTTTTTGTATGTTGATCTTAAATCCAGAAACTTTCCCATATAGCATTATTATCGCCATCAATTCTACAACTGAATAATCCAGCTGAGTTACTGTAACAACCAGGTCATCTGCAAACGCCCTCAATCTATAATCCTGATCTCTTATTTGAATTCCCCTAATTTTTTCCGAGTCACGTATTTTAATCAATAATATTTCCAATGTTAAAACAAATAATAGAGGTGACAACGGGCACCCCTGCCTTGTACCCTTTTCAATATTACATAGTTCATTAACTATTATACGGGCTGTTTGCTTTTGATATATTGCCCTAATTGGTTGTAAAAATTTGTCTCTAAATTCCATTTTCTCTAATACTTTCATCAAAAATTGCCAGTCCAATTGATCAAAGGCTTTTTCAGCATCCAAAAAGATCAACGCTGCGGGGATCTGATTGTTTCTTTCCAAAAATTCCAATAAATCTACAATATGTCTCACATTATTCTTCATTTGTCTACCACTTATAAATCCAGTTTGATCACCATGAATCACTTGTTCTATTACCCTCATTAATCTATTAGCTAAGATTTTTGAAAATATCTTATAATCAGTATTCAAAAGCGATATTGGCCTATAAATTTTAACTTGGGTAGCATCCTGATCTTCCTTCGGAATCAAGGAAATAAAAGCAGTCTTCCAGGATGGAGGTACCCCTCCTCCCATTTGAATTGTCTTAAACAATTCCCTGACTCACTGGAGAAGAGCCTAATGCTGGGAAAGATCGAGGGCAATAGAAGAAGGGGACGACAGAGAATGAGGTGGATGGATGGAGTCACTGAAGCAGTAGGCGTGAGCTTAAATGGACTCCAGAAGATGGTAGAGGACAGGAAGGCCTGGAGGAATGTTGTCCATAGGGTTGCGATGGGTCGGACATGACTTCGCAGCTAACAACAACAACAAAACAATTCCCTTAAAGGTTTCACCATTTCTAACTGTAAGTTTTTATAATACACGGCAGTCAAACTATCAGTACCTGGTGCTTTACCCACTTTTAATTGTTTGATTGCTAAAAGAACTTCTTCATCAGTTATCAATTGATTCATCCCTTCCTTTTGTTCTTGCGTAAGAACAGGAATATTAGCTTTTGTCAAATAATCATCTATATCCACATCTCTAATCTTATCTCTAGCATACAACTTAGAATAAAAATCAACAAAAGTCTTTTTAATAAGACTCTGCTGGTACACTACTTTACCCTTATATTCTATTCTATCTATTTACAAGCTCTTTGTTTCTTCCTTAACAAGCAGGCTAACCATCTACCCGGTTTATTAGCATTACAAAAAGTGTTATGTCTAGCATACCGTAAGTTAGTTGCCACTTGATCTGCCATTAACTTGTCAAACTGACCCCTTAATAAAGTAATTACCTCTTTGATCTTCCCATCAGATGGATTCAGAATTAAAGCCTTTTCTTTTTCCTTAATTTCATCCTCTAATTCTTTCCTCCTAAATTCCAATTTACGTCTATGTTTATTGTTCAAATATGTTAATACACCTCTCATATAAGCTTTACTTGCATCCCAAACCATCTCAATAGAAGTACCTTTATGCATATGAATTTTAAAAAAAATCCTTCATCTGTTTTTTACACTCTTCCACATTTTCCTGGTATCTAAACAAATTTTCATTTAAATGCCAAGACTATTATCTTTTTCTATCTCTAACCATACTGGACTATGATCAGATATAGTTCTTGGACAAATCTTGATCTTCTTAATCCTAGAAAAAAATCATTAGTAATTAATACAAAATCAATCCTAGAAAAAGATTGATGCCTGTCAGAGAAAAAAGTAAAGTCTTTTTCTTGCAAGTTCCTTTCTCTCCAAACATCTCTCAATTCCAGGTCATCCTTCATCTCAAAAAAAGATTTAGGTAGTTTAGCATGACTTGGGATGCTTTTAAAAAGACCTCCCTTGTCCATTTGTACATTCAAAACACCATTCCAATCTCCCATAAAAATACAAGCTTTATAATCCCACTGAATGATCTTGCTGTGTAATAAATTGTAAAAATCTCCTTGTTGTTGATTAGGAGCATATAGTCCAACCAAAAGCGTTTTCTTGCTTTCTATTAATAGTTCAATCATAACATATCTTCCTTGTTTATCTGCTTCAATTAAAGTCGCTGTCAAAGTATTCTTAACGTAAATAACCACTCCATTTTTCTTATCAGTCGCAGAAGCAATAAACTGTGTACCCAACCTCAAGTTTACCAAATACTTTTGATCCGTCGCTCTAATATGTGTTTCCTGTAAGCAAATAACATCGTTTTTAAATTGTTTTAGATATTGAAATACTTTATTTCTCTTATGTGGTGAATTTAAACCATTAACATTCCAGGTTAGAAGCTTTGTCGCCATCTTTTGCGACCTGAAGCTTTTGGAGCGCCTCTTCCAAAATCACCTGCACTCTCTTTGGTCGCGCTCCTCCCACTGCTTCACTGTAAGTAAGTTTTTGAGGTGCCATCATACCTCTCTGCTGTTCTTGCTCTTGTCTCATTCGTCTAGCAGCAGCACATGTCATTCTTTGGTCTCTAACCTCCTCCGATGATACTGAAATTTGATCCACTCCTGTAACTTTCTGGAATTCTCCATCTTTCGGCTGCATAACTCCTTCAGCACCTTGTACGTTCTTACTTTGTGGTTGATGCTCTCCTTCACCATTCTTCTTTTTAGATTCCAAAAGTGGTATAGGGACTGCCTTTAAAATATTGGCATAGAAATCACGTGCCTGTAACACTGTAAGAAGACGATGTGTCATGCCTGCATACATCACCACCATACCCACTGGAATCTCCCATCTGAACTGAATATCCCGTCTTCTTAATTCTTCTGCCAAAGAAGCAAACTCCTTCCTTCTCCTTAAAATTCTTGGAGGGATCTCTTTTAAAATTAAAACTTCTTGCTCTGCAATTGCGAATTTACTATTATAAAAAGCTTGAATAACCTCATTTCTAATTGCTCTCTTTGTAAAATAAACCACCACATCTCTGGGTACTGTCCTTTGTCTTGCAATCCATGAATTAACACGAAATATTTTATCTATATCCACCATAATATCTTCTGCTGGACGCCCCAAAACGCCTTCCAGGGCTTCTGAAACTACTTTTTTCAAATTTTCCTTAGAATCCTCTTTTAAACCTCTACTTCTCACAGCGAACTCCATCTCGTGGTACTGCACCAAGGTTAAATCATCATCAATCTTATCCATCACAGTTTCAGCATCCGTCATTTTAGCATCTAATCTGATGTTATTTTGGCTAAGTTCTTCCACTCTTTCATCCAAACGTTAAATACAAATGGCCATGCCTTGAAATGCAAGTAAGATGTCTGCCCTCATTTCTGTAAGCTTCTCCTCCATAAGTTCAGCTAATTGTTGGGATTGCTTTTTCAAAGCCTCTTGCAAAACATCCTGCAAATCTTTTACTGTCAAAGCTGGTGCAGGTGCAGGTACAACGGGGGGGGGGGCATTAAAACCTGTAACGAAGATTGCTGCACCGGAGAAGCCCCCACGCTTCTGGGAACTTTAGATGATTTGGCAGCCATTTTCGCCCACTCAATTCTGTTGCGCACTTTCACTTTTAAAAATCTCCACAAAAATCCACTGAGTTAAAGATCATATACTTGCTCTGACATGATTCTCCTGTACAGCTCTGCCTGCATCCAAGTAATCCAAAGTTCACTCTCGCTGGCAGGGATGGTTGCTGCGTCCTGCTCTGCTCCAAAGCCCTGGAGCAGAAGCGTCCCGAGGTCCGGAGCAAACTCAGGCTTCAGGGGGCTCAATCCTTCAACCACCAGAGTTTCAGCTCTGGCGGTCTGGGAGAGCTCTACCCCTGCCTGGGCGCTCACCCCCTCCTCTTCTCCCGAGGAGCGGGCTTCCGAGCCACCAAAACAGCTGATCGTCGCTGGTTTTGGTGGTTCTACGGAGCAACGGGGCTGACAGCCTAAATGGCTGCCAGCAACCGAGCCTTGCCACCCGAAAGCTCAAGGCCATGGTTTTCTCAGTTCCAATGTATGGCTGCAAAAGCTGGACCATAAGAAAGGCTGAGCGCCAAAGAATTAAGGTCTATGAACTATGGTGCTGGAGAAGACTCCTGCAAGTCCCTTGGACTGCAAGGTGATCAAACTAGTCAGTCTTAGAGGAGATCAACCCTGACTGCTCTTTAGAAGGCCAGATCCCGAAGTTGAAACTCAAATACTTTGGCCACCTAATGAGAAGGAGTCACTGGAGAAGAGCCTAATGCTGGGAAAGATTGAGGGGAATAGAAGAAGGGGACAACAGAGAATGAGGTGGCTGGATGGAGTCACTGAAGCAGTAGGCGTGAGCTTAAATGGACTCCAGAAGATGATAGAGAACAGGAAGACTTGGAGGAACATTGTCCATGGGGTCATGAGGGGTCGGACATGACTTCGCAACTAACAACAACAAGGAATACTTTGGCTTTTTTTGCAGTTGCAGCACACTGCTGGCTCATACTGAAATAGTAGTGCATTAGGACAGTTAGATCCGTTTCACAATTACTACTGTTGAGCCAGTACCACCTACTCTATATCTATGCATTTGATATTTCCTGCCTAAGGTCCTAACCTTACTTTTCTCACCACTGAACTTCATCTTGTTGGATATGGCCCAGTGCTTGAGTCTGTCAAGGTCCTTGTGGATCTTGAGCCCATCTTCTAAAGCAGGGGTGTCAAACTGCCAGCCCATGGGCCGGATGCATCACAAGGAAACCACACCCATCCCATTTCCAGCAATGGGGGAAAAGTTCCTATATGTCACGGGACATAACATGACATTGCAAGTTTGACATGTTTGTTTTAAAGTATTGGCTATTTCCCCCAGCTTGGTGTTATCTGCAAATTTAATGAGATAGCTATAGCATTTAGACTTACATACTGCTTCATAGTGCTTTACAGCACTCTCTAAGCAGTTTACAGAGTCAGAATATTGCCCACAATAATCTGGGTCCTCATTTTATAGACTTCAGAAGGATAGAAGTCTGAGACAACCTTGAGCTGGTCAGGATCGAACTGCTGGCAGTACGCAGAATTAGGCTGCAATATTGCACTCTAATCACTGCAACAGCACAGCTCATGTAGAGAGATCCTCTTTTTTCCCCTAGTTTAGATCATTTATGAAGTTGTTGAAGGGTACTGGGTCCAGGATCAAACCTTATGGTACCCCACTGCATGCTTTCCTCCCTGTAGGAGTTGCTCCATTGAGTACTACCCATTCAGTGAAGTTGGTCAGCCAATTTCAAATCCATGTAGTGGTGATACTGTCTGTCCCATATTGTTCTATTTTACCAAGAAGCAGGCTGTGGTCTAATTTGTCAAATGCCTTGCTGAAGTCTAAGTATGTTATGTTCACAGCATTTTGATGGGCTATTCATTTAGTTGCTTTACCAAAAAAAGGGATTGATTGTCTGGCATGATCTGTTTTTAACAAACCCATGCTGGCTTCTAGTAATTACCTTGTTTGTTTCTAGGTGCTCACAAATCTTTCATTTGATAATCTGTTCCAGGATTTCCCCAGGTACTGATGTTATGATTGACCTATAATCTCCTAGTTCCATTTTTCCCCCTTTTTTATATTGGAACCACATTGGCTCTTTTCCAGTCCTCTGGTATTTTCTTTGAAATGAGGCTTGAAGAGTTACATTCGGTGGTTCCAATATTATAAATTGATATTACACGCTTGGGGTTTGGTCTTAAAGATTGGTCATCCTCCCCTTTTAGTTTTAGTTTATTGCCCTTTGGGTGGTCTGGACTTCTTTATTGCCATATTTTAGACTGAATTAATAGGATTATTAGTGTTAATCTGGATCAGTCACTATTTGATAAAGGTTCATGCTGTATGTTCTTGGCTATATCAAGAACATACAGGTTTCTGGCACTCTCTGAGCTTGGTTATTTGCTTGCAGACATTTCATTATCCAACTAGGGAATACCAGCAGTGTGAGGGAACAGCCCTTCTCTCTGTCACTTGTCATGCCTGAAGTTTGATTATGTCGAGTTGAAATGGAGCCTCTGCTTGTTACTGTAGTCTATCAGCTACCCAAGTAATAACAGATGTAGCTGTTTCTTAGCAGTGCTTCACTTTTCTGATCATCCATGTCCCTTTTCCTTCCTTTTGGAGTATAAGTAAATTCTGCCAAGGCACTTTCAAGGCCTCATCATTTTCTCCACACCTCTCTGTCAATATAGCTGTTTTACCCACACTGTCCAAGTCCTTCAGTTGTGTCAGGACCCACCCCAATTCACATCTTAGGAAATAAGGACTCTTGGATCTGTGACAGTCCAGACTACGGTGTTTCCATTACTTTCTGGTAGTTCTACAATAAAGTCCGTGGCTATTTCTTTCCATGGGGCTGAGGGGTTCACCACTAGTTGTAGCAGTCCTGGCGATTTCCCTTGCAGCCTCTTAGCCATTGCGCAAGTATGACAGCTGCCCACATAGCTTTCTATGTCTTTTTTCATGGATGGCCACCAAAATTGCCTTTTAGTTAAATGTAAGTTTTTTACAAACCCAAAATGTCCTGCTGATTTTGTATCATGGCACAGTTGCATGAAATTGATTCTCTGGGTGGCAGGTATATATACTGTAGCTTCTCCCCCACCCAAGGCAGTCCATCTTTAATTGTGCACATATGTCTATTTTTCTGGAACCATTCATCGCTTTCCAAAGCTTTCCAGAATTCTATTCCAGTTTGGCCATGCACCTTCGGCTTCATTTTTTCTTGTGCCCTGGTGGTGACTGGACCTGCCAGTTGTTCATGCACAAGTGGTTTAAAGACAGTAGTCCTTGTGCTGTTATATTGGGGCAAGCGGGATAATGCGTCTGCCAGGAAATTTTTTTTCCCCAGTAAGTGTTTGAGCGTAAAGTTGAATCGGTGGAAATGTTGGGACCAGCAGGCTTGCTTAGGAGTGAGTTTCCTGGGTGTTTTTAGTGCTTCCAAATTTTTGTGATCTGTCCAGACTTGGAAAGGTATTTTATTTCCTTCTAAAAATTGGTGCCATGTTAGTAATGCCCACCTCAACAAGAATGCCTCTTTTTCCCATATTGGCCAACGTTGTTCTGTTTCTGTGAGTTTTCTGGATGTGTATGCGCATGGTTGCAATGTTCCCCCATCATTTTCTTGTAATAATACAGCCCCTACTGCTACATCACTCGCATCTGCCTGTATTACAAAAGGTTTGTCGGGAACTGGGTGTTTTAGGACAGGTTCAGCAGAAAAAAAGTCTCTTTAGCCTCTCAAATGCTGCTTGACACTCCATTGTCCACTTTACAGGCTGGCTGGATTTCACGAGGGACCCCCCTTTCATTTTCAACAAATTTGTGAGGGGCATGGCTATTTGGCCAAATGCAGTGATGAATTGGCGGTAGACATTTGCAAACCCCAGGAAACTTTGCAATTGCTTCTGTGTGTGGGGGGGTGCCCACTCTAATACTGCCCTGACTTTCTCAGGGTCCATTTCAATGTCCTCTGGGGATATGCAATATCCCAGGTAGTCAATTTTTTCCTGGTGGAATTCACACTTTGATAATTTAGTGTATAGATGGGCAGCTCGCAACTTTTTCAGGACTGTTCTGACTAGTTTGATATGTTCCTCTTTGGTCTCAGTGAAGATAAGGATGTCATCTAGGTAAACCAGGACCCCCTTATATAGGTGCTCTCTTAGCACGTCATTAATTAATTGCATAAAGACTGCGGGGGGCCCTTGCAGTCCAAATGGCAGTACTTTGAATTGGTAGCAACCCATTGGGCAGTTGAATGCAGTCTTCCATTCATCTCCTTCCTTAATCCTAACACGGTAATATGCTTCCCTCAGGTCTAGTTTAGTAAAAATCCTTCCTTTCGATAGGTGGGATAACATATCCTTCATCAGGGGTAAGGGGTACAGATTACATTCACTAATTGTGTTCAAATTTCTATAATCCACACACAAGTGAAAAGAACCATCCTTCTTCTTCCTGAACAGGACTGGGGCGGCCACTTTGGGTTTGGCAGGCTCAATAAATCCTCTTTCTAAGTTTTTCTTTATGAATCTCTCCATTTCTGCCATTTCCCTTGGGCTCATGGCATACATCCTGGGTTTTGGGAGTTTTGCCCCGGGTTTGAATTCTATAGCACAGTCTGTGGGGCAGTGGGGGGGGGAAGCTCATCTGCCCGTTCCTCACTGAAAACCTCAGCAAGGTCCCTGTATTCCTCTGGTATCTCTGGCAACTCCTTCTCTTTCCCCACTGCTCCTGTCTCCTCCCTTCGGGTTGGGGGGGGTGCTTTGGGGTTTTAAACTTTTTTACTCCCCTTTTGGGAAGTTGAGTTCTGCTGTCCTCCAGTTTATCCCAGGGTTCCATTTCTTCAGCCATTCCAGTCCTAAAATCATTGGGCATTCCATGCCTGGGGCCACTACAAACGTTATGTCTTCCTCATGGGACCCCAGGGTTAGGTGAATTGGTAAAGTGGCTAGGGTAGCTGGTTCCCCCTCCCGCTATTGATCCATCTAATTGACTAAAAGAGATTGGTTGTTTTAGCCTCCTCACTGGGATGCTCAATCTCTCCACCAGCATTGGGCTGATGAGGCAGTGGATGCAACCAGAGTCTATCAGAGCTTTTATTTTGGCTGCTTCAGGCATAGAGGAAGGTAATATAGTCACTGTCTTAAGTATGGGTGGAAGGGGTCCACTTACCAATGGTTCTCCCTCTGAGCTGTCTTCCGAGTTGTCCACCGTCCCTGCGGTGCAGGCCAGAGTCCAATCCCAGTTCCTGGCAGGAATTGTGGACTCTACAGCCCCTGTCCCCTTCATGGAAGATTCTTTTGGGTTGCCTTGGGGTTTCCCTAGTTTCTTGGAGCGTGATGCCTCTGTTTTACACTGGGTTTTTTTTGAGCGGCATTCTGCGGCACGGTGACCCTCTCTCCCGCATTTGAAACAGCCTGTTGATTTTTTAGCTGTGGGCGGTGGGTTCTCCCTCTCGCGTGTTTGCTCGGTTGGCGGGCGGCCCCATAGTTTCCCCCGACGGTGTCTCTTCAGTAGGTCTATCTCCCCCTCCTCTGCCAGGAGATACCAGATGGTGTGGGTCTCCTTGAGGCAGGCAAGCATTATACAGGTCATAGTTTAGCCCGTCTTTGAAATGGCTAAAAAGGATGTCTTCTGGCCAGTTCAGCTTGCTGGCAATGGCTCGGAATTCTTGCGTGTATTCAGCCACTGGCCATCTGCCCTGCCTGACTGTTTTGATTCTCTCTCGGGCTTTACAATTAGCCAAAGGATCTTTGAAACACCGCCTCAAGGATGCCATGAACCAGTTGAAATCGTTGAGTTCTGGGGCGTTGGAGTCATGTAGGTTCACCACCCAGTCTGCAGCCGTTCCATCCAGGGCAGATTGCACAATTCGGATGTGGGTTTTGTCACTGGGGATGTCCCATCCATATTCTTCCATATAGCTAAGGACTTGGGTTAAGAAAAACCCCAATCGTGATGGCTCCCCCTTGAATTTTGTTTCCAGGGGCAGGAGTCTTTGACTGGAGCGTTGTCTGCGCTGCAGACGGTATCGCTCCTCATCCTGCTCCCCGTCTGTGGTTCTGGGGGGGGGGGTACTGCTGAGGCAGTGACTCCTGTTCTGTTGGACAGCCCCGGGGTTTCAGGTGCTGGATCCCCTCCGTTACCTCTCCAGTTGCGGCCCCAGGCGCTGCCTCGGTTGCAGTTTTCAGCTCTCTCCTCCCTTAGTGAGCTCAGGGTTGCTTTCATCAGGTCAATAGCTTTTTCCAGAATCCGCTCCTCCTCACTGGCATGCAGGGAGCTCTCCATCTCTTACCTCCATTCCGGTTGGTGGTCGCTCCGTCTCAGGGTCACTTCTCCCGATGCCTTTTCCCACTCACTTTTCCTTCCAATGCCCATCGACCACCGGGGTTTTCGGTCGTGCTGCTCCACCACTTCTTCCCCGGGGAAATATGCCGCTTCAGCTTCCCATCGTCTCTGGGATTCCATTTGGGGGGAAGACTCCCTCTCTGTGGGGCTTCCCTCCTCTCTTGCTTCATCACCAGATATAGTATTTATTGCAAAGTCCCCGGTAAGGTTTTCCCTTCCAGGTTGACTCTTATAGCAGATCCTGTCAACTGTCAGGACCCATCCAATTCACATCTTAGGAAATAAGGACTCTTGGAGCCGAGTTGTCCAAAAGGAAAAAATTTACTAAGAATAAGATTGGTTGTGGAGATATGAGACAGGATCTGGTCTTGAGTCACATTTCAAATCTATATAAGCATTCCCAGTTCAACCCACTCCCCTCAAAACTCCATTTGGTTAGGATCCCATCAATTTGGTTGTCAGGTCCTTCTGTGGGAAGAAAGGAACTTCATGCATTCCTTTGTTGATTGCCTTCTTCCTACAGCCCCAACAGACAGATCACTTCCCCCCACCTTTGTTCCCCCAGATCAAAGGTTGTTTGAAAGCAGCTACAGATAGACTGAATAAACAATCTCCCCCCTCCTTCTACCAATATGGCAGAATCCTGGTAGGCACAATATTTTAACCATACATTTATGAATGTGATATCAATGGATTCTGACAAGTTGGCTGTTACATAGAGGTCCACTTCTGTACTTTGGTAGATTCTGTTGAAGATATTTCTTTTTGTCTTTTAATAGTGTATCACAAGCAATTCTTGCAGAAACTTAAGCACATAATAAAAAGAAGAAGAAAAGATTAACAGCTGTTTAGCAAGTAATGATGGTTTGACAATATTTACTAGTGTCAGGACCCACCTCAATTCACATCTTAGGAAATAAGAACTCTTGGATGCAAGTTTAGTCCAAAAGGAAAATGTTTACTAGGATGGAATCGATTGTGGGAATACAAGACGGAATCTGACAAAAGTTACATTTCAATCCTATATAAACCATTCCCATTTCAGCCCCTCCCCTCATCCATTTGGTCAGACTGTCGTCAGTTGCTAGGTGTCAGGTCCTTCCATGGGAAAGGGAACTCTCCTTGGTCTTATGGTTATTGCTTTTCTTTTCAGTTGTAAATGAAGATACAATCCAGACCTGTCTGTCCCCCTCCCTTCCCCCGTTAAAACATCCCCTGTTGTTTGAAAATCGCTTTAGTAACCATCCTTTCCCCCCCCTCCTCGGAGAGATGGCAGAATCCCCAGAAATAGCACGTTGTTCTACCTATACAATTATGAAATGTGATATAAATGGATTCTGACATTCGGCTCTCCTTTCAGAAAAAGGATGAGTCCATCTGTGGGGAAAGAAAACATATAAATGTTAGCCTGGTTTGTTCGGATATTCTGTATGAAACCTCTTAAGCAACTTAGGTGCTTTAAGATGGAGTTTGTTAACCCACTCATTTTCTGAGGAGGGGAGGTGTTTCCATGCCACTAAATATTGTATCATTCCATGGTGTTTTCTGGAATCTAAGATTTCTTTCACTTCAAAATGTTGTTCTCCTTCCACCATGATGGGGGGTGGTGGTGGTGGGATTTTTTCTCGTAGTGGTGATTGTTGTTCTCTCTTTAATAGACTGCAGTGGAAGGTTGGGTGTATTCGTGTAAGATTTTTGGGTAGTTCTAATTCAACTGTTACTGGGTTTATGATTCTTTTAATTGGAAAGGGTCCAATATATTTTGGTCCTAGTTTTTTACAGGGTTGGAGTGATTTCAGGTATTTTGTGGATAAATATACCATCTCTCCTACCCTAAATGGTGTGGGATCGGTTCTTTTTTTGTCTGCCTGTGTCTTGTATGCTTTTCTGGCATCTTCCAACGCTTTCCTAACGATTGGCCATGTATTTTGTAATTGAGCAATCCATTCCTTCAGATCAGGGATAACCGGTTCTTTTGGGGTTAGTTCTGGTATTGGGTTGAAACTCTGGCCTGTAGCTACTTGAAAAGGAGTGTAACCTGTGCTTGAGTGGACTGCATTATTATATGCTACTTCTGCAAAAGGCAGTAGGTCCGTCCAGTCGGACTGCTGAAAATTAATATAGCATCTCAGATATTGTTCAAGTATATTATTAAGTCTTTCAGAAGCTCCATCTGTCTGAGGATGGTGTTGTGACTCAGGGCCAGCCTGTGGGTCCGACAGCCGGCTCTGATGTATCGGATGACTCTGAGGGGGAGGAGGGAAACGAACCGGCTGATGATGGTTTGGAGGAGGGAAACGAACCGGCTGATGATGGTTTGGAGGCTTTGCAGAGTCCTCAGCCGGGGACCTCTTCTCAGCTGCGTGAGCCCGAGAGTGCGGAGGAAGATGACCCACAGCTGGCCCTGTTCAAGGACGCCCGACGCAGGAGGCAGTCAAGCAGGAACAAACAAAGAAAGGCTGCAGGACTCCTCGGGAGGAGGCACAGGGAGACCACGCCCTGAGCTCTCTATAAAAGGAGTGTTTGGGGAGGGGCTGGTTGCTGAAAGCAACTTTTCCGCTTGAGAAGACAAGCTCTAGTGTTTTTGTTAACTGCGTAATTAAATCTTGGCAGAAGCCTTTTAGCCTTGGACGCTTTCCAGTCTCTTCTTTTTGAATAGGGGTTGCGAGAAGAGGGCTGGTTCAGAACAGTTTGCTTTCAGCCACCCACCCCTTATTACTTCGATGGAGCAGCTTCTTGCCGAGAATGCCCAGCTCAACCAGCAACTCACCTTGCTGGCCACTCAGGTGGCACAACTGCAGGCTCAGGTACATGCTGCCCCCCCACCCAGGAGGAAATGTCAGATAGCTATGCCGGATAAATTTTCTGGTAAACCAGAACTGTTTCCTGCCTTCCTGGGACAATGCCAGCTTTATATCAGCGTGAGAGCAGCTGATTTCCCCACTGACCGAGATAAGGTGGGATTCGTGTTGAGCCTTCTGTCGGGAGATGCAGCTCGTTGGGGCACGCCTCTGTTGGCACAGCCTAGCCCTTTGTTGGATAACTTTGGGGGGTTTTGTGACCATATGCGCCTCATGTACGAGGACCCGATTAAGGCGCAGACTGCTACCCGACGCCTGAAAGCTTTGAGGCAGGGTCAGCGCCCTCTGCAGGCCTATATCAGCGATTTCCGGCTGCTTAGCCAGGATTCCGCCTGGAATGAGGCTGCGCTCGTGGATGCCTTTCAGGATGGCTTGTCAGAGGAGATGTTGGATGAGCTGGCCCGCGTGGACATTCCCTCAGACCTGAATGGGCTGATCCATCTTTGTCTGCGGATCGATGCCCGGCTGCAGCAGCGTAAGAGTCGCCGTGCCACCCCACAGACCCCTGCCGCCCCTGTTGTGCGTGAGCCCCCAGTCCAGAGGGAGGAGCCAATGGAGCTGGGTGCCGCCAGGTCCCGTCTATCGGTGACGGAAATGGACAGACGACGATCGGAGGGGTTGTGTTTTTACTGTGGGGACCCTGGACATTTGGCTGCCTCTTGCCCGAAGAAGCGTCAGCGGGCGTCAGTGACCAAGCCGGCCCTGAGAAAGTCCCCTGCTTTGCTGTCGGGAAACGGCCCGAGCCCGATCTAGACGGTGTGAAAGATCGGGCGAACCACAACGGCCACGCCGAGCGACGCCGTTCCGACGGTGCCTGTGAACCTCCACGGCATTTGATTTTGGAGGCACGACTGATCCTTCCTGGCAAGCCAGAGGGGATTCCGGTCCATGCCTTAATTGACTCTGGGGCTACCACTAACTTTATGGATTCGGCCTTTGTGGCCAAATGGGCTGTTCCCCAGTGTCCAGTGGATCCGCCCATGCTTGTGGAGACCATCGATGGTCGAGTGCTCCTGTCCGGGCCTATTACGGCCGCCACGCAACCCGTGTGTATGGCCATCAGTACCCATGTGGAGGCCATTCAGTTCTACGTCACTTCGGAACTGCACTTCCCCGTGGTCTTGGGACTGGCGTGGCTCCGGGCGCATGATCCACAGATCTATTGGTCTCAGAACTTGGTCACCTTCCCAAGTTTGCAGTGCGTGGACCACACCCGCCATATCTGTGCCGGCCAGGTGGAGGGTTCCCCAGGGGTTTCCTTGCCTCCCGAACTGTCCGACTTTGCTGACGTGTTCAGTGAGTCAGAGGCGGACCAATTACCCCCGCACAGGCCCTACGACTGCTCCATTGACCTAGTCCCTGATGCGCCTCTCCCAGTGGGGCGTTTGTACTCCATGTCGGAGCCCGAGTTGGCTGCATTGCGGGACTTCCTGACAAAGAACTTGGCTCGTGGTTTCATCCGGCCCTCGTCCTCGCCAGTGTCTGCGCCCGTGCTCTTCGTCAAAAAGAAGTCGGGCGAGTTACGACTTTGCTGTGACTACCGGAAACTCAATGCCATCACGGTGCGTAACCGCTACCCGCTGCCCCTCATCCCCGAGCTCTTGGACCGACTCCGGGAGGCTAAGATCTTCACGAAACTGGACCTGCGTGGAGCTTACAACCTCGTCAGGGTTCGGCCGGGTGATGAGTGGAAGACGGCGTTTGGTACTCGCTATGGACATTTCGAGTACACGGTGATGCCGTTTGGCCTGACCAACGCCCCCGCTGTGTTTCAGCATTTTATGAACGACATCTTTCGGGATCTGTTGGACCAGTTTGTTGTGATTTACCTGGACGACATCCTGATTTACTCCCCGTCGCGTGAAGCGCATCATCAGCATCTCCGTCAGGTCCTGCAGCGCCTCCGGAAACATCGGCTGTTTGCCAAGTTGGAGAAGTGCCAGTTCTACCAGGTGACCATTGATTTCTTGGGCCACCGCATTTCTCCTGAGGGCATCGCCATGGAACCGAGTAAAGTTGAGTCGTTGCAGAGTTGGCAACCCCCGCGTCGCGTGAAGGATGTTCAGCGACTTCTTGGATTTGCCAACTACTATCGGACATTCATCCCTGGCTTTGCTGCCTTGACAGCCCCCCTCACCCGGCTCCTGCAGAAGAAGACTCGGTTCCAGTGGAACGCCCCCGAACAACAGGCGTTCCAAGCTTTGAAGGACGCCTTCATGAAGGAGCCCATCTTGAAGCATCCTGACCCGCAACGGCCGTTTGTCGTGGAGGCGGACGCCTCCGACATTGCCATTGGGGCCGTGTTACTCCAGGCAGCGACGCCCAACGGTACCCTTTTCCCTTGCGCGTATCACTCTCGGAAATTGAACCCCTCGGAGCGCAACTATACCATCTGGGAGAAGGAGCTGCTGGCCATCAAGGCAGCGTTCGAGGCTTGGAGGCATCATCTGGAGGGGGCGCGGCATCAGATCGAGGTCCGGACGGACCACAAGAATCTGGAAAGCCTGCAGACCGCTCGGAATTTGAACCAACGCCAGATCCGATGGTCCCTCTTCTTTGCGAGGTTTGACTTCCGGGTGCGGTACATACCAAGCGGGCACAATCAGAGAGCGGATGCTCTGTCCAGGAAGCCCGAGTACACCCGAGTGGAAGACAAGCTTCCGCCCAGGACAGTGATCCCCGTCGAGTCTTTTGCTGCGGTGCGGGAGCCGGTGGATATACGGGCTCGGATCCGGGAGGCGCAGCAGCAGGAGGCGTGGGTGGCTCAGCGGAAGGAAGAGGTGGGGCCAGATTCGCCTTGGTCGGTCACGGATGGACTCCTGTATTATCGTGACCGGCTCTATGTTCCAGGAGGGCCACTCAGGGGACTCGTCCTCAGCCAATGTCATGATAACCCGGCTGCGGGGCATTTTGGCTTGTTCAAGACTCTGAACCTGGTCTCCCGTACCTTCTGGTGGCCCCGAGTCCGACACGATGTCCAGTCTTATGTCACCTCCTGCGTCCCATGCAGGCAGGCCAAGTCAGCGACAGGGGCCCCGCCTGGTTTACTGCAGCCTTTGCCAACGCCCAAGAGACCCTGGGGGGCTGTGTCCATGGACTTTCTGACGGATCTACCCCCATCCTCCGGCTTCACGACAGTGTTTGTGGTGGTGGACATGTTGACCAAGATGGCGCACTTCATCCCCTGTCGCGGCTTACCGTCAGCTCGCGCCACTAGTCGCATGTTCATCCAACAGGTGTTCCGGCTGCACGGCCTTCCCGATAGAGTCGTCTCCGATAGGGGGGCCCAGTTTACAGCCCGCTTCTGGCAGGAGTTGATGCGGGCGTTGGACATTAAGGTTTGCCTCTCGTCCGCGCATCATCCTCAGACCGACGGGGGTACCGAGAAGGTCATCGGCATCTTAGAGCAGTATCTGCGCTGCTACGTTAACCTGCAGCAGGACAATTGGGTGGACTATTTGGCCATAGCCGAGTTTGCCTTTAACAACTCGCAGCACACCTCCACGCAGATGACACCGTTCTTGGCCAACGTGGGTTATCACCCCCGGTTTTTCCCCCTTTCTCCCGTGGACTCACCGGAGCCGGCAGCGAACGAATTCATGGCGGAGTTACAGGCAATCCATCGGTTGGTGCGACGGCAGCTGGAGAAGGCCAAGGCCGACTACAAGAGGTTCGCCGATCGGTCGAGAAGGGATACGCCTCCACTATCGGTGGGGGATCGGGTCTGGCTGTCCACCAGGAACCTGCCATCCACTCGGCCGGCGAGGAAGCTGGACCACCGTTACCTTGGACCGTTCCCAGTCGAGGCCGTCATCAACCCGGTCGCCTATCGTTTAACTCTGCCACGTTCCCTGCGCGTGCACCCCGTCTTCCATCGGTCCTTGCTGGTCCCCGAACAACCGGCCTGTCCACTTCGCCAGGCGGAACCTCCACCATCAGGAACTCGTGATGGAGGCAGCACCCCCGAGTACGAGGTCGCCAGCATCAGGGATTCCCGCTGGCTGAAAGGTCGCTTCCAGTACCTGATCGAGTGGAAAGGGTACGGGCCGGAGGACTTCACATGGGAAGACGCGACCGCCGTTCATGCCCCTGCATTGGTGACTGCTTTTCACGAACAGTTTCCATCCCGACCGCATCCGGATCGGCAGATCCGGGGGAAGGGCCCTGCGGTGCGGGATAGTGTTGTGACTCAGGGCCAGCCTGTGGGTCCGACAGCCGGCTCTGATGTATCGGATGACTCTGAGGGGGAGGAGGGAAACGAACCGGCTGATGATGGTTTGGAGGAGGGAAACAAACCGGCTGATGATGGTTTGGAGGCTTTGCAGAGTCCTCAGCCGGGGATCTCTTCTCAGCTGCGTGAGCCCGAGAGTGCGGAGGAAGATGACCCACAGCTGGCCCTGTTCAAGGACGCCCGACGCAGGAGGCAGTCAAGCAGGAACAAACAAAGAAAGGCTGCAGGACTCCTCGGGAGGAGGCACAGGGAGACCACGCCCTGAGCTCTCTATAAAAGGAGTGTTTGGGGAGGGGCTGGTTGCTGAAAGCAACTTTTCCGCTTGAGAAGACAAGCTCTAGTGTTTTTGTTAACTGCGTAATTAAATCTTGGCAGAAGCCTTTTAGCCTTGGACGCTTTCCAGTCTCTTCTTTTTGAATAGGGGTTGCGAGAAGAGGGCTGGTTCAGAACAGATGGTGACTAGATGACAGTCCTTGGGTGGTTCCTAAGAGGGATAAAAATTCTTTCCAAAATGCCGACGTAAATTGCACCCCTCTGTCAGATATGATGCGTTGTGGTACCCCGTGCAATCTGTAAATATGCTGTACAAAAAGTTTTGCTAATGCTTTTGCAGTCGGGATTTTTTGGCAAGGTATGAAATGTACTTGCTTAGAGAACAGATCTGTGACAGTCCAGACTACGGTGTTTCCATTACTTTCTGGCAGTTCTAAGATAAAATCCATGGCTATTTCTTTCCATGGGGCTGAGGGGTTTGCCACCGGTTGTAACAGACCTGGCGGTTTCCCTTGCAGTCTCTTGGCCATCGCGCAAATTTGACAGCTACCCACATAGCTTTCTTTGTCCTTTTTCATAGATGGCCACCAAAATTGCCTTTTAGTTAAGTGTAAGGTTTTTACAAAGCCAAAGTGTCCTGCTGATTTTGTATCATGGCACAGTTGCATGAAATTGATTCTCTGTGTGGCAGGTATATATAGCTTCTCCCCCACCCACGGCAGTCCATCTTTAATTGTGCACACATGTTTATTTTTCTGGAACCATTCATCACTTTCCAAAGATTTCCTGAATTCTATTCCAGTTTGGCTATCTACCTTCGGCTTCATTTTTTCTTGTGCCCTGGTGGTGACTGGTGCTGCCAGTTGTTGTTCCGGTACAAGTGGTTTAAAGTCAGTAACTCTTGTGCTGTTATATTGGGGCATGCGGGATAATGCATCTGCCAGGAAGTTCTTTCCCCCCGGTAAGTGTTTGAGAGTGAAATTGAATCGGTGAAAATGTTGGGACCAGCGGGCTTGCTTAGGAGTGAGCTTCCTGGGCGTTTTTAGTGCTTCCAAATTTTTGTGGTCTGTCCAGACCTGGAAAGGTATTTTATTTCCTTCTAAAAATTGGCGCCATGTTAGTAATGCCCACCTCAACGAGAATGCCTCTTTTTCCCATATTGGCCAGCGTTGTTCTGTTTCTGTGAGTTTTCTGGATGTGTATGCGCATGGTTGCAATGTCCCCCCATCATTTTCTTGTAATAGTACGGCTCCTACCGCTACATCACTCGCATCTGCCTGTATTACAAAAGGTTTGTCGGGATCTGGGTGTTTTAGGACAGGTTCAGCAGAAAAAAGTCTCTTTAGCCTCTCAAATGCTGCTTGACATTCCATTGACCATTTCAGAGGCTGGCTGGGTTTCACGGGTGACCCCCCCTTCGTTTTTAACAAATTTGTGAGGGGCATGGCTATTTGGCCAAATGCGGGGATGAATTGGCGGTAGAAGTTTGCAAACCCCAGGAAGCTTTGCAATTGCTTCCGTGTGCGGGGGGGTGCCCACTCTAGTACTGCCCTGACCTTCTCAGGGTCCATTTTGATGCCCTCTGGAGATATGCGATATCCCAGGTAGTCGATTTTTTACTGATGGAATTCACACTTCGATAATTTAGCATATAAGTGGGCAGCTCGCAACTTCTTCAGGACTGCTCTGACTAGTTTGATATGTTCCTCTTTGGTTTCTGTGAAAATAAGGATGTCATCGAGGTAAACCAGGACCCCCTTATATAGGTGCTCTCTCAGCACGTCATTAATTAATTGCATAAAGACTGCGGGGGCCCCTTGCAGTCCGAATGGCAATACTTTGAATTGATAGCACCCCATTGGGCAGTTGAATGCAGTCTTCCATTCGTCTCCTTCCTTAATCCTAATACAGTAGTATGCTTCCCTCAGGTCTAGTTTGGTAAAAATCTTTCCTTTCGATAGGTGGGATAACATATCCTTCATTAGGGGAAGGGGGTACAGATTACATTCACTAATTGTGTTCAAATTTCTATAGTCCACAACCAAACGAAAGGACCCATCCTTCTTCTCCCTGAACAGAACCGGGGCGGCCACTTTGGGTTTGGCAGGCTCAATAAATCCTCTTTCTAAGTTTTTCTTTATGAATCTCTCCATTTCTGCCATTTCCCTTGGGCTCATGGCATACATCATGGGTTTTGGGAGTTTTGCCCCCGGTTTGAATTCTATGGTGCAGTCTGTGGGGCGGTGGGGGGGAAGCTCATCTGCTCTTTCCTCACTGAAAACCTCAGCCAGGTCCCTGTATTCCTCCGGTATCTCTGGTAATCCCTTCTCTTTCCCCACCGCTGCTGTCTCCTCCCTCTGGGTTGGGGGGGTGCTTTTGGAGTCTTAGTTCTTCTGCCCCCCCTTTGGGAAATTGAGTTCTGCTGTCCTCCAGTTTATCCCGGGGTTCCATTTCTTCAGCCATTCCAGTCCTAGGATCATTGGGCATTCCATGCCTGGGGCCACTATAAACGTTATGTCCTCCTCATGGGGCCCCAGTGATAGGTGGATTGGTAAAGTGGCTAGGGTGGCTGGTCCTCCCCCTGCTATTGTCCCATCTAATTGACTAAAAGAGACTGGTTGTTTTAGCCTCCTCACTGGGATGCTCAATCTCCCCACCAGCGTTGGGCTGATAAGGCAGCGGATGCACCCAGAGTCTATCAGAGCTTTTATTTTGGCTGCTTCAGGCATAGGGGAAGCTAATATAGTCACTGTCTTAAGTATGGGTGGAAGGGGTCCACTTACCAATGGTTCTCCCTCTGAGCTGTCTTCCGAGTTGTCCACCGTCCCTGCGGTGCAGGCCGGAGTCCAGTCCCAGTTCCTGGCAGGAATTGTGGACTCTACAGCCTCTGTCCCCTTCATGGAAGATTCTTTTGTGTTGCCCTGGGGCTTCCCCGGCTACTTGGAGGATGATGCCTCTGGTTTTCGTGGGGGGGCTTTTGAACGACATTCTGCAGCACGGTGGCCCTCTCTCCCGCAGTTGAAGCAACTTGTTGATTTTTTGGCTGTGGCTGGTGGTTTTTCCCCCTCGCGTGTTTGCTCGGGTGGCAGGCGGCCCCATGGTTTTCCTCTGCGGTGTCTCTTCAGTAGGTCTATTTCCACTTCCTCCGCCAGGATGTACCAGTCGTCGAGGTGGGGTGGGTCTCCTCGAGGCAGGCAAGCATCATACAGGTCGTAGTTCAGACCGTCTTTGAAGTGGCTAAGGAGGATGTCTTCTGGCCAGTTCAGCTTGCTGGCAATGGCTCGGAATTCTTGGGTATAATCAGCCACTGCTCGCCTGCCCTGCCTCACCGTTTTGATTCTCTCCCGGGCCTTACGGTCAGCCAAAGGATCCTCGAACCGTCGCCTCAAAGATGACATGAATCGGTTGAAGTCGTTGAGTTCTGGGGCGTTGGAGTCATGCAAGTTCACCACCCAGTCTGCAGCCGTCCCGTCCAGGGCAGATTGCACAATTCGGATGCGTGTTTTGTCACTGGGGATGTCCCGTCCGTACTCTTCCATGTAGCTGAGGACTTGGGTTAGGAAAAATCCCAGTCGTGATGGCTCCCCCTTGAATTTGACTTCCAGGGGCGGGAGTCTTTGGCTGGAACGTTGTCTGCGCCGGGGCCGGTCTCGCTCCTCATCCTGGTCCCCATCTGTGGTTCTGGGGGGGGGGGTACTGCTGAGGCAGCAATTCCTGTTCCATTGGATGGCCCCGGGGTTTCAGGTGTTGGATCCCTTCCGTTACCTTTCCAGTTGCGTCCCCAGGCGCTGCCTCGGTTGCGATTTTCAGCTCTCTCCTCCCTCAGTGAACTCAGGGTTGCTTTCATCAGATCAATGGCCAGGATCCGCTCCTCCTCGCTGGCGTGCAGGGAACTCTCCATCTCTTGCCTCCATTCCGGTTGGTGGTTACTACGCCTCAGGGTCGTTTCTCCCGAAGCCTTTTCCCACTCACTTTTCCTTCCAACGCCCATCAACCACCGGGGTTTTCGGTCGTACTGCTCCACCGCTTCTTCCCTGGGGGAATATGCTGCTTCAGCTTCCCATTGTCTCTGGGATTCCATTTGGGGGGAAGACTCCCCCTCCATGGGGCTTCCCTCCTCTCTTGCTTCGTCGCCAGACATTTTATTTGTTGCAAAGTCCCCCGGTAAGGTTTTCCCTTCCAGGTTGACTCTTAAAGCAGATTCCGTCTACTGTCAGGACCCACCTCAATCCACATCTTAGGAAATAAGAACTCTTGGATGCAAGTTTAGTCCAAAAGGAAAATGTTTACTAGGATGGAATCGATTGTGGGAATACAAGACGGAATCTGACAAAAGTTACATTTCAATCCTATATAAACCATTCCCATTTCAGCCCCTCCCCTCATCCATTTGGTCAGGCTGTCGTCAGTTGCTAGGTGTCAGGTCCTTCCATGGGAAAGGGAACTCTCCTTGGTTTTATGGTTATTGCTTTTCTTTTCAGTTGTAAATGAAGATACAATCCAGACCTGTCTGTCCCCCTCCCTTCCCCCGTTAAAACATCCCCTGTTGTTTGAAAATCGCTTTAGTAACCATCCTTCCCCCCCCCCTCGGAGAGATGGCAGAATCCCCAGAAATAGCACGTTGTTCTACCTATACAATTATGAAATGTGATATAAATGGATTCTGACAACTAGTCTTATTTAGCCTCTCTGGCTCCATTACTTGAGATATTTACCTAAATTAAGAATGCCTCAGTTCTATAGCCAAAAGCTGCCCAATAAAAAAAATGTCTTCCAAAATATTGATTTCACATTTTTCTCAAGAATGTTAGCTGATTACAGTCCAGGAAGTGCTTATGTATATCCATATTAAGAGGATGTGGTGGGATTGGTAGAAATAGTTCAGGTCAAGCTTTGCTTAATCCATTATATTTTCAAGCTAACTATAATTTTGGGCTAACCACCAAGCTATAGGCAACATGAAACTTGCTTTGATCTTAAACTATTCAGAAAAGTTAAAATTTTCTGCAAGGAATCCAAAGCAAAATATTCTCATTTTAAAGTGTAACACACATAAATATGTACACATCACACACTTTATTAAATAAGGTATCTGTTTTCAGAAGCCACATAGAAATAATTAGGGCTCCTTGCAGGATGTAGTGAAAAGATGTCAAGATTTAAAGCTCTGTTATTGTAAATATGTGGAAGACCACTTTTTCTCCTTCAGTGCCTTATTCTAATTTGTAATAGTAATTTGGCATTTTTTTGTCAGGTGAATCTTGCTTCTCAATCACTTTTGGTTTTATGGTGATTTCCTCTTTTTGTTCATCACAGTAGTGGGGTTTTGGTGGGGGCAGATTAAGGTTGAAAACTAACCATTTTAAAATGGTTAAAATCTTTTTAAAAATCCCTCTACTTATTATTGTGATTTGATTGAAGAATAGAATAGAATAGAATAGAATAGAATAGAATAGAATAGAATAGAATAGAATAGAATAGAATAGAATAGAATAGAATAGAATAGAATAGAATAGAATAGAATAGAATAGAGCTGGAAGGGATCTTGGAGGTCCTCTAGTCCAGCCCACTGCTCAAGCAGGAGAACCTATACCATTTCAGAAAAGTGAGTGTCCAGTCTCTTCTTAAAAACCTCCAGTGATGGAGCGCCCACGATTTCTGAAGGCAAGCTGTTCCACTGGTTAATTGTCCTCACTGTTATAAACTTTCTCCTTAATTCCAGGTTGCTTCTCTCTTTGGTCAGTTTCCAACCATTGTTTCTTGTCCTGCCCTCTGGTGCTTTGGAGAATAATTTGACCCCCTCTTCTTTGTGGCAGCCTCTCAAATACTGGAATACTGCTATCATGTCACCCCTATTTCTTCTTTTCTTTAGACTAGCCAAACCCAAGTCCTGCAGCCATTCTTCACATGTTTTAGACTCCAGGCCTTGGATCATCTTAGTTACTCTTCTCTGAACTTTTTCCAATGTCTCAACATCTTTTTTGTAGTATGGTGATCAAAATTGGTTGCAGTATTCTAGGTGTGGTCTCACTAGAATTTTATAAAGCAGTACTAATATTTGTGTGATATTTATTCTGTGCTTCTGTTTATACAACCCAGGATTGTATTAGCATTTTTGGCTGTTGCTGTACACTGCTAGCTCATAGTCAAGTGATTGTCCACTAGGACTCCAAGGTCCCTCTCACAGTTACTGTTTTTGAGCCAGGTCTCACCTAATCTGTACTTATATCTTTGATTTTTCCTGCCTAAATGTAAAAGTTTGCTTTTCTCCACATTAAAACTCATTTTGTTGTATGGGGCCCATTGTTCCAGTTTGTCAAGATCTTTTTGAATCCTGAGCTTGTCTTCTGGGGTGTTGGCTATTCCTGCCAGTTTAGTGTCATCTGCAAATTTGATGAGTTCCCCTTCTATTCCCTCATCTAAGTCATTGGTGAAGATATTGAAGAGTACTGGGCCTAATAAAGCCTTGCGGTGTCCCACTGCTTACTTTTATCCATACAGATGTAGTACCATTGAGGACTACTCATTGAGAATGGTTTGTCAGCCAGCTACAAATCTATCTGGTGGTGATGTTGTCTATTCCACCTTTTTCTAGCTTACCAAGCAGTAGATTGTGGTCTACTTTGTCGAATGCCTTACTGAAATCTAAGTATACTATGTCCACAGTGTTTCGCTTGTCTACTAATTTGGTCACTTTATCAAAGATTGAAATAAGATTAGTTTGGCATGATCTGTTTATAACAGCTGTGCTGGCTACTGGTTATAACTTTGTTTGCTTCTAGTTGTTTGCAGATCTGTTTTTTGATTATTTTTTCAAGGATCTTCTCAGGTATTGATGTTAGACTGATTGGTCTATAGTTTCCTGGGTCTGGTTTTTTTTCCCTTTATTGAATATGGGAACCATATCAGATTACCAACCATATAGATTAAATACTTGTTTTTTTTCTTACTATAAACAATGAGAATGTTGCCTATTTTTATAGTTTGGAGTATATTTTGTGTGGAAGGTATGTGTATCTACACACATTAACTTTATTTTTTCCCCATACTGGAGATGATATGGAGTTTATTACTCTATAAATGTTCCTGTTTGTATAGATGTGGCTGTCCTTATTTCTTCAATACTTTTCTGAGAAGCTAGAGTAATGCATCAGCATGCATAATAGCACTTTCTTTCAGTTTTCTCTTTTTCTTCCTGAAAATTCATACCATCTTTGTTCTGTTTAATGGTTTGGCCTTAAAATTAATTACATGTCATGATACATTTTTGTAATTTCTAAATCACAAATTTTAGCCGCATTATCTATGTGACTATAAAGTTAAAATAACCATCAGTGAAAGACCCTACAGATTGTTGTTGTTAGTTGCCAAGTCATGTCCGACCCATCGCGACCCTATGGACAATGTTCCTCCAGGCCTTCCTGTCCTCTACCATCTTCTGGAGTCCATTTAAGCTCACGCCTACTGCTTCAGTGACTCCATCCAGCCACCTCATTCTCTGTCGTCCCCTTCTTCTATTGCCCTCAATCTTTCCCAGCATTAGGCTCTTCTCCAGTGAGTCCTTCCTTCTCATTAGGTGGCCAAAGTATAAAGTACAGATATAAAGATATAAATAAATAAATCCAAAATAGATGAAATCAATGTCCATTCACACCTGAAATCATATTGTAAGATTGTTCATCAAAGGTTCCTCATCAAGCTGAAGGGCAATGGTTGGAAACTGATGAAAGAGAGAAGCAACCTGGGATTAAGGAGAAACTTCCTGACAGTGAGGACAATTAACCAGTGGAACAGCTTGAGTTCAGAACTTGTGGGCGCTCCATCACTGGAGATTTTTAAGAAGAGACTAGACAGTCACTTGTCTGAGATGGTACAGGTTCTCATGCTTTAGTGGGGGGCTGGACTAGAAGACGTCCAAGGTCTCTTCCAGCTCTATTCTATTCTATTCTATTCTATTCTATTCTATTCTATTCTATTCTATTCTATTCTATTCTATTCTATTCTATTCTATTCTATTCTATTCTATTCTATTCTATTCTATTCTATTCTATTCTAAATATTAAGTGTGTTGCCTTAGGGTTGAGTTCTGGGCCTCATGCTCTTCAGCTTATTTGCCATTCACTTGAAAAATAAGATGGAAGAAGAATTTTCAGATTTAGCAATGATACAAAGTTTAATAGGGTAACTGCTACCTTAGAAGACAGAAACAACTTTAAAACAATGTGCTCTGTTAGAGAAGTGAGCTATAATAACCAAATAAAATTTAATAAAAGCAAATGGAAATTTCCCCATATAGAAAAAGGAAATCAAATTCAGAAGTACAGCCTACATTAATTATTGGTAGTATTTTCAATTTATGTGTAAGCCTGATTAAATGTTGTTCTTAAAGTCCCCTAGGATTTTTTTTAACTTCACTGAAGCTATGATGATAACCAATTTAAAGATTGGATGAAATTTTGCTATTCTTCCTTTTATCTCTCCAAAAGTCTACTGTACCTACAATGCTACTTCATCATTATTAAGATAAATGCAACAGTAGAAGTTGCTTTATTTTTTCAGAAGTGGCATTTTACCAAAATAATCACTTTGAATACATATTAGATATGTTAAGATCAATTGCTAATAGAGACATTAGCTCTAGGGGTACCGTTTTGTAGTGGGCCTATCGTTTTTAGTCAGAAGATGTCCAGAAGGTGGTGCTATGAAGGTAGCCTGAGTCAAGGGAGCAATTATTTCTTGTTCTCCATTGAATTTAAAGAAGGACTTGTGACTTAGGTTACTCACTGTTAAAATATAAAAAAACAGCTTTTGTAGATTAGATAATAGCAGAAATATTAAGCTTCTTAGAAAAATTGCTTGTGATCCCATTCATAAGGTTGATCATTTGGATTTTTCTTCTCAGAGTTTGCTATAAGAGTAAGGACACACACACACACACAGTATTACTGATGTAGAATAACTGGTAGCAGCATATCTCAAGATGCACCAACATAGTTGTTAAAATATCAGCCAGACTGCAGTAGGTTGCTCCCATAATCTGTGAACTGTGTTCAAAACAACTGCCTAAAAAGATTAAGATTAGCCCAAATTAAAAGCCATGATTAAACATGTCCATAATTCAAAGTGAAATTCTTAATCATTATCAGATGCAGAAAAACATGTGTAATAAAGTTTTCAGGATTCAGTAAAATTACTATAATAATACTTTTTGGGAAATATTAAAAACATATTATTGATTTTATGAATAAATGCATTTTCTTGAATGGTTTTAGAAAGCTGTATGTATTCACATACAGACAGTGTTTAGAATAGGTAGTAGTCAGGATGTCTGCAGACATATTTATATTGGGTTGTTTAGATTGGCTACACCACTGTAATAATTTATAACAGTTTCAATGTAAACCTGCCATTGAGGAGGTCATAAAGGTCCTGTATTTTAACCATCATCATTTCAGATAAAGCCACACAGCTATTTCTCAAAGGAAATCTCCAGTTAAAACTGAAATATCTTAAAGATAAAATTTGCTTTTTAAAATTTAAACAATCTTGAACACCCATAAAGACCTCATTTTAACTGAGTGTTTGGTATTCTACAACTAGAGATAACTTAAAATGTATTTTTGTTTTGTTTTTTAGCAGAACCACTTTACCACCATTTATTAATACAAAATTTGGCCCATTCATTACTGGCAAAAAAGACAAAGGTTCGGTTACAAGGGCTCATTATGTCCCCAGAAAGCTAAAATAAACACATTAAAGATTCCTTCCACTACACCCAAATAACGCATGCAGAGCAAAAGTTTTTGTGCTCTATTTGGAATGTTTTCCTCCACACAGACCTGGGGGAAATTGAGAGGGAAGGTACCTTTAAACATACAAAGAAAGAGCTTTTCTATAGGTGGTAAGATGCCATATTTGCTTTCTAAAAGGCATTCTGAGATTTGACTACAGTTAGTCATTCTTTTTAGGTTTTTTTTTAGTTATAAGCAATATCCCAGGAGGGTCTGTAAACTGCATGCACCTTCTAGTGGTAATGGTATATTGGCCTGCAAAGTACTCTCTAGATTAGGTATCTTAATTTGCATAGAACAGCATGTTTATGCTTGAAAAGTGGGCTTTTTAATCACCAACATGATGGGATGGAATAAGGACACTACCCTGTGGTCTACCCAGCTTAAGATATTAGTAGGTACTCAACATTCATTTGGACTTGGACCCAAGTCTTGGATTGCACAGAATAGGCCTAAATTATGATACTGGCAAGCATTCATAAGAAAGGCACCTGAAGTTGAGGGACAATGCTAAGTAAGGTACCCTAAGAAGATGATAGCAGGAAACTCCAAGCTTCTCCCTTGGGGCAGTAGGTGGTGCCAGTTTTGAAGACCCAAAGGGTTTCTGGGAGAGTTCTAGTCTGCCACCTGCTGGCTCAGCCCTGATCATTACAACCTGTCGGCTGGTCTGATAACAAAATAACAGAATATCAGAGTTGGAAGAGTCTTTGGAGGTCCTAGTCCAACCCCCTACTCAAGCATGATATTTTTTACTGTATTAGTCTTCTCTGCACTCTTTCCAGAATCTCACCATCTTTTTTGTATCATAATGACCAAAACTGAACACAGTGTTTCAGGTGTAGTCTTACCAAGGCATTATATAGTGGTAATAACATTTCACTTGATCTTGTTTCTATCCCTCTGTTGATGCAGCCTAGGACTGCAATTGCTTTTTTGGCAGCTGCAGCACACTGCTGGCTCATATTTAAGTGATTGTGCACTAGACTCCTAGATCCCTTTCACAGTTACTGATATTGATATAGGTACCATCTATTCTACATTTGGTTTTTCTTGCCTAAATGAAAAGCCTTGCTCTTCTCACCATTGAATTGCATTTTGTTGTCATGATCCTTCTGCTTCCTGAGCCTTTCTTCTAAAATGTTGGCTATTCCTCCTAGCTTCATGTCTTCTGCAAATCTGATGACTTCCTCTTCTACCCCCTCATCTAAATTGTTTATGAAGATGTTGAAAAGTACTGAGCCTAAGACAGAACCTTGAAGTAACCCAATGAATGCTTCCCTCCATATAGATGTAGTTCAATTAAGGACTACACATTGACTGTGGGTGGTCAGCCAGTTATGAATCCATCTGTTGGAGATGATGTCTAACTCACATTTTTCTATCTTACCAAGAAAAAAACTCAATTCAATGGCACCATGCCATAAACCTTTTATCCAGCACTTGAAGTTCTACACTTTAAAAATAAATATTAAACTTGCAAATCACATACATGCTCCCATGCATTCCTAGACACTTGAATAAATGCAAACAAACTAACAACATAATTTGTTTGACATGGTTCCAATAGACAAGACCAAACAAATCAAAACTCCGAGGCTAGAGATTTCCTCAAAGAACTTGTTAATAAGTTACATAGTATCTGCACGGTCAAAAGTGAAACCAAGTCTGAAATTCCCTCCAAAGAGTCACACTATTACAAAGTTAAATTTCCCACCCCAGTGCTAAGCAATCAGCTACATTTCCCAATAGAATAGTGCTCTATTGCAAGAAGCAGGCGAGACAGCTGGCTAATGAAAAAACTTTATTTGGGAACCGGGCAAAGAACAGGTTAACAGCGCTTCTATTTATACTACAGCTGGCCGGCCGACAACCAATCAGGGCTATGCTGGTTTCCCGCTAGTTTGGTTGGACCAATCGGCGTCTGAGCGCCTTGACAGCTCGGAGCTGTCAAACTGCTTGCGCTTGCGTGGTAGCCAGCGGTCTTTGACAGCCGAGAGCTGTCAAACAGCTTGCGCCTGCGTAGTCGCTTCCCGGCAGCTTTTGACAGCTGTCAAAAGCTGCCGCGGTTCTACCTCAACTCCGAACTTGTGTATTATAAATCTTTAACGAGTGTAACATTTAACATGTGAATACACAACACCCCTTACCCCTCCCCCAGACTGGTGTGAAGATTCTTCCGGGTGTTTTTTCGTGACGTTCCCCATTCAAAGTCTTTTAAGTATGCGGGGGTTTCCTTGTTCTTGCCGAACGTCGGAGGGGTGTTTCCTCTGGAGGTTCTGCTTCCCCTGGCTCAGGGAGTGATGTGTCTGGATTTGAGTTTGGTTCACCGGGTTCCGGGTCCCTTCCGTTAGACGTGTGTGGTGGGGGGGATGTGCTTGGTTCGGGGGGGATGTGACGTGTTGGGATTTTGTTGCTACCCCTTTCCCCCATGTTTTGAGGCCTTCGTTGTCGCAATTGGTCGATGTGTCGGCGAAGGTGGTCATTGTTTCCGGTATCGATGATGTATGACAAAGGTCCAGTCTGCTCTAGTACAAACCCCTGAATCCATTTATTCCCTCCCCCGTAGTTTCTAGCCCAGACGGCTTGGCCGACAGTGAGAGTTCTATGCTGAATGGGCAGGTCAGGTTCTGCCGTGGTTCTGTCTGGGTGCAATCGGTCAAGTCTGGTTGTGAGCCGTTTCCCCCATCGGAGTTCCGCCGGCGACTTCCCGGTGGTCGTGCAGGGGTTTGTGTGTTGTGCCAGTAAGAATTGCGCCAATCTGCGGTGCCAATTCCCGGTGATGATTTTCCGCAGTGCCTCCTTGGTGGACTTTACCATGACCTCAGCCAAGCCATTCGACGAGGGATGGAACGGAGCTGAAGTGGCGTGCCTAATAGAGTTCTCCGTTGTGAAAGTCTGGAATTCATGGGAAGTAAATTGGGGGCCGTTATCGGAGACTAAGACATCCGGCAGTCCATGTGTGGCAAAGAGCCCCCTTAGCACTTGTAATGTGGCTGCAGTGGTCGTGCTGCTGACCGGTACCACCTCCAACAACTTGGAATAGCTATCCACTACAATTAAAAACACCTGTCCTGAAAGGGTCCTGCAAAATCTAAGTGGATGCAGGACCAGGGGTTTTTTGTTGTCTCCCATTTGTGGACGGGAGCCTGTGGTTGAGCAGCTCTGACAATTTGGCAGGGGTAGCAGCCGGCCACATATGCTTCTATTTGTTTATCAATGCCAGGCCACCATACGTAGCTCCTACCTAACGCTTTCATTTTAACGGTCCCTGGGTGTCCCTCATGCAAGGTTTCTAGAACCTTGGTCCTATGTTTTTCAGGGATTATTACTCTGCTCCCCCATAGTATGCACCCCACGTGGGACGATAATTCTGTTTTCCTTAAAAAGTAAGGTTGGAAGTCGGGTCCAAGGGGTTTAGATTGCCACCCTGAAGTGATGCAGCCAAGGACTCTGCCCAGAATTTTGTCGGCAGTTGTGGCGGAGGCAATGTCTTTGACTGACAAGGGGCATTCTGGCAATTCCGAGATAGCCAGGATATTGCCAGCCGGGGCAGGGTCGGGGTCTATTATGGGCAGGGGAAGCCTACTTAACCCATCTGCATGTCCCATGTCCTTCCCCGGTTTGTGTACCAATTTGAAGGAATAAGCAGATAAAAAGGTAGACCATCTGAGAATGCGGGGAGAAAGAATTTGGGGTGTCTGCTTATCCCATGTAAAAATTCCCAGCAGAGGCTTGTGGTCTGTGAAAATAGTGAATTGACATCCGTAGAGGTAGTCGTGAAATTTTTTCACGCTGGCCACTATGGCTAAACCCTCCTTGTCAATCTGAGCGTAATTGTGCTCAGGTTTGGAAAGTGTTCTGGAGTAGAATGCTATTGGGGTTTGGGTCCCATTCTCAGTTAAGTGACTTAGGACTGCCCCGATCCCATAGGGGGAAGCATCACATGCTAGGCATAGGGGCAACTGTTCATTGAACAGTGTTACGGTGGAATTACTGGAGAGCAGGTTTTTAAGGAGCCTGAAACTGGAGTCGTGCTGAGGGGACCCGGACCAAGGGGTACCCTTGACCAGGAGCCTGTGTAGAGGCTCTGCTATGGTTGCCTTATGAGGCAGGAAGGCATGGTAAAAATTAAGTAGCCCCAGGAAGGCTTGAAGTTCCTGCTTGTTTTTTGGAGTAGGGGCTGTTTTGATGGCATTGATTTTTGAGTCAGTAGGGTGAATTCCCCCTGCGTCAATCTTGTACCCGAGAAATTCTGTAGATGGAACCCCAATGGAGCATTTATCTCTTCTTAATTTAAGACCTGCTGCCCTGAATCTACGAAGAACTTCCCCCAGTTTGGTTGCCAAGTCCCCTTCAGATTCCCCTGCGATAAGGACGTCGTCGAAATATGGGCAGACCCCAGGGATTCCTTTAAGTGTCTTTTCCATAATTTCTTGAAATATCCCTGGGGCTGCAGATATGCCAAATTGTAAACGGTTAATTTTGAAGGCTCCCCGGTGTGTGACAATTGTCTGTGCCAAGGCAGTGTCAGGGGTGACAGGCAGTTGCAAATACGCCTGCGCCAAATCTAATTTAGCGAAAATGGCACCTGACCTAATGGCTGCAAGGACGTCTTTTATTGCTGGGACAGGGTAAGCGTGCACGTTTAATGCGCGGTTCAGGGTGGCTTTATAATCCGCGCAGAGTCTTATTTGACCGTTTGCTTTAATTGGGGTTACAATTGGTGTTTCCCATTCGCCCCCCTCGACTGGTTCTAATACCCCAAGTTTGACAAGTCTGTCTAGTTCGTTCTCAATTTTGTTTTTTAACGCGAATGGGACTCTTCTAGCTTTAATTCTTATGGGCAGTACGTTGGGGTTTAATTTTAATGACACCGGGGGCCCAGTATACTTCCCTAATGAGCCATCGAAGACATCTGCGAACTGCTGGCAGACAGCTTCTAGGCTTAAAGACTGAGTGGCATTAACGCCTGTTAGTGCTATTCCTAAAGCTTCGAACCAGTCAAGTCCTAGTAAGCTGGTTCGGTTTTCCTGCGTAACTAAAATTGTGAGGGACCCTTTAAAGTGCCTAAATTCTGTCGGAATTGTGGCTTTCCCCTTGAGTCTGATGGGGGTTTTTTGGAAGTCGGCCAAGCGTAAATTGGTGGGTCGTAAGGCAGGTTGCTGCCGGCTTCGGCTGCAAATGTTTTTGTAAGTTCCCCATGAGATGAGGGAGACCGAGGACCCTGAATCGACCTCCATCTCACAGGGAACCCCGTGGAGCAGGACGTTAACCTTGACTTTGGGCTTAAGCACTAGATGGACTGTACCCGCCCCCTTACTTTCCTTGACAGTTAGCACTAGGGGCCTAGAGGATTTTTCCCCGTTGGACGTTGGCGGGCTCGTACCTGCGGATGTCACCTCCAATTCATGCAGGTTCTCCCGGCTCAGGCTACGGCATATGGCTCTGAAGTGTCCCGTTTTGCCACAGCTGTGGCATTTGGCACTGCGGGAGCGGCATGATGCTCTCGGGTGGTTTCCCCCACAGCTGGCGCATTTGGCTCTGGTGCCTTGCTGGTTGGTGTTCTTGTTGTTTGGGGGGGCCCTCGATTGTCGCGTTGGATCTTGAGCTTCTCAAATCTTCATTGGACGGCATCTATGTCAGTGGAGACATTGTTCTCCTCTGTGACACTGTGTGCGATGTCCTCTTGGTGCACGGACCCGTATGGTTCGCTGTCAGGAGGTCTGGAGTTTTCATTGTGACTATCTTCATAAGCCACGACTTCCATGGAAACTTCGGCCAAGGTTAAGGAGGGTTTGGCGATTAGCTTCTTCTGTAGGCGCTCGTGCTTCAGCCCGATGACTACCTGGTCACTGCTGCTGCCTCCTCCCTCCGGGTTGGGGGGGTGCTTTTGGAGTCTAAGTTCTTCTGCCCCCCCTTTGGGAAATTGAGTCCTGCTGTCCTCCAGTTTATCCCAGTGTTCCATTTCTTCAGCCATTCCAGTCCTAGAATCATTGGGCATTCCATGCCTGGGGCCACTATAAACGTTATGTCCTCCTCATGGGGCCCCAGGGATAGGTGGATTGGTAAAGTGGCTAGGGTGGCTGGTCCCCCCCTGCTATTGTCCCATCTAATTGACTAAAAGGGATTGGTTGTTTTAGCCTCCTCACTGGGATGCTCAATCTCTCCACCAGCGTTGGGCTGATAAGGCAGCGGATGCACCTAGAGTCTATCAGAGCTTTTATTTTGGCTGCTTCAGGCATAGAGGAAGCTAATATAGTCACTGTCTTAAGTATGGGTGGAAGGGGTCCACTTACCAATGGTTCTCCCTCTGAGCTCTCTCCCGAGTTGTCCACCGTCCCTGCGGTGTAGGCTGGAGTCCAATCCCAGTTCCTGGCAGGAATTGTGGACTCTACAGCCTCTGTCCCCTTCATGGAAGATTCTTTTGTGTTGCCTTGGGACTTCCCAGGCTTCTTGGAGGATGATGCCTCTGGTTTTCGTGGGGGGACTTTTGAACGACATTCTGAAGCACGGTGGCCCTCTCTCCCGTGTTTGATCGGGTGGTAGGCGGCCCCATGGTTTCCCTCTGCGGTGTCTCTTCAGTAGGTCTATTTCTACTTCCTCCGCCAGGATGTACCAGTCGTCGAGATGGGGTGGGTCTCCTCGAGGCAGGCAAGCGTCATACAGGTCGTACTTTAGACCGTCTTTGAAGTGGCTAAGGAGTATGTCTTCTGGCCAGTTCAGCTTGCTGGCAATGGCTTGGAATTCTTGGGTATATTCAGCCACTGCTCGCCTGCCCTGCCTCACCGTTTTGATTCTCTCCCGGGCCTTACGGTCAGCCAAAGGATCCTCGAACCGCCCCCTCAAAGATGACATGAATCGGTTGAAGTCGTCGAGTTCTGGGGCGTTGGAGTAGTGCAAGTTCACCACCCAGTCTGCAGCCGATCCGTCCAGGGCAGATTGCACAATTCGGATGCGTGTTTTGTCACTAGGGATATCCCGGCCACACTCTTCCATGTAGCTGAGGACTTGGGTTAGGAAGAATCCCAGTCGTGATGGCTCCCCCTTGAATTTGACTTCCAGGGGTGGGAATCTTTGGCTGGAGCGTTGTCTGCACCGTGGCCGGTATCGCTCCTCATCCTGGTCCCCATCTGTGGTTCTGGGGGGGGGGTACTGCTGAGGCAGCAATTCCTGTTCCATTGGATGGCCCCGGGGTTTCAGGTGCTGGATCCCTTCCGTTACCTTTCCAGTTGCATCCCCAGGCGCTGCCTCGGTTGCAATTTTCAGCTCTCTCCTCCCTTAGTGAGCTCAGGGTTGCTTTCATCAGATCAATGGCCTTTTCCAGGATCCGCTCCTCCTCACTGGCGTGCAGAGAGCTCTCCATCTCCTGCCTCCATTCGAGTTGGTGGTCGCTCCGTCTCAGGGTTACTTCCCTCGATGCCTTTTCCCACTCACTCTTCCTTCCAACGCCCATCGACCACCGGGGTTTTTGGTCGTACTGCTCCACCGCTTCTTCCCCGGGGGAATATGCCACTTCAGCTTCCCATCATCTCTGGGATTCCATTTGGGGGGAAGACCCCCTCTCCATGGGGCTTCCCTCCTCTCTTGTTTCGTTGCCAGACATTGTATTTGTTGCAAAGTCCCCTGGTAAGGTTTTCCCTTCCAGGTTGACTCTTATAGCAGATTCCGTCTACTGTCAGGACCCACCTCAATCCACATTTTAGGAAATAAGAACTCTTGGATGCAAGTTTAGTCCAAACGGAAATTGTTTACTAGGATGGGATCGATTGTGGCAATACAAGATGGAATCTAACAGAGACAGCCCAGCCAAAGAAGAGTTCTGCAAAAGCTGCTGAAGCTGAATTCCCACTGACTACCACCCATGAGTCATGATCTCCTGATCAAAGAGGTGCTAAACGTGCAGCACCTTAGAATGAGTTGGGTGAGTGGAAATACCTGACAGCCATTCACAGGTAGGCAGTTGAACATTTAAGAGAAAAGTTTAAAGGACTGGACATGGGAGGAAAGGAGCTGGTCACTCATCAGTTACTTTCCAGTGAGCGGGAAGACAGATGCCCCCAACTCTGTCCCCAGTCCAGAAGAAGCCCCAGTCCCATAACCGAAGCTAGAGCCACCTCCCCACAGCCCAAACCACCAGCTCTAACTTCAAGTCTAGTGTGGGGCCAAAGCCCAGACCGGCATCAGCGTCAGGTTAGCCCCAACCATCGTCAGCAGCCATTGAGCCCTGATCATCATCGATGTTATACCAGCCCCAATCATCATAAGCGGTACGTTAGCCCTGAAAGTCACCATCACTACATGAGACCCGAACGCTACCAGCACAGAGCAAAACCCGACCGTCACCAATACCCTGATAGCCCTGACAGGTACCTGCAATGGGCTAGCCCAGATCACTATAGGTACCAGGCCAGGCCAGATTGTCATTATTATAGAGTTAGCCTGGAGGCATTCCCTTGATGACTCAGTCCTGACCACTGTTACCAATGCCACATCAGTCCAGGACCCCTGCCAAGGGTTGATCTGGCAGCGGGGTACCAAAGAGATCAATTGCAGCAGTATGGGTGGCTGCACACTCTCTTAGACAGACAGCGTTCTGTGGCAGCTCCTCCCTTCAAACCTACGTTTGATGGCAACCCTGAGAAGTTAACTTTCTTCTTGAACCAAGTGCGCTCTCACATAAACAGAAGTGTCAATGCCTATCCCAAACATGCTGCCATGGTCAACATGATAGCAGCAAACCTAGAGGGGGAAGCAGCAGAATGGCTTAACAGTTTGTACAATGAGCAAGGAGCTGAGCTATGGGATTACAATCTGTTCATCTGAGGTTTAAGAACCAGATTCAAGGACAGATCCATAGCTTTACAGGGTGAAAAGGATATCCATGAAGTAAAGCAGAGAGGTCGACCAGCAAAAAAATATGTGCGTGAATTTCGACAAGTGGCTGGCAGAATTGAGCGGTGGACTGAATGATCCCTGGTTCATCATTTCAAGAATGGTCTGGACCCAGATTTATTTTAGGCTTGTGTCTACCAGGGGGATCCCTGGTCAACTCCAGGAGTGGTATCACTTGGCCATGCATTTAGACATTGAGTTAACCCGCTACAAGAAATCACCAACTTCTGGACCTGGACCAAGACCAGATGAGACAAGACATCCACCTGCCCAATGAACCCCACTGACAGGGACAACTGAACCTACAGAAGCACTTTTGGGACTGCTGATCAAGTGTTTCAGCTGTGGCCAGCTGGGCCACTGGGAAGTGGTTTATCCAGTCCCTTTCCCTCAGCAAAAAAGCACCTCGGCTCCACCAGAAATGAAAAAGGGAAGCCAACCACCCACTAGAGAGGAATCAAATTGGATTACTCACAGCAAGCTACTCAAGTCACCTCACCTACTCGAGAAAGGGTCGAGGCCCAAGATGAAGCTACCATCTCACCTGCTTCATATGACAGCTACTATGAGGGAGAGAACGACCCAATGGTGAGGCAGCCTGTTACACCTTTTTCCCTCTCTGCCAAACTCATAGTCCCTAAGATGGGCACCCAAATGGACTTATGGGTGTTAGTAGACTCTGGGTGTTCTCAATGCCTAATCAGCCTCCCAACTGTCCTCAAGTTAGGCATCAGGGCAAGACAGTTTCCAACCCCATGAGGTTTGAGCAGGCAGACGGATCTTTAATGGGCAGAACCTTAATAACCCACCTGATGGAGCCGGTGCAGCTAGAGGTGGGGGAACATTGGGAATTTATCTGATTTGTGGTGGCCCCAAAAATGACTGAAGCAGTGGTTTTAGGTTTAGCTTGGTTGGACAAGTGGAAACCCCAAATATGTTGGAATAAGAACCCTGAGGTTACCCATAGGACCATCTCCCCACAACTCCTCCCATGATGCCAGTGGAGCAGCAAAAACCACCATCTGAGACATTAAAACCAGCAACAAACTCCCTGCCAGGAGTGCCTCTTATTCCCAGTGAATACACAGACTTGACAGAAGTATTTAGTGAGGCAGAATGTGACCTCCTGCCGCCCCATAGGCCCAATGACTGCCATTGAGATTCTACCAGGGACTAAGTTACCTAAGCCAAAAATGTATGTCATGACCCTCGAAGTGGAAGAATTGAGGCAGGGCATTGAAAAAAATTGATTTTCTCTTCTTCCAATAATATTCTCTTTTGCCAACCTTAAATTAATACAGTTATTATTATTAGAATAAAGGACAATTAAATATAGACATTTTTCTCATGTTTCTGCAAATAACTACACCAATATAAAGCTTATTTTCATTGATCATCTTGATTGCCTCGTCATAGATCCTATTTACAAAATTCTTATTTAAATTTGTTTTCCCCACAATATTCAAAGCATTCTTACTGCTTAAAATTTTCTCAAAATTAGTTACACTTAAGTATTTAAGTCTTTTTTCTCATACAAGCCACCATATTTTTACATTTTTCATATCTTAAAGAAAAAGAAGAAAAACAGAAAACATTTCTTTTATATAAACTATCCCAACATTTTTATCTTTCTCATGTCAAAAAACCAAAAAGAAAAGGAAAAAGAAAGCTAACATACTGTCAGCAACCACTTCAACCCACTTCTTAAGAAAGTAGAACTCTTGGAGACAGGGTTTTCCAAACAGGAACTTTTACTAAGAAATAGAAGATAGCAGGCATAATAGACAGGATCTGAGGGATTCCATTACATCTCAATAATTTTAAAGTGCCCCCAAGCAAACTCCACCCCACAGTTCCAGATCAGCCAATCTCCAGGTGATAAGTCCATTGTGGAAAAGGAAAGATAACAATCTGTTTGCAGCACAATCATTTCCACAGCCCCTCACACCTCCTTCGGAGAAATAGACCAGATCCCGGAGGGTTGTATTTCTTTCCCCCAGCCTCTTTTCTAGTTGCCTAAGTTCAGAGAGAATGCCTAGTATAGAAAGCAATTTGTTACATGGTAATGGATAGCAGACAGGTAGAATAAACAAAAGGGTACATTTATGGAGGAAGTGAAAACAATAAAGCCCACATGCCTGTCCCCTCTCTCCCTTGGGAATGGCAGAATCCAGAGGAAGATGAGATTTGTTTTTAGCACAGAGGAGATAGTTAGAAATGAAATATAAATGGATTCTGACATCTTGCCCCCCTTAACAATAGGAGAGATCCACCTGTAGAGGAAACAAAAATATAGATATTAGCCTGGCTTGTTGGGGTATTCTGTATGAAACTGCTTTAGCAGCTTTGGTGCTCTGATATGACGCTTATGGACCCACTCGTTTTCTGAGGAGGGAAGGTGTTTCCAACCTACTAGGTATTGAATTGCTCCATGATACTTTCTAGAATCTAGGATTTCTTTTACCTCAAAATGTTGTTCACCTTCAGCCATGATTGGAGGTGGGGGGGATTTTTGGCTGTAAGGATGACTGTTGTTCCCTTTTCAGCAAACTGCAGTGAAAGATTGGGTGTATTTGCCAAGTTTTTTACAGGGCTGTAGGGATTTAGCTATTTTGTAGACAAATATACCATTTCTCCTACAATGAACGGTCGAGGTTCGACTCTTTTTTTATCTGCTTGTGCTTTATATGCTTGTCTAGCTTCGTCTAAGTCTTTCCTAACCACTGGCCAGGTGTTTTGCAATTGTGCAATCCATTCTTTTAGCGATGGGATTTCCGATTCATTTGGGATTCATTCTGGCATAGGGTTGAAACTTTGACTGGTGGCTATTTGAAAAGGAGTGTAGCCTGTGCTGGAGTGGACTACATTATTGTAAGCAACTTCTGCGAAAGGGAGTAGGTCCGTCCAATTTGTTTACTGGAAATTAATAAAGCATCTTAAGTATTGCTCAAGTACTGAGTTTGAGCATTCTGATTGGCCGTTCCCTGGAGGATGATGATTAGATGACAGTCCCTGAGTGGTTCCTAAGAGGGATAAAAATTCCTTCCAAAATTTTGACATAAATTGCACTCCCCTATCAGATATGATGCATTGAGGTGCTCCATGCAGTCTGTAAATGTGCTGCACAGATAGTTTTGCTAAGGTTTTTGTGGTCGGAATCTTTTGGCAAGGGATAAAATGCACTTGTTTGGAAAATAAATCCATAACTCCCCAGATGACAGTGTTTCTGTTGCTTTCTGGTAATTCCACTATAAAATCCATGGCTATTTCTTTCCAGGGGTTGAGGAGTTTGCCACTGGTTGTAACAGTCTGGAAGACTTCCCCTGCAACCTCTTAGCTGTTGCGCATGTTGGGCAGCTGACCACGTAGCTTTCTATGTTTTTTTTCATGGATGGCCACCAAAATTGCCTTTTAATTAAATGTAAAGTTTTTACAAATCCAAAATGCCCTGCTGATTTTGTATCATGGCACAACTGCATGAAGTTTATCCTCTGGGTGGCTGGTATACATAACTTCTCCCCCACCCAGGATAGCCTGTCTCTTATTGTGCACACATGTCTATTTTTCTGGAACCATTCATCTGTTTCCAAAGACTTTCGGAATTCAATTCCAGTTTGGCTACCCAGCTGCGGCTTTATTTTAGCTTGGGCCCTGGTGGTTACTGGTGCTGCCAGTTGTGGTTCAAGCAAAAGTGGTTTAGAGTCAGACGTGGCTCAAGTGTTGTTGTATTGGGGCATGCAAGACAGTTCATCTGCCAGGAAATTATTTCCCCCTGGCAAGTGTTTAAGTGTGAAATGGAATTGGTGAAAGTGCTCAGACCAGCAGGCTTGCTTAGGAGTGAGTTTTCTGAGTGTTTTTAGTGCTTCCAAATTTTTCTGATCTGTCCAGACATGGAAGGGGATTTTATTTCCTTCAAGGAAATGATGCCACGTAAGTAATGACCACCTCACAATGTAAGCCTCCTTTTCCCATACAGTCCAACGTTGTTCTGTCTCAGTGAATTTCCTGCAAGTGTATGCACACAGTTTCAGTGCCCCCTCATCATTTTCCTGTAATAATACAGCTCCCACCACCACATCGCTTGCATCTGCCTGTATTACGAAATGATTATCCAGGTCCGAGTGCCTCAGTATGGGTTCAGTAGAAAAAAAGTCTCTTTAGCCTCTCGAATGCCGCTTGACATTCCATTGTCCACCTCACGGGCTGGCTGGGTTTCACTGCCCCCACCCTCATTTTTAACAAGTTCGAGAGGGTTAGGGATATTTGGGTGAACGAAGGGATGAGAAGTTTGTGAAACCCAGGAAACTTTGTAATTGCTTCCTTGTGTGGAGTGGTGCCCATTCTAATACTGCCCTGACTTTCTCAGGGTCCATTTCAATGCCCTGCGGGGATATGTGATATCCCAGGTAGTCTATTCTTTCCTGGTGGAATTTGCATTTCTATAATTTGGCATATAGGTGGGCAGCCCGCAATTTTTAAAAAAAAGCGCTCTGACTAGGTTAATATGCTCCTCTTTCGTCTCGGTGAAGATAAGGATGTCATCTAAGTAAACCAGGACCCCCTTAACTAGATGCTCCCTTACCACTTCATTGATTAATTGCATAAAAACTGTGGGGGGCCCTTGCAGTCCAAACGGCAAAAGTTTGAACTGGTAGCAACCCATTGGACAATTAAATGCAGTCTTCCATTCATCCCCTTCCTTGATCCTAATGCACTAGTATGCTTCTCTTAGGTCTAGTTTGGTAAAAAAAATCATTTCTTTCGATACGTGGGATAACATGTCCTTCAGGAGGGGTAGGGGATACAGATTAATTTCACTAATTGCATTCAGGGCGAGAACTGGGGCAGCAACTTTGGGTTTGGCAGGTTCAATAAATCCCCTTTCTAAGTTTTTATTTATGAATCTTTCCATGCCCTCCCTCTCTTTAGGGCTCATGGAGTACAGCCTGGGCTTTGGGAGTTTTTGCCTGGGTTTGATTTCTATAGCACAGTCTGTGGGTGGATGAGGAGGGAGCTCATCTGCCTGTTCCTCAATGAAAACTTCAGCAAGGTCCCGGTATTCTTCCAGTATTTCTGGTAACCCCTTCTCTTCTCCCACTGATGCTTTCTCTGTTCCTAGGGTTGGTGGGGGCCTTTGGGGTTTTAAGTTTGCACAATCCCCCTCTGGGAATTTGAGTTCTGATGTCCTCCAATTTACCCAGGGGTTCCATTTCTTTAACCATTCCAGCCCTAGGATCATTGGGCATTCCACGCCTGTGGTAACTACAAATGTGGTTCCATGGTTCCCCAGGGATAGGTGGACTGGTAAAGTGGCTAGGGTAGCTGGCACCCCCCCCCCGCTATGGACCCATCTAACTGGCCAAAGGAGATTGGCTGCTTCAGTCTCCTCACCGGAATGCCCAAGTTCCCCAGTAGCATCAGGCTAAAGTGCAGGTTCGCATCCCACCAGGCTCAAGGTTGACTCAGCCTTCCATCCTTCCGAGGTAGGTAAAATGAGGACCCAGATTGTTGGGGGCAATAAGCTGACTTTGTAATAATACCGCTTGGGGTGTGTGTGAAAGCCCTAATAAGCAGGCATATACATAGAATGAAGGCTACTGCTAAGCTTGTAAGCCGCCCTGAGTCTTCGGAGAAGGGCGGGATATAAATGGAATTAAATAAAATAAAGAGGCAGCGGGTGCAGCCAGAGTCTATTAAGGCCTTCACTTTTTTTTTAATTTAAAAAGTTTTACAATACATTTTGACTTTAATCCCCCCCTCCCCCACCCCTATCCAACCCTCCCTATCCCTCTCCCCCATTCCCTCCTCCCCCCCCGACTTCCCAGAGCTAAATACAGGGTATAAAATCGAAAAACAAACGTAAACACCCCTATGTTATCAACAATAAACTATAAATTCTATCTCCCTCTAGCTCATATAAAATGAATACAAACAATATTAATATTACAAATAAAGTAAAAAAGAAAAACAGAAAAACAGAAAAGGAACTTTACTCAAAATAAATTTTCTTAATCCCAGTCCTTATTCATATTAATTTCAAAAAAAAAAGAAAAAAAAACTTTCACCTGCTATTTGCATTCTCCCACCTTTCTCTAATTTCTAAACAAATTCTCAGTTATGCGCCAAAAGCGCCTATCTATTAACCTTAATAATCTCCAACCAAACTAAACCATAATCAAAAATAATTCTTGCATGTATCACACCAAATGTCTCGCAGTTCCAAGTCATCCTTGAGTTCAAATAAAAAGAGTAAAAAAAAAAAGGGTTAAGCAGTCTGTAAGACAACTTGTTGTTAATTAGGAGCTTGCGTACCCATTCTTAGTTCAACACACACTTTTAGTCCATAACCCTAATATACTTTTCTAACAAGCAAATAACATCCATCTTAAATTGTGTTAAATATTAAAAAAAACTTTCTTTCTCCTCTATGATAAATTTAATCCATTAAGATACTAATTTAAAAATTTAATCAGCAATCTTAACGCCCCAAAACTTTTGGAGCACGTCTGTCATGACCCCCAAAACTTCTTTGGACCGCGCCCCTCCCACATCTTCACTGTAAATACACTTTGGAGATTCCATAACTATCTGCTGGTCTTGCTCTTGCTCTCGTCTCGCTCTTCTTAGGGCGGCACGCGTCTTCCTCTGGCCTCCTGCAACATCCAATGAAACTGTATCTTGATCCCCTCCAACACCATTGTCCTCTATCTGTCTGTCTGCAACATCTTGAAGCTTTCCCTCGCCGTATCCCTTAACAGCTTCCAAAAATGATAGGGGGGTTGCTTTTAACACATTGCTATAAAAATCACGTGCCTGGGCCACAGTAACCAGACGATGTCTTTTACCTTCATGCGTCACCACCAGTCCAACTGGAATCTCCCATCTAAACTTAATATCACATTTCTTAAGTTCCTGTACTAAAAACGCAAAATCTTTCCTTCTCCTTAAAATCTTCGGAGGAATCTCTTTTAAAACCAAGACTTCTTGCTCAGCCACTACCAGTTTAGTATCATAGGCAGCTTGAATAACTTCATCTCTAATTACTCTCTTTGTAAAATAGACCACCACATCTCTGGGTAACTTCCTTTGTCTTGCAATCCATGAATTTACACTTAAAATTTTGTCCATATTTCCCTCAATTTCAGATGCTGGCTGGCCCAATACCCCTTCCAGAGCCTCAGAAATCAGCTGCTTTAAATCTTCTTTACAGTTCTCCTTTAAACCCCTGATTCTAATAGCATACTGCATCTGATGATACTGAGCAAGGCTCAATTCTCCGTCCATTTTATCCCTTATATTTTCATTTTCTGATACCTTTGCTTCTAATATAGAGTTCTTTTGACTGAGATCCTTCACTTTTTCATCCAGCTGTTGCACACATTCAGCTACAGATTCAATCATAGACAACATGTCCACCCTCATTGCTCTAAACTTCTCTTCCATCTTCTTCTCCAGTTTCTCCTCCAACTTTTTCAGCTTTTCATCCATCATGTCAGACATCAATTGTGAATGCTTTCCAAGAGCATCTTGTAAATCCTTAAGCGTCAATGCCGGAGGAGGTGCAGGAGGAAGCAAAGCTTGCAATGAGGTCTGTTGCACCAGGGAAGACCCCGCACTCCGAAGAGCTTTAGACGTTTTAGCCGCCATCTTCCCCCACTTTCACTTATTGCGCACTTTCACTTTAAAGCTATAAAATCCATTGAGCTAGAGAGTAAAGATAAGAGTCCACATCACCTTGACCTCCTGTACCGCTCTGCCTGCATCTTGATAATCAAAAGTATTTCCTTTTGGCAGGGGTGGTTGCTAACGCCTGGCTCTGCTCCATAAATCCCGGAGCAGGGGCGCTGCGCAGCTCGGAGCAACCCAGGCTTCGGGGGGGCTCAATCCTTCAGCCACCCAAACTCTCAGCTCAGGCGGCCCCGGAGAGCTCAACCCCTACCTGGGGCCTCACCCCCTCCTCTTCTCCTGAGGAGGGGGCTTCAAATCCATCTAAACAGCTGATCGGCGCTGTTTACGATGGAAAAACACAGCTGCGGAGCGGGCAGCCCGAAAACGGCTGTCTTCGGCGTCGCGTCGCCACCGGAAGCCATTTAAGGAAAATTTCTATAAAATGATCTACCGTTGGTATCTCCCCCCTGTTAGAATTGCTAAAATTCAACAGTGGCTATTGGAAATAACAGGTGTGAGTTTCCCTATGCAGCCAGACCTCTACTTATGGGGTATAAGACCAGACAATATCAACAAAAGGGATTGGTATATATTTGTTCATGTCTCAACAGCAGCGAGGATGGCCTTTGCCCAATTGTGGAAGGACCCAGATATACCCCCTGACCATTTGATAATAAACAAGATTCTCCGTTGTGCCGAGATGGAGAGGTTAACATACATTTTAAAAGATAAACATGAATCACTAAATAATACAAGTTGGAACAAATGTTTTGTATGGCTTAAAAGAAGGTTCAATTCAGGAGACGAGTGATGAGATTGCCCACTTAATTGATCTGTGTAATTTATTAGGCTTACAAGGTTGACAAGATATGACCAATGGTAGTTTTGTTTTTCTTTTAATGATAAGGATATTTTATGTATTGGAAAGTTTAGCTAGGATGATATATTTTGTGTTAATAGGAGAGTAGATATAACCCTCGGTCTGTTTTGTTTGTTTCCCACAGTTTGTATTACATGATTATATGGTTTGTGTCTTTAAACCCCTTGTCCCTCTCCCTATGTATTATTCTGTTGTCATTCTTACTGTAAATAATTAATAAGGATTATAATTTTAAAAAGAGAATCTTTTCCTTCCTTTCTTTCTTGATTCTATTTATCATTTTTTGTCTTTCAAGTTCGCATAGGTCTCCTGACAAAATCCATTTTGTCAAATATTTTTTTTGTCCTCAAACTTATTTTGTAATCTTAGAGTATAGATTATCTTTGCCATGTCCAAAATTTCCTGTAAGTTTTTTTTCCATCTGGGTTAAGTTATATCTCCTTGTATTGTTAAGTTCCATCTTGAAATCTCCCTCCTCTGTCTCATATTCAGTTGTCTGTTTTTTCTTCTCTCTCTCTTTTTATTTTCTGAGAATTTTTGTGTTGTAAGGTTAAATTGGAAATGTGTTCATTTATGTTTTCAAAGTTATTTTTAATTTTCTCATGGTTTGAGATCATTGTTTTTTGGATTAGTTGTAACAAAGCATAGATCTTCTTCTGGAAAGTATTTGTTTTTTCTTGGTAGATGCTTTCTGCAGATCTCTGGTTTTCCATGATAGCCAAAAATCAGGGTTTTCCTTTCTCTGCAGACAGCTTTAGAGTCACAGTTGAGTTGGTATTTGTAATACAGAGAAAGGTCAATTTTTTCCCCTAAAGTTTATAATTCTCACTTTGTAGATAGCCCAAAATATTTTCCTTTTTTTGTCACAGCTGTCCTCTGTTATTAAGACATTGAAGGTCACCCAAAAAAGTGTATCTTTTCCTGAGCTTTGCCAATCCCTGTAATAGAGCAACTACTGTTGTACATTTTCATCCACCACTAGATGTCAGCACCAGTTCTTTCAGTAATAGACAATTATTTACTTCTCTTTTCATGATTTAAAAGGAAAACCTTAACAGATTCCACCAATTTCAAACTTATCCAAATTAAGTCTTATATTCATTTCATTTCAGTATATTTCTGTTTCCCCTGAAAAGTTTAATTCACTGCTTCCATCTGCAGGAGGGTGGGGCAGATCCCCCTCCTTTTCACTTTCGGAGCTTTTTGCTTCTTGGGGTTTTTCTTTTTTCCCCCCAGGAAATCAATTTTCAGGTAGAAGAGAGAAAAATCACTGTTCTTACCCAGTTCCAAACATGTTGTTTACAGTGAGCTTAAAGTAGTGCTTTTGGCTTTGGCTGGTTGTAGCTTAGGCTAGACTCAGAAGTTAAACTAGCATTTCTCCTGCTGGTTTCTGAAGGACTTTTCCCAAACTGATCAGATTAACCACCACCTCTCCGCAATCGGTGGGACTTCCCTTTTTTATTGCCTCTACGTGGCAACTTCAGGCCCATTTAGGGTCCCCTAGCAGGCAGAAATCGGTCACAGGGTGCAGAGCCCTGTGATCCCTTGGCTGCTGCGCTACTGTGCAAAACCAAAAGCCCTAAATATACTTCATTTTGCACAGAGAAATCCAGAGCTGGTTTTGCTTCTTCAGTGCCAAGGTGATTTATTCAGTAAAGTTTTATACTCTTGAAAAAACAATGTCCCAGGAGTTCCTTTTTTTGGATTTGCCAACTGGACAATTGACATTAAATCAGCTGTAGCAGCCTACCTCCACCAGGAGGATAGCAGCTTCAAGATGTCAGCAACCAGTCAAAACATGGATGGGGGGACAAAGCCAGGGGGGATCCCCCTCTTGAGAGACTCTGGTGATGACTTAAGCAAAAGCCAGGATGCAAGTGGCCAGTGTACACCCCAAACAGAGGGCTGAGAGACTGGAGCAACTGGCCACACTCAAAGGGAAGAGAGTGATGGATGGAACCTATCTGGACTCCAAATGCTGATGGTCAAGCCACATGGGGAAGCAGTGGAAGCAGAGGACCAACAGTCCCCTCTGGGGTCATGGTGACCTGGGGGAGCAAGAAGAAAACCAGGCAAGCAGTGGGATGACCCAACCAAGTGGAAGTTCCCAGCTGTGGCTCAAAGTCCATTGTTGTAACAGTTGAGGGAGAGGTTCAGTGGATGTCCAGGGAGTCACCTTACTAAGGACAGCAACCACGGGAGCTGGGATGATACCACTACCTACCCCATCTCGTCTCCTTCTACAGCCAATGGTGCTGACCTCCCTTGGGGAGGTGGGAGCCTTCTGCCAAGGGACAGCAGCTCCCATCCCTTCCAACTCCCCACCAGTGGGACAGGGACCAGTGCATGTAGCCTTAGTGGCAGCAGGGGTCCCTGCTCCAGCCCCGCTGGTAGCAGTAGGATTGCCGCTTGAATCCATCTTGGTGTGAGAGGACCAACTGCTGCCTCCCCTGGCAGTCTGATTCAAAGGGAGACCTGATAACCTGGCCTATTTCCTGACCCCGGGTTGGAACTATATGGAACACCATGGAGCAATGTACCTGGATGAGCCCACCCAAGTCAATGCCATTACATCTAACCTAGAAGGGAGTCTGAAGGCTGATTAGGCACCAGTGACTGGTTCTCTCCATGATGAGGGGGCTCTGGAGCTCTGAAGCTGAAGATGTATTCCATGACATTGAGGGAGATAGAAGAACTTTGGGGGTTTATAGACAAGAACTTAGCCAGCAAAGTCAAGGATGCTGCCCCTGTGCTTTTCAAGGAGAAGAAAGACAGGTCTCTTAGTCTGTGCATGGATTATCATGGACTGAACTATATCTGCATTGAAAATATGTATCCCCTCCCCCTCATGAGGGACCTGTTGGTTTACCTATCCAAAAGGAAAATCTTCACTAAGCTGGACCTGAGGAAGGCATATTACCAAGTGAGGATTAAGGAGGATGATGAGTGGAAAATTGCATTTAACTGCCCCTTGGGTTGCTACCAATTTTGGGTGATGCCATTTGGGCTGTAAGGAGTGCCAGCAGTAGTCATGAAGTTGATAAATGAGGTCCTGCATGAGCACATGTATAAAGGAGTGCTGGTGTAACTAGATGATATTCTAATTTATACTGAGACCATGGAAGAGCACATAATGCTAGTGAGAGCAGTACTTGAGAAGTTATGAAAAGCCCAGCTGTATGTGAAGCTCTTTAAATGTGACTTTCACAAGACCAACCTAGGCTATCTGGGGTATCTCTAAGGATGGGGTGGAGTGGAAATAGATCCAGATAAGCTATAAAGGTTCCTGTGGTTTGCGAACTTCTATCAGCGGTTGATTCCCACTTTTGCCCAGATAGCCCTTCCCATCACCAACCTGCTCAAGACAGGGAGAGTGGTGAAATCCAAACCAAGTCAGGCAATTGGTCCATTGAATGCCAAGCGACCTTCGAAAAATTGAAGTGGCTCTTTGCCGCAGAGCCAGTTTTGAAGCACAGAAACCCAGATGAACCTTTCATAATCCAGGCAGATGCTGGTGATGGACAGTGGAGGCAGTTTTAGTCCAAAGGAAATAAAAGGAGGAGTTGCAATCCTGTGCCTGTACACCTCACAAATTATTGGATATTGAGAGGCATTGGACCATCTGGGAAAAGGAGACTTCTGCTTCTGACATGGAGGCAGTTTTTTTAGAGGGTAGTAAGATCCTATTTAAGGTATGGATGGATCACAAGTGCCTAGAGGCATTAAAGACCCTGAGGAAGCTATCCCCTAAGCAGATCCAGTGGGCTCAATATTTTAACTTTTTCAACTTCACCCTTTGCTACTTCCTGGGGGGGAAAAGAATTTCATAGCAGATGCTCTCTCCCATATGCCCCAGTATAAAAGTACCCAAGAGGAAGTAGTTAACTCCATCATCCCAGCCAGATAGCTTACAAGACAGCAGAGAACAGCCCCTCTGCAGCCATTGGGGGCTTATTGCCACAGCTGCTTAAAGATGCCTTGGGGGTGGTTCCAAAGACATAAAGACAAATTGATGTTCAAAGAGGGTTAGGCATGGAAGGGGAGTAAATTGTATGTCCCAGCCAGCCAGAAAACCTTGGTACTGTGAAGAAGCCATGACATGAAAACTTTTGGGTTTGTGAAAACCCCTCATGTGGTAGAGACTGTTTTGGTGGCCAAAGCTGAAAAAGGACATAGAAGTCTGTATGGCCATTTGCCCTGTGTGTGCCTCCATGAAAATGCCTAGCTGGAAAGTCACCAGGCTTGCTACAATTGGTAACAAACCCATGGGAGGAAGTATCCGTGGACTTTATTGTGGAGCTACCTGAGAGTGCTGGGAATAGCATAATCTGGACTGTCATTGACCTGTTTCGCAAGCAAGCACACTTTGTGGTGTGTTCGAGGATTCCTTCAGTCTGAATCCTAGCCAATATGTTTGTGCAGCACATCTACAGATTGCATGGGGTCCCAAATCACATTATCTCAGACCAGGGGGTGCAGTTCACAGTGAAGTTTGGGTGGGAATGTTTGAAAATGATAGGCTGCTCCTAGGGGCTTAGCTTTGCCTATTATCCTAGTACCAATGGAGTTGCTGAATGTACTAATTCATTGGTAGAGCAATACCTGTACTGCTATGAGAATTATTAGAGGACTAATTGGGCCGAGCTCCTACCTTTCATGGAGGTGACATAAAACAACTGGGTGCATAGTAGCACAGGTTTTACCCCTTTCAAGGTAGCAACAGGGACTAGGTTTGTGTCCATGCTCCCACAGTGTCACTGGCTGAGTGGATGGATACTTTGAAAGCCACATGTGGCATCATGCATGAGGCTCTGAACAAGGCTAGGGAAAGTCAAAAGAGGCAAGCAGATTGAAGAGGCCCCTCTGAGAGAATTTAGTGTGGGGGATAAGGTGTATTTGTCCACAAAATAACTGTTCTGTTCCAGCCTACTACCGGCCCTGTAGAAATGTCAGGGACAACCCCTTTTCAAAAGTCAATAGGCTGGAAGTAAGCCCGCCAAATTTATTTACCTAAAACAGATCCAAAACAGAGCAAACAGAGCAAAACAAATACAAACCACGACTAAATCAGAAGCTGTTCAAACAGTTGCCTTCAGCAACCAGCACCTCCCACGCATTCCCCTTTTAAACAGTTTTAAGGTGTGGCTTCTCTTTGCTTCCTCCCGAGGTGCCCCATTGCCTTCCTTTGTTTACTCCTGCTTGTCTGCCTCCTGCCTTGGGCGTCCTTGAACAAGGCCAGCTGTGGGTCATCTTCATCCAAGCTGTCAGGCTCACACAGCTGGATCTGAGGAGGAACCAGATGGGAGGGGCCTGGCTGAGAGCTCTGCGATGCCTCAGAACTGTCCTCTGCAGGCTCTCCAATCCCCTCCTCCTCCTCCCCCTCCTCCTCCTCAGAATTGTCCGATTCAACTGCCAAACCCACAGGCTGACACTGAATCACAACACTATCCTGCACCGCAGGGCCCTTCCCCCGGGTCTGCCGATCCAGATGCGGTCGGGATGGGAATTGTTCATGAAAAGCAGACACCAAAGCAGGAGCATGAATGGTGGTCGTGTCCTCCCAGGTGAACTCCTCTGGTCCGTAGCCTTTCCATTCAATCAGGTACTGGAAACGACTTTTCAGCCCTGATGCTGGCGACCTTGTACTCGGGGGTGCTGTCTCCATCACGAGGTCCTGATGGGGGAGGTTCCGCTCGGTGGAGTGGACAGGCCGGTTGCTCAGGGACCAACAGAGACCGATGAAAGACTGGATGCACGTGAAGGGAATGTAGCAGAGTTAAGCGATAGGCGACCAGATTGAAGACAGCCTCGATTGGGAACGGTCCTAAATATCGGTGATCTAACTTTCTCACTGGCTGTGTTGACGGAGGGTTCCTGGTGGACAGCCAGACCCGATCTCCCACCAATAGTGGAGGCGTATCCCACCTTGACCGGTCAGCAAACCTTTTGTAATCGGCCTTGGCCTTCTCTAACTGACGTCGCACCAATCGATGGATCGCCTGTAACTCTGCCATGAAGTCATTCGCTGCTGGCTCCAGTGAGTCCACTGGAGAAAGGGGGAAAAAACGGGGCTTATATCCCACATTGGCCAAGAACGGTGTCATCTGTGTGGAGGTGTGCTGCGAATTGTTGAATGCAAACTCAGCTATGGCCAGATAGTCCACCCAATTGTTTTGCTGCAGATTGACGTAGCAGCACAGATATTGTTCCAGAATACCAATGACCTTCTCTGTTCCCCCATCCATTTGAGGATGATGCGTGGACGAGAGGCAAATCTTGATATCCAACGCATGCATCAACTCCTGCCAAAAGCGAGCTGTAAACTGGGCCCCTCTATCAGAGACGACTCTATCAGGGAGGCCGTGCAGCCGAAACACCTGCTGAATGAACATACGACTAGTGGCACGGGCTGACGGTAAACCACGACAGGGGATGAAATGCGCCATCTTGGTCAACATGTCCACCACCACATACACTGTTGTAAAACCAGAAGACGGGGGTAAATCCATCAGAAAGTCCATGGACACAGCCCCCCAGGGTCTTTTGGGTGTCGGCAAGGGCTGCACCAATCCATCGATTGGTGCGACGTCAGTTAGAGAAGGCCAAGGCCGATTACAAAAGGTTTGCTGACTTGGCCTGCCTACATGGGTTACAGGAAGTGACATAGGTCTGGACGTCATGTCAGACTCGGGGCCACCAGAAGGTACAGGAGACCAGGTTCAGGGTCTTGAACAGGCCAAAATGCCCCGCCGCCAGGTTATCGTGATACTGGCTGAGGATGAGTCCCCTGAGTGGCCCTCCCGGAATGTAGAGCCGGTCACGATAATACAAGAGTCCATCCGTGACTGTCCAAGGAGAATCTGGCCTCACCTCCTCCTTCCACTGAGCCACCCACACCTCCTGCTGCTGTGCCTCCCGGATCCGAGTCCGTATATCAACCGGCTCCTGCACCGCAGCAAAAGACTCGACGGGGATCACTGTCCTGGGCAGAAGCTTGTCTTCCACTCAGGAATATTCGGGCTTCCTGGACAGAGCATCCGCTCTTTGATTGTGCCCGCTAGGTATGTACCGAACTCGGGGGCGGGGGCATTGGTCAGGCCAAACGGCATCACCGTGTACTCAAAATGTCCATAATGAGTACCAAACGCCGTCTTCCACTCATCACCCGGCCGAACCCTGACGACGTTGTAAGCTCCACGCAGGTCCAGTTTCGTGAAGATCTTAGCCTCCCAGAGTCGGTCCAAGAGTTCAGGGATGAGGGGCAGCGGGTAACGATTGCGCACCGTGATGGCATTGAGTTTCCTATAATTGCAGCAAAGCCACAATTCACCGGACTTCTTTTTGACGAAGAGCACGGGTGTAGACACTGGCGAGGACGAGGGCCGGATGAAACCTCGAGCCAAATTCTTCTCCAGAAAGTCCCACAATGCAGCCAACTCGGGGTCCGACATGGAATACAAATGCCCCACTGGGAGAGGTGCATCAGGGACTAAATCAATGGGGCAGTCATAGGGTCTGTGCGGGGGTAATTGTTCCGCCTCTGTCTCGCTGAACACATCAGCAAAGTCAGACAGTTCGGGAGGCAAGGAAACCCCTGGGGAACCCTCCACCTGACCAGCACAGATATGGGGGGAGTGGTCCACACACTGCAAGCTTGGGAAGGTGACCAAGTTCTGTGACCAATAGATCTGTGGGTCATGCGCCCAGAGCCACGCCAGTCCCAAGACCATGAGGAAATGCAGATCTGAGGTGATATAGAACTGGATGGCCTCCACATGGGAACTGATGGCCATACATAATGGTTGTATGGCGGCCTTAATTGGCCCAGACAGGAGCACTCGACCATCGATAGTCTCCACTAACATGGGCAGTTTCACCAGAACAGCCCATTTGGCCACAAATGCTGAGTCCATAAAATTTGTGGTGGCTCCAGAGTCAATTAAGGCATGGACTGGAATCCCCTCTGGCTTGCCAGGAAGGATCAGATGTGCCTCCAATATCAGATGCCGTGGAGGTCCACAGGCAGCATCGGAAAGACGTCGCTCAGTGTTGTGGGAGGCCTGACCTAACACACCGTCTAGATCGGGCTCGGGGTGTTTCCCAACAGAAAAGTAGGGGACTTTCTTGGGGCAGACTCGGTCACTGATGCTCGTTGTTGCTTCTTTGGGCAAAAAGCAGCCAAATGCCCAGGGTCCCCACAGTAAAAACACAAGCCCCCCCAATCATCGTCTGTTCATTTCAGTCACCGATAGATGAGACCTGGTGGCACCCAGCTCCATTGGCTCCTCCCTTTGAACTGGGGTCTCACACACAACAGGGGCTGCAGGGGTCTTTGGGGTGGCACGGTGACTCCTTCACTGCTGCAACCGAGCATTGATCCACAGGCAGAGATGGATCAGCCCATTCAGGTCTGAGGGAATATCCACACGGGCCAGCTCATCCAACATCTCCTCCGACAATCCATCCTGGAAGGCATCCACAAGCGCAGCCTCATTCCAGGCAGAATCCTGGCTAAGCAGCTGAAAATTGCTGATATAGCCCTGTAGGGGGCGTTGACCCTGCCTCAGAGCTTTCAAGCATCGAGTAGCAGTCTGCGTCTTTATAGGGTCCTCATACATCAGACGCATATGATCACAAAACCCCACAAAGTTGTCCAACAATGGACTAGGTTGAGCCAACAGAGGTGTGCCCCAATGAGCTGCATCACCAGAAAGAAGGCTTAACACAAACCCCACCTTATCCTGGTCAGTGGGAAAATCAGCTGCTCTCACACTGATAAAGAGCTGGCTTTGTCCCAGGAAAGCAGGAAACAGTTCTGGATTGCCAGTAAATTTATCCGGCATCGCAACTTGGCATTTTCCCCTGGGTGGGGGTGATGGTGGGGGAATTGCAGCATGGACCTGAGCTTGCAATTGAGCCACCTGAGCTGCCAACAAACCGAGTTGCTGGGTGAGCTGGGCATTCTCAGCACGTAGCTGCTCCATAATAATAATAAGGGGTGGGAGGCTGAAGGCAAACTGTTCTGTTCCAGCCTACTACCAGCCCTGCAGAAATGTCAGGGACAACCCCTTTTCAAAAGTCAATAGGCTGGAAGTAAGCCCGCCAAATTTATTTACACAAAACAGATCCAAAACAGAGCAAACAGAGCAAAACAAATACAAACCACGACTAAATCAGAAGCTGTTCAAACGGTTGCCTTCAGAAACCAGCACCTCCCACGCGTTCCCCTTTTAAACAGTTTCAAGGCGTGGCTTCTCTTTGCCTCCTCCCGAGGTTCCCCATTGCCTTCCTTTGTTTACTCCTGCTTGTCTGCCTCCTGCTTCGGGCGTCCTTGAACAAGGCCAGCTGTGGGTCGTCTTTGTCCAAGCTGTCAGGCTCACACAGCTGGGTCTGAGGAGGAACCAGATGGGAGCGGCCTGACTGAGAGCTCTGTGATGCCTCAGAACTGTCCTCTGCAGACTCTACAATCCCCCCCCCTCCTCCTCCTCCTCCTCCTCCTCCTCCTCCTCAGAATTGTCCGATTCAACTGCTGAACCCACAGGCTGACACTGAATCACAACAATATCAAAACCTGAGGCAGCCCTGGTAAAAGGTTAGGCCCCAAATGTATAGGACCTTTCCAAATCATCCGAATCATAAATCCAATGACGATGGAGCTGAAGTTGCCAAAAAACCTCAGGTGGGTTCATTTGGTATTCCATTGCAGTCTTTTAAAACTCTTTTGAGATTCTAGGTTGAGACCAGTCAGAGAACTATCTCCTCTTCCCATCCTAGTAAAGAGAGAGGAGCACTATGAGGTCAAAAATATTCTTGATTCCAGATATCACAGGGGACAGTTACAATATCTCGTGCTGTGGAAATGCTACCTGTTAGCGGATGCTGAGTGGGTGGCCACTGCAGATGTTAGGGTCACCAGGTTGGTTATGGAGTTCCACATTAAATACCCTCAGCAGCCACAACAGGGATTGCAGTAATAGGTGGCTATTAAATAATAATGTTTATTATGATGTTTATAATGTAATATGTTTATTACAGTTTCAGATGTATCTTTCTTCTGGAGGGTCGACATGTACGACAGATTCATACTTTCACTTATACTTCTTCACTCTCAGTTTGACAATAATAGGCAAGGGGATGGTTGGAATGCAGGGGAGGGAGAATGGTATTCGTCGGCACTGTGGGAGATTGCTGGCTTCCCAAAGATACCCTGAGCAGATATCCTGGCACTACAGACAGTTTCTCATAAAAAAATGAACAGGCCTGATTGGTAGATGGTTTGGACTGTGGATAGCCCATATGGAAAAGGGGGGATTAAATATGGTTGCTTTTGCATAGGGAAACCCAGAGCTGGTTTTTCTTCTTCTGTACCAATATGGTGTCATGGTTCCGATAGATGAGACCAGTAGAAATAAGAACTCCGAGACAATTGCTTTCTTCAAAGAACAATTTTAATGGCTACATAATATCAGCACAATTAACACCTTTGGTGGACTCTCTAATGGTAATTCTAGCTTGCCAAACACTTGAGCGATTTGACCTTAGTTCCCACAAGAAAGTTATTGTTTTGACTGAAACTAGAAGAATGCATCTTCCCTCCCCCCATAACTGTGGAAAGCTGAAAAATGAAGAAAGATGGGTGTAACCAAAGTAGTTTTGTAGGTTTGACTGTCAGATCCCCTAAAGAAGGGGGAAATCCTGCAAATAAAGAGAATTTAGAGTCAGTAATTAACTCTTAGGCTTACTTGGATGTTTATCATAAAATCTACATATTAATCTTTCAGCCTTTACATCAGTACTTTTCATCCAAGTGGCTTCTGATAGGGGATAACCCTTCCATTGCACTAAATATTGCAGCTTTCCCTTGTATAACCTGGAGTCAAGGATTAATTTTATTTTATAATGAGTTTCTCCCTCTACAACAAGAGCACCAGGTGCTTGTTTGGGAGGAGGTCTTAATGAGGACTCCCTGAAAGGTTTTAATAGACTGCAGTGAAAAACAGGATGAATCTTCCCTAAAAGGGAAGGAAGCTTTAATTCTACAGTGACTAGGTTTATAATCCGTACTATGGGAAAAGGTCCAAGAAACTTTGGTCCCAATTTTTTACTAGGTAGTTTGAGTCTCAGATATTTTGTAGAGAGATATACTTTTTCATCAACATGAAAAGACCTTTGAGGAGCCCTCTTCTTGTCTGCCTGTTCTTTGTAAACTTATGAAGCTTTGATCAGAGCTACTTTTGCATTAGCCCAAACAGTTTTCCAAGAAGTCACCCACTGATCTAAAGTCTGTGAAACAGGAGGGTCCTGAGGGAGTTCAGGCATGGGGACAAATTCCCTATCAATGGCTATTTTAAATGGAGTGAGTCCAGTGCTGCTATGCACTGTGTATTGTAAGCCACTTCAGCAAAGGGGATGAGGTCAGCCCAGGTGGTCTGTTGGTAATCCACGTAACATCTAATACAGGGCTTTTCAACCAGTGGTACGGGTACAACCTGTGGTACATTGGCACCTAGCAGGTGGTACACGACCATCCTAGAAAAGTGGTAGCGGGGGAGGGGAATGAGCTGAACCTGTGGCAGCACTGCACAAGCCTGAGCAAGAGATGGCTGGAGCTGCAGGGCTGTCAGGGCTCAGCGGAAGCACCAGGATCAGCGCCAGTCTCCAGCTGAAGCTCGGCACTGATCCTGGCACTTCTGCTGAGCCCAGAAGAAGCACTGACCAGCTGGAATGTTGCAGCATCTCCAGGGTCTTGTGATTTATATTCAGATGCTTGTCAACTGATTCATATTTATGATGGTCACAGTCCCAGGGTCATGTGAAGTGACAAAAACCTGCTGCAACTACCCAGCAGAGGGGGGAAATAAAAACCAAGCACACACACACAGCACGGAGACGGCATTGGTCGCTCTGGTGAATGATCTCTGGAGGGCTCGGGATAGGGGATATTCCTCTGTCCTAGTCCTATTAGACCTCTCGGCGGCTTTCGATACCATCGACCATGGTATCTTGCTGCGGCGTCTCAGGGGATTGGGAGTGGGAGGAACGGTTCTTCAGTGGTTCTCCTCCTATCTCCTGGGACGCTCGCAGTCGGTGTTGGCAGGGGGGCAGAGATCGGCCCCTAGGTCTCTCGTTTGTGGAGTTCCTCAGGGGTCGGTTCTCTCGCCTCTCCTGTTCAACATCTACATGAAACCGCTGGGTGAGATCATTCGTGGTTTTGGAGTTGGGTATCATCAATATGCTGATGATACCCAACTTTTCATTTCAACCCCAAACCACCCCAGTGATGCCCTCGCTGTGATGTCCCGTTGCCTGGAGGCGGTTCGGGTCTGGATGGGGAGGAACAGACTTCAACTCAACCCTGACAAGACTGAGTGGCTGTACATTCCGGCATCTCGGGATATTCAGGATATCCCATCCCTCTCTATGGGGGGTGAGTTATTACCCCCCGTAGATAGGGCTCGCAACTTGGGAGTCCTCCTAGATTCACAGCTTTCTTTAGAAGACCATATAGTAGCTGTGACTAGGGGGGCCTTCGCCCAGGTCCGCCTGGTGCGCCAGTTGCGGCCCTATCTAGACCAGGATGCCTTACGTATGGTCACTCACGCATTCGTGACCTCTCGTCTGGACTACTGCAACGCTCTCTACATGGGGCTACCCTTGAAGACCACTCGGAGGCTCCAAATGGTACAGAATGCAGCCGCAAGAGTTGTGTTGGGAGTTTCCCGACACTCCCATGTTACACCTCTGCTCCGCGAGCTGCATTGGCTTCCAGTTGTCTTCCGGGTGAGATTCAAGGTGTTGGTAATGACCTACAAAGCCCTACATGGCATGGGTCCGGAATACCTTGGGGAGCACCTGCGGCCGGCGTCAACTTCCCTCCGCCCAGTACGCTCCCACAGAGAGGGCCTCCTCAGGGTGCCACCAGTCAAAGAATGTCGACTGGTGGCCCCCAGGGGGAGGGCGTTCTCTGTGGGCACGCCGGATTTATGGAACCATCTTCCGGTTGAGCTCCGGATGGCGCCTGACCTCCGCTCCTTCCGGCGCGATCTCAAAACCTACCTTTTTGAACAAGCTGGCCTGGCCTGATGGGATGGGGTTGGGTTTTATAAATCTGTTTTAACTTTTTTAATGTGTACTAACTTATTCATGGGCATTGTTGTTTGATTGCTTTTAATTTTTGTATCTTGTTTTTTAATATGTATTGCCCTGTTCACCGCCCTGAGTCCTTCGGGAGAAGGGCGGTATGCAAATTAAATAAATAAATAAATAAATCTTCATCCACGCTGTCAGGCTCACACAGCTGGGTCTGCGTCGTGACCAGATGGGAGGGGCCTGGCTGAGGGCTCTGCGGAGCCCCAAGGCCATCATCAGCAAGGTCTCCAACACCCCCCTCCTCCTCCTCTGAATTGTCCGACCCAACTGCCGAACCCACAGGCTGACCCTGAATCACAACAGCTAAGTTCTTGTCAAAGTACGATCTCAACTCTTTCTATTCATGAGGGGTCATTGAATATATTTTTGGTTTGGGTAATTTTGTTTCTGGTAAAATGACAATGGCACAATCCATAGTTCAGTGAGGTGGCAGGACATCACATTCTGCCTCACTGAACACTTCTGCTAAGTCTCTATATTAACTTGGGATAACAGGTTCTCCTGGCAAGGAGCTGACACCAGGTACTACATCTGGCTCTCAACTGGGTTACTGAGTGGGGCAGGAGGTGATGGTCTGGTTGCTAGCCTTAAAGTCCTAACTCCATTTTCCCACCAAATCATTGGGTGCCATTTATCAAGCCAGGAAGATTCTAGAATCACCACCTCAGTCATTTTTGGGATCACCACAAATCAGATTAATTCCCCAATGCTCCCCAATTTCTAAACATACTGGTTCAGTTAGGTGGGTAGCCAGGGCTCCCCCTATGAGATATCCATCAACCTGTTCAAACCTCATGGGTATGGGTAGTAATTTTGCTCTAATGTGTAGTTTTAATACAGTAAGGAGGTTAATTAGGCATCAGGTGCATCCCGAATCGACTAAAATGTTCAATTCCATCTGAGTCCATGATTTAAGTACTACTATTCTGGTGGAGAAGGCAAAAGGTGGGACAGGATGACCTACCACCGGATTGTCTTTTCCTCTGTCATCACTGTCATAGGGATCTGGCCTGGGTAGGCTTTCAGCTGGTTCCTTTTGCTTCTCATTGGGAGGAGAGGTGAGTTGTACAACCTGCCCCTGGCTGGCCCAATTTGATTTCTCACATGTCGGTCGAGGTGGTCTCTTTGGCTTTGCCAGAGCAGTGGTCACACTTTTCGGTGGAGGGAAAGGAACTGGGCACTCTGCAGCTCAATGTCCAGGTTATCCACATCTGTAGCACTTGATCTGGGATCCAGAGGAGGCTCGAATGGATTCATGTGTTGTGGCAGGTTGTGGTTGTTGCAACAGTTGATGCTTCACAGGGTCTCACTTTGGCTGAGACACTGAAGCACCAGGCTTTTGGTACCGGGTCAGCTTGATGTCCATGTTCGTAGCTAAGTGGTACCAATCATAGAGTTGATCAGGATTGCCTCTGTAGATGCATGCCTGGAACAGGCTGTGAGCCAGCCCCACTTTGAAATAGTGGATCAATGATTGCTTAGGCCATTGCCTGAACTTCCCTGCCAGTCTGCGAAATTCTCTCACATATTCTCTGGCTGTCTGGCCCCTTTGCTTTACATCGTGCAAGTCTTTTTCCGCTTGTACCACTTGGGATTCATCCTCAAATCTGGCCCTCAGTCTATGTGTGGATAGGTTGAGGTCCCATAGCTCGGGCGCTTGGTCCTCCCTTAGGCCAGCTACCCACTCCGCAGCCTGCCCCTCCAAGTTGGCAGCCACTACATCAATCAACTCTGCTTTGTCCAAATAAGCCCATTCATAATGATTAACATGAGACCACACCTGATTTAGGAAGATAGTCACTTTCTTAAGGTCTCCATCGAAAGTTGGTTTAAGAGGGGGGTGGTTCAGTGGGCCGGCTATCCCACAAAGCTTGCATGAATCCAGGGAATTGTGGTTAAGGTGGCTGCAACCTCTCTCTCTGGAAACCTGGTGGTGGGGGTCTTGGGCTGGCAGGTCACTGACATCGGTCGGGGCTGGTACGATGTTGATAGGGATCGTAATCTGCTGGGTGCTGTTGACGATCTGGGCAGGTAGGATGCCTATGACGATTGGGGCTAGCATAGCACTGATAACACTCTGGGCTGGCTGGGCATCGGTAATTATCAGAGCTAGGAGACCAATGGTGCCGATCTGGGCTTGCATGGCAGTGGTAATGATCAGGGCTAGGAGACCAACAGCACCAATCTTGGCTAAGGGTATGCCTTTGGCTGTGCAACATTTAATGGGTGATCTTGATCTTTGTATAACTCTGAATAGAATGTTTCCATTATTTCTAACATTTCCTGTCTTGTTCTACACACAGAGCCATCTTCATGAATTGAAATGGAAATAGGTTGGTCACATAGCAAGAACTGATGGCAGGTGGACTAAGGCAGTCATACAATGGATTTCACTTGATAAAAAGCATCCATGAAAGAAACCAAAAACAAAATGGATCAACTACATCATCAAGTAATGGGGGCCCAACTTACAAAGAAAAGCTCAAGACCGTATTGGTTGAAAATATGTGGAAGAGGCCTTCATCCTGCAGTGGATAGACAATGGCTAGAATGAAATCAATGAAATGAAAACAGAGCTAGAGGGGACCTTAAAGGTCTTCTAGTTCAACCCTCTGTTCAAGCAAGAGACCCTATATCATTTCAGACAAGTGACCGCCCAGTCTCTTGTTAAAAACCTCCAGTGATGAAGCACCCACAATTTCTGAAAGCAAGCTGTTCCACTGGTTAGTAGTTCTCATGTTAGGAAGTTTCTCCTTAATTTCAGGTTGCATTTCTCCTTGAATAGTTTCCATCCATTGTTTCTTGTCCTGCTCTCTGGTGCTTTGGAAAATAGTTGACTCCCTCAAATAACGGAATATTGCTATCATGTTACCCCTAGTCCTTTTTTTAAGACTAGCTATACCCAGTTCCTGCAACCATATGTTTTAGTTTCCAGGCCTTTAGTCATATTAGTTGCTCTTCTCTGCACTTTTTCCAAAGTGTCAACTTCTTTTTTGTAACCTGGTGACCAAAACTCGATGCAGTATTCCAGATATTGTCTTTCTAAGGTTTTATAAAGCAGTGATAATACTTCACATGATTTTGATTCTAAACCTCTTTTTATAAAACCAAGCTTTGTATTTGTTGGCTACTGCCACACACTGCTGCACATTTCCATGCATGTGGGAAGAAACAGCAGTGTGCATGGAATGCATCAACAGGGAACTTTTCTATACTTAGTGGCACCTTTAAGCATAACACTGCAAATCCTTCTAGGCTATATATGTACTTAACTCTAGTTTCTTCCTGCTTGGGAGACCCTAGATGAGTCCAAAGTTGCCCTGGAGAGGTGACTGTGAAGGAGGGGCACCCTGTCTATCATGAAACAATGGCAATCACTTTATTTGATCTGGGGAAAGCCCTCCGAACCCGACAAGAGAAAGGCTAGCATGAGATCAGCGTCTAGCCCAAGCTGCTTGCAGCTGAAGTCCCAGACCATGAACTTAAACATCGGTGAACAGAGTGCTTGGAATTGGTGATAGTACTGAACTTCTTTCTTCTATCTACTATTTAAATCCTTGAAAAGATCCCCAAGGCGGCTTCTGGTTCCGGACTTTTGGTGCTTCCAGATGCGCGACGGAATTGCTCCTCATGTCACCTGGATTTCTTCATTGGGGGGCCCTTGTAAAGGGGTTGAAAGTCACCCTGGAGGGGCAATGAGCGGGGGAGAGGTCTCTCCAGTCGGTGGTAGAAGGGTGGAGGCCCTCCCATCAGCTTGGAGCTACTCTCCAAACTGAAGAAGAAAAAATCAGCCACTCCCATGGCCCATTGTTTAGCCGTTTCCTGCCAAAGCCAAAAGCACAACAAAGCACTTGAAAGCACTTGAAAACTGGGTGAGAATTGCCCTCTTGTTTTCCTAATTGTCTACTTTCCCTGCCAAAAGCTTCTCGAATTTGCTGCCCCCTGCGAGGAGAGAGGGAAGGGATTTTTTTCCCACCCTCCTTAAGAGCGGCCTTTGTCTACATTGGGAGAGAAAAGAAACAGCCTTCTAGTAAATTATACTGATTTATTGGACTTACTGCCTTGCTACTTTTGGTCTAAGTTCCTATATTTACAGAAATGGACTTTCTACCTATTAGTCTAACAAAGGGCACAAAAAAAGAAATAAATAAAAAGATACTGTCTGAAAAGGATTTGAAGTATTCTGGGGACATCTAGTGAATACTATTGGCAAACAAGCTCGCTTACATTTCGGACTGAACTTGGCATTAAGATAAAAACCTGAAACAGCTGGAGATGAATTTGGCTTAGACTTGTGGAGGTGGACTCTTACTGATTTTTGTTTGAAACATAGCCTCCACCAAGGACTATTTATAATTATTACAAAATGGAGAAGGATCAGCCACAAACCTTGCTTAACCTCATACTTGAAACAATCTACAGAGTCACTGAGATCTATCTATCTCCAGATTTAATAATTTACACGCCAACCTTAAGTCACAAATTGAAACCCAGACTGCAACTAAATAATTTATACTTCAGAATATAACAAAATTGGAAGATATTACTATTGAGACAGAGGAATATAAGCAACAACTATCCAAAGAGTGCCGCGTAACAGAGTGAGCACCTGTTACTCGTCCCAGCTTCTGCCAACCTAGCAGTTCGAAAGCACGTAAAAATGCAAGTAGAAAAATAGGGACCACTACGGTGGGAAGGTAACAGCGTTCCGTGCGCCTTTGGCGTCTAGTCATGCTGGCCACATGACCACGGAGACGTCCTCGGACAAGCGTTGGCTCTTCGGCTTTGAAACGGAGATGAGCACCGGCCCCTAGAGTCGGAAACGACTAGCACGCATGTGCGGGGGAACCTTTACCTTTAATATACTGAATCTGTAATTTTGACTAACTGATAAATTGACTTTTGAATTAAAACATTGATGAAAGATTATTTGAAGAGGGGAGACAACATGGATATCACATACGTATCAAAAAATGACAGGATGCTACATTCAATATTTTCTCCTGAAGGAATTAGCTTGGAAAATCAAGGGCCTCCAGAAGCAATACTTCAAGGCAAGATAAATACTTTCCTGGAGGAAATATATGTAATGTTAGGACAAATACAAATGACCATAGATTCAAACCATGATGAAATTTGAAACAACTTTGAGGATTTAAATAAGCATATTTCCAATCTAAATCTACAATTAAAAAATACCCAGGCAATAACAACAAAGGAACAAATAAATCAGACAACAGATTACAAACTAGAAGATCAAATTAATGAAATAACAAAGGGAAAGAATTACAGTTTGACACAACCAGGAAAAAATCTACAAGGTTCTGATACAACAAGAAAAATGGAATTATTAGAACTATTAAAGTTTGGGAGACAGAAAGAATTTATCTTATTCATCTGTTGTATTCCCAACAACATTTGTAAAAATACAGGAACTGTTGGGTAAGCGGATTACATCAACTTGGAAAATTACTTGGCAAAAGAAGATCAGAGACAGATACAGGAGATTTGACTCACCCTACCAGATGGACTATTACGTGAATAAACATTTGTTTGAATAAGGCTAAAAGAACAGAGGATTTTGAACATAAAGGGGCCTTATAACAAGAAGGATAATGAGATTTAAGTAATATAGTATGTTTTAGGTAAAGGTAAAGGTTCCCCCGCACATGCGTGCTAGTCGTTTCCGACTCTAGGGGCCGGTGCTCATCTCCGTTTCATAGCCGAAGAGCCAGCGCTTGTCCGAGGACGTCTCCGTGGTCATGTGGCCGGCATGACTAGACGCCAAAGGCGCACGGAACGCTGTTACCTTCCCACCGTAGTGGTCCCTATTTGTCTACTTGCATTTTTACATGCTTTCGAACTGCTAGGTTGGCAGAAGCTGGGACGAGTAACAGGCGCTCACTCTGCTACGTGGCACTCGGGATTCGACCCGCCAAACTGCCGACCTTCCGATCGACAAGTTCAGCGTCCTAACCCACTGAGCCACCGCGTCCCTTCATAGTATGTTTTATAATATATTAAATGTTAAAATAGTAGGTTGATGTATTTTATTAATATATAAGTAAAATATGAACTGATTAAAAAGGATGTTATATCTAGATACTATAAGACAGATAAAAAGTATAGTATTTTTATAATACATGAGATAAAATATTGGGATGATGTACCTAAATGGGAAAATTTAGACAGTGAGATGACTAATATGAAGAAATTATGACTGATAAGAATTGGATTGAATATAAGGGAACCTAAGCAAACAAAAATTATAAAAATAGGTTGTATGCTGAACTAATGAGATGATGGTTATGAGAATAATATAAACTGAAAAAAATGTTATATAGAGAGATTATTATTATTTGTATAAACATAAAAAATGCCTATATCTAATTATTTATATATTGGAAATATTAAGTATTATATTTTGGCTAAGGTTGAAGAAGGAAAATACAAATGGGAGAAGGGAAGATAAAAGAAATGTATTATTAATTAATATATTCATTATGGAATTATCAAATTTAATTATTATTGACTGTTAATTAATTATTACTGTCCTTTCTTTTCTTGTTAAAATATAAACCAAGACAACATGCTGTACACCAGGCACTGGAGATTGCTATAGTCAAAAAATAATAAAATATCTAAAAAAGTTAAAATAAAATAAAAAAAGAAATATCTGGAATTTAATTTCTCCAATGAATAAAATAAATTAATGTTTGGATTAATTAAAATAATATCCATTCAAATATTTTTTGTACCTTTGTATGCATTTTGTAGTTTGAGATCTATTTAATGTTTCTGGCCTTTGATCATAATAATAAAAGATTACTTGTAATGGTTTTTAAAACTACCTTTTAATGGAAATGGTTATAGTCTCTTCAGAAATACTATGTACAAGGAAGTCTGCAGGTTGTTTATCTGCTTTGTGTATTTCCTTTAACATAACTGCTAATAAGTAAATAAATAAATGTATGCATTGAGTATATTTTTGCTTTAATGATTTTTTTATGTTAATGACTATTAAACTTCTAAACTGCTAGACAGGTTCTTAATAGAAAAAATGTTATTTTTGACCCCTCTTTAATATATTTCCTTTTATAGTCCATGAAATATTTTATTTCTTTATAAAGACACTATAAAGTACCTTTGGTAAAACGGTAGATAAATAAATAAAGCAATAAATATTTACTAACTGTATAAAATGTTGTAATATTGCATATACATTTTAATGAAGGTTCTTTTCTCTTTCTCCCTTTGGCTAGTAAAAGAAAAACATCAAATACTGGTTGAAAGGTGGTGCTGTTTTATATATACTGCTTTCCACTGTAAACAATATAATTATACTCTTTCCAACATCTCTGGGACACTTGGGAATTCAAATGTCACCTCTCCAAGGAATACTCTTCATTTTTATAAATAAAATAAACAAATTAGGGCAAACTGCAGCTTTATCTGGGAGTTCTTTTATAGATCCTGGAATTTGTGTTTTCTATCTAATGTGCCCTTCCTTGAGTGCAGTTTCTTCAGAATCCCTCAAGGGCCAATGAAGTTTTAGAAAAGCAACATACGAATCCTTTGGAACTCCCCAAGAAGGCAAGTATATTTTGTGTCAACTTGCAATGGAAGTGTAGATGGTTAGCAGAAAATACCAATCACTGGAGAAGGCATGGGCAGGCACAAAACACTACAGTAGATGAAGGCTCGTCCAATGAAACTCTGGGGTCAAATGGAACAGGGTCATCCCAAGAGTCCTGCAACTCAGCTGTCCTGATGCCCCCAGCCAACACACCAACACCAGTGTTCAAAATGATTCAGAATTCTTAGAGAGTGGTTGTTCTTCCCACCCATGTGCCCGGAATGTTTGGTAAGCTAAATTCTTGAATTGTCAACTGGCCTGAGGACATCCTGGTGAGCTGTTCCTAGGATGGGCTCAATGATGACCTCTGCAATGCCTGCATTGCCTTGGATACACGACTGGTGCATCCTAACCGAAGAAGCAGATATTGACCAGAACCACAACCCATACCAGTCTGGGAAAACTTGGAAGAGGTCTCTCCCAGAAAAGAAAGGAGAGGCAACCAAACCCACAGCAGCTGGAGATGCCTGAGAGTGACTATGATGATGACCCCTTGGTAAGTGGGCCAATTGGGCCAATCACATTGCCCATATGACTGTTCATCTTGGGCAAGAAGAAAGGGTAGTCCTAAATGCCCTAATAGACTCGGGCTGCACCAGGTGCCTGATCAGCCCAACCTTAGTAAGGCGACTGGGGGTCCAATTAAGGAGATTAAAAAAAACCATCACATTTTGTCAGGTAAATGGATCCATCGCAGGGGGCGTCCTGGCCAACTTTGCCACCAAGCCCCTGGGCTTAACCTTTAGGGAGCCACTCCAAGACTCTAACATTTATAGTCACACTGGAATGGAGTATCCCCTTGTCCTAGGTTGAAAAAGTGGAACCCAAAGATAGATTGGTGGGAAGGGAGCTTGAAGTTCCTTAAGAAACCCAGGGAGAAAAGGAAAGCCCAGATAGAGAAGCAGCAGCAGCACTGAAAAGTGAGGTATACCCAGAAAGTACCAAGACCTGGCTTAGGTTTTCAGTGAAAGGGGCTCAGATGAACTCCCCCCTCACTGGCCCACAGTCTGTGCTGTTGAAATTGTCCCCAGAGCCAAACTCCCAAAACCCAAGATATATTCCATGACCCCTAGGGAACTAGAGGATCTGTGGCAGTTTATAGATAAAAATCTGGCTCCAGGTTTCATCCAGCCCGCAAGACCCCAAGTGGCAGCTCCGGTGCTATTCCAGGAAAGGAAAAATGGGTCACTTCATCTCTGCATAGACCAGGGGTAGGCAATCTTGGCTCTTTTATGACTCATGGACTTCAACTCCCAGAATTCCTAAGCCAGCTATTCTGGCTCAGGAATTCTGGAAGTCGAAGTTCACGAGTCATAAAAGAGCCAAGGTTGCCTACCCCTGGCATAGACTATAGAGGTCTTAATGCAGTATGTGTGGAAAATGTGTACCCCTTGCCCCTCATGAAGGACATGCTGGCCCATTTGTCCAGGAGAAAACTGTTTTCTAAACTGGACTTATGGGAGGCTTATTACAGTGTCAGAATTAAAGAAGGGGATGAGTGGAAAACTGCCTCCTTGGCTGTATTCAATTCAAGGTGCTCCCCTTTGGATTACAAGGAACCCCTGCAGTGTTCATGCAGTTGATAAATGAGGTGCTACATGAACATCTATATAAGGGAGTTTTCGTGTACCTGGACAATATATTAATTTACACTTTAACAAAGGCTGAACACATGAAATTGGTCACAGTGGTTTTAACAAACTCCGCACAGCTAAACTGTATGATAAGCTCTCAAATTCCATAAAAAGATTGATTACTTAGGCTACCAAATCTCACATGAAGGGATGAAAATGGATCCAGAAAAGATGTGTGCTACCTTGGAATGGGAGGTCCCTAGCACCAGGAAGCAGTTGCAAAGTTTCCTGGTCTTTGCTAATTTCTATAGGCAGTTCATCCTCCTCCTTCACGCAAATTGCCCTTCCCATCATGAACTTACTGAGGACAAAGGGATAAGATGAAACCCAGCCAGCCATTAAAATGGACTATGGAATGCCAATGTAAGGACCTGCCTCAGACCCTCTTCCCAAGAAAGCAGAACCCTTGGAACTACTTCTTTCCAAAATGAACTTTTATTAGGAGAAGTTGATAGCAGGCATAGAAGGCAGGATCTGAGGGGTTCCTGTGCAAATCAATAGGTTAAAAGAGCAACTAGAAAACCCCACCCCAATAGTCCATATGGTCAGTTCAAATGGGCCAATCTCCAGGTGTGACTCCGCCGTGGGAAGAGGGATGATAAGGTGCCGTTCCAAAAATTGTTTAGGCCATTAGATCTTTGTGCCTTTCCTTCTGCAGCAAGAGATAAGCCAGATGGCCGGAGGCACATTCCTTTCTCATCCCAGTCTGGCATCAAGGGAGATAGTTCAAAGAGCAAGTGTATAGAGAGAAGCAGGGAGGATACACTGTAGCGGCTATAGCAAAAGAAAGGGGGTACATTATAACACTCATGACTTCCCCCCTCTCCTTTAGGAATATGGCAGAACCTGCAGGAAGAAAAGATAAAGAAATGCCCCCCTCCCAACAACTGGGTTCTGATATGCCACCCCCCCCTTAAAAAATGAAAGATCCACCTGTAGAGGAAACAAAAGAGAAGACAGACACAAGGTTTAGTCAGGTTTGTCAGGATATTTAGCATGAAACTTACTAAGTAATCTGGCACGATGTTTAGGGACCCATTCATTTTGGGAGGGAGGGAGGTGTTTACAGGCTACTAGATACTTTGTGGAGCCATGATACTTCCTAGAGTCTAAGATTTCTTTGATTTCAAAATGCTGTTCTCCCTCCACCATGATTGGAGGAGGGGCTGCAGCTGGCATTAAAGGCAAGTTCAATTCTCGTTTTAACAGGCTGCAATGAAACACTGGGTGAACTTGTCTAAGCATTTTAGAGAGTTCCAATTCCACTGTCACTGGATTTATTATCCATTTTATCAGGAAAGGCCCCACAAATTTTGGCCCTAATTTTTTCAGTGGTTGTAAGAATTTTAGGTACTTAGCGGACAGGTATACTTTCTTGCCTACTTGGAAAGGCTTGGGCTCTGTTTGTTTTTTATCTGCCTGAAATTTGTATACTTCCCTAGCATACACAACTGGCCAGGTATTCTGAAGTTGTGTGATACATTCCTTCAAGTAGGGGATGGTGGGTTCATTGGAGGGTAGTTCAGGAATTGGGTTGAAGCCTTGCCCTGTTGCAACTTGGAATGGAGTGAAGCTGGTACTGGAGTGCACAGAGTTATTGTAGGTGACTTCTGCAAATGGAAGTAGGTCGGTCTAGTTGTCTTGCTGATAATCTATAAAGCATCTCAAATATTGCTCCAGTACTGAGTTCAAATGTTCTGTCCCACCATTCATCTGTGGATGATGACTAGATGACATTCCTTTGGTGGTCCCCAAAAGGTCCAAGAAAGCTTTCCAAAATTCCAATGTGAACTGCACCCTCCTATCGGATATGATCTGTTGTTGGGCTCATGCAGTTGGTATCTGTGTTGCACAAACATTCTTGCTAGTCTTTTTGTCATGGGGATCTTCTGACATGGGATGAAATGCACTTGTTTGGAAAATAAGTCTGTCATGACCCAAATGACTATGTTTTCCCCACTTTCTGGTAGTTCCACTATAAAGTCTATAGAGATCTCCCTCCAACGAGGTGGCTACCATCTGCAATAACCCTGGGGTTTTCCCCTGCCTTTGCTCAGCTGCTGCGTAAATGGGACAGCTGGCTACATAGCTTTCAATGTCTTTTTTAATTGATGGCCACCAAAATTGTTGCTTCACTAAGTGAAGGGTTTTCACAAAGCCAAACTGTCCAGCTGCTTTGGAATCATGACAGAGCTGCATGAAGGTTAGTCTTTGGCTCTTTGGAATGTAGAGTTTTTTCCCCACCCATGGTAGTCCATCATTCATTCTGCACAGGTGCCTATGGCTTAGGAACCATTCATCTTTTTCTAATGCTTGTCTGAATTCCAACCCCACCTGGCTTGCTAGCGGTTTGGGATTTCTTGCTCGCGCTCATGTAGTGACCGGTGCTGCTAGCTGTTTTGACAGCATGAGTGGGTGTTTTATGTTGGTCCTGGTGGTATTGTATTGTGGTAATCATGACAGTGCATCTGCCAGGAAATTTTTTTCCCCTGGCAAATGCTTAATGGTGAAATTGAACTGATGGAAATGTTGGGACCACCTCGCTTGTTTAGGGGATTGTTTCCTTGGCATTTTCAAAGCCTCTAAGTTTTTATGGTCAGTCCAAACTTCGAAAGGGATTTTGTTTCCCTCTAGAAAATATCATGAGGTTAGGAGGGCCCATCAAACGGCATAAGCTTCCTTTTCCCAGACTGCCCATATTTGCTCAGTTTCCATCAGCTTCCTCGAAATGTAGGCACAGGGTTGCAACTTCCCCTCGTTATTCTTGTGAAGCAGTACTTCCCCCACTGCCACATCACTGACATCTTCCTGGATAATGAACAATTTTTCGGTGTCCGAGTGTTTTAAAACCAGTTCTGCTGAGAATAGTCTCTTTAATTTCTCAAGAGCGGTTTGACATTCCACAGTCCATTTCAAAGGCTGACTGGGTTTCAGCTTCCTCTCCCCTTTGGTCTTTAGTAGATTTGTGATTGGTAGTGCAATTTGAGTGAAAGAGGGGATGAACTGGCAGTAAAAAATTTTGAACTAAAGGAAGCTTTGTAGTTGCTTCCGGATGCGGGGTGGAGTCTATTCTAGCACTGCTTGGACCTTCTCTGGATCCATCTGTATGCCATTAGGGGATAAATGATACCCCAGGAAATTGTGGAATTCACACTTAGACAGTTTGGCATACAAACGGGCTGCCCACAACTTATTTAACACCACTCTAACTAGTTTGACATGTTCTTCTTTAGTATCTGTGAATATCAGGATATCATCTAAGTAGACAAGCACCCCCTTATAAAGGTGCTCCTGAAGCACTTCATTTATTAATGCATGAATATGGCAGGTGTCCCTTGCAGTCTGAATGGCAGAACTCTAATTGAAAACATCCTAGGGGGAAACTGAATGCCGTTTTCCATCATCTCCCTCCTTAATTCTGATAGGATAGTAAACTTCCCTTAAGTCCAGTTTTTTTAAAAAAAATTGCCTTCGCTAGATGTGCTAACATGTCTTTCATTAAGGGGAGTGAGTAAAGATTGGTCTCGCTCACTGCATTGAGAGATCTATAGTCCATGCAGAGGCATAGAGACCCATCCTTTTTGCAGAAGAGCACAAGGGCAGCCATTTTTGGCTTTGCTGGTTGTATGAAACCTCTCACCAGATTTTTGTCTATAAATTTCTGTAATTCCTCCAAAGGCGACCTTCAGCATGTTGATGGCTTGCTCCAGGAACCGACTCAAGTGGGCCAGTCTCTCATCCTCGTCTTTGCTGAGACAGAGTGACCTCTCCATTTCCCATTTCCAGCCTAGCTGGTAACTGCCCCATTTGAGAGTCACCTTCCTTGCTTTCCAATCCCAGTCCTCCTTCTTCCCAATGCTCAATGACCACTTCGGCTTATCCCAGTCCTCAGTGGCCACAGCCTCATCAGAGGAGTAGGAGGAGTGCAAACTACATCTGTTTGGGCCAACCTGAAAGGAAATGTTTCCCCCCCCCCCCATGGTGCCTTATTTCTTCTCCGTGCCTAAATCCGACATAGTTTGCACAGTCCCCATAGTAAGGGTCTTCCTTCTGGGCTGACTGAATTCTGCAGATTCTGCCTAATATAAGGACTCACCTCAGACCCTCTTTCCAAGAAAGCAGAACTCTTGGAATGACTTCATTCCAAAAGGAACGCTTATTAGGGGAAGTTCACAGCAGGCATAGAAGGCAGGATCTGAGGGGTTCCCACACGAATCAATAGGTTAAAAAAGCAACTAGCAAACCCCACCCCAATAGTCCATCTGGTCAGTTCAAATGGGCCAATCTCCAGGTTTCAATCCGCTGTGGGAACGTGGATGATAAGGTGCCATTCCTAAGGTTGTTTAGGCTGTTAGGTCTTTGTGCAGGTCACTCTCAGGGCAAGAGACTTTGGAAGCAGGCTGAAACCAGCTAAGAAGTAGTCTGCTTCTTCTCCAATGACAGTCCCCACTTCCCTAATTCCCAAATGATTACACCAGAAGCAAAAGTATGCAAGGAATGCCAGAAGCCTTTCCCCCTCCCCCTCTCCCTCTAACAGAATAGCAGGACACCTGCATGGTGGACCTGACACCAAGGAGAGAAGCAACCTAGAACTAAGGAGAAATGTCCTAATGGTGAGAGCGATCAACCAACGTAATAGTTTGCCTTTAGAAGTTGAGGATGCTCCATCACTGGAGGCTTTCAAAAAGAGACTGGACACCATTTGTCTGAAATGGCATGGGGACTCCTGCTCAAGCAGGGGATGGAACGCATTATTTACCAAAGCACCAGAAGCCAGGACAAGAAACAATGGTTGGAAACTGCTCAAAGAGAGAAGCAACCTGGAATTAAGGAGAAACTTCCTGACAGTGAGGACAACTAACCAATGAAACAGCTTGCCTCCAGAAATCATGACCTTCTTTTACTGGTCTATTATAGAGAGTGTTCTCTCACACTGTATTGTGGTTTGGTATGCTGGCCTGACAGCCACGGATAGGAACTTATTACAGAGGGTGGTGAGCACAGCACAAGACATTGTGGGCTGTCCCCTGACACCACTGGATGACATTGCCAGGGCTCGCTGCCTTGGAAGAGTGAGGAAAATTCTCAGGGACGACTCACCCTGGTCGGTATCTCTTTACTCTCCTACAATCGGGTAGGAAATACAGGAGTATAGCCAGCCATACCAACAGGCTGAAGAACAGCTTTTATCCATGGGCTTTTAGGCTCTTGAATGGGAAATAATTTTATAATTTTATTTTTATTTTATTTTTTTATTGAAAGGTTTTTCAATACATTTTATCTTTAACAAAACAACCCCTCCCCACCCACCCACCCCCCTTCCCAACCCAACCCTCCCCCCCTCCCCTTCCCCCCTCCCCGACTTCCCAGAGCTAAATACAAGGTATAAAAGTAGAAACAATCATAAACTACCATATGCTAACAACAATAAACTATTAGGTCTACCGCACTTTAGCTCTTATAAAATGACTACAAGCAATATAAATATCACATCAATACTTATTCAAATGCTAAATGAAACTTTTAGTCCCGTATTTATTCTGGATATAATCAATCCATTTTTTCCACTCCACAATATATCTCTGTTGCGAATGGTCCTTCAAATACGCCAAAATCTTTGCCATTTCCGCCAGGTTGGAAATTTTAAAGTCCATTCTTCTATAGTCGGCAGTTCTTCCTTCTTCCAATATTGCCCTACTAAAAGTCTTGCTGCTGTAATTAAGTTCAACATCAATTTAATGTCCACAACAGTAGTATCAGTAATAATACCCAGTAAGAACAATTGCGGAGAAAACTTTATCCTTCTCTTAAATATCTTCTGCATATTCCACCAAATTTTGATCCAAAAAGCTTTAACCTTTTTACAGGTCCACCATATATGAAAATACATTGCATATTCACCACCACACCTCCAACATTTAGGCTGGTAGTTCGGATACATACCTGCTAACATTTTGGGATCTAAATGCCATCTATAAAACATTTTATAAAAATTCTCTCTTAAATTTTGGGCTTGCATAAATTTTACATTTCTCACCCAAATCTTTTCCCAAGTATCCATTGTAATAACTTCTTGAATATTCTGAGCCCACTTTATCATGCAATCTTTAACAAGTTCTGTTTCTGAATCAATTTCTATCAATGCAAGATATATCCGTTTGATATGTGCTTGACCCTGATTTCTAATTTGCTTTACCAAATTTTCATCAGTCATTTAAAAACCAATTTTCTGATCTTCTTTCCACCTGGCCTGTAGTTGCCCATACTGAAACCAGGTTTGAACAATATTTTCTCCTCGTAAAAAGTTATACGGCTTCAAAGGCCATACATTCCTCTCCAAACTTAAGATTTCCTTATATGTAGTCACATCATGTTTAAACCCAACATTTATGTTTTCTATTGCGTGTTTCGGTATTGCCCATAAAGGTATCTTATAGTTTAACTTATATCTATACTTTTTCCAAACTCGCAACAGAGCATGTCTTAAAATATGCACCTTAAACACATTATCTACCTTCTTATCATACAATAAATATGCATGCCAACCAAATAACAAATCATGACCTTCAAGATTTAATAATCTTCCTTGTGTTAAATTAATCCAATCACTTATCGCTGACAAAGCAGCAGCTTCATAGTATAATTTAAAGTTGGGCATTTTGAGACCACCTCTTTCACGCGTATCCTGCATAATCTTAAATTTAACTCGTGGCCTTTTCCCTGCCCAAACAAATTTATTAATACCCTTTTGCCATTCCTCCAAATTTGAATCCTTTTTAAGAATAGGTATCATTTGAAATAAAAATAGAAATTTCAGCAAGACATTCATTTTCACTGCTGCAATTCTTCCCAATTAAGACAATTGTAATTTTTTCCAGCTATCCAAATCTTTTTGAACTTTTCCCCATAGCTTTTCATAATTATTTTTATATAACTTTGCATTTGAGGGTGACAAATATACCCCCAAATATTTAACCCTTTTGACAATTTCAAATCCAGTTAACCCTTCTAAAACAGCCTTTTGTGGTACTGTCATATTCTTAGACAGCATTTTAGTTTTTTGTATATTAACCTTGAATCCAGAAACTTTCCCATATTGCATTATTATCTCCATCAATTCTACAACAGAAATTTCTGGCTGGGTCACCGTAACAACCAGATCGTCTGCAAACGCCCTCAATCTATAATCCTGATCTCTTATTTGAATTCCCTTGATTTTTTCCGAATCCCGTATTTTAATCAATAATATCTCCAATGTTAAAACAAATAATAAAGGTGATAACGGACACCCCTGCCTTGTGCCCTTTTCAATATTACATACTTCGGTCAGACTGTTATTTACTATTATACGGGCTGTTTGCTTTTGATATAATGCCCTAATTGGTTGTAGAAATTTATCCCCCAAATTCCTTTTATCTAATACTTTCATCAAGAATTGCCAATCCAATTGATCAAAGGCTTTTTCAGCATCCAAAAAAATCAGCGCTGCAGGGATCTGGTTGTTTCTTTCCAGAAATTCCAACAAATCAACTATATGCCTCACGTTATTTTTCATTTGTCTACCACTTATAAACCCAGTTTGATCACCATGAATTACCTGTTGCAGTACCCTCATTAATCTGTTAGCTAAAACCTTAGCAAATATCTTGTAGTCCATATTCAAAAGTGATATTGGTCTATAGTTTCTTGCTTGAGTGACATCCTGATCTTCCTTCGGAATCAAAGAAATGAAAGCAGTTTTCCAAGACGGAGGCACCCCTCCTCCCATTTGAATTGTCTGAAACAATTCCCTTAATGGCTTTATCATCTCAGACTGTAAATTTTTATAATACACAGCAGTCAATCCATCCGTGCCTGGCGCTTTACCCACTTTCAATTGTTTAATTGCTAAAAGAATTTCTTCCTCAGTTATCAATTGATTCATCTCTTCCTTTTGTTCTTGTGTAAGAACCGGAATACTAGCATTCCTCAAATATACATCAATATCTGCTTCATTAATCTTATCTCTAGCATATAATTTAGAATAAAAATCAACAAAAGTTTCCTTAATAAGGTTCTGTTGATACACTACCTTACCCTTATGTTCTATTTTGTCTATATTAGAAGCCCTTTGCTTCTTCCTTAACATATAAGCTAACCATCTACCTGGTTTATTGGCATTACAAAAAGTATTATGTCTAGCAAACCGTAAATTAGTTGCCACCTGATCAGCCATTAACTTATCAAACTGTTCCCTTAATAAATTAATAACCTCTTTAATCTTCACATCCGATGGATTCAAAATTAAAGCCTTTTCTTTTTCCCTAATTTCATTCTCTAACTCTTTCCTCCTAAATTCCAAATTACATCTGTATTTATTATTCATATATATTAACACACCTCTCATATAAGCCTTACTAGCATCCCAAACCATTTCCATAGAGGTACCCTTATTCATATTAGTTTCAAAAAAAACCTTCATCTGTTTTTTACATTCTTTCACATTTTCCTGATTTCTAAACAGGTTCTCATTTAGATGCCAGGAGCGCCTATCTCTGTTATCCTTATCAATCTCTAGCCAGACTGGACTATGGTCAGACATAGTTCTTGGACAAATCTTTATCTTCTTAATCCTAGAAAAGAAATCATTAGTAATTAATATAAAGTCAATCCTAGAAAAAGATTGATGTCTATCAGAAAAAAAAGTATAATCCTTTTCTTGTAAATTTCTTTCTCTCCAAATATCTCGCAGCTCCAAATCATCCTTCATCTCAAAAAAGGATTTAGGCAATTTAGCATGACTTGGAGTACTTCTGAAAGAACCACTCTTGTCCATTTGTACATCCAAGACACCATTCCAGTCTCCCATAAAAATAAAAGATTTGTAATCCAACTGAGTGATCTTGCTGTGTAATAAACTATAAAAGTCTGCTTGTTGTTGATTAGGAGCATATAATCCAACCAAAAGCATTTTTTTTGCCTTCTATTAACAAATCTATTATAACATATCTTCCTTGTTTATCTGCTTCAATTAACTCCGCTGTCATAGTATTCTTGATATAAACAACCACTCCATTCTTCTTATTCATTGCAGAAGCAATAAATTGTGTGCCCAGTCTTGAATTTAATAAGTACTTTTGGTCCATAACTCTAATATGTGTTTCTTGTAAGCAAATAATATCAGTCTTAAATTGTTTTAAATATTGAAAGATTTTCTTTCTCTTCTGAGGTGAATTTAAGCCATTGACATTCCAAGTTAGAAGCTTGGATCCTTAGCGACCTGAAGCTTTTGGAGTTCGTCTTCCAGAATCCCCTTAACATTCTTAGGTCGCGCCCCTCCCACAGCTTCGCTATAGGTACGCTTTGGAGGTTCCATAACTTTCTACTGGTCTTGTTCTTGCTCTCGTCTCATTCGTCTCAAAGCAGCACGCGTCATCCTCTGGTCTCTTGCTTCTTCCGATGATACTGAAATTTGATCCACTCCTGTAGCTTTCTCATCTGTCTGCATTGTTCCTTCAGCACCTTGAGGCTTTCCCTCGCCATTCTTCTTTGTAGATTCCAAAAGTGGTATGGGGGTTGCTTTTAAAACATTACTATAAAAATCACGTGCCTGCATCACTGTAATAAGGCGATGTCTCGTGCCTTCATACATCACCACCATACCCACTTGTATCTCCCATCTAAACTTAATATCACGTCTCCTGAGCTCTTGTGCTAAAAAAGCAAACTCCTTTCTTCTCCTTAAAATTCTTGGAGGGATCTCTTTTAAAACCAGGACTTCTTGCTCAGCAATTACAAGCTTAGTGTTGTAAGAGGCTTGGATAACTTCATTCCTGATTGCTCTCTTTGTAAAATAAACAACCATATCTCTGGGTAATTTCCTTTGTCTTGCAATCCACGAATTGACATGAAAAATTTTATCTATGTCTCCCACAATTCCATCTGCTGGCTGTCCCAGCACCCCTTCCACAGCCTCAGAGACTATTTCCTTCAGATTTCCTTTAGGATTCTCTTTTAAGCCCCTGATTCTAAAAGCAAACTCCATCTCATGGTACTGCACCAAGGTCACGTCACTGTCAATTTTATCCACCACATTCTCAGTCTCTAACATTTTTGCATCTAATTCAATATTATTTTGGCTGAGATCTTCCACTCTTTCATCCAAGCGCTTGATACATATTGCCATGCCTTGAAATGCAAGCAAAATGTCCGCCCTTATTTCTGTTAACTTCTCATCCAGCTTTTCATCCATAACTTCAGCTAGTTTTTCTGTTAGCTTCTCATCCAGCTTTTCATCTATAATCTCAGCTATTTGCTGCGAATGCTTTTCCAAAGCTTCTTGCAAATCTTTAACTGTCAGGGCTGGCGTAGGTGCAGGTGCAGAGAGCAATAAAGCTTGCAACGAAGACTGCTGCACCCGGGAAGCCCCCGTGCTTCTAAGAACTTTGGAAGATTTAGCCGCCATTTTCCCCTACTATTGCTTGCTACGCACTTTCACTTTCAAAGTCTGCAAAGTCCATTGAGCTAAAGATCAAAAATCCACTTTCACCTTAATCTCCTGTATCGCTCTGCCTGCATCCTCGTTCTCCGAAATCCTTTCCTGCTGGCAGGGATGGTTGCGAACGCCTTGTTCTGCTCCTAAAAGCACGGAGCAGAAACGCCACGCAGCCCGGAGCAAACCCAGGCTTCGGGGGGGCTCAATCCTTCAGCTGCCAAAACTTTAAGTTCTGGCGGCCCCGGAGAGCTCTACCCCTACCTGGGTACTCACCCCCTCCTCTTCTCCCGAGGAGGGGGCTTCCGAACCACCGAAACAGCTGATCGGCGCTGTTTTCGGCGATTCTACAAAGCCGCGGAGCGGACAGCCTGGAAATGGCTGTCTTCGGCGACGCCTTGCCACCCGGAAGTCCCAATTTTATGTATGATTGACTTGCGAGGCCAGTGTGTTGTGCAATTAGCTCACATGATGTAACAAGATGGTGGGTTTGTTGTCACTGTGAGTTGTGGGGGGGGGCACAAAGGGAGTGTAAGCCAATCTCAATGTATATACATGGTTGTACTTTGACAATAAAGGTTCATTCATTCATTGGCACTCCATCACTGGAGATTTTTAAGAAGAGGCTAGATAGTCACTTGTCTGAGATGGTATAGATCAGACATGTCAAACACAAGGCCTGGGGGCCGGATCTGGCCCGCGAAGTGGTTTCATGTGGCCCACGAAGCCATCCTGGAAACAGTGAGGGAATGGCCCCCACTGCCTTGGCTCTGGCCCAGAGACCCTCCTTCTGCCAGAGACCCTCAGATCTGTCCCACTCCTGCCCAGGCCCCCATAGGCACCCTTGATGCGAACGATGTAGAGCTGGCCATGCCCACCCAGTAGGCCATACGCACTCTAGCCACACCCACCCAGTAGGCCACGCCCACCCTGGCCATACTCACCCGGCCCCTTGAGGGCAACCTCAACGCTGATGCGGCCCTCAATGAAATTGAGTTTGACACCCCTGGTATAGATCCTTCTGCTTGAGCAAGGGGATAGACTAAAAGATCTCCAAGGTGTCTTCCAACTCTATTATTCTATATGATGATGATGATGATGATGATGATGATGATGATGATGATGATAAGGAGGAGGAGGAGGAGGAGGAGGAGGAGGAGGAGGAGGAGGAGGAGGAGGAGGAGAAAAATAACAAATCTGCATTTTGAGGATGGAGGTTCATTCTCCAAGCTTGGGTTGTTTTCTGAACATTTCATTATCAAGCTACGTAACATCTTCAGTGGAGTTTAGGGGATGTCAGTGTTAGTGTTCCTCTGTTTATAAGGGCTTTGTGTAGTCAGTAGATCCTGTGATGGTGAGGTCACATCAGGTGATAGTTACATCAGGTCAGGGTCTTGTGATGGGGCGTGGTGAGTCTTGTGATGGGTCAGATGTGGGTTGTATCAAATGAGGGTCTTGTGATGAGTCTTATGATGGGAAGGTCATGTCCCCATCACAAGATGACAACTCAGAACTATGGATCAGAAATCTATCCAGCAGACCTCTATCAGATGACAAAAAGACCATCCTCACATATGGCCTCAATTTCAACCACAAAGAGGCCAGACACATTGAATTCCAAGCCAGCCTCAAATCCATTTTAAAATCAACCACCTGGACCAAGAAACACAAGAAAACATCAGGCAAAGAATCATCCCCAATGTCCAACTCATGAGACACAATGAAACACTCAGCCAAAACAAAAAGTTAGTTCAGCAATGCCAAAAATTAATTAAATGATACCAACATCTACCAAATAATCCACAATGATCTGACAAAATAGCTAGAGAACAAAATAAAAGACAGCTTAAGGAAAATAGAAAAATAAAAACAGCTAACACCACTAGAGAAAAAGCACATCCAACCACAAGACTTCTCCACTCCCAGGTTCTAAGGATTTTCAAAAATACACATGAATGGGATTCCTTATGACCAATTGTCTTTCTACTCGAAACATTGATGTACAAACTAGCAAAATCCATGCAGAGGAAACTCAGACATCTGGTCAATGACTCAACCTACTCTATAAACTCCCCAAAACAATTTCTCCAACTCATCAAGCACCTTAAGATCAACAAGGAAGAAATCATGCTCTCCTTTGATGTCACCACACTCTTCATCTCAATTGACATCAACCTGGCTAAACAAACCATACACTACCTATTCACTAAGCACCATACCCAAAGCATGATGCCACCACAGAACATGCCATGTCCACATAAACCATCATGAAACTTACATACTTCAAATTACAACAGGAAAATTTATAAGCAAGTACAAGGTACAGTGATGGGATCACCTATAACAGGTCAAATAGCAGAAGCAGTCGTGCAACAACTCAAATCCATAGCATTACAAAATTTTGGACATGCTATGTTGAAGACATGTTCGTCAAACACTTCAAACACTCCCAAATTGAAGAAACACACCATCTACTGAATAACATATTCCCTGGGATCAAATCCACACACAAACAAGCAACAGACAAAAGACTCCCATTTCTTAACATTGACATAAGAAGACTAGACAAAGAAGAACTGGAAACTTGCATCAACTGCAAACCCACTCACACAAACCACTCAGCTTCACAAACAACCACCCCACTGCACACAAAAGAAGCTGAGTCCATATCCTCTTCAGAAGAGCCAGAACACACTGCAGCACCACAGCACTAAGAAAAGCAGAAGAGAAACAGCTGTTTGACATATTTTTCCACAATGGCTAACTGAAAAACCTTGTATTCTGACACATAGCACCCAAGCCACAATGCACCACACACCCAATCACCACACCAAAGCTAACCCTACCATACAGTACAGAAAAGGGGCATTGGAAATTACAGCAGCCCACAAACCCACAGCCACACTCTGCTAGGAATTATCCAGAACCAAAGACAAGAAATATAGAAGGATGAAAGAAACAATGTAATTTACAAAATCGACTGTAACAATTGCAAACGATTCTACATGGGACAAATATCACATCAGTTGAAAACCTGAATCTATGAACACCAGCTGGCAGTCAATCTCAAATCCTTAATCTCTAACCATACTGACACTGAACAGCACCAATTTGATTAGAGCAATACAAGAATCATCAGCCATGCTACCGCCTGCCATGCTTGTGAGTTTATTGAAGCCTGGCACTCCACAAGCTATTCCATCAACAGACACATTGATCTACAACCAGCCTACAAAACCCTCAGAATTCAATTCAACTGCACAGCTAACCAGAGACACCCCCAACCCTCAACCAACCCACACAACCTCCCAACCATCACTTCACCTCTGAATGACCCTCCCCTGATGTGACCTCCCCATCACAAGACCCTCGCTACCTATGGAGATTCTCAGTCATCCAGATCATAGTTATCCCATATATGATTTTCCATGAGGCAACTGGACTTTGTTTTTCTTTGAAAAGGTGAAGAAGCTTCTTGAATGAGAAGCGAAACATCTTCAAAGAAAAACAAGAAAGTCCAGCTGCCCCATGAAAAAGCATCTTTGGAGAGACCCTCACTAATGAACCACACTTGACCCATCACAAGATCCATCACAAGACCCTGACCTAATGTGACCCTCAGCTGACATGACCTCATCATCACAAGACTTACTAACTACATGAAGCCCTTATAAACAAAGGAACACTGACACGACATTCCCTAAACTCCACTGAAGATGTTACCTAGCCTGGTAATGAAATGTTTGGAAACCAGCCCACAAGCTGAGAGAACGAACCTCCACCTACATCCTACACCCAAGCTACAGGTATATGCCACCATCACAAATCTGCATTTTGCTGTCAACAAGATGTTTGTGCCAACAATTATTTTTAACTAAAAAAAAATCCAGTGTTTGCAGCTATCTAGGAGAAAATGGGTACAAAATTTCTATTGTTCAACCTTTTAGTTTCTAGAAAAATCAAAATTTGTATTTATTTTTCAAAATTTCAAGTTATAAAATAATTATTGAATTTTAACTGCATAGATAGCAATGAAATAAAAAATTCCTTACTCGGTGTTATGTTAGCTTTATTTAATAGCAACTAAAAATTTTGTTGCCATCATGTAAATGCTAATTAAAATTTGACAGCAGATAAATAACTAAAGGAATTATATTTATGTATTTAAATCATCCGAGAATATACTTGGGCCAAGCACAACTTCCTATGAAAGTAGAGGCAGATGGAAAAATGATGTGATGCTGACACAGAAAAGGGCTCAAGATGTAAGCCAAGTTCAAATCAAGACTAAATCAGATCCTTTCCTAAGGTCATTTTGTTTACTGACTGTTCAGCATCTGATTCAAGGCCAAATTTGGTTAGGATTGGGCAATGATCTAAATTTTTGAACGTGTAAATTGAAAACCCTCTATTATTTCAGTCTCAGATTTTATATTTGAATTATCAAGTAATAGCGCCTTTCTGAAGTTAATCTGTAAAATCTTTGGCCAAAAATTGACTCCTCAAATGCTTTAACAAATAACAAGGCTGTGACCATTATTATTTTAACTCTTCAAGAATTTGAGAATTCACAACTCTCCAGGTCACCTCAGCCTTCCTACATTGCCACAAAATAGATATCTTGATCAAATGTGGCCCTGAAAGGATTGGCAGGTAGGAAAAGCATCTCCTTTATGGCTGTGGCTTCATATATGATCTTATGAAAAGAGCCAAAGTTTGCTATAGTTTAAAGGGTCAACAAGACCATCTTGCCAGGTTTGGATCTTTCTGGTCTTAATAATATTTTGATGATATTTTTCCTGGTTCCACAGCAACCCTAAGTTACTCCATTGTTCATTATGTATCTTCTGAGATTTGTTTTCCCATATGTTTGATTTTCACGACATTATATTGTTTTCAGCTGTGTTTGAACTGTACAAGGAAAAAGTAGTTTACTTTTTTATAACAAATTACAGGTTGTTGTTCTAAGTTAGATATTTTTTAAAAGTAAATTGCTCTAACAATTTCTAATTTTATCAATAGATGATACCATATGCTTTGGACAGATAAATGAGAATTTGAAACTCAAATCCTATTCTCAGCTTCCCAAACTGGAATGTCACCCCATAATAATAGATGCAACTTCTTCCAAAAGAAGAATTTATATTGGGTGTTTCCTAGCTAATACATAGGGTGAAAGTGCATTGAAAAGTAGGTATAATTTGAACCCAAAGTAGTAGTTATAAGGCAAGATAGAGGGTGTACCAAAAGTCAGGCCCATAAACCAATCTAAATATGTTTTATTTTATTTTTTTCAAAGGAAATATGTTACTGTAATTAAGAATGCTCAGAGGTCATGCACATCAAATGAGTAAGGATTGGGAAGAAAATGGCAGTCAATTTGTACATTTAATGTCATTTACAGCAGGAGTTCCTAACCCCTGGTCCATGAACTGGCACTGGGCCGCAGCATGCTAAAAACCAGCCATGAAAACAAGTGAAGACCCATTCACAGAATGCAGGCAGCACACAAAACTATCCTCTCTTTGGTCCACAGAAAAATCTCTCTCCACAGAACCAGGCTCTGGTGTCCAAAAAGTTGAGGGCCACTGATTTACAGTATATAATAAATTATCTAGGGGAGCTGGGGTACACACAATATACTACATAATATAAAAAGTACAATAGCAATAGCACTTAATCTTATATACCACTTCACAGTGCTTTACATCCCTCTCTAAGCAGTTTACAGAGTCAGCATATTGCCCCCAACAATTTGAGTCCTCATTTTACCAACCTCGTAAGGATGGGAGGCTGAATCAACCTTGAGTCGATCAGGATTGAATGGCTGACAGTTGGCAGGATTAGCCTGCAATACAGCATTCTAACAACTGCACCACCATGGCTCATAGTATAAAATAAAAATGCTACTGTTTCCTCTCAGGAAGAATTCAATAGTTTTCATGTAATTAAGACCAAGAACCAAGAGAAAAACAAAAGAATCATTTTTCCACAATTTAAAACTAGATTTCAAAACCGCCTCATTGTAATCTTGCAATTCACTGGAAGGAACAGGAGTAGAGGGGGAAAAACAAATATTATGCATCAGTCAGTATTACTGCACCCCCATCTTGTCCTGAAACCATTAAGAAATGAGTTGCTACTTTCCACAAAGGAGATTGTTTTATATACAGTATGGTGCTTTTCTCCATTTCCCAGAGATCTCCAAACATCTTCAGTCTTCACATTATTGCTGAGGATCTTAATCACTCCTCCCAACATGTCTACTCCCCCAAAATATTAGTATTATAAAATAGTAATAAAGAACCTATGAAATTCCAAAAGATGAATACTGCCTATACAGTTCACACAGAGATAGCGTCTGAGTTTTCCCATTACAAAAATCATCTTTTTTATTTGGTGTTTCAAAGTTCAAACCAAACAGATGGGAAAGAAAGCTTGAAGTACAGATTAATTACTTTTGCAGAATCCAGTCATGATTTTCATGCATATGTATACAGTATATACCCATCATGCTATCTCCTTTTGGGTTAAACAATGTGATGGTAAGAGCAGAAAAAGAGTAAAAAATAATAATAAAAAGCAATGAAGTCATGAAATGAGAAAAAAGGACAACATATTTAAAGATTAGTTTACACCCAGCACTATTTTCTATATCTTTTCCACATTTTTCTTTCTTTACAAACCACCATGAGCTATGGTGGTGAAATGCTTAGAATACAGTACCTGCAGGCTACTTCTGTCAACTGCCAGCTGCCAGCAGTTCAGTTCTCACTGGCTCAAGGTTGAGTCAGCCTCCCATCCTTCTGAGGACCCATAAACTGAGGACCCATATTCTTGAGGGAAATATGCTGACTCTGTAAACTGCTTAGAGAGGGCTGTAAAGCACTGTGAAGTGGTATATAAGTCTAAGTCCTATTGCTATTGCTATCCTTGTTGCCACCACATCCATAAACCACTTAATACGTTGCCCTTGTTTCACTTCACTATTTTTCCGGGGTCTTTTCAGCTCCATCCAACCATGACTTCCCCATCTTGCTGACCTTTTCCCTGCTCCTTCAATTCTTTTAGTGATTTAGACCTCATAAATGATTTCTGTATCATGAAGTCATCATGATACAGTAGACCTGTCGAGGTTCCAACTGACAAACCCAACAAAGCAAGCACAGCTAAGATGATCCAGCTGGCAGGAATAGCAAACACTCCAGAAGATAAGCTTAAGATATGGAATGATCTTGACAGACTTGAACATTGGGCCCTATCTAACAAAATGAAATTCAATGGTGAAAAAAGTAAGGTTCTAAATTTAGGCAAGAAAAACCAAATGCCCAGGTATAATATAAGTGGTATCTGATTCAACAGTAGTAACTGTGAGGGATCTTTAACTGGACAATCACTTAAATATGAGCCAGCAGTGTGCTGCATAGAATCATGATCACGTGAAATGTTAATACCAGTTTATAATGCTTTAGTAAGGTCAATCTTGTAATATTTCATCCAGTTTTGGTTGCCACAATGTAAAAAAAGACACTGAGACAGAAAAGAGCAACAAAGATGATCAAGGGATTGGAGGCTAAAACATATAAAGAACGATTGCAGGAATTGGGTATGTCTAGTCTAATGAAAACAAGGACTAGGGGTAACATGATAGTGTTCCAATATCTGAGGGGCTGCCACAAGGAAGAGGGGGGGGTCAACCTATTTTCCAAAGCACCTGAAGGCAGGACAAGGAACATTGGATGGAATCTAAGGAGAGAAGCAACCTAGAACTAAGGAGAAATTTCCTGATAGAACTTAGAACAATTTGTTGTGATTCAGGGTCAGCCTGTGGGTTTGGCAGTTGGGTCGGATGATTCAGAGGAGGAGGAGGGGGGTGTTGGAGACCTTGCTGAGGATAGTATTGAGGCTCCGCAGAGCCCTCAGCCAGGCCCCTCCCATCTGGTCATGACGCAGACCCAGCTGTGTGAGCCTGACAGCATGGATGAAGATGACCCACAGCTGGCCCTGTTCAAGGACGCCCAACGCAGGAGGCAGTCAATCAGGAGTAAACAGAGGAAGGCAATGGGGCACCTCGGAAGGAGGCAGAGAGAAGCCACGCCCTGAAGTGTTTAAAAGGGGAATGTGTGGGAGGGCTGGTTTGCTGAAGGCAACCGTTTGAATAGCTCCTGTTTCATGGTTCGTGTTTGCTCTCTTTGCTCTGTTTGCTCTGTTTTATGTTAATAAATTTGGCAGGCTTAGTTCCAGCCTCTTGCCGTTTTTTTTAAAAGGGGTTGTCCCTGCCTTTTCTGCAGGGCCGGTAGTAGGCTGGTACAGAACACAATTAAGCAGTGGAACAACTTGTTTCCAGAAGTTGTGGGTGCTCCAACACTGGAATTTTTTAAGAAGAGATTGGACAACCATTTGTCTGAAATGGTATAAGTTTACCTGCTTAAACAGGGGGTTGGACTAGAAGACCTCAAAGTTCCCTTCCAACCCTGTTATTATTCTTATTTTATTCTATATACAAGTTACAATAATTTACTCCATGTTCTGGTATTCTTTCAGACATTTGTCCATATACAAATGAATATGTTCTTTCACGTCACAAACCAACATACATCTAACATCACTAGAAGGATTCCTTTTAATGCATCAAACAACTATTGGGATATTTTCCTTTTATATAAAGACCCACTACATTTCCCAACCTGTATTCATTATCACCTTTTGTATACTTTCAACCAGAATTCACCAGATACCTATCTAGAGACCCTTAAAACATATTAAACAATCCCCTAGTAGTTTTGGATTCAGATTTGTTATCTTTTCCTTTGCATAGAGAAATAATAACAATATTCTTCCAACCAGTAGACATAGATGCAATTTTTACACATCCAGAATAGATGCAATTTTCACACATCCAGAATCCTGATTGTGCTGAATCTTCTTCTCTTTCTTATAATAATGATTTTTAAAGTGATTTAGGATGGCATCTGCAAAAGTCACATCCAAATATTATCTCACTATTTCTTAAAAAAATCGGATTCTTTTGCCTAGATTCCTGCATATTTCTGTGAAGGCTATCCTGCTTACTCTCTACATTTCTCCATTCCTCAAACAGCATGCATGACAAAATTCTTGGACACCACAAATGACTATTTACTGTAGATCATCCTTCAGCTCTGGATAGTTAGATTTAGAGAGTCAATCTTCTTTGTTTTGAATGAAGACTTACACTAACTTGATAACCTCCAAATATGTGAAGGTTATATTAGCTCTTCTAGAAAAACAAAGTGCCATACACAAGAAGTTCACCCCTCTACAGTAAATTGTTTTCTTTTCATGTAACTTATGCATAATCTCTCAAGTACTGAACTGGGCAAGTTTTTTAGAGAGATGATATAGGCATATGAGATAACTAGTTAGTAATCTCTGGATTGCCTTGCCAGTTCTGGAGTTAAAAAGCATTTAAGGTTAAATGATAACAACGACAACAACAGTAATAATTTATTAAACTTGTATGCCACCCAGCTCTCAATGATTCTGGGCAGCTCATTACAATAAAAAATGGTAAAATGAATAAAACATAAGAAATATAAAAGATGGCAAATGCAATGAAGCATTTCATTCTTCCTTGTCAAAAACTTGCATGAAAAGCCAGATCTTCACAATAGCAAAGTGGAGCCATCTGCACCTTGGGAGAACCTCATTCCAGAGGTCAAGCACTGCTAGAGAGAAGGTACATTTCCTGGAGGCATGCCAGCCTTGAACAAACAAATTGGTGGGGAAATGTAGTCCCTCAGGTAACCAAATCCTATGCCATATTAATTGGTTAGTTAGCTAAGGTTAGTGCATGACAGTACTGTATCTCCTAGTAAAATGTGCAGATTAACAGAAATGCTTGTTAAACTTATGAATGTTTATGTATGTATGTCTGTGAAAATATATGGACTGATTTGGAAGAGAAAATTATTTTTTTTTCACCATTTAATGGCTGGGTTCAGTCTTTGAAAAGCTTATATTGAAAAGCTTTGAAAAGCTTATATTCCAGGGACCTCTGGATGGTATGCATAAATCCAGGCACGTACTAGTCAGTCACTTCCATGGCTCTAGTTAATTAAAGTGGATGTCAGTGTTATCCAAACAATGAAAAGTAATTTCATCAAATTATTTCATTTCAAAGACCATACTGTATGTATGAAAAAATATGATAGATACATTTCCTCGCAATGCTTAGTCTCATTGGTTTTCTGTATTAGATCTTCCAGCCCAAGCCTTTAAAATCTAATAAGATGGAAAGACAATACTGCAGTCCTCTTATTGTTTTGTTTAAGAAAAGATGTCTGGTACAATATAGCTGGCAAAAGTATGATGTCAGAGGCAGCTAGGGTTATTTTTAAAGATTCTGTTGAGATTGTTTGGCATGGGCAAAATGATTCAAATTGACATTTCCATTCCACTCAGCTGAGTTTTCTGAGCTCAGCGATTTGTTTCTTATATTATTCATAAATCTATTTATCAGAAGACTTCTGCCTTTTCTTTTAAACATGTCCAATAAGAAGCCTGTTATATTTCTGTTGGTGGTAGCATATTAAGTTACCTTTCAAGTCTGTGCCAACTGACAGCCCCTGATTCAGTGAAAGAGGAACCTATTATTTGCTGCAGGCTAAAACCTACCCCAAGCATGTTGTTTTAAGAATCTCATTTAGACTTTCTGTAAATTCAGAGTGTTGAGTTAGCCACACTCTGTTTATTTGCAGAATATTTTCTGGCACCTTGTTACACAATTAATTTACAACCTCTTTAATGACCTTGCTCTTAAGACTGGAGGTCCCTTGCCACCTGTGGAATCACACAATTTTCACATCAGATGGAAGGTCTTTTTAGATCCACTGCTTTCTTCTCCTAGACTCAGTGAATAAATTGTACAATAGCCACCACTCCTCCTCTTAATGGCTTTGAAAATTGAACAAGCTTAATGTATAAGTCCTTAATATTTCTTAGACTGAAAGATCCTCAGTTCTTTTGTCCTTTTGCCAATAGATTTCCTTTTAAAGAACCTGATAATGATTCTATAACCATTACCTACATCCTGTCAAGTCTGTGGTTGGCTATACCAGAAATAAGTGTGTACCTTCCAGCCAGGCATCCCTACAGTCATGCTGAAGGAGCATTGAAAGCCACTTCATTTAATTAATTCTGGGCAAATCCAGTCTAGAAGCTTGATATTTCCTGATAATGACATTATAAATGTGTCTGAATAAAACCCCATTGTATTGCTATGAAGTCCTTCTTTAACTCTGGAACCTAGAACTGTGTCCGATGCTTCTAAAGTGTTGGCTATTCCCCCCAGTTTGGTGTTGTCTGCAAATTTAATGAATTTTCCTTCCATCCCTCATCTAAATTGTGAATGAGGATGTCGAAATGTTCTGGGCCTAAAACTGAACCTTGTGGTACCCCACTGCATGCTTCCCTTGATACATGCCCCAGAAGTGCTTTTTCAAAAGGCAACTGGACTTTGTTTTTCCTTGAAGACATTTCATTTCTCACCCAAGAAGCTTCTTTGGAATCTCCACAGACATTCCCTTGATGTAGATATAGTTCCATTAAGAGCTACACATTGAGTGTGGTTGGTCAGTTGGTTACGAATCCATCTTGTCAAATGCTTTAATAAAGTCCAAGTACATTGACTTCTGGTTTTTGCACTGTAGCGCATGGCCGCAGGATTGTGAAATCTCACATCCTGCGGCTGCTTTCGTCCTTCCAGGGGACCCTAAATGGGTCTGAAGTCATCCCAGAGAGAGAGCAAAGGAAGAGGGGCACCCCGCTGAGCAAAGAATGGCATTAGTCATTCCATTTTGATCCAGGGGAAGCCCTCTGACCCGACAGGAGAAAGGCTAGCCACATGCCAGTGTCTAGCTCAAGCTACCTGCAGCCGAAGTCCAAGAGCACTAGCCAGAACAAAGTTGAACAGTGTGCTTGGAATTGGTGAGAGTATTTCATTTCATTTCATTTCATTTCATTTCATTTCATTAAATTTATATGCCGCCCTTCTCCCTGAGGACTCAGGGCGGCTCACAACAATAAAAATTAAAAAACATAGAGTAAAAAATTTAAAAGAGAATTAAACAATAAATACAAAATTACAAAACAATTTAACCCAGTAGAAGCCTAATTAAAAATCGTAGTCAGTCCAGGCCCACTTGTTGGAACAACCACGTCTTCAGGTCACGGCGGAAGGACCGAAGGTCAGGGTCCGTCCGCAGCTCCGGAGGCAACTCATTCCAGAGGGTTGGCGCACCCACAGAGAAGGTGCTCCCCCTGGGGGTCGCCAGCTGGCATTGCCTGGCCGACGGAACCCTGAGGGGCCTCTGTGGCAGCGAACCGGGTGATGGGAGGTTGACAATGGCAGCAGGTGGTCTCGCAAGTACCCCGGGCCTAAGCCATGCAGGGCTTTAAAGGTTATTACCAGCACCTTGAATCACACCCAGAGGGAAACCAGAAGCCAATGCAGCTCGCGCAGGAGTGGTGTAACATGGGAGTACCAAGATACTCCCATAAGCACCTGCGCAGAAGGATTTTGCCCCAATTGAAGCCTCCGGGTGCTCTTCAAGGGCAGCCCCATGTAAAGAGCATTGCAGTAATCCAGGCGAGAAGTGACGAGGGTGTGAGTAACCGTGCATACGGCATCTCGGTCCAAAAAGGGGCGCACCTGGCACACTAGGCGAACCTGTGCGAAGGCCCCCCTGGTCACGGCCACTAGATGATCTTCCAAATTAATCTGTGAATCCAGGAGGACACCCAAGTTGCAAGCCCTTTCTGAGGAGGGCAATACCTCCCCCCCCATCAAAAGAGGTGGAACCTGTTGAACAATACGAGATGCCGGTATCCACAGCCACTCAGTCTTGGAGGGGTTAAGCCTGAGCCTGTTCCTTCCCATCCAGACCCGCACCGCCTCCAGGCACCGGGACATCACGTCAAGGGCATCACTGGGTTGGCTCGGGGTGGAGATGAACAACTGGGTATTATCTGCATATTGGTGATACCTCACCCCAAAGCCATGGATGATCTCACCCAGCAGCCTCATATAAATGTTAAACCGGAGGGGGGAGAGAACTGACCCCTGAGGCACCCCACAAGTGAGGGGCCTTGGGGTAGATCTGTCCCCCTGCCAATACAAACTGTGAGCGGCCCAAGAGGTAGGAGGAGAACCACCATAAAGCAGTGCCTCCCACTCCCAACTCCTCGAGCCATCGCAGCAGGATACCATGGTCGATGGTATCAAAAGCCGCTGAGAGGTCAAGTAGGACCTGGACAGAGGAACAGCCCCTGTCCTGGGCCCGCCAGAGATCATCCACCAGTGCGACCAATGCCATTTCCGTGCTGTAGCCAGGTGTGAAACCAGACTGGTACGGGTCCAGATAGTCTGCTTCATCCAGTAATTGTGGGAGCTGACCCACCACAACACTCTCAACAACCTTTGCTACAAAGCAAAGGTTGGAGACAGGATGGTAGTTATTCAACGAGGCCAGGTCCAGAGCAGGCTTCTTAAGGAGGGGCCTCACCACCACTTCTTTTAAGGCAGAGGGGAAGACACCCTCCATCAAAGAAGCATTAACAACTGCCTGGAGCCAGCCCCCTCCCACCTCCCAGGTGGCCGAAACCAGCCAGGAGGGACATGGGTCCAGTAAACAAGTTGTAGTGCTCAGTCTACGCATGATCCTGTCCACATCATCCAGAGTCACAGGGTCAAACTCACCCCAAATGGTATGATCAAGACCTGCCCTCTCCACTCCTCTGGATTCCGCTCAGTCGGAGTCCAAGCCAGTCCGGATCTGAGCAATTTTGTCCTACAGATACTGTACAAATTCCTCAGCCCTACCCTGCAAGGGGTCATCCCTCGATCCCTGATTAAACAGGGAACGGGTCACTCTAAACAGGGCGGCTGGATGGTTATCTGCGGACGCAATGAGAGCGGAAAAGTAAACATGGTTTGCCGCTTCCATCACCACTAGATAAGACTTAAGATAAGTTCTTAGCTGTTTTCGATCAGATTCGGATCCGCTGGACCTCCAACAGCTCTCTAGGCGTATTTAATCTTCTCTCCCTTATTTTGCAACTAAGTCCCTGGAAAAGATCCCCAAAGCAAGAAAACCTCCAAAAGTGAGGGGAGGGGACTACATTCCCATCCCCCCATAGACATAAGTGGCAAATTAACCTTTAAGGAGGAAAGAAACGTATTGAAATTAAATTCAAACTACTACAATCTGATCAAATTTAGAAACTAAAACAAACAGCTAAGATTATATTCTAAAGGATTTTGATGAAATTATAAAAGAAAAAAAAGAATTTCTTGTCTGAAAGAGCTGGAAAACAAATATTTGCTGACATCTATTGGACAATTAGAATACAGCACATTAAAGACAAGGGCCAAAAATAAAAAAAAATCTGTTCCCATGAACTCTAATAACCTTTAAGAAGATAGTTGCCAGGGAACAAAGAAGCTATAAGACTGGAAAGTGTTTGAAGGAAAAGAAATACTTTGATTGTGGTCTAAATTTATGAACTGTTTAAAAACTTTGATCTATGACTAATTGTTGAGAGGGGAAGTTACAGGAAGGATTTAAGGTGGCTAAATATATTGAATTGGTTGACAATTGACTCCTGGAAGAAAGAACTTATAAAACATTGATTTTACTGAAACCTTGACAATTGAAAATTACAGTGGATTATAAAAATTGTATATAAAGACAAGAACTATACAAAATTGACTGTTGGGATTTTGAGTTTTAGCCGGCTTAACAAGGCTAATAGGATGGATTACTCGAAAATGGGAGAGACAACATGGATATGACATATTCATCAGAAAATGATACAAAACCACACTTAATATCTACTCCTGAAAAATTCAGCCTGAAAGATCAAAGACCTCTAGAAGCAACATTCCAAGATAAGACAAATACTTTCCAAGAAGAAATTTATGCAATGCTACAACAGATACAAAATCACAATAGCTTTAAACCATGAGGAGATTAAACATAACTTTGATATCATAAATGAATACACTTCTAACTTAAATCTACAATAAAAAAACATCCAAAAAATGATGGTAAAAAATGAACAAACAAATCAGATAACAAAATGTGAACTAGAAAAAATGACTTAATTGGCAAAGTCACAAATGAAGGGAATTATGTTGTTGTTGTTGTTGTTAGTTGCGAAGTCGTGTCCGACCCATCGCGACCCTATGGACAATGTTCCTCCAGGCCTTCCTGTCCTCTACCATCTTCTGGAGTCCATCTAGGCTCACGCCTACTGCTTCAGTGACTCCATCCAGCCACCTCATTCTCTGTCGTCCCCTTCTTCTATTGCCCTCAATCTTTCCCAGCATTAGGCTCTTCTCCAGTGAGTCCTTCCTTCTCATTAGGTGGCCAAAGTATTTGAGTTTTAGCTTCAGGATCTGGCCTTCTAAAGAGCAGTCAGGGTTGATCTCCTCTAGGACTGACCGGTTTGATCGCCTTGCAGTCCAAGGAACTCGCCTTTCTTACGGTCCAGCTTTCACTGCCATACATTGCAACTGGGAAGACCATAGCCTTGACTATACACACTTTTGTTGACAGGGTGATGTCTCTGCTTTTTAGTGTGCTGTCTAGATTTGCCATGGCTTTCCTCCCAAAGGAGCAAGCGTCTTTTAATTTCTTGGCTACAGTCCCCATCTGCAGTGATCTTGGAGCCCAGGAAAATAAAATCTGTCACTAACTCCATTTCTTCCCCATCTATTTGCCAGGAATTGAGAGGGCCAGATGCCATGATCTTGGTTTTCTTAATGTTTAGTATCAACCCAAGTTTTGCACTCTCCTTCTTCACTCGCAACAAGAGGCTCTTTAGTTCTTCTTCACTTTCTGCCATTAGAGTGGTATCATCTGCATATCTTAGATTGTTGATGTTTCTTCCCGCAATCTTAATTCCAACTTTTGATTCATCTAGCCCTGCCTTTCTCATGATGTGCTCTGCATATAAGTTAAATAGGCAAGGCGACAGTATACAGCCTTGCCGGACTCCTTTCCCAATTTTGAACCAATCAGTGGTTCTGTGTCCAGTTCTCACTGTTGCTTCTTGGCCCACATATAGATTTCTCAAGAGACAAATAAGATGGTCTGGTATGCCCATCTCTTTAAGGACTTGCCAGAGTTTGTTATGATCCACACAATCAAAGGCTTTAGCATAGTCAATGAAGCAGAAGTAGATGTTTTTCTGGAACTCTCTAGCTTTCTCCATGATCCAGCGTATGTTAGCAATTTGATCTCTAGTTCCTCTGCCTCTTCGAAATCCTGCCTGTACTTTTGGTAGTTCTCGATCCACATACTGCTGGAGTCTAGCTTGTAGGATTTTAAGCATAACTTTACTAGCATGAGAAATGAGTGCAATGGTGCGATAGTTTGAACATTCTTTGGCACTGCCTTTCTTTGGAATGGGAATGTAAACTGATCTTTTCCAATCCTGTGGCCACTGTTGAGTTTTCCAAATTTGCTGGCAAATTGAGTGTAGCACTTTTACTGCATCGTCTTTTAAGCTTTTGAATAGCTCAGCTGGAATACTGTCACCTCAACTACCTTTGTTGTTGCTCAGCTTTTCTAAGGCCCACTTCACTTCACAGTCTAGGATGTCTGGCTCGAGGTCAGTGACCACCTCATTGTGATTATCAGGGATGTTAAGCTCATTTTTGTATAGTTCTTCTGTGTAATTTTGCCACCTCTTCTTAATCTCTTCTGCCTCTGTTGGGTCCCTGCCATTTTGGTCCTTTATCATGCCCATTTTTGCATGAAAAGTTCCTTTCATCTCTCCAATTTTCTTGAAAAGATCTCTGGTCCTCCCTATTCTATTGTTTTCTTCTATTTCTTTGCATTGTTCATTTAAGAAGGCATTCTTATCTCTTCTAGCTATTCTTTGGAATTCTGCATTTAATTGGGCATATCTTTCTTTTTCTCCCTTGCCTTTTGCTTCCCTCCTTTCCTCAGCTATTTGCAAAGCTTCCTCAGACAGCCATTTTGCTTTCTTGTATTTCTTTTTCTTTGGGATGGTTTTGGTTGCTACCTGTTGTCCATAGTTCTTCAGGCACTCTGTCTATCAGATCTAATTCCTTAAATCTATTTGTCACCTCTACTGTATATTCAACAGGGATATGATTTAATTCATACCTGACTGGCCTAGCGCTTTTCCCTACTTTCTTTAATTTAAGCCTAAACTTTGCAACAAGAAGCTCATGGTCTGAGCCACAGTCAGCTCCTGGTCTTGTTTTTACTGACTGTATAGAGCTTCTCCATCTTTGGCTGCAGAGCATATAGTCAATCTGATTTCTGTGTTGACCGTCTGGTGATGTCCATGTGTAAAGCCGTCTCTTGAGTTGTTGGAAAAGAGTGTTTGCTATGACCATCGTATTCTCTTGACAAAATTCTATCAGCCTGTGCCCTGCTTCATTTTGTACTCCAAGGGAAAAACTCACAAGATCTGGCTATAACAATAAATATGGAAAAGATACCTTATGTATTAGAACATCAAAATAAACCTGAGGAGAAAGAAGACTTAACAAAATGGACACTGCTAGGAGAATCACTGTTTGGGAGACAAAAGGCATACATCTTAAGTACTATGTATCCTCTACTCCTAACAACAACTACAAAAATACAAGAACAGTTTGACAAGTCGAATATATTAATTTGGAAAATAATTTGGCAAAGGAAGAAGATTAGCAACGGGTTTAAGAGATTTGACTTGCCCTACCAGATGGAATATTATACAAGCAAACACTTGTTTGAATATGGCTAAATAAACAAGTAACTTTGGCTGTAAACGGGCTTTAGAATAAGTGGGATAAAGAGATATAAGTAATATAGTATTTTTTGATAAGATACAAAATATAAAAATATTGGGATGATGTAAATGAAGGAAAAGTTTGAATTTTAAAGACAAATTAAGTTTGAAAAGATTTAGGATTAAGGAATGATTGAAATATTGAGGGGAAATTAGGCTAAATAAGAACTGAAAAAGGATATATAGTGATTAAATCATTTTTTACAAATAGAAGTGAAATATAAATTGATTAGTAAAGATGTTATAGGTAGATGTTATGATAGATAAGTAGTATGATAGATAAGTAGTATAGTATTTCTATAATATATGAAATATGAAAATACTGGGATGATATATTTAAATGGAAAATTTGGATATTTAGATGTTAATAAGTGAGAAAATTAGGATTGATAATTGTTTGAATATTATGGAGAAATTGAGCTTAAACAAGATTTATAAAAATAAGATACAGGGTGAATTAATAAGATGACTTTTACAAAAATAATATAAGTTAATAAGAAAAAAATACTATATATGGACACTATTATTGTTGGTATAAATATAGAAGAAAATGTTTTATTTAATCATTTATATATGGAAAATATCAAAAAGCAAAATTATATTTGTTTAATGTTGAAGAAGGAGAATACTATTGGGAGAAAAGATCAAGGAAATATATTATTAATTGATATATTAATTATGGAAATATAAAAATTAATTATTATTGACTGTTAATTAACAATTATTGATTGTATATTTTTTCTTAAAAATGTATGAACCAAGACAACACGCTGTACACCAGACACTAAGGTTGTTATTGTAAAAAAATCAATAAATGATTCTTTTTTCTAGGTTCTTCCCAAGTGTCAGAATCCATTTATATTCCATTTCTAGCCTCCTATCTGTACAAACCTAAATCTCACCCCCTTACTGGATTCTGCCATTCCCAAGGAGGGGAAGAGAAGATGTTAATTGGCCATCCCTATCCATTAGACGAAAGATGGTTTATTCAGCCTGCCTGTGGGCCATCATCAAAGACCAGGGAAAGAACCTTTGAACTGAGAAGAACAAAGAAAGAGGGGGGGGGAGAGATTCTGGTTTGTATCTCTGATTGGAATTTGAAGGGGAGGAAGCAAATGTTGTAAATACATGGAAGTTCTTTTTTCCCATGAAGGGTTTTGACACATGAAACTTAACTGATCCGGGACTGACCAAATGGACTGAGGGGAGGGGTTTTTACTCGGGGGCACTTTAAAAGTATCAATCTGTGACACAGTTTCCAGATCCTGTCTAGATTATCCACTGTCAATCATGTTTTAGTAAAAGTTCCTGCTTGGTCAATCCTGTCTCCAAGTTCTTCTTTCCTAAGATGTGGATTGGGGTGGGTCCTGACATTAGACAGGATCTACATTAAGAGTCAACCTGGAAGGAAAAACCTTACCAGGGGACTTTGCAAAAAATACTATATCTAACAATGAGGCAAGGGATGAGGAAAGCCCCATGGAAAGGGAGTTTTCCCCCCGAATGAAACCCCACCAACGGTCGGAAGCTGAGGCGTCATATTCCTCCAGGGAAGAGATGGTGGAGACGCACGACCACAAACCACGGTGGTCGATAGGCATTGGAAGGAAAAGCAAGTGGGAAAAGGCATCGAGGAAAGTGACCCTGAGGCAGGGCGGCCACCAAATCAAATGGAGACAAGAGATGGAAAGCTCCCTGCATGTCAGTGAAGAGAAGTGGATCCTAGAGAAAACTATTGACCTGATGAAGAAAACCCTTAGCTCACTAAGAGAGGAGAAACCTGAATACCTCAACTGCAGCCACAGCAGCACCTGGGGCCACAATTGGAGAGACAGTGGGGGGGATCTGGAACCTGCAACACTGGGGCCATATGCTGGACCAGGAGCTGCTGCCTCAGCAGCACTCACCCACCCCCCCAGAACCACAGAAGGGGATCAGGATGAGGAGCAATACCACCCGCTGGGCAGACAACGATCCATTCAAAACTACCACCCCTGGAAGCAAAATTCAGGGGAGAGCCACCACACTTGGGGTTTTTCCTAACCCAAGTCCTCAGCTATATGGAAGAATACAGATGGGACATCCCTAGTGACAAAGCCTTCATCCGTATCATGCAATCCGCCTTAGACGGACCGGCTGCAGACTGGGTGGTGAATCTGCATGATTCCAACGCCCCAGAACTCAACAATTTCAACCAATTCATGTCATCCTTGAGAAGGTGGTTTGAAGATCCTTTGGCTGATCATAAGGCCCAGGAGAGAATCAAAAGGGTGAGACAAGGCAGACAGCCAGTGGCTGAATATACCCAAGAATTCCGAGCCATTACCAGCAAGCTGAACTGGCCAGAAGACATCCTCCTTAGCCATTTCAGAGACGGGTTAAACTACAACGTGTATGACACTTGCCTGCCTCGAGGAGACCCACACCATCTCGATGACTGGTATGTCCTGGCAGAGGAGGCAGAGATAGACCTTCTAAAGAGGCATGGCTGGGAAAAACCACTGTCCACAGCTAAGAAATCAACAAGCTGTTTCAAATGCGGGAGAGAGGGCCACCGCGCTGCAGAATGCCGCTCAAAAGCCCCTCAGTGCAAATCAGAGGCATCACCCTCCAGGAGACCGGGGAAGTCCCAAGGCAACCCAAAAGAATCTTCCATGAAGGGGACAGAGGCTGTAGAGTCCACAACCCCTGCCAAGGACTGGGATTGGATTCTGGCCTACACCGCAGGGGCAGTGGACACCTCGGAAGACAGCTTGGAGGGAGAACCATTGGTAAGTAGATCCATTCCACCCATCCTTAAGACAGTGACTATATTAGCATCTTCCATGCCCGAAGCTGTCAAAGTAAAAGCCCTAATAGACTCTGGCTGCACCCGCTGCCTCATCAGCCTGACGCTGGTGGGGAATTTGGGCATCCCAGTGAGGAAACTAAAACAACCAATCTCCTTTGGCCAGTTAGATGGGTACATATCAGGGGGTTCCCAGCTACCCTAGCCACCTTACCAATTCACCTGTCCCTGGGGATTCATGAGGAAGACATAACATTTGTAGTGGCCCCAGGCATGGAATGCCCAATGATTTTAGGACTGGAATGACTGAAGAAATGGAATCCCTGGATAAATTGAAGGACAGCAGAACTCAAATTCCCAGAGGGGGAGCATAGGAACTTAAAACCCCAAAGCACTGCCCCCAACCCAAAGAGAGGAGACAGCATCAGTGGGGGAAGAGAAGGGGTTACCAGAAATACCGGAAGAATATAGGGACCTTGCTGAAGTTTTCAGTGAGAAACAGGGAGATGAGCTTCCCCCCCCACCGGCCCACAGACTGTGCTATAGAATTCAAACCTTGGGCAAAAGCCCAGAATGTATGCCATGAGCCCAAAAGAAACGGCGAAGATGGAAAGATTCATAAATAAAAACTTAGAAAGGGGATTTATTGAGCCTGTCAAACCCAAAGTGGCCGCCCCAGTCCTGTTCAGGGAGAAGAAGGATGGCTCGCTTTGTTTATGCATGGATTATAGGTCTCTAAACACAATTAGTGAATGTAATTTGTATCCCCTACCCCTGATGAAGGATATGCTATCCCACCTATCGAAAGGAAGGATTTTTTACCAAACTAGACCTGAGAGAAGCATATTACTGCATTAGGATTAAGGAAGGAGATGAATGGAAGACTGTGTTCAATTGCCCAATGGGTTGCTACCAGTTCAAAGTCCTCCAATTTGGACTGCAAGGGCCCCCTGCAGTTTTTATGCAATTAATTAATGAAGTGCTAAGAAAGCACCTATATAAGGGGGGTCCTGGTTTACCTAGATGACATCCTTATTTTCACTGAGACCAAAGAGGAACATATTAACCTAGTCAGAGCAGTTCTGGAAAAGTTGTGGGCCGGCCACCTATATGCTAAACTATCGAAATGTGAATTCCACCAGGAAAGGATAGACTACCTGGGGTATCGCATATCCCCAGAGGGCATCGAAATGGACCCTGAGAAAGTCAGGTCAATATTAGAATGGGCACCCCCCTGCACACAGAAGCAATTGCAAAGTTTCCTGAGGTTTGCAAACTTCTACCGCCAATTCATCCCTTCATTTGCCCAAATAGCCCTGCCACTCACAAACCTGTTGAAAACGAAGGGGGGGGGTGTCCCCAGTGAAACCCAGTCAGCCTCTGAAGTGGACAATGGAATGTCAAGCAGCATTTGAGAGGCTAAAGAGACTTTTTTCTGCCGAACCTGTCCTGAGATACCCAGATCCCAATAAACCTTTTGTAATACAGGCAGATGCAAGCGATGTGGTGGTGGGAGCTGTATAATTACAGGAAAATGACGAGGAAACTCACGGAGACAGAACAACATTGGCCCGTGTGGGAAAAGGAGGCTTATTGTGTGAGGTGGTCATTACTTACATGGTGCCAGTACCTTGAAGGCAATAAAATCCCCTTCTGGACAGACTACAAAAATTTGGAAGCACTAAAAACACCCAGGAAACTCACTCCTAAGCAAGCCCGCTGGTCCCAACATTTTCACCCATTCAATTTCACTCTCAAACACTTACCGAGGGGGGGAAGAATTTCTTGGCGGATGCATTATCTCGCATGCCCCAATATAACAGGACAAGGGTCACTGACTCTAAACCATTCATGCCTGAACAACAACTGGCAGCACCAGTCACCACCAGGACCCAAGCAAAAATGAAGCTGTGGGTGGATAGCCAAACTGGAATAGAATTCCAAAAGTCTTTGGAAACTGATAAATGGTTCCAGAAAAATAGACATGTGTGCACAATTAAAGATGGACTACCCTGGGTGGATGACAAGTTATAAATACCAGCCACCCAGAGGATCAATTCCATGCAGCTGTGCCATGATACAAAATCAGCAGGACATTTCGGGTTTGTAAAAACCTTACACTTAACTAAAAGGCAATTTTGGTGGCCATCCATGAAAAAGGACATAGAAAGCTATGTGGGCAGCTGCCAAATTTGCGCAACGGCTAAGAGGCTGCAAGGGAAATCACAAGGACTGTTACAACCGGTGGTGAACCCCTCAGCCCCATGGAAAGAAATAGCCATGGATTTTATAGTGGAATTACCAGAAAGCAATGGGAACATTGTAGTCTGGATGGTCACAGACTTGTTTTCCAAACAAGTGCACTTCATCCCTTGCAAAAGATCCCCACTGCAAAAGCCTTAGCAAAACTTTTCATGCAGCATATTTACAAATTGCATGGAGCACTACAACGCATCATATATGGTAGAGGGGTGCAATTTATGTCAGCATTTTGGAAAGAATTTTTATCCCTTTTAGGAACCACCCAAGGACTGACATCTAGTCATCATCTTCAATCAAACAGTCAATGTGAAAAATCGAACTCAGTACTTGAGCAATATTTAAGATGCTTTATTAATTTCCAGCAAACAAACTGGATGGACCTACTACCGGCCCTGCAGATAAGGCAGGGACAACCCCTTTACAAGAAGGCAAGAGGCTGGAACTAAGCCTGCCAAATTTATGGACACAAAAGCAAACAGCAAAAACAAGACATGAACCATGAAACAGGAGCTATTCAAACGGTTGCATTCAGCAAACCAGCCCTCCCACGCATTCCCCTTTTAAACAGTTCAGGGCGTGGCTTCTCTCTGCCTCCTTCCGAGGTGCCCTATTGCCTTCCTCTGTTTACTCCTGATTGACTGCCTCCTGCGTCGGGCGTCCTTGAACAGGGCCAGCTGTGGGTCATCTTCATCCACACTGTCAGGCTCACACAGCTGGGTCTGTGTCATAACCAGGTGGGAGGGGCCTGGCTGAGGGCTCTCATCAGCAAACTCTCCAACACCCTCAGCAACCTCTCCAACACCCCCCTCCTCCTCCTCTGAATCGTCCGACCCAACTGCCGAACCCACAGGCTGACCCTGAATCACAACAAATGCAGTCCACTCCAGCACAGGTTACACTCCTTTTCAAATGGTCAAAGTTTCAGCCCCATGCCAGAACTAACCCCAAATGAACCAGTAATCCCAGCACTGAAGGAATGGATTGCACAATTACAAAACACCTGGCCTATCATTAGGAAAGCTTTAGACGAAGCTAGACAAGCATACAAGACACAGGCAGACAAAAAAAGAGTCGATCCCAAACCATTCAGGGTGGGAGAGATGGTATATTTATCCACAAAATACCTTAAATCACTACAACCCTGTAAAAAACTAGGACCAAAATATATTGGACCTTTTCCAATTAAAAGAATCATAAACCCAGTAACAGTTGAATTAGAACTAACCAAAAATCTTAGGCAGATACACCCAATTTTTCACTGCAGTTTACTAAAAAGAGAACAACAGTCAACCCTATGAACAAAAACCCCACCACCACCACCACCTCCCATCATGGTGGAAGGAGAACAACACTTCGAGGTGAAGGAAATCCTAGATTCCAGGAAACACCATGGAGCAATTCAATATCTAGTAGCTTGGAAACACCTCCCCTCCTCAGAAAATGAGTGGGTCAATAAACATCACATTAGAGCACCAGAGTTGCTTAAGATGTTTCATACAGAATATCCTAACAAACCAGGCTAACATTTATATTTTATTTCCTCTACAGGTGGACCTATCTTTCTTTTAAGAACAGCAGATTGTCGGAATTCATTTATATTCCATTTCTAGCCCCCTATCTGTACAAATCTAAATCTCACCACCTTACTGGATTCTGCCATTCCCAAGGAGGGGAAGAGAAGATGTTAATTGGCCATCCCTATCCATTAGATGAAAGGTTTTTTATTCAGCCTGCCTGGGGCCATCATCAAAGACAAGGGAAAGAACCTTTGAACTGAGAAGAACAAAGAAAGAGGGGAAGATTCTGGTTTGTATGTCCGATTAGAATTTGAAGGGGAGGAAGCAAATGTTGTAAATGCATGGAAGATCCCTTTTCCCATGAAAGGTTTTGACACATGAAACTTAACTGATCCAGGACTGACCAAATGGACTGAGGGGTTTTTACTCAAGGACACTTTAAAAGTATCAATCTGTAACACAGTTTCCAGATCCTGTCTAGATTATCCATGGTCAATCATGTTTTAGTAAAAGTTCCTGCTTGGACAATCCTGTCTCCAAGAGTTCTTCTTTCCTAAGATGTGGATTGGGGTGGGTCCTCACACCAAGTATTGATTTCAGGCTGATTGGTCTATAGTTTCATGGATCTATTTTTTTCTTTTTTGAAGATGGGGACTACATCAACTCTTTTCCATTCCTTTGGTAGTTCCCCGGTGCTCAAGAATCTTTGAAAGATAAGACTTCCGGTTTTGCCCGGTAGCAACCAATCGCAGGCTTGCGGATTCTCTGCACCCCCACAGCTAATTTTGCCCTGTCTGGGGACCCTAAATGGGTCTAAGTTGCCCTGGAGAGGTGACAAAGAAAGAAAGATGCTCCAGCAATTCTGGAATAGCAGCTGCCATTCCGTTCAACTTGGGGAAAGCCTTCCAACCCAACAGGAAAAAGACTGGCTGTATTGCATTGACCAGCCTAAGCTACTAGCAACTTAAGTCCAAAAGCACTAACTAGTACAACTGTGAACAGTGTGCTTGAAACTGTGTGAGGAATTTAATCTTCTCTTCTCTTCTACATTTAATTTACTGGAAAAGATCCCCAAGAAGCAAAATACCTCCAAAAGGGAAGGAGGGGGATTTCCGCCCCCCCTTGTACTAATGGAAGTGGTGAAGTAATCTTTTTATGGAGGATCAAATTATATGTAAGTGAAATAAATATAAAACCTGAAATTTAAATTTAAATCTGGATAAATCTAAAATTGTTTGAATGGTTAAGACTCTCATTTTAAAGATAATTGTTTGTTTTGGAAATTGAAAAACAAATGGTTGCTGACCTAGTGGTGGATGATGATAGCTATGACTTTAATATAAGACTTGGCAAAACCTGGGAAAAGCTAATCTGTGTTTATAACCTTCAAAGTTTTAACAACAAAGAAAAGCTGTGACAAAAAAATACAATAATCTGGTTGTAGACAAAGAGAGAATTGTAGATTTCAGGGGAAAAATCTTTTTTGAAGTATTTGGATTACAAATATCTATTTAATTGGGATTCTAAAGCTATTTACAGAGAAAAGAAAGGAAGAGAAAAATTCAAATTCTTGGCCATCGTGGGTCAGAAAGAACATATCAAGAAAACATAAATACTTCACCAGGAGGAGATGTATAGTATACTGCAACTAATTCAAACAACAATGACTTTAAACCACAAAGAAATCCAAAATATCTTTGAAAATATAAAAGTTATCTCTACAACAAAAAAATTCCCAGAAAACAATAACAAAGAAGGAGCAGATAAAACAGTTAAATGGATATAGAACTGAGTATAAAGACTTAAAGATGGAACTTAATAAAACAAAGAAACATGATTTAATCCTAATGGAATAAAATTCACAAGAATTGGAAAAAACAACTTATCCCTTAAGACTACAAAATAAATCTGAGGACAAGAAAACAGAAAGGAAATGATAAGAGAAGCAGAGAGAAAGAAAAAGATTTTCAAAAAATGTGGAAAGGCAGAAGCCCTGTACAAAGACACTTCACCTGATCTACTTTTTATATCTACAGCAACATTTACAAACATACGAAAAAACTTTTTGATTCAGCAAAATACATTGATTAAGAAAGATACGGGGCAAAGGAAAAAGACTAAAGTGGAAACCAAGAAAATAGATGATGGGACTTACCAGAGAGAATACTTAAAAAGAAACATTTGTTTGAATATGGTTAAAGAAATAGAAAAGTGTTGGAATATATATGTCATTCTAAAAGGGATGAATCCCCTAAATAATATAGTATGCTTTTTTCCCTTTCTCTTTCTTGATATGAGTAATATAAAAAAATTGAAATGACTTAGATAAAGGAAATGTTTTAGATACTTAAATGTGATTGAATTTAAGAAAATGATAATGGATAAAAATGTTTTGAATTAATGTTAAAGGACTAGATGACTAGATGTATTAAATGAAATGTTTAAAGATTAAACATATTTTTAATTATGGTTAAAAAGAATAAAAAATTTAGGAAATAAATATATATTATCTTAGGAGGGATATATATTTTAAGGGATGTGGTGGCTCAGTGGGTTAAGACACTGAGCTTGTCGATCAGAAGGTCCGCAGTTTGGTGGGTCGAATCCCGAGTGCCACATAGCAGAGTGAGTTCCTGTTACTCATCCCAGCTTCTGCCAACCTAGCAGTTCGAAAGCATGTAAAAATGCAAGTAGAAAAATAGGGACCACTACGGTGGGAAGGTAACAGCGCTCCGTGCACCTTTGGCATCTAGTCATGCCGGCCACATGACCACGGAGACGTCCTTGGACAAGCGCTGGCTCTTCAGTTTTGAAACAGAGATGAGCTCCGGCCCCTAGAGTCGGAAACGACTAGCACACCTTTTTACCTTATATTTTAAGTAGTATGTTATGTTTAATGTTTATTTACTCTTGCTCTCCTTTCTTTTTTTATTGTTTTATCTATTCCTTAAGAAATGTAAAAGTGTGAGATGGTTCATATGGAAAAATAGAGTTAAATTTTTAAATGTAATTAATTTTTGAGAAAATCTTAACCAGTAAGAATACCAAGAATTTGGTGGGAGAAACAAATTAAAATAAGGACTATAAAAGGATCTATGATAAGGCAACCAGAATGAATGGATAGAAAAGAAATATATTGATGTGATTATTATTTTTAGGACTATTGGGAGAAAATTATATATTTAATTGTTATCTACCAAAACAATAAGAATTGTATTAACTCAATGTTTGCAAAAGAGGATATTTTGGGAAAAGGGGAAATCAACTAAAACTATTATATGGATTATGGATTGTAGAAATCAATTGTTAATGATTGTTTTACAAATGTAACCCAGACAACACACTGTTCACCAATTATTAAGTGATTTATGTTTTTTAAAAGTCAATAAAATATATTACCAAAAAAGGGATCTTTGAAAGATATGGTTCAGTGGTTCTGAGATCACCTCTGCCATCTCCTTCAGAACCCTGGGTTGTAATCCAGATGGTCCTGGTAATTTGAACTTGTCTAAAGTGAATGGGTGTTGCCTTACCATTTTCAAAATTTCAAGGATGAGTTCTTTGTGGTAGGTTTCAAAAAAGAGTTAGCAGGTTTGGCTTGCAAACATCCAAACAACAACTAGAAGGCAGGCTGGGTCTGCCTCTGCTGCTTACTTGGGATCATTCAGATCTTTGCAAATCAAATCTGACTGTGTTCTTTCCAGGAGAGCTGCCATGAGCCTGTGTCTTGGTGGAAAACTGGCACTGTGTGTAGTTATGATAATCGATAAAGATAAACCCACCCACACATACATACATGCTTTTTGATTTTTAGGAAATAAACATAATAAACATATGTGCCCAGAAAGTATTTTTATGTCTTCTAAAAGTCTCCTATAAATATTCTATTATATATTAAAAGACCATTGTGTGGTATTTAAATGACAGCACTAAGAGCAGAAAGTAGTCTTTAAAATACATTTTAAGCCTCTCCAATGTCAGTGGGAGAGAGGCAAAGATGCATTTAACTTATCACTGAAATTTCTTGGACTACTATCTTCACAACTTAGATTAATACAATGTCATTATACACAGTAAAAGTGAAACTATATTATTATTATTATGCTTTCATTTTAGCATTTTACTGTTTATAGATTGTATTAATTACAACCAATTGTATAAACAGGTTCTTCTGTTTCCAGTATCAGAAACAAATCCCAAATAAATCATGGGTGCCTTTTAGATTTTGTTATTGAAACTAAGTGAGCAACATTTGCCATCTTGAATTTTCCACCCCTGACTGTTAGCCTATTACAGTATACACTGTAACAGCTGTAAGATTTACCACCCTCAGTGTTATAAACCACCAGAATGTGGAGCCTAATGCAATTTCCTATGGTAATTTCCTGTGGTTTGATTCATCAAAAGAATAAGATGATGTCTGCATTTTTCCAGTTGCCAGATTAATAAGCACCATTCAATATACATATACAACTGCAACATTTCAAGTTAGCTGTTTTAGCTTTATTTACACTCCTATTCAGCTCTATGCAGCATTCTGAATAAGTGTCACTCAAACACTGCATTTAAAACCTCCAAGTGCCAAAGCTCTTCATCAATATAATTTATACTGTAGGGGAAAACTCTATTTTGCTTGCCAATTTTATTTGCAGACTTCAAAAGCAAAATCATTTTTCATGTCAGCCAATAGTACTGGTTGCCTTGTTCTGAAGAAATTAGCAGATGTAGTTTGAATCTTTGGGTTAAAAGAACCCCACTTCAGCTACTTTGGCAAAGGAAGGAAGGAAGGAAGGAAGGAAGGAAGGAAGGAAGGAAGGAAGGAAGGAAGGAAGGAAGGAAGGAAGGATAAATACTTCAGAAGGAAGGGTGAAATTAAATACATTCAATTATGTATAAACAATTGCCCTATTTGTACCTCTGTATCACAATTCCTTTACACACCTGAACATAAATAGTGTACTGTACATAAAAATTATGCCTGTGCAATGTACAGACAAATTTGCATTACATTGAGACATTGTTTTCAATGAACTCACCAGGAAAAACATGTGTTTCTGTAGGTATATATGTATATGATTTTTTTTCAGCCAAAATTTGTATAGAAGTGCAGAAAAGCAACCAACAGAATTAAAATACTATAATGAGAAACTGTGCAAAACTGAAAGTGGGAGTTTTCTAATCCTGAAGTGCAATCCCTTCCATGCGAACTCAGAAAAAGTGCAAACTGAGAAACAACCAAAATATCATTTAACAATAAACCCTAGCTCTAGATTTGAAACTACTTTTCCCTCCTGGTTAACATGGCTATGTTAGAAATGTGCAGGTGGTCAGCTGAATAAGATGGTCACTAAGATTTCCTTGACTGTATATATTTAAAGAAATAAATAAAAACAGCCTAGAAATTAATATCATGAAACTCTTTTAAACATGTCAATTTAATTGAATGAGTCCTTCATTAGCCCTATTGCAGATGTTAGAACTTGCTGACTTTTAATTCAGAATGAACCTGGCCCTTCAATTGGGCCATGGCAGGCTGATGGCTCCAGATGAAATAAAAAGTCAAACATTTGCTGTCCCCACCATCAGAGGAGGAGAAAAAGCAATCACAATTACAGTACAGCATGCCCAGCAGTCAGAATAAACTTAAAATGCCCTGAGAGTTCAATCTCAAAGAAGGAGTGAAGTTTAAAGACTGGATTTTTTTCCTCCATAGGCAATTTATTTGAACACTCAACACTTTAGTCAGTTTGTTGCATGAGCAATCCTTTTACACTGACCAGAATATCATGAAATGGGGAAAGATTCAGTTGCATGCTGAGAAACGTTGTGGGGGGAAAGAGGAGATCATAAGAACTGAGGCCATAAATCTTGGGCCCAGCTTGGCTTCCCTCAGGTTGCCTAACTGCCACTTGCTTGATGGGGGGAAGAAAACTCAAGACCGCTCCCCATGTCCGTCTGTGTTGAAATCATGATGGCGTGGACAGAACCTCCCACTTCCATGAAGTAAGGGTATTAGCTTGTGCAGAAGCAAAATTGTTCTTTGCTATTGAGTCTTAATGCCAGCGATCCATCATACTGTATGTGGCAAAAGAATGTTGTTTCCTGTCGACTGCTCTGATGGGGGGGACCTGAAGCTACAAGTGAACACTTTTGTGTTTTGGAGGAGGTAAATATTTTGTCTTTTTCATCACTAACAATCCAAAAAGCAGGGTATAATTCATAAATTATAAATGTTTACCTGAATGGATTTTGTCACTAAATTATATGTAAAAGAATCAGGCTGATAATTTGGAAGTCATGAAAAGTGCAATAAATCTAAAGTTGCACTGTGCAGGACAGAGAGTTATAGTTTTTTCCTTGAGATATTGAAGTCATGACTAACTTTGGTACTAGATTTTATTGGGAGCTGCCTGAATTGGTGTTTCTGCTTAGAAAGTAAGAATCCTGGACCAGACCAGTTCAGATCTCCCTCTTGGGCATCATTCAGCCTAGGCTTAATCTGCCTTCAAGGCCAGATCCAGTGCTCTGAAATCTACCAGATTCACTGTAGCCTGGCCTATTTAGGGATTCAGGAAAATCAAGACTTCCTGTTCTTCTAGGAGTAATCAGACTCTTGGAGCTTCATTCTTCTGTACTTCAGCTAAAGAAGTGGTTGACCATGGCATTTTTTATCCTTTTTCTCTTGGGCAAGCAATTGCCTGTAATTTTTCCAGAGGCATTCTCCACAAATAGGATCATCTCTGATAAACTGCATTCATAATACATCAGTATTCATGGGGTGCTATCTTGTACTCAGATTTTCTGTTACATAGACCTATTATCTCTCAGAAAGGCCTCCTGTTACTCTAGTGGATGGATGTCAAACTCACCACGTCACATGCTGTGTTGCGACATATCGTGACTTTTTTTGCATTGCCGGAACTGGGGTGGGTGTGGCCTCCGTATGATGCAACCAGTTTGCGGGCCGGCAGTTTGACACCCCTGCTCTAGTGACAAACAGAAAGGAAGAGGGGCAATTTCTGGCCACTTCTACAGCTAAAATCAACCCCATCACCACCACCATTTCTCTCAAGCTGGATGGCAATCCTTTCATGCTCATAAAATTAAAAAAAGCTTTTCTATATATTCATTTTAGCTCTTTGACAATCCATTCAACTGGGCATTTGATTAGTATTTTAGATTGTGAACAAGGAAGCTGATCACTCTGATTTGAACTCCACTTATATTCTGGTTCGGAGATGCAGCTCCCAATTTTCTTCCTAAATGGTTGTGCCTTGCTGTCTTTCAAAGACATAGAAAAATAAATTTTGCCCTGTACCTTTTGGGATTGCCCTCTTATTCTGGAGAAGGCTTCTTTGAATATATGTATAGGCATTCAACTATAAATATTCAGTCATTAAAGTAGTATATATATATATATATATATATATATATATATATATATATATATATATATATATATATATATATATATATATATATATATATATATATATATATATATATATATATATATATATATATATATATATATATATATATATATATATATATATATAAAGTAACTCTACAATTAATAATTCTCCCCATTCTAGGGTTGGAATGTGGATTTTTTTTCCAGAGAAATCTTCAATTTTCCCCTAATGTTTACACTATTTCTTTTGAACAGTGAAATCTCATGGTGAGGACTTAAATTCTTGCCACATGACTGAAATGTAATCGTATCTTCTAAGAGGCTGCAAATTTGTTACTCTGCTTCAGTCTGAAGATGTGGGTCATCTACCAGCTGTGATGCTGCGAAGGTTTTGGTGGAATGTTCCAAGGTGGGAAATTTATTTGAACCAGATGTGGAAAGTCATCTGTCTCTTATGTAAATGGAGAATTAATCTTCAGCATGGGAATAATGTTGACCTTCCCAACTGTCCAGGAATCCCTTTTACCCACCATTAAAAACCAAACCCCACCCATGCCATTGTTCAGTTCTAAAGCTGACAAGGCAGCATAACAATAAGTAAAAATAAATAGGAATTATTATTTAATTGACAAAGAAGACCAAGTCATATAATTGTATAGTAGCTTCTAAACCATAGCTAATTTGGAGCACAGGGAATAGAATTGGCTACATGGTTCAAGCAGTAACCATAATGCAATGGATATAGCAATATCTATTATTTCTGACATCCAATAGGCCTCTCCATCTTTATTTGGTTTATTTTCTGTTACAGCATCGACAATAGAGTGGGAGAAATGCCTCTTTGTATGGCCAGCCTAACAGATACACTACACTCCCTGCCACTTTCTTGGTCTTATTGCCTGAAAAACAAAAACCAGGAACCTGGCCACACATATATTTTCACCTGGCCTATAATATTAGAAGAAAGATTTATACAAATTAAAACTCTAAACATTGATATTCAAGTATTGGGAGAATAATTTCTGCTCAGTTCTCTTGAAATGATCTGTCATGAATTTTTGAATAGATACAAACTTTACTATTCATGTTACTGTCAAAATATGACAACAGGAAGTGCTCAAGATACGTAAGTGGCTTGGGAGGTAGCCTGGCAGGAGAGAGCAGACTCATGGTATTCATTAGGTTAGAGGGAAATGACATGGCCTGGATAACTGTTTTTGTAATCTCAGGAAAGCTATAAACATCACTAAACACAGCCGACAGTATTGAAGGCACAAGGAAGCTTCCAAGTTGTCTGTATCTGAAACTGGCCATTTAGAGATTTGCCATAAATATGTTGACCAAAGATATTCATTCATTCACACAACCAAATATTATATCCTTAAGAATTTAAGCATGAATTTTCATTCTATGATATCATCTTTCATCCTATATACAGTATACATTTTTCAGAAGCATACATGCATACTAGCAGAAATGAGATGTCAGAACACTTCAAAGTATGATATATGATTCCTATAGCTTTATGGTTACTATATCCACCCCATAAATGTTTCAGCAATTAATTGTTAAATAATTTTAATATGAACTATTTTATTTTGCTATCTGTAATTTCTGGGCTCTTTAGTCTGGCCGTACTGGTTGGCGTACTTGAGAAATATATTTTCTATGTATTCCTGTTTAACCCCTCAACAAATTAAATTGGTGGTTTTGAAGCTTTTCTGTCTAAATCTCCGAACAGATCTTCTGTGGTCTCTTCTGATACACATAGTTTTTATAAACCGGTAGAAGTTGTGGAACTCATCAGCCAGCTTGCCATGTATTTTCCAGTTTTATAAGAATTTGGAAACATTCTCCTTTAGAGGTGCATAATTTCAACTGCAAAAACCTCACTTGGCAAAGTACCACAACCTTCTAGCAACTTTTGAACATCTCATCTCATCCATCCATCTCAATCCAATGGCTACCTTCTGGTCTTCACTGTCACTTGCTGAACTGACTATCCTGAGAAAGTGCTGAATTTCTCTCCCAAGGCAAGAGAGATCACTTCTATCGTATGGAAACTACCAAGAAAAAAAACTTATTATAAAACTTTTATTCATAAAACATGAAACCCAGTGAACTGAATACTCAAATTGACTGGCAGGATGCTGCCAGCATCCTAGGTATCAACCAGGTATCTCCTTAAAATGTAAGATTTCTGAGTAGTGCAGTTTTTTGTAGCTTTGCTGGAGTTATTGCAGGAAGCTGCAATTTCTTGATGTATTTTGCAAAGTTTTTGGACATAATTCCCAGTGCCCCGATGACAGTGGGTATCACTGTTACACGTTTCATCCATAATTGCACAGTTTCGATGTCCAGGTCACAGTATTTCATAATTTTTTCCAGTTCTTTTTCTTCGACTCTGGCATCTCCTGGTACAGCGATATCAATCAACTGTATGCTTACGTTCTCTATGACTGTGTTCCAAATGGCAATCTGTCTGTATTCACAAGTCCCACAAGATGTTCTATTATTATCATCATCATCATCATCATCATCATCATCATCATCATCATTATGGGGCTGCCCTTGAAGACCACTCGGGGGCTCCAACTGGTGCAGAATGCAGCCGCGAGAGTTGTGTTGGGAGTCTCCCGATACTCCCATGTTACACCTTTGCTCCGCGAGCTGCATTGGCTGCCGGTTGCCCTCCGGGTGAGATTCAAGGTGTTGGTAATGACTTACAAAGCCCTACATGGCATGGGTCCAGATTACCTACGGCAACACCTGCGGCCAGCGTCAACTTCCCTCCGTCCAGTGCGCTCCCACAGAGAGGGCCTCCTCAGGGTGCCTCCGATCAAAGAATGTCGACTGGTGGCCCCCAGGGGGAGGGCGTTCTCTGTGGGCGCGCCAGACCTGTGGAACCGCTTGCCAGTTGAGCTCCAGATGGCCCCCGACCTTCGCTCCTTCCGGCGGGATCTAAAAACTTACTTATTTGAGCAATCTGGCCTGGTTTGATGGGTTGGGGGTTGGGGTTTTAACATGGTTTTTAATTATTGTGTATATTGGGCATAATATTTAATTGTTTTTTAACTTTTGTACTTTGTCTTTTAATACTTATTGCCCTGTACTTCGGGAGTCCTTCGGGAGAAGGGCGGTATAAAAATTTAATAAATATATAAATTTAATAAATTATTATTATTATTATTATTATTATTATTATTATTATTATTATTATTATTATTATTATTATTATTATTATTATTATTATTATTATTATTATTATTATTTTATTAATATTTTTATACTGTAAATACCTTTTTTCTCTCCAGCAGCTGAAGGCAGTATGTATCAAACTTCCTTCTCCAAATTTTCCCCACAACTATGAGATGGACTGGGCTGAGAAGGAGCAATGGCCCAAAGTCATCCTATAAAGCTTCTGTGGCTGAGAGAAAGGGATGGGGTCTTCTCACTTTTTGTCCATAATCTTTATCACTACAACACTTTGCTCTTGAGCTGAGAGGAAGAATAAGGGCCGCAAATCACTAGGGAGCCTCTATGGCTGAGGGGGAACAGAATTTGGATCTCCTATCTCCTCAACATACTATTATACAATAATAGTTCTATTAATACAGTAATATTTATGGTTTATGGTGTATATGTATTATTTAATTATATTTCATGTTCTTGAAAAGTTTTTAAATGTTAGCTGTGAATATTTTTTCAAAACTATTCCAGGAGAGAGTTTGATAAGATACAATTGTTTTTTCTAATCTGGTTTCTACACATGCTTACATTATTCTTTCCAACAAACTCAGATTATTCCTTTCTATACAAGATGTCTGGAAGACTGGTAATGGGAAAAGATAGATGGTAAGACTGGTGGGTGGGTGAAAAACAAGCAGTAGCTATTTGTCCTTGTTAGATGTTTTGTGCCAGCCATGGCAGTTACCCAAAAAGGTCATCAGATGGGAGCAAAGAGGCTTCTTTGCTTCCACTGGTGGGTCAGGGGTCCCCGGCCCCTGCAGCCCCATTGGCGAGAGAGTTTTATGGTTAGGGAGGGGCTGAGACCCCCCATAAATACCTCTGCTCAAGGGGCTGCTCTTAGTTCTTGTCTCTTCTAGTCTAGTTCTGTTCTGTTGTTCTCTCTCACACGCAGGCATGGATGCCTCCATGCCAAGTAATTCTTTCTCTCTAATCTATCGTTGAATAAAGCTTTATATGATTGCATCTCTGTGTTCTGCCTTTCACTTGGAAGCACCTTAAAGATCCATCGACCTCATGAGATCATCTCACAAGTTGGAAGCAAGAGGATGGTTTAAGGCAACGCTTCCAAGCCAGCGGCTACTGCAAGATGTCTAAAGGTTCCAGCAAGAACCCATTTGAAACGGATTGCAGGAGGTCCCCGATTGTGACAAGAAGTCTTCAATCAAAGACAGCAGCCCTGCATCCACCCCCTGATGCAAACTCCGCTCCAGGTGAGAGCACAGATGCAGTGCCAGGGACCCCTCTGCATGCCACAGAGGGAAGCATGGAAGGCTTGCAGTCTACCCAAGACTGCCCAGACGCAGCGGAAATGGCCCGGGCCCAAGCCAAACGCCGCGTGGGTCAAATGACTGAACAGGAATGCGAGGAGTTGCTCTTAACACTCCTTACAGCACAAAGGACGCCACAAGCCCCTCCACCAGGGATACCAGTGCAGAGGGACTCTGGATGCCGGGTAAGTCCTCCCCCAGCACCCACGAGGCCCCCCAACATGGCGCCGGCCACCCTGAGTGACCCCGGGACCCCAGAGCTTTTGGCATGAAATTTCCCGCCAAACTGTGACCTACAGCTTCCTGGGGCAACCGGAAGCAAGATGGCGGCCCCCAGGACATCCACATGGCCTGATACCAGAAACAAGATGGCGGCCCCCAGTACACCCACATGGTCTAATAAAGATAGGCCTCAACCAAGCCTGGAGGCCCAGCAATCTGTAGCATCCAGCCAAAGTGGCACGGAAACCGCCTGGTCTTCCCCACTGGAAAGCCTTAAGGCTTTTGATGCCCCCAATGCCTGCCCAGCCGAGACTGCTATAGCAGAGATTGGAGCAACTATCCGAACCCTGTTTGCAGCTCTGAAGGCCAAAACGACCGCAGCCTTAACATCGGGGGTAGCCAGCCTCCCTCATTACCCCCCAAGGCCTCCAATCCTCTCCCCAGGGCCTAACTGCCAGGAGGGGTCCAGCCTGGAGCCTCCCAACTATGAACCCCTGGGGCCTCCAACCTTCTCTTCAGGTCTTCAGGACCAGCGATGGGCTTCTCAAGGCAATCCACGGCATCTCTGGACCATCCCTGCCCCATCTTGCAATCCTCGCCCTCCGGTGAGTGTTCCAGTGCCGGGGGAGCTTCAGGAAGAATCTTCAGGGCTTCTGCCGGCCGGCAGACTTGGGCACCACCCTCTCCCAGATCACATGATTTCCGAGCATGCCCAGTCAGGGCCATTCAACCCTGAGCAGGGGCAGTCCAAAAATCAGAGAAAAATACCACCAACTGCCACCAGAGGGATCCCTCTATCATTCATCTCAATGGACAGCTCTCAGATGTTTGCAAATGGGGATAGGACCAACAAGAACTCTTTTTTACCTGCCTCTCCCCTCCCAAATGATTTTAAAAAACTGCAACTTGGGGGGGAGAATTACAACAGTTGGAATAGAGATGTGCAGGTATGTCTATTAAAGGATAGGACTCTAGAGATGGTTCTGAATCCCCCACCTCTTCCCTGGGGACCCCGAGAAGAGTGGTGTCATAGACAAGCATACACCACTCTGCTGAGCTCACTGGATGGCAACTTGTTCTCCAGCATTCCAGATGGACTCACAGCTGGTGAAGTTTGGCGGTTATTATACAATTTATTCAACAGCGACAGCATCGGTTCGATCACCAGACTTACAACTGAGTTTTACTCCTCCAGACTGAGGTTTGGAGCTAGCATGCCTGAACATCTTGGAAAATTGAAAACACTCAGGGCAGAACTGATGTCCAGAGACCACCCTGTAACTGATGCAAACATGGTTGCCGTCATTCTGGCTTCCCTGGACAGAAGTTGGAGCAGCTTCATTGTTTCACTGAAGGGGACAACGAAGGAAGCCATGACTCTGTCCTACCTCACAGGGAGACTCATCGAAGAAGATAGAAGGCGAAGAGATGCAGCAGAATATGCCAGAGTCACAACTCAGCAAGCCAGAAGGGGGCGCCACAACTCAGAGCAGGTTAATGCTCTACTTAAGTGTTTCATCTGTGGCTCTGAGGGACATCTGAAGAAAGACTGCCCCCATCACCAACAAGGCCCCAAGCGCGGCCCCAATCAAGGAAGGGGCAAGGGGCATGGAAGGGGGCGTGGCGGGGGCAGAGGTAGTGCCAAGGGCAATTTTGTGCATACTTGTTCTCTCACCCCCACCACAAAGGCTGACAGCCCCACCGACCTATGGTTACTGGACTCTGGAGCTTCATCTCACATTACCAATATGAGTCAAGGGTTTAAAAGGTTAACGAAAATTAACTCATCTGTCAAGGTGGCAAATGGTGATAAGGCTTTGGTTGTTGGGGAGGGCACTGTTTCTGTACCCGGGCTGGGAAAAGTTGAAGGGGTATTGCATGCTCCCTCCATTGCCAACAACCTATTAAGCATTATCAAATTATGTGACGATGACAAGGTGGAAGTTTTATTTCGCAAAGGGGGAGGTCATGTCACCCAGAACCAGAGGGTCATTGGAAGTATTGCCATCATAAATGGTTTGCCATACTTCTCCCCTGAGAACCCACCCACCTCAGAAGGGGCCTGCGCACGGAATGATAGAAAGCCCCCACAGCCAGCCCCAAGGCTGTTTAAGGAGCGCAAGGCCGAAGCGGTTGCACCCAAGCCATCTCAGCCAGCACCGCTCAAGGCAACCAGAGCCAAGAGGGTGTCAGTGGGGAAGCCGCTCCACGATAAGTGTGCCCATCTCTTACACAGAAGATTAGGTCATGCGAGCTTCCCTGTAGTTAAAAAGATGGGAGAGTTTGCTGAGGGAGTCCAGCTCAAGGATTGTGAGGTGTTCCTGGACTGTGCCATTTGCAAGAAGACAAAGAGGAAGGCTGTCCCATCCCTAAGGTGTCACTGCGTAAGGCCCAATACCCGTACCAACTAGTACATGTTGATTTGGTTGGGCCTTTCACACCATCCCTAGGGAAAAGACAGTATTTTCTCACTGCCATTGATGATTTTTCATGATACGGCCACGTGTATACCCTCACAGAAAAATCCGAAGCCTTTGACGCCATAAAGTCACTGTACAACTTTGTAGAGACCCAGTACAAGACCAAGATCGCACAACTGCAGAGCGATCGCGGGGCTGAGTTCATGTCCCGAAAATTCCAGGACTGGGTAAGGCGTAAGGGCATCCGCCATTTCCTTACCGTGCCATTCACTCCTGCTCAGAATGGCGTGGCTGAGAAAAGAAATGGAATCCTGCAAACTATGATGCGTAGTCTGATTGCAGACGCTGGGGTCGCAGAATCATACTGGGCAGAGGCGGTGCACTACGCCAATTACACCTTAAACCGCACCTGGAGCAGTGTTGTGGACCAGACCCCATATTTCCTGGTCCATGGTAGGAAACCAAGTCTGGGACATTTGCGTGTGTTTGGCTCTTACGCGTGGGTGCACATCCCCAAGCAGCTGCGGAAGAAGGGGAGATCTGTCTCCCAGAGACTGAGGTTCTTGGGCTATGCTCCTGGCTCCAAGGCCTACCGTTTCCTGGGAGAAGGGGGCAGGACTGTGACTTTCCAATCTGCCTCCTTCGAAGAGGACTCCAATTGGACCCAGATCCACTTGAATGATCTGAGCCCATATGTCAACCGACCCAGCAAGGACACACCGACCACGACATCACCTGAGGCGACCACATACCCTGCCACCGACGAAAGTGAGAAACAAGACGAAGATGTCATCCTACCTGGATCAGATGGGGAGGATGAGCCGTCCAGTCCCATGGGGGAAGACACGCTGTCTTCACCCCCAGCGACGCCTCAGGGACCCGTGGAAGAAAAGGGCGGTGAGTGGCAGAAGGTAAGGAGGTCAAAGCGCTCCAACAAAGGGATCCCGCCAAAGAGAATTGACATTGGGCACATCGCGTCCGTCAACAGTGTTGTGGTCACCCCAAAATCCTTCTCTGACATCCAGGAGCTGCCCATCGAAGAACAGGAGAATGGCAACTCGCGATGTAGAAGGAAATGCAGAGTCTAAGGAAACTCAAGGTCTTCACCCCCCAGCAACCACCAAAGGAGAGAAAAGTCATTGGCACAAGGTGGGTTTACAAGGCCAAACCACTTGCCAATGGCCTCTACCTGTATAAGGCCCGTTTGGTAGCTCAGGGGTTCGCTCAGCGCTACATGGAGGACTACGGGGAGACCTACTCTCCAACCGTCTGGGCAGAGAGCGTCAAGGCTGCCCTCGTAACTGCAGCCACTCTGGGGGAGGAAGTCTTCCAATTCGACATCCAGACGGCTTACCTCCACGCCAACTTAGACCGGCAGATCTACGTGAGGGCCCCTCCTGGCTACCAGCAGGAAAGGGGAAATACATGGTTACTCCACAAGGGGTTATATGGCCTCAAGCAGTCGGGGAAACTATGGTATGACTGCCTTAGAAAAAGTTTAGAACGAGTTGGTTTCACTGCATCCCTTGCAGATGAATGTGTTTTCACACGCAACTCCAAGGGTACCACAGAACGGGTGTTAGTTTATGTGGATGACCTACTATATGTAGGGCCTGACAAGGAAGGGTGTGATGAATTTGCCAAGGCCCTGGAAGAAAAGTTTACCCTGAAGTCTTTGGGGCGGGTTGACAAGTACTTGGGTGTGCACATCTTGGCCACTAAGGGGGGATTCGCTCTATCTCAAAAAGAAAAGATAGAGGAGTTATTGGCCAAATGCAAAATGGCAGAATCTAACCCAACGCATAGCCCGATGCAAAGTGACTATTACAATCACACTCACAAGGACGGTCCTGAGTTCACAGATAATAAGCTTTACAGATCTGTGATTGGCTCCTTGCTATATATCAGCAATTGGAGCAGGCCTGACATAGCTTTAGCTGTGAATCTACTGTCCAGACACGTGGAACACCCAAAGGAATTCCACTGGACTGCTGTTAAAAGGGTACTTAGATACCTCAGGGGCACGGCTGATGCCCTCCTTGTGCTGGAACCAGAGAAGGGGAAGACAGCCCAGCTCTCCGCTTACTCAGACGCAGACTGGGCTGGTGACACCAAAAGTAGACGGAGCACCTCTGGTTTCCTCATATTGCTAAATGGCTGTCCTATCCATTGGCATGTTAGGCAGCAAAAATTTGTTTCTTGCTCCACGGCCGAGGCTGAATATGCCAGCCTGTCAGACATGGCCAATGATTTGATTTGGTTCAATGCTCTGATAACGAGCATCTGGGCATCTCCTCCTCTGCCCATCCAAATTCAAGAGGATAATACAGCCACAATTGCAATCTCGGGGGCATATGCGGTGGGCTCTAGGTCCCGCCACATAGACATACGCTATAAAAATGTCAGGCAGCTTGCCAAAGAGGGTTTTATACATGTTGAGCATTGTAACACAACTGACCAGATAGCTGATCTGTTCACCAAACCTGTTCCCATTGACCGGCACAACCTTCTGTGTAAGCGTTTCTGTTTGGTCTTCTGAACGTGTTTGTGCATGTCTACGACACCTGCTCGCCCCTCACACACATTCACTGGTCCCTGTCATTGGCTGGCAAGAAGGGGAATTGTTAGATGTTTTGTGCCAGCCATGGCAGTTACCAAAAAAAGGTCATCAGATGGGAGCAAAGAGGCTTCTTTGCTTCCACTGGTGGGTCAGGGGTCCCCGGCCCCTGCAGCCCCATTGGCGAGAGAGTTTTATGGTTAGGGAGGGGCTGAGACCCCCCCATAAATACCTCTGCTCAAGGGGCTGCTCTTAGTTCTTGTCTCTTCTAGTCTAGTTCTGTTCTGTTGTTCTCTCTCACACGCAGGCATGGATGCCTCCATGCCAAGTAATTCTTTCTCTCTAATCTATCGTTGAATAAAGCTTTATATGATTGCATCTCTGCATTCTGCCTTTCACTTGGAAGCACCTTAACGATCCATCGACCTCATGAGATCATCTCACAGTCCTTTTAGACAATATGCCTGATCCTGCAGTCAATAAAAGAGAAAATATCACCAAATGTTGCTCCTTTCACTTGAAGAACAAGAGCTAATATAAATAAGGAGGGCTGAATCCTATGACTCTGCAAGGAGAAGATAGATGGTAAATGTGGTGGGTGGTTTTATATGTACACACACATGCACACACAGTTGGATAATGTCAAACCAGTTAGCAAAAGGAAGTATTAGTGAATAAATCACATATGAAGAAAAATTCAGATAACAGCCTTAGCTAGAATAAAGGTCCAGGAGAAGACTATAAGGTGGTGTTCTCTTACACACATATAGATACACACAGAGCGAAGGTGAGAAAGTGGGCAAGGTAGAACCAAGGGCCCAGAGAACCCAAAGGAGCATCTCCCCCCAATATAGCACCTGCTAAGCGGAAAAATTCATTACCAATTCATGTAATCTTAAAAATTGTGTTATAGTTAACCAAAAAGAGTAGTTGCAATCTTACATAATAATGATAAAGCCTCCCATGATGCTCCTGTGTAACATCTTAGGTTGAGGAGTCACAGCTGCTTAGAGTAATGGACATTTGTTAACCATGTACTCCTGAGTCCCTCAGAATCATTTCTCTGTCCCTCATGGGCAGCAGACTGGTTCTTCTGCTCCCTATAAGTCATTCCTTTACTCCAGGGTAGATCACCTTTTCTGGCCTGGGGTGCCATTGCATAGCTTTCTTTCCCACCACCAACATTCCCCTCCAATGCCCAAACCCTTGAGAAATCATTAAATCAGCCATATTAAAAATAGTAATGTCCTGAAAGCACTCAAAACTAAAAACATGTTTCTGTGAACTCCCAGCCTTAAACCACTCTTGGAAGTGAAGACATTAGTAACAACAGCAATCTTGAATTGAGAATAACCCAAATGATTTCAGGCAAATGTATGATTGCTGTGGCTCATGAGACTGTGGATGATATTCTTGGAACAGACACCAAAACTCCAGCCTTGTACAGTATTTCAGCCCTTGCTTTTGCAGTTGCTTGCATATAGGGTGAACAGTAGCTAGACTGCATCACTGCAATATCAGGTAATTCAGTTGCCTTTCTTTTCTTTGTACTTGAATAATCAAATAATGTATTATCACTCACCTTCAGCAAAGCCAATTGAAAGGAAGAGAATCCAGGGCCCTGAAACATGCAGAAATGCAATGGGTAGCTTCTTTGGAGGTCATTTAATCTTGCATGAGTATTTGATTAATTTATTTTATTGAATGGAACCTGATTTGATTTGTTTGCATGTTTGTTTTTACAAGCTCCTGCCCTAATCTCTTCCTTTTATTCTCTCCTGCACTCTTTATAACTATAACTCAAAGAACAAATCAACAAGATTGCCCATGTATTTTCACATTGGTTTCCTTTCCAGTCGCTTACTGTACGATCAGGTTTGTTGGCACAGCCTAGGTTTCATAGAGCTTTGCTGGCAAACTCTCACTAGGTTTCTCTGTTCCTCCTGTCTACAAATAAACAGAAGTCAATCTATGGAGTCTGTTTTCAAGAGCAAATTCTCTCAGGACCAGTTCTTCTCAGACGGTGGTCAGCAAAACCAGTCTGAATTTCAAAATTGTTCATGTGGTACTTAGAGTGAGCTAAACTCTTCTGAAAGAAACAGTCATGACTCTGGAGGACTCCAGAGACAGGTTATTAGGAGATGGGGGTGGGTGGGTATCGTGACTGAAAAAATTAGAAGCGCCTGCAAAGAACTCATGATTTTATTAGAGAATGGTGAAACAGAAGGGTAAACAAGAAGCACACAATTAGAATAATACTGTGTTTCCCCGAAAATAAGACCCAATCAAAAAATAAGTCCTAACCTGATTTTTAGCATGCTCGTAATATAAGCCCTAACCCAAAAATAAGCCCCAGTTAATATTGTAATTAGCCCGGGGAGGGCATGGCAAGCAAAAGAGGCATCGAGCATGGGGGCCAATGGTGTCCAGCAGCAGCATATATATATATGACCAGGTCTTATTTTCTGGGAAACATGGTATAAACTTCTGTCTATTCTATGATCCAATGGGAGTCTCATAGCACTGGAGCATAAAATGATGCCTAGAATCACAGAGTTGGAAGGGACCTATGAGGCCATCAAGTTCAGCCTTGTGTTCACTGCAGGATACACTACAACAATACTGACAGATGACTATATAGCCTCTGCTTCAAAACTTCCAGTGAAGAAATCACTCCATGGAGTAACCTGTTCCACTGATTGACCACTCCTATTGTTAAGTTCTTCCTAATATCTAATATCTACATCCTTGAAGTTTCATCACATTTATTTTAGTCTTCCTTTCTGGAACAAGTGAAAATAAGTCCAAACCCTCTACACTGTGACAGCCCTTCATATACTTGAAGAGAGCTACCCTGTCCCTCTCAACCTTCTCTTCTGCAAGTTCAACATATCTTTCCTTGTAGAACTTGGTTTCTAGTCCTTCTCTTGTACTGGTTCCAATTTTTTACATCTTTTTTAAACAGGGTTGTGCAGAATTGAATGCAGTTCTCCAGGTAAGGTCTGAACTAGGTAGAGTGCCTCTCTTGGTGCTTATCAAGACATTATAGATATTTTTGGCAGCTGCATTACATTGTTGGGACATATTAAACTTCTGACCCACTGTCAGACCCTCAGCTCTATTGCCTTTTACTCTGCATCTTTGTTCTGCTTTCGGGTCTGTCATTCTGCTGAGAAAGGGAGGATAGCCCTTAACTACTGGGTTTGCTAGACTGCTAGAAAGGGTGCGGTGGGGTTTTATGGGTTTCCTCCACTTTGTTTGTTACCCTTTTGATGCCTCTGGCTGTGAACGAAAGAAGGAATATGCCATGGGAGGATGGTGAGAGAGAAACAAAACCACAGAAACAGCGCCTTGGAACTGCACTTATCACTTTAGTTCTCATAACACCTTTGCACTTGGAGATTGGATGGACTTAAACTGGACATTTGACCACTGAGGTGGAGTTTGGGAAAGGACTGGTTTAATGTGACACTTTGGGTGGGGAAACTTTAAATCTTGCTTTGCTCTTTTGCTATCACTATCTCTCAATAAAAGTTCCTTCTGAAACAATGCCTGTTTCAAGAGTTCTGTTTCTTGGAAGAGTAGTTGAGGCAGGACCTTACATTAAGCAAGATCTGCAAAAAGGTCAACCCGGAGAGGCAACCACCCTACTGTGGGGACCATGTACATTATGTCCCTCCATGGTAGCAAACAAGACAAGACTTAATGAGGAAAGTCCACTGCAAAGACCCACCCAGAAGAATGTTCTTCTGGATAGATGGAGAAAATGATCAATGCAGAAAGCTCCTTGAAACCAAGATGCTCGGTCAGGGTAGGGAAGAGAGAAGAGTGGGAAGAAAAAGCCCAGCAACTAACATTCACCCTATGCAGCTGAAAGAAGGGCTGGAAGCGAATGATGGAGCTGCTCTCCGATGATGGGGATGAATCTGAAGGAGAGCAGGAGTCGGCCAACCAGATCCTGAAGCAATCCGTGCAATACATGGTGGAAACCTTTCAGGACCAAAAGATGAGATCTAAGTGATGCAGGAGCAAAAGGAATGATCAACCGGAAGAAACTAAGTGCGGGGGAGTGAGTCAGGAGCGACCGAAGCCACAGCTCTATGGAAACAATGGCAGCCACCCCAGTTGCATAGCAGCCTGCAAGCCCTGGAGGGGGGAACATTCCACCAGCCCCTAGAGGGAGAGGCCCACTGGAGGAATCAAAGCTGGTTCGCCTAGGGGTGAAATTTGATGGGGACCCCCAGCAACTGAGCTTCTTCCTGGCTCATGTATGGGAGAACCATTCCCAGTGAGAAAGCCAGAGTAAGAGTCATCACCCTAGCCCTGGAAGGAACCGCAGCTTGGTGGATGGTTACCCTGGACAACTGCAATGAGCCAGAGCTCCAAAACTTTAGTCATTTCATGACCGCCCTGAGATGGAGGTTCGAAGGCCATCTGGCTGATCAGAAGGCACAGGATCAAATAAAGACTATGAGGCAGGGGCGTCGACTTGTGACTCAGTACACGAAGGAGTTCCGAGACCTGGTATACCACCTCAACTGACCCAAAGACAGATGTTTACAGGGTGGCTTGAATGACAACCTATACAATGCATGTGTGGCTAGGCGTGCCCTGGTACCTCCTGGCCGAGGAGGTAGAGATCGACCAGCACCACAACCATATCACTCCAGAAAAACATGGAAATGGTCCCTACCGGTGGAGAAGAAGAAAGAAGCAGCTAAAATATCACTCGACAGCCTGCTTTAAATGCGGCAAAGAGGGTCATCATGCCATGGAATGCCGCAGCAAAATGACAAAAGAGGTGATCGGCAATCTGGAGAAAAGCCAACTAAACCCAACCAATGCCAGAAAGACACAGCCCTGAGGAGCTCGAAGGTTGTGGAGTTCTGTCCAACCCCAAAACCAGGGGGTAGAACTCCGATCCCACCAGAAGATGAAGCCAGGATATCAGAAAGTGACTACTATGATGACCCATTGGTAAGTGGGCCAATCGCTCCAATGACTATGCCCATAGAACTATTAATACCAGGCAGAGGAAAAGTGACCCTGATTGCCCTTTTAGACTCAGGATGCACCAGATGCCTGGTCAGCCCAGCCCTGGTCGGGAATTTAGGGGTCCAGTTAAGGAGGTTAAGGTATATACTTAGGCAAGAACAACCAAATGTGCAGGCATAGAATAGGTGGAATGTGGCTCAGTAACAGTAACTATGAGAGGGATCTTGGAATCCTAGCGGACAATCAAATATTTATTTATTTATTTATTATTGGGACTTATATGCTGCCCTATCTCCCAAAGGACACAGGGTGGCTAACAACAATAAAACACAATAATACAAATGTTAAAAAAAGATTAAACTAACAAGCCCCAGTGATAAAATATTTAAAACATTGTTTAAAAAACCCCTATCATCAGTCCAGGTCAGCCCGATGGAAAAGAAATGTTTTGAGGTTGCGACGAAAGGACCGGAGATCCGGGGCCATCCGGAGCTCAAGGGGAAGCTGATTCCACAGGGCAGACACTCCCACAGAGAAGGCCCTCCCCTTGGGGGTCGCCAGCCAACATTGTCTAGCCGACGGCACCCTGAGGAGGCCCTCCCTGTGTGAGCGCACCGGGCGATGGGAAGTCGTTCCTGGCAGCAGACGGTCCTACAAATATCCCGGGCCTAAGTCGTTTAAAATTTTGAATATAAGATCCTTTATTTGTTCTGTCTCTGTCATATTTAACAGCACTTTACATATATGCAGTACACGTAGTCCTCAATTTTCAACCATTCATTTAGTGACTGTTTGAAGTTACAACAGCACTAAAAAAAGTGCCCTCTCATCAGTTTTCACACTTATGATAGTTGCAGCATCTCTACTGTCATGTGATCACCATTTTAACCTTCCCAGCTGGCTTTTAACAAGCAAGTCAATGGGACCAGCCAGATTTGCTAAATGACCACATGATTCACTTACCAACTGCAGTGATTCACTGTGGTAAAAAAAGGTCATATAATGGAGCAAAACTCACTTAACAACTACCTTGCTTAGCCACAGAAATTTTGGGCTCCACTGTGGTGTAAGTCAAGGACTACTTGTATCCTAATTTGCCTGCCCACCTATCCCACTTGGCATAATGGCACACTGCACTTTCCAAATTTTGCTCATTGTCCCTTCTCATAGTTTTCAATCAGAATTCTGCCAAACATTCCCAGGCACATTCAACAGATTAATCCCCCTGTAGTTTTTGCATTCATTCTTGCTTATTTTCTCTTTGTATAGGGGAATAGTAATGGCATTCCACCAGTCCTTGGGGCACAGATGCAGACTTCATCCGTACATTAAACAACCCACACAACCACTCCATATGCAAACCACACCCATATTTTAACCTTTATCCAGTTTCAATTGCACTTTACAATTGTTCAACAGCCTTATATCATTTTTCTCATTTTTTTTCCTTGAGCACTGGTATTGATTGATTACATGCCATCCAGCAGTGTCAGTTCTTAGCAACCACAAAGACCTTTTCCAGAATAGGAGACTGACATTAATGGCCTTCTGTTCAGTCTGACTCTCTTCCATGCAAATCTCTAAAATGGAGCCTTCTGCCATTTCAGTTTTATCCCCAGGTAATTTCATCACTTTTAATTTACAGTATTTACATCCACTTTGCAGAATCCCTCTTGTCCATTCTTTTACCTGCTTCTACAACATTGAAATATATTTTCATCAAAATGGCTCTGCATTTTCCAACCCAACTGAATGATTATTCTTACTGGCTCAACATAATACTTTTATCTAGGCTTCCTTTCTCCTTCCTTCCTGCCACAATGCTACCATTAATAGGTAACAATTGTATTCTGGAAAGGTACTTTATTAATCTTAGGTATTTCCAGTTCTCTGACTTCATTTGTAGCAGTATATGAGACAAAAATGTCAATGTAATCCTAGGCTCCATTAACAGAGGAGTAGAATCATGTTCACAAGGTATTAGTACCACTTTAAAAGGCTTTGGGACCTCTGGTCTTGCGCCGTAGCAACTGGTCACGGGATTGCAGACCTCTGCAACCAGCAGCTAATTTTCCCCTGTTAGGGGACCCTAAATGGGTCTAAGTCGCCCTGGAGAGGCGGCAAAGAAAGAAGGGTACTCCAACGACTCTGGAATGACAGTAGTCATTTTGTTCAGTTCAGGGAAAGCCTTCTAACCCATCAGGAGAAAGGCTGGCCACTCCTCACTGACCAGCCCAAGCTACTTGCAGATGAAGTCCAAAGGCACTAACCAACACAACAGTGAAGAGCATGCTTGAAACTGGGTGAGGAATTTGATCTTCTCTCTCCTATTTTACACCTAATCTTCATGAAAAGATCCCCAAAAAGGAAAAAGCCTCCCAAAGTGAGAAGGGGGGGGGATTGTCTCACCCTTCTATAGATGGAAGCAGTGCATATAACCCTTATGGGGAATAAACATTACCACAGTTTGGATAAATTTGAAACCTAAGAAAATTGTTAAAACTCTATACCTGAAAAAGCATTGATGAAATTTATATATGCATATAAATATGTTGTATATAAATATATATGTTGTTGTTGTTAGTTGTGAACTCATGTCCGACCCATCGCGACCCCATGGACAATGTTCCTCCAGACCTTCCTGTCCTCTACCATCTTCTGGAGTCTATTTAGGCTCACGCCTACTGCTTCAGTGACTCCATCCAGCCACCTCATTCTCTGTCGTCCCCTTCTTCTCTTGCCCTCAATCTTTCCCAGCATTAGGCTCTTCTCCAGTGAGTCCGTCCTTCTCCCAAAGTATTTGAGTTTCAACTTCAGGATCTGGCCTTCTAAAGAGCAGTCAGGGTTGATCTCCTCTAGGACTAATCGGTTTGATCACCTTGCAGTCCAAGAGACTCGCAGGAGTCTTCTCCAGCACCATAGTTCAAAGGCCTCAATTTTTTGGCACTCAGCCTTTCTTATGGTCCAACTTTCAGAGCCATACATTGCAACAGGAAAGACCCTAGCCTTGACTATATGCACTTTTGTTGGCATGGTGATGTCTCTGCTTTTTAGTGTGCTATCTAGATTTGCCATGGCTTTCCTCCCCAAAAGCAAGCGTCTTTTAATTTCTTGGCTGCAGTCCCCATCTGCGCTGATCTTGGAGCCCAGGAAAATAAAATCTGTCACTAACTCCATTTCTTCCCCATCTATTTGCCAGGAAATGAGAGGGCCGGATGCCATGATCTTGGTTTTCTTAATGTTTAGTTTCAACCCAGCTTTTGCACTCTCCTTCTTCACCCACAACAAGAGGCTCTTTAGTTGTTGATATTTCTCCCGGCAATCTTAATTCCAACTTTTGATTCATCTAGCCCTGCCTTTCTCATGATGTGCTCTGCATATAAGTTAAACAGGCAGGGTGACAGTATATAGCCTTGCCGGACTCCTTTCCCAATTTTGAACCAATCAATGGTTCCGTGTCCAGTTCTCACTGTTGCTTCTTGACCCACATATAGGTTTCTCAGAAGACAAATAAGATGGTCTGGTACTCCCATCTCTTTAAGAACTTGCCACAGTTTGTTGCGATCCACACAATCAAATGCTTTAGCATAGTCAAGGAAGCAGAAGTAGATGTTTTTCTGGAACTCCCTAGCTTTCTCCATGATCCAGCATATGTTGGCAATTTGATCTCTAGTTCCTCTGCCTCTTCGAAATCCTGCCTGTACATCTGGTAGTTCTCGATCCACATACTGTTGGAGTCTAGCTTGTAGGATTTTAAGCATAACTTTACTAGCATGTGAAATGAGTGCAATGGTGCGATAGTTTGAACACTTTTTGTCACTGCCTTTCTTTGGAATTGGAATGTAAACTGATCTTTTCCAATCCTGTGCCCATTATTGAGTTTTCCAAATTTGCTGGCAAATTGAGTGTAGCACTTTTACTGCATCATCTTTTAAGATTTTGAATTGCTCAGCTGGAATACTGTCACCTCCACTGGCTTTGTTGTTGCTCAGCTTTCCTAAGGCCCATTTCACTTCACATTCTAGGATGTCTGGTTTGAGGTCAGTGACCACCTCATCGTGGTTATCAGGGACATTAAGCTTGTTCTTGTATAGTTCTTCTGTGTAATTTTGCCACCTCTTCTTAATCTCTTCTGCCTCTGTTAGGTCCCTGCCATTTTGGTCCTGAATCATGCCCATTTTTGCATGAAAAGTTCCCTTCATCTCTCCAATTTTCTTGAAAAGATCTCTGGTCCTCCCTATTCTATTGTTTTCTTCTATTTTTTTGCACTGTTCATTTAATGATAACTTTATTGTCACTTTGAATGTACACCAATCGGCATACATCAAAATGAAATTTCATTGCATACAGCTCTCAAAGGGTCACCACCTCCGATATATACTTCTTGTTCGTGGCCCGCTCAAATTTCACATTGTCCATTTTAGTCTCTAGGGAGTGAACGATGGCACACAGGACAGATGGAAATGGGGCTCCATGTGGATTAGCCCTCAAATTCGCTTGTATTCTGACAACCTCGCCTTCTTTCCTTTTTCTGATCCTGACTCTTCCACCTTTTCCTTAAAGAGGCCTTGCTTCTTTTCGCCCCTGGAGCCCGCTGCCGCCGCCACCAACTCCTCCAAAAGCCTCTCTCTCTTCCTCTGGGCCTGCCGACAGCCTCATCCAGTTCCTTTGCTCCATAAGCTCCAGGTCCTCTCCTCCTCTGCCTCCTCTGGAAACAGCCCTGATTTGCAATACAATCCATCACTGAACCAGCAGTCAGATCTTGCTGCTGGTAGAACAAATTCAAACAGTGCCAACGACTTTTAACAGTATCACCAACAGTTCCAAAACAACTAGAAACTCACCATGCCAGCAAAGATTGTCGGTTGTATGTCGTATGTTACCTTAGTTCCACCATGTTGCTCAAACACATTAAAATCTTCCTGATCATGTGGCCTATAGCCCTTACTATCCCTCCCAAAACTATTTGCCTTCAAGAGCCAATGCAGCCGCAGCCATTCCAGGCACCACCATCTTAGCCCTTTAAGAAGGCATTTTCATCTCTTCTAGCTATTCTCTGGAATTCTGCATGTATCTTTCACTTCCCTCATTTCCTCAGCTATTTGCAAAGCTTCCTCAGACAGCCATTTTGCTTTCTTGCATTTCTTTTTCTTTGGGATGGTTTTAGTTGCTACTTCTTGTATAATGTTGCAAACCTCCGTCCATAGTTCTTCAGGCACTCTGTCTATCAGATTTAATTCCTTAAATCTATTTGTCACCTCTACTGTATATTTGCCAGGGATATGATTTAGTTCATACCTCAGTGGCCTAGTGCTTTTCCCTACTTTCTTCAGTTTAAGCCTAAATTTTCCAACGAGAAGATCGTGGTCTGAGCCACAGTCAGCTCCTGGTCTTGTTTTTACTGACTGTATAGAGGTTCTCCATTTTTGGCTGCAGAGCACATAGTCAATCTGATTTCTGTGTTGACCGTCAGGTGATGTCCATGTGTAGAGCCGTCTCTTGGGTTGTTGGAAAAGAGTGTTTGCTATGACCATTGTATTCTCTTGACAAAATGTGTGTGTGTGTGTGTGTGTGTATGAACAAAAGTAACTCTTTGTTTTAAAAAGTTAAAAATAAACAGTGACATCTAGTGGAGGATTAGAGAAAACTATAGCAGCACTGAATTTGGCAACATGCCTAGAAACAGCAAAAAACAGCTGGGAACAAAGCATTGAGTTCTCTGCTACTGAGTGAAACTACATATGTTTAGAAACTGCTGACCTTCTGGGATTATAAACACACTGAACTGCATTCTTAAATCTTAACCTAAGAACTGTTTGCAAAGAAAGAAAGATTTTGGCCTTTGGCTAATCTTCTAAAGGAGAAATTACTGGAAAACTTTTAGATGGTCAAATACTTTGAACTGAATCCTGACTGGATGATAATTATAAGACCCCTGAAAAGAAAACTGCCACAAAATATTGTTTTCAGTGGTGCCTTGACAATTGGAAATGTACTGGATTATAAAACCATTATATAAAGATAAGAACTATGTAAGATTTGGGTGTTTGGATTTTAAGATGGACTGGCTTGATAAAACTAATTAAAAGGATTATGACGCCGATGGAAAACTACTTAGAGGGGAGAGATAAAATGGATATTATATACATATATAAATATAAATATAAAACCATATCTTACACCTTTTCCTGAAGAACCCAGTTTGGAGCTTCAAACATCTTCAGGAGCAATGACTCAAGACAATACAAATACATTCCAGGAGAAAATATACACAAATATACACAACACTGTGACAGATTCAAATGATAATTGTTTCAAACCATGATGAGATTAGAAATCAGTTTGACAATATAAATGAACATATCTCTAGCTTAAACCTACAACTACGGTAAATGACACTCAAAAAATTACAACAAAGAATGAACAAACAAATCAGACAACAGAATATAAATTAAATGAAAGTGACTTAAATAGAAAAGCTACAAATGAAGAAAACCACAATTTAATACAAACAAACAAAAATCTGCAAAACCTTACTATAATAAAGAAGCAAAAAAGATGCTTTATTCTCCAGGACTTATATTGTTGGAATATGGCCAAAAGAATAGATAAAGCTTGTAAAGCAGCCCTATAGTAAGAGGAATAAGATATAAAAATAGTATAGTACTTTTACAATATATGAAATGTTAAAGCATTGAGAGGGTCTATTTAAATGAAGAGTTTGGATATTTAAAGATAATGAATTTTGAGAAAACTATGACTGATAAGAGTGGTTTGAATACTGAGGGGAAATTAAGCTTCAGTAAGAATTTTGAAAACAGGACATATAATTATTTAATAAGATGACTTTTATAAATACAATGGAAATAAGCTGATTAAAAACATGTTATATGTTGATATTATTATATGCATAAATACTAAAAATGTTTATATTCAACTTAGTTTGTACTGAAAATATTAGGAATTATATTTGTTTAATGTAGGCAAAAGGAGAATATTACAGAAAGAAGAGAGGACCAAGAAATATATTACCAACCTATTGATTAATTGTAGAAATTAATTATCACTGATTAAAAAATGCTTTGATAAGACCACACTTGGAATACTGCATCCAGTTTTGGTCACCATGATATAAAAAAGATGTTGAGACTCTGGAAATGGTGCAGAGTAGAACAAAGAGATAATTAGGGGGCTGGAGGCTAAAACATATGAAGAACAGTTGCAGGAATTTGGTTATGTCTAGTCTAGTGAAAAGAAGGATTGGGGTGACATGATATCAGTGTTCCAATATTTGAGGGCCACAAAGAAGAGGGGATCCACAGCACTAGAAGGCAAGATAAGAAGCAATGGATGGAAAGAAGCAACCTAGAATTAAGGAGAAATTTCATAACAGTGAGAACAATTAACCAGTGGAATGGCTAGCCTACAGAAATTGTGGGTGCTCAATCACTGGAGGATTTCAAGAAGATACTGGATAGCCATTTGTCCAGCATGGTACAGGGTCTTCTGCTTGTGTAGGGGATTGGACTAGAAGACCTCAAAGGTCCCTTCCAACTTTGCTATTCTATTATTCTATTAAAAAAGAGGAACAAAGAAAAAATTAAATGTACATTGAATCAATCTCTATTGAAAGAGAAAGAATTTATACAAAAGATAGCAAAGGAAATGGATTTTTTCCTTAAAAAAATAAGAAATGTAAGGTTTTACACTTAGCCTCACAATTGCCCCAGCATTACTCAGGAATTTAAAAGAGCCAAAAGAAACTCCTGAGCCGAGGTTTCAGCAAGCAAACAACTTTTATTTTGATCAAAATAGAGTTGGGTGGTCACATCTCTCTTCGTGGCTGGTAGAGAGATGAAGGCAACAACCAGGAAAGATGTCTTCCACCTTTTATACCTTTCCAGAACAAAGAGATCTGGTCTTGGTACTAGGAACCAAAAGGTACAGAAAAATAATTCCTAGATCATGACTCATGCACAACAACCCAGGCTCCACCGCAGCTTCTTTTCTCTCTCCCCTTACCATGCTGTTTTCATGTAAGCAATCACCTAAAGCATGAAACATTTGCTTTTAAATAACTAATTTCCCAATATAAAGCACCTACAAAACTGCTTGCACATAAACAAAGATGATTACAAAGTATCACTACTAATATCAATAATACTAACATCAACCTTAAGCATAATAAAATCCCTTCATTCCTCCCTTTTTAATATAAAAGCCAAATAGGCTTAGGGACTCTTGAAGAGGGGAATATAGTCAGAAGGTAAAGGTTTCAAAATCATTGCTTTTGCTGGTTTATTGTTATAGATAGAAGTGGCAGCAAAAGTTGGTCTGGATAGAGTGGATCTAACAATTCTCTAAATAAATGGGATAAGACATGATAAACACAACAACCCTCCTAAGGCCAAAACCACAATGAACAATGTCCTTTTCCAAATATCAAACATTCCCAAAAACCATCCTCCAAAATCCAGTGCTCCTGCCCATGTCTGGACAGGGACATGAGCCAACTTTCGCATTCTGGCAGTGACTTCTTTGACATATTCCTTATGTATAATGTCGGACTGGGATCTAATAATACAATGTAGGGCCACAATGATGAAATAGAGGACCTATTCTGGATCAAGCTGTCGTTTAATGATTTTTCCCCTCACTAAGAACCCTGTGCTGGTCTGTATAGGCGGATACTATCATTGTTTAACAGCCTTTGCCAGATAGCAGAACTCGTGAAAAGTACCTTTTATCATCCAGAAGTACCTTTATTTGCATGCAGAGTAGATTACAGCAGATGAGGTGAATTAGATGATAACTCACGGTATTCCCAAGGTCAAAAGACAGTAACGACTCACAGTGTCTGCACGTGTATCTGCCGGTTATGGAGGAGCACGTGTGTCTGCCGGTTATGGAGGAGGAGAGTCCCCAGGGAGAAGAAGGAGGAAGTCCATCCCAGAAAGGGGAGGGGTGTAAAAGCACATGGTCAGGAGAAGGAGGAAATACGTCAGAGAGTGGGAGGAGTTGGCTGAGCCAGTTAAGATAGCATATTATAATTTCCCCAAACAACCACATGGTGGCAGCACAGGACCCATTTGGCTGGACAGTCCTTTTCTTCCCAAGTCAAATGAAAATAAGTGATGTTCTCTCAAGCTTCACATTTAAAAATGAAACAATTCTTTTGGGCCAGATCAATAATAAAAAAAATGTCTTTGATACTGAGGGAATCTCAAATGTGGTTTCCAGTTCATGAAGATCAACTTGGACCCATATTTGTATTCAACTGATAGCAAGTTCAAATGATGCTGAAAAATCCATTGGTCTGGTTATCTTGAAGCACACCGGGTTGCAGGAATCCTCTGATTATGCCAGGTTGGGTAGGATGTGCAAACATATTTGGCATTTAATGAGTAGGCCTGTCTCCACACTTAGTCCATTTAGCTTGATTATAGTCAATAGCTTTACATGCATAAAAAAAATTTCTGGCACTTGTCCATAAAGCTCATGTTATTCTTCCCCAAAAGGTAATGTCTGTATGTTCCTCCATATGTCCAGATTTAAAGTTGTTGGTAAAGCTGCACTGTATTGATAGGAGCATAACAAGTGACCCTGTTGCCCCTTTGCAAGTGGAATACATAGTCTTGGTAGAAACACAACTCCCTTTTCTTCCATACAGTATTGGGCCCATGGTCCTTCCTTCTACCAAAGAAGGTACGAGGGAAACAACAGTAGTAGAAGAAAAATATTGCAATGCATAGTCCAGGTTCCAGGAATACGATTTCCAGGATAGTCCAATCCATTGATGTTTTTCTCACATGTAGATGGAAACAGTTCAACAGGTGAGGCAGGTTGAAATTTCATTTGCAGGCCGTCCAGCTGCAGAGCTTGTCACTGGAGAGGGAATGATGGGACTTTCCATGGACTCACGCCTTGATTCCTTAAATCAGGAGGACGTGGCATGGTTGAGACCACTCAGGACTGGTATTTCTAGGTGACAGTTCTTTTCACCTGAACCCACTCTCCAGGAACAATAATGGGCAGAGACAGGTGGCAGGGCAGCCTGGGCCTGTACTGAGATAGAAGACAAAACCTGCGCCAGATTAAATATTGAGTAACTTTATACTCTTCCTCATTGACATTCTTGAACCTTCATGTTTAGAAAAGTCTCCCATACATCATTTGAAAGGGACAAAGACAGCTTTCCAATTGAGGCCTATTTTGAAATGGCCTCACTGCAAAATTTTGCAAAGCTTTTTATTTACTTGTATTTATCACAGATTTGTTTAACTAAAATATAAATACAACCATATTTTTTAATAGTTGCATCACAATTTCTATTGTAGGAAATGAAAGAAACTGTGAACGAAGAATGGAATGACAAATATCATACAGATATTTTCACTTTGTCAACACAAATTGAAATTCACATTCTCCATGGCAAAAATCCCAGAGGTTTCTGATAAAGCAAACCAGTCTTTCATTTATTACACATCCTATGAGGTGTTGAGTGTTCATTGCTTAGTATCATCAGCATTGATCCCTTGCTACCCCCTGTAAGTGTCTGCTTCTGTGTTCTAAGTATTGCTTGTTTTCTTTCTTTCCTTTCCATCTGTCTTTTCAACATCCATCTCCCATCATGCAACATCCACCTCTCACTTAATTCTACTTCCCATGTTTCTCTCTTTCCATATTTCTATAGTACATTCTTGTTCCTTCAACATTCTAAGGCTTGTGTTAAGGCATACAATTCACACGTTTGTGCTGATCCCGTTAGTGGCAGTCACCCTGCTGCCAACAATTTTGATGCATGCAATTCACAAGTCTGTGCAAACCAACTTAAAAACAACTTTCCTGTTTCTTGCTTCTATTATCCATTAATTCACTGCCCATATGCTACTCTGGCCTAACATCTGTCTTTTCTGCTTCCACAAGTACACATCTTCTATCACTCCAAAATGTTTGGGACATAGCCAAAGCATCAGGGGTGTCAAACTGCTGGCCCACAGGCCGGACGCATCATCCAAAAGCTGCACCCATCCCATTGCTGGCAATGGCAAAAAGGCTCTGATACATTGCGTGAAATCACATGATGTCATGAGTTTGACATGATTAGCCATAACTTACATGGTAAAAAACAACAAGGAAACAAGAAACAAGAACAAATGAAGCTAAAGGAAGAATTGACAAAATTAGAATTAGAACTACAAAGAGACCCACAGAAGAAGATCTTTAAAAATCAAATGGAGATAACAAAACACAAATTAAATTTAATAGAAGCTGAAGAAATGGTCCAACAAATTAAAAAAGCAAAACCAAACTTTTTTGAAAATGCTAATAAGTCAGGTAGATGGTTAGCCTATAAAATGAAAAAAGAAAGAAAGAAAAAACAGATAATAAACTGCAAGATGTGAGAGGTGATTTACAATGCCGAAATGATACAATAAAAAATAATTAAAGAATTTTATGAAAACTTTATGATATAGAACAAATTACTCAGGAAAAAATAAGGCAATATATAGAAAATTCTAAGCTACCAAAAATTTCAGAGAATTTCAAAAACATGTTAAATGGAAAAAGAACAATGATGGAGCTGACAGAAGCTATAAAAAGACACAAAAATTATAAGACACCAGGCCCAGATGGGCTACCCGCAGAATTTTATAAAAGCCTACAAGACATACTAAGCCCATTAATGCAAGAAGTATGTAATGACGTACTAGTAGAGGTTAAACTACCAAATACATGGACAGAAGCCAATATTACTTTAATACCAAAAGAAGATTCAGATTTGACCAAATAAAGAATTATAGACCAATATCTCTATTAAATGTGGATTATAAAATTTTTGCTTCAATAATAGCAGAAAGACTGAAGAGATTTTTGATTAACAACAACAACTTTATTGATTAGCCCTTTGGCCATATCAAAGTACAAAGTTCCAGCAACAAACCGTCACCAAAACTTGATAAAAGCAATCCAAAATGGAATTTGATAAAATACAATTTAAAATGGAATTAAAATACAATTTAAGTTGAAATAGTAATAAAATACAAATTTAAGATATAGATAAAATATGATAACATTATATTTCGGAGTCACCCTTACAATCTACCCCAATCAGTCCCACATATGCAGATCTTAACCGGATCATTTTGTTTAAATACTGTGCTATGTTGAATGTTATTTTCAAGTTCTGGCCGGACATAAGGTAAGTTATTTTGATATGGGGATCCCAATGGGTCATTCGTTTGGTATATAGACCAAGATACCTGTCTCTCACCCTCTTATACAGACAACAGTCAAATAGGATGTGAGCCAGGTCCTCTACCTCTGCCGCTCCGCAAATGAAGAGACGCTCATTGTACGGTATAGCATGAAATCTCCCATATCTGACCATTGTATCAAGCTGTTCGAATCTCGCTCTCGTAAATATCTCCCTAAGATGTTTTGGGAGTTGTAACTTCAAATAACTGTCCACTTGAAAAGTACATTTGTATTTACTCAGCCATTTCAAGTTACCCACCTTACTAAGGATAGCTATATCAGTTTGTGCTTCTATATCCTTAATTCTTTGGGCAACTCTTTTTTTAGATTGTTCTCCTGTTACGCAAGAAACAGGAAGGCCACAGCTTCTTACAAAATTTGTTAGTTTGGTGACCCAGGAGATTTGTGATTGCAGTTTTATTTGCTCTAGTAGGCATAATTTGGGGAGTCTATCAGTCTCCATTTCATTAACTTTGCACCAGTAGTTATAAGCTCTAATTTTAGATAATGCCTGAATTGTATGAATTCCCAATTCAGCTCTAACTGCTGCAGCAGATGTTCTTGGATCTACACCCAAAATACATCTCAGATGCTGGGACTGTGTTTGTTCTAAAGCTGTGGTTGAATAAAGACCCCAAATTTCTGCTCCATACAAGAGCATTGTCGTAACCTTAGCCTTATAAACTTTGAGTAGTGGAGCTAGGGACCCTGGGTAACTATAGTTCTTTAGTTTGAGCAATAAATTCAAACGGGCTTTTGCTCTAAATGTACTTCGTTGATGATGGCAGGCCCAAGATCCAGTCTTGGAAAAAGTTACTCCCAAATATACAAAGGTATTAACCTGCTCAATTGGTTCACCATCTAATTGCCACTTATGTCTCTGATGGTTTCTTCCAAACACCATTATTTTCAATTTGGATTTGCTAATAATTAGGGAGTTATCCTGGCAATAAGAGCTGAATCTTCTTAATAGCCTACGTAATCCTACTTGTGAGTATGATAATAAAATCATATCATCAGCATAAAGCAAGCTGTTACAGTAAGTATTTAGGATCATCGGCATGTGTACCATGGTATCCTTCATTAACCCTGGCAAGTCATTTATGTATAAATTAAATAATAATGGGGCCAGGATACACCCTTGCCTTATCCCTTTATTTGTGTGAATCCTGTTAGTCAGGGCCCCATTAACCCCATACCGAACCCTCAAACAGGTACTTGTGTAAAGGGCTTTAATCAAAGCCAGGAGTCTGGGTTCTATTTTAAGAGATGTCAATTTACTCCATAGTACGTCTCTATTTACCATATCAAATGCTGCTGTAAGGTCTATAAAAGCAGCAAACAGGGGTCTCCTCTTATAGGCATATTTGGTAATTAGATGCAAAGCAGTTATCAAACAAAGCAGTTATCAATAGTAGATCTGTTCTGTCTAAAACCTGCTTGTTCTTCTGTAAGGATGTTGTTTTCCTCTACCCAGATTTCAATTCTGTTCAAAAGGTACCTAGCATATATTTTTGCTACAATGTCAATCAGGCTGATGGTGGGGGCCTGTATTAGCAGGTCTTTTTACACACATAAATAACACCTGCCATATACCAGATGGGTGGAAGATGGCAATAATTGTCCCCATATATAAAAAAGGGAATAAAAAGTATCCTAGTAATTATAGGCCGTAATTACTAGGATACTTTTTATTCCCTTTTTTATATATGGGGACAATTATTGCCATCTTCCACCCATCTGGTATATGGCAGGTGTTATTTATGTGTGTAAAAAGACCTGCTAATACAGGGCCCCACCAGTTGGGAAATTTCTTAAATAATTCTGCTGGTAAAAAATCCTCGCCTGGGGCTTTATTGCTCTTTAAGCTTTTAATGATGGACTGTATCTCCTTTTCTGAGACTGGTGGCCAAGGGGGGAGAGTTCTAGGATTTACCAAATCACTGTTTAAAAATAATTTCTTTATCGGTTCGGTGGGGGCAAACAAGCACTGATAATAATTCTCCCAGTCCGCAGCAGAGATTGGTATGTCAAATGCAAATCTCCGTTCCTTCAGGATACCTGCTACAGAGTGCCAAAATAATACTGAATTATGACTTCTGGCAGCCAACTCAAGTTCTGACCAGATTGAAATGGCAAAACATTTTTTCTTTAATGTTATAGTTTTTTTATATTCCCTTCTTGTGTGCAGCATCTTAGCTTGTATATGGGCAGTAGGATTCCTCTGGGCAAGCCTCATGGCTGCCTTCAATTTCTTTTTCTGTCGCTGGCAATCAAGATCAAACCAGCGAGGTCTACCCACTTGGGCTCTTTTTGTAGTAGGTTTAGCTGTTAGGTGTTTCTTCAGTATGTTACAAAGATTGGAGAATGCATTGAAGGCTGACATCCAGTCAGTAGTAGATGACTGTATTGTTCTAGCCCACTTAGTAGCATTCTCTGTTTTAAGGCATTCTAATATTGCCTTAGTATCAACTTTAGCCCAAATTAACCTTTTATTTTGGGTCACCTCTACCTTTTTGGTGAGCCATCTGTCAGCCATGTTATATGGTCTTAAATCTGAGCGGCCTCGCAATGTCACACTTACAGGCTGATGGTCGCTATTGTCGCTAAGGTGTACTGTGACCTCTGAGAAGAGGTCAGCCTTATCTCTAGACACACAAAAGAGATCCAGTACACTACTTGAATTGGCTGAGTGGTATGTATAAGGGTATGTATAATTCTTGTCCTTACCTCCCAAAATTTGGAGATTACCCTTAAAAATTAAGGAGACTAGGAGCAGGCCAGCAGCATTACTTTTACAGTCTCTCGAGAGCCACTGAGGATGGTTATCAAAGAACTCCCCTGGGATTCCCTTCTTCTGGGCAAGCTCATACAGAGAGGGACCCAGTCTAGCGTTCAGATCTCCTAATAATACCACTATGGACTGAGGGTACAATATAGATATATCTTCTAAGATAACTTCCAAGCCCATCCAATATTCAAAATTATAGTGCTGGGATGTGCTTGGAGGAATGTACACATTTACCAATATTAACTCAAACTGGTCATATTCAAATTTGACAGCTAGAAAGTACGGATACTTATCTTCGTTATATAATTTCTCTCCCTGCCATTGCAACTCTTGCTTTATAAGAATGCATAGCCCACGGCTTCCGGTGGCGGCGCGGCGCCGGAGACAGCCGTTTCGGGCTGCCCGCTGCTCAGCTGTGTTGTTTTCACCCGAAACAGCGCCGATCAGCTGTTCGGGTGAATTTGAAGCCCCCTCCCCGGGAGAAGAGGAGGGGGTGAGGCCCCAGGTAGGGGTTGAGTTCTCCGGGGCCGCCTGAGCTTAAAGCTTGGGCGGCTGAAGGATTGAACTCCCCCGTAGCCTGGGTTGCTCCCAGCTGTTCAGCGTCTCTGCTCCGGAATTTTTGGAGCAGAGCCAGGCGTTTGCGACCACCCCTGCCAGAAGGAAAGACCCTGGAATAAAAAGGAGCAGGCAGAGTGGTACAGGAGGACAAGGTGAAGAGGACTTTTATTTTTACTCTCTAGCTTAATGGACTTTTTAAACTTAAAGTGAAAGTGCGCAACAAGTGAAAGTAAAAAGATGGCGGCTAAACCTCCCTCAAAAACTCTTCGGAGTGCTGGAACTTCCCCGGTGCAACAGACATCGTTGCAAGCTTTGCTTCCTCCTGCTGCATTGACATCGAAGGATTTACAAGATGCTCTTGAAAAACACGCCCAGGTAATCTTAGAAACACTGGGTGATAAGTTGGCAAAGGTGGAGGAGAAATTGGAGAAACTGGAGGAGAGGATAGAAGAGAAGATGGAAGAGAAATTCAGTGCGATGAGGGTAGACATTTTGTCTACAGTGGAAAGTGTGGCTGAATGTGTGCAAGGTTTGGATGAAAAAGTGGAAGATCTGACTCAAAAGAATGCTATATTAGAAGTAAAGGTACTGGAGAATGAAGATTTAAGAGACAAAATGGACAGAGAATTGAGTCTTGTTCAGTATCATCAGATGCAGTATGCTGTTAGAATCAGAGGCTTAAAAGAAAATACCAAAGAAGACCTAAAGCAGCTGATTTCTGAGGCTCTGGAAGCAGTATTGGGTCAGCCAGCATCTGAAATAAAGGGATGCATGGATAAAGTCTTTCGTGTAAACTCATGGATTGCTAGACAGAGAAAGCTACCTAGAGATGTGGTGGTTTATTTTGCAAAGAGAGAAACTAGAGATGAAGTTATTCAAGCCGCCTATGATACTAAAGTAGTGGTTGCTGACCAAGAAGTTTTGGTTTTAAAGGAAATTCCTCCAAAGATTTTAAGGAGAAGGAAGGACTTTGCATTTCTTGTGCAGGAACTTAAGCAACGTGATATAAGGTTCAGATGGGAGATTCCAGTTGGATTGGTGGTGATGCATGAAGGTAAAAGATACCGTCTGGTTACTGTGACACAGGCGCGTGATTTCTACAATAATGTTTTAAAAGCAACCCCACTATCACTTCTGGAAGCTGCAAAGGGATCTGGAGAAGGAAAACCTCAAGAGGCCGAAGATGGACAGACAGAGGAGAACGGTGCTGGAGGGGATCAAATTATAACTTCGTTGGCTGATGCTGGAGAGCTGAGGGTGACGCGTGCTGCTTTAAAACGAGCAAAACAAATAAAAGAACAAGACCAACAGAAGTTTATGGAATTTTCAAAGCGTACTTACAGCGAGGCAGTGGGAGGAGCACGGCCCAAAGGAGACAGAGGGGCTATTAAAGATGTGCTCCAACAGCTTCGGGATGACAAGTATGGCGACTAAATTTCTAACCTGGAACGTTAATGGACTAAATTCGCCTCAGAAGAGAAAGAAAGTTTTTCAATATTTAAAACAATTTAAGATTGATGTTATATGCTTGCAAGAAACGCATATTAGGGCTATGGACCAAAAGTATTTATTGAACTCAAGGTTGGGCACGCAATTTGTCGTCTCTGCAATGAATAAGAAAAACGGAGTGGTTGTCTATGTTAAAAGTGCTTTAACAGCGGAATTAATTGAAGCAGATAAGCATGGAAGATACGTTATGATAGATTTGTTGCTAGAAGGCAAAAAAACGCTTTTAGTTGGACTGTATGCTCCTAATCAACAACAACAACAAGCTGATTTTTTTAGTTTACTTCATACAAAGCTTACTCAGTTGGATTACAAATCGTTTATTTTTATGGGGGACTGGAATGGTGTTTTGGATGTACAGATGGATAAGGCTGGTTTTTTTAAGCGTGTTCCGTGTCATGCCAGATTGCCTAAATCTTTTTTTGAAATGAAGGATGATTTGGAACTGCGAGACATTTGGCGTGACACACACCCGCATGAAAAGGATTATACATTTTTTTTGGATAGACATCAATCTTTTTCCAGGATTGACTTCATTTTGCTGACTAACGACTTTTTTTCTAGGATTAAGAAGGTAAAGATCTGTGCAAGAGCTATTTCTGACCATAGTCCAGTATGGTTAGAGATCAATAAGGACAATAGAGATAGGCGCTCGTGGCGCGTAAATGAGAACTTGTTTAGAAATCAGAAAAATGTGGAAGAATGTAAACAACGGATGAAGGATTTTTTTGAAATTAATATGAATAAGGATACTTCTATAGACATGGTTTGGGATGCTAGCAAGGCCTATATGAGAGGGGTGTTGATATATATGAATAACAAACACAGACGTACTTTGGAAGCTAGAAGGAAAGAATTGGAGAATGAAATTAAGGAAAAAGAGAAGGCCTTGATTTTGAATCCATTGGATGTGAAGACTAAGGAGGTTATTAAGCTATTAAGAGGACAATTTGATAAGCTAATGGCTGACCAGGTGGCAACCAATTTGCGGTTTGCCAGGCATAATACTTTTTGCAATGCTAATAAGCCAGGTAGATGGCTAGCTTACAGACTAAGGAAAAAGCAAAGGGCTTCTAATATAGACAAAATTGAACATAAGGGAAAGGTTGTGTTTCAACAGGATCTTATTAAGGAAGCCTTTGTGGATTTTTATTCTAAATTATATGCTAAGGAGAAGATTAATGAAAAAGACATTGATGTATATTTGGAGAATGCTAGCATCCCGGTTCTTACGCAAGTACAAAAAGAGGGGATTAATCAATTGATTACAGTAGAAGAAATTCTTACAGCAATTAAGGAGTTGAAGGTGGATAAAGCGCCAGGTACGGATGGTCTGACTGCGGCTTACTACAAAAATTTACAATTAGAGTTGATAAAACCGTTAAAGGAATTGTTCCAGACAATTCAGAGAGGGGGAAAGGTGCCTCCGTCTTGGAGAACTGCTTTTATTTCTTTGATTCCGAAGGAAGACCAAGATGTTACTCAAGTAAAAAACTACAGACCGATATCACTTTTAAATACAGATTACAAGATATTTGCTAAGGTGTTGGCTAATAGATTGATGAGGGTTCTGCAACAGGTGATTCATGGGGATCAAACTGGGTTTATTAGTGGTAGGCAAATGAAAAATAACGTGAGGCATATAGTTGATGTGTTGGAATTTTTGGAAAGGAACAACCAGATCCCTGCGGCGCTAATTTTTTTAGATGCTGAAAAAGCTTTTGATCAATTGAACTGGCAATTTTTGATGAAAGTTTTAGATAAAATGAATTTTGGGGATAAATTTCTGCAACCAATTAGGGCATTATATCAAAAACAAACAGCCCGAATAATAGTTAATAATAGTTTGACAGAAGCATGTAATATTGAGAAGGGTACAAGGCAAGGGTGCCCGTTATCGCCTTTGTTATTTGTGTTAACATTGGAGATATTATTGGTAAAAATACGGAACTCGGAAAGAATTAAGGGTATTCAAATTAGAGATCAAGATTATAGATTGAGAGCGTTCGCAGACGATCTGGTTGTTACAGTGACCCAGCCGGAGAGCTCTGTTGTGGACCTGATGGAGATAATGCAATATGGGAAGGTTTCTGGATTTAAAGTTAATGTACAAAAAACTAACATTTTGGCTAAAAACATGACAGCATCGCAAAAGGCCCTTTTAGAAGGGTTAACTGGATTTGAGATTGTTAAAAAGGTCAAATATTTGGGGGTGCTTCTGTCGCCCTCTAATACAAAATTATATAAAAACAACTATGAAAAATTATGGGGAAAAATTCAAAAAGAAATGGAGAGTTGGGAAAAACTGCAATTGTCTTTGTTGGGGCGAATCGCAGCAGTGAAAATGAATGTCCTGCCTAAATTTTTATTTTTATTTCAAATGATACCGGTTCTTAAGAAAGATTCTAATCTGGAGGAATGGCAGCGAGGTATCAACAAATTTGTCTGGGCAGGGAAAAGGCCACGAGTTAAACTTAAGATTATGCAGGATACTCGTGAAAGAGGTGGTCTTAAAATGCCTAATCTTAAATTATATTATGAAGCTGCTGCGTTAGCAGGTATAAGTGATTGGATTAATTTGACACAAGAGAGATTATTAAATCTTGAGGGCCACGATTTGTTGTTTGGCTGGCATGCATATTTGTTGTATGATAAGAAGGTAGATAATGTGTTTAGAGTGCATATTTTAAGACAGGCATTGCTGAGAGTTTGGAAGAAGTATAGATATAAGTTAGACTGTAAGATACCTTTGTGGGCAATTCCAAAACACGCAATAGAAAATATAAATGTTGGTTTTAAACATGATGTGACTACGTATAAGGAGATTTTAAGCTTGGAAAGAAATGTCTGGTGTCTGAAACCATACAGTCTCTTGCGAGATGAGAAGATTGTTCAAACTTGGTTTCAATATATTCAGCTACGGGCCAGGTGGAAAGAAGACCAGAAAACTGGTTTTACAATGACTGATGAAAATCTGATAAAGCAAATTAGAAATCAGGGACCAGCACATATTAAACGGATATATCTTGCATTGATAGAGATTGACTCAGAAACAGAACTTGTTAAGGATTGTATGATAAAATGGGCCCAAAACATCCAAGAAGTTATTACAATGGACACGTGGGAAAAGATTTGGGTGAGGAACGTAAAATTTACACAAGCTCAAAATTTAAGAGAGAACTTTTATAAAATGTTTTATAGATGGCATCTAGATCCTAAAAAGCTTGCAAGTATGTACCCGAATTATCAGCCAAAATGCTGGAGGTGTGGTGATGAAGATGCAACATATTTTCACATATGGTGGACTTGCAAAAAGGTGAAGGCCTTCTGGATAAAAATTTGGTGGAATATGCAGAAGATTTTCAAGCAAAGGATAAAGTTTTGTCCGCAACTTTTTTTGTTGGGAATAATTACAGATGCTACGGTTGTGGACACTAAGTTGATGTTGAATTTAATTACGGCAGCAAGACTCTTAATAGGTCAGTATTGGAAGAAGGAGGAACTGCCGACCATAGAAGAATGGACTTTAAAGGTTTCTGACCTGGCAGAGATGGCAAAGATCTCGGCTTATTTGAAAGATCACTCGCAAGAACGTTATATCATGGAATGGAGAAAATGGATTGAGTATATCCAGAACAAATATAGGACTAAAAAGTTTCATGTAGCATTTGAATAAGTCTTCCTTTTCTTTTTCTTTTTTCTCTTTTTTTTCTATATATACTTAATATTAATAGTGTTTGTATTATCCTATATGAGCCAGAGAGTGATAGATTTTAGAGTTTATGGTTGTTAGCATATGGATGTTTATGATCGTTTTTTTTTGTTTTTATACCTTGTACTTAGCTCTGGGAAGTCGGGGGGGGAGGGGGAGAGGGGTAGGGAGGGAGGGAGAGGGGAGGGGGAGGGGGGACTGTTAAAGAGAAAATGTATGTTAAAACTTTTCAATAAAAAAAAAAGAATGCATAGCCCACCAGAGGGTCTCCCTTTGTTCTTTGTTTTTAGGGCTGGGGAGGCCCATCCCTGAAAGCCTGGCAATTGTACTGGTTCATCCACTTTGGTTAGCCAGGTTTCTTGAAAGGCTATTACGTCAAATCTAGAGAGAAAGCTCGTTAATCCACTATCAACCATCCCTTTCCAGCCAGCTATGTTCCAGGTCATCAACTGTATGGGGTTCTCAGAAGCAAGGTGGTCTGACTTGGTTGATTGGCTAGATGGTGGAAATGCCAGATGTCAACTTGACAATGGAGCTGGATCAATATCATCTAAGCTTCCCATATAAACACAGTTGTTGTGAGGTTCGATATTTCTCCTCGTGGGTTGCAGAACTTGTTGCTCCTCTATATCTCGGTTGCCAGTGTGCCTCTGCACTTGCTCCAAGAATGATTTTTTTTTCCAAAGAGCAGGTACTCTGGCTTAAGTCTATAAATGTAGATTTATGTCCATTTTTGGAGGGTCATGGCTGAGGGTTCATCTTGTGGAAAGATGTTGTGGGAACTTCTAAATCAAATGAGGATGTAAGCTGGATTATGTCCTTAGTGTTTGTCAGCTTAGGGGGCACTGTGTGATGAAGCCCTTTGTCTTTCAGTTGTTTCTCAGAGGCTGGGTCAGTCAGTGCAGTTACTCCACTTTCAGCCTGTGTGACAACACCTTTTTTTACTGTTGAGGTAAAGGCAGATTGTTGATTAGATTGTTGATTGTTATGAGGGAGACCTTGTGTCCGCGGGAGGCCACCGTTCCTCAGATTGTCGGTTGTGAGTCTCTCTTCCTGAGATTTGGTCCTGGGGCGCAGTTGGGCTTGCTGCTGGTGTACCTTTTGCCTAGTCACGCAGCAGCAGCCCAGCCTGAGCTTCTCGACATCCTCTCGGGGTTGGTGATTGAGTTCCCCAAACTTATAGTTTTGGGTGACTTCAATCTACCATCCCTGGGAGGATCATCTGAGTTACCTCGGGAGTTCATGGCTTCCATGACAGCCATGGACCTGACGCAAGTAATTTATGGACCGACTCATGTGGGAGGCCACACCCTTGACTTGGTTTTTTTATCTGGTCGGTGGTTAGATGATCTTGGTGGGGGCTCCCCAATTGTTATGCCCCTGTCATGGACCGATCATCATCTCCTGCGGCTGGTCTTCCGTTTTGCCACTCCCCGCCGTGGGTGTGTGGAGCCTATTAGATGCTACTGCCCCAGGTGCTTAATGGACCCTGATAGGTTCCAGGCAGTGCTGGGGCCCCCACCTGCCTCCGTTGCTCACAACTCGGCAGATGCCTTAGTGGAAGCCTGGGAAAGGGCAGCCATGGAGGCTCTTGACCGTGTTGTACCCTTGCGGCCCCTGACCTGGTGCAGATCCCAGCGAGCTCCATGGTTTTCCGCGGAGCTTCGGGAGATGAAGCGTCGGAGACAGGGCCTAGAGAGCTGTTGGAGATCCAGCCGATCCGAATCCGACCGATTGCGACTAAGAACCTATATTAGGTCTTATCTCGCAGCGATAAGGGCGGCAAGGTCTAATCACTTTGCTACCCTTATCGCGTCCGCAGATAACCGCCCGGCCGCCTTGTTTAGGGTGACCCGCTCCCTCCTTAACCAGGAGGTGAGGGAGGAACCTTTGCACGGTCGTGCCGAGGAGTTTAGTCAACATCTGTTGGACAAAATCGCTTGGATTCGGACCGGTCTGGACTCTGACTGGGCGGAGTCGGACGATCAGGACGCGGGCGGTCTTGTCGATATTACCTGGGAGGAGTTTGATTCTGTGACTCCGGAGGAAGTGGACAGGATTATGGGGAGGCTGAGCTCCACCACATGTTTATTAGACCCGTGCCCCTCCTGGCTGGTTTATGCGGCTCGGGAGGGGACATGAGGCTGGTTCCAGGTGGTCATATCTGCTTCTTTGAGTGAGGGTAGTTTCCCCGCCGTCTTGAAGGAGGCAGTGGTGAGACCTCTCCTCAAGAAGCCTGCCTTGGACCCAGCTGTGTTAAATAACTTTTGTCCAGTCTTCAACCTTCGCTTCCTTGCGAAGGTTGTTGAGAGTGTGGTGTCGCATCAGCTCCCTCAGGTCCTGGATGAAGCGGATTATCTAGACCCATACCAATCGGGTTTCAGGCCCGGGTACAGCACGGAGACGGCATTGGTCGCTCTGGTGAATGATCTCTGGAGGGCCCGGGACAGGGGATATTCCTCTGTCCTAGTCCTATTAGACCTCTCAGCAGCGTTCGATGCCATCGACCATGGTATCCTGCTGCGGCATCTCAGGGGATTGGGAATGGGAGGCACAGTTTTCCAGTGGTTCTCCTCCTATCTCCTGGGACGTTCGCAGTCGGTGTTGGCAGGGGGGTAGAGGTCGACCCCGAGGCCTCTCGTTTGTGGAGTTCCTCGGGGGTCGGTCCTCTCACCTCTCCTGTTCAACATCTATATGAAACCGCTGGGTGAGATCATTCGTGGTTTTGGAGTTGGGTATCATCAGTATGCTGGTACAGAACGCAGCCGCGAGAGTCGTGTTGGGAGTCTCCCGATACTCCCATGTTACACCTCTACTCCGTGAGCTGCATTGGCTCCCAGTTGTCTTCCGAGTGAGATTCAAGGTACTGGTAATGGTGTTTAAGGCCCTACATGGCATGGGTCCGGAGTACCTTAGGGAACACCTGCTGCCGGCATCAACTTCCCTCCGCCCTGTGCGTTCCCACAGAGAGGGCCTCCTCAGGGTGCTACCGATCAGAGAATGTCGATTGGTGGCCCCCAGGGGGAGGTCCTTCTCTGTGGGCGCCCCGGAGCTATGGAATCGGTTGCCGGTTGAGCTCCGGATGGCGCCCGACCTCCGCTCCTTCTGACGCGATCTGAAAACGCATTTGTTTGAACAAGCCGGCTTGGCCTGATGGGCATTATGTTTAATCCCTTTTAACTTTTGTGTTTTCTGTATTTTATACATTTGCCCTGTTCACCACCCTGAGTCCTTCGGGAGAAGGGCGGTATATAAATAAAATTAATAATAATAATAATAATAATAATAATAATAATAATAATAATAATAATAATAATAATAATAATAAATATCTTGTCACAAGTTTGCGTGGTTAGTGGAGCCAAATTAAATAGAGGCTTTGCTGTAGATTGGGTTGTTGTCAGTGCCTCTTTTAGGTCGTCCAATCTTTGAATGATGTTAACTTGCTCAGTTTCTGGCAATGCACTGAATAGGTCAATCAACATTTCCTCTGGCACATCCTCAGCAGTTCCTGCAGCTGTGGGTAACACAGTTCGTATATTGCTTCTTTGCTTTCTCAGGGTCAGTTCAGTTGCAGCAGCCTCAGGCTTAGTAGTGTGAGGGCTGTTGCAGCCTAGATTTAAAGCTACAGTTCCCTCTTGGTGACGCTGTTTCAGGAGTGGGCACACTTTTTCTGAGCAAAAGACCCTTATTGGAAATATTGAGAAAAAGCTCATAAAGGGCTTCATTCTGAAGAGCATGGAGGGAATTGTGGGCTGCTTGAATGATAGGAGAATTCTCATACATTGTGTTCTTGCTGGCAGCCACTCTGCATGTAGTAGATCTATCAGAGTGAATTCACAGCAGAGCAGCTGGCTCAGGGACAGCCTAATAGCTTTTCTATTGCTCCAACGCCCTCTATTTACTCTCTTGTCATAAATTTGCAAAGTAACCTGGTTAGTTTGCAGACTGTAGTTATATTGGTCATCTCTTAGACCTTTGCCTGATTGAGTGTTTTCTCTGTAGGTGTTCAAATTTTTGGGAGGAGAACAAGGTCCTTCTCTACTTTCACCTTCTGAGTTAGCCATCCCATGTCTGTCCATGGTTATCCTCCCAAGTCCTTCCACAGTATTTGGGTGGCTCCTAACAAACTCTGCAAAAGACTCTTTCAGGCAATCGACCTTATCCATGACAATTGACAAGAGATCATATATTGAGTTTACAGTTTGAGCTGTAAGCAAACATTGTCTAGAGAGGAAGTCTGTCACATTTTCCCCCTTCAAATTTGCTACATCTCCCTCCTGTGTAAAAGAGGCTGTTGCCAGATTCCAAGGAGGGGAGCCATTCTCCAAGAGGGAGGAGGCCAACTCCACACGCTGTCTGCTCTCCAGTTCAGTTTGTAAGTCCCATTCCAATGAGTCACAAAAATTAAATTTATCTGATAAGGTGCCTGCGAATGAGTTACTTACTGGAGCAGACTGTCTGTTTGCAATATAATCCTCCATTTTCTGCTGCTTCAAAGGCTTGGATATACTTTCTGCTGCAGAGTGCTGTCTCTTCCTTCTTTTCCCCATTCAGGTTTGTTAAAACAGGTTTAAAAATAAGTTTAAAACTATGGTTTAAAAGGTTGAAATGGGTTAAAAATGGGTTTAAAAAGTTTAAAAGAGGTAGGTTAAAATACAATATTAAAAGAGGTTAAAAAGTTAAAATTAAAATAAATTAAAATAAAATAAAACTTTTACTTTTGGAGGAGCTCTTTACAGCCTTTGCTGCCTCTCCACCATCTTGGAGCTACAATCAGAAAGACTGAAGAGATTTTTGATTGAATTTATACATCCAGACCAAAATGGCTTCTTACCAAAGAGACAAATAAATAACAAACTAAGAATGATTTTAGATACTCTGGAATATTATGAAATGCATCCAGGGGAAAAAATGAAGTTTGTTTAAATGTTGTACCATAAATTGCCAGTTAACATTATCAAAGGCTTTCTGCGCATCTAAGAAAATTAATTCTTAGATGCGCAGAAAGCCTTTGATAATGTTAACTGGCAATTTATGGTACAACAATTAAACTATATGGATTTTGGAGAAAACTTCATAAATATAATCAAAATAATATCATAGACAAACGGCTAAAGTAATTTCAAATGGAGATTTTACAGAGAATTTTAATATTAAAAAAGGCACAAAACAAGAGTGTCCACTATCTCCATTATTATTTATCTTAACTCTGGAAGTGCTGTGTAGAAATGTTAGACAGGACCAAGAAATTAAATGGATGGAGATAAAAGATGAAAAATATAAATTACAAGCATTTGCAGACGATTTGGTACTTATATTAGAAGATCCTTTGGAGACAAGCCCTAAATTATTGACATAGAATGGAGAATTTGGAGAAGTAGAAGGATTGAAAATAAACAGAGACAAGACTAAAGTGATAGTCAAAAACCTTACAGATAAACAAAGAAACCAAATGTCATAAAAAACAGATCTCCAGATAGTTAAAAAAGTTAAATACCTGGGGATATACCTAACAGCAAGGTGTGTGACATTAAACGAAGATACCGTATATACTTGAGTATAAGCCGAATTTTTCAGCCCACTTTTTGGGCTGAAAAATTCCACTTCGGCTTATACTCCAGTCAACAAAAAAACTTACCGAGGACTTGTGCGCGGCCGAGGCTTTGGTGCTTCCGGGATCGCGCACACCTCTCCCAAGCCACCGCCGTCCGGAGACCTGCCGACGTTTGGGGAGGTTTGGGGAGGTGCGCGCCTCCCCAAACCTCCCCAAACGTCGGAGGACTTGTGCGCGGCCGAGGCTTTGGTGCTTCCGGGATCGCGCACACCTCTCCCAAGCCACCGCCGTCCGGAGACCTGCCGACGTTTGGGCGGTCACTTGCTTCGCGTCTCCTGAGGGAAGGGGGGGCGACTGGAGCGGGCGTGTTTCCTCGCCTGCTGGGCGCCGCGATTTGCCCGGGGAACGCGCGGGCCCTGAATGGCAGCGTGGAGCGAGGAAGCGGACAGCCAGGGCTTCCCCGAGAGCCGCGGCCACACAGGGTATTCCTGTGTATTCAGGCTTGCAAAATGGCAGATCGAGCCTCTGCTGGCGGCAGACGCTTGCAGAGCGCGGATCCAGCCTCCGGCGGCGGCGGAGGCTTGCAGAACGGCGGATCGGCTTATACTCGGGTCAATAACTTTTTCCAGTTTTTGGGGGTGAAATTGGGGGTCTCGGCTTATACTCGAGTCGGCTTATACTCAAGTATATACGGTAATTATCTTAAACTACTAAAACAAATAAAATTATTTATTTATTTATTTATTCAATTTATATACCACCCTTCTCCCGTAGGACTCAGGGCGGTTCACAAGGTTTTTTTAAAAAACAATACAACAATTACAAAACTTAAAATCAATTAAAAAGATTATATAGACCTTGCAGTAAAACCCCAGTTAAAAAACAGTTAAAATCCCAATTAATATGCTCAGACCAGGCCAGAGAGCTCAGAGCCAGGTCTTCAGGTCCCGGCAGAATGAACGAAGGTCAGGGGCAGTCCTAAGCTCTACAGGCAGCTGATTCCAAAGGGCAGGCGCACCCACAGAGAAGGCCTTCCCCCTGGGTATTGTCCGCCGGCAATCTTTTACCGACAGTACCCTGAGAAGACCCTCCCTGTGGGAGTGCACAGGACGAAGGGAGCTTGATGCCGGCAGCAGGTGTTCCCTCAAATATCCTGGACCCAAGCCATTTAGGGCTTTATAGGTCATCACCAGCACCTTGAATCTCACCCGGAGGGCAACTGGAAGCCAATGCAGTTTGCAGAGCAGAGGTGTTACATGGGAGTATCGGGAAACCCCCATCACAACCCACGCGGCTGCATTCTGCACCAGCTGAAGCTTCCGGGTGGTCCCCAAGGGCATGTAGAGAGTGTTGCAGTAGTCCAATTGGGAGGTCACGAGCGCATGAGTGACTGTGCCAACACTGTCTGCAAACGGCCCGAGAGGTAGGAGGAGAACCACCATACAATGGTGCCTCCCACTCCCAACACCTCAAGACGTCCCAGCAAGATACCATGGTCAATGGTATCAAAAGCCGCTGAGAGATCTAATAGGACCAGGACAGAGGAGCAACCCCTGTCCTGAGCCCGCCAGAGATCATTCACCAGTGCGACCAATGCCGTCTCCGTGCTGTACCCGGGCCTGAAACCCGATTGGTACGGGTCCAGATACTCAGTTTCCTCCAGGAGCTGCCAAGCCACCACGCTCTCAACAACCTTCGCAAGGAAGCGAAGGTTGGAGACAGGATGAAAGTTATTTAGAATAGTTGGATCCAAGGCAGGTTTCTTGAGGAGGGGTCTCACCACCGCCTCCTTCAATGCGGCAGGGAAGCACCCCTCACTCAAGGAAGCATTAATAACTGCCAGGAGCCAGCCTCGTGTAACCTCCCGAGCCGCATAAACCAGCCAGGAGGGACACAGGTCCAACAAACACGTGGCGGCACTTAATTTCCCCATGATCCTGTCCACTTCATCTGGAGTCACAGGATCAAACTCCTCCCAAATGCTATCGGCCAAACCCATCACTTCCCCCTCGTCAGACACTGCCCAGCCAGAGTCCAGACCAGCCCGAATCTGAGCAATTTTATCTACCAGATACTGACTAAACTCCTCGGCCCATCCCTGCAAGGGGTCCTCCCCCATCCCCTGATTTAAAAGGGAATGGGTCACCCTAAACAGGGTGGCCAGGCGGTTATCTGTGGACGCAATGAGGGTGGTGAAGTGAGCACGCTTCGCCACCTCCATTGCCACAAGGTAAGATCTAGAAAAGGATCTTAACTGTGTTCGGTCAGACTCGGACCGACTGGACCTCCAAATGCTCTCTAGGCCCCTTCTTTGGTGCTTCATCTCCTGCAGGTCCATGGAAAACCAAGGAGCCAACCGGGATCTGCGCCAGGTCAGAGGCCGCAAAGGCACAACGCGGTCGAGAGCCTCCGAAGCAGCCCGTTGCCAGGCGTCAACTAAGGTCTCGACCGGGCTGTGGGAAAGGGAGGTAGGAATCAATCCAAGCACTGTCTGGAACCTATCCAGGTCCATCAGGCTCCTGGGGTGGAACCACCTGGTCAGTTCCTCCTCCCAGCAGCGGGGGGTAGCATGACAGAGGCCCAGCCGCAGGAGATAATGGTCTGTCCATGAAAGGGGTTGAGAGGTTGGAGTAACCCCACCCAGACCATTAAGCCACTGCCCGGAGATAAAAATAAGGTCAGGCGTGTTTCCCCCCTCATGAGTCGGACCCTGAATAATCTGGGTCAGGTCCATGGTCATCATGGAAGCCATGAACTCTCAGGCCACCCCCGATGCACCGCCCAGGGAAGGCAGGTTAAAATCCCCCAGAACCATGAGTCTGGGAAACTCAACTACCAGCCCCGAGAGAGCGTCGAGTAGCCCGGGCAGGGCCATTGCCACACAGCTGGGAGAAAGGTACATGAGCAACAGGCCCAACTGACCCTCAGGGCCCCACCTCATGAGGAGGGACTCACATCTGCCTATCTGAGGGGCAGTGGCCTCCTGCGGACAAAGGGCCTCCTTAATAACAACTGCCACCCCCCCCGCCCCTACCCTGAGCCCGAGGCTGGTGAAGCACACGGAAACCTGGTGGGCATAACTCTATCAAAGGGACTCCTCCCTCTGGGCCCAACCAAGTTTCCGTAATGCATGCCAGGTCTGCGCCTTCCTCCTCAATCAAATCCTGGATGAGGGGAGCTTTATTCACCACAGACCTGGCATTCAAATAAACCAGCCTGAGCTCAGGTACCTGTCCTCCCCCACCCCTGGAGAAGCAGGATGAAGCCAGAGGGTCAGAGCACGCCACTGCTCGAAGACAGCGGGGGCGTGATCCCAGATTTCGATATGGCCCTCTGTTCATCTGTCTGCTGCCATTCCCAATCACTGTGGGGATCGCTGTCCACACCCCATCCCCTTGGGCCCCAAGACCCCCCACCCTGCCCCCCCATCGCCGCAACCGTCTACCAACCTGGACTGAGAAAGGTCCAGCAAAATCCCTCCATCTTTCTGCTAGGCCTTACATCCCTCCCCCCTCCCTAACCCATTAAAAAGTTTAAATAAAAAATCCCTAAGCCTCCATTTTGTGCCATGCCACCTCTCGGGATCCCAGGATCCATCATTAAGGAACCGGCGGCATAAACCAGAGGGCCACACCTGGGAGAGGGGGGAATCTCTCAGGGCAAGCAGTTTGCCCGCGGAATGGATCATCAATAAAATAAAGGAAGATAAATAAAATAAAAGCAGGAGAAAACGAATCGGCTAGAATCAATACAATGAATATTAATGATAAGACCACAGAGCTGGACAGCGACTCCCGAGCAAGGTCACCCTCTCACAGTGACAACAAGATCTTCCGGCATCAGGGAAAGACCACTATCCAGCTCTGGGCAGGTCGCAGAGAGGGAAAAAACAGTCTGATGACTGGGTGGTAGTAATAGTCCATTTGTCGGTGAAGGCATCCATAGCTCTGGTGATGGACAGATGTAAGTCTCTAGCTTCAGGTTCCAGGCCCGGTCAACAACAGCCGGGCCCCCCTGCCGCCCAACATCGCCAGTCCCCACCACCAACACCTCCAAGGCCGCCAAAGATGTAAAATGGTGGCAGCAAAATCCAGACCAGTCATCCATCCCCATCTCCAGATAAACTCGCGACCAAAAAGGGCTATAGCAGGCCTCAAGGTATAGATGTCGTCCAGGGAAATGGGGTGGTCACACCTCTGATCTTCGAGCGGCCTCATCGGCAGCCTCCATCCTCCAAAAATGGACCCAAAAGGGCCTTCACAGAGGGGGGAAGCTCGCCCTTGGCCCGTCGGTCGGTATGCCTCCACCCCCCGAGGAACCTCCACTGGAGGGGAAAGCCCACCGACTGATCATCAATTTGGGCACTCGGCCGTCCCAGGCCTCAAGCGCCTCGCTGCCTCACCGCCCAAATCATCAACGGCCTCGAGGGGAGTTTATTTCCATTATATACAAGTTAGAGGTCTATTATCTCTCCATAGGTCTACACAATATAATGGGGGTGGGTATATTTTCATAAGCATTTAGTAGTTTTGTGGGCCCTGGACATTGTGCCCAATGATCTGCCAGACATGCATATGGCTTTGGTTTCCACTTGAACAGGATTGCATTAGAGAACTCAATCCAGTGGGAGTCTTGCACATCAGGGCAAGGTAGAAATTTCTTAGGAAGGTCATTGCTTCAGATCTCTAGTCTCATACCCAGGATTATCTTTCCATTGGTCCAAGGAAGAGCAGGGTGAAGGAGGGAAGTTGTTCATGGGTACCTAAGAGGGATTCATATAATTTATTTAGTCTGTAATTCCTAACTTTTGTCTCTTTTATGTAAAAAATGAAGGCAGAGAAAGTATTCCCTAATGACCATAAAGAAGCAAAGAATTTTCCTCCCAGCATACATGCATCTTGTTATGTACTGGGCTCATTAGTAATACCACGTGGGTTGCTGGAGCAGCTAACGGCTCTCCAGCAACCCAGACTGCAAGTCTCCAGTGCTGCTATTGGCTATTCCTAGGCGGCAATGGTTGCTTCAAACCTAGTGGCTGCCGCCTAGGGGCTAGACTATATATTGCGGCTAGTTGCAGCCATTTCCCCTGTTGTAGCATGAGCGACCACATGGAGACAATGAGGAGACAGCATGATACGTAATGCCTTTATTGATTACATGCTGGAACTGCTTGCCTCCACCCCTGGTGCCCCTTATATGTTACTGATGCCCCTGAAGTCAGCCAACCCGGTTGCTCCGTGTTCCTGCCGGCCAGGTGACACCCAACCCAGTGTCCTATATTTCCCGCCGGACAGGTTGACCAATCAGGCCGCCTGACCAATGCCACCTGGTGTTAGGGTGGCATACACAACATCCCCAGTTCAGATTCTGCAAGAAATAAACCATGAGTTTTCCTGTACTCATTTACCTCATCTTCATTCCTGCGCCAAAGAACCCACTACACAACACATCTATTGCATTTCTAAACAATGAAATTGCCCTTGAAGCCAATATGACAGCTTTTACATTAAGCAAGTTCTTCTCTCACCTCCTTCCCTCGTCTCTCTCCTCTTTCTTTTCTATCTCTTGTTTATTCAATGTTTGAACTCCAGGAAACCAATTCCTAAGCTGCAATATCTCAATCCCCCCAAATGACTGATCTGGGGAAATGATTAAATGGAGAAAATTATTTGCAGAATGGTTTAAAGCTCTAGTTTTTCCTTTACTGAAAGCATCCCATTAAAAAAAATCCAAATCATCCACTAGAAATATATATTGTCAAATGTAAAATGTTGCCTCAAATTGAAATCTAGTCTAAGTTCAAAACCAGACTGTAGATCTCTCCTTCAGACGACACTGTACATCAAACATGATTAATAATGGTAGAGCAAATGTTAATAGTTTAAAAATCTCCTTTGCTCTCTGGATAAGGAGTCCTTTAAAATGTACTATAATTTCACAGTAATAAGTAAGAGCTCTCGCCTAAATTATCCAAGCATTGTCCTTTAGTTGCTACAGAAACCTCCTTCCAGTGTGGAGTTTTACTGTGGGATTGTTTGGTAGAAGATTTCCATATATGGGCTCTAAGAGAAGCAGAGGGCAAAGGATGTTGCCAAAACATTTAATCCCAATTCCTGCTCTGCTTCCTGTACAGCTTTGGAGTTATGACAGTTCTACTTCGCAAGGTCTCCATTTCCAGAGCAAAGTCTTCCTTTAGCAAATGATACAGGATGCCTATTTCAATCTAGTGTAGCCCCAATAGGATGCTTTTAGTGGTCAGCAATGAAAGAAGTTGAATTTTATTATGTCCCTGAGATTTAAAGGTCTAGAGACAGAAAGGGGGACACTTCTGTATTTAAGATCAGGGTTAAAATGAAATAGACAATTAATGTCATCACTTATCACAATGTTGTTTGATCTCTATTGGATAGAGATCCAAAAGATCAGGAAGACAGCTAAACAGGTGCAATCAAAACACCACCTGTTTTTATATGCAATATTTTTATGTATAACACACATAAATATAAGGGAAATGTCAACTCTGAAAATAAGCATGGCTGCAGCCATCTTCCTTATTCATTTTTTATCGTACTCAAGATTCAATATTTTTGGTTTTTATATTTTGTTTATTGGCTGTGTTGTCTGGTTGTTTTTAATTATGGGAGCTGTCCAACATCACAAATCTAAGATAAGTGGCTATACAAATTAAATAAATAAGTAAAAAACAAAATATACAGATTTGGCCCTCTTTATCAATTTGTGAATTTAATGCTATTTCTCCCAGAAATCTCTTGGCTATTCAGAAGTTAGTTCTGTCTAGTTCACTTTTCAGATTTCTTTGAATGAAAACAACTATGTTGGGAAGCTCTGACAAGTATTGCATTGCTGACTTTCAATGGGCCTTTTTTCTTAGTGTAAACAAAATGTGATGGCTTCATTGAGGTTGATGCCATGACTGACAGATTGGAAACCACATCCATTTGCACCCCTAAATGACTGCTTTGTCCATGATCAACTGATCATGTTTTCCTGTTTGCATGAAAGGAATTAACTGTACTCCAACTACACATAGAATCCTTGGGAAAATGTGGCCTGTTACATCCTAAGTGCCTTCCACATAGTTATAGAAACAATTTCAGGAATCACCAAACCAGAACTTTGGAGGGGTTCCCTTGAGTGTGACCCCTTGATTACTGCAATAATCCAAATAAAAACTTCCTCAACAACCAACTTCTCTTTGAACATACCCTGGTCAGAATACCCAAGAACAATCCAACATTCAATAGAAATCTAGTCTACACCAAACTCATCTATGGTTTCCAATTTTTCTCATAACAGAAATTTAAAAAATACAAATATAGGTAGGAAAAGTAGCTCACATTTGCAATATTTTCAAAAGCCCTGTCTGATTTTTAATTTTTTTATTTGCCAAATTTTTTTAACCTTCTAAAGATGATTCTCTTGGTGAGATAGAGCACTGCAGATGCCTGCATTCAAAGGTCCACTATTCAATCAGAGACAGCAGCTGAATGAAGTCTCTAACAGGTTCATGAAACTTTTTCATTATGTTAAAAGAGAAGCCCCCAGAGTGATCTCATCTGGACTGTGACCTTTCTTTTCAGCACCTCCATGACTTTCCATGCTTGAAAATGTTTTCATTTCTCACTATTTCCTCTGTCAAAATGACTGTTTTCCTAAGACTGGGGTCTGAAGGCTGCACATCAGCGGAGCTGCACTCCTCCTGCAACAAAGGGGACTGTCTATGACGGGGTTGGTGGACCGCAGGAGTTAGTGGTTACAGACCCTATGATATATTGGAATGTCCATTTTTCACCTGCTTTGCTTCTCCAGGAGTGGGGATAGTAGCTGCCCAATAAGCATGAACATTCCCACCATTAAAGCTGCTCTAAAGTGGGCTGAAATTGTGCTTCTGAATCCAGTCATTTTTGCACAGAAACACCTCTAAAGTGTAAAGTTTTCTCTATATGAAAAAAAATCAGATCTGCACATACATTTTTGAACTGCTGCTAATTTTACTATATATTGACATAGGAGGGCACTCACATTGGGGTCTGCTCATAATGGTTTTTGTTATGTATTGGTGTAAAATACTTGGAAACCGTTATTGTTAGTTAACTACTTTGTCTGTTTAAACTCCAGACTGCTTGTCTCCAGAGTTGTTACTTGCATTTTTAAGTGGGAAGATTGCTGTAGTTCTATTGGCTGTAACCTAGTGGTGATCTGTATAAATATAAGCCTAGTGGCAGTTCACCCCCGCTTTTGTGTTAACCTAATAAACGTGTTGTTGCTTTCACCAAACACCTCATCAATGCCTCACTGATCCTGAAACATAATAGTGGTGATGAGGATGGGATGCGCTGCTAAGGAAGAGATAGCTAGAAGTCACTAAGGGGTAAGACCAGGCATCAGTGCCCTAGTAGGAACCACATTCCCCACTTTGCCTGCCAGCAAGCCACGCTGGAAGTACTCACATCCTAAGGATCTGTCCCTAGGATAAACACAGAAGCCCTTAGCAGCACAAGGCATTGAGTGGTTGGTTACAGCTTACCATGGCCAAGGCTGGCAAGCTGTCAGAGTTCAATGTGTCGCATCCTGAGAGATGGAGCTCATACATTTCCTGTATCAAGAACTATCTGAGGGCTAACCAAGTTAGTGAAGATGGCTTAAAGGCCACAACACTACTGTGCGTGTGTGTGGTCAGGCGACATTCGCTATAGCCAAAAACCTAGTCACTCCAGCTACACTAGAGTTAGTCGCCTACTCCTATCTTGTTCTGTACCAGCCTACTACCGGCCCTGCAGATAAGGGAGGGACAACCCCTTTACAAGAAGGCAAGAGGCTGGAACTAAGCCTGCCAAATTTATGGACACAAAAGCAAACAGAGCAAAACAAGACACGAACCATGAAACAGGAGCTATTCAAACGGTTGCCTTCAGCAAACCAGCCCTCCCACACATTCCCCTTTTAAACAGTTCAGGGCGTGGCTTCTCTCTGCCTCCTTCTGAGGTGCCCCATTGCCTTCCTCTGTTTACTCCTGATTGACTGCCTCCTGCGTCGGGCGTCCTTGAACAGGGCCAGCTGTGGGTCATCTTCATCCACACTGTCAGGCTCACACAGCTGGGTCTGCGTCGTAACCAGATGGGAGGGGCCTGGCTGAGGGCTGTGTGGAGCCTCAATACTATCCTCAGCAAGCTCTCCAACAACCCCCTCCTCCTCTGAATCGTCCGACCCAACTGCCAAACCCACAGGCTGACCCTGAATCAAAACATATCTCAAGAAAAAGCTCAAGGAACATTTTGAGCCGAAGCTCTCCGTCATTGCATGGAGACCCACATTCGAGCAATGTTGCCGCGTTACGACAAGCATCCCATCTCTGCAACTTCACAGACCTTGAAGAGAGACTGAGAGACTGTTTGGTATGTGGGTTGAGGAACAGGGACCTTCAGCAGAAGCTTTTTGCAAAGGAATCCTTGTCATTCCAAGATGCCGTGAAGGAGATAATCTCAGCTACCCATCTTTTTTCTCCTTAAAGAGCACTGGTGCAGCAACCTTGGATTTAGCTGGCTGGATGAAGCCTCTGGCTAAATTCTTGTCCACAAAGGCTCGGAGTTCCTCTGTCTCACCTGAGCTTAGGGAGTTTTGCCCCCAGTAGCAACTCAATAGCACAGTGTGTGGGGCAGTGAGGGGGAAGGGAGCAAATCCAACTCCTGCTCACTAAAGACTTTAGCCAGGTCTCAATACTCTTTTGGAATACCTGGCTCTACTGGGATGTTCTCAAACAGCATGTTGAGTGCCTCTGCTTTCACTTTCACACCTGTTTGCACTCACCTAACCTTCATAGGCTTCTACACCCCCAGTCCTTTCTCATTTTTAACCCTTGTTGCTTTCCCAGTCAATTGACGGATTCCATTTTTTCAGCCACAACAACCCCAATATCATTGCCTCTGCCATCTTTGGGGCTACAATAAACCAGATAGTCTCTTTGTGCCTCCCCATTTTTAGGCTCACTGGCTCAGGCAGGCAGGTTACTGGCACCCCACCCCCACCCCCGTGAGCGAGCCATCTACCTCAGACATGTCAAACTCGTGACGTCATGTGATGTCACGCAACATATCAGGATGGTTTTGCCATTGCCAGCAATGGGGTGTGGGCAGCTTCTGCATGACACATCTGGCTTGCAGGCCGGCAGTTTGACACCCATGATCTACCTGCTCAAACTTCATGGGTTGCTCAACTCTCTTAAGCCTTTAGTCTCAACAAATCCATTGCTTTCAGGCTGATTAAGCAACAGGTGCACCCTGAATTTAGCAGGGCTGCAAAGCCCCCCCTTTCTCCTGACTGGGGCACTACCACCTCCACCTGGACAGTCAGCAGAGTGCTGGCTCCACTTACCATTGGATCATTGGTCACTCTCATAGAAGATCGGTCCAGGCTTGTCAGGGATAGATTGGGGGAAAGTCCTCCACGACCTGCTGTGCCACTCATGTTTTCTGTCTTCTTTGAAATCTTCTTCAGCTTGGGCATCGATGCAGATCTAGGGCTGCAGAGCAATTTTGCTCCCGCCCACCCCCCCGGCCAATTTGGGCAGCTGAAGCATTTTGCAGGCCTCCGACGCCCTGATCGGGCCACTGGAGCATCGTAAAATCACCCCACAGCCATGGATGCGAGCTCCAGAAGCTTCAAAAATGCTTCTGCTGCCCAGATCGACCATGGGCGAGGGAGCAAAATCACTCTACAGCTGTAGATCTGGGCAGCAGAAGCGGCAGAGAGAAAGAGAGATTGAGCCATCAGGGAATATGTCTTCCCCCACCACCTTTAATATCATGTCTTCCCCCACCCCCTTTAATATCATGTTTTTCCCCACCCCCTTTAATATCAGTGAGGCTCCTCCAGTGGACCATGACCCGGCACTCGCCCCGGGCCCATCCCCCCTCCACTGGAGACCCTCAGGTCCGCCCCAGTCCTGCTCAGCTCTGAACAAGTGCCCCTGATGCAAGTGACATTGAGCTGGCCACACCCACCTAGTATATTTATATTTATATTTATTAAATTTTTATACCGCCCTTCTCCCGAAGGACTCAGGGCAGTGTACAGGGCAATAAATATCAAAATACACCAATGCCAGCCACACCCATCCAGTGGGCCACGCCCATCCAGCACCTGACAATAAATAAGTGGGGTTTGGGTTGCAGTTTGGGCACTCGGTCTCAAAAAGGTTCGTTACCACTGGACTAGGCAATTGGCCACTTGGTGGCCTTCTTTCCCATATCAGAAGCAAGCTCCAGCAGTATGACATGGACTCGCTCTGGCAGTTGAAGGAGGGGCCCCTTCCCCCTCTTCATGCCAGTGGGCACCTCTCCTGGCTCCAGTGTGGGCAGCTCTCAGGTGCTGTGGGTCGCCGATACTCCATCAGATTCAGCTCCACTGTGGGGCCAGTTGGTACCAAGGTTAGAGATAGTCAGGGATCCCACAGGGTAGGCAGCTCTGGTACACCTCTCTGCTTAGCCCTTCTCAAAATTGGTAGACAAGCAGACATTCTGACCATCCCCTCAGTTTTCTGGCTATGCTGTGAAACTCTCTAATATACTCAGCCACAGATTGGTTCCCTTGCCTTATAGAGTAGATATCAGATTCTACCTAGTGGGCTTTGGTGAGGTCCCCAAACTGTGCCCAGAGCCCTTCCAGGAAAGTGTCAATGTCCCCCTACTCCAGAGCTCCCTCATCGTGGAGAGCCACCATCCATTCAGCAGCTTCCGCCTCCAGTTTGCTGCAACATCATTCACACAGGCCACATCATCTTTGAATGCTGCTCCATACCAGTCTAGGTAAATCCATACCTGGTTCAGGAAGTAGGCAAGCCTCTCAGGTCACCCATCGAATTTGGGCTTCAGGGGCAGTGGTTCATAATCATCTCAAATTAGCAGGTAGCTTAGCGGTACCCTCATAACCTATTGGGCGGCATGAGCTGCAGCTCCCCCCACTGTAGGAATTGGAGGGTTGCCAGGCAGCTGCCAATGTGATCCCTGCTGCTTTTCCATCCCTGCCGGCCCCTGGCACACCCAGGTCAGCACTGCCGGCTAAGAATGGGAAGGGGGCAAAGCCATACCTGGGGCCATCTTCAGCACTGTTCCTCTGTCTGGGGATCTTGCATGCTCCGATCCTCACAGCTCCACCCACAATCCAGCCACCCAGGCCGGGGATTTCACCTGTTCTACTCTTTGCATGTCCAGTTCTCCAAACTTTTCTTGCAACTGGTCTTACTTCTCTTGGAGAGAAATAAGCAGTAGGGTACCACAAGGCTCCGTCTTAGGCCCAGTACTCTTCAATATCTTCATTAATGACTTAGATGAGGGAATACAAGGGGAACCCATCAAATTTGCAGATGACACTAAGCTGGCAGGAAGAGCCAACACCCTAGAAGACAAGTTCAGGATCCAAAAAGATTTTGACAAACTTGAACAATGGGCTCTATCCAACAAAATGAGTTTTAATGTGGAGAAAACCTAAGTTTTACATTTAGGCAGGAAAAATCAAATATATAAGTACAGATTAGGTGAGACCTGGCCCAAAAACAGTAACTGTGAGAGGGACCTTGGAGTCCTAGTGGATGATCACTTGACTGTGAGCCAGCAATGTGCAGCAGCAGCCAAAAACGCTAATACAATCCTGGGTTGCTCCTAATCAACAACAAACTGATTTTTTTAATTTACTACATACAAAGATTACCCAGTTGGATTATAAATCTTTTATTTTTATGGGAGATTGGAATGGTGTCCTTGATGTACAGCTGGATAAATCTGGTTTCTTTAAGCGTGCCCCGAGTCATGCTAAACTGCCTAAATCTTTTTTTGAAATGAAGGATGACCTGGAATTGCGAGACATTTGGCGAGATACACACGTACATGAAAAGGATTATACTTTCTTTTCTGATAGACATCAATCTTTTTCTAGGATTGATTTTATATTATTGACTAATGACCTCTTTTCTAGGACTAAGAAGGTAAAGATTTGTGCAAGAACTATATCTGACCATAGGCCAGTTTGGTTGGAGATCAACAAGGACAATAGAGATAGGCGCTCCTGGCGCATAAATGAGAATTTGTTTAGAAACCAGAGAAATGTGGAAGAATGTAAAAAGCAGATGAAGGATTTTTTTGAAATTAATATGAACAAGGATACCTCTATGGACATGGTTTGGGATGCTAGCAAAGCTTATATGAGAGGGGTGTTAATATATATGAACAATAAATATAGACGTAATTTGGAAGTTAGAAGGAAAGAACTGGAGAATGAAATTAAGGAAAAAGAAAAGGCCCTAATTTTGAATCCATCGGATGCGAAGATTAAGGAGGTCATTAAACTGCTAAGAGGACAATTTGATAAGTTGATGGCTGATCAGGTGGCAACTAACTTACGGTTTGCTAGGCATAATACTTTTTGCAATGCCAATAAACCAGGTAGGTGGCTAGCCTACAGGTTAAGGAAAAAACAAAGGGCTTCTAATATAGATAAAATTGAATACAAAGGAAAGGTTGTGTTTCAACAGGATCTTATTAAGGAAGCCTTTGTGGATTTTTATTCTAAACTATATGTTAAGGAGAAGATTAATGAAACAGATATTGATGTATACTTGAAGAATGCTAGCATCCCGGTTCTTACACAAGAACAAAAGGAGGAGATTAATCAATTGATAACAGAAGAAGAAATTTTTATAGCAATTAAGGAATTGAAGTTGGATAAAGTGCCAGGTACGGATGGTCTGACTGCGATCTACTACAAACATTTACAATTGGAGCTGATAAAGCCATTAAGGGAATTGTTTCAGACAATTCAGAGGGGGGGAAAGGTGCCTCCGTCTTGGAGAACTGCTTTTATTTCTTTGATTCCGAAGGAAGATCAAGATGCTACTCAAGTAAAAAACTACAGACCAATATCACTTTTAAATACAGACTACAAGATATTTGCTAAGGTGTTAGCTAATAGACTGATGAGGGTTTTGCAACAGATGATTCATGGGGATCAAACCGGGTTTATTAGTGGTAGACAAATGAAAAATAATGTGAGGCATATAGTTGATGTGGTGGAGTTTTTGGAAAGGAACAACCAGATCCCTGCGGCGCTAATTTTTTTAGATGCTGAAAAAGCTTTTGATCAATTGAATTGGCAATTTTTGATGAAAGTTTTAGATAAAATGAATTTTGGGGATAAATTTTTACAACCAATTAGGGCATTATATCAAAAACAAACTGCCCGAATAATAGTTAACAATAGTCTGACTGAAGTATGCAATATTGAGAAGGGCACAAGACAAGGGTGTCCGCTATCACCTTTATTATTTGTTTTAACATTGAAGATATTATTGATAAAAATACGGAATTTGGAAAAAATTAAGGGTATTCAAATTAGAGATCAGGATTATAGACTGAGGGCGTTTGCAGACGATCTGGTTGTTACGGTGACTCAGCCAGAAAACTCTGTTGTGGACCTGATGGAGATAATAATGCAATATGGGAAGGTTTCTGGATTTAAAGTTAATGTACAAAAAACAAAAATTTTGGCCAAAAACATGACAACACCGCAAAAGGCCCTTTTAGAAGGATTAACTGGATTTGAGATTGTTAAAAGGGTCAAATATTTTGGGGTGTATTTGTCACCCTCAAATGCAAAGTTATATAAAAATAATTATGAAAAGTTATGGGGAAAAATTCAAAAAGAATTGGAGAGTTGGGAAAAATTGCAATTGTCTTTACTGGGAAGAATTGCAGCAGTGAAAATGAATGTCCTGCCTAAATTTTTATTTTTATTCCAAATGATACCGATTCTTAAAAAAGACTCTAATTTGGAAGAATGGCAACGGGGTATCAATAAATTTGTGTGGACAGGGAAAAGGCCACGAGTTAAACTTAAGATTATGCAGGACACTCGTGAAAGAGGTGGTCTTAAAATGCCTAATCTTAAATTATATTATGAAGCTGCTGCGTTGTCAGGAATAAGTGATTGGATTAATTTGACACAAGGGAGATTATTAAATCTTGAGGGCCATGACTTGTTATTTGGCTGGCATGCATATTTGTTGTATGGTAAGAAGGTAGATAATGTGTTTAAAGTGCATATTTTAAGACAGGCATTGCTGAGAGTTTGGAAGAAGTATAGACATAAGTTAGACTACAAGATGCCGTTGTGGGCAATCCCGAAACATGCAATAGAAAACATAAATGTTGGAGGACTTCCGGTGGCTCCGCAGCGCCGGAGACAGCCTTCCCGGGCTGCCCGCGGCTCAGCTGTGTGATTTTTCGCCCGAAACAGCGCCGATCAGCTGTTCGGGCGAATTTGAAGCCCCCCTCCTCGGGAGAAGAGGAGGGGGTGAGCCCCCAGGTAGGGGTTGAGTTCTCCGGGGCCGCCTGAGCTTGGAGCTTGGGCGGCTGAAGGATTGAACTCCCCCGTAGCCTGGGCTGCTCCCAGCTGGCTAGCGTCTCTGCTCCGGATTTCATGGAGCAGAGCCAAGCGTCTGCGACCATCCCTGCTTGAAGGAGAGACTATGAAAGGAAAAGAGCAGGCAGAGCAGTACAAGAGGGAAAGATGAAGAGATGAAGAGGATTATCTTATTTTACTCTCGAGCTTGATGGACTTTGCTTAAAACTTAAAGTGAAAGTGCGTCACAATTGTAAGTAAAAGATGGCGGCTAAACCTCCCCCTAGAACTTTTCGGAGTGCTGGAAATTCTCCGGTGCAACAACAATCATTATTGCAGGCGTTGCATTCTCCAGATGTATTGACATCGAAGGACCTTGAAAAACATACCCAGTTAATTTTGGAGTCAATGGGTGTTAAATTTGTACAGATGGAGGAGAAATTGGAGAAATTGGAGCAGAGAATGGAAGAAAGGATGGAACAGAAATTCAGAGAGATGAAGGTAGACATTTTGTCCTCAGTGCATAAAGTAGCTAAATGTGTGGAGGTGCTGGATGACAAAGTGGAAGATTTGACTCAAAAGAATGCTATATTAGAAGCAAGAGTACTGGAAATTGAAGATTTAAAAGATAAAATGGATAGCGAACTGAGTCTGGCTCAATTTTACCAGATGCAGTTTGCTGTTAGAATTAGAGGCCTAAAAGAGAATATTAAGGAAGATTTAAAGCAGCTGGTTTCTGAGGCTTTTGAGGTGGTATTGAACCATCCAGCATCTGAAATAAAACAAGGCGTGGACAAAGTGTTTCGTGTGAACTCGTGGATTGCTAAACAGAGAAAGTTGCCTAGAGATGTGGTGGTTTATTTTGTAAAAAGGGAAATTAGAGATGAAGTTATACAAGCTGCCTATGATACTAAAGTTGTGATTGCTGGTCAAGAAGTTTTGGTTCTAAAAGAAATTCCTCCAAAGATTTTAAAGAGAAGGAAGGACTTTATATTTCTTGTGCAAGAGCTCAAGCAAAGAGATATAAGGTTCAGATGGGAGATCCCAGCTGGGTTGAGCTTCATGTATGAAGGCAAAAGGTACTGTTTGGGTACTGTGAAGCTAGCGCATGATTTTTACAACAATGTCTTAAAAGCAACCTCATCAACACTTTTGGAAGCTGCAGAGGGATCTGGAGAAGGAGAACATCAAGAGGATGAAGATGGACAGATAGACGAGAATGGTACAGGAGGAGATCAAGCTGCAAATCTTTTGGATGATCCTAGAGAACAGAGGGTGACGCGTGCTGCCTTAAAACGCTCAAAAAAGATAAAAAAATAAGACCAGTAGAAATCTATGGAACTTCCACAACACACTTACAGTCAAGTGGTAGTTGTGTTTTTAAGAGTTTTGGGATGATATGTATGGTAACAGAATCTTCAATTTGGAATTAATGGACAATTTACTACAGAGGAAGAGGTAGAAAGTTTTGTGGGTTAATGTGGGTTAATTAGTGTAAGAACTATCTATTATAGCCTATTTTGGCTAGAGAGGTTAATAGGGATAGGTGCTTGTGATGTGTAAATGAGAATTTGTTTAGGAAATAGTGAATTGTGGAAGAACATAGATGGGAATGATGCTAGTTTTCTTTTATTTTAGTTCTTTATACATATTTAGTATTATTAAGGATTGGTTTACTCTATATAAGCTAGAGAGTGATGGATTTTAGAGTTTATAATTGTTAGTATATGATTGTTTATGATTGCTTTTTAGATATATACCTTGTATTCTGCTCTGGGAAGTCGGGGGGGGAGGGGGGGAGGAGGGGAAGTAGGGGGGGGAGGTAGGGGAGGGAGGAGGGAGAGGGGGAGGGGGGAGATAGGGGGGAGGTGGGGAGGGGAGGAGGGAGGGGGAAGGGGGGTTTTTTGGGGGAAAACTGTATTTTAAAACTTTTCAATAAAAAAAAAAAAGAAAACATAAATGTTGGCTTCAAACATGATGTGACTACGTATAAGGAGATCTTAAGCTTGGAAAGGAACGTCTGGTGTTTGAAGCCGTACAATCTCTTGCGAGATGAGAAGATCGTTCAAACTTGGTTTCAATATACTCAGTTACGTGCCAGGTGGAAAGAAGATCAGAAAATTGGTTTCTCAATGACCGATGAAAATTTGATAAAGCAAATTAGAAATCAGGGTCCAGCACATATCAAACGGATTTATCTTGCATTGATAGATATTGACTCAGAAACAGAACTTGTTAAAGACTGTATGATAAAATGGGCCCAGAATATTCAAGAAGTTATTACAATGGACACGTGGGAAAAGATCTGGGTGAGGAACGTAAAATTTACGCAAGCCCAAAACCTAAGAGAGAACTTTTATAAAATGTTTTATAGATGGCATTTAGATCCTAAAAAGCTTGCAAGTATGTATCCGAATTATCAACCTAAATGTTGGAGGTGTGGTGGCGAAGATGCAACGTATTTTCATATATGGTGGACCTGCAAAAAGGTTAAAGCATTTTGGATTAAAATCTGGTGGAATATGCAAAAGATCTTTAAGCAAAGGATAAAGTTTTGTCCGCAATTGTTTTTGCTGGGCATAATTACAGATGCTACTGTTGTGGACATTAAGTTGATGTTGAATTTAATTACAGCAGCAAGACTCTTAATAGGTCAATATTGGAAAAAGGAGGAATTGCCGACTATAGAAGAATGGACTCTAAAGGTTTCTGACCTGGCGGAAATGGCAAATATCTCGTCCTACTTGAAAGATCATTCGCAAGAACGTTATATTATGGAGTGGAGGAAGTGGATTGATTATATTCAGAACAAATATGGGACTAAAAAGTTTCACTTAGCATTTGAATAAGTTTTCTTTTCTTTTTTCTTTTTTTCTTTTTTTTTCTTTTTCTTCTTTCTTTTTATATGTAACATTAGTATTGCTTGTAGTCATTTTATATGAGCTAGAGGGCGATAGAATCAATAGTTTATTGTTTTTAGCATATGGATGTTTATGATTGTTCTTTGTTTTTATACCTTGTACTTAGCTCTGGGAAGTCGGGGGGGGAGGGGGAATGGGGGGGAGGGACAGGGAGGGTTAGGTAGGGCTGGGGGAGGGGGGGATTGTTAAAGATAAAATGTATTGTAAAACTTTTCAATTAAAAAAAAATCCTGGGTTGTATAAACAGAAGCATAGAATCAAGATCACACAAAGTATTAGTACTGCTTTATAAAACCCTAGTGAGACCACACCTGGAATACTGCAACCAATTTTGGTCACCATACTACAAAAAAGATGTTAGACATTGGAAAAAGTTCAGAGAAGAGCAACTAAGATGATCAAAGGGTAGAGACTAAAACATATGAAGAACAGCTGCAGGACGTGGGTTTGGCTAGTCTAAAGAAAAGAAGAAATAGGGGTGACATGATAGCAGCATTTCAGTATCTGAGGGGCTGCCACAAAGGGGGTCAAATTATTCTCCAAAGCACCAGAGGGCAGGACAAGAAATAATGGTTGGAAACTGATCAAAGAAAGAAGCAACCTGGAATTAAGGAGAAACTTCCTAACAGTGAGGACAATTAACCAGTGGAACAGCTTGCTTTCAGAAATCATGGGCACTCAATTACTGGAGGTTTTTAAGAAGAGACTTGACAGTCACTTGTCTGAAATGGTAGGGTCTCCTGCTTGAGTGGGGGGCTAGACTAGAAGACCTCTAAGGTACCTTCCAGTTCTGTTCTATTCTATTCTATTCTATTCTATTCTATTCTATTCTATTCTATTCTATTCTATTCTATTCTATTCTATTCTATTCTATTCTATTCTATTCTACCGAAGGGCTGAGGGAGGTCGTTAAGGGGTCTCCCTCTCACTGATTCCTCCTAGTCTGCAGTCCTATTGGCCTTCCACTCATTTCCCTGGGTTATAGCAACCCCTAAAGGGAACACCAACTATGGGGACTAGGGGGTCTAAGGGGAACTCCAATTCGGCTACCTGTCGGTTGGGTCTTTTTTCCAGCATAGAGGGGTCCCACACAGACCCCTCATGCAATTGCAGCTGCTCTGTCTTCTCAGCTGTTACCTTGGACCACATTTCCGCCCCTGAGTTCAGCTGGGATGCTGCCAGTGTCTCACAAGGAAGGATCAACCCCAGTTTGGCTGCGGTCTCATTCTTCTTTTCCACCCTGGAGATCATTATGCTACAGTCCTCTTGGAAGCCTCCAAGTAGCTGCACTCATAACTTCATGAAAGTTGATTTAATGTCAACTGTCCAGCTGGCAAATTCAATATTAAAGGAACTCTATGGTGCTGAGGTGTCATGAGAGATAGTCTTTATTGAATACACATACTGGCATTGAAGAAGCGAAATCAGCTCTAGTTTTCCTGTGCGAAATTCTGGTCAGTTAATAATGGCTTTTCATAACCCCCACCCACCATGTGTTCACGTTGCCCAATTACATCCTTTCTGTTTGTTATGAGAATGGTCCACTTCTCCATCAAACATCTGCTTTTGACGACCTTGGGTCTCATGGTCTGGGGATGGCTTCTTGAAACTCCTGTTTCTTTCCCAGGATTTCCCTCCCCATTTCTATGGCAAGTTGAGTAGTGACAGAGGTTAGCAAGCATCTTAGCAAATCAACCTTGACACCTAGAAAGACTTGCCATAGAGAAAGAAGTAGTGGCTGCCACAGCTGAAGTTGAAGCTCTAGAAAGGTTTGTGGATTCTGACAACAAATGCAGTAAACACAGCAACGTGCTTAGGCCAGAAGCTGAACTCCAAGATCCTGTGCAACACACTTCAGAGTACATCTATCAACATTCCAGGCCAAACAGCAATGCTCACCTAGGTAGAAAAGGCAACCTTCAAGAAGGAAGCCAGAGATGCTACATAACACCACTACAAGCCAGTGACAAGCCTCATGCCTACAAACAAGAGAGCTCTAAGCAAAGCTGCACCTCTGATGACAGATACCCCCCCACACACACACCCAATATACCTGAGCCTGCAAATTATCCTACAGGATCAGCCTTTACGCCAGAGCAGCATAGAAAGAACCAGCTGAAACCAGAGACTCTTAGAAGGTATGACTACACAAGACCTTTTCATCACAGCAATATGCAGTCAGATAATCAAGTCTCTATAGATTTTGCCAAGTTCTTGGCACAAAGTGAGTTAGTCACAAAGGGACTTGAAAAGTTTAATGACCATCTTGAAAGCTACAGAGCCTGGTGATCTTCTTTCCAAAATGCCATCAGAAGCTTAGATTTTTCATGTAGTGAAGAGATAGACTTAATAGTTAAATGGCTTGGAACTGAATCTACTGAATCTAATCTATGCAAAATGAATCAGGACAAGAAATAAACTACCCTGAAACAGGCCTTAAAATGATCTGGGACAGACTTGATGAGTGTTATGGCTCAGCAGAAGCAGTGAAAAAATGTGCTGTTCAAAAGACTTGATAACTTTCCCAAAATACCTAACAGAGCTTATCAGAAATTTAGGGAACTTAAGTAACTTACTAATAGAACTTCAAGTAATTAAGCTGGAAGGGGATTTTGCAAGGACTTACATTCCTTGACACAGCCAGAGGTGTCAACCCCATTGTACAAAAGTTATCTAATAACTTATAAGAGCAGTGGATCACACATGGCTCCAAATACAAAAGGAATTACAATGTTCCATTTCTCTCCCCCCCCCCCCGCTTCTCTGTTTTGTGGACTTGATGTGCCAACAAGCTAAAACAAGAAATGATCCTAGTTTTGACCTCACATTGTCATGTGCTGCGCCTTCGGGACTTGATCCCTGCAAACCTCCAGTAGCCGTCTACACAGCTAACGTGACTCCTCCAGATTCTTTTTATAGGTCTGCTAGCTCGTTTCAGATAGAAACTGAGATCATAGATCCTGGTAAGCAGTGTCCTCTACACCAGAAGCCACATCCTCTCCTAAAATGCAGAGCCTTCAGAGAGAAGTCCATGGAAGACCGCAAAGCTTTCCTGAAAGAAAACATTTGCTATAAGTGCTGATCATCAGCCCCTCACTTTGCCAAGAACTGTAAGGTCAGTGTAAAATGCACATAATGTGACAGCACATATCATAACACGGCTTTACTCCCAAAGCCAGCTCCATGGACTTTAAAACACATTTAGTGTCAGTGAACATGGCAGGGAGGAAGAACACACAGCTACAATCACAACAGAAATCACTTCAAAATGCACAGAAGTCTGCAAAGGAACTGTTTAGTCAGTGTCTACCCAACAGGCCAAAGGGACAAAGCCATTAAACTTTATGCTATTCTAGCTGATCAAAGTAGCAAGTCTTTAGCCAGCTCAACCTTCTTTGATATCTTTGGCATTAAAGGCCCCAGCACTCCCTATTCCTTAAAAACCTGTGCAGGAATTGTGGAGCCAGTGAGGAGAACAACATCTGGTTAAGACAGGATCAGACAAAGAAAAGGAGGCAAGGTTGTACAGGAATATAAGCTAATTTGAGGGCTAATCCACATGGAGCTCTGTTTCCATCTGTTCTGTTTGCCATTGTTTGCTCCCTAGATACTAAAATGGATGTTCTGAAACTTTAGCTGGCCACAAACAAGGAGTGTATATTGAAGGTGGAGGCCCTTTGAGAGTTGTATGCAATGAAATTTCATTGATGTAAATTCGAAGTGACAATAAAATGATGATGATGTTGATGATGATGATGATGATGATGTTCCATTGCTACAAAATGGTGCTGGATACATATCAGATGACCTCAGCAATTCTAGGGGAGAGGTTACCAATAGGATCTTATATTCCAAATTTGGATCACTATCAATTTCCCAGACACATCGGAAACTGCAGTCACATCACTCTATCAACAACCATATCAACAAAAAAGCAATGGCAGCTCACCTAATGTTTTCATGCAATTGTTCTGGCTTTATCCCTGCCACACCAGCTAAATTCTTCCAATAATATGATGCAGGGAACAGCCCCTATTTCATCCCTATGATGTGGATCCACTTGATATCTGTCAGCAGGTAGAAGCTGATCTTTCCTGTGAAATTTTTGAGGGGGCACATATTTTGTCCCTGCTATCCCATCTTCCATTTGTGCTTTGATAGGGACATATCAGTGTTGGGATTGTAGCATTCCATATCATTAGAACATGCCACTCTTCATTTTCAATGTACAAAATTGAGAGCCCATTTGCCACCACTGCTACCATTCGAAGACTCAGTGTTATCAGTTGATACCAAGCAGGGAGTGTCATGCCCACCAGTATATAATTTGTGTTTATACTGTTGTTGTTTTCTGACCCATCTAGTGGCCAGGGCCAAATACCAATCTTTATTGTTTGAAAACTGATCTGGCCCTTTAAGATCCCCTCACTCCTCATTCCAAAAACAAGTGCATCCTGGGACCCGCAGGGTTTGCAAAGTGAAGAGAGGAAGTTGGTTACAGCTCATTAGGAAGGATAAAATAGACAACTAAGAATGGTTTATTGACCATTCTTCATCCAGATTTTATATCAGTTGCATCTGCTAATACAGGCATTCTGCTTCAGATTTCTCTGTTATTTTCAGTATCTGGTAAAATAAATGAGTACTTTGCCAACAACCTGTAAAATCCAAGACACAGCTTTTATTGTTTAATTCCCCCTTCCTAGATTGTTGATTCAGGGAATATCCATTACTTTAGTGTTAACTAATAGTGTTAGTTATTTAGGGATAGATTTATATTGGTTGCTTCATTTTTTTTAAAAAAATGTGTTTTTGTAGACTCCAAGTCTTGTACACCCACCCAAAAATGACTACAGCAAAAAAAAAAAGCAAAAACAGGTAGTGGAAGATGATTCCAAGAGGTCTGGACAGAGTCATTTGGAGTGATTGAATGCAGTGGGAAAACGTTATGTGTTCTATGCAGTGAAAGTGTTGTGTGTCACACATCAAGTGTCAGACAGCACTTTGAAACCAACCACAAAAATGTTGCCCAACTTGGTGATACTGAAAGAAAAGAGTTTCTTGAAGGGAAATTGAGGAGCTATCATTCCCAGCATCTTAGTTTTTCCAACTATCTTTGCAGAACAAATCATCTGACAGCTGCCAATTTTAAAATTTTACTGTGCATAGCAAAACATCATAAGCCCCTCTCTGATGGGGATATTATCAAAATGTCCATGTTGTTTGGGAGTGATTCTCTTTTTCATGATTTGCCATACAAGGATAAAATTATTCAACACATCTCTGAGATACCACTTAGCAGAAATACTGTGAAAGATCGAGTCCAGCGCATGGCAAATGATGTTAGTCAGCAGCTCACCATTAACTTACAAAAGGTAGCCTGTTACTCCATGTGCTTGGACGAAAGCACAGATATAAATAATCATGCAAGGCTAGCAGTAATTTTGTGTTATGCTGTTGGTGACATCATGAGAGAAGAGCTGGTGAAACTGGTGTCTTTGCCTGAAAGAACACAAGGTGTAGATATCCTTCAATGCTGTGAAGGAAGCTTTTTTGTCACAAGACATAAGACCAGAAAAGATGGTTTCAATTACAAGTGATGGAGCACCTTCTATGGTGGGGGCAACATCTGGTTTCATACAGTTGTTTGTTAAAGAAACAAAACATTGTCATTCAATTCCATTGTATTATACATCAGGAAGCTCTTTGTGCCAGGGAAAGCAAGAAAAAAAAATGATGATGTCCTCAAAGAATGTCACCAAAATAGTGAATTACATCATGGCTTGTGCTCTGAATTGTTGACAGTTTCAAGTACTTCTTGAGGAGGTTCAGGCACAGTATAATTGTTTATTTATGTATAATAATGTCTGGTGGCTGAGCAGAGGACAAGTCCTGGAGAGATTTGTAGCCTGCTTGGATGAAATTAGGCTGTTTATGAACAAAAAAGGGCAAGAATATCCACAGCTCACTGATATGACCTGGCTTACCAACCTCATGTTTTTTTACAGATTTTACACTAAACTTTAATGTACTGAACAAATAATTACAAGATGCAGGGAAAACAGCAGAAAGGATGTTTTGTGATATCAAAACATTTGAGAAAAAACTGCAGGTTTTTGAAAGAGACCTTGAAAGTGGGCAGCTGAAATATTTTCCAAATCTAAATATTCATTTAGAAAATTCTACAACAGACAATCCTACAAGTCATCAGGAAATCTATAAGGAATTTTGTAGCATTGTAGCAGGTGAATTTTAGTAACAGATTTTTACAGTTCCATAAGATAGAGACAACCCTATGTTTTCTTCTCCAGATAAAGCCAGATTTGAAGAACTTGATCTTTCCTGCTTACACTGGTTAGATTTAGGAAATCTGGAAATGGAGCTATTGGAATTTCAAGAAAACTCTATCTGGAAAAATAAATTCTGTGACTTGCGTGATACACTTGAGAAGATAGAAGGGATGACAAAGGACAGCATGGTTAATTCTGAAAATGAAATCCTTAAAGTGTGGAATTCTCTGCCAAATATTTTTAAGTCAATGAAAGCACTTGGGATTGCTTTCCTGACTTTGTTTGGATCACCTTATGCTTGTGAGCAGCTGTTTTCAGCTTTGAATTATATCAAGTCTGACACCAGAAACAGACTAGCAGATGATCTGAGTGCTGCATGTGTTGCTCTCACAAAATATGAGCCTAGGTTAGATAAATTATCAGCATGCATACAACAGCAAAAATCACATTAATTCTTCAAAAGCACGCCAAACTTTTACTTTTCAATAAAAAGTTGTTTGTATCACTGAAAGCTCTGTTATTGTGTTTTTGGGAGGTGGAGTGACTGGGGGATTTTTACTTTTTGCCTCGTTTTGCTGTTTTAAAGAGAACGTGCCCCCCAATGCCCCCCTGCATAGCCAGAAGCCTTGCGCCATCACCATTTGCTTGCCTCACTCCCCCAAGCCCCTCTCTTTCCCTTACTTTGAAACAAACAACACCCCCCAATCCTCCTGTTCCTGCCTTCTGCATTAAAATGAGAGAAAGCCAAGTTTTTTTTCTTTTCTGGTCTTTACATATTTAAACTGCAGCTAGAAGGAAGTGGGGTAGAAAGCCATTGCGAGACACTCTTCTGTTTTAACTTTTTTTCCTTGTCGCTTTTTGCAGTTTTCATCCTGCTTTCGTGAGAGGGCAGCATTTCAGCATTTGGGAGGGGGTGTAGCTGCCCCCTTCCCCCCAGCCATCAGCTGAGCAAGATGCCCACCTGCTCAAGCTCTTCCCCCTGTCTGAGGCTTTCATTGTTGTGAGCATTTCTATTGAGGATCGGTGTGGGGAGGGCTGTTTGGTTTTTATTCTCCTCCCATCTGCTGGGCAGTTGCAGCAGGCTTTGGTCTCTTCTGTTGTGCTTTGAGGTTACCTACGAAGCATGTTTGTTTTTGGGGGTGTAAAGACACGTGCTTCACATAGAGACGGACACAGAGCTGGGGTAAAGATGAGTTTATTCTGAACAGAACGAACTGGGGAAACAGCGGAGCCTGGCGTCTATTTGTACCTCCCAGGTGGATGGCATCCAATCAGTTCAAACCTGGGCTTCCTGCCAGTGCAGGTGACAATGGGTGTAGATCCTGGCTTCCCACCAGGCTGACCATGCCTGGGGCTGTCAACAGCTTAACTCCTTAGGCTTATCCTGAGTGAGCAGTTATCGCCCGGAGCTGTCCAATCCCTCTGCTGATCTGCACCATCAGCCTCCTGCTGTGCTGTCCTTTGTGTATGCTGGGAGGCATACACTGCACCCCTTCCCCCATAGTGAGGAGGATCCTTCCTTCTTAACTATATACAGCTTATTTACAATTTTTACATTTAACCCTCCAGATTCCTCCTCCCCCCAGGCTTAAGAGCGAACATAATCACTGAGGTAGCTGGGGGCTCTGTGTGTCCTGTTTGATCTTCTCAGGCTTGGCTCTGTAGTGGTTTTGGTTCTGCTTCCTGTTCCTTGGTCTGGTTGTGTTGGTCTGATTTGTGTGTGTGCATGTGTTTCTGTGTTGGCTCTTTGTGACCTGCTGCCCTCAGGCTCTTGCCTACTTTCCCTGTCAGCTCCCTGCCAGGCAGATGGATGCCCCAAAACCCTTCCTGCTGTTCTTCTGGGTGACTGTGACTGTGGCTGTGTGTGTGTTTGTATTTGCTCTGCCTCCTCCCTTGCTGTTTCCATTGATTCTCCACCCGTCCTCTCAGGGGCTCTCTTCCTTAGTTGATCTAAGTGTCTCCTCCACAGGAGTCCCCCCTCCACCCTTACTCTGTAGGAGAGGGGGCCTGTCCGTTCCACCACTTCACCTGGCACCCATCGATGGCCTGTGCTGTAATTTCTGGCCCAGATCTGCTCCCCTATGTTGAAATTGGTTTTGAGGGTTAGGGGTTCTGTGTCTGCTGATACCCTGTCTGGGTGGAGTCTGTCTAACGTAGTTATGAGGCGTCTGCCCCACCTGAGCTCCGCTGGGCTCTTTCCTGTGGCTGTGCAGGGTGTTGCGTGTTGATGGAGGAGGAATGTGGCCAGTCTCTGTTTCCAGTCCCCTTGTACTATTCGTTTGAGTGCATCCTTGGTAGTCCGCACGAACCTCTCTGCCAACCCGTTACTGGCTCGGTGAAAGGGCGCTGAAGTGGCATGCCTAATCCCCAAGGTCCTTAGGAACACCTGGAACTCCAAGGAGGTAAATTGCGCTCCGTTATCAGATACTACTACATCTGGTAGCCCATGTGTGGCAAACACTCCCCTTAGTGCCTGTATTGTGCCCGCTGATGTCATGTTGGACACAGGTACCACCTCTAACCACTTGGAGTGACTATCCACGATGACTAAGAAGGTGTGTCCCTGAAATGGCCCCGCATAATCTATATGGACCCTGGACCAGGGGGTGTGAGTTTGTTCCCACTTGTGGACTGGAGCGTGTGCCTGCTCTGGGCGAGACCTTTGGCATGTGTAACATCCTGCTACCAACCCCTCTATGTCTTTATCCAACCCAGGCCACCACAGGTAACTCCTGGCCAGAGCCTTCATCCTTACCACTCCCGGGTGACCCTCGTGAAGGAACTGAAGGACTTTCTCCCTAAGTTTTGTGGGGATGATGACCCTGCTCCCCCACAGCAGGCAGCCTTTATGGGTTGAGAGCTCGTGTCGCCGCGTAAAAAATGCTGTGAACTCAGGTCCCGGTGACTTGTCCTGCCACCCGCTGCTAACCCAGGACTGAATTCTGCTAAGAATCTTATCCCTGGGAGTTTTGGCTGCTATGTCGCTAGCGTCTAATGGGCACTCAGCCAGCTCCTGTATTGCTAATATCTGATTAGCAGGAGCGGGATCCGGTCCAGCCTCCCTTAGGGGAAGTCTGCTGAGTCCGTCGGCGTGTCCCATTTCCTTTCCTGGTCTATGGATTAGCTTACAGGAGTATGCTGAAAGAAAAATGGACCAACGGAGCATCCTTGGTGAAAGGATCTGTGGCGTTTGCTTCTCCGTGGTGAATAATCCCAGCAGGGGCTTGTGATCCGTGTAAATGAGGAACTCCCTCCCGTACAGGTAGTCGTGGAACTTTTTTACCCCCGCGACCACTGCCAGCGCCTCCTTATCTGTGCGTAGTTTCTCTCCGCCGCTGACAGGGTCCGGGAATAGTATGCTATGGGAGCCTGCGAGCCGTCCTCCCTTAAGTGGCTGAGGACTGCCCCTATCCCATAAGGGGATGCATCGCACGCTAGGCAGATGGGCTGGTCCTCCCTGAAGTGAGTGACCGTTGCGTCCCCGGCTAGCATGTTCTTAAGGGTCCTGAACGCGCTTGTGTGTGTGGCAGTCCAGTCCCAGGGTGTTTGTTTGTCCAGGAGCCTGTGCAAGGGCTCCGCGATGGTTGCCTTGTGCGGCAGGAATGTATGATAAAAATTTAAGAGACCAAGGAACGCTTGCAGCTCCGCTTTGTTTTTGGGAATTGGGGCTTCCTTGATAGCCCTCACCTTGGAGGCTGACGGGTGGATGCCCTGCGCGTCTATCCTGAATCCCAGAAACTCCGTCTCTGTAACCCCAATTTTATACTTGTCCCTTTTCAGTCTTAGACCCACATCCCTAAAACGACCGAGTACCGCTCTTAGCCGTGATGCCAGGACGTCCTCCGAGCTGGCCGCTATAAGGACGTCGTCAAAATACGGGCAAACCCAGGGGATCCCCTTTAGCGTTTTTTCCATGACTTCCTGGAAAATCCCCGGAGCTACGCTCACCCCGAATTGCAGTCGGTTTACCCAGAACGCCCCTTTGTGGGTGATGATGGTCTGGGCCCTTGCTGCCTCAGGGTCTACCGGCAGCTGCTGATAAGCCTGGGCAAGATCTAATTTCGCGAATACCACCCCACCTTGCAGGGATGCCAGGATGCTGCTTACGGCGGGAACCGGGTACGAATGCACACTTAACGCCTGGTTAATTGTCCCCTTATAACCTGCGCAGATTCTAATGTCCCCATTTGCTTTTAACGGGGTAACTATGGGGGTCTCCCAGTCCGCCCCATCTACCGGCGTCAGCACCCCCTGTTCCACTAACTTATCCAATTCCTGCTCAATCTTATGCTTGAGTGCAAAGGGAACTCTCCTCGCCTTCATCCTGACCGGTGGGACTAGGGGGTTTAATTTAAAAGAAATCAGGGGCCCGGTGTACTTCCCCAACCGTTCGTCGAAGACATCCGCGAACTCCCTGCAGATGCCCTCCAGGGAGGTGTTGCTCTGCGTTTGGTGGATCCCGGTGATCCCAATCCCCAACGCCCTGAACCATCCTAGCCCCACAAGGCTGGTCCATTGCCCTTCGACGACCAGCACGCTCAACTTCCCCTTAAACCCTTTGTAGTGGACCGTCACCGACGCCTCCCCCCTGACTTTAATCGGAGAGTTCTGGAAGTCTGAGAGGGTCAGTTTGGATGGCCTCAGGGGAACCCGCTGGCTGCTCCGCTTGCAGATCTCGCTGAAAGTCCGCGCGGAGATAATGGATACGGCTGACCCAGAGTCAAGTTCCATTACCCAGGGGACCCCTTGAATTTTAACCCTCAGTTTGATTTTTGGAATAAGGGGTGGGTGTCCCCCAGTCTCGCAAACAGCCGACCATCCCGCCGTGTGGCTAACCGTAACCCTCGGCGGCCGCTCCCCTGTACCTGTGGCCAACTGGAAATCCGCCTCCACCTCGTGCAGACTGTCCCTCGGCCGGCTCCGACAGACTGCCGCGATGTGGCCAGTCTTCCCGCACGCTCTGCACTTCGCCGACTTGAACCGGCAGGTAGACCGGGGGTGCTGTCCTCCGCAGCTGGCGCAACGGGTAGATCGGTTGGAGGTTCCAGACCCGCAGCCGATGCACGGGGTAGACCGGTGTTGACCAAACGAGCCGGGCTGGGTAGACCTGGGGCCGCTGCCACACTGCTGGGTAGACCGGGAGCGATGAGCGCTGCCGCCGGAGGGCTGGGTAGACCAGGGGCCGCTCATCCCACATCCGCACTCCTGATACCGCTGCTCGGCTGTCGCTGAGCGTTGTTCCTTCACGCGGTCCCGGGAGTAGGTGGTCGATCACTGTTGGCGGTGGATGGCATCTACCTCGAAGTCTCCCCCTTCTGCGTCGTCGTGGCCGGACAGCTGATGGATGGCCCCATTCTCCCTTGCGTCGGACTCCTCCGCTACGTCCCAGGCTAAGAACTCCTCCTGGACGTCCCGAAGGTTCAGCTTCTGCTTGGCAAACATCTTCTGCCGCAGCTTCCGGTCCCTTAGCCCGCAGACGATCCGATCCCGCAGACGGACTTCGAGGTTGTCGAAGTTGCAGAGTCACGCCGCTTGTCGCAGGGCAGCCATGTACTGCTTTGCGGTCTCACCTGGACGTTGGTCCCATTTCTCGAAATGGTACCGCCAAGCTATCTCTGATGTTTCGGGCTTAAAGTGTTCCGTTAGCTTGGATATCAGCTCGCTGTACCCGACGGCGTGAATGTCGTCGGGCGCACACAGACCGACCGCCAGCTGATACGTCTCCATGCCACAGCTGCAGAGTAGCGCTGCCACTCTCTGTCAGTTGTCCTTGACCCCATTCGCCCGTAGGTAGCACTCGAGCTGGCCTACGAACGCCTCCCACTCCTCAGGGCGGTTGCTGTTGAAAATGGGGTATTGTCCCAGTTGTGCCATTACCTTGGTCGGGGTTGTCCTGCGTCGGTTCCTGAGCTGCCGATGGGGGGTTCGTCCGTGGCTAGCAGCATTTTCCGGAGCAGGATCCCACCTTCGTCGCCAGTGTAAAGTCACGTGCTTCACATAGAGACGGACACAGAGCTGGGGTAAGATGAGTTTATTCTGAACAGAACAAACTGGGGAAACAGGGGAGCCTGGCGTCTATTTGTACCTGCCCAGGTGGATGGCATCCAATCAGTTCAAACCTGGGCTTCCTGCCAGTGCAGGTGACAATGGGTGTAGATCCTGGCTTCTCACCAGGCTGACCATGCCTGGGGCTGTCAACAGCTTAACTCATTAGGCTTATCCTGAGTGAGCAGTTATCGCCCGGAGCTGTCCAATCCCTCTGCTGATCTGCACCATCAGCCTCCTGCTGTGCTGTCCTTTGTGTATGCTGGGAGGCATACACTGCACCCCTTCCCCCATAGTGAGGAGGATCCTTCCTTCTTAACTATATACAGCTTATTTACAATTTTTACATTTAACCCTCCAGATTCCTCCTCCCCCCAGGCTTAAGAGCGAACATAATCACTGTCCTTTGTGTATGCTGGGAGGCATACACTGCAGGGGGATCCCCACTCCGGTTGCTAAGCCTGCTTAAACCCTCTTCCACTTCCTCCTCCTCCTCACCGGAGCCCCCCTTTGTCTGCAACCAGCCCCTGCCCGAGCCCCTGCTTTGCCTTGCCCCACGGCAGTGGCACCCCCACCCTGCCCCATTTGGAGTGACTGTCCACCACAATGAGGAACAGCTGTCCCTAAAATGGACTGGCAAAATCAATATGGATTCTTGACCACAGGGCTTGTGTGGCTTCCCAGCGTTGGACTGGGGCTTGAGGCATTTCTGGCCTGGATTGCTGGCAAGAGTAGGGTTCTAGTCAAGGGTTATCATCTTCCCATCATCCTCAAATAAATGGGAGGACAGAGAGACTTAACACAGTTCTAGAACAATACCTGAGATGTTTTATTAATTACCAAGACAATTGGTCTGACCTGCTACTGTTTGCTGAGGTTGCCTATAATGCTGTGCACTCCAGTACTGGGTTCACTCCATTTCAAGTAGCAAATGGTCAAACCTTTGTGGCCATGCCTGAACTCCCTACCAAAGAGCCTGAAAACACCCCCTTGCAGGAGTGTATTAAACAATTGCAAAACACCTGGTCAGTGGTCAGAAAAGTATTGGATGAATCCAGGGAGGCCTATAAAGCTCAAGTGGACAAATGGAAGGTGGAGCAGAAACTGTATAAAGTTGGGGACTGGGTGTTCCTTTCCATAAAGTATTTACAATCATTGCAACCTTCAAAGAAACTGGGGCCCAAATTTATAGGACCTTTCACAGTAAAACGCATCATCAACCCTGTGACGGTTGAATTAGACCTGCCAAAGAATCTATGGAAAATCCACCATTTTCCACTGCAGCTTACTCAAACCAGACATCACCTCCAAAATCAGACCTCCCGCACCCCCAGTGCCCATGCCTATCATGGTTGAGGGAGAACAACACTTTGAAATTAAAGATATTTTAGACTCTTGAACACACCATGGTATGACACAATACCTACTAGCTTGGAAGAATCTCCCTGCTGCCCAGAGACATGTCAGAGCCCCTACACATCTACAACATTTTCACTCTAAATATCCTGATAAACCTAATTGATGTATCTATGTTGTTGTTCCCTTTCCTTTGCTGTTTTCCAGGTGGATTTCCTGTTCTTCTAGGGGGAGGGCGTATGTCAGGTCCCCAAATCTTCATTGTTTCTCCTGCATAGTTATTCTACTTTTGGGCCTGCCATTCTGCTGGGGGGAGAGGGAGCATGCTTTTGCTTGGGATAACTTTCACTTTCTACTTTCCCTCTCCTGCCTATATCACAGGTGTAGGCAACCTTGGCTCTTTTATGACTCATGGACTTCAATTCAATTCCTGGCTGGCTCAGGAATTTCTGGAAGTTGAAGTCCACGAGTCATAAAAGAGCCAAAGTTGTCTACCCCTGCTCTATCATCTTGAGAAAGGAATGTGTTTCCCTTATCAGGAAGATGGTTACAGAGAAACAAAAGCTGGAGAAGATCTCTTTTTTTATTATTAAAGAGTTTTACAAAAAAAATTTTTACAATACATATCCCCAAAACCCACCCGCCCCAAACCACCCCCCTTCCCCCCCCCACTTCCCAGAGCTGAATACAGGGTCATAGATATAATAATCATATTCTAACTAAAATTATCCATTATAAAATTAACCAAATTCATAATGTGCTTTAACTCCCCTTTAACATTCAAATTATTAAAAACATAATAATAACTTAAACAAAAATATAATCAATACTAATACTAAAATTAATAACAATCTAAAATTTACTCATAAGCTAAATAGAACTTTTTAGTCCCATATTTATTCTGAATATAATCTATCCATCTCCTCCAAACTGAAATATATCTTTCTTGCGAGTGATCCTTCAAATAAGCAGAAATCTTAGACATTTCTACCAAGATTCAATACCTTAAGTACCCATTCTTCTATAGTAGGCAAACTATCCTTCTTCCAATATTGTCCCACCAGTAACCGTGCTGCTGTTATCAAGTTCAACATCAAATTGATTTCTTTAATATCACAATCTACAACAATACCCAATAAAAACAATTGTGGAGAAAAATTTATCTTTCTCTTAAAAATCTTTTGAATGTTCCACCAAATTTTAATCCAAAAAGCTTTTATATTTCTACAAGTCCACCACATATGAAAATAAGTAGCATCTAAACTACCACATCTCCAGCATTTAGAACACAGGTCTGCAACCTGCGGCTCCGGAGCCGCATGCGGCTCTTTCAGCCATCTCCTGCGGCTCCTAGTCCTCTGCCATGTGCAGTCCAAAAAAAAAAAGTGGGACTAAAAAATTTCAATCAATCAATTCAAATATGCAGGGTAGGTGTATATCTCGCCTTGGCTCCAATCTTCAGTCAAACCCTGTTCTGCGCATGCGCGCATGTACGTGCATGTGCACACATTTTTTGCGGCTCCCAGTTTTTCCTTTTGTGAGGGAACCAGTTCCGAGTGGCTCTTTCACTGTTTCAGGTTGCTGACCCCTGGTTTAGACTGTAGGTTAGGATACATGTTAGACAACTTTTTGGGATCCAAATGCCATCTATAAAACATTTTATAAAAATTTTCTCCTAAATTTTGAGCCTGAGTAAATTTAACATTTCTGACCCAGATTACCTCCCAAATATCCAACGGAATTGGTTCCTGTATGCTTTGTGCCCACTTTATCATACAATCTTTAACTAATTCCGTTTCCGAGTCCAATTCAATTAAAATGTTATATATCCTCTTTATATGTGCACGCTTTAAATCTCTTATTTGTTTTACTAAGTTTTCATCTGTAATTGTAATGCCAACCTTCTGATCCAGCTTCCACCTAGCTTTCAGTTGGGTGTATTGGAACCAAGAGTAACTTATATTTTCTTGTTTTAACTCATCTAATGATTTAAGTTGCCAATTATTCCCTTCCAATCTAAGTAATTCCTTATAGGAAAACATATCCAAACTCACTCCCATAGATACACCTTCTATCGCGTGTCCGGGAATTCCCCAAATCGGTATTTTATAATTTAACTTATAATAATACTTTTTCCAGACACGCAGCAAGGCACTTCTAAGAATATGAGATTTAAAAGCTGTATCTACCTTTTTATCATAAAGCAAATATGCATGCCATCCATAAACCAAATCCCAACCCTCAAGGTGAAGTATTCTTTTATTAGTTAAATTAAGCCAATCGCTAACCCATGTCATGACCACCGCATCATAATACAATTTCAAGTTAGGTGCCTTGAGTCCCCCTCTTTCCCTAGCATCTTGCAGAATCTTAAATTTAACTCTTGGTTTCTTCCCTGCCCAGATAAATTTATTAATACCCTTCTGCCATTCATCAAGGTTGCCATCCTTTTTCAATATTGGTATCATTTGAAACAAAAAAAGAAACTTTGGCAGAACATTCATTTTAACAGCTGCGATTCTTCCCAATAGAGATAATTGTAATTTTTTCCAATTATTTAAATCCTTTTGTATCTTCAACCATAGTGTTTCATAGTTATTCTTATATAATTTTGCATTTGAAGCTGCAATATACACTCCCAAATACTTAACCTTTTTTACTATTTCAAAACCTGTTAGTTTAATTAACATTTGCCTTTCACTCATAGACATATTCTTAGACAATATCTTAGTCTTATTACTATTTACCTTAAACCCTGAAACCTTACCATACTGAGTTATAATTTCCATCAAATCTATAACCGATTGTATCGGTTGAGATAATGTCACAACCAAGTCATCAGCAAAAGCTCTCAATCTATAATCATTCTGTTTTATTTTAATTCCCTTTATCATAGAGGACTCTCGAATTTTAATTAATAAAATCTCTAACGTTAATACAAACAACAATGGTGATAGGGGACATCCCTGTCTTGTACCTTTTTCAATTTTAAACATCTCTGTTAACCCCCCATTAATTATAATTTGTGCAGTTTGTTGTTGATATATAGCTTTAATAGAATGTAAGAATCCTTCTCCAAAATTCATTTCCTCAACAACTCTAAATAAAAATTGCCAATTCAATTGATCAAAAGCTTTTTCTGCATCCAAAAATATCAATGCTGCAGGGACTTGGTTGTTCTTATCCAAATATTCAAGCAAATCAATTTGTCTTACATTATATTTCATATACTTTCCAGATATAAATCCCGATTGATCACTATGAATCATTTGCTTTAAAACTTGCATTAATCTATTAGCCAATACTTTGGCAAAAATCTTATAATCTATATTCAAAAGCGATACAGGTCTATAATTTTTAGGTTGAGTAAGGTCTTGATAAGGGACGCAGTGGCTCAGTGGGTTAGGATGCTGAGCTTGTCGATCAGAAGGTCGGCAGTTTGGCGGGTCAAATCCTGAGTGCCGCGTAACAGAGTGAGCGACTGTTACTCGTCCCAGCTTCTGCCAACCTAGCAGTTCGAAAGCATGTAAAAATGCAAGTAGAAAAATAGGGACCACTACGGTGGGAAGGTAACAGCGTTCCGTGCACCTTTGGCATCTAGACATGCCAGCCACATGACCACGGAGACGTCCTTGGACAAACGCTGGCTCTTCGGCTTTGAAACGGAGATGAGCACCGCCCCCTAGAGTCGGAAACGACTAGCACGCATGTGCGGGGGAACCTTTACCTTTACCTTTTAAGGTCTTGATCCTCCTTTGGAATCAATGATACAAAGGCTGTCCTCCAAGATGGAGGAACTGCTCCTCCAGTCTGAATTTCATTAAACAACATCTTTAAAGGTTCAATCATTTCAACCAACAACATTTTATAATAAATTGCTGTTAATGCATCTGTTCCCGGGGCCTTGCCCACTTTCAACTGTTTAATAGCTAAAGAGATTTCCTCTGATGTTATTAAGCGGTTCATCTCAAGTTGTTGTTCTTTTGAAAGTCTAGGAAAATGTGCTTCCTGTAAATATTTATCTATATCTAAAGCTTGTATGTTTTCTCTAGAATATAATTTCAAGTAAAAATCTAAAAAACTCCTCTTAATCAATTTTTGTTGATAGACTTCTTTTCCTTTATATTCTATTTTATCTATAGTATGTAATTTTTGTTTCTTCCTTAATTGATAAGCCAGCCACCTACCAGGCTTATTAGTGTTACTAAAAGCATTATGCCTAGCATAACGCAAATTAGTTGCTACTTGGTCAGCCATTAGCATACTAAATTGTTCTTTCAATAAATATATCAAGGTCCTTAAATTATGATCCAATGGATTCAAAATAAAATCTTTCTCCTTAGATTTAATCTCTTCCTCAAGATCTATACGTTTTTGCATTTGCTTACGCCTATAAGCATTATTCATATAAATCAAGACCCCTCTCATGTAAGCTTTACTAGCATCCCAAACCATTCCCATCGATGTACCTTTATGGATATTTATAACAAAAAATTCTTTCAGATGTTCTCTACATTTCTGCAAAAACACCTCATTTGTAAATAAATTTTCATTCAATCTCCAGGATCTTCTATTATCATCTTCAGCAAAGAACTCCAAACAAACAGGACTATGATCCGACAATGTCCTAGGAAAAATCTTAACGTTCTTAACCCTAGAGAGAAGATCAGTAGTAATTAAAATAAAATCAATCCTAGAGAAAGATTTGTGTCTATCCAAAAAAAAGTAAAATCTCTGTCCTTCATATTCCTTTCCCGCCATACATCTCTTAGCTCCAAATCCTCCTTCAAATCAAAAAAGGCTTTGGGCAGTTTCGAATAATTAGAAGGGTTTTTAAAAGATCCCTTCTTATCTTCAAATGAGTCCAAAACTCCATTCCAGTCCCCCATCATAATAACAGATTTGTAATCCAATTCGATTAGTCTTTGATGTAAAAATTTAAAAAACTTTTGCTGTTGTTGATTTGGAGCATATAATCCAATAAGAACTTTCTTTCCTTGTAACATCAGTTCAATACTAACATATCTCCCTTGTTTATCTGATTCAATTAATCTAGCTGAAAAATCTTTTCTTAGATAAATGACCACTCCAGCCTTCTTGTCCAGAGCACAGGCTGCAAAATGAGTTCCCAACCGGGAATTAACCAAAAACTTTTGGTCCTTTAATGCAATATGAGACTCTTGTAAGCAAACAATATCATTTTTATGTTGTTTCAAATAGTAAAATACTTTCTTTTCTGTGGTGAGTTTAAACCATTAACATTCCATGTCAGGAACTTCACCATCTCTGGTGACCAGGAGCCTTTGGAACATGACCTGAAGATCACCTGTTGCTCTCTTCGGGCGTGCTCCTCCCAGAGGCTCTGAAACAGCCGCATCTTGCGTAGTTAAACCAGATACAAGCTTCTGTTTTTGCTCTTTTTCCTTACGCTTGTATGCAGCCCTAGTCATCCTCTGTTCTCTCGGGTCCTCCTTTAACACCAAACTCTGCTCCATAGTCTCAGCCTGCTGCATCTCCTCAAGAGGCAGTGACATTGCCCCTTCACTCAACTGTTTATCTTCTTGTCTTACTTCTGTTCTTTTAACTCCAGGAGACGGTGGTGAGCCTGCTTTAAGGACCTTAGTATAAAAACCTTTTGCTTTTAAAATTGTATCCAACCTATACCTCATCCCTGCATAATTCACCACAATTCCAATGGGTATTTCCCATCTAAAAAAGCTGGAGAAGATCTTTAGATGTGTGCTAACTGTACCAGCCAGCCAGGCTTCGTGCCACCTGTGGACTGGCTGGATTTCAAATGGACATTATAACTTTGGTGGGAGGACGAATATTGCTAGCTTAACTATATCATTTGCATGTGTTTTTCCCCAGATCTCGCCTTGACTTCCCTGTCACTGACCTCTAATAAAAGTTTCCTTTTGAGACAATGCCTGTTTCAAGAGTTCTGCTTTCTTGGGTGGTTAGTTGAAGTGGGTCCTTACAGCACCTCACACCCTTTACTTTTAGAGAAAGAGATTCTATGTACAGCAAAAAGAATATTTTGAAGTGTCTGTTGTAGTTACCTCACTTTATAGAATCTTAGAGGTACTACTGAAGATGACCTCCTCTTACATGTAGCCCTGAACCTCTAAGTCTTAATATTCTTGAAAACCCTGAAGACAGACTCTAAAACCAGTTCTAGAAACAATCAATTGGCTAAACTGAGGAAAATAAGATTGCAGGAGTTTCATATTTGTACCCAAAGTATTTTTCTTAGTGACTAGCACCTTCAGCCATTCTGGGAAGCAAGGTATCAGTTAGTGCAGCTCAAAAAGGAGCTCATCACCACCAACATCACTGCATTCTGAAGCAGCTAAAGTTTCCAGATCATCTTTAAGGGCAGCCCCATGTAAAGCACATTGCAGTAGTCAAGCCACAAGGTGATCAGGGCATGAATGACTGTCTCAAGGCCCCCCAATCTAGAAAAACATGCAACTATTGCATGTGATGAAACTGGCCAAAGATCTTCCAGGTCACAGTTGCCATTTACTCATAAAATAAAAGCTGTAAATCCAGGAAGACCCCCAAATTGCACCTTTGAATAGGGAAATGCAGCCCCATCCAAAGTTGAAGTTGGAATATCCCAGATCTCACAATCTAAATACCTACAGCCACTTGCTCTTGATAGGTTTGCATAGGAGATGGTTCTTCCCTATCCAAACACACACAACCTCTAGGCTCTGGGACCAAACATCAAGTTTCACTTGGCCAGGATCAAAGATATAATTGGATATCATCAGGATACAGATGATACTGAACTTTAAAATAATTGATGCTCTTGTCCAGCAGTTTCATGTAAATGTTGAAAAAGAGGGAAGAAAGATTTGAACCCCATGGCACCCTCAAAGTAGAGGCATAGAGGGCAATCTTTCCCCATCAACCAATACCAAGGGGAACCAGTCCCAAGAAAAGGAAGAAAACAAACATAAAATGGTGCCCCTATCTCCAACCTATGGAGCAAGCTCAGAAAGATTTTGGGGTATCTGCTGGCTGAAGCACTGGAAATCGAAAAAAATGAGATGGAAAGAGAAATTGACCAAATATACAGAATTAATACAAGCTACACAAGGAGACACAGAGTGCACAGGGAGGTACATGTTAGATTTGTGAAAAAAACAAGAAGGGATGAAATACTGAAAAGAGTGAGGGACGAACCACTGATATATAGAAAAAAAGAAACAGTGGTCCTGAAACACATCCCTAGGAGGATAAGAGACTCCTGACAGCAATACCAATTCCTGACTATAAAACTAAATGAAAAAGGAGTGAATTTCAGATGGCTGGTCCCAGGGGGGATCCTAATTAACTGGAATGCCAAAAGATGCAGATTGGACTCTATCTTTAAGACAACAGAATTTTATGAGAAACATGCAATCTTTTTTGAAGAAAAAACACAAGAAACGCAAGTGGATAGGGAATATAAAAAACAGAAACAGCAATAAAAGAGGCAACCATTCAAAGTGAAGAAGAAAATACAGATCAAGAAGTGGAGGGAATGGCAGAGACAGAAAAGGACTACTAGGAGAATAAAACGCAAATATAAGTAAACAAGATGGAGAAGGAAAGTGGAATTCTCTCAATGAATATAAATAAATTGAACTCCCCATCAAAAAGGAAAAAAATCTTCACACAACTACAAAAATTAAAAATGAATATAATTTGCCTCCAAGAAACACACATAAAAAAAGAACATTATAAATTCCTAGAATGTCTGAAAATTGGAAAACTCTATTTTACATCAGCACATCAAAAGAAAAGAGGAGTAGCTTTATATATTAAAGAGACACTGGATTCCAAACAGGTCTACTCAGATGAAGAAGGAAGAATCTTAATAGTAGAAACAATGATAAATCAAAAACAGATATTAATGGTAGCAATATACTGTATGCACCAAATAATAAACAATAAGAATTCTATCAAAAATTACACAGGAAAATATTGGAAATGGAGTATCAAAATATTTGCCTAGTAGGAGATTTTAATGCAATTTTAGACAGAAAACTTGATTATAGAAGCAGTAAAATAGGAAGAAAGGGAAGAAAGATACTCCCTAAGACGTTCTTTAGAATGACAGAAGAAATCTGTGTACAGGATACTTGGAGAGAAATAAACTCAAAAAAGACCCAGTACACATTTTATTGAAATAGATATAAATCTTGGTCCAGAACTGATACGATATGGATGTCCCCTGAATTAAGAACTAACATACATGAGATTGATATAGATATAGAACCTAACATCTGGGCAGACCACAATCCGATAAAGCTGATTTGGAGAGCAGTAAAGAAGAAATTAAGATGGACTCTGAATCAATCCCTATTAAAAGAGAAAAAATTTGTAGAAGCAGCAATAAAGGAAATGGAATTCTTTTTTTAAAGAAAATAGAAAATAAGAGACATCAATCCAGAATGTATGGGATACAGCCAAAGCATATTTTAGAGGATTAGCTATAACACATATGACTAAAAAGAACAAAGAAAAAAAACAATCTACAACAGACATGTCAAACACAAGGCCCGGGGGCCGGATCCGGCCCGCAAAGTGGTTTCATGTGGCCTGCGAAGCCATCCTGGAAACAGTGAGGGAACGGCCCCCACTGCTTTGGCCCTGGCCCAGAGACCCTCCTTCTGCCAGAGATCCTCAGATCTGTCCCACTCCTGCCCAGGCCCCCATAGGCACCCTTGATGCCAATGATGTAGAGCTGGCCACGCCCACCCAGTAGGCCATACGCACTCTAGCCACACCCACCCAGTAGGCCATGCCCACCATGGCCAAACCCAACCGGCCCCCTGAGGGCAACCACAATGCTGATGCGGCCCTCAATGAAATTGAGTTTGACACCCCTGATCTACAATATTAAGGGAAGAATTTTAAAAACTGAATGATCTCTGGCGGGCCCAGGATAGGGGATATTCCTCTGTCCTGGTCCTATTAGATCTCTCAGTGGCTTTTGATACCATTGACCATGGTATCCTGCTGCAACATCTCGTGGGGTTGGAAGTGGGAGGCACCGTTTTACGGTGGTTCTCCTCCTACCTCTCGGGCCATTCGCAGACGGTGTTGGCAGGAGGGCAGAGGTCAACCCCGAGGCCCCTCTATTGTGGGGTGCCCCAGGGGTCGGTCCTCTCTCCCCTCCTGTTCAACATCTATATGAAGCCACTGGGTGAGATCATCTGCGGTTTCGGGGTAAGGTATCATCAATATGCTGATGATACCCAGCTTTGCATTTCTACCCCAAACCAACCCAGTGATACCCTTGATGTGATGTCCCGTTGCCTGGAAGCGGTACGAATCTGGATGGGGAAGAACAGGCTCCAACTCAACCCGGCCAAGACCGAGTGGCTTTACGTACCGGCATCTCGTGTAGTCCAGGATGTTCCATCTTTGGTTATGGGGGGAGAGGTGTTACCTCCCGTTGATAGGGTGCGCAACTTAGGCGTCCTGGATGCACAACTCAGTTTAGAAGATCATATAGGAGTCGTGGCCAAGGGGGGCATTTGCCCAGGTTCGCCTGGTGCGCCAGTTGCGCCCCTATCTGGACCGAGATGCTTTACGTACGGTCACTCATGCGCTCGTTACCTCCCGTGTTGATTACTGCCATGCTCTCTACATGGGGCTGCCCTTGAAGACCACCCAGAGACTTCAGCTGGTGCAGAATGTGGCCGCGTGGGTTGTGATGGGAGCATCCCGATACTCCCATATTACACCCCTCCTGCGTGAGCTGCATTGGTTACTGGTTGCCCTCCGGGTGAGATTTAAGGTGCTGGTTCTTACCTTTAAAGCCCTACATGGCTTAGGCCTGGGATACCTGCAGGACCGTCTGTTCCCAGGAATGACTTCCCATCGCCCTGTGCGCTCACACAGAGAGGGCCTCGTCAGGGTGCCATCGGCCAGACAATGTCGGCTGGTGACCCCCAGAGGGAGGGTCTTCTCTGTGGGGGCACCTGCCCTGAGGAATCAGCTACCGCTGGAGCTCTGGATGACCCCAGACCTCCGGTCCTTTCGTCATGACCTTAAGACATTTCTTTTCCAACAGGCCGACCTGGACTGATGATAAGGGATTTTTTAATAAGGTTTTAAGGTTTTATTGGTTGTAGTTGGGGCTCTAGATATAGTTTAATTTTAATTTTAATATTTGTATTTTACTTGTATTTTATTGTTGTTAGCCGCCCTGAGTCCTTTGGGAGATAGGGCGGCATATTTTATTTATTTTTTATTTTAATTCCATTTATATCCCGCCCTTCTTCGAAGATTCAGGGCGGCTTACACGCTTAGCAGTAGCCTTCATTCTATGTATATGCCTGCTTATTAGGGCTTTCACACACACCCCAAGTGGCATTATTACAAAGTCAGCTTATTGCCCCCAACAATCTGGGTCCTCCATTAAATAAATAAATAAATATATCCACAAAAGAAAGCTATGAAAAGACAAATGGAGGCAATAACATATAAGCTAAACTTAATAGAGTCATAGGAATTGGCTCAACAAATTAAAAGGGCAAAACAAAACTTTTTTGAAAATGCAAACAAATTGGGAAGATGGCTGGCTTATAAACTGCAAAAAGAAAGAAAGAAGAAACTGATAAATAAATTGCAAGATGAGAAGGGCGGTTTATAATTTCAAAATGATGCAATTAAAAAATAGTTAAAGAATTTTATGGAAAAATATATGATACAGAAGAAATCTCTCGGGGAAAAATAGTATAATATCTGGGAAAGCTAATCTACCAAAAATTCCAGAGAACTTTAAAAATATGCTAAATGAAAAAATTACAATAATGGAATTGATGGAAGCTATAAAAAAACAAAAACAAAAATGATAAAATCCTGGGACTGGACAGGCTACCCACAGAGTTCTATAAATGTTTACAAGATACATTAACTCACCAATGAAAGACGTTTGCAATGAGGTATTACTAGAGGCTAAATTACCAAACACATGGACAGAAGCAAATATTACTTTAATACCAAAAGAGGACTCAGATTTGACAGAGATAAAAAATTATAGATCAATATCACTACTAAACATGGATTACAAAATCTTTGCTTCAATAATAGCAGGAAGACTGAAAAGATTTTGGATTGAATTTATTCATCCAGACCAAAATAGATTTTTACCAAAAAGACAAATAAAAAAAAAATAACAAGAATTATTTTAGATACATTGGAATACTATGAAATGCACCCAGGAAAACAAATGGCACTAATTTTCTTAGATCAGGAGTGTCGAACTCGCAATGTCACTGTAAGGACCCACTTCAATCTACATCTTAAGAAAACAGAACTCTTGGAAGCGGTTTCTTCCAACAGGAATCTTTACCAGGACCAGCTCCCTCTGGTCCTGGATGAAGCGGATTATTTGGACCCCTACCAATCGGGTTTCAGGCCCGGGTACAGCACGGAGACGGCATTGGTCGCTCTGGTGAATGATCTCTGGAGGGGACAGGGGATATTCCTCTCGGATATTCCTCTCGGGACAGGGGATATTCCTCTGTCCTAGTCCTATTAGACCTCTCGGCGGCTTTCGATACCATCGACCATGGTATCTTGCTGCGGCGTCTCAGGGGATTGGGAGTGGGAGGCACAGTTCTTCGGTGGTTCTCCTCCTATCTCCTGGGACGCTCGCAGTCGGTGTTGGCAGGGGGGCAGAGATCGGCCCCTAGGTCTCTCGTTTGTGGAGTTCCTCAGGGGTCGGTTCTCTCGCCTCTCCTGTTCAACATCTATATGAGACCGCTGGGTGAGATCATTCATGGTTTTGGAGTTGGGTATCATCAATATGCCGATGATACCCAACTTTTCTTTTCGACCCCAAACCACCCCAGTGATGCCCTCACTGTGATGTCCCGTTGCCTGGAGGCGGTTCGGGTCTGGATGGGGAGGAACAGACTTCAACTCAACCCTGACAAGACTGAGTGGCTGTGCATTCCGGCATCCCGGGACATTCAAAATGTTCCATCTCTTTCTGTGGGGGGTGAGCTCTTACCCCCCGTGGATAGGGCTCGCAACTTGGGAGTCCTCCTAGATTCACGGCTTACCCTGGAAGATCATGTGGTGGCCGTGACTAGGGGGGCTTTCGCCCAGGTTCGCCTGGTGCGCCAGTTGCGGCCCTATCTGGACTGGGATGCCCTGTGCACGGTCACTCATGCGCTCGTGACCTCTCGCCTTGACTACTGTAATGCTCTCTACATGGGGCTTCCCTTGAAGACCACTCGGAGGCTCCAACTGGTACAGAATGCGGCCGCGAGAGTTGTCTTGGGAGTTTCCCGGTACTCCCATGTTACACCTTTGCTCCGTGAGCTGCATTGGTTACCAGTTGTCTTCCGGGTGAGGTTCAAGGTCTTGGTTATGATCTTTAAGTCCCTACATGGCATGGGTCCGGGTTACCTCGGGGACCACCTGCTGCCGGCGTCAACTCCCCTCCGCCCTGTGCGTTCCCACAGAGAGGGCCTCCTCAGGGTGCCTCCGGTCAGGGAATGCCGACTGGCAGCCCCCAGGGGGAGAGCCTTCTCTGTGGGTGCCCCGGCTTTGTGGAACCAACTGCCGGTGGAGCTCCGGATGGCATCAGACCTCCGAACTTTCCGTCGTGGCCTGAAGACCCATTTATTTGAATTAGCTGGTCTGGCCTGACGGGGGATTTGGGTTTTAAATTGTTGTTTTAGAATAGTATTATTGTTTTTAACTGGGCACTGATTTAATCTTTTTTTAACTTTTGTATTGTATTGTATTGTTATTTATATATGCCCTGTGAACCGCCCTGAGTCCCTAGGGAGAAGGGCGGTATACAAATTAAATAAAACGTAAACGTAAACGTAAACGTACTAAGAGAAAATGATTGCAGGCATGCTAGACAGGATCTGGCGAACCAATCCCACCATTCAATGTTTTAAAGTGTTCCCAAGCAGCCCCCATCCCACCCGCAGTTCTTCCAGGTGATCCAAACTGGCAGATTGCTAGGTGTTACTTTAGTACAGATAATATCAGTCTGGCTCCCTCAGCATGGTCATCCAATTCTCTTATTGCCCCCAAGTGTTGCATCTTTCCTCCTCCCCTTTTCTCCCACTGTCCATAAAAAGCTTCAGAGAGGCACAGGATGAAAGGCAAATGGCTACATTGTTTTGTTAACAGATCCAAATGAATCAACAAAAGGTTACTTTGTAGTGAGAACAGGAAGTGAAAGTAATAAACTCCCCATGCAATACCCCCTCCCTTTTTTTTAGTTTGACAGAATCCAGGAGACAGAAATGATTGGTTTTTTAAATCAGAGAAAATAGATAGAAATGAAATATAACTGGATTCTGACAGTAACATGACATGTCATGACATATCACAACTTTTTTGCCATTGTTGGCAATGGGGTGGCCGCAGTTTCACCATGATGTATTCGGCCCAGAGGCCGGCAGTTTGATACCCCTGTCTTAGATGCTCAAAAAACGTTTGTCGATGTAAAACCAACTAAACTGGATGGACTTTGGATAAAAGTTTATTAAGATCATTAAGACAATATATGATAAACAAACAGCAAAAGTAATTGTTAATGGGGACTATACAGAGAACTTTAATATAAAGAAAGGCACAAAACAAGGATGTCCACTATCCCCACTGCTATTTATACTAACTTTGGAAGTTCTCAACAGAAATATCAGACAAGATCTGAAAATCAAAGGAATGGAGATAAAAGATGAAAGCTATAAACTACAACCATCTGCGGATGACCTGGTATTCATTTTAGAAGAACCATTGGAGACAACTCTTAAATTATTGGAGAAATAGCAGGATTGAAAATAAACAGAGAAAAACCCAGTTATAGTTAGAAACCTTACAAATAAGAAAAAAAAACAACTGTCAGAAAAAATAGACTTACAAATAGTTAAGAAAGTTAAATATTTGGGAATATACTTAACAGCAAGATGTGCAATGATAAAAGAAGATAATTATATAAAATTACTAAATCAAAAAAATTAGATTTGGAAAAATGGAAAAACTTACAACTATCAGTGTTAGGAAGACTGGCTAAAGTGAAAATGAATACCGGTATTTTACCAAAATTCCTTTTTTTTATTTCAAACAGTAACTATAAAAATAGAGAAAAAGTTTTTTGATGAATTGAACACACTGATCTCAAAATTTATTTGGCAAGGAAGGAATTCCAGCCAGAATTAAACTGAAAATGCTACAAGAAGCTAAAGAAAATGGAGAATTTGGACTACCAGATTGGGTCTTATACTACCAAGCATGTGCTCTAACATGGTTAAAAGAATGGATAAGCCTTAGAAAAAAAAGGTTGTTATATTTAGAAGGACATGATTTGCAACTTGGATGGCACACATTTCTATGGTATGAAAAGAATCCATTGTTGTTGTTGTTGTTAGTTGTAAAGTCGTGTCCGACCCATCGCGACCCCATGGACAAAGTTCCTCCAGGCCTTCTTGTCCTCTACCATCTTCTGGAGTCCATTTAGGCTCACACCTACGCTTCAGTGACTCCATTCAGCCACCTCATTCTCTGTCGTCCACTTCTTCTCTTGCCCTCAATCTTTCCTAGCATTAGGCTCTTCTCCAGTGAGTCCTTCCTTCTCATTAGGTGGTCAAAGTATTTGAGTTTCAACTTCAGGATCTGCCCTTCTAAAGAGCAGTCAGGGTTGATCTCCTCTAGGACTGACCGGTTTGATCGCCTTGCAGTCCAAGGGACTCGCAGGAGTCTTCTCCAGCACCATAATTCAAAGGCTTCAATTATTTGGCGCTCAGCCTTTCTTATGGTCCAGATTTCACAGCCATACATTGCAACTAGGAAGACCATAACCTTGACTATACGCACTTTTGTTGGCAGGGTGATGTCTCTGCTTTTTAGTGTGCTGTGTAGATTTGCCATGGCTTTCCTCCCCAGGAGCAAACGTCTTTTAATTTCTTGGCTGCAGTCCCCGTATGCGGTGATCTTGGAGCCCAGGAAAATAAAATCTGTCACTACCTCCATTTCTTCCCCATCTATTTGCCAGGAATTGAGAGGGCCGGATGCCATGATCTTGGTTTTCTTAATGTTTAGTTTCCATCCAACTTTTGCACTCTCCTTCTTCATTTGCAACAAGAGGCTCTTTAGTTCTTCACTTTCTGCCATTAGAGTGGTATCATTTGCATATCTTAGGTTGTTGATATTTCTCCCGGCAATCTTAATTCCAACTTTTGATTCATCTAGCCCTGCCTTTCTCATGCTGTGCTCTGCATATAAGTTAAACAGGCAGGGCGACAGTATTACAGCCTTGCCAGACTCCTTTCCCAATTTTGAACCAATCAGTGGTGCCGTGTCCAGTTCTCACTGTTGCTTCTTGACACGCATATAGGTTTCTCAAGAGACAAATAAGATGGTCTGGTACGCCCATCTCTTTAAGAACTTGCCACAGTTTGTTGTGATCCACACAATCAAATGCTTTAGCATAGTCAATGAAACAGAAATAGATGTTTTTCTGGAACTCCCTTGCTTTTCTCCATGATCCAGCGTATGTTGGCAATTTTATCTCTAGTTCCTCTGCCTCTTTGAAATCCTGCCTGTACATCTGGTAGTTCTCAATCCATATACTGCTGGAGTCTAGGTTGCAGGATTTTACGCATAACTTTACTAGCATGTGAAATGAGTGCAATGATGCGATAGTTTGAACATTCTTTGGCACTGCCTTTCTTTGGAATGGGAATGTAATCTGATCTTTTCCAATCCTGTGGCCACTGTTGAGTTTTCCAAATTTGCTGGCAAATTGAGTGTAGCACTTTTACTGCATCGTCTTTTAAGATTTTGAATATCTCAGCTGGAATACTGTCACGTCCACTAGCTTTGTTGTTGCTCAGCTTTCCTAAGGCCCATTTCACTTCACATTGCATTTCTTTTTCTTTGGGATGGTTTTAGTTGCTACTTCTTGTATAATGTTGCAAACCTCCGTCCATAGTTCTTCAGGCACTCTGTCTATCAGATTTAATTCCTTAAATCTATTTGTCACCTCTACTGGATATTTGCCAAGGATATGATTTAGTTCATACCTGAGTGGCCTAGTGCTTTTCCCTACTTTCTTCAGTTTTAGCCTAAATTTTGCAATGAGAAGCTCGTGGTCTGAGCCACAGTCAGCTCCTGGTCTTGTTTTTACTGACTGTATAGAGCTTCTCCATCTTTGGCTGCAGAGCACATAGTCAATCTGATTTCTGTGTTGACCATCAGGTGATGTCCATGTGTAGAGCCGTCTCTTGGGTTGTTGAAAAAGAGTATTTGCTATGACCATCGTATTCTCTTGACAAAATTCTATCACCCTGTGCTCTGCTTCATTTTGTAGTCCAAGGCCAAACTTGCCTGTTATTCCGCTTATCTTTTGGCTTCCTACTTTAGCATTCCAATCCCCCATGATGATAAGGACATCATTTTTTGATGTTAGTTCTATAAGGTGTTGTAGGGCTTCATAGAACTGGTCAATTTCATCCTCTTCAGCACCGGTGGCTGGGGCATAGACTTGGACTACTGTGATATTGAATGGTTTGCCTTGGATTCGAACTGAGATCATTCTGTCATTTTGGGGATTGTATCCCAGTATTGCTTTTCCTACTCTTTTATTGACTATGAAGGCTACTCCATTTCTTCTGAGGGATTCTTGCCCGCACTAGTATACCTGATGGACATCTGAATTAAATTCACCCATTCCTGTCCATTTTAGTTCGCTGATTCCTAAGATGTCGATGTTCAGTCTTGTCATCTGTTGTTTGATCACGTCCAGCTTTCCTTGATTCATGGATCTTACATTCCAGGTTCTTATGGAGAAAAAATCTTTACAGCATAAGACTTTCCTTTCACCACCAGACACATCCACAGCTGAGCATCCTTTCGGCTTTGGCCCAGTCACTTCATTCTTTCTGGCACTACTAGTACTAGCTGTCTGCTCTTCCCCAGTAGCATATTGGACACCTTCCGACCTGAGGGGCTCATCTTCCAGCGTCATATCTTTTTTCCTTTTGATACTGTCCATAGGATTTTCATGGCAAAGATACTGGAGTGGGTTGCCATTTCCTTCTCCAGTGGATCATGTTTTGTCAGAACTCTCTGCTATGACCTGTCCGTCTTGGGTGGCCCTGCATGGCATAGCTCATAGCTTCATTGAATTACGCAAGCCCCTTTGCCATGACAAGGCAGTAATCCATGAAGGGGAAAGAATCCATAGATAATTCCAAAACCACTACATAAGAAATGCATTATTTGGGGAGGAGGAGCCAGCTGTCAAACGGAATGGCTGTGCTGAGATGCCGCTCCGAATGAGCGTGCCGATTTCACAGCCTTTTCTCTGTTCCCAGTGGTTTTTTTAAAAGCCCCAGATCTCATGGAGGGAGATCAGAAATGAAGGCGCCCAGCTGAGCGGTTCTGGATGGTGGTCTGAACTGCAGAAAGCAGGAAACCCTAGGAGAAAGCCAGGTGAAGGAGACGGCCCATTATGGTGGCTGTGAAGAAATGACAGCTGTCAGAAATAGCAGTGAATCAGCGGGACAGTGATTCAACTAATCTGGCGGAGTGAACACTCAGCAAACCTTTGTAAGTGTTCCGGATTGTGAAATCATTCTGGAGAATTTCAAAGAAGAAAAGAAAAGAGGAGAAGCCCCAGAGCGAAAGGGGGAAATCACCTCCCCTGTCAGATAGCAGTGCATTTGAAACAGCCTGTTGACTTCTTGCCCATGGCTGGTGGTTTTGCTGGTTCATGCGACAGTCCAGGGGGTGAGCAGCTCCACGGTTTTCCTCAGCAGTGCCTCTTCAGTGGGTCGATCTCTGCTTCTTCTGCTAGGACGTACCATTCAGGTAGTCGGTGTGGGTCCCCTCGGGTAGGCAAGAATCGTACAGGTTGTAGTTTAGGCCATCTTTTAAGTGGCTGAGGAGGATGTCTTCTGGCCAGTTCAGTTTGCTGGCGATGGCCCGGAATTCTTCCATATTTTCGGCTACCGAGCATCTGACTTGCTTCACTGTTTTGATCTTCTCATGGGCTTTTCGGTCAGCCAGGGGGTCCTCGAATCGCTTTCTCAGTGAGGATATGAACTGGTTGAAGTTGTGAAGCTCCAAGGCATTGGAATCATGCAGGTCCACCACCCAGTCTGCGGCCACCCCGTCCAGAGCAGACTGCACAATATAAATACAGGCTTTGTCATTGAGGATGTCTCATCCGTATTCTTCCATGTAGCTGAAGACTTGGATTAGGAAGAACCCCAAGTGTCATGATTCTCCCCAGAATTTCATGTCCAGCAGCAGGAATTTTTGGACGGATCGGTGCCATCTTGATTCGGCAGCTGTAGGATAGCGGGGAGTGGGGCCTGCCAAAGCAGTAGCTGCTTTCTCAGTGGTCTCAGCAGTCATCCCCGGGGCTTCAGCTTCAGATTCCCCCTCGGTGTCTCTCTGGCTGCAGCTCAAGGTAATGGTGTGGCTGCGGGGTTCAGGTTTCTCATCCCTGAGGGAGCCAAGGGTTCTTTTCATCAGGTCAATGGCTTTGTCCAAAATCCAACTCAAGTGCTCTGCATGATCTCCTTCATCTTTGCTAAGGTGAAGGGATCTCTCCATTTCTTGCTTCCATCCGGGTTGGTGGCTGCCTTCTCTCAACTTCTTGTTCCACTTGTCTTTTTTTCCAACGCCCATCAACCACCGAAGTTTGTGGCTGCATGTCTCTACCACTTCTTCCTCCAAAGAGTAGGACATCTTGGATCCTGACAGTTAGCAGGGTTCTGGCTGGAGGGACAGCTCCCCCTTTGCAGCAGGTTCTTCCTTCCCTGCCCCCTTGTCTGACATTGTGAATTTTGCAAAGTCCCCCTGTAAGGGTCTTCCTTCCAGGTTGACTATCACTGCAGATCCCATCTAATGTCAGGACCCACTTCAAACCCACATCTTAAGAAAGCAGAACTCTTGGAAGCAATTTCTCCCAACAGGAACTTTTATTAAGAGCAGTTGATAGCAGGCATAATAGACAGGATCTGAGATTTCCCATGCAGAACAATAGGTTAAAGTATCCCCAAGCAAGACCCCACCCCATAGTTCATCTGGCCAGTGTGGGACAGCCAATCCCCAGGTGTTAAGTCCATCATGGGAAAAGGGGAGATAACATCAGCCCATCTCTGGTTCACACAACGTTTGGGTGGCTCTTCACACCTTCTTCTAAGAGCATAAAAATAAGCCAGTCACTGGAGGTTACATTCCTTGTTCCCTCCCTTGTTCTATCTGACAGTTTAGGGAGAGAAAGTTCAGAGAGAGATAACACAGGAAACCAAAATGTAGAAGATAGAGGAAGCAGAGGCAATAAATTAAAGCAAAGTGTTACATTGTAGCAGATAGAGGAAGCAGAGGCAATAACCCCATAGGCACATCCCCCCTCCCCCTTGGGAGTATGGCAGAACCCAGGGAGAGGTGAGATTTGATTTTTGAGTCAGAGGGGATAGATAGCAATGAAATAGGAATGGGTTCTGACAATCACTGTCTTCCAAAGTCTTTATGGTCACAAATATGTTATGATTCAAGAATGAAAGTACCTGGAAGCAGTTTTGAAGATTTTGGAATTATTGTGAGCCTTTTTTATTAAATGTTATAAAAGAAGGAAAAATCTTAACCTTTGTATCTATGCTACATTAATTTCTATACTGCATTTAGTCTATACAGATTAAAATTTCTGAAAAATTCCTCCATCAGCTCTTAATGTACTTCAATGTACCTTGACTTTCCTAAGAAGTAAATGTTTCTGCAAAGTTTCTATTCATGGATTCTGTCAGAATGCTTTTTAAATGATTTTTAAAACGAGAATCTTTTCACCAAAATAATTGGTTAGGTTTTGCACTAAGAGAATAATTGATGTCTGAGTTTATGATTTCTAAGTAACACTTATGTATGCAGAAATTCCAAAATTGTATTTGGCACTGTATACATTTTTTACCAAGCCAGATAAGTAAATGTTCTAAATACCCATTGGAAGATAGTGTTCTTAGATTCAATTAAACCAAACATTTCTGCCCACCAGTGGTTTAGTATCTACACATCTTTAAAGCCTCTGTGGCCTCATAGCCCATGGAAAATCATACTGACCCAATAGGGAGCAAACTCCCTCTCCCCAGTTATAAAAATATGGTTTTTCCCAAACTGACGGCTGGAAAACACTTTCAGAACAGTTATGGGACATCTGTTCAAAGGGACTTAATGTTTATCTTATAAATATACTGATATCTATATACTACCAAAACCTTTTTCTGTAACCTTTAAGTAGGCAATATAGTTCAACTTGGGCTACCTGCAAGGCAGATACCATCTCTGGATATGTCCCTGAATTTTTAAGAACTTTTCATAATTCTATAACCATAGAATTAAACGTGAATCAATGGCAACTGTAAGAAATTTTGCCACTCTTTTGGAGATGTTATAATTGCAGTCCAATAATATAAAGAAAACAACATCATTCCCAGAACAAATGGAACTTTTGGGCAGTTTGGTATAGATTGTGACTTCTTGTAAAAAGGACACTATAGGAACAAGTAGGCTAGAGCTAGGATTTCAAACTTTTTGAAACTTATGTTATTTTAAAAAAGAATCCTGAAATTCCTTAACAAGAGACAAAGTTCTTAGTGACAGAAAATTGACTGCACTCAAGTGATTGTTTTTTTGGAAGGGGGTCCCTTGTCTTTTAAGGAAAATAAAGTTCTCAGGGAACTCTGGGATTCTGCAGAATACTGTAGTTTGAAAAGCTCTGGGCTCCTCCAATACTGCAGTGGGCAACATAATGAAATGGGTCAAAGAGAGAGCTCTACAGTGGTTTGGACAAAGACAGGACATTTATTGGTATGAAAGGTTCCCTGTTGATATTCTACCACTAAAGTTGTCCTGGGTTACTATAGCTCTAGCTCTTAATAGCTGAAAACCAATGGAAAGTTCTCTCTTCACCATAGTCTAGTAAAGGGTATATTATTTTTGCAAATACAGATATTAGCAGTCATTTTATGGTAAAGTACTTTAAAGTGGGAAAAACCAGAAACAAGCAAAAAATGATTGTTTCTTCTGTTTTAACAAGTACATACCGGTAATCACAATCCAGTTTAATGAGATTTTTAAAATCATTTTTTCCTTCAAAACTCTGTTTTATGAATAAAATTGCTAGAAGTGTGAGACACTTTATTTTTTCAGGATGTGATGAATACATGAATATATGATTGAAAATACATGAATACATGACTGAAAATAACTGGTCCTAAAAGAAAGCCAATAATAAACACCACAAGGATTAAAGTGAGAATCTAAAATGTTATTTAAGGTGAATCTGGAAGATGAATATGTTAGAAATTTGTATGGTAAAATGGGCAAAATAATTGATAACAACATAATGCTAGAGTAATGGGAGAATGTATGGACCAGTAGTTTAAAATTTACTTTGAATTATACTTTGGAAAAAAACTTTTATAAAAGTATGTACTGTTGGTATTTGACTCCACATAGACTGGCAAAAATATATAGAGGGTACATTTTATCATATATAGTGATCTTGTAAGTATGCTAAATCAAACTGGATAAATATAATAATGACAATGCAGAAAACATTTAAAACACAAATATTAATGAAACCTGAAGCCTTTCTTCTAGGTATCATGGACAAACCAAGTGAAAAACACTATTTCTTTACATGGTCACTATTCTGGATCCAAAGCCATTGTACTGTAATTAACCCCTTGTTAAGACTTCTATGGTCTATATAAGCAGGCCATTACCATTAACAGTTTTCTCCAGATAGTTTGAACTCGTGGAAACACCCTTTATCATATAAAAATACCTTTATTGCATGTAGATTAAGATGACGTTTGTACAGCATTTCCAAGATATTTCCAAGGTATCTCCAAGGTCAGGAAATGATAATATTTCCAGCGTCTGCACATCTGCTGTTGTCACATGTTAGCTGGACAATGGAGGGTGGGATTCTCTCCAGAGACAAAGGAGGAGGAAGTCCATCCCAGAAAGGGGAGGGAATACATCATAGGATAGGAGGGTTTGACTACCCACATTGTAATTTTTCCAAAACAGCCACGTGGTGGCAGCACAGTCACCACTGTGAGGCTTGATCATGCTAAGCATTGGAAGGAAAAGGGGATATAGACTGTTAAAGAGTGGATTTTAAAATTGAATGAATTAGCAGAGATTGCAAAATTAACTGCTTTGATTACAGACAATAGATTAGACAAGTTTATAAGAGACTGAAAGCCATTTGTGGTTCTACGCATTGTATGCAATAATAGATGGTTAACAGGGATTTGAAGATTATATTTACCTTTTATTTTATTTATTTATTTTATTAGATTTATATACCGCCCTTTCCCGAAGGACTCAGGGCGGTTTACAGGGCATTTTAAAAACATACCAATACAAAATACAAAGTTAAAAGACAATTAAAAGATTAAATTCTCCCTGAAAATAAAACCCCCGTTAAAATTCTCAGCCTGGGCCAGAGAGCTCAAAGAGCCAAGTCTTCAGGTCCCGGCGGAATGAACGTAGGTCAGGGGCAGTCCTGAGCTCCACGGGCAGCTGGTTCCAGAGGGCAGGCGCACCCACAGAAAAGGCCCTCCCGATGGGTGTTATCCGCTGGCAAACTTTTACCGGCGGCACCCTGAGAAGACCCTCCCTCTGCGAGCGCACTGGACGAAGGGAACTTGATGCTGGCAGCAGGTGTTCCCTCAAATATCCCGGACCCAAGCCATTTAGGGCTTTATATGTCATCACCAGCACCTTGAATCTCACCCGGAGGGCAACTGGAAGCCAATGCAGCTCACGGAGTAGAGGTGTTACATGAAGGACACGTTATCCCACCTATCGAAAGGAACGATTTTTACCAAACTAGACCTAAGAGAAGCATACTACTGCATTAGGATCAAGGAAGGGGACAAATGGAAGACCACATTCAATTGTCCAATGGATTGCTACCAGTTCAAAGTTTTGCCATTTGGACTGCAAGGGGCCCCTGCAGTTTTTATACAAATAATCAATGAAGTGCTAAGGGAGCACCTATTTAAGGGGCTCCTGGTTTACTTAGATGACATTTTATCTTCACCGAGACCAAAGAGGAGCATATTAACCTAGTCAGAGCGCTTTTTTTAAAAAAATGTGGGCTGCCCACCTATATGCCAAATTATCGAAATGCAAATTCCACCAGGAAAGAATAGACTACCTGGGGTATCGCATTTCCCCACAGGGCATTGAAATGGACCCTGAGAAAGTCAGGGCAGTATTAGAAAGGGCACCACCGCACACAAAGAAGCTATTACAAAGTTTCCTGGGTTTTGCAAACTTCTACCACCAATTCATCCCTTCGTTCGCCGAAATAGCCTGTCCCTCACGAACTTATTAAAAATGAGGGTGGGGAATGAAACCCAGCCAGCCCCTGAAGTGGACAATGGAATGTCAAGTAGCATTTGAGAGGCTAAAGAGACTTTTTCTACTGAGGCACCCGGACCTGGAGACCTTTCGTAAAACAGGCAGACGCAAGCGATGTGGTGGTGGGAGCTGTATTATTACAGGAGAATGAGGAGGGGGTACTGCAACCGTGTGCATATATGTCCAGGAAACTCACTGAGACAGAACAACGCTGGGCTGTGTGGGAAAAGGAGGTTTACGCTGTGAGGTAACCATTACTTATGTGGCATCATTTCCTTGAATGAAAATCCATTTCCAGGTCTGAACGGGCCACAAAAAATTGGAAGCGCTAAAAACACCCAGAAAACTCACTCCTAAGCAAGCCTGCTGGTCTCAACACTTTCACCAATTCCGTTTCACACTTAAACACTTCCCTGTGGGAAAGAATTTCCAGGCAAATGCACTGTCTTGCATGCCCCAATATAACAGTACACGAGCCACTGACTCTAAATCACTTATGCCCGAACAACAACTGGCAGCGCCAGTAACCACCAGGGCCCAAGCTAAAATAAAGCCGCAGCCGTGTAGCCAAACTGGAATTGAATTCAGAAAGTTTTTGGAAACAGATGGTTCCAGAAAAATAGACATATGTGCATAATCAAAGACGGACTACCCAGGATAGGAGAGAGGTTATATATACCGGCCACCCAGAGGATCAATTTCATGCAGTTGTGCCATGATACAAAATCAGCAGGGCATTTTGGATTTGTAAAAACTTTACATTTAATTAAAAGGCAATTTTGGTGGCCATCCATGAAAAAGGACATAGAAAACTACACGGCCAGCTGCCCAATGTGCGCAACAGCTAAGAGGCTACAAGGGAAATCGCCCGGACTGTTACAACCAGTGGCAAAACCTTCAGTCCCCTGGAAAGAAATAGCCATGGATTTTATAGTAGAATTACCAGAAAGCAATGGGAACACTGTCATCTGTGGTGTTACGGATTTGTTTTCCAAATAAGTGCATTTTATCCCTTGCCAAAAGATTCCCACCACAAAAATCTTAGCGAAACTATTTGTGCAGCACATTTACAGACTGCATGGGGCACCCCAACACATCATATCTGATAGAGGAGTGCAATTAATGTCAAAATTTTGGAAGGAATTTTTATCCCTCTTAGGAACCAGTCAGGGACTGTCATCTAGTCATCATCTTCAGGGGAACGGCCAATCGGAACGCTCGAACTCAGTACTTCAGCAATACTTAAAGATGCTTTATTAATTTCCAGCAAACAAATTGGACGGACATATTCCCTTTCACAGAAGTTGCTTACAATAACACGGTCCACTCCAGCACAGGCTACACTTCTTTTCAAATAGCCACCGGTCAAAGTTTCAATCCTATGCTAGAACTAATCCCAAATGAACCGGAAATCCCATTGCTGAAAGAATGGATTGAACAATTACAAAACACCTGGCCAATTGTTAGGAAAGTTTTACACGAAGCTAGGCAAGCATAGAAAGCACAATCAGACAAAAAGAGAGTCGAACCCACACTATTCAGTGTAGGAAAAATGGTATATTTATCTACAAAATACCTAAGATGACTACAGCCCTGTAAAAAACTTGGACCAAAATATATAGGACCCTTTCCAATTAAAAGAATCATAAACCCAGTAACAGTAGAATTAAAACTACCCAAAAGTCTTAGGCAAATGCACCCAATCTTTTACTGCAGCTTGCTGAAAAGGGAACAACAGTCACCCTTACGGCCAAAAAACCCACCACCACCACCTCCAATCATTGTTGAAGGAGAACAACACTTCGAGGTAAAAGAAATCCTAGATTCTAGAAAGTATCACAGAGCAATTCAATACCTAGTAGCTTGGAAATACCATCCCTCTTCAGAAAACGAGTGAGTCCATAAACATCACATAAAAGCACTGAAGCTGCTAAAGAAGTTTCATACAGAATATCCCAACAAGCCAGGCTAACATATATATTTTTTGTTTCCTCTACAGGTGGATCTCTCCTATTTTTACGGGGGGGCAGGATGTCAGAATCCATTTATATTTTACTTCTATCTCCTCTGTACAAAAACCAAATGTCATCTTCACCTGGATTCTGCCATTCCCAAGGGGGAGAGGGAACAAGCATGGGGCTTTATTGCTTTCACTACCTTCATTAAATGTTACCTTTTGTTTATTCTACCTGTCTGCTATCCATTACAATGTAAACCAAATTGCTTTCTTACTAGGCATTCTCTCTGAACTTACCAGGCAACTAGAAAAGGGGTGGGGGAAAGAATTATAACCCTCTGGGTTCTGGGTTGTTTCTCCGAAGGAAGTGTGAGGAACTGTGGAAATGATCATGCTGCAAACAGATTTTTATCTTTCTTTTCCCACGATGGAGTTACCACATGGAGATTGGCTGATCTGGAACTGACCAAATGAACTGTGGGGGGAGTTTGCTTGGGGGAACTTTAAAATTGTCGAGATGTAAGAGAACGCCTCAGATCCTGTCTATTATGCCTGCTATCTCCTATTTCTTAATAAAAATTGCTTAGAAAACCCTGTCTCCAAGAGTGCTGCTTTCTTAAGAAGTGGGAAGAGGTGGGTGCTGACACCTATGTAAGAGGAGAACGTATTAGGTTTTTTGATACATCTTTCAGCATTCAGGCAGAATGGATTTTTTTATGTTTAATGTTAGATGTACAGTGAGGGAAAAATTATTTGATCACCTGCTGATTTTGTACGTTTGCCCACTGACAAAGAAATGATCAGTCTATAATTTTAACAGTGAAAGACAGAATAACAAAAAAATCCAGAAAAGCACCTTCCAAAAAAGTTATAAATTGACTTGCATTTTAATGAGTGAAATCAATATTTCACCCCTTTGCAAAACATGACTTAGTACTTGGTGGCAAAATCCTTGTTGCCAATCAGAGGTCAGACGTTTCTTGTAGTTGGCCACCAGGTTTGCACACATCTCAGGAGAGATTTTGTCCCACTCCTCTTTGCAGATCCTCGCCAAGTCATTAAGATTTTGAGGCTGTTTTGCAGCTCAAACCTTCAGCTCCCTCCACAGATTTTCTATGGGATTAAGGTCTGGAGACCGGCTAGGCCACCTTAATGTGGTTCTTCTTGAGCCACTCCTTTGTTGCCTTGGCTGTGTGTTTTGGGTCATTGCCATGCTGGAATACCCATCCACAACCCCTTTTCAATGCCTGGCTGAGGGAAGGAGGTTCGCACCCAAGATTTGACAATACATGGCCCCATCTATTGTCCCTTTGATGCGGTGAAGTTGCCCTGTCCCCTTAGCAGAAAAACACCCCCAAAGCATGTTTCCACCTCCATGTTTGATGGTGAGGATCATGTTCTTGGGGTCATAGCCAGCATTCCTCCTCCAAACACGGCAAGTTGATACCAAAGAGCTCAATTTAGGTCTCATCTGACAACACTTTCACCCAGTTCTCCTCTGAATCATTCAGATGTTCATTGGCAAACTTCAGATGGGCCCGTACATGTGCTTTCTTGAGCATGGGGGGAAACTTGCTGGTGGACAGGTGTCTTTTATACAGGTAATGAGCTGAGATTAGGAGCACTTCCTTTAAGAGAGTGCTCCTAATCTCAGTTTGTTACCTGTATAAAAGACACTTGGCTGGGAGCCAGAAATCTTGCTGATTGATAGGCAAATCAATTTCTATCTTTTTTGAAATGTGCTTTTCTGGAATTTTTTTTTGTTATTCTGTATCTCACTGTTATATTAAACCTACCATTAAAATTATAGACTGATCATATCTTTATCAGTGGACAAATGTAAAAATCAGCAGGGGATCAAATAATTTTTCCCCTCACTTTATTTAATATTTGGGTTTTTTTAGTACACTTTTTTGTTTTTGGTATTGGTTTCAAATATTCGTTAGTTAGCTTTTTCTTTCTTTTGTATTTTATGTTTGATGATAAAGAATAAATATGTTAAAGGAAGAATTAAAGTGAGAATGTCTCTCCTGGTTCTAACAAAAAAAAAGGACAAAATGGACAAAATCAAGGAAAGAAAGCCAATCTATTTTCACTACATTGCTTTATTTCACAATCTCTTCTCATATCATTTAATTTACACATGTTGCATTCACTCTTCAAACATTCTGACAATATATGTAAAAGTATCTCTACACACAATCACTCTCCTTTACTGAAATATAATTCAGAAGAATATATATATTTTCAAAGTGTGTGGTCCCACTATTTGAATCTTAACTATTCAAAGAAGCTGCCTGGGCAGTGGTTTTTTTAAACTTCTAAATGCACTACAGTCATGTTTCCTGTTAAAACAACATTCCCGGCAACTCCATTGCTGGGCGAAGGCAGCCAAAGAGCACTGTACAAAAAGAGAAAACGCTCACTGAATTGTACACATTGAGCTCCGGGGAGAGTTAACGGTTCTTGTTGCAGGCTCCTGGCTATAGTTTACAATATCCGCTTTCACTACATTCTGTCAAAAGAGAAGAAAAGAAAAACAGAAGAGGTTACAGCAAGTGAATCCAAAGGAAAAAAACTGTTTCAAATTGCTAATAAAACATTTCACAATAATGACCATGCTATGAAATGTAGAGCATTGAAACAAGTCAGACATGTTGCAGCACTTTTCTCTCCGAAAACGTGCATAAGGATTTTGACATTGACAAAATAAGAGCATCTTCATTGCTTTTATATGTACCAATGGTGACAATATGTACTCATTCTAAATCCTGGATTCTTTATTCCAATTAAGAGGTTGTAGCCCATAAAAGTTGTCAGTTTCTCAAGCATTTTTTCTTTTCACTATTTATGAGACTAAAGTGCACTAATCAAACAGGTGGTAAGGAAAAAGGGGAATGCAGACACAAAACAGGTTATGTAGAAAGTGAAGATAGGGTCAGTCAAAAGGACTCATGTTTATACATCAATGCACAAAGTATGAGGAATAAATAGAATGAACTAGAGATTCAAGTAATTGTTGCCATTATGGAAACTTGGTGGGATGAAACCCCATATACAGCTAGAGCAGACATGTCAAACACAAGGCCCGGGGGCCGGATCCAGCCCACGATGTGGATTCATGTGGCCCGCGAACCAATCCTGGAAACAGTGAGGGAACAGCCCCCCCTGCCTTGGCCCCAGCCCAGGCTGGCCGGGAGCCAATGTACAATTTCATTGTGGCCATCTATGCTGAAACTCATTCAGTCTTAGCTCCACAAGGCCATCTGGAAACAGCGAGGGACCAGTCCCTGGCACGTCGGTCCCACCCAATGGGCGCGCGCTGGGGAGGTATCACCCTTTTTGAGGAATGAAAAAATGCACCATTGCCTGGAAGTGGCCAGCACATGGCCTTGCCTACTTCGGGCAGGCTAGGGGCTGGGCAGTGTTGCACTTCTCTTCAGATTCATGCCACCTGGCTCAGCCTCTCGGCACTGTGAGGAGAGCACCCTGCTGCCTGCCAAAACTGGGAAGGCTGGGGGCTGGGCAGCATTGCACAGGTAACATCGACTCTCATGCTGCTCATGGCATCCCCAATAATTGTGCACATATAGATATTTTCCTAAGAAAGCCAAAGCCTCACTTTTACTTTTTTAAATATTCAGATTTGAAGTTTCTTAACATTTTGGATTGACTGAGAGCACTGTAGTTGTTCAATAAGAAAATTAATCCTCCAATATACAACTTGTTTATATAAACAGTGTGTATGCCTTGGTTCAGCAATGCAGTGATTATTGCTTGCTGGAATACTGAGTCAAACACCTTTTCGTATTCAATGAAAGCAATGCAGAGACATAGTGTACTTATTGTGCCTTTCAGTGACTTGCTGAACAACCTGGATGTGACCCATTATGCTGTAACCACTTCTAAACCCTGCCTGCTCCTTTGACTGTGCATAATTTGATGTTCTCAATATTCTTTTTGCTATTATCTTGGTGAAAACCTTGTAGGTGACTGAAAGAAGGCTTATTGGGCAATAGTAGAATGTAATGTAATGTAATGTAATGTAATGTAATGTAATGTAATGTAATGTAATGTAATGTAATGTAATGTAATGTAATGTAATGTAATGTAATGTAATGTAATGTAATAGAACAGAACAGAACAGAACAGAACCAAGATCATGGCATCTGGCCCTCTCAAATAGATGGGGAAGAAATGGAGGTAATGACAGATTTTATTTTCCTGGGCTCCAAGATCACCGCAGATGGGGACTGCAGCCAAGAAATTAAAAGATGCTTGCTCCTGGGGAGGAAAGCTATGGCAAAGCTAGCTAGCATACTAAAAAGCAGAGACATCACCCTGCCAACAAAAGTGCGTATAGTCAAGGCCATGGTTTTCCCAGTTGCAATGTATGGATGTGAAAGCTGGACCATAAGAAAGGCTGAGTGCCAAAGAATTGAGGCCTGTGAACTATGGTGCTGGAGAAGACTCCTGTGACTCCCTTGGACTGCAAGGTGTTCAAACCGGTCAGTCCTAGAGGAGATCAACTCTGACTGCTCTTTAAATGGTCAGATCCTGAAGTTGAAACTCAAATACTTTGGCCACCTAATGAGAAGGAAGGACTCACTGGAGAAGAGCCTAATGCTAGGAAAGGTCCGACCCATCGCGACCCTATGGACAACATTCCTCCAGGCCTTTCTGTCCTCTACCATCTTCTGGAGTCCATTTAAGCTCACGCCTACTGCTTCAGTGACTCCATCCAGCCACCTCATTCTCTGTCGTCCCCTTCTTCTATTGCCCTCGATCTTTCCCAGCATTAGGCTTTTCTCCAGTGAGTCCTTCCTTCTCATTAGGTGGCCAAAGTATTTGAGTTTTAGCTTCAGGATCTGGCCTTCTAAAGAGCAGTCAGGATTGATCTCCTCTAGGACTGACTGGTTTGATCGCCTTGCAGTCCAAGGGACTCGCAGGAGTCTTCTCCAGCACCATAGTTCAAAGGCCTCAATTCTTTGGCGCTCAGCCTTTCTTATGGTCCAACTTTCACTGCCATACATTGCAACTGGGAAGACCATAGCCTTGACTATACGCACTTTTGTTGACAGGGTGATGTCTCTGCTTTTTAGTGTGCTGTCTAGATTTGTCATGGCTTTCCTCCCCAGGAGCAAGCGTCTTTTAATTTCTTGGCTACAGTCCCCATCTGCAGTGATCTTGGAGCCCAGGAAAATAAAATCTGTCACTACCTCCATTTCTTCCCCATCTATTTGCCAGGAATTGAGAGGGCCAGATGCCATGATCTTGGTTTTCTTAATGTTAAGTTTCAACCCAAGTTTTGCACTCTCCTTCTTCACCCGCAACAAGAGGCTCTTTAGTTCTTCTTCACTTTCTGCCATTAGAGTGGTATCATCTGCGTATCTTAGGTTGTTGATATTTCTTCCGGCAATCTTAATTCCAACTTTTGATTCATCTAGCCCTGCCTTTCTCATGATGTGCTCTGCATATAAGTTAAATAGGCAGGGCGACAGTATACAGCCTTGCCGGACTCCTTTCCCAATTTTGAACCAATCAGTGGTTCCATGTCCAGTTCTCACTGTTGCTTCTTGACCCGCATATAGGTTTCTCAAGAGACAAATAAGATGGTCTGGTACTCCCATCTCTTTAAGAACTTGCCACAGTTTGTTATGATCCACACAATCAAAGGCTTTAGCATAGTCAATGAAGCAGAAGTAGATGTTTTTCTGGAACTCCCTAGCTTTCTCCATGATCCAGCGTATGTTGGCAATTTGATCTCTAGTTCCTCTGCCTCTTCGAAATCCTGCCTGTACTTCTGGTAGTTCTCGATCCACATACTGCTGAAGTCTAGCTTGTAGGATTTTAAGCATGACTTTACTAGCATGAGAAATGAGTGCAATGGTGCGATAGTTTGAACATTCTTTGGCACTGTGTTTGCTATGACCATCGTATTCTCTTGACAAAATTCTATCAGCCTGTGCCCTGCTTCATTTTGTACTCCAAGGCCAAACTTGCCTGTTATTCCGGTTATCTTTTGGCTTCCTACTTTAGCATTCCAATCCCCCATGATGATAAGGACATCATTTTTTGGTGTTAGTTCTATAAGGTGCTGTAGGGCTTCATAGAACCGGTCAATTTCATCCTCTTCAGCACTGGTGGTTGGGGCATAGACTTGGACTACTGTGATATTGAATGGTTTGCCTTGGATTCGAACTGAGATCATTCTGTCATTTTGAGGATTGTATCCCAGTATTGCTTTTCCTACTCTTTTATTGACTATGAAGGCTACTCCATTTCTTCTGAGGGATTCTTGCCCGCAGTAGTATACCTGGTGGTCATCTGAATTAAATTCACCCATTCCTGTCCATTTTAGTTCGCTGATACCTAAGATGTCGATGTTCAGTCTTGTCATGTCTTGTTTGACCACGTCCAGCTTTCCTTGATTCATGGATCTTACATTCCAGGTTCCTATGGAGAAAAAATCTTTACAGCATCGGACTTTCCTTTCACCACCAGACACATCCACAGCTGAGCGTCCTTTCGGCTATGGCCCAGTCGCTTCATTCTTTCTGGCGCTACTAGTACTAGCCCTCTGCTCTTCCCCAGTAGCATATTGGACGCCTTCCGACCTGAGGGGCTCATCTTCCAGCGTCATATCGTTTTGCCTTTTGGTACTGTCCATAGGGTTTTCATGGCAAAGATACTGGAGTGGGTTGCCATTTCCTTCTCCAGTGGATCACGTTTTGTCAGAACTCTCGGCTATGACCTGTCCGTCTTGGGTGGCCCTGCACGGCATAGCTCATAGCTTCATTGAATTACGCAAGCCCCTTCGCCACGACAAGGCAGTAATCCATGAAGGGGAATACTGGGATACAATCCCCAAAATGACAGAATAATCTCAGTTCGAATCCAAGGCAAACCATTCAATATCACAGTAGTCCAAGTCTATGCCCCAACCACCAGTGCTGAAGAGGATGAAAATGACCGGTTCTATGAAGCCCTACAGCACCTTATAGAACTAACACCAAAAAAATGATGTCCTTATCATCATGGGGGATTGGAATGCTAAAGTAGGAAGACAAAAGATAAGCGGAATAACAGGCAAGTTTGGCCTTGGACTACAAAATGAAGCAGAGCACAGGGTGATAGAATTTTGTCAAGAGAATATGATGGTCATAGCAAACACTCTTTTCCAACAACCCAAGAGACGGCTCTACACATGGACATCACCAGACGGTCAACACAGAAATCAGATTGACTATGTGCTCTGCAGCCAAAGATGGAGAAGCTCTATGCAGTCAGTAAAAACAAGACCAGGAGCTGACTGTGGCTCAGACCATGAGCTTCTCGTTGCAAAGTTTAGACTTAAACTGAAGAAAGTAGGGAAAAGCACTAGGCCACTCAGGTATGAATTAAATCATATCCCTGTTGAATATCCAGTAGAGGTGACAAATAGATTTAAGGAATTAGATCTGATAGACAGAGTGCCTGAAGAACTATGGACAGAGGTTCGCAACATTGTACAACAGGTAGCAACTAAAACCATCCCAAAGAAAAAGAAATACAAGAAAGCAAAATGGCTGTCTGAGGAAGCTTTGCAAATAGCTGAGAAAAGGAGGGAAGCAAGCAAGGAAGAAAAAAAAGATATGCCCAATTGAATGCAGAATTCCAGAGAATAGCTAGAAGAGACAAGAATGCCTTCTTAAATGAACAGTGCAAAGAAATAGAAGAAAACAATAGAATAGGGAGGACCAGAGATCTTTTCAAGAAAATTGGAGAGATGAAGGGAACGTTTCATGCAAAAATGGGCATGATAAAGGACCAAAATGGCAGGGACCTAACAGAGGCAGAAGAGATTAAGAAGAGGTGGCAAAATTACATAGAAGAACTATACAAGAATGAGCTTAACATCCCTGATAATCACAATGAGGCGGTCACTGACCTTGAGCCAGACATCCTAGAATGTGAAGTGAAGTGGGCCTTAGAAAAGCTGAGCAACAATAAAGCTAGTGGAGGTGACAGTATTCCAGCTGAGCTATTCAAAATCTTAAAAGACGATGCAGTAAAAGTGCTACACTCAATTTGCCAGCAAATTTGGAAAACTCAACAGTGGCCACAGGATTGGAAAAGATCAGTTTACATTCCAATTCCAAAGAAAGGTAGTGCCAAAGAATGTTCATACCATTGCACCATTGCACTCATTTCTCTTTTTTTTAATTGAAAAGTTTTACAATACATTTTTGAATACAAAAAACCCTACTCCCCCTCCCCTCTCCCCAATATTAGTAAAATTTCTCATTTCTCATGCTAGTAAAGTTATGCTTAAAATTCTACAAGCTAGACTCCAGCAGTATGTGGATCGAGAACTACCAGAAGTATAGGCAGGATTTCGAAGAGGCAGAGGAACTAGAGATCAAATTGCCAACATACGCTGAATCATGGAGAAAGTTACAGAGTTCCAGAAAAACATCTATTTCTGTTTCATTGACTATGCTAAAGCCTTTGATTGTGTGTATCATAACAAACTGTGGCAAGTTCTTAAAGAGATGGGCGTACCAGACCATCTTATTTGTCTCTTGAGAAACCGATATGTGGGCCAAGAAGCAACAGTGCGAACTGAACACGGAATCACTGATTGGTTCAAAATTGGGAAAGGAGTCCGGCAAGGCTGTATACTGTCGCCCTGCCTATTTAACTTATATGCAGAGCACGTCATGAGAAAGGCAGGGCTAGATGAATCAAAAGTTGGAATTAAGATTGCTGGAAGAAATATCAACAACCTAAGATATGCAGACGATACCACTCTAATGGCAGAAAGTGAAGAACAACTAAAGAGCCTCTTGTTGCGGGTGAAGAAGGAAAGTGCAAAACTTGGGTTGAAACTAAACATTAAGAAAACCAAGATCATGGCATCTGGCCCTCTCAATTCCTGGCAAATAGATGGGGAAGAAATGGAGGTAGTGACAGATTTTATTTTCCTGGGCTCCAAGATCACTGCAGATGGGGACTGTAGCCAAGAAATTAAAAGACGCTTGCTCCTTGGGAGGAAAGCCATGGCAAATCTAGACAGCACACTAAAAAGCAGAGACATCACCCTGTCAACAAAAGTGCATATAGTCAAGGCTATGGTCTTCCCAGTTGCAATGTATGGCAGTGAAAGTTGGACCATTAAAAAGGCTGAGCGCCAAAGAATTGAGGCCTTTGAACTATGGTGCTGGAGAAGACTCCTGCGAGTCCCTTGGACTGCAAGGCGATCAAACCGGTCAGTCCTAGAGATCAACCCTGACTGCTCTTTAGAAGGCCAGATCCTGAAGTTAAAACTCAAATACTTTGGCCACCTAATGCGAAGGAAGGAAGAAAAGAAAACTTATTCAAATGCTAAATGAAACGTTTTATTCCCATATTTATTCTGGATATAATCAATCCATTTTTTCCACTCCGTAATATAATGTTGTTGCGAATGGTCTTTCAAATACGCCGAGATCTTTGCCATTTCCGCCAGGTTAGAAACTTTTAAAGTCCATTCTTCTATAGTCGGCAGTTCCTCCTTCTTCCAATATTGACCTACTAAAAGTCTTGCTGCCGTAATTAAGTTCAACATCAACTTAGTGTCCACAACAGTAGTATCAGTAATTATGCCCAGTAAAAACAATTGCGGACAAAACTTTATCCTTTTCTTAAATATCTTCTGCATGTTCCACCAGATTTTAATCCAAAATGCTTTAACCTTTTTACAGGTCCACCATATGTGAAAGTACGTTGCATCTTCGCCACCACACCTCCAACATTTAGGCTGATAGTTCGGATACATACTTGCAAGCTTTTTGGGATCTAAATGCCACCTATAAAACATTTTATAAAAGTTCTCTCTTAAATTTTGAGCTTGCGTAAATTTTACGTTTCTCACCCAGATCTTTTCCCAAGTATCCATTGTAATAACTTCTTGAATATTCTGAGCCCACTTTATCATGCAATCTTTAACAAGTTCTGTTTCTGAGTCAATTTCTATCAATGCAAGATATATCCGTTTGATATGTGCTGGACCCTGATTTCTAATTTGCTTTACCAGATTTTGAAAAACCAATTTTCTGATCTTCTTTCCACCTGGCCTGTAGTTGCCCATATTGAAACCAGGTTTGAACAATCTTCTCTTCTCTTAAAAAGTTATACGGCTTCAAACACCATACATTCCTCTCCAAACTTAAGATTTCCTTATATGTAATCACATCATGTTTGAACCCAACATTTATGTTTTCTATTGCGTGTTTCGGTATTGCCCATAAAGGTATCTTGTAGTTTAACTTATGTCTATACTTTTTCCAAACTCGCAACAAAGCATGTCTTAAAATATGCACCTTAAACACATTATCTACCTTCTTATCATACAATAAATACGCATGCCAACCAAATAACAAGTCATGACCTTCAAGATTTAATAATCTCCCTTGTGTTAAATTAATCCAATCACTTATCGCTGACAACGCAGCAGCTTCATAGTATAGTTTAAAGTTGGGCATTTTAAGACCACCTCTTTCACGCGTATCCTGCATAATCTTACATTTAACTCATGGCCTTTTCCCTGCCCAAACTATTTGCTGTGAGTGCTTTTCCAAAGCATCTTGCAAATCTTTGACTGTCAGTGCAGGAGTAGGTGGAGGTGCAGGGGGCAATAAAGCTTGCAACGAAGATTGCTGCACCGGGGAAGCCCCCACGCTCCTGAGAACTTTGGAAGATTTAGCCGCCATTTTCCCCCACTATTACTTGCTACACACTTTCACTTTCAAAGTCTACAAAGTCCTTTGAGCTAAGGAACAAAAGTCCACTTTCACCTTGATCTCCTGTATCGCTCTGCCTGCATCCTCGCACTCCAAAATCCTTTCCTGCTGGCAGAGATGGTTGCTAACGCCTTGTTCTGCTCCCAAAAGCACGGAGCAGAAACGCTGCGCAGCCCGGAGCAAACCCAGGATTCGGGGGGGCTCAATCCTTCAGCCACCCGAACCTTAAGCTCAGGCGGCCCCGGAGAGCTCAACCCCTACCTGGGAACTCACCCCCTCCTCTTCTCCCGAGGAGGGGGCTTCCGAACCGCCGAAACAGCTGATCGGCGCTGTTTTCGGCGGTTCTACAAAGCCACGGAGCAGACAGCCTGGAGATGGCTGTCTTCGGTGTCGCCTCGCCACCCGGAAGTCGAGCTATTCAAAATCTTAAAAGACGATGCAGTAAAAGTGCTACACTCAATTTGCCAGCAAATTTGGAAAACTCAACAGTGGCCACAGGATTGGAAAAGATCAGTTTACATTCCAATTCCAAAGAAAGGCAGTGCCAAAGAATGTTCAAACTATCGCACCATTGCACTCATTTCTCATGCTAGTAAAGTTATGCTTAAAATTCTACAAGCTAGACTCCAGCAGTATGTGGATCGAGAACTACCAGAAGTACAGGCAGGATTTCGAAGAGGCAGAGGAACTAGAGATCAAATTGCTAACATACGCTGGATCATGGAGAAAGCTAGAGAGTTCCAGAAAAACATCTACTTCTGCTTCATTGACTATGCTAAAGCCTTTGATTGTGTGGATAATAACAAACTGTGGCAAGTTCTTAAAGAGATGGGCGTACCAGACCATCTTATTTGTCTCTTGAGAAATCTATATGCGGGCCAAGAAGCAACAGTGAGAACTGGACACGGAACCACTGATTGGTTCAAAATTGGGAAAGGAGTCCGGCAAGGCTGTATACTGTCGCCTTGCCTATTTAACCTATATGCAGAGCACATCATGAGAAAGGCAGGGCTAGAGAAGACTCCTGCGAGTGCTGGAGAAGACTCCTGCGAGTCCCTTGGACTGCAAGGCGATCAAACCGGTCAGTCCTAGAGAAGATCAACCCTGACTGCTCTTTAGAAGGCCAGATCCTGAAGCTAAAACTCAAATACTTTGGCCACCTAATGAGAAGGAAGGACTCACTGGAGAAGAGCCTAATGCTGGGAAAGATCGAGGGCAATAGAAGAAGGGGACGACAGAGAATGAGGTGGCTGGATGGAGTCACTGAAGCAGTAGGCATGAGCCTAGATGGACTCCAGAAGATGGTAGAGGACAGGAAGGCCTGGAGGAACATTGTCCATAGGGTCGCAATGGGTCGGACACGACTTCGCAACTAACAACAACAAATAGCCTATATACTTAACCGTAATTTTTGAGCAGCTTGCTGATTCTTACACTTGAGAAAGGATTTTTAGACTTTTTGGAAAAATTAATCATTGTTCAAAATATTGTACATATTTAGTAGGCCAGTGACCTATGTTTAAGCCACTGTGTATCCTAAGATTAAAATAATTTGGACTTTTCAGGTGAATTCAATTAGCAAAACACAAGCTAATGCGTACAGCACTTATACTTATTTTAGGATTATTGCAAAGATTTTGTCCAAATCTTCAGTTTGTCACTTCTGGAAAGTGATCTGTACCGATATTACACAGATCTATTAGAGTTGGGAGATAACTTTATTTAAATGTGTGTGTGTGTGTGTGTGTGTGTGTGTGTATACACATATATACGTGTGTACACACACACACACACACACACATTTATTTCAATTCTTTCAATTTTATAGCATACCTAATTCTGAAAATAAGAATAGGGAAAATTACATAAAAAATTCTGTGTAAATGAATACTTATAACCAGGAACAATTCATAGCAGGTAGAAAAATAATTTCTGCTTCCTGTTTTTCTTTTTCTTTTGAATTCTAAAGAAATTCAAGATGGCACAGGAAAGATCTGCTGACCAAAGGACAAAGGTCTAAAATTTTACTGGGTATCCTCAAGACTTTGTCCACATTAAAAATAAGAAGGAAGTTATTTGATAGACACAAATCCTATTTTACCCAGGAATGCAAATGGAATGAAGGCAAAAGGCTTCTCCAATTCAGAATGGGGCAACTCGCCATGGCTAACTCACCATGGGACAACTCACTGCAGGACAATTCTGTAATTCAATTTAATTATTTAAAATAATTAAAAATTATTTTAATTTTTGTCATTCACATTTCATTTTGTCCTTCCTTTGGCATCCTTTCTTTAATGATTTTATTCCACCATTTCTTCGATATTAGTGTAACTCTTGTTCTGCAGCGAGTTTTCCTGTGGTGAGTTGGTCACTGGAAGTTGTCCTGCAATGAATTGGCCACAGCAAATTAGCTGGGGCAAGCTGCCCTTGGGGAGTTGGCTGGAGCAATTTGGCCATGGAAAGTTGTCTTAGACCTTCTCCATTTTATCCTTCTATCAAATCTTTTCAGAACTTAACAGCCTATGAAGTTGAAGATTCACGCACCAGGGTACTAAATCAGTAATGGTCTTCTTTAACAGGGCTAGGCTCTCTTAAAACTTGTATGAATCGTTGTCACAAACTAATTTAATTTTAAAATATAAACCTGGATGTCACCAAGTTACATTTTTGTGAAGGTCTGAAACCTGGTGGCCATGTTTCCTGATGTTCAAAATATTCAGCGATATATTATTGAACTTGGCTACTTACTCTAAGGACTCCAACACAGGAGAACATTTTAATATGTGATTCTATATGTCTAAGGAAAAACTATATAGTGTGTAGCTGTCTTCCCACTATGCAACAACAAAAATGTTGAACTTTTATGTTTGTGTGTAAATAATTAGGATTATCACCTGCAATTGCTCTATTTCTGCTCTGTTTAATTTGACATCAACAAGGTTAGCTGCAATTCCTTGAAAACACAGGAACACCTGTTTAAAAAGATTAAAGACTTAAATGATTAGAAACAGACATCCTAAAGTTATTTCCAACATAGCAAAAAATCACTTTTGAATGACAGTGAGACATGATGAGGAAATTATCTGGATATTTCTGAAATGATTCTTTAGCCAAATCTATGCCAAATTTGTCAGAATATTTTCTTTCATAGTTTATTCAGAATATATATCTGAATTATAAACTGATATTTAATGGAGCCTCAATATATTTAGCAAAAATAACTTTTGCATATTTTCTACACAAACAATGCATTGAAAAGCTGGACATGTATTTGTTACTGAAAAACCCTATAAAATATCAAGGAATGTAGTTTTTAACAAATCAGGACAACTTTACAATATTTACAGATCTATTTGTAAAGTACTTATGTCAGATGACTTGCTGTATTACTTTATTAAATATAAAATAGGATTCTCTGTGCTGTTAGTTCTGCTGCTGTTCGTTGGACTCAGGCTCCTCTTGGATCATTAAGGTAGAATGGAATGATAATAGTTTCAGTCAGATGGGAAATGGGCTGAATTATTAATATGAGTAAATAAAGCAGCCAAAACAGGGCCCCACCAATCCTCATTCTCCCTTAATAATTTTGAGGCAATGAATTCTTGCTCAGTTGTTTTCCAGGTTTTAGTTGAGTCTTTGAATTAATAATACTGATGGTCCTTGACTTACTATAATGGAGCCTGTCCATTACAGTCACAAGTCATGGTGACTGTTAAACAAGGTGCCCACACGATCACCTCACTTAACAATCCCAATCCCTGCTCTCCCTATTGTGGTTGTTAAGTGACCATAAGGGTTACATAGCAGAGCACAGGGTGGCTCAGCTCATGTGTGACCTACCCCAGGCCTTCCCCATCCAAGGGAACCCATATTTCACTTCCTGCCCCACCGGGCTCCCACAGACCCCATCCTGCTGGGTCTCAAACTCTCCTCCCCACCCACCCCCACAGCTCGGGAGGCCAAGAAGCGGAAAGGCCACCTCTTTTTCCCAAATTCATTGTAGCTCTTCTCAAAATGGCACCCACTTCCAGGGTGGTACCACGGAGCCTCTATATAGGAAGACCATGTGGTAGAATGGCTGCTTCCCAAAGGAGATCTACAAAAAAGGTCAATGGACCAAGCTGGGATGGGATGTGTGGAGGAGGGTGTGGAACCCAGTGGGGCAGGAAAGAGGTCCAAGGCCTATGGCAATCCAGCAGGGTAAAGATATTGGGATGCTGCAGCAGCCATAACTTCAGGCAAAGGTCACTAAGTCACTTCATTCAGTGCCTTTATAACTTTGAATGGTCACTGAATGAATGGTGTAAGTCAAGGATTACCTGTAAACAGATACAAAAATACAAGTGAAAGTTAGGCAGGAAAAGAAAAAAATAATCTGAAAAAAGACATAGAAGAAACAATTTATAGTAGCATACAATAACAGAACATGAAAAAATAGTAAATTATATAAGCTCAGGTTGAAAGCTATATTAATTGGGGAGACAGTGTTCCAAATGGCAGATGCCATGACAGAGAAGGCCCACTTCTTGAGACTTAATTGATGGGAACCAAATCAAGCTGACTCTGATACTCTATGGAATGGAGAAAACAAAACCCATGGGGTAGTCAGTCCCTCATGCCAGAAAAGCCTTATTGGTGACAACCACAAACTTGAATTGTAACCGCAAACAGGAAGAAAAGTGGATAGCTGAAGAGTTAGAAAAACAGCTAAATTTCCCAGGCTATTTCTCCCAAGCAGTAGCTAATCTTCAAAGATTCTAATTTTGTAGTAGTAATTTTACTAATATTTTTGTGGAAATTCTTTTTTTTTCATCAATTTTGTCTATTCTTACCATTTACTGCAAGATAATCCCCATCACAATTGATAAAAGTTTGAGGACATTTTTTTATCTTCTTATTGAAGTATGGTATAAAAAATATAAAACAAAGATCAAGAGACTCCAATTATGCTAGCCTGATTCTGCCAATTGTTACAAATTCAGAGTTACAGTAGTGCTATAAAAGTGCAATAGAATGGGATAGGGATAGAGATAGGGTAGAGGAATGGAATGGAACGGAACGGAACAGAACAGAACAGAACAGAATGTTTCCTTGAAAATAAGACCTATCCTGAAAATAAGCCCTAGCTTGATTTTTATGTATGCGCCTAATATAAGCCCTACCCCAAAATAAACCCCGTACGAGGGGGCCTGGCATATGCGTAAAAATCAAGCTAGGGTGGGGATGGGGGTGGGAACTGATGAACGAAGTGGTCCATGAGCACCTCTATAAGGGGGTTTTGGTGTACTTGGACAATATTCTAATCTACATCGAAACCAAAGCAGAGCATGTGAAGCTAGTTAGGGCAGCCCTAAAGAAGCTCCCCTCTGCCAAATTATATGCCAAACTGTCAAAATGTGAATTCCACTGAGATAGGATTGACTATTTGGGCTATCACATTTCGTACAAGGGGATGGACGTGGATCTGGAAAAAGTGCAGGCCATCCTGGAGTGGCCCCCTCCCCACATCAGAAAGCAATTACAGAGCATTCTAGGGTTTGTCCCCTCATTTGCACAGATTGCAGTCCCCATTACAAATCTGTTGAAAATGAAGAGAAAATAAGCCAAAGCCCAGCCAGCCAATAAAGTGTACTGCAGAATGCCAAGCCACATTTGAAAAGCTTAAGAAATTTTTTTCTTGTTCTAGAACAATACCTTCGTTGTCTTATCAATTATCAGCAAGATAATTGGACTGATCTGTTACCATTTGCTGAAGTGGCCTATAATAATGCGGTGCACTCCAGTACCAGTTACACTCCTTTCTAAGTGGCTAATGAACAGACTTTCATCCCTACGCCTGAGTTGCCTGCTAACAAACCTGCCATTCCCTCCCTTAAGGAATGGCTTCATCAGTTGCAGAACATTTGGTCGGTTGTTAGGAAGCCGCCCTGAGTCTTCGGAGAAGGGTGGGATATAAATGGGATTAAAATAAAATAAATAAATAAAGCTCTAGATGGGCTTCCGGTTATGGATTTTCAGTGCAGCCAGACACGCGAGGGGGCCGCTGTAAAGGGGTCGAAAGTCGCCCTGGAGGGGCGATGAGTGGGGGAGAGGTCTCTCTAGTCAGCGGTAGAAAGGCGGCGACCCTCCATCAGCTTGGAGCTACTCTCCAAACCAAAGAAGAAAGGATCGGCACTCCCATGGCCCATCATTTAGCCGTTTCCTGCCAAAGCCAAAAGCACAACAAAACACTTGAAAGCACTTGAAAACTAGGTGAGAATTGCCTCCTTGTTTTCCTAATTGTCTACTTTCCCTGTCAAAAGCTTCTTGAATTTGCTTCCCTCTGCGAGGAGAGAGGGAAAGGATTTTTTCCCCCACCCTCCTTAAGAGCGGCCTTTGTCTACATTGGGAGAGAAAAGAAAAAGCCTTCTACTAAATTATACTGATTTATTGGACTTACTGCCCTTCTACTTTTGGCCCAAAGTTCCTATATTTACAGAAATGGACTTTCTACCTATTAGTCTAAAAAAGGGCACACAAAAAAAGAAACAAATAAAAAGATACTGAAAAGGATTTGAAGTACTCTGGGGATATCCAGTGAATACTACTGGCAAACAAGCTTGCTTACATTTTGGACTGACCTTGGCATTAAGATAAAAACCTGAAACAGCTGGAGATGAATTTGGCTTAGACTTGTGGAGGTGGACTCTTACTGATTTTTGTTTGAAACATAGCCTCCACCAAGGACTATTTATAATTATTACAAAATGGAGAAGGATCAGCCACAAACTTCGCTTGGCTATAACCTTATACTTCAAACAATCTACAGAGTCACTGAGATGTCTATCTCCAGATTTAATAATTTACATGCCAACCTTAAGTCACAAATTGAAACCCAGACTGCAACTAAAGAATTTATACTTCAGAATATAACAAAATTGGAAGATATTACTATTGAGACAGAGGAATATAAGCAACAACTATCCAAAGAACCGACAATTCTAAAAGTACATGGAACTATCACTATGGCAAATAACCTTAAGGACCAACAACAAACTATGGGAAAACTTAATACTCAACCTTTGACTCCATCAAAAGAGCCTATAACTTTAGAAGTATACTATGTGCAAGATAGTGATGCTAACATAGAGGACGTGGAAGATCAAGAAAGACAGTTTCCTGAAAGCCTGGATAGCCAAGCATTAATTACAAAATTGGATAAGACTCTCTACTTAAAGCAGATGAACCCAGACAGAAGAGGAATCCAGACCAAACTGAAGATAAAGTTTTTAGAGATACAAAGACTAGAACTAATAGGCCAACAACATAATGATTACAAATGGTTTGGTTTTTGTGGATCACTGATAGCTAGATAGCCTCCTTCAATTCAAATAATATGTATTGGAGCGAAGGGAGACCTATCTGGCAAATCAAAGGCCTTGGTCTGGAAAACTGATTGGCAAAAAAAGAAAGCCAGAGTTAGATTTAAAAAGTGAGTTCTTCGAGAACCATTAAAGGTTATCCTTTTAGTAATCAGTGATCTATCAGGATCTAAAAAAGGAAATGTTTATGAGATAGAACTAGAATGTGTTTATGTATCTATTAGGCTTATTTTAGACATTATAATTTGTGCACTGATATAATGGAAATTTAGATCCCATGTTTGATGTTAAAAGACATTTGATTATTCTATTTAAGAACTAAGAATTAGCTAAAATTTAAAACAGAATCTGGTTGTGTATAAATAGTTGTAGATTGATAAACATAGGCTGTGGTTCTGTCAGTAACATGTGATGTATTAGGATGTGAAACAGACAATGTTTATTAGGTAGAACATAGCTTCTCAGCCACTGCGTACACATCTCTGTTAAGGCCTGTCACTGCTCCTCCTCCACCACCCATTATGGTGGAGGGTGAGCAGCATTTTGAGATCAAGAACATTTTAGACTCTCGCAAGCATCACAGTTCTAGTTGCCTGGAAAGATCTTCCTGCCTCGGAAAACAAGTGGGTTTATAAGAAATATGTTAGAGGCCCTAATGTATTTAGGGCTATCCCAATAAACCTGATTGATGTGTTTCTTTTCTCTCTCTCTCACTTCCCTATTTCTGTTTTGCAGGTGGATTTGTCATTCTATTAGGGTGGTGTATGTCAGTCCCCTACAATGTATTTGCCTGCTAATTAATGCTTATTAATGCTTTGCCTATGTGTTCATTTTTGGGGTCTGCCATTTTGGTGGCAGAGAGGATGCTTGCTTCGGGAATGCATTTGCCTTGCTCTGCTCTGTCCTCTTTGAAACATACTCTGTTTGTGAGAAAGGAATGTGGCTTGCAAATATCTGCCTTATCTCCAGACAACAGAGCCTGGGACTGTTGGGAAACGAAAGCGAGTGAGACCTTGAAATAGGTGCTAAATTACCAGATTCTCAAAACAACCTAGCACCTATGCATTGGCTGGATTTTAACCGGACGGTTGGACACTGGGGTCAGGAATCCTGAATGGGCATTATGATGTAACCTTTCACATGCAAATTCTTCAGACCTTGCTTTGCTCTATTGCTATCACTAACTCTCAATAAAAGTTCCTTTTGAAACAATGCCTGTTTAAAGAATTGTGCTTTCTTGTGAGATCTAGTTGAGGCAAACCCTTACAATAACAAAATTGATAAAAGTGAAGGGGTCTGAATACTTTCTGAATGCACTACAGACACGCACACATGCTGCAGCCTGATTCTACAGTTGTTGAAATTCATTTTTTTCTCATTAATCTACATTGAATACCCCATAATGTCAAAATGAAAACAGAATTATTGAAATGTCTGAAAATATATTAAAAAGAAAAAACTGAAATATCATAGTGTATTTGTGTCTGTACACACACACACACACACATAAGTTAATATCAGTCCAAAGATCTGTTTGCTTTGATAACAAACACACTTATCACAAGAAAAAACATCTTAAAATAACAATGAAACAAAGTATGTTTTTTTTAAAAAATGTCACCTTTGGAAAAGTATAACATCCTAAATTTCTAAAATGAACAACCCAATTCTAAAAGTTGATATTGAATGTGCAATATTAGTACCCAGCTCTGGAGATTCACAAAAATGCAAAATGACAATATTGTTAAAATAACATTATTCATAATACTTACAGAATCGCCTGTCTTCGCTGATACAAAATGACTGCTAGAATGACTTTCCTGGCAAAATTGAAGATGTTTATCAATTTTTACTGTCCGTAGATATTCCAAATCAACTAAAAAAATCAGTGGGGAGAAAAAAAATGTATAATGAAATTTATTTAACATAAACATCTTTAAAACAGTTTTCTATTTGGTATCATGTATCAGTAGAGAGTTCCACTTTCTCCTAAAATTAGTCACAAAGAGTTGTTATCCTCATTTATTATTTATTTATTATTTTGACTTCTATACCGCCCTATTCCCGTAGGACTCAGGGTGGTTTACAGGGCAAACAAAACCATACAATACAAAAGTTAAAATAAATTTAAAACAAGTAATTAAATTTAAGCCCAAAAATTAAAACTTTAAAACCCAATTATCTTCATCATCAAGCATCCATGTCTATTATCAGTTGTGGGAATCTTCAATCTCATACATAATCTGTAATCTACTTCTTTATTTATTCCTTTATGGTAGAAACTGACTATACAGCTACTAAGAAAGAAGTATAAGAAAAAACTATTATTTCAACAAATATATTCTACTTGACAATAAACTGAAAAGACTAAGTCACCAAAAATAATTTTTAATACATGAATTTTTTCTATGAATTGTCTCATAAAGGATTTGGTTAATTAAAGTTTTAAACATCATTTTTTGCAATTATACAGGAGTAAATCCCACTGAAAATACATACATACATACATACATACATACATCATCTGTAGGCAAATGTCCTTTTAACCTTTTGATTCTACATTTTCCCTGTATTTATCTTGGCTGCTTCTAAAATGTGTTTATGATATTGACATATATTTCATGTTTATTTTCAAACTTTATTCAAAAGCAATTCATTTTGAGAAATGGTAAGAACTGGTGCCAAAATGAAAAAGAGTAGCAGTGTTTCAAATCTTATTTTGATCATCACATGAGTTTACAATAACACAGGTTTTACTTACTCTTGATTCAAGATCCATGATACAAAATTCTAAACTTCTAGGTAACTCATATATACACATGTACCTAGTACTTAAATATTTGAAATATATTCAAATTAATACAATATTAATAACATATAATTTTAATATACAATGGATTGTTTATTTATAATATTTAATTTGCTCGAGACTTCCGGTGGCGACGCGACGCTGAAAGACAGCCGTTTTTGGGCTGCCCGCTCCGCAACTGTGTTTTTCCATCGTAAACAGCGTCGATCAGCTGTTTAGATGGATTTGAAGCCCCCTCCTCGGGAGAAGAGGAGGGGGTGAGGCCCCAGGTAGGGGTTGAGCTCTCCGGGCCGCCTGAGCTGAGAGCTTGGGCGGCTGAAGGATGAGCCCCCCCGAAGCCTGGGTTGCTCCGAGCTGCGCAGTGCCTCTGCTCTGGGATTTTTGGAGCAGAGCCAGGCGTTAGCAACCACCCCTGCCAAAAGGAAATACTTTTGATTATCAAGATGCAGGCAGAGCGGTACAGGAGGTCAAGGTGAAGTGGACTCTTTATTTTTACTCTCTAGCTCAATGGATTTTATAGCTTTAAAGTGAAAGTGCGTAATAAGTGAAAGTGGGGGAAGATGGCGGCTAAAACTTCTAAAGCTCTTCGGAATGCGGGGTCTTCCCTGGTGCAAGAGACCTCATTGCAAGCTTTGCTTCCTCCTGCATCTCCCCCGGTATTGACGCTTAAGGATTTACAAGACGCTCTTGGAAAGCATGCACAATTGATGTCTGATATGATGGATGAAAAGTTGAAAAAGCTGGAGGAGAAAATGGAGGAGAAAATGGAGAAATTGGAGAAGAAGATGGAAGAGAAGCTGAGAGCAATGAGGGTGGACATCTTGTCTATGGTTGAATCCGTAGCTGAATGTGTGCTACAGCTGGATATAAAAGTGGAGGACCTCAGTCAAAAGAACTCTACATTAGAAGCAAAGGTATTAGAAAATGAAAATATAAGGGATAAAATGGACGAAGAATTGAGCAGTATAATCAGATGCAGTATGCTATTAGAATTAGGGGTTTAAAGGAGAATGGTAAAGAAGATTTAAAGCAGCTGATTTCTGAGGCTCTGGAAGGGGTACTGGGCCAGTCAGCATCTGAAATTGAGGGAAATATGGACAAAGTTTTTCGTGTAAATTCATGGATTGCAAGACAGAGGAAGTTACCCAGAGATGTGGTGGTCTATTTTACAAAGAGAGTAATTAGAGATGAAGTCATTCAAGCTGCTTATGATACTAATTTGGTAGTGGCTGAGCAAGAAGTTTTGGTTTTAAAAGAGATCCCTCCGAAGATCCTAAGGAGAAGGAAAGATTTTGCATTTCTAGTACAGGAACTTAAGAAACGTGATATTAAGTTTAGATGGGAGATTCCAGTTGGATTGGTGGCGACGCACGAAGGTAAAAGACATCGTTTGGTTACTGTGGCTCAGGCACGTGATTTTTATAGTAATGTGTTAAAAGCAACCCCCCTATCATTTTTGGAAGCTGCAAAAGGATACGGTGTGGGAAAGCTTCAAGATGTTGCAGATAGACAGACAGAGGACAATGGTGTTGGAGGGGATCAAGTCACAGTCTCATCGGTTGCTGCAGGAGGCCAGAAGATGACACGTGCCGCCCTAAGAAGAGCGAGACGAGAGCAAGAGCAAGACCAGCAGAAAGTTATGGAATCTTCAAAGTGTGCTTACAGTGAAGATATGGGAGGAGAGCGGTCTAAAGAAGTTTTGGGGGTCATGACAGAGGTGCTCCAAAAGTTTTGGGGCGTTAAGATTGCTGATTAAATTTTTAGATTAGAATGTCAATGGAGTAAAATTATTATAGAGGAGAAAGAAAGTTTTTTTTTTAATATTTTACACAATTTAAGATTGATGTTATTTGCTTGCTAGAAAAGTATATTAGGGTTATGGACTTAAAGTATGTGTTGAACTAAGAATGGGTATGTAAGCTCCTAATTAACAACAAGTTGTCTTAGAGATTGCCTAAATCTTTTTTTATATACTCTTTTTATTTGAACTTTTATTTGAACTTAAGGATGATTTGGAACTGCGAGACATTTGGCGTGATACATGCAAGAACTATTTTTGATCATAGTTTAGTTTGGTCAGAGATTATTAAGATTAACAGAGATAGGCGCTTTTGGCGCGTAACTGAGAATTTGTTTGGAAATTAGAGAAAGGTGGGAGAATGCAAATAGCAGGTGAAAGTTTTTTTCTTTTTTTTTTGAAATTAATATGAATAAGGACTGGGATTAAGAAAATTTATTTTGAGTAAAGCTCTTTTTCTGTTTTCCTCTTTTTCTTTTCTACTTTATTTGTAATATTAATATTGTTTGTACTCATTTTATATGAGCTAGAGAGAGATAGAATTTATAGTTTATTGTTGATAACATAGGGGTGTTTATGTTTGTTTTTCGATTTTATGCCCTGTATTTAGCTCTGGGAAGTCAGGGGGGGGAGGAGGGAGTGGGGGAGAGGGATAGGGAGGGTTGGATAGGGGTGGGGGAGGGGGGGATTAAAGTCAAAATGTATTGTAAAACTTTTTAAATAAAAAAAAATATTTAATTTGCTCAACACAGTGACTCTGGGTAATGTACACAATAAAAACAACACAATACAATCTAAACAGAATGCAATCTGGAAATTAACATACCAAACACAATAATTACATTCCAACAGTAGCACACACTTCCTACCCCAGCACTTGTAAATGCCAACCCAGAAAACCCGCAAGATGGCCTGTCAAGACTGATTTGCAGGACATATATTCTGCTTCACTCGCAGCTTGACAAAAAAAAGGGAGGAGGTAGGATGGAATGCAAGGATGGGGGGAATTGCATTTGAGCATCGTTGGTTCCCGTGAGACAGTGCTCCAACCTCTCCAACCCAAGAACACATTCAGCAGATGGCCTAGCATGGCTCACTGATTCACGTAATAAAATGAACAGAAGTGATTGCTAACCCATAAAGGGGAGGGATTAACTATGCTAGCTAGTTTCACTTCATCTATGTCAATATGGTTTATTCTGTAAAGTTTATACTCTTGGTAAAATAATGTCCTAGGAGTTTCTTTTTCTGGATTCGCCAACTGGACAAGTGACACAGCCCTAGAAAGGGTGGAGGTTGTTGAGTTCACCCTATCATCCAATGATGATGTGAGAACTCTGAAAGCATCACTTAGGAGTACAAAAGGGCGCAACACTGACACAGAAAATGATATCTTGGTAAGTCACCCCATGACACCCATGACCATCCTCATAGAACTGGTGGTGACCTCCTCGGGGCATAAGGAAAACTGGTTGCCCTCTTGGACTTGGGCCACACCAGATCCCTGGTCAGCCCTAGCTTAGTTGAGAAGTCTGGTCAGTGACTCAGAGAGCTTGAGGTGCCAGTGGCCTTCTGCCAGTTAGAAGGATGCACAGCGGGGGACTCCCCCTACAACATTTGTCACTGAACCAATAGGGATGAGAAGTGGGCCCCATAAAGACCCTAATCTTCATTGTGGCACCAGGCATGGAGAGAACTCTAGAATTGGGTTTAGCATGGGTTCTGAAGCAGGTGTAAGGTCCTGCCTCAGCTAGTTCTCCCAAGAAAGCAGAACTCTTCAAAACTGGCATTATTTCAAAAGGAACTTCTATTGAGAGAGAGCGAAAGCAGAAAGGCAAGGCAAGATCTGAATATTTCCCATACAAAAATGTTACATTAAACCCCTCTCTTAAAAACCCAAGTGCCCAACTGCCCAGTCTATTTCCAGCCAATTCACAGGTGCGAATTTGTTATGGGAACTAGAAGTTGAAAGAGTGATAAAGCGCTGTTCCCAGGCATTGCATCCTCTTCTCACCAGAGTAGAGATAAGGCAGATGGCCCCAGGCACATTCCTCCCCACTTTCACACCCAAAGGCATACATCAAAGTGCAGAAGAACAAAGCAAAACAAACACATCCCAGAACCCAAATATTCCTCCCTCCCAACAGAATGACAGCATTCCGATATTGATCTGAGGGGCCTGACCTACCACTCCCTTAAAAGAAAGAGAAATCCACCTGGAAGAACAGAAAATAATAAAGTGGAGAAAGAAAATTAAGATTAATCAGGCTTATCCAGGTAATGTGCATGAAAATGCTTGAGTAACTAGGGGCTGTAACATGTTTCTTGTGAACCCATTCATTTTGGGATGCTAGAAGGTCTTCCCAGGCCACCAAATACTGGGTGGCTCCATGGTGTTTGCGTGAGTTCAGAACTTCCTTGATTTCAAAGTGTTGTTCACCCTCTACCATGATGGACTCTGGTTCTGGGGGAGTTACTGGCTGCAAAGGTGAGGTTATTTCAGGCTTTAGGAGACTGCAATGAAATACATGGTGGATTCACCTTAGGGGTTTGGTGAGTTCCAGCTCCACTGCGACCAGGTTTATAATGCATTTGATTGGGAAGAGTCCCACAAATTTTGGCTCCAGTTTTTTAGAGGGTTGTAGGATTGCGTGAACCTAGTAGACAGGTATACTCTGTCCCCAATGTAGAATGGTTTGGTTTTCTTTTTATCTGCCTGAGCCTTGTAGGTTGTTCTAGCCTCATTTAAAGACTTTCTGACAACTGGCCAAGTATTCTGCAGCTGATTTATCCATTCCTTAAGGGAAGGAATTGTGGGTTGGTTAGTTGGCAGTTCAGGCATTGGGTTGAATGCTTGTCCTGTGGCTACTTAAAGCCAGTGCTGGAATGAACAGTGTTATTATAAGCTGCTTCAGCAAATGGTAGGTCAATCCAATTGTCCTGCTGATAATTGATAAAGCACCTTAGGTACTGTTCCAGAACAGAATTCATCCGTTCTGTCCCACCATTCATTTAAGGATGATGACTAGAACTCAGGTCCTGACCCATTCCCAGGAGGTCCAAAAATGGCCTCCAGAACTTTGAAATAAATTGGACCCCTCCGTCTGAAATTATGTGACGTGGGGCTCCCTGTAGGCAGTAGATATGGTAGAGGAACAGTTTTGCTAGAGTCTTTGCTCTTGGGATCTTTTGGCAAGGAATGAAAGGGACCTGCTTTTTTTTATCCCATTTAATCCCATTTATATCCCGCCCTTCTCCGAAGACTCAGGGCGGCTTACAATTTAAAGCACAAATCAATGTGCTTAGCAATAGCCTTCATTCTATGTATATGCCTGCTTATTAGGGCTTTCGCCCCCCCCAAGCGGCATTATTACAAAGTCAGCTTATTGCCCCCAACAATCTGGGTCCTCATTTTACCTACCTCGGAAGGATGGAAGGCTAAGTCAACCTTGAGCCTGGTGGGACTTGAACCTGCACTAACTGCAGGCAGCTGGTGTTACTTAAGGAGGCATTAGCCCACTGCTCCACCAAGGCTCTTTGAAAACAGATCTGTCATTACCCAAACAACAGTGTTTCCCATGCTTTCTGGGAGCTCTATGATAAAGTCCATATAAATCTCTCTCCAGGGTGCTGAAAGGTCTGCAACCAGCTGTAGAAGGCCACGCATTTTCCCCTGCATCCGTTTTGCTGCTACACACGTAGGGCAGCTAGCCACATAACCCTCAATGTCCTTTTTGATAGGAGGCCACCAAAATTGTCTTTTTAACTGGCATAGGGTCTTTACACACCCGAAATGTCCTGCCACCTTTGAGCCGTGGCATGTTTGCATAGTCTTTAGTCTCTGGCTGGCCAGAATGTACAGCTTCCCTCCTACCCATGCTAGCCCCTCCCACATGGAGCAGAGGTTTTTATGACTAAGAAACCATTCACCCTTTTCAAGGTCTCATTTAAAGACCAAGGTGACAGTGTTGTCTGGTGGTGGGATGCCTTTCAATTGGCCCTTTTGATTACTGGGGCTGCTAATTGCTGGGCTAGGAGCAGAGGTTTGATTATTTTGGCCTTTGCACTGGTATATTGCAGCAGCCTAGATATACCCCAGGAAATTTTTTCCTCCTGGTAAACAGCAGAAGGTAAAATTGAAATACTGAAAGTGTTGGACCCACAGTGCTTGCTTGGTAGACAGCTCCCTTGGGGTTTTCAATGCTTCTAGGTTTTTGTGATCATTCCAAACTTGGAAAGGGATTTTACTCCCTTCTAGAAAATGCCTCCAAGTAAAGAGGCCCATCTTACTCCGTAGGCTTCCTTTTCCCAGACCGCTCAGTGTTGTTTGGTCTCCGTCAACTTTTTCAAAGTGTATGTACAAGGCTGCAGTTGGCCCTTTTTGTTTTCCTGGAGCAGTACCACACCTATGGCCACATTGCTAGCATCGGCCTGAATGACAAATGGTCTCTCTGAGTCTGGATACCTCAGTACCAGCTCCACAGAAAAAAGTCTTTTCAAATTTTTGAATGCGGCTTCGCATTCCATAGTCCACTTTAGTGGCTGGTTAGGTTTCAGCTTATCTACCCCCTTCTTTTCAAAAAGTTTGTAATGGGAAATGCAATCTGCACAAAGGAGGGAATGAACTGCCTATACAAACTGGAAAAGGAGTTTGCAGTTGCTTCCTGGTACATGGGGTTTCCCATTCTAAAATGGCTCATACTTTCTCTGGGTCTATTTCTACCTCCTCATGCAAGATCTAGTAGCCTAGATAGTCAATCTTTTCTTTGTGAAATTCACACTTTGAAAGTTTGGCATAAGCTTTATCGCAAGGAGTTTGTTTAAGACTATTGTCAGAACCCATCTTACACTTGGGGGAAAATCTATTTTATTTCTTTCTATTCCTTGCTAAGGGTTCTGCCATTCTCCTGAAGGGGAGGGGGGAACATGTTTCAGGCTGTCTCTTTGTTTCTCTGTTTCGCTACAATGTAACTTTTCCACTATTCCTGCATACTTGCTCTTTAAAGTGTCTCTCCCTTGATGTTACCTTGGGGTGAGAAAGGAATGTGCTTCTGGCCATCTGGCTTATCTCTTGCTATGGAACGGAAGGTGTGAAGACCCAACAACATCATTGCAAGCCTGGGAATGGCTGTGTTATCAGCTCCTTTCCCACAGCAGACTGTGGATTGGTCCATTCAAACTCGCCGGATGAACTATTGGGGTGGGGGACTCTTTTCACCTATTGATCTAAGCAGGAAACCCTCAGATCCTGCCTTTCATGCCTGCTCTCAGCTTCTCCTAATAAAAGTTCCTTTTGGAAGAAACTGCTTCCACGAGTCTTGCTTTCTCAGGATGAGGTTTTGAAGTGGGCCCTGACAACTGCTCTGACCAATTTTACATGTTCAGCTTTCGTTTCAGTGTAGATTAATATATCATCCAGGGACACCAAAACTCCTTTTTACAGGTGCTCATATAGCACTTTGTTTATCAGTTGCATAAACATTGCAGGTGCTCCTTGTAATCCAAATGGGAGCACCTTAAATTGAAAGCAACCCAGGGGGTAGTTAAAAGCAGTTTTCCATTTGTTTCCTTATTTAATTCTGACCTGGTAATAAGCCTCCAGTAAATCCAGGTGTTTGGAAAACACCTTCCCTTTAGAGTGGTGGGACAGCATGTCCTTCATGAGGGGGCAAGGGGTATACATTTTCCATGCATACTGTGTTCAGGCCCCATTAATCAATGCAGAGATGAAGAGACTCATCTTTCTTCTCGCAGAACAGCACCAGGGCTACCACCCTGGGTCTGGCCAACTGGAAAAACCCCCAAGTTAAATTTCTATCTATGAACTGGCGCAACTCATCTAATTAAAAAACCCAATGGTTGTGGTTGTGGGAACCTTAAGCACCGTCTCGCTAGTCCACCCGCAGGTTCCATTTTTTCAGCCAAGCCAACCCTAGGACAAAGGGCCATTCCATGATGGGTGCCATTATAAAGGTTAGAGTATTGAATTGCTCCCCATGGTTAAGCCCAGGTATTCAGTGATGAAGGGGGCTGGGATGGATCCACCTAGTTGGCAGAACACAATTGAGTTCTTTAATCTCCTCAGGCGGACCACCAGTTTTCCCACTAGTGTGGGGCTTATTAAGCATCTAGTGCACCGGAGTCTAGTAGGGCCTTTAGGGCTACTTTCTCCCCCAAGCCTGGGATTAACAGTTCTATAGGCATGGTTACTGGTGCGACAGGGGGTTGTCATGGTTGTCGCTGTTGGATATCCCCAGTTCTTTCTCTGATGGGGTTGGAGTTCCCCCTCCTGGCTTTGGGGAGAGACTGAACTCTATGACCTTAGTGCTCTTTAGGGCCATTTCTTTGGGGTGTTGGAAAGGTTTGGTTTTTCCCCTTATGGTCGGTCTCCTTTCTTTGTGTTGGTTTTTGTGTGGCATTCCACAGCCCAGTGGCCTTCCTTGCCACATTTGAAGCAAGCAGTTGAGCACAGCAGTGCTGCCAGGTCTTGCTGCCTCCCTTTTCCTCTTTGGTGGGGATCACCTCCACACTCTGCCTGAGCAGTACTGGTTCCATGCCTGGTCAATCTCCGCTTCTTCGGCTAGGATGCACCAGTCATGGAGGCACGCAGGGGCTCCTTAGGCAATGCAGGCATGGTATAAGCCCATCTTTAAAACAGTTCACCAGGATTTCCGGCCATTTGAGGCGGCAAGCCAGGTCCCAGAATTCTTCAGTGTAGTCGGCTATCGGGCGGTGGCCTTGCCTCCCCATCTTAATGCAATCTCGTGCCTTGAGATCGGCCAGGGGTCTTCGAAACGCTGCCTCAGTGCTGTCCTGAAGCTGTTAAAGTTCTGGAGCTCTGATGTATCAGCGTTGTGCGGGGTTGATATGCATCTCGCCACAGCACCTTTCAGGGCAACGGTGACAACCCTAACCCTGGATCCTTTGCTAGGAGGTCTCGCCTGTATTCCTGCATGTATGTGAGGACATGAGCTTGAAGAATCCCAACTGTTGAGGATCCCCATCAAACATAACATCCAGGGAGGTGCCTTTCACTCCAGCCGCTGGGCTCCCTTTCCACCGGTTCTTTGGGCATTCGCCCCTGTTGGGATGACCCAAGGTGGGGTGGCTGGGGTGGTCGTCGCCCTTTCTGTGGAAGCAACGGAGCCTGCCTCTGTCTCTGGGGTTGGCGACTTCTCCTCCCACATGCAGGTTCCTCCACCCGTTCTTGCTCTTTTCCCCACAGTCACTGGTTTTTTTTGCAGCTACAGGTTCTGGAATGCTTCCATGAAATGTTTGGCTCATTTCAGCAGCTGCTTGGCTTGGCTCTGCTCTTCCCCTAGCTCATCATCATCATACAGTAGTTCCATCTTGTGCTTCCAGCCTCACTTCCTGCTGCCATGGGTGAGAGTGACATGCTGGATCCTCCCTTCCCAGGCCTCCTTTTCCCCCATGCCAATAGACCATCTTGGCTTTGGAGGATCTTCCATGATGGCAGCTTCCTCCATACACTCAGAGGGGCTCTTATCGGGGTGAGTCTTCATGAAAGTTTCCCCCCAGCACTCAGCCTCCTCTTACTCACTGCCATGGTTGGACATTGTGGGCATGGTCCCCATAGTAGGGCTGTTGTCCCTACAGGTTGACCACTTTGTACATCTTCCCTAACATAAGGTCCTGCCTCAGCTAGTTCTCCCAAGAAAGCAGAACTATTGAAAGTGGCATTATTTCAAAAGGAACTTTTATTGAGAGATAGTGAAAGCAGAAAAGCAAGGCAAGATCTGAATATTTACCACCAAACCCCTCTCTTAAAAACCCAAGTGACCAACTGCCCAGTCTATTTCCAGCCAATCCACAGGTGCAAAGTTGTTATGGGAACTGCAAGTTGAAAGAGAGATAAAGCACTGTTCGCAGGCATTGCATCCTTTTCTGACTGAAGTAGAGGTAAGGCAGATGGCCCCAGGCACATTCCTCCCCCTTTCAAACCCAAAGTGATACATCGAAGTGCAGAAGAACAAAGGAAAAGAAATACATCCCAGAACCCAAAGATTCACCCTCCAAACAGCATAAAGATTTCCTCCTCCCAACAGACTGGCAGCATCCCGATAATGATCTGAGGGGCCTGACAGGAGGATTTTAAGATTCGGCGAAAGAACCTTGAAAGGAAGCCCAAAGAGAGATTAGCTACCCTCAACCTCATGACACTGGGGAGGAAGGCAAAGAGGGAAGTTGGTGGCATGGCACAGAAGCACAAAACTGGAACTCTGAATCCCCAAGTAGTACTGGACTTGTGAGAAGTTTTCAGTGAGAAGGGGCTGGATGTGCTTCCCCCTCACTAACCCACAGACTGTTCCATAGAAATACTGCCAATTGCCAAATTACCCAAACTTAAGCTGTACTTCATGACTCCAAGGGAGCTCGAGGAGCTCCAGACATTTATAGATAAAAACCTGTAGTGAGAGTTCATACAGCCTGCCAAACCACGGGTGGCCATTCCTGTCCTTTTCTGGGAAAAGAAAGACGGATCTCTCTGCTGTGCGTAGACCACCAGGGGTTGAATGCAATCTGCATTGAAAACATTTACCCCCTGCCTATAATGAAAGACACGTTGACCCATCTGGCCAAGGGAAAGTTCTTACTAAACTAAACTTGTGAGAGGCATACTACAGAGTTAAGGATTAAGGGGACAAATGTAAAACTGCATTCTGCTACCCATTAGGATGCTTCCAATTAGGATCCAAGTGATCCCCTTTGGACTACAGGGCACTGACTTCATGTAGCTAATTAATGGTATCCTACATGAGTGGCTCAGTGGGTTAGGACGCTGAGCTTGTCGATCAGATGGTCGGCAGTTTGGCGGGTCAAATCCCGAGTGCCGCGTAACAGAGTGGGCACCTGTTACTTGTCCCAGCTTCTGTCAACCTAGCAGTTCGAAAGCATGTAAAAATGCAAGTAGAAAAATAGGGACCACTACGGTGGGAACAGCGTTCCGTGCGACTTTGGCATCTAGTCATGCCAGCCACATGACCACGGAGACGTCCTCGGACAAACGCTGGCTCTTCGGCTTTGAAACGGAGATAAGCACTGGCCCCTAGAGTTGGAAAGGACTAGCACGCATGTGCGGGGGAACCTTTACCTTTACGCGAATACTTATATAAAAGGATCCTAGTATATTTGGACGTTTTAATTTACACGGAAACCATGGCAGAGCATGTGAAACCAGTTAGAGCAATGCTGAAAAAGCTCTGCACTGCCCAGCTATATGTTAAACTTTCTAAGTGTGAATTCCACAAACTGACTAACTAGGGCAGAGGTCCCCAACCTTTTGGGCACCAGGGACTGGTTCTGTGGAGACAGGTTTTTCCAAGAACCAGAGGGTGCATGGTTTTGTGTGCTGCCTACATCTCGCGGATTGGGCTTTGCTTGTTTGTGCGGACCGGTTGCTGGCATGCCACAGCCCAGTACTGGGCCGTGGTCCAAGGGTTAGGGACCGCTGAACCAGGGTACTGTATCTCCTACAAAGAAATAGAGATGAACCTTGAAAAGGTGCAAGCCATACTGATCATGAACATACAGTTAGGGAAAAAGTATCTGATCATCTGATTTTGTACATTTGCCCACTGACAAAGAAATTATCAGTCTATAATTTTAAAGGTAGGTTTATTTTAACATTGAGCAACAGTATAACAAAAAAAAAATCCAAAAAAACACATTTCAAAAAAGTTATAAATTGATTTGCATTTTAATGAGTGAAATAAGTATTTGACCTCTTCGCAAAACAATATCATTGAAGTCCATGAGTCATAAAAGAGCCGAGGTTGCCTACCCCTGATCTAGGCTATGGTGGAGAATTTAGAATCTGATTGATTGCTTCTGTGGACAGGTGTCTTTTATTCAGGTAACAAACTGAGATTAGGAGCACTCCCTTTAAAGAGAGTGCTCCTAATCTCAGCTCATTACCTGTATAAAAGACACCTGGAAGCCAGAAATCTTGCTGATTGATAAGGGATCAAATACTTATTTTATTCATTAAAATGCAAGTCAATTTATAACTTTTTTGAAATGCGTTTTTCTCGATTTTATTTTTGTGTGTGTTATTCTATCTCTCAGTGTTAAAATAAATCTAGCATTTAAAATTATAGACTGATCATTTTTTTGTCAATGGGCAAATGTAAAAAATCAGCAGGGGATCAAATACTTTTTTCCTTCACTGTACCTTAGGTATACGTGTGTTATTAGCAGCGTTGTCTACTTCGTATCTTGTTGCTTGCTTTATCCTCACTTTAATGTACACTAGTTAAAGTATTAATTGGTTGGGACAATCTACAAATATTGCAATAATAAATTGTTGTTGTTGTTAGTTGCGAAGTCGTGTCCGACACATTGCGACCCCATGGACAATGTTCCTCCAGGCCTTCCTGTCTTCTACCGTCTTCTGGAGTCCATTTAAGCTCACGCCTACTGCTTCAGTGACTTCATCCAGCCACCTCATTCTCTGTCGTCCCCTTCTTCTATTGCCCTCAATCTTTCCCAGCTTTAGGCTCTTCTCCAGTGAGTCCTTCCTTCTCATTAGGTGCCAAAGTATTTGAGTTTCAACTTCAGGATCTGGCCTTCTAAAGAGCAGTCAGGGTTGATCTCCTCTAGGACTGACCAGTTTGATCGCCTTGCAGTCCAATAATAAATACATTTTACAATTTGATTCTTATTCTCTTATTACAAAACCATCTTAATACTTGTTGTTGTTTTATCAATTTTTATTGATTTTCTAATATTACATTTAAATGTTTGAAAAGCAATGTGGCGGCTTACAATAATTCTATTACACATAGATATCATTAGTACAAATCTCAAATTATTACAATCACCATTCCCTCTCTTTCTCCCTTAATATCTAGTGTCTCATATTTAACTAATACAATTGTTGTTCTATCAAATGGAAAATAACTTTCTAACATTTATCAGTAATTTTAAGTTTATGTATATCTTAGCTTTCAATCTTTTAGACAATGAATGACCTAATCAATTTTTCTCCTTTTTAATTTTTGCTTAATATTTAAATTTAACATTTAATAATTATCATTTCTAAATTTTAAATGACCCCAACTCCTTTATCACAATTCCTCCCAAAGTTTGATGTTTTGGATACACCTCTTATCTATATAAGTTCTTACCATCTACCTCAATAAGTTAGTAATGCAATATAATATTCTTATTTTCTAATAATTCTCAAATATCTTAAAATCTTAAATTTAATAACCAAAATTTCTTTTATTTCCACATTTAATACTTCCTCTCTCTTCCTCTTTACATCTTCCAGTTTGCCATGGCTGCCATGGATACCTGGGAGATGAACTTTGTCTCCCCCGTCCAGTTTCACATCGCTGGGGGGCCCTGGAAAGGGTCAAAAGTCACCCCATAGAGGCGATGAGCAAGGAGGGATCCTTGCTGGATTGCAGGAGAGCGGTAGCTCTCCTGCTAGAGCCGGCGAATCCGTCCAAACCGGTGGACAAAAGACCAGCCATAAAAATATGGCTCGTCACTAGGCTGTAGACAGCCGAAGTCACATTTACCATCTGGCAACTTCAAAGCAGCGTGGAAAGGACTGGGTGAGATCTACCTCTCTTAAATCCTAATCGCTTTTTTGTACCTATTCAAGCTGCTAAAAGTACTTTCCCCCCCTTTGGAGAGGGAAGGGGAGTTTCAGCCCTCCCTCCAGACACAGTGGCGACTGACTATCTAGGTGTGTTTAAAACGTTGAAAACATAATTAGATCCTAATTGGGAATCTATTTCCTAAAATTGGTGGATTAAAAGACTCTTTATTCTCTATTTCCTATTTTTCTTCAATTTTTATTCTCTATTTTTATTGAAGATCTGGGTTTTTTCTTTTAAAATAGAAGAAAAAACTGAAAAGATCAAAATAACTTTGGAGAGACATCTTGTTGCCAAACATGATATTGCAATCTGTAATTGTAAAGAGACTTGGCTGAAAAAAGATAAGAAAAAGATAAGATACATGTAACCTTCAGAAACTCAGCTGTGCTTTTTATTGTGGATTTTTTTTTAATGTAAAGCCTTTTAGTTTAAATATACTATTATTGAAGAAGATCAGGAATGGATGTTCCTTATGGAAGAAGAGCAGGAGCAAACTCTTTCTTTGTTGAAAGAGATTATTCAAACCTTACTCAAAGGTGGTGACGAAATAAGAAGCTACAGGAAAAAAACCCAGAAGATAGCCCAGACATGCAAAACAAACTATGACTATAATTATAGAATCATCTATGCAGGATACTATAGAAAAAATGGAACAATTAAATATCAAGACAGAAGACTCAGCTGCTCAACAAATACAGACAAGGGCAAATACAGAAAAGAAACTGACAAAAGGGAAAGAGGTAATGATCTCCTATATAAAAGAGAAGGAGCTTGAGGATACAAAACAAAAACAGATGGAAGAGAAGATAAACAGGTCAAGACAAATAGGTTGAAATGGAAAGCCAAGAAGACCTGCTGGATCTGCTAGTCCTCTTAACAAAATAGCGACTGGATCGTTTTCTCAACACCAAATAATAGATACAACAATCCAAGGAGATCTGCTCAATAACCCAAAAGCAAGGACATAGAAGATGATTTGGCAAAGAAAGCAAGCCAGAATAAGACTGAAAAAGAATGGGCTTCCAGTTTGCCACACAGCTGCTATGGATGGTTGGGAGACTTGCTCTCTCTCCCACGTCCAGTTTTGCATCACTAGGGGGCCCTGAAAAGGGCCGAAAGTCACCCCGAAGAGGTGACCAGCAAGGAGAGGTGCTCACTGGATCACGGGAGAGCCACAACTCTCCTGTTAGACCTGGCGATCCCTCCAAACCAGTGGACGAAACCAAAACAACAATCAGGAGATGCAGGAAACATGCCCACGAACAGGCATAAAAGTCTTAAATGCTTATATACAAATGCTCAAAGCTTGGGGAGCAAACAGGGAGAACTAGAAGCAATACACAAGCGGGGATATGATATAGTTGGCATTACAGAAACCTGGTGGAAGGAAACCCGTGAATGGAATGGACTGATGGATGTATACAAATTGTTCAAAAGAAACAGGTCTACAAAAAGAGCAGGGGGAGCTGCACTATATGTAAGAGAACACTACATATCTACAGAAATATATATGGGTCAATATAAAAGAGAAAAAAAGTGACATTACCATAGGTGTATATTAAAGGCCACCCAACCAATCAGAAAAAATAGATGAACTCTTTGCCAACCAGTTAACAAATGTATGTAGGAAACATAACACTGTAGTAATGGGAGACTATCCAGATATCAGCTGTGAGATCAAACAGATTCTAACCAATCTAGCCAACAAATTTGTCATACAAAAGGTGGAGGAGGAACTAGACGTAAAGCCGTACTGGACTTAATTCTAATTAATAGAGAAGATAGAGGGATTGAAGTTGCTAGAATCTTGGGCGAAAGTGACCACGTCATACTGGAATTTAATATAACACAAACACTAGCAACAGAAAACAATCCAACCAGTGTCTTAAACTTCAAAAGAGCTGACTTTAACAAACTCAGAGAAAACCTAGGAAAGATTCCATGGATGAAAATTCTAAAGGGGAAAACAGCCCAAGAAGTGTGGGAAACTCTGAAAAATGCAATCATAAAAGCCACATCTAGCACAATACCACTGGAAAAGAAAAACAAGAAATTCAAGAAGAAACCAACATGGCTCTCTGACAAACTGAAAGATAAAAAGGACAAATACAAAATACAAAAAATGGAAAGAGGGGCACATAACTAAGGCCAATTATCAGCAGACAGCCAGAACATGCAAAGATGAAGTCAGGAAAGCAAAGGCTCAGAATGAACAAAGACTTGCAACAGAAATCAGGGATAATAAAAAAAGATTTTTCCAATATATTAACAATAAGAAAAAAGTCAAGGAAACTGTAGGTCCAATAAAGAGAGAAGATGGCAAGGAAATAACAGGCAACAGAAAGAAAGCAAAGCTGTTTAACTCATACTTTGCATCAGTCTTCACACAAAAAGAAACTATAGCCCAACATGGCAAAAAAACTATTGCAAAAGACTAACTAGAAACAAAAATTAAAATAAGGAGGAAAATGGTAAGAGAACACCTATCCGACCTTGATGAATATAAATCACTGGGGCCTGACAGATTGCATCCCAGAGTTTTGAAGGAGCTGGTACATGTTATCTCAGAACCATTGCACATCTTTCAAAAATCCTGGAGTACTGGGGAAGTCCATGAGTATTGGAAAAGGGCTGATGTGGTTCCCATCTTCAAGAAAGGGAAAAAATGGACTCAGGAAACTACAGACCAATCAGTTTAACATCAATACCTGGGAAGATCCTAGAAAAGATAATAAAAAAAACACCAGATCTGCGAACAACTAGAAGCAAGCAAAGTTATAACTAGTAGCCAGCACAGGTTTGTTAAAAACAGATCATGCCAAACTATTCTTCGATAAAGTTTACAGCTTCCTGTAATCCGAAGGGGAGCACCCTGAATTAGAAACAACCCAGGGGGTAGTTGAAAGCAGTTTTCCATTCGTCCCACTCCTTGATTCTGATACAATAGTATGCTTCACGCAGTCTAACTTCAAAAAATTTTTCCCCTTCGACATGTCCCTCATGAGGGGCAGGGTGTACACATTCTCCATGGACACTGCGTTCAAGCATCTATAATCCATGCAGAGATGAAAAGACCCATCCTTTTTGTCTAGGAAAAGAACAGGGGCTGCCACCCGGGGTCTGGCTGATTGAATAAAACTGCGGGCTAATTTTTTGATGATGAACTTTTGTAGCTCATCTAACACCATGGGGGTCATAGAGTATAATCGGTTTTGGTAGCTTAGCCCCTGGAATGATCTCAATTGCGCAATCTGTAGGTCGTTGAGGGGGGAAGCTCATCCGACCTCTTCTCACTGAAAATCTCAGCCAGATCATGGTATTCTCTCTGAATGCTCTACAGCTCTTGCTCACTCAGTGCTGACGCCAGCTCCCATTTTGAACCCGCTATTTTACAAACAATTCTCCCTGCCCGACTTCGTCCTTTAATTCTTCCTCCGCTTCTGGGCACCCAGGGGATTTAGCCTTTAGATCCTCGAAAGCCTCCACCATGTACTGCATGGCTCGCTTCAGGATCCCCTCCATCTGGTCTGACTACTTGTCCATTTCGTCATCATCAGAAAGCAGCTCTCTTTCTTCCAAGTCTTTTTCCAACCTCCACAGGTGAAGGTTACCCTTTGGGGCCTTTCTTCCCAGTCCTCTTTCTTCCTGACACTAAGCAACCATCTCAGTTTCATGGAGTCTTCCAGGTCAGCGGCTTCCTCCAGTCAACCGAAGTTGTCTTCTTCGGCACATGCCTGGGTAGCCGACTCAGTCCAATCTTTGGTCCCGGCTTCTCCCGTTTCACTGCCATGCAGAGACATATTGTGCATGGGCCCCCATGGTAGGGCAGATGCCTCTTCAGGTTGGGCACTTTTGCAGCCCTTGCTTTATGTAAGAGTTTGCCTCAACTAGATCTCCCAAGAAAGCAGAACTCTTTAAACAGGCATTGTTTCAAAAGGAACTTTTATTGAGTTAGTGATAGCAATAGAAGCAAGGTCTGAAGAATTTGCACGCGGAAGATTACATCATAATGCCCATTCAGGACTCCTCCCCCCAGTGTCCAACTGTCAAGTTGAAATCCAGACAATCCATAGGTGCTAGGTTGTTTTGAGAACTTGGTGATTTAGTGCCCATTTCAAGGTCTCTCTTGCTTTTGTTTCCCAATGGTCCCAGGCTCCGTTGTCTGGAGATAAGGCAAATGTTTTCAGGCCACATTACTTTCTCACAAAGGGAGGACATTTCAAAGAGGACAGAGGACAGCCAGGCAAATACATTCCCCAGGCAAGCAGCCCCACTCCCAACAAAATGGAAGACCCCGTAAAGGAATACACAGGTAAAGCAATAATATGCAGGCAAATACATTGGAGGGGTCTGACAATACTTTTTACAAAACGTCCACCATCATTTTGGGAAAATAAGACTTCACATCTAGTCCAGAGGTTGATTAATATCTATAAGTAAAAACTTGTTTCAAAAAGGAGAGAATTTTTTTTTAAAATATGAATTTGTCATTTGTGCTTTCTCTATCCAATATTACTTTAGTTTTACTTAATTCTTTTTAATTTATGATTTCTCCCTCAATGATTATGTTTAGGTAATAGAAAGAACAAACTCTGGGGTTTTTATCTTATTCTTACTACTCTGGGGAGATGGACAACAATTTTAAATAAAAAACTAAGGAAATAATATTGATAATTAAAATGGATTTAACAGGTAGGCAGATCATGAATCATAAAAATATTATTCAGGATTTATTAGCCACATCTGTATTGTGCCAATTATTTTTAATGAGTCAAACTCTGTAATATTTTCAATGGGTTGCATCCAAATTTAGTCACGCTTAAAAAACAACTCTTGAAATAAATTGAATATGTACTTATGACTGACTTTTTATGTTGTTCAGGATCTTTTAAAAACACGGTTGGGTATGGGTTTCCCATCAGCCATTCTGTTTTATTATCTTAAAATGATTTTGAGTGTTGAAAACGTATCATGTTTTAAAAGAAATGTTTACAACTTTTACTGAACATAATCTCTATTTATTTAGCTATTCCTGACTCTAAAATGTAGAAAAAATGCTGTATGAGAAAAAGAATTCACAAGAAAGTAGATGATCAAAATTTATAGTGATGAAAGCTCTCTCTGCAAGCAAAAGGAGGTAATTTTCCATAGAGGAGGAGAGAGGAGAGGGTGTTTGACTCCTTCTACCCTAATCCAACTATTAATGGAATAATTAAGGTGTTAAATTGATCTCAAAGCAACCCACCCTCAGACAGGGAAGTTCACAAAGTGATCTGAATCAGTCATCTTTATTAGCCCAACGTTCCTCACACATTGATGCTGTAAGAGAAAATGACAGGGGAGTGCTGTGTATGCCATCTTACCTCTAAATAAATAGTAGCATATAAATGTAGCAAGTACATTTAATCCTTAACTTATGAATATAATAGAGCAGGCCAATTATATTCGTAAACTGAATTTGTTAACTGGATCACATTAAATGAACATGATCCCTCCGTGCTTTACCCAATGCATTCTCGCTAATCAAATGCGCAGGTCATTAAGTCCATGAGGTATCTCAGGGTGGGGAAGACCATGGGGGGGTTGATGTTCCAACCATCCAAGGCCTCCCCCAACCCACTGAGATGTTTCCCCCATCCTGCCCCACTGTGTCTCCACAGCACTGAACCTATGGAGACTCACTTACTTTTCAAAGATCTCAGTGATCAAGAGAACTGTCTCCTCTGCTAGTTTTGTCTGCTCCTAGCACTCCAAAAGCTAAGCGGTGAAAGCAGAGACAGAGCGAGATTAGCCTACCTGCTCAGCTTGGCTGACTCACTGAGGCTGCCTGCGCAGGACACCCAATCCATTTTTTGAAAGCCAAGCAGCCTCAGTGAGTCTGAAGGAGCACAAAATTGCACCCCCAAAGACCTCCGTCCATTTGCAAAAGTTTTTGGCAAGGACAGAACCTGAAGCAATGTGAGATCATGCCCCCAAAACTTTTCATCGCTTTGCAAAAGCTTTTGGTGTGGAGAACAGAAGCCTTTGGGAGCACGATCTCATGTTCCTTCAGGCCTCTGTCCTCCGTGCCAAAAGCTTTTGCAAATGGACGGAGGCCTTCAGAGGTGTAACACTCCTTCAGATTCACTGAGGCTGCCCTGTGCTCCAAAAGAAGGCAGCCTCAGTGGGTAAGTCAAACTGCCTGCGCAGGGCACGCTCATCCTGCTCTGCCTCTGCTCCACATTTGGAGTTCTGGGTGCAGGCAAAGAAACCATGCTGCCACAAAAACCTGCAGCAGAGAGGCTGGAGAGAAGACAACTGACTTGAGGAGAGAGAAGGAGAGGTCAGCCTGTTCTAGACCTCTGGATCTTTGAAAGGTAAGTGATAACGATCGATAACAGGGTGGGGAGAAGTCAAAAGAGGTACTAGGTCTTATTTTGGGGGGATCTTATTTTTTTTCCCCACACCCGTGTGCCACCATCCCACTTCTGCGGCTGCTTGCAGCAGGGCGGTGCTGCTGATATGAGGCCTGGCAGGTAAGGGGGGGATCTGCCCACACACCCCGCATACCATGCTGAAGGCTCCCATTGCCAGACCTCCCACGCTGCCTCACTTGTTCTGTGGCCACTTTCGACCACTCGTGGCAGGACGCCACATTGGGCATTGCACGCACCAATGCCACTGCCAACGTACCACACATGCCACCTGCTTTCCAGCTCTGTCGCATTTCTCCACCAACGCAGAGTTGGAGCTTGCCGTACCACTGCCCAAATGCCCTCACTTCCCCCAAGCATTTCTTCGCTTACCTGATTTCCAGCTTCGTCGCATTTCTCCATCGCATTTCTCCACCACCCTGTGCACAGAAACAAAAGAAGTTTGTGGAACTTAAAAAAAAGTTCAATAAGACCTTCCAACTTCTCCCCACCCAAAAAGATGGAAGATCTGATTAAACTTTTTGTTTTAGCCCCACAAACTCCCTGCACGTGGCAGTGGAGAAATGCAATGGAGAAATTGCAACGGAGCTGGAAATCAGGTTAATGAAGGAATGCTTGGGAGAAGCGAGGGCATCTGGATGGTGGTGCAGCAAGCTCTCCAGCTCCACGGCAGTGAAGAAATGTGACAGAGCTGGAAAGAAGGTGGCAAAGCAAACCCAAGGGCGCTAGGCGCTAAAACAGACCCATACCTCTCCAGCAGCTTCGGTGGCTGTGTGGGCAGAGCTGCAAAGGGGGCCAGGGGGCCAAAAGCGCCAGCAGTCTGGCTCAGAAGTGGAGTGAAAGGGAAGAGGTGGGCATGTGGGCGGGGTCTTAGCTAGGGCTTATTTTGGGGGTAGGGCTTATATTAGGCCCACACCCAAAAATCAAGCTAGGGCTTATTTTCAGGGAAATGTGGTACATGCTTTCCCTCTCTCCATCTGCAATTTCAAATGGGTTTGCTTAACTGCACAGAAAAGTGACTACAGTGGAAAGTACTCCTTCAAATTTAATGATTGTTTGCTCAAATATTTCAGCACATGTTCTAGAGTTTTTCTACCTGGTAGTTTGACAAGCATATTTAAAACCAAAAAACAGCTTGTAAATTCTGGGCTTCCTGAATGTGTGTCAGCACACTACATGTACCGCATGTCTGAGCAGGTAGGATCAGGCACACAACAGTCCCAAGCATGGTACAAGGGAGTGTACTAGGGGCTTATTGCCCAAACATGTTAGAACTCAGTGCTCCTGGCCTTGCTGTCAACTGCTAATAGCAGAACTGCAACTATGTCTAGTAACTTGATCTATACCTTGCTTATTTCACTGGAGGGTTATATGGCCCAAAAAAAGCTGTTTCTTGAAGGACAGTGAGATCAATTAGATAGGGCAAAGTAAAGAATGGCTTCCAACACAGTAGAAGGCAACCACTAGTTGCATTTCTCCATACCTTTCCAAGTAGCCAATGAAGGACGGCAGATTGTGCCTGCCCCCTTCAGAAATGGGAGTGGAAGAGGCATCTCTGTTACAAGCCATGCCAAAATTGTCTCTTTTTAGCAAAATTTCCACCTGGGTGTTTGTGCCATATTTTTCTCCACCAGGCAAATAGTTCACAGCCTGTCTTTGCAGCTCTTGGTTCTTCAAGCCACCTTGCATCTGGAGGCTGAAATTGTCTGAGACCCTCTGACTTGGGTCTTGCTTAGAGGAGGCACATCTGCTCTCTCTGCTGCAGTTTAGCCAGGGGAGCAAAACAGAAATGGGCTGAAATTCTTGGAGGAGTTCCTTCCCAACTGAAGAGTTGGGCATTGTTTTAATCCAACATGTGATGCTTCTTATATTGATCTAGCCTTGTGCAATGATCTGTGTTACAAGGAATCCATGAGACACTAAACTGGAATCTGGCACAACTGTTCCTGAGCAGAGGCTCTTTAGTTTTATACATGAGGAGCTTACACAGTCATTTATCATTTTAAAGTTTTACAGCATCACAAATTGTCAGAATTCCTGAATTAATGAAAGGAATGAAATAAAAATAAGTACACTGTTTCTGTGAAATTACCTGGAAGGGGAAGAATATAATAAGTAAACAAAGGTGGTCTGACTTTGTAGATTGGAGTTTATGAATACACAGATACAACTGAAAATAGAGGTCAAATGAAAGATCTAAAATACAGGTAATTCTTGGTTAGCAACTACTCATTCAGTGATCATTCAAAGTTGTGACAGCACTGTAAAAATGGTACTTATGACAAGTCCTTGAAATTCTAGACTTCCCAGCATCCCTGCAGTCATAAAATCATAGAGCTTGAAGTGACCTTGGAGGTATTTTAGAATACCTGCAAAAGTAGGAGTCCTTATACTATCCCAGACAATTTCTTGAAGACCTCCAAGTCTTCAGGCTGTTCTATTGATTGTTCTTACTGACAGGTAATTTCTCCTTAGTTTCAGGAAGATTATAAATTGCTTTAGTAAGTCAGTCTCCTTCCCTACACACACCTGGCCTTCTTGCATTGACACGCCACCACCCATCCTTTCCCCTTCCTGTGCTCACACCACACCCCCTATCTATCCCCCAGCCTTCCTGAGTCTGCACTATGCTATTCATCTTCCACCTATTCATGCTGCATCATACCATCCATCCCCTGGCCGTCCTGTGCTCACTGTGCTGCACTATCCATTCCCCACCTTTCCTCTGCTTGGGCCACACTATCCATCCTTTGGCCTTTCTGTACTTACATCCACCCCTCCAGCCTTCCTGCACTTGTGCCACACCATCTCCCCACCGTATCAGCCTCCCTGCATTCATGAGCAGCCTGCACCTGGCTTCTCAAGCCTCCCAGGTCCTCCCACACACCCCATTGCACCCCTTCCCACTTACTGACCCACACATCTTCAGGTTATGATGGTAACCAGGGTGTGATCACATGATGTTGTGCTTTACAACTGCATTGCTTAACAACTGCAATCCCAATTCCAACTGCTATCATAACCCAAAGACTAACTGTATGCATAAGAAAGTACCGTATATACTTGAGTATAAGCCGAATTTTTCAGCCCACTTTTTGGGCTGAAAAATTCCACTTCGGCTTATACTCCAGTCAACAAAAAAACTTACCGAGGACTTGTGCGCGGCCGAGGCTTTGGTGCTTCTGGGATCGCGCGCACCTCTCCCAAGCCACCGCCGTCCGGAGACCTGCCGAAGTTTGGGGAGGTTTGGGGAGGTGCGCGCGCACCTCCCCAAACCTCCCCAAACATCGGCAGGTCTCCGGACCTCCGCGCCCTGCCTGCCTGCTTCTTTCTGCTGCGGAAAGAAGCAGGCAGGCAGGGCGCGGAGGTCTGCTTCTTTCCGCTGCGGAAAGAAGCAGGCAGGCAGGGCGCGGAGGTCTGTTTCTTTCCGCAGCGGAAAGAAGCAGGCAGGCAGGGCGCGGAGTTCCGGAGACCTGCCGACGTTTGGGGAGGTTTGGGGAGGTGCGCGCGCACCTCCCCAAACCTCCCCAAACTTCGGCAGGTCTCCGGACGGCGGCGGCTTGGGAGAGGTGCGCGCGATCCTGGAAGCACCGAAGCCTCGGCCGCGTGCAAGTCCTCGGTAAGCTCCGGGCGGTCACTTGCTTCGCGTCTCCTGAGGGAAGGGGGGGGCGACTGGAGCGGGCGTGTTTCCTCGCCTGCTGGGCGCCGCGATTTGCCCGGGGAACACGCGGGTCCCGAATGGCAGCGTGGAGCGAGGAAGCGGACAGCCAGGGCTTCCCCGAGAGCCGCGGCCACACAGGGTATTCCTGTGTATTCAGGCTTGCAAAATGGCGGATCGAGCCTCTGCTGGCGGCAGAGGCTTGCAGAGCGCGGATCCAGCCTCCGCCGGCGGCGGAGGCTTGCAGAACGGCGGATCGGCTTATACTCGAGTCAACAACTTTTTCCAGTTTTTGGGGGTGAAATTGGGGGTCTCGGCTTATACTCGAGTCGGCTTATACTCAAGTATATACGAGTAAGTTATTTTGAGTGTGTTTGAAAGCAGGAACCTACAGTTCTCCACAGAATGGCGATCATGGGATCGGATACTTCAGAAATTGGTGGGTCAAAACTAGAGAACGAATGGTGCTAAATATGGTGGGACAGTTTCTGGACCACAGAAAAGAACAATTATTATGATAAAATAGAAAGACAGAAATATTATACATTTTGATTATGACAGCATTGATAATTTTACCAAAAGAGATATTAATAAATTTGGTTCTAGAACTTTTCCCAATTTCATTTCAAAATTATATACAATGCTGTTTAAACTGCTACCTTCAAATTACTATTATACTTCTATTTAAATTAAAGTATATTAATTATACTGAAATAACATTAATAGTGCCAGCTGTTCCAGTGTGAGCCTGCTTTAATAAAAGGTTTCTTTTGTACAGTATTGCAATATACTTCTCCCAATTATATCTTGGAATTTCAAGGTATTACTGTAAGCAAAGTACTGACTGTGACCAACCTTCTTGTAGCTACTCAAACTTCTGAGAAATCTTTAGCTTAGCTTTGTCTTTATCTTGGAAGTTATACCCACCAAAAAGAGCCCATTGACTCTGCAATTATATTTCTACTACCAAGAATTGAGCATGACTCAAGGAAAGTCTTTACATCTAAATGGCAAAACTGCCAGGACATATAAAGTACTTATTTTACAAAGAATACTTCATGCCACATTTTCCAGATATCAGAAGACCTGTGCAAATCTATTACTGGCCCAAATGCCTGATAGAATGGCAAGGAGTTGAGTGCCTTATGAAAGGCTAACAGAGTGGGAAGCATCCAAATCTTGGCGGGAGGTGGGGGGGAGGAGATGCTGTTTGGCAGGGACAAGGCATGACTTCTGAGTCCAAGAAGATGACATTGCTTAATGGAAAGGATCAGGAGCATGTCCATTCTATCAGATACATAAGGTCAACAGAAACAATTAGAGACAGGCAATGCTACACAAAGTCTGGCCCTATGCCACATAAGGCTTTATAAGTACCGTAATAACCAGGACTTTGAATTGTGGCCAGAAGCCCACAGAATAAGTTAGCAGGGCAATGCCCTCATTTTAAAATATTTAATACAACTGGATAATCTAATCTACCAGCAAAAATATAGGCACCAGATTATGAGAATTTATGTATCACTTTCTCATCAGATCTCATCTGGACTCGTGCCTTTCCAGATGTGCACTTTTTAAAAGGCACTTGGCAAAATGGAACACGTCCAGAGATCTTTAGCAAAGCTGTAAACCACAAAGTCCAAATTGCTGGAAAGAATGTTGAGTAAATATTAGAAAGAAGTTGTCATGGTTCCAATAAATGAAACCAATTAAAAGAACTTCAAGGCAAAATTTCTTCCTTAAAGAAATTTATTCAGGAAACAAAGTATCGGCACTTATATAGTTGAACCCAAAACTAAAGTTCCCTCCCCCCTGCTACAAAGTAACAAGTTGCAATTCCCACCACAGAAAGGCTGTCATAAATCACATCCACCAATTATTCCAAAATGCAGGCTCTCCTCCCAATTTTTCAACCCACTGAAACTTTTTCTAACATTGACCTTGATTCTTACACAGTTGCAATTGTTATGACTAACTGAAACAGCTCAAGCATTCCCCCTCCCCCCTCTCCATCTGAAAATACCAAACAAAAGGGGGGGGAATCACAATGAAAGCAAAAGGTAAAGGCTACAGTTTATCAGTTGTCACAGCACTGACATCAGGCCCCCCTTAACAGAAAGGAGAAGTCCTGCAAATCAAACAAAAGCATAAGTTAAGGATTTCCCCTTGGTTTCGTTCAGATGTTTATCATAGAATTTAGGAATAAGTCTATCAGCTTTTACATAAGTACACTTCACCCAAGTAGCCTCTGATAATAGGTAGCTATGGCTAACTGAAACAGCTCAAGTATTCCCCCTTCCCCCCCTTCTCCATCTGAAAATACCAAACAAAAGAAAAAAAAATCACAATGAAAGCAAAAGGTAAAATAGCTAGTTTATCAGTTGTCACAGCGCTGACAGAAGTTCCTGATGGTATGAAGCTGTTTAGCAGGGACCTGGCTGCCCCAAACGTAATTGACTCTTATCTTGTTAGAACATTTTATACATCTCTTGCACACAGATGACATGACCCTTGTTTTTATATCTTCAGGAAGTTAACAAGATCCCTCTTGTTTCCTATTCTATAAAAGTGGCCTCAGAATCAACTATACCAAAACTAAATGTTCTATTTATAAAATTTCTAATTTTCTAGAAAGTGTACCATGCCATCACTTCTGAAACACTGATAACATGGAATACATGACAAATTAAGGTATTTAAGTATCTCATGATTTCCTTTCCAGTCTTAACATTGTGTAAGGATCAGATAAAGGCAGAAAATCAGAAAGTCCATTCTGGACTTTGATCAATGAAGCAGCAATAGTCACTTCTTGGGAGCCATTAATCTAAAGTCCTGAGGCTAACTGTTACAATATCTGAAAACAATGGGTTCCAACAAATAAATCAGATGTGAAAGAGCAATATAAAATAGCTAATAAAATGCTGAACTAATATGTAATATATACTCCCCTGAGGGATTGCCTTTTTCCAAGCTCTACCCATTCAACCCAATCTGGCAGAATAGGCATGCTCCAAATCCCATCAGCCAAAGTGTGCCTACTGGCAGACGCTGGAAGACAGGCATTTTCTGCAGTGGCCCCTGCTGTATGGAACATCTATCTCCCTTTGAAGATAAGAATGGCCCCAATCCTGTTAGCCTTATGTAAGGCCCTAAAAATTTGGCTGTGTTCTCAAGCCTGGGACACTGAATATGCTAAGGGTCCCATTTTCTGACTGTACTACTAACTGGCCAAGTATCTTACCTGCTACATATATTTATTTTGGATGCTTCTATTGTCTCTATTGTTTTTATTCTTATGTTTTTAATGTTTTGGTTGTAATATATTTTTGAACTATAAGCCACCCAGAGTCATTGACTGAGATGTGAGGTTATAGAAATTGAATGATTGAATGAATGACTATAACACAAATTATATATAGTATCAAATTATCCAGCTAAGCCAGTTATTAAGTACATAAAATGTTTTTTGACTTGCCCTCTGAAGGAGCAAGGTTTATTTAGGAGTATCAGTTTAAGGTGCAGATTTCAAAAATAAAAAAGCTTTGCTTCATTACCAAAGTCACTTGAAACCATCAAGAATCTTTTAAATTATGCCATTAAATTATTCCATTACAATGCTTATCTATAATAAGTGTGTTGAAATGTATTCCACAGTCCTAGTTTTAATCCTTTCTGAATCTAAAATTGTCAATTCTCATTCAAACTGTTAAAACCATCACCTTTTAAAGTAACTTAAAAATATAATTTGAGTACAAAATTATTCCATATCAGCAGTTCCCTCAGGAATAGGAGTTGAGCCAAGACAGCAATGCTGAACATGCATGGCTGTTAAAACCAGCCCCATGTGGCATTCCAGGAACATGTGGCAATCATCCAGGAGAGATTGCAGTTTTTACAAGTAATAGAATAAATAAACAGAAAGACTGTTTTTTGTTAATTTGTGCCACATTTAGATTCAGAAAGTTCCCAAAATAGGTTAGGTAAAATAATAAAGCTGGATACTTCTACTATTTCTAATATTTAGCTTTTCCATGGACAGCCCTTTTCCCATAACAACATAAAAAGTCCAGTTCTTATTAAGCTGCCATGGTGATTTTTGCAATTGGAAATTGGATAGGCTTTGTGGATCTTTGTACCTTCTGACTCAGCTACAAGTCTTTTTTCATCCAGGTGTTACAACAGGGGCTTAGCTGACTTGCTAACACTCAATTTTAGATACTGGTAGCTGGTCCATACTAAACAAAATACAGCTCTCTTTATATTATCTTGATATTTTTTAAAATATTGAAACAAAATCACATTCAAATGTGTATTTTAAATAAACTTTTCCTGTAGATAAGTACTTTGCCTCATTTTGAACCAACAATTGCACTGGAACATAAGCATCTGCAAAAACCAGGGGACAACTACACTCCAATCAAAATAGCAGTTTTAGAAGTCAGACAATATCTAAATTTGCAAAAGAATAAATTTCTCAAAAGTAAATTATTGAAGTAACTTGTTCAGGTAACAACAATTGTTAAACTAAGATGCTTTATCCTCTATAGAAAGTTTGAAAGAATTGATCACTCAAATTTGTCACATGCTTTAAACAAAGTACTTCATGAAAATCCAACACCACAATCAATTCTGTTCAAACTAATATTCTGAGAAATTATCTAACAAATTATTTTACTTATGAATTTAATTAGTATTGGTCAACTAATATCAATAACTATTACTTATGTATTACATTTTGTTAAAATTCAATAACTGATCAAGCTATGTCATGAGAATAAATCAACTGGAGAGGACAGTACTGAAATAGGGGATGAGTAAGCAATGAAAATTTATTGTAATATAAACATACACCCCTGAGCCTTAGGAGAATGTACAATATAAAATAAATCAACTGCCAATAATTTTAAACAAATTAAGATCTAGAAACAAGCATGTAGTGACAGGTATTTTAAACAAAATGCTCTGTAAAAATCTCTACAAAGCATTATTATTATTCCAAATTATTAAATAACAGGATACTAAGCCTTTTCATATAGTAGTTGCTGAGCTTTGAAAAATAAATGAAGTCACATTCAAATCACTACTGACTTGAAAACAAACTCCTGTTGTGGGGATTTTATTTATATTTCAGTTTGCCTGTATGTTTTTTCTTCTTAGGATCATAGGAACAGGCTCCATTCTTGCAGTGCTTCTGAAGTCTCTCTCCAAATCATACAATGTGAAAAAGGAGGCTTCTGAAGGACTACAAGAACAGGCTCCATTCTCACGATGCTTCAGAAGTCTCCTCCAAATTGTGTGAATTTAGACAAGAAGGCTTTCAAAATGGAGCCCACTTAGAGAATGGTGCAAGGTGTTCTTGGTAAGAAGGTGGCACCTCACAACAGCTGGGTGTCCCTATCAGTAGCTGGAGAAAAATGCTAAAGGTAAGTTAAATGCTTTGGATATGATAGTTGGGTGGGGAGCAAGCCAAGACCCCCCAGACCAAGACAGGCAGGGAGCAAGTAGAAAACTCCTAGGACTGGTGGGGCTAGGAGTGGGCTGAAACATCTCAGACCTGGTGAAATGGAGAATGGGTACAGGCTTCCTTGGTCTGGTGGGGCAAGAAGCAGCCAAAGCCTCTTTTTCCTGGCGAGGCAGGGAGTACATTGAGGCTTCCCAGGTCTGGCAGGGCAGAGAATAAACCAAGGCTTCCTGAGCCTTGCAGGGTGGGGAGTGCTCTAAAGGTTCTCAAGCCATCGCACCTTTGTGTGCATTCATGAGCTAGATAGGTGGTTGAGATGGGGGAAAAGATAGGCACGTGGGTAGTTACAGCACCCCTGAAGTTGTTAGTGCTGAAAAACTGTCAAATGCGAAAAACTGTCAAATGCCAAACTTTATTCTTGTGACTGCAGGTGTATTATAACAGCCATAACTTTGAGCATAACTTTGAGCACAGTTCTTATGTCCCTTCCTTCACCACTGTTGTAATTTTGAACAGTTGCTAACTGAATGGTTGTTTACTACCATTGTTTACTATTTACTATTGTTTCTAATTTGATTCTTTTCAGTGAAAGAAACTAATTGTAAAGTTCCTTAATGGAATAAATCAAACAAAGTTTATAAATATTCTTAAACATACTGTCATTCTTATTTCTAATCCCACCTCAAAGCATAATATCCTTCCCACAATCAACCATTCCTTATCTCTATCATCAGCTTCCACAGTAGCTAATGGAGGCATTCCTGCAAATCAATGTAGTGCAGTGATACAGAAATAAAAGCTCATTTCACTGTAATAATGCTTCCAGACTTCCCTCAAGTCAGGTGGTTACTTGAAGTTAATGATCTGTGACATGCCACACACGTAGTCCTAAAAAGACTTATTATCCACTGCATGTGCAACAATATTTGCTTTATGGATGACTAAATGAATGAAGACATTCAATGTAACTGTAAAAGTAAAATCAAAAGAAAACTTACAAGTAACATGTTTTCTTTGAGTAAAAGAACTGTGAACATTTTCCATTAATACTTAACCTTTTGCTGCAATAGCACAACTACATATAATGCTTGAATCCATAAGCTAGTGATACTATCCAGGATTAATGCTAATTATCTATAACCAAGAGAAATATATTTTGCTAAAATTGGAATTTATGCTAAATAAAGTAGTAATTCGAACTTTTATTTAGTATTGCTTTATGAAGCCTTAGTAAGGCCATATCTGGAATACATCCAGTTTTGGTCACATTACAAAAAAGATATTGAGACTTTGAAAAAGTGCAAAGAAAAGCAACAAAGATGATTAAAGGCCTGGAGACTAAAACATATAAAGAACAGTTGCAGGATTTGGGAATGGCCAGTTTAGAGAAAAGAAGGACTAGGGGGTACATGATAGGAGTATTTGAGAGGCTGCCACAAGGAGGAGTGGGTCAATTTATTTTCCAAAGCAGCAGAAGGCAAGGCAAAATACAATGGATGGAAACTAATCAAGGAGAGAAGCAACCTGGAATTAAGGAGAAACTTCCTAACAGTGAGAACAAGTAGAACAGCTTGCCTTCAAAGGTTGTGAGTGCTTCATCACTCAGGTTTTTTAAGAAGAGACGGGACAGCTACTTGTCTCAAATAATACAGGGTCTCCTGCTTGAGCAGAGAGCTGGACTAGAAACCTCCAAGGTCCCTTCCAGCTCTATTCTGATTCTGATTCAAACCAAAAGACCTAGCAACCCCAGAAGAAAAAACAGGAGTCATCTACAACACAAAATGTAAGAACTGTAACAACCACTATGTAGGACAAACAGGCAGAAAATGGGCAGAACGCATCTATGAACACCAAGTGGAAGTCAAAAGGCATGACGAAAATTATTTAATTTCACAACATATAGACAGACTTAACCATAGTTTAAATGTAACAATCCTAGATCAGGCCAAATCCAAAACTGCCATGGACTTTCTAGAAGCCTGGCACTGACAAATCAGTCATCAATAGGCACAGAGACCTAACAACATCTATAGACTATGCAAAAGAGACAATCAACTAGCAGAAAAGAGAAAGACTCCCGCACCGCTCATCAGCACTTAGATCAGCATAGATTAACTCCCAGGTCAACTTAAAACCAACAATCAAGTAACCAATACCCCAATCAAGAAACTGCCAAAAAGCCATTAGTAAAAAGCCCAACCAAAAAATCCCTAAGATCATCCCCACTTACACAGACTGGCAAGACATCAGAATATAAACTGACAGCAAATAGCACTCCTTATTAACACTGATGATGTTACCTAATTAGGGTAATGAAATGTCTGCAAGAAAACAAGCAAGCTCAGAGACCACCAAGGACCCCTCCTAGCTAATATAGTCTAATGTTGTTGTAAGTTGTGAAGTCATGTCAGACCCATCGCAAACCCATGGACAACATTCCTCCAGGCCTTCATGTCCTCTACCATCTTCTGGAGTAAATTTAAGCTCACACCTACTGCTTCAGTGACTTCATCAAGCCACCTCATTCTCTGTCATCCCTTTTTTCTATTGCCCTCAATCTTTCCCAGCATTAGGCTCTTCTCCAGTGAGTCCTTCCTTCTCATTAGGTGGCCAAAGTATTTGAGTTTCAACTTCAGGATCTGCCCTTGTAAAGAGCAGTCAGGGTTGATCTCCTCTAGGACTGACCGGTTTGATCACCTTGCAGTCCAAGGAACTCACAGGAGTCTTCTCCAGCACCATAGTTCAAAGGCCTCAATTCTTTGGCACTCAGCATTTCTTATGGTCCAACTTTCACAGCCATACATTGCAACTGGGAAGATCATAGCCTTGACTATACACACTTTTGTTGACAGAGTGATGTCTCTACTTTATAGTGTGCCATCTAGATTTGCCATGGCTTTCCTCCCCAGAAGCAAGAGTCTTAATTTTTTGGCTGCAGTTCCCATCTGTGGTGATCTTGAAGCCCAGGAAAATAAAATCTGTCACTACCTCCATTTCTTCCCCTTCTATTTGCCAGGAATTGAGAGGGCCGGATGCCATGATCTTGGTTTTCTTAATGTTTAGTTTCAACCCAGGTTTTGCACTCTCCTTCTTCATTCGCAACAAGAGGCTCTTTAGTTCTTCACTTTCTGCCATTAGAGTGGTATCATCTGCATATCTTAGGTTGTTGATATTTCTCCCGGCAATCTTAATTCCAACTTTTGATTCATCTAGCCCTGCCTATCTCAGGATGTGCTCTGCAGGCAGGGCAACAGTATACAGCCTTGCCGGACTTATTTCCCAATTTTGAACCAATCAGTGGTGCCGTGTCCAGTTCTCACTGTTGCTTCTTGGCCCGCATATAGGTTTCCCAAGAGACAAATAAGATGGTCTGGTACGCCCATCTCTTTAAGAACTTGCCACAGTTTGTTGTGATCCACACAATCAAATGCTTTAGCATAGTCAATGAAGCAGAAGTAGATGTTTTTCTTGAACTCCCTAGCTTTCTCCATGATCCAGCGTATGTTGGCAATTTGATCTCTAGTTCCTCTGCCTCTTCGAAATCCTGCCTGTACTTCTGGTAGTTCTCGATCCACATACTGCTGGAATCTAGCTTGTAGGATTTTAAGCATGACTTTACTAGCATGTGAAATGAGTGCAATGGTGCGATAGTTTGAACATTCTTTGGCACTGCCTTTCTTTGGAATTGGAATTAAACTGAACTTTTCCAATCCTGTGGCCACTGTTGAGTTTTCCAAATTTGCTGGGAAATTGAGTGTAGCACTTTTACTGTATCGTCTTTTAAGATTTTGTATAGCTCAGCTGGAATACTGTCACCTCCACTAGCTTTGTTGTTGCTCAGCTTTCCTAAGGCCCCCTTCACTTCACATTCTAGGATGTCTGGCTCGAGGTCAGTGACCACCTCATTGTGGTTATTAGGGACGTTAAGATCGTTCTTCTATAGTTCTTTGTAATTCTGCCACCTCTTCTGCCTCTGTTAGGTCCCTGCCATTTTGGTCCTTTATCATGCCCATGTTTACATGAAATGTTCCCTTCATCTCTCCAATTTTCTAGAAGAGATCTCTGGTCCTCCCTATTCTATTATTTTCTTCTATTTCTTTGCACTCTTCATTTAAGAAGGCATTTTTATCTCTTCTAGCTATTCTCTGGAATTCTGCATTCAATTGGGTGTATCTTTCTTTTTCTCCCTGGAGGAAAGACCTTTCACAGTGAAAATGGAGCCCTGGAGCAACACGCACTCCCTCAAGGGGCTCTTTTCTCTTCGGTAAAAGCCTCCTCAGGCCTTATGGGGCTCTTTAAAGTTGGTGACCCATAGGCGCATAAACACTTTTCAGCCAGAGGCCGAAAGCTTCTGGGAGCCATGATCTCTTGCGACTTCAGGCACCCATCCACTTTTGCAGACAATGGGTGCATAAGTCTCACAAGATTAGGGTATCCAGAAGCTCCCCAAACCTCCCTTCAGCATGCAAATGCTTTTCCATGCTTGGAAGCCTTTGAGGAGACTCACCCAGGTTGCCCACTGCTCCAGAAGTGGCAGGCAGCCCGATGAGTCAGAGAAGCCGAGCAGGGCATGCTCTTCCTGCTCTCATGGGGAGCAGACAAAGAAACAGGCTGGATAGATCTTCACAAAGTAAGTGACTCTGTGTGGCAGGATAGAGAGGAGCAATTGTGGGGATCCCAGGGGAGGGAGAATAAGGTATCTCAGTGGATCCGGGGAGGCCTTGGATGGTCTAAAGCAGGTGGCCAATTCCATCACTAGCCTCCCCCCAATGGCCTTCCCCACCCTGAGACGTGTGAGGAAAAGGAGGGAGTGATGGAATTCACGATACATCATTCACTCCTACAAATCCTCGAGTTACAAACAGAATGGGCAGGCTCCATTACATTTGTAACTCGAGGACTACCTGTACTAAAAAAGGTTGGACAGTTAGGAAAAACTAAAAAGAAACTTATGCAGAATTAGCAGCTTATTTTTTCTTCAGTGGGAGTAGCAGCTTCCTAAAATTAGATTTTATTTGCTCTAAATATAAAAATAAATTTATGGAAAGCTGTTTATATTATTATACAATTATATTTCCTGTGCATTTTAATATATACAGCAGTGGCCAAAATTGTGGAAACCTTTTGGGAAAAGTGTACATTTGAGGTTTGATGGCTAATAACACCACTTTTTCTTGGAGTAGTACCATAAAATTATATATCAATGGAAAGATAATTTAATCAAGAATGTAATACAATACCTTTTATGAAGGATTTGCTATTAGAATAGAAGTTATAAAGAAGAACAGTGAAACACGTAGAAAAAATGATATATACAAAAATTATCATGATAGAAAAAACTAGGTATACAAAAATTATTACCATCGAAAAAACGAAATATACAAAAATTATCACCATGTCAGTTAATACTTAGTTGGGTAACTTTTAGCATGAATTACAGCCTTACAACGTCTTCCCATGGAGTGAACCAAGTCCTTTATTTCTGCAGCTGTTATAATGTGAAACCAAGATTGAATGATTGCTTCTATTAACTAGGTTTTAGTGCTGGGTCGCTTCTGACTAGCAAGTTTCTTTAGCCGCATCCATAGATTTTCAATCTAGGCTATTCCCAGGCCATTCCAGCAGTGGAATATGATTATCTTGAAACCACTTTTTGCACACAGCAGCAACAAGACATGGAGCTGAATCCTGTTGAAATATAAATGCTTCCTTGTCTTGGAAAAGATCATGTGTGGAAGGCTTTAGTTTGAGCTCAAGTATTTCATTAATGTATTTTTGGCCATTTATATTCCCATTAATCACACAAATTCTGCCCACACCTTTTGATGTCATACAACCGCAGATCCTAACATTGACTGGGTGTTTCACAGTACATGTAATGCAATCAGGATGCAAATCTTCTCCGATTCTCCTCCTTACGTATTTTATGCCATCAATACCAAACAGGGAGATCTTGGTCTCATCACTCCAAATAACACTGTCCCATTGTTCCTCTGTCCAGGTAACATGGGTTTTAGCCCAGTTTAGTCTTTTCAACCTTTGTTTGAGAGCCTTGGTGGAGCAGTGGGCTAATGCCTCCTTAAGTAACACCAGCTGCCTGCAATTAGTGCAGGTTCGCATCCCACCAGGCTCAAGGTTGACTCAGCCTTCCATCCTTCCGAGGTAGGTAAAATGAGGACCCAGATTGTTGGGGGCAATAAGCTGACTTTGTAATAATGCCGCTTGGGGGTGTGTGTGTGAAAGCCCTAATAAGCAGGTATATACATAGAATGAAGGCTACCGCTAAGCTTGTAAGCCGCCCTGAGTCTTCGGAGAAGGGCGGGATATAAATGGAATAAAAATTAAAAAAAAATAAAAAATAAAAGTGGCTGTTTTTGTGGAATTCTAGATTTTAGGCCAAATGCCTGCAGTCTGTGCCGAAGACCTTGCACTCAACTTCACACTGCATTGCGCCATTTCAACTTGTATATACCCAGATGATTTTCTTCTGTCACGTAGGCACAGTCTCTTAATTGTTCTATCATCACTTGCTGTTGTGCACCTTTTCCTGCCTTTACCAGTGTGGTTTTGTAGTGACTGAGTCTCCTTATACCTCTTCAAAACCTTAGAAATGCCACCTTTGGTTAAGTTTCCACCAATTTTTTTTCTAATTGCTTTATAACTGTAGCCGTGTTCACTTAATAATACTATTTTAACATCGCTTTCTGGGCAACCAGTTAACTCTTTGCACCATTACTTTAATTTTATTGTTTTACAAGCTCACTAAAAGGAAGAACAAAAAAAAACCCCAACCAACTTGATACCGATCACATAACACTCTGACAAATATCCTCCTCTCACTTCAATACATGACATCGATAACTGAATCCTACTGTGATCTGATTGGCTCATTGCCAAAATAAGGTGTCACCTGATTGGCTCTCTAAACACTCATGCTCATTGACTACAATCAGATGAAGGAAAGCTACCTGATATCAACCTAAGCAAGTTGTGCTTCCTTTTTCTGGTTATTTGGCTATAACTTTTCATAGAATACAGATAATTGAACAAACTTTGTTGTATTACATTCTTGATTAAATTATCTTTCCACTGATATATAATTTTATGGTACTACTCCAAAAAAGTGGTGTTATTAGCCATCAAACCTCAAAAATACTTTTCCCAAAAGGTTTCCACAACTTTGGCCACTACTGTATATTGAATTCAAAATGTCCATCAGCATTAAAGTGCAGAGAAATGATAGAGGGAGTTGAAGTTCCCAGAACCTTGGGGGAGAATGACCATGTCATATTGGAATTCAATATAATGCAAACACAAGCAATAGAAAATAATTCAACCAGTGTCTTAAACTACAAAAGAGCTGACTTTAACAAACTCAGAGAGAACCTATGAAAGATTCCAACGATGAAAACCCTAAAGGGGAAAACAACTCAATAAGCATGGGAAACTCTGAAAAATGTTATCATAAAAGCCCAGTCCACCACAATACCACTGAAAAAGAAAAACAAGAAAGTCAAGAAGAAACTAGCATGGTTTCACAAAGATCTATCTGACAAACTGAAAGACAAAAAGGATAAGTACAAAAAATGGAAAGAGAGACACATAACTTAGGCAGAATATCAGCAGATAGCCCGAATCTGCAAAGATGAAATCAGGAAAGCAAAGGCTCAGAATGAACAAAGACATTCAACAAAAGTCAAAGATAATTAAAAAAAAAATTCTTTCAACATATAAATAAGAAGAAAAAAGTCAAGGAAACAGTCAGTCCACTAAAGAGAGAAGATAGCAAGGAAGTAACAGGCAATAGAGGGAAAGCAGAGCTGCTTAATTCATTCTTTTCATTAGTCTTCACACAAAAAGTAACTATAGCTCAACCTACCAAAAACATAACTATAAAAGACAGACTAGAAATAAAACTTAAAATAAGCAAGAAAATGGTAAGAGAACACTTTTGACCATAATGAATATAAACCACTGGGACCTGATGGATTACATCCCAGCGTAACATCAATACCTGGGAAGATACTGGAAAAAATAATAAAAAAACAGATCTAATTAGAAACAAATAAAATTATAACTAGTAGCCAGCATGGATTTCTTAAAAACAGATCAAACCACACCAATCTTATTTCCTTCTTTGACAGTAACTAAATTAGTAGATCAACTAAATGCTGTGGACATAGTATACTTGAATATCAGCAAGGCATTTGATAAAGTAGACCACAACCTATTTCTTGCTAAACTAGAAAAATGTGGGATACACAACATCACCAGAAGGATGGATTTGTAACTGGCTGACAAACCGTATTCAATGAGTAGTCCTTGATGGTACTACATTTACATGGAGGAAAGTGAGCAGGAGGGTACCACAAGGCTCTGTCTCAGGTCCAATATCTTCATAAATGACTTAGATGAGGGAACAGAAGAGGAACTCACCAAATTTACAATGACACTAAGCTGGCAGGAACAGCCAGCACCCCAGAAGACAACTTCAGGATCTAAAAAGATCTTGACAGACTTGAACAATGGGTCCTATCCAACAACATAAAATTTAATGTGGAGAAAAGCAAGGTTTTACACCTAGGCAGGAAAAACCAAAGGTACAAATATAGATTAGGCAAAATCTGGCTCAAAAATAGTAACTGTGACAAGAATCTTGGAGTCCTAGTGGACGATCACTTAAAGATGAGCTAGCACGTATGGCAGCAGCCAAAAAGGCTAATTCAATCCTTGGTTGTATAAACAGAGGCATAGAATCAAAATCACATTAAGTATTAATACTGCTTTATAAATTCTTAGTAAAACCACACCTGGAATACTGAATCCACTTTTGGTCACCACATTACAAAAAAGATGCTGAGATATTGGGGAAAAGTGCAAAGAAGGAAACAAAAACATATTATTATTATTATTATTATTATTATTATTATTATTATTATTATTATTATTATTATTATTATTATTATTATTATTATTATTATTATTGAATTTTTATACCGCCCTTCTCTATGAAGAATGGTTGCAGGAATTGGGTATAGCCAGTCTAGAGAAAAGAAGGACTACGGGTGACATGATAGCAGTGTTCCAGTATTTGAGGAGCTACCACAAAGAAGAGGGGGTCAACTTATTTTCAAAAGCACCAAAAGGCAAGACATGAAACAATAGATGAAAACTAATCAAGGAGAGAATTAAGGAGAAACTTACTAACAATGAGGACAAATAACCATTGGAACACCTTGCCTTCAGATGTTGTGGGTGCTTCATCACTGGAGGTTTCTAAGACTGGACAGCCAACTATCTGAAATGATATAGGATCTCCTGCTTGAACAGGGGGTTGGACTAGAAGACCTCCAAGATCCCTTCCAACCCTATTTTGATTCACCATACTGCAGCCAAACATTAGCTACATGCCTGACAGGCTCAGATGGTCAATCCATGTCTTCATGAACAGAATGTCTTTTGAATCATAGGCCGATCCTCCAGTCCTCTTCTCTTTATTAGAAAAAGCATGCAATTAGCTCTTACATGCTAGAAAGGCAGCATCATGGCTAGGGAACTGGGAAGGTCCAAACTAATTGGATCATTGAAACATGCAGATGTTGGGAACCAGGAGAAATATTAATATTGTCAAGTAAAAGTAAAGGTAAACGTTCCCCCACACACATGCGTGCCAGTCGTTTCTAACTCTAGGGGCCAGTGCTCATCTCTGTTTTAAAGCCGAAGAGCCAGCGCTTGTCCGAGGATGTCTCCGTGGTCATGTGGCCGGCATGACTAGATGCCAAAGGCACACGGAACACTATTACCATCCCACCGTAGTGGTCCCTATTTTTCTACTTGCATTTTTACGTGCTTTCGAACTGCTAGGTTGGCAGAAGCTGGGACGAGTAATAGGTGCTCACTCTGTTACGCGGCACTCAGGATTCGACCCGCCAAACTGCCGACCTTCTGATCAACAAGCTCAGCGTCCTAACCCACTGAGCTACCACGTCCCTATATTGTCAAGACTTATATCCAAAGCCTATGTAAGGAGCTACCTAAACTAGTGCTCCCAAAAAAGCAGAACTCTTGAAACTGGCATGTTCAGGAACTTCTATTGAGAGTTAGTGATGTTGTTGTTGTTGTTAGCTGCGAAGTCGTGTCCGACCCATCGCGACCCTATGGACAACGTTCCTCCAGGCCTTCCTGTCCTCTACCATCTTCTGGAGTCCATTTAAGCTCACGCCTACTGCTTCAGTGACTCCATCCAGCCACCTCATTCTCTGTCGTCCCCTTCTTCTATTGCCCTCAATCTTTCCCAGCATTAGGCTCTTCTCCAGTGAGTCCTTCCTTCTCATCAGGTGGCCAAAGTATTTGAGTTTCAATTTCAGGATCTGGCCTTCTAAAGAGCAGTCAGGATTGATCTCCTCTAGGACTGACCGATTTGATCGCCTTGCAGTCCAAGGGACTCACAGGAGTCTTCTCCAGCACCATAGTTCAAAGGCCTCAATTCTTTGGCGCTCAGCCTTTCTTATGGTCCAACTTTCACTGCCATACATTGCAACTGGGAAGACCATAGCCTTGACTATACGCACTTTTGTTGACAGGGTGATGTCTCTGCTTTTTAGTGTGCTGTCTAGATTTGCCATGGCTTTCCTCCCCAGGAGCAAGCGTCTTTTAATTTCTTGGCTACAGTCCCCATCTGCAGTGATCTTGGAGCCCAGGAAAATAAAATCTGTCACTACCTCCATTTCTTCCCCATCTATTTGCCAGGAATTGAGAGGGCCGGATGCCATGATCTTGGTTTTCTTAATGTTAAGTTTCAACCCAAGTTTTGCACTCTCCTTCTTCACCCGCAACAAGAGGCTCTTTAGTTCTTCTTCACTTTCTGCCATTAGAGTGGTATCATCTGCGTATCTTAGGTTGTTGATATTTCTTCCGGCAATCTTAATTCCAACTTTTGATTCATCTAACCCTGCCTTTCTCATGATGTGCTCTGCATATAAGTTAAATAGGCAGGGCGACAGTATACAGCCTTGCCGGACTCCTTTCCCAATTTTGAACCAATCAGTGGTTCCGTGTCCAGTTCTCACTGTTGCTTCTTGGCCCGCATATAGGTTTCTCAAGAGACAAATAAGATGGTCTGGTACTCCCATCTCTTTAAGAACTTGCCACAGTTTGTTATGATCCACACAATCAAAGGCTTTAGCATAGTCAATGAAGCAGAAGTAGATGTTTTTCTGGAACTCCCTAGCTTTCTCCATGATCCAGCGTATGTTGGCAATTTGATCTCTAGTTCCTCTGCCTCTTCGAAATCCGGCCTGTACTTCTGGTAGTTCTCGATCCACATACTGCTGAAGTCTAGCTTGTAGGATTTTAAGCATGACTTTACTAGCATGAGAAATGAGTGCAATGGTGCGATAGTTTGAACATTCTTTGGCACTGCCTTTCTTTGGAATTGGAATGTAAACTGATCTTTTCCAATCCTGTGGCCACTGTTGAGTTTTCCAAATTTGCTGGCAAATTGAGTGTAGCACTTTTACTGCATTGTCTTTTAAGATTTTGAATAGCTCAGCTGGAATACTGTCACCTCCACTAGCTTTGTTGTTGCTCAGCTTTTCTAAGGCCCACTTCACTTCACATTCTAGGATGTCTGGCTCGAGGTCAGTGACCACCTCATTGTGATTATCAGGGACATTAAGCTCATTCTTGTATAGTTCTTCTGTGTAATTTTGCCACCTCTTCTTAATCTCTTCTGCCTCTGTTAGGTCCCTGCCATTTTGGTCCTTTATCATGCCCATTTTTGCATTAAACGTTCCCTTCATCTCTCCAATTTTTTTGAAAAGATCTCTGGTCCTCCCTATTCTATTGTTTTCTTCTATTTCTTTGCACTGTTCATTTAAGAAGGCATTCTTATCTCTTCTAGCTATTCTCTGGAATTCTGCATTCAATTGGGCGTATCTTTCTTTTTCTCCCTTGCCTTTCGCTTCCCTCCTTTTCTCAGCTATTTGCAAAGCTTCCTCAGACAGCCATTTTGCTTTCTTGCATTTCTTTTTCTTTGGGATGGTTTTGGTTGCTACCTGTTGTACAATGTCGCGAACCTCTGTCCATAGTTCTTCAGGCACTCTGTCTATCAGATCTAATTCCTTAAATCTATTTGTCACCTCTACTGTATATTCAACAGGGATATGATTTAATTCATACCTCAGTGGCCTAGTGCTTTTCCCTACTTTCTTCAGTTTAAGCCTAAACTTTGCAAGGAGAAGCTCATGGTCTGAGCCACAGTCAGCTCCTGGTCTTGTTTTTACTGACTGTATAGAGCTTCTCCATCTTTGGCTGCAGAGCATATAGTCAATCTGATTTCTGTGTTGACCGTCTGGTGATGTCCATGTGTAGAGCCGTCTCTTGGGTTGTTGGAAAAGAGTGTTTGCTATGACCATTGTATTCTCTTGACAGAATTCTATCAGCCTGTGCCCTGCTTCATTTTGCATTCCAAGGCCAAACTTGCCTGTTATTCCGGTTATCTTTTGGCTTCCTACTTTAGCATTCCAATCCCCCATGATGATAAGAATATCATTTTTTGGTGTTAGTTCTATAAGGTGCTGTAGAGCTTCATAGAACTGGTCAATTTCATCCTCTTCAGCACTGGTGGTTGGGGCATAGACTTGGACTACTGTGATATTGAATGGTTTGCCTTGGATTCGAACTGAGATCATTCTGTCATTTTGAGGATTGTATCCCAGTATTGCTTTTCCTACTCTTTTATTGACTATGAAGGCTACTCCATTTCTTCTGAGGGATTCTTGCCCGCAGTAGTATACCTGATGGTCATCTGAATTAAATTCACCCATTCCTGTCCATTTTAGTTTGCTGATACCTAAGATGTCGATGTTCAGTCTTGTCATCTCTTGTTTGACCACGTCCAGCTTTCCTTGATTCATGGATCTTACATTCCAGGTTCCTATGGAGAAAAAATCTTTACAGCATCGGACTTTCCTTTCACCACCAGACACATCCACAGCTGAGCGTCCTTTCGGCTTTGGCCCAGTCGCTTCATTCTTTCTGGCGCTACTAGTACTAGCCCTCTGCTCTTCCCCAGTAGCATATTGGACGCCTTCCGACCTGAGGGGCTCATCTTCCAGCGTCATATCGTTTTGCCTTTTGGTACTGTCCATAGGGTTTTCATGGCAAAGATACTGGAGTGAGTTGCCATTTCCTTCTCCAGTGGATCACGTTTTGTCAGAACTCTTGGCTATGACCTGTCCGTCTTGGGTGGCCCTGCACGGCATAGCTCATAGCTTCATTGAATTACGCAAGCCCCTTCGCCACGACAAGGCAGTAATCCATGAAGGGGGAGTTAGTGATAGCAGTAGAGCAAGGCAAGATCAAAATTCTTACTGTGCAAAATGTCACATTAAAACTGCCCTTTTCAAACCCCTCCCCAGTGCCAACCATCCAGTTTGATTTTAACCAATCCATAGGTGTGAAGTACCCGAGAATAGAAGAGAACAGAAAAAAACCTTGGAGGTCTTCTAGTCCAGCCCCCTGCTCAAGCAGGAGAACCTATACCATTTCAGACAAGTGATTGTCTAGTCTCTTCTTAAAAACCTCCAATGGTGAAGTACCCACAATTTCTACATTTCCATTCTGAAAATGGAATGCACAAGCAAGTGAAATGAATTAAATGAAATGGATTAAATTCATTGAGGGTCTGACATACTGTCCCCCCCAATGAAAGACAGATCCACCTGGAGAAAGAGAAAACAATAATGGGAAGAGAAAGAGAATACACAGATTAGTCAGGGTTATCAGGATAATGTGCATGAAAGCGTTTAAGCAGTTTGGGGGCTCTAACATGCTTTTTTAAAATAAGCTTTTTATTCATTTTTTCCATACAAACAATAATATTTTTTCAACCAACGTGCTGAGTTTACATATGCTAGTAAAGGTAAAGGTTCCCCCGCTAGTCGTTTCTAACTCTAGGGGCCGGTGCTCATCTCCGTTTCAAAGCCGAAGAGCCAGCGCTTGTCCGAGGATGTCTCCGTGGTCATGTGGCTGACATGACTAGATGCCAAAGGCACACAGAACACTGTTACCTTCCCACCATAGTGGTCCCTATTTTTCTACTTGCATTTTTACGTGCGTTCGAACTGCTAGGTTGGCAGAAGCTGGGACGAGTAACAGGCGCTCACTCTGTTATGCGGCACTCGGGATTCGACCCGCCAAACTGCCGACCTTCTGATTGACAAGCTCAGCGTCCTAACCCACTGAGCCACTGCCATATGCTAATACATATTTAATTCCTAATCCTTTATTCTTTCCTCTAGCCAATAGTAAAATAAATTTCAAGTTTGATAATAGTCCATTTCTTCCTTCTTTCAGTTTCATACTCAATCTGTCCATCTCTGCGCATTCTAGTATTTTTTTAATTATTTCTTCATCTGGTGGTATTCCTTCATTTTTCCAGTATTGTGCAAATGTAATTCTTGCCACTGTTGTAATGTGCTAAGTCTAATATAAGCTTTGTTTTTTTGGTCTTTTCTGGCATTATACCTAATAAAAAAGTTCAGGTTTAAAATCAACATGCTCTCCTAACATCTTTTCTAACCAAGTATCTTTCTTTTTCCAATAGTTCTTTGCTTTACCACATGTCCACCAAACATGATAATATGTGCCTGACTTATGTTTACATTTCCAACATCTATCTCACATATTTTTAAACATTTTTGCTAATCTTGCCGGTGGCAAGTGCCATCTATAAAACATTTTATATAAATTTTCTTTATAAGAAGTTGACATTGTCAGTTTATAATTTCTTTCCCATAAGTTTTGCCATCTTTCTAGTTCTCTATTATATCCAAAAATTTTCGCCCATCTTATCATTGTTTCTATAACCTGTTTGCCTTCCATTTCCAAGGTTAATAAAAAAATTACGGTATACATTTTCTTAATTACTTTTTCATCTGAAGTTAACAAAGTCTTATCAAACACAGTTTGTTACTCATAAAACCCATACATTTTAACATCTTTATCATATCTAGTTTGTATTTGTAAATGTGTCCACCATGATAAATTGATGCCCAGATTTTCCATTTCTTGTTTAGATTTTAAGTGTCCTTCAGAGTTTAGAATATCTCATGTCCAGATTTTTTCAAAGTCCACTAAATTTGGGTGTACAAATGCTTCCATTGTTGACAACCACCCTGGAATTTCAAATATATTTTGCTTTTTATTTTTCCCCATTGTTCTGTACCAGCCTACTACCGGCCCTGCAGAAAAGGCAGGGACAACCCCTTTTACAAAACGGCAAGAGGCTGGAACTAAGCCTGCCAAATTTATTAACATAAAACAGAGCAAACAGAGCAAACATGAACCATGAAACAGGAGCTATTCAAACGGTTGCCTTCAGCAAACCAGCCCTCCCACACATACCCCTTTTAAACAGTTCAGGGCGTGGCTTCTCTCTGCCTCCTTCCGAGGTGCTCCATTGCCTTCCTCTGTTTACTCCTGATTGACTACCTCCTGCGTCGGGCGTCCTTGAACAGGGCTAGCTGTGGGTCATCTTCATCCACGCTGTCAGGCTCACACAGCTGGGTCTGCGTCGTGACCAGATGGGAGAGGCCTGGCTGAGGGCTCTGCGGAGCCTCAATACTATCCTCAGCAAGGTCTCCAACACCCCCCTCCTCCTCCTCTGAATCGTCCGACCCAACTGCCAAACCCACAGGCTGACCCTGAATCACAACACCCATATTGTTAATAATGCATTTCTTATTTAGTGATTTTGGAAATATTTATGAACTTTATTTTTCCCATACCATAAAAAGGCGTGCCACCCCAATTGTAAGTCCTGTCCCTCCAGATATAACCTTTTATTTTTAAGAATTATCCTTTTACCCTTGTTAATATGGATGCTTGATAGTATAGAACCCACTCTGGTAGGCCAAATCCCCCATTTCCTTTAGCATCTTGTAACATTTTCATCTTAATTCTAGCTTTCTTTCCTTGCCAAATGAATTTCAAAATTAGTGAATTCAAATCTTAAAAAAAAAATTCTCCAATTTTATAGGTATTTTCAGTAGTAAATTCATTTTCACTGTAGCAATTCTTCCTAGTATTGACAATTGCAAATTTTTCCATTTTTCCAAGTCCAGTTTTATTTGACTTAATAATTTTATATAATTATCTTCATTTATCGTTGAACATCTTGCTGTCAACTGTATTCCCAGATATTTAACCTTTTTAACTATCTGTAATTCTGTTTTTTCCTATATTTGTTTTTTTTTAGTTTTTCTGTAAGATTTTTAACTACTACTTTAGATTTTTGTTTTATTTTCATTCCTGCCATTTCTCCATACTGTTCTATCTTTCCCAATAGTTTAGAAATCATCTCCAAAGGTTCTTCTAAAATGAACACCAAATCATCAGCAAATGCTTGCAATTTATGTTTTGCCTTTTATTTCTAGTCCTTTGATTTCTATATCTTGTCTAATATTTCTGTTTAAGACTTCCAAAGTAAAAATAAATAACAATGGAGATAATGGACATCCTTGCCTTGTTCCTTTCCTTATCTTAAAGTTTTCAGTGTAATCTTCGTTCACAATCACTTTCGCTGTTTGTTACATATCGTTTTTATCGTATTTATAAAATTCTGTCCAAAGTCCATTATTTGTAATTGCTGAATCATAAATTGCCAGGAAACATTATCAAATGCCTTTGAGCATCTAGAAATATTAGTGCCATTTGTTTCCCTGGATGTAATTCATAGTATTCTAATACATCCATTATCACTCTTAGATTGTTTTTAATTTGTCTCTTTGGTAAGAAACCATTCTGGTCTGAATGTATGAATCCAGTTAAGTATCTTTTCAATTTCTCAGCCATTATTGAAGTAAAAATGTTATAGTCCACATTCAATAACGATATCTGTCTGTAGTTTTTTATCTGTGTCAAATATGAGTCTTCTTTTGGTATTAAAGTAATATTTTCTTTGATCCAAGTCTTTGGAAATTTAGCCTCCAACAAAAATTCATTGCAAACGTCTTTCAATGGTTCACCTAATATTCTTGTAAAGTTTTATACAACTCTGCCGGTAATCCATCTGGACCCGGTGTTTTTTCATTTTTTTATCTCCTTATGGCCTCTGTTATTTCCATCATTGTTATTTTTTCCTCTAACATAGTCTTATAAGTTTCTGGAATTATTGGAAGATTATTTTCTTCCAAATATTGAATCATTTTCTCTCTTGGAATTTCTTCTATGTCATAAAGTTTCTTATAATATTCTTTGATTATCTTTTTTTATTTCTTCATTTTTAAATTGTAGACCACCTTTTTATCTACTAACTTATTTATCATTTTTTTCTTCTGTTTTTTAAGTTTATAGGCTAACCATCTGCCTGGTTTATTTGCATTTTCAAAAACGTTTTGTTTTGCTCTTTTTATTTGCTGTGCCAATTTTTCTGAGTCCAACAAATTTATGATTTATTATGTCCATTTCTCTTTTTAAAGTCTTCTTCTGGAGGTTCATTTGCAGTTCTGATTCTAATTTTTCTAATTTTTCTTTTACTAGTAAATACTACTGTCTTTTCTGTTTGTTTTTTCTTTGCCACATATGTTATACAGTTGCAAGAAAAGGTATGTGAACCCTTTGGGATTACGTGGAGTTTTGCATGAATTGGCCATAAAATGCGCTCTAAACGTCATGTAAGTCACAACAATAGAAAAACACAGTCTGCTTAAAATAATACTACACAAACATTAGCTGTTGTCATGTTTTAATTGAACATAAGATGGAAACATTCACAGTGCAGGGTGGAAAAAGTATGTGAACACCTAGCCTAATGACTTCTCCAAGAGCTAATTGGAGCCAGGAGTGAGCCAACCTTGACTCCAATCAGTGTGATGATATTGGATGTATTTCTGACAGCTGTCCTGACCTTTAAAAACACACACCTGTTTTGAGTTTACTGGTCTCAAGAAGCACTGTCTGATGTAAACCATGCCTCGCATAAAAGAGCTCTCAGAAGACCTACGATCAAGAATTGCTGACGTACATGAAGCTGGAAAAGGTTACAAAAGTATCTCCAAAAGCCTTGATGTTCATGTGTCCATGGTAAGACAGACTGTCTACAAATGGAGAAAGTTTAGCACTGTTGCTACTCTCCCTAGGCATGGTCGTCCTGTAAAAATGACTGAAAGAGCACAGCGCATAATGCTTAATGAGGTAAAGAAAAATCCTAGAGTGTCAGCTAAAGACCTACAGAAATCTCTGGCACATGCTAACATTTTTGTTGACACATCTACAATAAGGAAAACATTAAACAAGAATGGAGTACATGGGAGGACACCACGGAGGAAGCCATTGCTGTCCAAAAAAAATATTGCAGCACGTTTGAAGTTTGCAAAAGAGCACCTGGATGTTCCACAGCACTACTGGCAAAATATACTGTGGACAGATGAAACCAAAATTGAGTTGTTTGGGAAAAACACACAACACTATGTGTGGAGAAAAAAAGGCACAGCACACCAACATCAAAACTTCATCCCCACTGTAAAACATGGCGGAGGGAGCATCATGGTTTGGGGCTGCTTTGCTGCCTCAGGGCCTGGACGGATTGTTGTCATTGATGGGAAAATGAATTCCAGAGTTTATCAGGACATTTTGCAGGAAAACGTACGACCATCTGTCCGCCAACTGAAGCTCCACAGAGGATGGGTGATGCAACAGGACAATGACCCAAAGCATACAAAGTAATTCAACAAAACAATGGCTTCAACAGAACAGAATACGCCTTCTGGAGTGGCCCAGTCAGAGTCCTGACCTCAACCTGATTGAAATGCTGTGGCATGACCTTAAGAGAGCGATTCACACCAGACCTCCCAAGAATATTGCTACACTGAAACAGTTTTGTGAAGAGCAGTGGTCCAAAATTACTCCAGATCATTGTGCAGGTCTGATCTGCAACTACAGGAAACGTTTGGTTGAGGTTATTACTGCCAAAGGAGGGTCAACCAGTTATTAAGTCCAAACGTTCACATACTTTTTCCACCCTGCACTGTGAATGTTTCCATCTTATGTTCAATTAAAACATGACAACAGCTAATGTTTGTGTAGTATTATTTTAAGTAGACTGTGTTTTTCTATTGTTGTGACTTAAATGACGTTTAGAGCGCATTTTATGGCCAATTCATGCAAAACTCCACGTAATCCCAAAGGGTTCACATACTTTTTCTTGCAACTGTTCCTTAACCTGTCTCAGAACAATTCAAATCAGAATTTGATTGAAACTGAAGTATACAAGTAAGAGTGATTGTAAGGACCTGCCTCCATTTCTCTACCAAGAAAGCAGAACTCTTGAAACTGGCATCATTTCAAAAGGAACTTTTATTGGCAGGTACAGAAAGCATGAAAGCTAGGCAACCCAAATGACAGTGTTTCCTGCACTTTCTGGCAATTCTACTATAAAATCCAGAGATCTCTCCAGGGTGCTGAAGGGCTGGCCATCGCTTGCAATAATCCTGGCATTTTCTCATCTCCGCTTTGCCACTGCGCAGACAGGGCAGCTTGCCACATAGCTTTCAATGTCCTTTTTTATAGATGGCCACCAGATGGCCTTTTGGTCAAATGGAGAGTTTTCATGAATCCGAAATGCCCCGCCATTTTCAAGTCATGACAGAGTGGCTCAATTTTTATACTTTGGGCTTTTGGCATGTATAACTTTTCTCCTACCCAGGGCAGTTCATCCCACATCAAGCAAAGGTTCTTATGGTTAAGGAACCATTCATCGGTTTCTAATGCTTGTCTAAACTCGATCCCTGATTCCCTTGTTCAAAGGTGGATTTTTCCTACCTCTGTGGTGGTTGGAGCCTCTACATCACTGCTCCCCAGCCTCAGTTTCTTTGCCTGAGTTCTCGTGGTTACAGGAGCTGCTAATTGTTTTGGGGTCATCAGGGGTTTGATTACTTCAGACTTTCAGCTATTGTATTGTGGCATCCGTGACGAGGCATCAGCTAAAAAGTTCTTTCCCCCAGAGATGTACTTGAGAAATCAAACCAGTGGAAATGCTGGGACCACCGAGCTTGTTTGGGGGACAATTTCCTTGGGGTTTTTAGTGCTTTAAGGTTCTTGTGATCGGTCCACACCTGAAAGGGGATTTTACTCCCTTCCAGAAAATGTCCCCATGTGAGCAGAGCCCATCACAACGCATATGTCTCCTTTTCCCACACTGCCCACCTCTGTTCTGTTTCAGTGATCTTTTTGGATATGTACGCACAAGGTTGCAATTTCCCCTCATGATACTCTTGGAGCAGTGTCGCCCCTACCGCAACATCCCTAGCGTCTGCCTGAATGACAAATGGTTTCTCTGGGTCTGGGTGTTTTAACGCCGACTCTGCTGAAAAAAGTCTTTTTCTCAAAAGCTGCTTGGCACTCCATAATCCATTTCAATGGCTGACTGGGTTTTGGTTTTCCTATCTCTTTTGTTTTTAGGTTTGTGATGGGAAGGGCAATTTGAGCAAGAGAGAGAATAAACTGTCTGTATAAATTCATGAAGCCAAGGAAGCTTTGCAATTGCTTTCATGTGTGAAGCAGCACCCACTCCAACACTGCCCGTACTTTCTCTGGATCCATTTCTATTTCCTGGTGGGACATCCAGTAACCCAAGTAATTAATTTTTTCCTTGTGGAACTCGCACTTTGATAGCTTGGCCTAGAGGTGTGCTGCACGTAGCTTGTTTAAAACGGCTCTGACCAATTTGATATGCTCCTCCTTCGTCACGGTGAATATTTGGATGGCACCAAATACACCAGAATCCCCTTGTACAAGTGCTCCTGGAGAACCTCATTTATCAACTGCATGAATACTGAGGGCGGCCCTTGTAATCCAAAAGGCAGGATTCGGAACTGGAAGCACCCCACAGAGCAATTAAATGCCGTTTTCCACTCATCCCCTTTCTTTATCCTAACTCAGTAGTATGCTTCTCTTAAATCCAGTTTGGAGAATATTTTCCCCTTGGAAAGGTGAGCCAGCATGTCCTTCATTAATTGCAAGGGGTAGACGTTCTCACAAACAGCATTTAGAGACCAATAATACACACACACAGGCATAGAGACCCATCTTTGTTCTCCTGGAATAATAGAGGAGCGGCTGTCTTTGGCTGTGCCGTCTGAATGAACCACGCTATTTTTTTTCTTTCTTTTTTTAAAAAAACAAGTTTTATTAATTTTCTAATTTTACATCCAAAATATTTATGAAGCAATGTGGTGACTGGATAATCAAAAGTCCAATAACAAAAATTTTTTGAACATAGGTCAGGATAGATCAACAAAAATTCCCTCTTCATTCCCTTAATCATAATATCAAAATCAAATTAATACATTTCTGGTTGTGACAGAGTCAATTAGAACAATTATCAATACATTTTCAGATACTTATCCACGTCCTGTTTTTAAGTTTTATCTAATTCGAGTACTCCAAATAAGCCTATTGTATCTAAGAAACTTAATTTTCGGGTAATCCACATTTCCCCTATTTCATTATATAGTAATTATCATATCTGAAATACATATTGTTCATTTAAGTGCATTCTTGTTATATTTCAAACACATATACTATTTATCATCTTTGTAATTATCAATGATTAAAAAGGTATCTTTTGTTGTGTCATTCCAAGTTCTATAATATAATTCAAAGTTATGCTCCAGTAGCTAATTTTCATTGCCTTAAAAATCTAGGTCCTATATCTAAAATCAGTTTATATCTTTTAACAGTTCCCCTTAGCCCATTAAAAGAAATTTTAAGCTTATTACAAATCCCAATATTTAAAAAAACCCATTTTTTAAATCTAACTCTAGGTTTCTTTTTGTGCCAGGCAGGCTTCCATATCATTGCCTTTAACTTCTCAAATGTGTCTCCCTTTCTTCCTACACACATTATTTGAATCCAGGGAGACCATCCAGTTGTCAATTTTTTAAAGAGTGACCCCTTTATAGTCATTAAATTGTCGTTCTAATAAATCAGGTCTCCATGTTTGGCATAGTATAATTATCATCAGGGCTTTTTTTCCTCATAGAACGCTCAGAACGGAGTTCCGGCACCTTTTTTGGATGGAACCTTGTAGGGTAGGCAAGGCAGGTTGTATGACATGTGTGAGTTCCGGCACCTTTTTCTTTTACAAAAAAAGCACTGATTATCATTAATTCAGTCTGGCCTTCTTTCCATCTCATTGGGCTTAGGTAAGAGGTCATGTCTGGTGTTATAGTTTTTGGTTGGTTGGTTAGATTCTTAATGTACTGTATTTAAAGGCCTTTGGCATCCTCCATCTTAGTATTGCTTTCTTCAGCTTCTATTGTTTGTTGAATTGTAGATTTTATAGTTGAAATTGAAGTTTGGGCATTAAGGCTCTCAGTAAATTGTACTTGTTGTTCTTTAGAGTCCCCTATTTTGTTGTTGATTTCCTCCTGTTCTGTTAGTTTTTGGATTGTCAGTTCATCAATTTAAGTCAGAGTCTCATTTAGTGGGTTTATGCTGTCAGATTTGTCTTTAAGTCTGGCTTTCATTTGTTCAGTCATTGCCAAAATTGTATCAAGTATAAGTTTATAGTCAAGTGGTGGAATATATTTCTCCATTTCTTTGATGTTTACATATAGGTCTTTACTGGAGGCTATTTTAATAAGAGTCAGTGAATGACCACCTCCACTATTCCTAAAAGTTGTTTTCGGTGCCAGGTGTTCCCAATTCTTATCTTTAGAGATAATGTCAAGGACACATCAGTTACAGCCAGATCTCACGATAAAAAAAGTTTTACTTGCTATACCAGGGTTCGCCACAAGATGTCGTCAATAGCATGTAGAATCTTTTTCCAGACTAATATGAGGCTTTTATCCAATTAGTCCATTTTTTAGCAATAAACAGGGTAGAAGGTCCCCACAGAGATAAGAATGTTTTAGTAGCCCAAAAATTCCAGAGGTACAAATAGGGTTAGCTTAGTCATTTGGTTTCTTTTGAGGCTTTAAGTTTTAATTCCACAAGTAAGCAGTCGCCGATCTTTCAAGAGAGGGAGAGAAGATTTTCAGAAGAGTCCCACAGGGAAGTAATTAGGGAAGTAAGAAAGGTAAGGTCTCTTCCAGATTGCTTTGTTGTGCTTGACGGTGATTTTGGCTTTCGGCAGGGAGCGGCTTTCTTCGGGCCAGAGGAGCTGCTTTGGATCAAACAGAGCGCTGCCTCCCTTCCACGATCACAAGGACGGCCTCCTCACAGTGGTCGCCCCTCCAGGCGGCTTTTGACCCTTTTCAGGGTCTTCCAAGGAAGATAGATCGGACGGTGGGCAGAGCGTTCTTCCTATATGTCCGCTGGTGCCGCGCACGCAGACCGGAAGCCCCCGAGCTAAAAAAATTTCAATGAACTTCTGCAGCTCCTCAAGCTCTCTAGGAGTCATCGAATAGAGCTTGGGTTTAGGTAGCTTAGCTCCCGGCAGGATTTTGATGACACAATCGGTGAGGTGGTAGTTCGTCAGACCTTAACTTGCTGAAGACTTCAGCCAGATCTCGGTATTCTTTAGGTATGCTTTCTAATGGCCTATCGCTTGCAGCTGCCACCTCAGCTTCTTTTCAGTACCCTGTCCTGTGTCACAGCCTTCCATTTTGGGAACCTCAATTCCCCCATTCTCCAATTTACTCTCGGATTCCAAGTTTTCAACCACAGCATCTCCAAAATCAGAGGCCATTCCATGCCAGGGGCTACAATGAATGTTATAGTCTCTGTATGATCCCCCATCATGAATTCAATCAGGCAGATGGCCAGGGTAGCTGGAACTCCCCCTTAGATGGACCAATCTAACTGCCCAAAGGAAATGGGTTTCTTTAGCCTCCTCATCGGAATCCCCAAATTCTCCACTAGGGTTGGGCTGATTAGACAGCGGGTGAAACCTGAGTCTATTAATGCTTTTAGGACTACTTTCTCTTCCATCTCTGGGCTGAACAGTTCTATGGGTCTGGTGAGGGGTGCAATGAGTCCACTTACCAGGGGTTTGTCATCCGAATCACTGTCAGAGGTTTCTGGCCATTTTTCCAGTGGATTTGGAGTTCCCCCTCTCTGTGGTTTGGAGGGCTGGACCTCTATGACTTCAGTGCCTCTCATGGTAGTCTCCCGGGTTTGCGGTGGTGGCTTTCCAGGTTTCCCTCCTACAATACAGTCTGCCCTCAGGATTGGCACTTTCTAACGGCACTTGGCTGCTCGGTGGCCTTCTTTGCCACATCTGAAACAGGCGGTCGAACAAGGGTTCACGGTTGGAGTCTTCGCCATCTCTTTTTCCTTCTGAGGGGGAACATCTCCAAGTCTGGCCCATTCGCCATTGGCTGTGTACTAGGTCAATTTTGGCCTCTTCCACCATTATGTATCATCTGTGGAGGCATGCTGGATCCCCCCGGGCAATGCAAGCCTGGTAGAGGTTGTTGTTGAACCCATTCTTGAACAGGCCAATCAAGATTTCCTCCGGTCAGTTGAGGTGGCCCACCAAGTCTCTAAACTCCTTGGTGTACTCAGCCACTTGTTGTCTGCCCTGCGTTATGGTTTTGATTTGCTCCCTGGCTTTCCAATAGGCTAGCGGGTCCTCAAACCTCTGTCTCAGGGGTGCCATGAACAGATTAAAATTCCAGAGCTCAGGAGCATCGACGTTATGTAAGGACACCATCCACTGAGCAGCCAGACCTTCCAGGACCTAGCACGTCCCCGGTCCCCAGGGATGTCCTGCCCATATTCGTCCATGTAGCTCAGGACATGGACTAGGAAAAAGCGCAACTGCTGGGGTTACCCCTAAGGCTGGGACCTTGTGGTCAGGCAGTTGAGTCCCCCTCCTTCTGGCTCGGCGTCCATCTCCTCCAGCTGGGGTGGCACAGGATGGGGTGGTGACCTCGGCTGTTGCTCCAGCGGCTTCCAAGGCGCTTGTGGAAAGGCCAGGGTTTGCAAATTCACTCTCCTGGACCTCTTCTTCCCTGTCCCGACCCATGGCTATTGAACCCCGGCAGGGATCGGTCTCTTCTTCCTGGAGGTTTTTGAATGCCTCCACCAGCATGCCGATAGCTTGCTTGAGGAAGCAGTCGGAATGCGCTGGTTTCTCACCCTCATCTTCACTGACATTTAGCTATCTCTCCATCTTGCGCTTCCAACTGGGTTGATGGCTGCTAAGCTTGAGGGTGACTTTCCTGGCTTTTGTGTCCCAGTCGTCCTTCTTCCCCACCCCAATCAACCACCTTGTTTTCTTGGGAGTGTCTGCCTTGTTGGATGAGCTGGCGGAGTCCGAGCCGCTCGAGCAAGCCTTCAGCAAGGCCCCCTCCAAGCACTAGGTTTCTTTCTTCTCACCTCCATGATTAGACATTATTTTACACGGTCCCCACAGTAGGATTAGTCCTCTGGGTTGACCACTTTGCAGATCCTGCCTAATGTAAGGACCTGCCTCAGTTTCTCTACCAAGAAAGCAGAATTCTTGAAATTGGCACCATTTCAAAAGGAACATTTATTGGCAGGTACAGAAAGCAGGAAAGCTAGGCAGGATCTGAGGACTTCCCGCCCAAATCAATAGATTAAACCCACAAAACAATAACCTTATCCCTACTGTCTATCCAGTCAGTTCAAAAAGGCCAATCCACAGGTGACATTGAGCTGTAGGAAAGCAACCGATAAGTCGCCTCTCTCAAAGTTGTTAGGTCTTCTGCAGTTCCTCCATGAGCGCTGAGATAAGGCAGTTGGCCCCAAGCCATTCCTTTCACACCCCATCAAGGATATATCAAAGCAGATTGTCAGGACCCCCAAACCCTCCTCCCTTTCCTTAGCCATATATTCTGCTTTTGGGGCCTGCCATTCTGTTGGGGGAAGGGGAAACTTGCATGTTCTTGGGATAATTTCACTTTCTATATTCCCCTCCTCCCTCCATTCCCTTGAGATAGGAATGTGTCTCCCTTTATCAGGGAGACTGTTGCAGAGAAACGAAATTGGAGAACACCCTGAGATGTGTGCCAACTGTGCCAGTTACCCGCTCATCAGACCACCTGTGAATTGGCTGGATTTCAAATGGACATTATTACTTTGGTGGAAGGAGGAATATTGCTTGCTTAACTATACAGTTTTGGCGGGCTTTTCCCCAGATCTCTCCTTGACTTCCCTACTATCACTAAACCCTAATAAAAGTATCCTTTTGAGACAACGCCTGTTTCAAGAGTTCTGCTTTCTTGGGTGGTTAGTTGAAGTGGGACCTTACACAGATAGAGGAAATGGTCTACGTGCACTACAAGCCCCCAGCTACCCCCCTCCCCCCATAGGAAAGTGGCAGAACCCGAATAACCTAAATCCAGCGAATATGCATTATTAATAATTGAGGGTTCTGACAGACTATAAATATTCCATTCAACTACTAGAAAGCTTTTCATAAACCTTTCTATGTAAGAATGGCATACCTTTATTTTTAAGGCTAGGTAGAACCCTACTTCATCAGTTGAATTACATATTTTCTGTATTCCAAATACCTTTCAACTGCCCAAGGCTTGTTTTAAATTGTTCAAAACGTTTTTCTAAGACAGGTGCAGAGTATATCTTATAACTGACTGGCTAGGATGGTGTCATTTTATTTCTGAACTATTCAAAACAATTTAATTAGAATTGAAATATACTTTACCAATTTAAAACCAGGTCAAGAAAACCTCATACAATAATACTAAACTAATAGCCGGACCTTGCAAGGTGCTGTGAAACATTTCAAGTGTCATATTGAGCATGATGATCTCAGATTTCATTGTAGAAATGTATAAAATTTTGTTTAATTTGTTAAGCAGAAGAAAAAAGAATTAGACTGGAACAACGTCTCTTCAATTTTCTAACATACTGTACACCAGAAACTGCATATGAATCCCTGCTATTTTATATAGTTTCTTTGAATAAAGCATATATTTATAGATGCTATTTCATTATCAAGATTATTTTTATTTCTCAGGCATTGTGTTTCAATCCAGTAAATAGTGTGGATGAGCTAAGAATCTCTAGCTATACCGGGGTAGGCAACCTTGGGTCTTTTATGACTCGTGGACTTCAACTCCCAGAATTCCTGACCCAGCATAGCTGGCTCAGGAATTCTGGGAGTTGAAGTCCACGAGTCATAAAAGAGCCAAGGTTGCCTACCCCTGAGCTATACTAAGAATAAATTACCAATGTTAAATGAATTGCTAGGTACTGTCATGACATAAAATCATTGCTTAAAAATGATGCCAAATATTTTGCAGCAGGTGACAGAACGTAACCAATCTAGGCTGTTCATCACCCACCCACTTAAGATGGATTATTCCTAGTTAGTCCTTGCAAGGGATTCCACCAGGAGACGACTTCCGGGGGCTTCCCCGGTGCAGCAATCTTTGTTACAGGCTTTAATGCCCCCTCCCCCTGCACCTGCACTAGCTTTGACAGTAAAAGATTTGCAGGATGTTTTGCAAGAGGCTATGAAAAAGCAATCTCAACAATTAGTTGAACTTATGGATGAGAAGCTTACAGAACTTATGGATGAGAAGCTAACAGAAATGAGGGCAGACATCTTGCACTTCAAGGCATGGGCGTTTGCATTGAGCGCTTGGACGAGAAAGCAGAAGAACTTAGTCAAAATAACATCAGATTAGATGCTAAAATGACGGATGCTGAAACTGTGATGGATAAGATTGACGACGATTTAACCATGGTCCAGTACCATGAGATGGAGTTTGCTGTGAGAATTAGGGGCTTAAAAGAGGATTCTAAGCAAAATTTGAAAAAAGTAGTTTCAGAAGCCCTGGAAGGCGTTTTGGAGCGTTCAGCAGGAGATATTATGGTGGATATAGACAAAATATTTCATGTTAATTCATGGATTGCAAGACAAAGGAAATTACCTAGAGATGTGGTGGTTTATTTTACAAAGAGAGCAATTAGAAATGAGGTCATTCAAGCTTTTTATAATAGTAAATTTGCAATTGCAGAGCAAGAAGTTTTGATTTTAAAAGAGATCCCTCCAAAGATTTTAAGAAGAAAGGAGTTTGCTTTTTTGGCAGAAGAATTAAGAAGACGGGATATTCAGTTCAGATGGGAGATTCCAGTGGGTATGGTGGTGATGTATGCAGGCATGAGACATCGTCTTCTTACAGTGTTACAGGCACGTGATTTCTATGCCAATGTTTTAAAGGCAGTCCCTATACCACTTTTGGAATCCAAAAAGAAGAATGGTGAGGGAGAGCGTCAATTACAAAGTAAGAATGCACAAGGTGCTGAAGGAGTTACGCAGCTGAAACATGGAGAATTTCAGAAAGTTACAGGAGTGGATCAAATTTCAGTATCATCGGAGGAGGTTAGAGACCAAAGAATGACACGTGCTGCTGCTAGACGAATGAGACAAGAGCAAGAACAAGAACAGCAGAGAGTTATGACGGCACCTCAAAAACTTACTTATAGTGAAGCAGTGGGAGGAGCGCGACCAAAGAGAGTGCAGGTGATTTTGGAAGAAGCGCTCCAAAAGCTTCAGGTCGCGAAAGATGGCGACAAAGTTTCTAACCTGGAATGTTAATGGTCTAAATTCACCACAGAAGAGAAAGAAAGTATTTCAATATTTAAAGCAATTTAAGAATGATGTTATTTGTCTACAAGAAACACATATTAGAGCCACGGATCAAAAGTATTTGTTAAACTCGAGGTTGGGTACACAGTTTATTGTTTCTGCAACTGATAAGAAAAATGGAGTGGTTATTTACGTTAAGAACACTTTGACAGCGGCTTTAATTGAAGCAGATAAACAAGGAAGATATGTTATAATTGAACTGTTAATAGAAGGCAAGAAAACGCTTTTGGTTGGACTATATGCTCCTAATCAACAACAAGGAGATTTTTACAGTTTACTACACAGCAAGATTATTCAGTGGGATTATAAATCTTGTATCTTGATGGGAGACTGGAATGGCGTTCTGGATGTACAAATGGACAAGGTTTTTTTTAAAGCACCCCAGGTCATGCTAAACTGCCTAAATCTTTTTTTGAAATGAAGGATGACTTGGAATTGAGAGACGTTTGGAGAGAAAGGAATTTGAAAGAAAAAGACTTTACTTTTTTCTCCGACAGGCATCAATCAGGTTCGCATCCCACCAGGCTCAAGGTTGACTCAGCCTTCCATCCTTCCGAGGTAGGTAAAATGAGGACCCAGATTGTTGGGGGCAATTAAGCTGACTTTGTAATAATGCCGCTTGGGTGTGTGTGTGTGTGTGAAAGCCCTAATAAGCAGGCATATACATAGAATGAAGGCTACTGCTAAGCTTGTAAGCCGCCCTGAGTCTTCGGAGAAGGGCGGGATATAAATGGAATTAAAATAAAAAAATAAATCTTTTTCTAGGATTGATTTTGTATTAATTACTAATGATTTTTTTTCTAGGATTAAGAAGATCAAGATTTGCCCAAGAACTATATCTGATCATAGTCCAGTATGGTTAGAGATAGAAAAAGATAATAGGGATAGACGGTCCTGGCGCTTAAATGAAAATTTGTTTAGATACCAGGAAAATGTGGAAGAGTGTAAAAAACAGATGAAGGAATTTTTTAAAATTAATATGCATAAAGGTACTACTATTGAGATGGTTTGGGATGCAAGTAAAGCTTATATGAGAGGTGTATTAATATATTTGAACAATAAATATAGACGTAAATTGGAATTTAGGAGGAAAGAATTAGAGGATGAAATTAAGGAAAAAGAAAAGGCTTTAATTTTGAATCCATCTGATGGGAAGATTAAAGAGGTAATTACTTTATTAAGGGGTCAGTTTGATAAGTTAATGGCAGATCAAGTGGCAACTAATTTACGGTATGCTAGACATAATACTTTTTGTAATGCTAATAAACCAGGTAGATGGTTAGCTTACTTGTTAAGGAAGAAGCAAAGGGCTTCTAATATAGATAGAATAGAACATAAGGGTAAAGTAGTGTACCAGCAGAGTCTTATTAAAAAGACTTTTGTTGATTTTTATTCTAAGTTGTATGCTAGAGATAAGATTAGAGATGTAGATATAGATAATTATTTGACAAGAGCTAATATTCCTCTTCTTACGCAAGAACAAAAGGAAGGGATGAATCAATTGATAACTGATGAAGAAATTTTTTTAGCAATCAAACAATTGAAAGTGGGTAAAGCGCTGGGTACTGACGGATTGACTGCTGTGTATTATAAAAATTTACAGTTAGAAATGGTAAAGCCATTAAGGGAATTGTTTCAGACAATTCAAATGGGAGAAGGGGTACCTCCATCTTGGAAAACTGCTTTTATTTCTTTGATCCCGAAGGAAGACCAGGATGTCACCCAAGCCAAAAATTATAGGCCAATATCACTTTTGAATATGGACTATAAGATATTTGCAAAAGTTTTAGCTAACAGATTAATGAGGGTAATACAACAAGTAATTCATGGTGATCAAACTGGATTTATAAGTGGTAGACAAATGAAGAACAATGTGAGACATATTGTAGATTTATTGGAATTTTTGGAAAGAAACAATCAGATCCCCGCAGTGCTGATCTTTTTGGATGCTGAAAAAGCCTTTGATCAATTGGATTGGCAATTTTTGATGAAAGTATTAGAGAAAATGGAATTTGGGGATAAATTTTTACAACCAATTAGGGCAATATATCAAAAGCAAACAGCCCGTATAATAGTTAATAATAGCCTGACTGAATTATGTAATATTGAAAAGGGTACAAGGCAGGGGTGCCCGTTGTCACCTCTATTATTTGTTTTAACATTGGAAATATTACTGATTAAAATACGTGATTCGGATAAAATTAAGGGAATTCAAATAAGAGATCAGGATTATAGATTGAGGGCGTTTGAAGATGATCTGGTTGTTACAGTAACTCAGCCCGATTATTCAGTTGTAGAATTGATGGAGATAATAACGCAATATGGGAAAGTTTCTGGATTTAAGATCAATATACAAAAAACTAAAATATTGTCTAAAAATATGACAGTATCACAAAAGGCTGTTTTAGAAGAGCTAACGGGATTTGAAATAATAGTTAAAAGGGTTAAATACTTGGGGATATATTTGTCAGCTTCAAATGTGAAGTTATATAAAAATAATTATGAAAAGTTATGGGGAAAAGTACAAAAAGAATTAGACAGTTGGAAAAAATTACAATTATCTTTACTGGGAAGAATCGCAGCAGTGAAAATGAATGTTTTGCCAAAATTTTTATTTTTATTTCAAATGATACCTATACTTAAAAAGGATTTAAACTTGGAGGAATGGCAAAAAGGAGTTAATAAATTTGTTTGGGCAGGGAAAAAGCCACGAGTTAAATTTAAGATAATACAAGATACGCGTGAAAGAGGTGGTCTTAAAATGCCTAATTTCAAATTATATTATGAGGCTGCTGCTTTGTCAGCGATAAGCGACTGGTTTAATTTAACACAAGCAAGATTATTAAATCTTGAGGGTCATGATTTGTTATTTGGATGGCATGCATATTTATTGTATGATAAGAAGGTGGATAATGTGTTTAAGATACATATTTTAAGGTATGCTCTGTTGCGAGTTTGGAAAAAGTATAGACATAAGTTAAATTATAAGATACCTATTTGGGAAATACCTAAACACGCAATAGAAAATATAAATGTTGGATTTAAACATGATGTGACTACATATAAGGAAATTTTAAGTTTTGAGAGGAATGTATGGCAATTTAAATCATATAATATTTTAAAAGAAGAGAAGATTGTACAAACCTGGTTTCAGTATGGGCAATTACAGGCTACATGGAAAGAGGACCAGAAAATTGGTTTTTCAATGATTGATGAAAATTTGGTAAAGCAAATTAGAGATCAAGGTCAAGCACATATAAAAAGGATATATATTGCATTGATAGAAATTGATTCAGAGACGGAACTTGTTAAAGATTGTATGATAAAGTGGGCTCAGAATTTTCAAGAAGTTATTACAATGGATACTTGGGAAAAGATCTGGGTTAGAAATGTAAAATTTACACAGGCCCAAAATTTAAGAGAGAATTTTTATAAAATGTTTTATAGGTGGCACTTAGATCCTAAAAAATTAGCAAGTATGTATCCGAACTGCCAGCCCAAATGTTGGAGGTGTGGTTGTGAGGATGCAACGTATTTTCATATATGGTGGACATGTAAAAAGGTTAAAGCTTTTTGGATTAAAATTTGGTGGAACATGCAAAAAATATTCAAGAAAAGGATAAAGTTTTCTCCGCAACTGTTTGTATTGGGTATTATCACAGATACCACCGTTGTGGACACTAAGTTGATGTTGAATTTAATTACGGCAGCGAGACTTTTAGTAGCGCAATATTGGAAGAAGGAAGAACTGCCGACTATAGAAGAATGGACTTTAAAAGTTTCTAAATTGGCAGAAATGGCAAAGATCTCAGCGTATTTGAAAGACCAATCGCAACAGAGATACATTGTGGAGTGGAGAAGATGGATTGATTACATCCAGAATAAATATGGGACTAAAAAGTTTCACTTAGCATTTGAATAAGTAGCAGATATATATGATGTATAACTAGCTCGTAGTTATTTTACCAAGAGTTAAAGTGCGATAGAATTTAATATTTTATTGTTGTTTGCATATTTTAGATTATGTTTGTTTGTATTTTTATACCCTGTATTTTGCTCTGGGAAGTCGGGGAGGGGGGAGGGGAGGGTTGGGGGTTTGGGGAGATACATTACAAAAATGTATTATAAAACTTTTCAATAAAAAAAGGGATTCCACCAGGAAATTCCAAGGATGTCAGCTGGACTGAGAAGCTGTAAAACACTTAAAAGAAGGCAGTGGTAAAGCACGTTGATGTTTTTGCCAAGAAAATTACTCAGGCGTTTCCATAAATCACCAGAAGTTATCTTTGTTTTTAATATTGGATATATGAATAGAATCAATACTGCAGAACGTATGTGAAAACTACAAGATTAGAAATGAATGATGGAGTCTTAGAAAATATACAATATAAATAAAGCAAGATTCAAAGCATCAAAAGAGTCTGTTCATATTTCTGTTATAGGAGATACACACATATATGTAGCATTGGATCATTTCCCCCCAATATGGCAAGGCTGCTACTGAATTCCCCTGTTGGAGCATAAATTGAATCAAAATCAGAGGGAACATTTTGTTCACAGCTAGTTAAGAAGAGACAAAAATGCTATAACATTAAAAACTTTCTCAAATTCAAGGCATACAGCATTTTGCAGCCACAAGCTATTTTTTCTCCCAGCAGCTAAAGACCAGACAGGGGCAAATTGGGACAGATCACATACCTATTTTCTTCTCAGTATTTGATATATTAGCACCAAATTTCAGCAAAGGACACTAAGAGTTGCAAAAAAGGAGCAGAGTGGGTTGCTCATCTCTACTCTAGATCAGAGAATGAAATATGTTTTACTTTTGATTCTAAAAGGTGGTTCACACTGCATAATGTTCTTGTTATATAAAGGAAGAAATTGATCTGCATGAGGTACACATTAATGAATGCAGAATTTATAATAGAAAAGAATGTACATCAATCCACTTTGCCTAAATATTTTCATTTTTTAATCTGATCATACTGTACAATATCAACTCTTAAAAATTCAGCCACCAAGGGTGCTCAAAGATGGATCATTCTGAAAAAGATTATAAATCCATAGTTTTAGATGTTTAATCTAAAATATTGACTAGCTTGAGAAGTGAGACTGTTCAAAATATGTCTTACTTTATCTGAATTATTGACAGAAATTTTTATGGAGCTAGACCAAAAGATACTGTTTTTTCCATATTCCCTTTTTGAGACTCTGGTTCAGTACCAACTGTACTTGGTCTAGCAGAGCAGGGTATGTCCTTTGAGAAGAAGAGATGAAGTATTTTGATCTGCCAGGGAAAAGTCTTCATTATCCAACAGGAGCACTATGAACTTTTTGAATGCTTAGGAATAAAACAAGACTGGCAGTCTCAAGTGCAATTCGGTTATTTGAACAGTTCAGATAATTCAATGCATTAACCTTACATGTTACTTTAAAATGTAACCTTTAAACTTCATATTACAACAATACATTTCCTGCTCCCAGACCACACTCCAAAATCAATTAATCATCACTCGGACAAATATACCATCAACATTTTTAATTGGCACTGATGCACTCTTTTTTCAGATCCATCTGTCACAAAGACTATTTAAAACCTGACTTATTGGGCTTTGCTTAGAAAAGGATCTGGTTAATATCAGTGTGAAAAGACAACACTCATTCATCTACCATATACTGCTGCCTGATAATCCCTACCCTTTCCATAAATTGCTGATAAGAGCTGGTCTCAGGTCTTCCAACCAGTTGTAAATCAAGTAACAGCAGCTCCCATGCAGCAAGGTTAATTTTAGGTCACTATTTATCCAGCAAGAATGTTGACTTGACACTTAAGTGTGTTGCTTATAAATATGATAAATGGAGGAAACACCAGTGGAGTCTGTCAGGAAGAAGAAAAATATAAAGCAGTCCCTATGCTACAAAAGTATTTTATTAATTCATAGTAGTAGTTAATAACTAGGTTTTAAACAACAGTAAACATAATTTAAATCTTGCTCTCACTAAAGATAATACAAAACAAGTGGAAAGGTGAAGGAAGTTACTAAGATCAGCTCTAAACTACTGAATAATGATTTTAACTATAGCCTATTTGGTGGGCTCAGAACATTAAAGAGACACCAACAACACAGGTCCCTTGACAATACATGCACACACTCACATACTATTACTCATTATTCACTCTTCTCCACAGCTACTCCTACTTCTGGTCCTCCTACTACTCCCTGTTTCTACTACTACTACTACCTGGAATATTACATTTACTACACTTGGAATAGTGTGCTCAGTTTTGGTCACCATGATACAAAAGTTGAGATTCTAGAAAGAGTGTAGAAAAGATCAACAAAAATGATTAGGGGGACTGAAGGATAAAACTGTATAGTTGAATGAACTATGTACATCTAGTATAACAAAGAGAAAGACCAGGGGTGACTTGATAGCAGTCTTCCAATATTTAAGGAACTGCGACGGACAGGAGGGGGTCGACCTATTCTCCAAAGCACCTGAGGGTGGGACAAGAAGTAACGGTTGGAAACTTATCAGAGAGATCCAATCCAGTTCTTAACAATGAGAACAGTTAATCAGTGGAACAATTAATCAGTGGAACGGCTTGTCTTCAGAGGTTGTTTCTGCTCCAAACTGGGAGTTTTTAAAAAGAAATTGAACAGCCATTTGTCTAAAAAAGCAGCCCCATCCTTTTGGGCACCAGGGACCAGTTCCATGGAAAAAGGTTTTTCCGCAGACCGGAGGGGGCATGGGTTTTGCGTGCTGACTGCATCCTGCGGATGAGGCTTCACTTGTTTGCATGGCACAGTTGCTAGCATGCTGTAGCTCAAAACCAGTCCACAGACCAAAGTTTGTGGTCCTCTGGTCTAGGATCTCCTGCTTGAACTAGAAGACCTCCAAGGTTCCTTCGAACCTTATTATTCTATGTCCTATATATTGCAATGTGGCAATGCAAGCTCTGCCACTTTTGAATTTGCATGTTGATTATGATGATTAGCACTATTAGTAGATTTTGTAAAGGACAAAGCTTGCAATGCGATACCACAATGCTCATTTCATCATTTGGACAAAAATTCCTGCTGCTGAGGACAGCCATTTGCATAATGATTAATATATTGTTTATGTTGATCAGCACTATGTCACTTGACATATTCTTTTAGTCTCGACTTATAGATCTCTTGGGTTCTGCTGGATGATGAGGATGGAACAACTTCTGTGCTCATAGGTTTTTGCAACTTAAATGTGACCCTAAGGGGGACCAATAAGAAGTATTTATTTTAACAAGTGCAGCTGTACCAACAGTGCTCTATTTACTATTAGATTATGTTCTGGGACATTGGTCATAAGTTCATTTTGTTCACAAGTCCAAACAAGCATACATATATGTGGCACACTGTAAACAAATCTTTTGATTTCTGGGACATTCTGGATGGAATTGTAGATAAGTTTGTTTGGATCAGTGAAAGTTCATAACTTGAAAGTTCATAAGTAATGTCTGTGTCAGTCACCAACATAAAGCTAGTTTACTTTTAAAAATTTCCTTCAATCAATGCTACAATTCATTGACAATATGAGTGAAAATTGCTTCAGACAGTATGAATGAAAACCAATCCATAGGACTGCAATGCCTATATTTCTAATTTTGCTAAACTTTTCTTACAGGGAAAAAAATAGTTTCTCTACATGAATTAGGATACCAAGTTGGCTCAATTTTCCATGAAACTATTCCTCTAAGCATGCACCACTAGCTGTAGCTTTGTCCATAAATTAGACCAGTGGTGGCAAACCTATGGCACACGTGCCACAGGTAGCACACAGAGCCATCCCTGTGGGCACGCACATCATTGCCGGGCTCCTCCCCTCCCCCTCTCCATGCATGCACAGTCCGGGAACAGCTGTGAGAGCTGGGCGGGGTCAGGGAACCTATAAAAGGAGCAGTTTTGGTGGGAGAGTGAGTGAGCAGTCTTTGGAAGCGACCAGTGGTGGGTTTACAATCATTTTAACAACCAGTTATTTGCCTCGCCTTCCCTCTGTTTAGGTCGGGCTGGGCTGCTTGGGAGGGTCAACTGGGGAGGGGGAAGGAGGGTGGGGGTCATCAGGTCCTGGCTGAGGGAAGGCAAGGGGGTCTGGCTGGGGGGACAGGAGGGCTGGGATGCCTCCGTGGAGGAAAGCCACCCCCCCGCCAGCCGAGCCTCTCATCCACACTGCAGTCACGTAGGATTGCATAGAAGGGGCACCGGGCAGGGGGCTGGGGGGGGATTGGCAGGGGGGAATCAGACCCACCATCTCCCACAGTTGAAACCCATCAGCATTGGCAGAGACGGCCCCGGGATGGCGAGAAAGGAGCCCTCACCTGGTGCGGGCCCTGTCTACACGGTGGCTCTGACAGAGGCGGTTGCTGCTGCTCTGAGCCCCTTGACCGGTCAACCACACAAGGAAGCAAGAGGCGGTGGCAGTGATGCCTGCATTGCCAAGCCCATTCGGCTGCACATCTGGAAGCAAAGCTGTGCCAACCATCCTCGCGCTGGTGGGTGCAGCTGCGGAGGAAGGTGACTGTGGCACATGCCCTCCCCTCCCCGCTGCCACCCCACATTGTCCCGCATGCATGGCCCGGAGGCGCACATGAGACAATGTGTGGCAGCAGCTGCAAAGGGTGGCCGCATGGCAGATCCTGCCTTCCCCCGCCACCCCCCCACCAGTACAAGGATGGTCAGCAGAGCTTCACTTCTGGATCTGCTGCCTGACACTATCAGCCCCTGCACAGAGGCCAGCTAGCAGCATGCTGGCTGTCCTGCATAATGGTGGACTGGCCACAGAGCCCCATCGGCGTGGGTGGAAACGGCTCCAGGACAGCCAGAAGGAAGCCCTTGCCCAGCCGCATCCACTCGACGGATCTGACGGGGGTGGCTTCTGCTGTTCCGACTGGTCAACCATGCAGGGAAGAAGGAGGGGCAGCTGGTACGTGAATCCACTGCCTCGTCAGGCTGCTAGTGAGCACCCGAGGTGGCTCCAGACCCCCAGCTGTCCTGGAGCCATTTCCGCCTGTGTCTTTCTCATTATCAATTCTCTTACCTGCGTGTTGTCTGCACCCCACACCGCAATTGCTCTACGCTTCGCAGCCCAGAGAGTGAGATTCACACACACACACCACCACCTCAGAGCCCCGTTCTTATTGTTCTAATACAGGGGTTTCCAAACTTGGCAACTTTAAGATTTGTGGACTTCAACTCCTCAGCATGTTTGCCTGAGGAATTCTGGCAGCCGAAGTCCACAGGTTTTAAAGTTGCCAAGTTTGGAGACCCCTGTTCTAATAAAATCAATGTTTTATTGTTTTACCATTCAACAGTCTTATTTTTGACAAACTGAATAGCCAAGTAAAAAAAGTTTTAAAAATGTCTGCAAGGAAACTAAGGTTTATAATAGCATTGGGGAAGGAGGGAGAGAGGGAGAAAAAGGAGGAGGAGGAAACATATCTATCCTGTTACTTGCAATCTTTAATTTTTTTTAAGCTCTTCAATGTTTAAACCAATTCAGGTATAGATAGACCTCAACTTATAATAGTTCATTTAGTGACCATTCAAAGTTACAATGGCAATGAAAAAACTTACTTATGGTAATTTTTCACATTTACAACCTTTCCCCATGAAAATGTGATCAAAATTCAGATGCTTGGCAACTGCTTCATACTTATGACCATTGCTGTGTCTCAAAATCATGTAATCACCTTTTGCTACCTTCTGACAAGCAAAGTCAATGGGGAAGCCAGATTCACTTAACAACTCGGTTACTAACTTAACAATTAACAAAGGTAGGAAAAAAGTTAGGCACAATTTCTTGATCAGTCATGGCTTAAATATAGGGATTCCAAACAATAAAAGCCATTTTGTATTAAAAATAAAATCAGGAAAACAAATTGGCAAAACTTCCCAACTTCCCAAAGTCATACTGCTAATCACTGAAGCAAGTTATTTCTATGAAATGATATCCCCCATCAAACTAAACATTGTGATTGCTGTCAAACACAGCATTCCTCATTTGGTCTAATACATGAAATATTACATTTTACAGTTCTGAGCCTGCCAAAATCAATGCACCAAGGTGCCAGTAAAATGAAAGGGACCACACATGTACCAATGTCTACAAGATTGGGGCTCATACCGCTGATCTGCATTTTAGGTATGTCAAAAGATTCCAGTTAAATAACAATTTAACAACTTACTTTTATTACCTACAAGGGCCACATGTAGTTGAGTTTCTGACTCTTCATTAACCTTCTTTACAACACTGTACCAATTTTCTAAGTTTTCAAAGCTCTGTTGGTTGGTAACATCATACACCAAAAGGACAGCCTGGAAAGAAAAGACTTATGTGAAGGGCAATATTAATGACAAAAAATCAAGACAACTAAATTGCATAAACTTAAGATAAGGGCTGATGCATAAAGATTCTTAATACATAAGTTCTGCACAAGGGGAAAGATAACCTTTCAAGTTCATGTATGCCACACAGATGCAAACAGGTCAAAATCAGCATATTCTATACAAAAATTAGTGATTATAAAATTACAGTTTTAAAAATGGTTTTACATTCTTAATGTTGATAAAACAGAGCTGCAGTAAAAATGTATTTTTTATTTTTGCTCATAGACTTCAACTGTATCATACTGAGAATTTTATCTATGTATTAGATTACTACACCACCATAACCAAGCAATTTTTATTTATTAAATTTGTTTGCTGCCCATCTCACCACATTAAAAGCAATAAAACCACAAAAATATGCATATACCTGATCATGATAAAGAAGGTCAGGAGGGTGGAAGCCAATCTAGCCTCAGGAAGCAAGATGTTCCATAGGACCAGAGGTGTGGCAGAGAAGGCTCCTCTGCTAGCAAATAGTGTGGACCAGACATTTCAAACACAAGGCCTGCAGCCAAATCCAGCCTGCCATGAGGTTAGATTTGGCCAGCGGAGCCACCTTAGAAATGGCCCAGGCCAACCAGGCACTGATCTACCACATGGTCAGCCTTAGATCCGCAGTACTGCCTTGGAACCAGCGAAGAATCACTCCTGCCTCTCTCTCCGGGCATGCACACAGGAGGCAGCAAGCATGTGAGGCCTGCTGTCCCTGGGGACTGCATTCTGAGTGTTTCCCTTTCACCCAGGATGCCAGCCCTCACATGCATGACACCTCCTGGGTGCAGGCTCGGGGGGGGGGGCAGTAGGTGGCCCCTCGCTGGCTCCAGGGCAGCATTGTAGATCTAAGGCTGACCACATTCCACACCAAGTTGTATCTGTATGGCTCTCAGCTTACCTCTCCCAGAACCCGCGCATGTGTTTGTGTGAGTGTGTGTGCACACGTGCAGGGCGGTGTGTGTGTGTTTCTCACTTCTTGCAGCTCCACACTGTGACATTGGGGAGGAAAAGAACGGGAGAGATAAGAGAAGCTGCAATGGGAGCTTCTTGCAGCCTTCCATGGGCTGGGGAAGGGAGCTGAGGGGGGAAGGGTATGATGCGATTGGCAGCTCATTGAGAAAAAGAAACAAGTACTCCAAAAAAAACAGCTTTCATTAGTATGCAGCCTGCCATTGCAGAAGGTCTCTGTTGAAGGCGTGGGGCTGCAAGGAGTGAGACACAACCCCCCACCAGCGGAAGGAAGGAGGGAGGTCCACGCTGTATTAGAGTAGGCTCCACCCTGCACCAGGAAGCAATTACAAAGCTTCCTCAGATTTGCTAATTTTTACCGGCAATTAATTCCTTCTTTCGCACAGATCACATTGCCATTACTAACTTACTAAAAACCAAAGGGGAAGGGAAGCTGAAGGCTTTGAAATGGACAGTAGAATGTCAAACCACATTTGAAAGACTGAAAAGACTATTTTCTGCAGAACCAGTTCGAAAACACCCTGATACTGATAAACCATTCATGATTCAAGCTAATGCCAGTGATGTAGCCATGGGGGCAGTACTAATGGAATGAAGCCTTGCACGTACACATCGAGGAAACTCACAGAGACAGAGTAGAGTTGGGCAGTCTGGGAGAAGGAGGCATATGCTGTCAAATGGGCACTCCTAACCTGGCGGCATTTCCCAGAAGGGAACAAAATCTCCTTCCAGGTATGGACTGACCACAAAAACCTAGAAGCCCTAAAGATGCCTAGAAAACTAGCCCCTAAACAAGCGAAGTGGTAGCAGCATTTCCACCAATTTAATTTCACCCTAAAGCACTTAAGAATTTCCTAGCTGATGGATTGTCCACATTGCCATAATACAACAGTATTAGGACAGAGATAACAGACCCACTCATGCCATCAAAACAGTTGGCAGCGCAATTCACCAGCTGAGTGTAAGCCAAAATCCAGAAGCCTCTAGCAAGCCAAGCAGGTATTGAATTCAAAAAGCGCCAGAGACCGAAGAATGGTTCCTAAGCCACAAGAACCTATGCACTATGACTGATGGACTGCCATGGGTGAGAGAGATGCTTTATTCTAAAAAACCAGAGACTGACTTTTATGCAGCTATGCCATCACTCAAAATCAACTGGTCATTTTGGGTTTGTAAAAACTTTACACCTAGTGAAATGGCAGTTTTGGTGGCCGTCTATAAAAAAGGACATTGAAAGCTATGTGGCTAGTTGCCCAATATGTGCTGCAGCTAAGAGGAGATAAAGGAAGACCCCAGGCTTGTTGCAAACAGTAGCGACCCCATCAGCACCTTGGAAAGAAATTTATTTTTTTTTATTATTTTTATATATTTCATTTTTATTCTTTACACACACATGTTAATTTTCCAAACAACGTGCGAACTGAGTTCATGATTCATTAATACATATACAAATTTTACTCTTTGGTTCTTTTTTCCAACCATTTATAAAATAAATTCCAGCTTTCATAATATTCTGTTTCTTCTTTGTCTTTTAGTCTCATAGTTAGTCTGTCCATCTCTGTGCATTCCAATATCTTCTTTATTAGCTCTTCTTCTGATGGTACTTATTCATTTTTCCAGCATTGTGCATAACCTATTCTTGCTGCGGTTATGATATGTAGAACCAAGTATGTATTTTGTTTATCAGTCTTTTCTGGTAATATACCTAATAAAAATAATTCGGGATTAAATGGTACATGTTCTCCTAATATATTTTCTAGCCAAGCATGTATTTTTCTCCAATAAGCTTTTACTTTATCACATGTCCACCAATAATATAGGTAATATGTACCTATATTATGTTTACATTTCCAACATTTGCCTGATACATTTTTAAACATTTTTGCTAATCTGGCTGGAGGTAAATGCCATCTATAAAACATTTTATACAGATTTTCTTTACATGCAGTTGACATTGTTAATTTATAATTTCTCTCCCACAATTTTTGCCATTCTTCTAACTCTATAGTATAACCAAAATTCTCCGCCCATCTTGTCATTGTCCCTTTAATATGTTCACTTTCCATCTCTAAAGTTAACAAAAAATTATACATTTTTTAAATTAATTTCTCATGAGACGTTAGTAATATCTTATCAAACACGTTTTGTTCTTTATAAAATCCATACATTTTCATATCTTTTTCATATCTATTTTGTATTTGTAATCGTACCCACCATGACATGTTGATACCCTGATGTTCCAGTTCTTGCTTCGATTTTAATGTCCCATCAATATTTAAAATATCTTTATATGTCCACGTTTTTTCAAAATCTAACAAGTTTACATGTGAAAAAGCTTCAATTGTTGATAACCACCCTGGAATTTTTACATATATTTTCATTTTGATTTTTTCCCATACAGTTATCAAAGCATTTCTAATACAGTGGTTTTGAAAATATCTATGAATTTTGTTTTTCCCATACCATAAAAACGCGTGCCATCCCAACTGTAAATCATGTCCCTCCAAGCATAACAACCTTTTATTCCTAAGCATCATCCATTCTTTCACCCATGTCAACACTGATGCTTGATAATACAAAGTCCACTCAGGTAAACCAAAACCCCCATTTTCTTTAGTATCTTGCAAAGTTTTCTTTTTTATTCTAGCTTTTTCCCCTGCCATATAAACTTCAAAACTAAAGAGTCCAACTCTTTAAAAAAAGTCCCCCAAGTTTTATCGGGATTGTCTGAAACAAAAATAAAATCTTAGGCAATATATTCATTTTAATTGTAGCTATCCTTCCTAGTAAGGACAATTTTAAATTCTTCCATTTTTCCAGGTCTAACTTTGTTTCAATAGTCTTATATAGTTGTCTTCTTTTAATGTTGAACATTTAGCTGATAAATATATACCCAAATATTTTACCTTTTTCACTATCTGTACCTCTATCACCTCTGATATTCGATTTTTTTGCTTATCCGTAACATTTTTCACTATTATTTTAGTTTTTTCCTTATTAATTTTTAATCCCGCTACTTCACCATATTGTCCCAATTTCTTCCACAATTCTGGAATCATCTTCAAAGGATCTTCCAAAATGAATACCAAATCATCAGCAAATGCTTGTAATTTATATGTTTCACCTTTTAACTCCAAACCTCTAATAAGAAATTTCTATGGACTTTATTGTGGAGTTACAAGAAAGTGGGGGGAACACAGTCATTTGGATCGTGATGGATTTGTATTCTAAATAAGTACACTTTATCCCATGCCAAAAAATCCCTAATACAAAGACACTTGCAAAGTTATTTCTCCAAAATATTAATCAACTTCATGGGGCTCCACAACAAATCATATCAGTCAGGAGAGTAAAATTCACATCAGAGTTTTGGAAAGCATTCCTGGTACTATTGGGGATCACTCAGGGGTTGTCATCTAGTCATCATCCGCAAACTAATGGTGGGACTGAACGGTCGAACTCAGTACTGGAGCAGTACCTAAGATGTTTCATTAATTACCAGCAAGAAAATTGGATCAAACTACTCCCGTTCACAGAAGTTGCTTATAACAATGCAGTACATTCCAGCATGGGCTACACTCCTTTCCAAGTTGCAACAGGACAAAGTTTCAACCCAATGCCCAAATTAACATCGAGTGAACCGACCATCCCTGGCCTGAAAGAAGGGATTGCACAATTACAAAATACCTGGCTGGTTGTAGGGAAGGCTTTAGAGGAGGCTAGGGAAGCATATAAATTCCAGGTAGATAAGAAATGAAGTGAACCCAAACCATTTCAAGTAGGAGAGAAAGGTTATCTGTCAACAAAATACCTAAAATCCCAGGAGCCGTCAAAGAAGCTAGGGCCAAAATTTGTGGGGCCATTTTCCATTAGAATAATAATCAATTCTGTCACAGTAGAATTGGAGCTCCCTAAGACACTCAGTCAGGTTCACCCAATTTTTCACTGCAGCCTTCTGAAAAGCAAACTGCAGTCGCCCTTAAGGCCAGCTGCAGCTCCTTCCCCTCCTACAATCATGGTAGAAGGTGAACAGCAATTTGAAATCAAGGAGATCCTAGACTCCAGGAAACATCATGGTTCCGCCCAATACTTGGTAGCATGGAAACACCTCCCTCCTTCCCAAAATAAATGGGTTCAGAAACATCATATTAGAGCCCCCAGATTGCTTAGTAAATTTCATGCTGCATATCCAGATAAACCAGACTAATATTTGTATCTATCTCTCTTTGTTTTATCTTTCTACAGGTGGCGCTTTCTTTTTTTAAGGGAGGCAGCATGTCAGAACCCATTTCATTCCTGGGTGGGAGGTCTTAATTCATTTCTTTTCATTTCTTTCTTTGGGTTTTGCCATTCTCCTGAGGGGTAGGAGGGAGGTTTTTTTCACTTTGCTACATTGTAACCTCTCTGCTGCTTCTACATGCTCTTTGAACTGTTTCTCCCTTGATGACAACCTGAGGTGAGAAAGGAATGTGCCTCCAGCCATCTGACTTATCTCTCGCTGCGGAAAAGAAGTTGTGAAGACTCAATAAAATCTTCACAGTTCTGAAGGAGTTGGCAGATGTTATCTCACAACCATTGTACCATCTCTTTCAAAAATCCTGAAGCACCAGGGAAATACCTGATGATTGGAAAAGGGCTGATGTGGTTCCCATCTTCAAGAAAGGGAAATAAACAGACCCAGGAAACTACAGACCAATCAGTCTAACATCAATACCAGTGGGGGAAAGTGGCAAGAAGGTGACAAGCAACAGGGAGAAAGCAGAACTATTTAACTCGGTTTTTTTGCATGTGTCTTTACACAAAGGGAAAAAACAGACCAACCTATCAAAAACAGTGCCATAAAAAACAGAATAGAAATGCAAGTCAAGATAGGCAAGAAAATGGTAAGTGAGCACCTGTCCAGCCTATATGAGTTCAAATCACCAGGACCAGATGGATTACACCCCAAGGTTCTCAAGGAACTGGCAGATGTGATCTCAGAACCACTGAACTATATTTTTCAAAGATCCTGGAGCACTGGGGAACTACCAGAGGACTGGAATAGAGCTGATGTAGTTCCCATCTTCAAAAAAGGGGAAAAATAGATCCAGGAAACTACAGACCTATCAGCCTGACCTCAATACCTGGGAAGATTCTGGAAAAGATAATCAAACAACAAATCATTGAACACCTTGATGCAAACAAAGTCATCACTAAAAGCCAACATGGGTTTGTCAAAAACAGATCATGCCAGACAGATCTTATTGCATTCTTTGACCAAATGACAAAATTAGTGGACCAGAGGAATGCTGTAGATATAATTTACTTGGACTTCAGTAAGGCATTTGATAAAGTAGATCACAACCTACTACTTGATAACATAGAAAAATGTCGGTTACATAGCATCACCACCAGATGGATTCGTAGCTGACTGATCGGTCGTACTCAGCATGGTCCTCAATGGAACTGCATCTACATGGAAGGAAGTGTGTAGTGGGGTGCCCCAGGGCTCTGTTCTGGGCCCAGTGCTCTTCAACATCTTCATCAACAATTTGGATAAGGGGATAGATAGGGAACTCATCAAATTTGCAGATGACACCAAGCTGGCAGGAATAGCCAATACTCCAGAAGATAGGCTTAAGATACAGGAGGATCTGGACAGACTCGAACACTGGGCGCTATCTAACAAAATGAAATTCAATGGTGAAAAATGTAAGGTTCTACATTTAGGCAGGAAAAATCAAATGCACAGGTTTAGTATAGGTGGTACCTTGCTCAACAGTAGTATGTGTGAGAGGGATCTCGGAGTCTAGTGGACAATCGCTTCAATATGAGGCAGCAGTGTGCTGCAGCTGCCAAAAAAACCAACACAGTGCTAGGCTGCATTAACAAAGGGATAGAATCAAGATCCCGTGAAGTACTAATACCACTTTACAATGCCTTGGTAAGGCCACACCTGGAATACTGTATCCAGTTTTGGTCACCACAATGTAGAAAAGATGTTGAGACTCTAGAAAGAATACAGAGAAGAGCAACAAAGATGATTGGGGGACTGGAGGCTAAAACATATAGGGAACAGTTGCTGGAATTGGGTATGTGTAGTTGAACGAAGAGAAGGGTGAGGGGTGACATGATAGCAGTGTTCCAATATCTCAGGGGATGCCACAAAGAAGAGGGAGTCAAGCTATTCTCCAAAGCGCCCAAAGGCAGGACAAGAAGCAATGGATGGAAACTAATAAAGGAGAGAAGTAACCTAGAACTAAGGAGAAACTTCCTGACAGTTAGAACAATTAACCAGTGGAACACCCTGCCTCCAGAAGTGGTGAAGGCTCCAACACTGGACGTTTTTAAGAAGACACTGGACAGCCATTTATCTGAAATGGTATAGGGTTTCCTGCCTGAGCAGGGGGTTGGACTAGATGACCTCCAAGGTCCCTTCCAACTTCTTCTTCTTCTTCTTCTTCATTATTATTATTATTATTATTATTATTATTATTATTATTATTATTATTATTATCATCATCATCATCATCATCATCATCATCATCATCATCATCATCTTGGAAAAGATAACCAAAAACCAAATCCGCGAAAAACTAGAAGCAGTTATAACCAGCAGCCAGCACAGGTTTCTCAAAAACAGGTCATGCCAAACCAATCTTATTTAATTCTTTGATAAAGTGACTATATTTGACAAATTAGACCACAACCTGCTGCTTAGTAAGCTAGAAAAAAAGTGAAATACTGTAGCCAATTTTGGTCACCTATCACAAAAAATATGTTGAGAGTATGGAAAAAATTCAGAGAAGAGCAACTAAGATGATCAGAGGCCTGGAGACTAAAACATACAAAGAACAGCTACGGGACTTGGGTTTGGCTAGTCTAAAGAAAAGAAGAAATAGGGGAGACATGATAGCAGTATTCCAGTATTTGAGGGGCTGCCACAAAGAAGAGGGGGTCATATTATTCACCAAAGCACCAGAAGGCAGGACAAGAAACAATGGTTGGAAACTGATCAAAGACAGAAGCAACCTGGAATTAAGGAGAAACCTCCTGACAATGAGGACAATTAACCAGTGGAACAGCTTGACTTCAGAAATCATGGGTGCTCCATCACTGGATATTTTTAAGAAGAGACTAGACAGTCACTTGTCTGAGATGGTACAGGTTCTCCTGCTTGAGCAAGGGGCTGAACCAGAAGACCTCCAAGGTCCCCTCCAGCTCTATTCTATTCTAAGTAGAAATTCAAGTTAACATTGGTATTCTTAAATTGTGAGCTCTTATGAAAGTATCCCCTCCTTGTATGTTGCAAACAGCCATTTCCAGCAGAATGGGGAAAAATATTTTCCTTTTGTATATTTCAAGTCTGAATTAGACCAAGGCAGGGTTCCTACAGGATAGCCCTTTTAAGGATTATGTATTAATAGAAAAGCAACTAACCTACCTCTGCTCATAAAAGCTAAACTGTTGCACATAAAAACAGAGGAGCTTTGATCAACTATCACAGCTACCATTTTGATAGTTTTGCTCTACTGTTGTCTGTGGACGCCCCCACTAAATGCAAGCATGGGATAAACTGAGTCTCGTTTGTTCTCAATCTTTTAAGTGGTCACAAACTACTAGCAAAATAGCATTTGATCACAAGGCAAGGAGGCATCGAGAAATGTTTCCCCTTTTGCATTTGAGCATTCAAGAAGGGACGGGAAAGGAGAAAGGGAAAGAGGAAAGATAAAGAAAAAGAAGGAAAGAGGGGAAGAGAGCAAGGAAGGAAAAAGGGGAAGGAAGAAGACAGGAGAATAAAGAGGGGGGAAAAGAAGAGAAGGAAGGAAGGAAGGAAGGAAGGAAGGAAGGAAGGAAGGAAGGAAGGAAGGAAGGAAGGAAGGAAGGAAGGAAGGAAGGAAGAGAGGGAGGCGATTATAATGAGAGAGAGGGCAATTCTGAGGGAACTCCTGCCTTAGGACTTGGCCACCAGCAGCCCCCGCTGCCCTTTCGCCATCCCCTTGTCCTCTCCTCCTGATTTCTCCTGGTGGTCTCCCATCCTATTGCTGAGGATGCTTTAGTTACAAAACAGGGTCTCCTCACATGGAGAGGGAGTGGGCCTCCCTCTGACCCACACACTTTGCCCTCCCGCACACATCATGAGCAACCTGGCCAAGGAGAGCGAGCACGGTAGCAGCAGCTTTGAGGAGGAGGTAAGCACAGCAGGGCTGGGCTGGGATATGGGGTCCCTATGGCCTATCCCCTTCATGGATTACTGCCTTGTCGTGGAGAAGGGGCTTGCATAATTCAATGACGCTATGAGCTATGCCATGCAGGGCCACCCAAGACGGACAGGTCATAGCCGAGAGTTCTGACAAAACGTGATCCACTGGAGAAGGAAATGGCAACCCACTCCAGTATATTTGCCATGAAAACCCTATGGACAGTACCAAAAGGCAAAACGATATGACGCTGGAAGATGAGCCCCTCAGGTCGGAAGGCATCCAATATGCTACTGGGGAAGAGCAGAGGGCTAGTACTAGTAGCGCCAGAAAGAATGAAGCGACTGGGCCAAAGCTGAAAGGACGCTCAGCTGTGGATGTGTCTGGTGGTGAAAGGAAAGTCCGATGCTGTAAAGATTTTTTCTCCATAGGAACCTGGAATGTAAGATCCATGAATCAAGGAAAGCTGGACGTGGTCAAACAAGAGATGACAAGACTGAACATCGACATCTTAGGTATCAGCGAACTAAAATGGACAGGAATGGGTGAATTTAATTCAGATGACCATCAGGTATACTACTGTGGGCAAGAATCCCTCAGAAGAAATGGAGTAGCCTTCATAGTCAATAAAAGAGTAGGAAAAACAATACTGGGATACAATCCTCAAAATGACAGAATGATCTCAGTTCGAATCCAAGGCAAACCATTCAATATCACAGTAGTCCAAGTCTATGCCCCAACCACTGGTGCTGAAGAGGATGAAATTGACCGGTTCTATGAAGCCCTACAGCACCTTATAGAACTAACACCAAAAAATGATGTCCTTATCATCATGGGGGATTGGAATGCTAAAGTAGGAAGCCAAAAGATAAGCGGAATAACAGACAAGTTTGGCCTTGGAGTGCAAAATGAAGCAGGGCACAGGCTGATAGAATTCTGTCAAGAGAATACGATGGTCATAGCAAACACTCTTTTCCAACAACCCAAGAGATGGCTCTACACATGGACATCACCAGATGGTCAACACAGAAATCACATTGACTATATGCTCTGCAGCCAAAGATGGAGAAGCTCTATACAGTCAGTAAAAACAAGACCAGGAGCTGACTGTGGCTCAGACCATGAGCTTCTCCTTGCAAAGTTTAGGCTTAAACTGAAGAAAGTAGGGAAAAGCACTAGGCCACTCAGGTATGAATTAAATATATATCCCTGTTGAATATACAGTAGAGGTGACAAATAGATTTAAGGAATTAGATCTGATAGACAGAGTGCCTGAAGAACTATGGACAGAGGTTCACGACATTGTACAACAGGTAGCAACCAAAACCATCCCAAAGAAAAAGAAATGCAAGAAAGCAAAATGGCTGTCTGAGGAAGCTTTGCAAATAGCTGAGGAAAGGAGGGAAGCGAAAGGCAAGGGAGAAAAAGAAAGATACGCCCAACTGAATGCAGAATTCCAGAGAATAGCTAGAAGAGATAAGAATGCCTTCTTAAATGAACAGTGCAAAGAAATAGAAGAAAACAATAGAATAGGGAGGACCAGAGATCTTTTCAAGAAAATTGGAGAGATGAAGGGAACGTTTAATGCAAAAATGGGCACGATAAAGGACCAAAATGGCAGGGACCTAACAGAGGCAGAAGAGATTAAGAAGAGGTGGCAAAATTACACAGAAGAACTATACAAAAATGAGCTTAACGTCCCTGATAATCACAATGAGGTGGTCACTAACCTCGAGCCAGACATCCTAGAATGTGAAGTGAAGTGGGCCTTAGAAAAGCTGAGCAACAACAAAGCTAGAGGAGGTGACAGTATTCCAGCTGAGCTATTCAAAATCTTAAAAGACAGTGCAGTAAAAGTGCTACACTCAATTTGCCAGCAAATTTGGAAAACTCAACAGTGGCCACAGGATTGGAAAAGATCAGTTTACATTCCAATTCCAAAGAAAGGCAGTGCCAAAGAATGTTCAAACTATCGCACCATTGCACTCATTTCACATGCTAGTAAAGTCATGCTTAAAATCCTACAAACTAGACTTCAGCAGTATGTGGATCGAGAACTACCAGAAGTACAGGCAGGATTTCGAAGAGGCAGAGGAACTAGAGATCAAATTGCCAACATACGCTGGATCATGGAGAAAGCTAGGGAGTTCAAGAAAAACATCTACTTCTGCTTCATTGACTATGCTAAAGCCTTTGATTGTGTGGATCATAACAAACTGTGGCAAGTTCTTAAAGAGATGGGAGTACCAGACCATCTTATTTGTCTCTTGAGAAACCTATATGCGGGTCAAGAAGCAACAGTGAGAACTGGACACGGAACCACTGATTGGTTCAAAATTGGGAAAGGAGTCCGGCAAGGCTGTATACTGTCGCCCTGCCTATTTAACTTATATGCAGAGCACATCATGAGAAAGGCAGGGCTAGATGAATCAAAAGTTGGAATTAAGATTGCTGGAAGAAATATCAACAACCTAAGATACGCAGATGATACCACTCTAATGGCAGAAAGTGAAGAAGAACTAAAGAGCCTCTTGTTGCGGGTGAAGAAGGAGAGTGCAAAACTTGGGTTGAAACTTAACATTAAGAAAACCAAGATCATGGCATCTGGCCCTCTCAATTCCTGGCAAATAGATGGGGAAGAAATGGAGTTAGTGACAGATTTTATTTTCCTGGGCTCCAAGATCACTGCAGATGGGGACTGTAGCTAAGAAATTAAAAGACGCTTGCTCCTGGGGAGGAAAGCCATGGCAAATCTAGACAGCACACTAAAAAGCAGAGACATCACCCTGTCAACAAAAGTGCGTATAGTCAAGGCTATGGTCTTCCCAGTTGCAATGTATGGCAGTGAAAGCTGGACCATAAGAAAGGCTGAGCGCCAAAGAATTGAAGCCTTTGAACTATGGTGCTGGAGAAGACTCCTGCGAGTCCCTTGGACTGCAAGGCGATCAAACCGGTCAGTCCTAGAGGAGATCAACCCTGACTGCTCTTTAGAAGGCCAGATCCTGAAGCTAAAACTCAAATACTTTGGCCACCTAATGAGAAGGAAGGACTCACTGGAGAAGAGCCTGATGCTGGGAAAGATCGAGGGAACGACAGAGAATGAGGTGGCTGGATAGAGTCACTGAAGCAGTAGGCGTGAGCTTAAATGGACTCCAGAAGATGGTAGAAGACAGGAAGGCCTGGAGGAATGTTGTCCATAGGGTCGCAATGGGTCGGACACGACTTCGCAGTTAACAACAACAACATGGCCTGGGAGCTCAAGGAGCAGGCTGGGTGTTTGCCTTCCACTGTCCAGGGTTCCGGGGGTCCTCCGCAGAGAAGTGTGGCTCCTCTGCTGGACAAGTTTGGCACTCACCCTGGTCTCGCCTTCTTCCACTGGAAACAGTGGACCCCTCCAGCCCCGCCCAGACCACACAAGCGATGTCAAGCTGGCCATGCTCATCCTGGCCACACCCACCCGCCCCCGAGGCCAACCACAACCCTGATGTGGCCCTCAGTGAAATCAAATTTGACACCCCTAGCCTACACCCATGCCACATGGGGCTTTAAAAGTGGTGTACAACAATACCCATAAACATAAGTAGCTATAAAATATACACAACATAATATAACCATTACCAATTTTTAAAAGATCTTAAAGGATTATAAAATACATGTAAGCATTATATTTAAAAATACTTTGGGAGGACTCCTTTTTAACTCAGATCCAGAACAACTATAATATCATGGCTAATCCAGCTTTTTGGGTAATAAATGAGAATAACTGAGGTATTTATACTGACACTGGCAGTTAAATTCGGTTTTAGCCCATAGATTATCATAATCAATATTACATCAACAACACACTCAAAACAGTAAAATCTCCTGGGGCAGCTTGATTAAAACTAGCAGCAGGTATATCTAATAAGGATGATTAAACAAATTATACGAAAAATGTCAAAGAAATGTTATGAATTTCTAAATGCGCTTCATTCTTCATTTTATTATATGCTAAAGAATTTCATCTTAGAAGAAGAAAGCAAAACCAAATATTATGTAACACAGAGCTGAAGAAACTGCTCTTCAGATATTCCTAGCTGAAAGTATCAAATTTTTTTGGCCATGATGGCAAAGATTACTATAAGATTTATTTCTGCAGGATTTTGAGGGTAACTGTGTCAGCCGTGTCCCAGCTTGGGTGTTTAGGAAAGAAAGAGCCTTGATTCCATTGGTAGAGATAAAGGTATACTTTTACTAAAGCTAAGTAGTTACAGTGTAAGGAAAGCCAGATCAGAGTATTCCTGCGTAAACTCAGTGATTTTCCCTTCTCCCAGGTCCTCCCCCCTTGGTCATTTGGTCAGTGTCCAACAGTATTTGAATTAGGTGTTTTGGTAAGTCTTAAAGTTTGGTGCCTCTTTGGTGGGTGTTTGCATTCCATTCTCATGCTTGTCCTTGGATCTCTCAATTGTTGGCCCTTCTGGTTCCTATCATCCTCCTCTTAGCCTTCCCCCTCTATTTTCTCCTCTCCTTTTTATGGCAGGATGCCATCAATGCAAAGCAGAGCTGAAGCAGTGTCATGACAGATCTGACATTTTGCCCCCCTTGAAAATGCAGCTTAGTCCTGAAACAGAAAAATAACAGAAACGGTTAGGGATTTCAATGGGGTTTGTCAGGGTATTTGTTATGGAATTTGCAAAGGAGTCGGGAAGCTTTGATGTGTTGGGCATCGACCCATTCAGTTTTGGAGGGGAGGAATATTAAGTAATGTACTTTTTGTCTATGTCTGCGGGAATCTAAAATTTCTTTGATTCAAAATGCTGTTCTCCTTCAATGTGTGCAGGGGTTGGAAGTGGTCTTCTCTTGGGAAGCAAGGGGAAGGCAATCAATGGTTTCAACAGGCTGCAATGAAAGACTGGGTGGATACGTCTGAGGGTTTTCGGTATATCTAATTGCACTGTTGCTGGATTAATGATTTTAATTATGGGAAAAGGTTTGATGCGTTTTGGTCCATGTTTTTTCAAAGGTAGTCTGGAAGAGAAGTAGACTTCATCACCAAAGTTAAAGTCTTTTGGATTGGTCTGTTTCTTATCAGCCTGATTTTTTGTAGTTTTCTTGAGCTTCCACCAGTGCTTTGCGCACTACCGACCAGGACCTTGTGGAATAGAGAGGTTTACGTATAACTGAGTGGCACAGAGTTCTTCCACTAGTTTCATGTGTTCCTCCAGGGTTTCGGTGTAAATTAAAATATTATCTAGATGAACTAGGATCCCTTTGTATAAATGTTCATCTAGGATTTCGTTAATCTCTTGCACAAAAACTGTGGGTGCCCTCTGTAGCCCAAAGGATAGTACACAGAACTGGAAACATCCTAGCAGGCAATTGAAGGCTGTTTCATTCCCCTCGATGCGTACTCAGTAATACGTCTCTCTTAGGTCTAATTTGGTGAAAATCCTTCCCTTGGCTAGAAGGGCAAGTATGTCCTTCATCAGTGGGAGGGGGGAGACATTTTCAATGCAGATGGCACAGTTCATGGTAATCCATGCATAGGCAGAGGGAACCATCTTTTTTCTCCCAAAAAAGTACAGGTACTGCCATATGTGACTTTGCCATTTGAATGAAACTCTATGGGAGGTTGTTGTCTATAATGACTCAAGAGTTTGTTTAACTGTCTTGGGATCATGGTGTACAGTTTTGGTTTAAACAGTTTGGCCCCGGGTACTATTTCTATGGAGCAATCTGTGGCAATGAGAGTGAAGTGTGTCTGAGTCTCTTTCACTGAAAACTTTCTGTTAGTCCCAATACTCTTTGGGGATTTGAGGATCCACCTTTGTTCGTGCACTGCTGTAGCTCCTTCCCCTTTCACTTTCTTAATGGGCAGCGCATGGAGCTGCAAGGTCAACTTTTCATTCAGTCCTCCCTCGACTGGTCTCTGCCTGATTTTTAATATTCACCTCCTCCAATTTATGGAGGGGTTCTACTTTAATAGCTACGCTAAGCCCAGCACTATGGGTCTGTCCATGCCTGGTGCTACTATGAAACTGATGGTTTTTCATGGGGCCCCATCTTTATCTGTACGGTTTTTGTAACAAACACTGCAGGGGCAACTCCTGCTACTGATCCATCTAGCTGACAAAATGCCACAGGGACTTTTTAGTTCCCTGAGTCATATCCGCAATTTCTCCACTATGCCAGGGCTGACCAGGCACCTGGTGCAGCCTGAGTCCAATAATGCAATCAAGTTCTCCATGCACACCAAGGATGGTACACTTAATTTGATTGGGATTGTTACGGGCATGATGGGGTGACTTGCCAAGGGGTCATCTGTTCAGCTTGAGGAACTTGGTGTCAAGCATCAAAGAAACATTATTCTGCTTTAGCCATTATTGTTTCTTAGCTTACCTACAGACGCAGGGGAGGGGAGATGTTTGGAATCTCAGCGCATCTGTAAACAGTCCAGCCTGGAAACCAAGGTCATCGGAGAACTGTTTGGCTGGCAACTGAAGATTTTTCTCATAACAAATGTCTGACACTTAATTGGGGGGATGTGACCTGCTCTATGAGAGGGAAAGGGAGGTTCTATACTTTTAATTTACTGTTCTGGTGCCATTTTCACCAGAGCTGGTTTTCTATTGCCCCGATATGCTGTACTCAATAAAATTTTGCATTAGAGATTGGAATGTCTCAGCTATGCTTACTTCATTGGGATCATCAGTCAGAATCTTGACACTTGGTCTGAGTTCCCTTGCCATCACTAGGCGGTGGGGTAAACTCAACGACTTCTACCCCCTTAAGGGCCATCTCTCATGGCTTTGTAAGACCTTTGCTTACTCACTGTACGGGGCTGGACATTGGTCAGGGTGCTTGGCAATCAGCTGCTCTGTGGCCCTCCTTGCCGCAATGAAAGCAGCTGGTGGAGCGGCAGTGTGGGCTCTGTTCTCTTTTCCCCAGTTTTGGAATTTCTTTTCCATGGGAAAAGGTTGTCACTACTCTCCACTAGCACAGGTGTGGTATCTGGCTAGGTCAATCCCTACTTCATCAGCATCAATGAAAGGTTCGTGTTACGCCCCTGGAGAGACAGGTGTAAAAGATCTTGTTGCTCAGGTCATCTTGGAAACACTCAATTACCATGTCTTATGGCCAATTGATCAGCTTGCAGGCCAGGCTAGAGAATTCTTGAACATAGGTAACAATGGGTCACCTCCCCTGCCTTATGAACTTGATTCTTGTCTTGGCCTTTCGGTCAGTGAGAAAGTCTTCAAAATGCTTCCTCAGGGCCGCCATGAATCTATTGAAGTTGCGTGGGTCATTTTTCCAGAGGGCCACCATCCACTCTTCTGCCTCACCCTCTAATGCCATGGTGATAATTCTTATTTTAGCCAGGTCAGTTGTCAGGCCAGCCCCATATTGCTATATATATATCTACACCTGAGTAAGGAAGAATGCCAGCTGTTCACCCCAGGGCCAGTGGTCTGCATTCTTTTTTCCACAGGAGGTCCGCCCAGGCTGATGGCAGTAGCCATACTGCTCTCAGCTGTTGCACTGGAGTCAGCGGTGCAGGTGCTGGCATCAAAGCCACTGCAGTCACTGCATCAGCTGACTAGGCTGCTGGTGGTGCTGGCCATTCTTAGGCTTCTCAGGTCTGAATCAGTCAAAAGCATCCTTCAGGAAGTCTATGACTTGCTGAAAGATGACATCATGGGGCTCTGGCTCACTTCCTGTTGCCCCACACTCTTCTTTGGCTGGTGGTGCTTGTGGTCAGCTCCCTTGGCTTCTCTAGGAAAAAGTTACCCCAGAGGGCTTCTCTTCCTGTTCTTCCATTTTCCTGATACCTATGGACCATAGGAATTTTGGCTGGTCCCTCAGGGCTTCTGCCTCCTCTTCCAACTCCAGGTAGACTTCCCTACTCCTGGGTCTTGAGGCAGCTTCTTCCCAGTTCTTCATCTCCTTGTGCTCACTTTTGTGGATGGACATTCTATGCACCATCACCATGGTAGACATGAATCTCCAGGTGAAGCATTATTGCAGGTCTGGCTTAATGTCAGTCCTGTCCCAGCTTGGAAGCTTAGGAAAGAAAGACCTTTGACTCCATTGGAAGAGAAAAGGTATTGTCAGGACCCACCCCAATCCACGTCTTAGGAAAACAAAAACTCTTGGAGTCAGTTCTAGTCCAAAAGGAATTTTTACTAGGACATGTTTGGTTGTGGAAATACAAGACAGGACCTGGTATTGTTTTACAAATTGAAACTTTATAAAGAGTTCCCGGTTCAACCCCCCTTCCCTCAACCCCATTTGGTCAGCCCCCCATCATTTACTTTGTGTTATCCCTTTCGTGAGAAAAAGGGAACTTCGGATCTTTACGGTTATTGCCTTCTTCCTTTACAGATTCAAATGGAGACACAGGCCAGATGCCTTCTTCTCTAACCCTCCCCTTTGTTCCCCCAGTTCAAAAGGTTTCCCTTGGTCTTTGAAATAACCTAAGGCAGGCTGAATCCATATCCACTCCTCCTTCCTTGGGAGATGGCAGAATCCAGGGGGGGGGATAATGTTTTAAACATGCATTTATGAATGATATAAATGGATTCTGACAGTCTGCTCTCCTTAAAAGAAAAGGAAAAGAAAAAATATATATAAATGTTAACTCGGTTTGTTCGGATATTCTGTATGAAATCTCTTAAGCAGCTTTGGTGCTTTAACGTGGCGTTTGCTGACCCATTCATTTTCTGAGGAGGGGAGGTGTTTTCAAGCCACTAAATATTGGGTCATTCCATGATGTTTTCTGGAATCCAAAATTTATTTCACCTCAAAATGTTGTTCCCCTTCCACCATGATGGGAGGTGGTGAACACATTGTGTTCAGATTTCTGTAATCCACACAAAAACGGAAAGAACCATCTTTCTTCTCCCTGAACAGGACTGGGGCTGCCACTTTGGGTTTGGCAGGCTCGATGAACCCTCTTTCTAAGTTTTTCTTTATGAATCTTTCCATTTCTGCCATTTCCCTTGGGCTCATGGCATACATCCTGGGTTTTGGGAGCTTTGAATTCTATGGCGCAGTCTGTGGGACGGTGGGGGGGAAGCTCATCTGCCCGCTCCTCACTGAAAACCTCAGCAAGGTCCCTGTATTGCTCCAGTATCTCTGGTAACCCCTTCTCTTTCCCCACTGCTGCTGTCTCCTCCCTTCGGGTTGGCGGGGGTGCTTTGGGGGGTTACGTTTCCCTGCTCCCCTTTTGGGAAGTTGAGTTCTGCTGTCCTCCAGTTTATCCCGGGGTTCCATTTCTTCAGCCATTCCAGTCCTAAAATCATTGGGCATTCCATGCCTGGGGCCACTATAAACGTTATGTCTTCCTCATGAGACCCCAGGGACAGGTGAATTGATAAAGTGGCTAGGGTAGCTGGTCCCCCACCCCACTGCTATTGATCCATCTAATTGACTAAAGGAGATTGGTTGTTTTAGCCTCCTCACTGGGATGCTCAGTCTCTCCACCAGCGTTGGGCTGATGAGGCAGTGGATGCAGCCAGAGTCTATCAGAGCTTTTATTTCGATGGTTTTAGGTATAGAGGAAGCTAATATAGTCACTGTCTTAAGTATGGGTGGAAGGGGTCCACTTACCAATGGTTCTCCCTCTGAGATGTCTTCCGAGGTGTCCATCACCCCTGCAGTGTAGGCCGGAGTCCAATTCCAGTTCTTGGCCAGAGTTGTGGACTCTACAGCCTCTGTCCCCTTCATGGAAGATTCTTTTGGGTTGCCTTGGGGCTAACCCAGCTTTTTGGAAGATGATGCCTGTTTTGCGTGGAGGGGTTTTCGAACGACATTCTGCAGCACGGTGGCCCTCTCTCCCACAATTGAAACATCCCATTGATTTTTTAGCTGTGGCCAGTGGTTTTTCCCCCCCCGCGTGTTTGCTCGAGTGGCAGGCGGCCCCATGGTTTTCCTCTGCGGTGTCTCTTCAATAGGTCTATTTCCACTTCCTCCGCCAGGACATACCAGTCATCGAGATGGTATGGGTCTCCTCAAGGCAGGCAAGCATCATACAGGTCGTAGTTTAGTCCGTCTTTGAAATGGCTAAGGAGGATGTCTTCTGGCCAGTTCAGCTTGCTGGCAATGGCTTGGAATTCTTGGGTATATTCGGCCACTGCTCGCCTGCCCTGCCTCACCGTTTTGATTCTCTCCTGGGCCTTTCGGTCAGCCAAAGGATCTTCAAACCGCCGCCTCAAGGATGACATGAATCGGTTGAAGTCGTTGAGTTCTGGGGCATTGGTGTCATGCAGGTTCACAACCCAGTCTGTAGCCGACCCGTCCAGGGCAGATTGCACAATTCGAATGCGGGTTTTGTCACTGGGGATATCCCGTCTGTATTCTTCCATATAGCTGAGGACGTGCGTTAGGAAAAATCCCAGTTGTGATGGCTCCCCCTTGAACTTTGCTTCCAGGGGCGGGAATATTTGACTGGAGTGTTGTCTGTGTCGCGGAGGGATCGCTCCTCATCTTGATCCCCATCTGTGGTTCTGGGAGGGGGGTACCGCTGAGCCAGCAACTCCTGTTCCATTGGATGGCCCCGGGGTTTCAGGTGCTGGATCCCCTCTGTTACCCCTCCAGTTGTGGCCCCAGGCGTTACGTCGGTTGCTGTTTTCAGCTCTCTCCTCCCTTAGTGAGCTCAGGGTTGCTTTCATCAGGTCAATAGCTTTTTCCAGGATCCGCCCCTCCTCACTGGCATGCAGGGAGCTCTCCATCTCTTGTCTCCATTCTGGTTGGTGGTCGCTCCGTCTCAGGGTCACTTCTCCCAAAGCCTTTTCCCACTCACTTTTCCTTCCAATGCCCATCAGCCACCGGGGTTTTCAGTCGTGCTGCTCCACCGCTTCTTCCCAGGGGGAATATGATGCTTCAGCTTCCCACCATTTCTGGGATTTCGGTTGGGAGGAAGATTCCCTTTCCATGGGGCTTCCCTCCTCTCTTGCTTCGTCAGACATTGTATTTATTGCAAAGTCCTCCGGTAACGTTTCTCCCTTCCAGGTTGACTTTCATTGCAGGTTCTGTCTACTGCCAGGACCCACCCCAATCCACGTCTTAGGAAAACAAAAACTCTTGGAGTCAGTTCTAGTCCAAAAGGAATTTTTACTAGGACATGTTTGGTTGTGGAAATACAAGACAGGACCTGGTATTGTTTTACAAATTGAAACTTTATAAAAAGTTCCCGGTTCAACCCCCCTTCCCTCAACCCCATTTGGTCAGCCCCCCATCATTTACTTTGTGTTATCCCTTTCGTGAGAAAAAGGGAACTTCGGATCTTTACAGTTATTGCCTTCTTCCTTTACAGATTCAAATGGAGACACAGGCCAGATGCCTTCTTCCCTAACCCTCCCCTTTGTTCCCCCAGTTCAAAAGGTTTCCCTTGGTCTTTGAAATAACCTAAGACAGGCTGAATCCACATCCGCTCCTCCTTTCTTGGGAGATGGCAGAATCCAGGGGGGGGGATAATGTTTTAAACATACATTTATGAATGTGATATAAATGGATTCTGACAGGTATATTTTTACTAAAGCCAAGTGGTTACAGCGTAAGCAAAGCAAGATCTGAATATTCCCAAGTAAAGTCAATGATTTTCCCTTTTCTCAGGTCCTCCCTCCTTGGTCAGTGTCCAACAGTGCTCAAATTATGTGTTTTGGTAACAGTCTTAAAGTTTTGGTGCTGTTGGCACTTCTGGTTCCTGTCATCCCCCTCTTACCATTTCCTCTCCTCTTACTCTGCATTTTATGGCAGGATACCATCCTTGCAAAGCAGAGTTGAAGCAGTATCATGGCAGATCTGACATTAACTGTCTAGAACAGGGGTGTCAAACTGCCGACCCCATGGGCCAGTTGCATCATGTGGAGGCTGCGCCCACCCCAACTCCAGCAATGCGAAAAAAGACACGATACATCATGACACGTCACATGATGTGGCAAGTTTGACACCCATGTTCTAGGACATGGATATCCATAAAGGTTCTAGAAATACTGTTTTCATGAAAACAATATTCACCAAATAAGTAGCAGAAAAACAGGGATGGGGCATCTTGTAGCTCCCTACATTAAATCTTAACAGAGTTAATATAAAATAAAATTGAATTAGACTATACATCAAATAGTGGTTATCATTAAACTACAGGTGACTTTAGATAAACAAGTACTCTCTGTTCTCATCCTCAAATCTGCAATAAAAGACAATTAAAATGACCTGCTTTCTTGTGAAATTCCAAGAATTACTCTAATGATTTCTATCAAATGCTATGAATCCCAAAAACCATTTTATCAACATATTTATGCATTCTATTTTTAAAAAAATACTAAAATTACTATTACCAACAAAATATTTTACTGCTAATTGTTGAAAGTGCATAGAAACTACACTTTTACAATCTCACATTCCAATGTTTTCTAAACTTCATGGATATAATTATTTCCCACATAGACAAATTGTATTGTTATTATGAGATTTAAATTAATTTTACAGCTTCCCTGTTTTATGTGAGAAATCTTGGTTTCTTCAGCTGCAATGTAGTTGGCTCAGATTTGTTATATAGTGTGCAATTTCCAATTTCCCTTTATCAACAATCTTTCTTTTACATTTACACATTACCATCTCCAAGATACAACTGGTCCTCAAGTATTTTCTTCACTACTCTGAAAAAAACTGAGTGTATTGAAAATAGATATGTGTGTCTATACATACATATATGCATACATACAATATAAAAAGTCTACATATACCTTTTAAAAGGCCAGAGTTTTGAGATGTTAAAAAAAACAAATCACTTCACAATTTTTACCATCTGTAATATAACAAATAAGGTGTACAACAACTGAAATCTTTTAAGGGCAAAAATAAAAAAACTTACAACTTGGTTCCATAAGAGTGCATATGCCCTCTTACAAATAGGTATGTAGCTATGTTCAGAATTGAATTGAATCACATTCAAGCTGATGTTAAATAATAGTCAATATACACCTGTCATCAAATTGAAGTGACTATGATCAAATCTATATAAAGTTTAGCTGTTCTAATAGGACTTTTCTGACATTTATTCAGTTGCCTCTTGCAGCAAAAGCCATAGCCTTAAGAATTTACAAAGCATCAAAGGAATATCATTGTAGGAAGGTATCAGTCAGAAGAAGGGTACAAAATACTTTCCAAGGCTCCCAGCCGCCCGGTGCGCGCGCACCTCTTCGAACAGGCAGTGGTGCGCGCGCACCTCTCCAAATGGAGAGTGGCACCGCCCGTTTGGAGGTGCGCGCGCACCTCCCCGAATGGGCGGAGGTGCGCGCGCACCTCCCCAAACCTTTGGAGAGGTGCGCGCGTACCTCCGCGCGAACGGGCCGCGGCGTCGCTCTTTGAGGAAGCTGCCGCGGCCCGTCTGCAAAGCTGCCGAAAGCGGCAACTTTGCAGATGGGCCATGGCAGCTTCCTCAAAGAGCGACGCCGCGGCCCGTTCCGAGAGGTGCGCGCGCACCTCCCCGAATGGGCGGAGCTGCGTGCGCACCTCCCCAAACCTTTGGAGAGGTGCGCGCGTACCTCCGCGCGAACGGGCCGCGGCGTCGCTCTTTGAGGAAGCTGCCGCGGCCCGTCTGCAAAGCTGCCGAAAGCGGCAACTTTGCAGATGGGCCATGGCAGCTTCCTCAAAGAGCGACGCCGCGGCCCGTTCCGAGAGGTGCGCGCGCACCTCCCCGAATGGGCGGAGCTGCGTGCGCACCTCCCCAAACCTTTGGAGAGGTGCGCGCGTACCTCCGCGCGAACGGGCCGCGGCGTCGCTCTTTGAGGAAGCTGCCGCGGCCCGTCTGCAAAGCTGCCGAAAGCGGCAGCTTTGCAGATGGGCCACGGCAGCTTTCTCGAAGAGCGACGCCGCTGCCCATTCCGAGAGGTGCGCGCGCACCTCTCCGAACGACCGGAGGTGCGCGCGCACCTCCCCAAACCTTTGGAGAGGTGCGCGCGTACCTCCGGGCAAACGGGCAGCGGTGCCGCTCTTTGAGGAAGCTGCCGCGGCCCGTCTGCAAAGCTGCCGAAAGCGGCAGCTTTGCAGACGGGCCGTCACCGTCGGGCAACCGGGAACCGGTTCCATCTCACTTTAAAAAAAATGGCAACCGCGTGCGTCCGCGCATGCGCAAAAAACCGTTTTGCGCATGCGCAAAACGTTTTTTTTCGCATGCGCATGCATGGACACACGCACGCGGCTCCCAGTTTTTTTAATTTGTGATGGAACCGGTTCCCGGTGGCTCTTTTCCTTTTTTAGGTTGCCGACCCCTGGGATATACTATGGAACATAGTGAAGACAGTCATCAACAGATTGAAAAAAAATATGGCACAACAGTGACATTACCAAGAATTGGATCTCCCTCCAAAGTTGATGAAAAAAACCAAGAGGAAAATTGATCCAAGAGGCTGCCAAGAGGCCTACAGCAATATTAAAAAGAGCTGGAGGAATTTCTTGCAAGTACTTGTTGTATACTACATGTGAGAACAATCTTCTGTATTCTTCATATGTCTGGACTGTAGGGTAGGGTAGCAAGATGGAAGCCTTTTCTCACAAAGAAAAACATTCAAACCTTGCTACATTTTGCAAAAACCTACATCAAGTCTGATAAAAACAAGTGGGAAAATGTATTAGGGTCTGATGAGACCAAGGCTGACCTTTTTGGCCATTATTCCAAAAAAGTATGCTTTATGCAAAAACACTGTACATCACCAAAAGTACACTATACTTACAGTGAAGCATAGCGGTGGCAGCATTATGCTTTGGGGCTGCTTTTCTTCATCTGGAACTGGGGCTTTAGTCAGGGTAGGGAGAATTTCAAATATCAGTTAATTTTGACACAAAACCTTCAGTCCTCTATTAAAATGCTGAAGATGAAGAGGAATGTCACCTTTCAACATGACAACAACCCAAGGATGCCTCCAAATCAACAAAAGAATGACTTCACCAGAAGAAGATCCAATTTGGGAATGGCCCTAGTAAAGCCTGGACCTGAATCTAATTGAAAATCTGTAGGGAACAAGAGCTTTGCATAGGAGATGCCCTTGAAACCTGACAGATTTGAAGTGCTTTTGCAAGGAAGAGGAGGCAAAGATTCCCAAGGCAAGATATGCCATGCTGATAGACTCCTACTCCAAAAGACAGAATCAGAAGGTACCTCAACAAATTATTAGTTTAAGGGTGTGCACCCTTATGCTACCACATTATTATAAGCTTTTTATTTTTCCCCTAAACAACTTCAGTTTGTTTGTAATTGTACAGCTTATGTTATATTAAAGGTGGAAAAAATTCTGAGGTGATTTATCTTGGTCTAATTTTTAACTTCTCAAAAACCTGGCATTTTAACAGGAGTGTGTAGATATTTTATATCCACTGCATACATATATACTCATTCTATCTAAAACTTTGTGCTAAAATCATGCACTGGTCATATATGTTAACTATGATTATTAACATAGTTTCTTTGCTTGCAACGTACTATTTATTTTCACTGTTTTGTAAAAAGATTTATCTAATTGGTTACCATCTGTAAACTCCCCCAGAAATTTGGCTAGTTGAACAAATTTAATGCCATAGGATTGCCCTTAAATTCCTCCTCCTCCTTTTTCTCAACAGAAAGTATCTCTAGTCACACAGCATGGGGATATCTAGATAACTGTAATAAAAACTGCTATTTTCAACTGAATATACATAATAACAAAGCAAGCAACATCTGTTTCAGAGAGCTATTAGTGACACATCTCATTCAAAAAAAAATCATAAAAGTACTGTCCAAGCACCCTGCCCAAAATAACCCTTGATCTACAAAATGAATGTTCAAATAAATTTCATGTACATTTTAATATTAATTTAAACTTGTGTTGTAAATTATTATTTTTAAATAAACATTCTAGGAAGACCAAGTATAAGAAATTGTGGTAGTTTACAATTATTTAACCATACCTGTGCACCATAGATATATTTGTCCAGCATCTTGCTTCCTATTGTTTGGCCTCCAATATCCCATACATGAAGAGTAACGTTTATATTTCCTGAAAAAAGGAAGGGGGAACAAAAAGCTGATGTATAAGGCATAGCTGACTAACAGAATCAGATATTAAATAATCTTTACAATTCAGTATTGAAACGCTATACAATATACCTATATAAAATGTGTTCATCACTAATGTATTTGTCTTCTAAAAGTTAAGTAAAATTAGCAACAAGCTTTTTTACTACACACAACACATGGTTGGCTGTAATACATCAAATTTCAAAGAATGCTGAAATTCATTAAGAGGCTTCACTTGTTTTTTAAGCAGCAGTTATACATAATACACTGACAAACTGTTTTTACACAGAATGGTAATTTGAAATGCAGATTTACTTGGCTGCCCAGCTAATGTTTTCTAAGCTATGCGACTAAAATAAAATATTGAAATGCAAAATAATATTTAAAACATTTTAAATGTTATAAAATGAAATTTAAAATTGGTCGGATTCAGATCGGCTGGATCTCCAGCAGCTCTCTAGGCCCCGTCTCCAACGCTTCATCTCCCGGAGCTCCGCAGAAAACCATGGAGCCCACTGGGATCTGCACCGGGTCAGGGGCCACATGGGTACAACTCGGTCGAGTGCCTCCGTGGCTGCCTTTTCCCAGGCTTCCACCAGGGCATCGGCCGAGCCATGAGCAAAGGAGGCAGGTGGGGACCCAAGCGCTGTTTGGAACCGCTCAGGGTCCATTAAGCGTCTGGGGCGGAACCATCTCGTTGGTTCAACAACCCCATGACGGGGAGTGGCAAAACGGAAGGTCAGCCGCAGGAGATGATGATCAGTCCATGACAGGGGCATAACAATTGGGGAACCCCCACCCAGATCATCTAACCACCGTCCAGATAGGAAAATCAAATTGAGCGTGTGACCCCCCACATGAGTCGGGCCCTGGATAACCTGCGTCAGGTCCATGGCCGTCATGGAAGCCATGAACTCCCGAGCTAACTCAGATGATCCCCCCAGGGATGGTAGGTTGAAGTCACCCAAGATCATAAATTTGGGGAACTCAATCACCAGCCCCGAGAGGATGACAAGCAGCTCAGGCAGGGCTGCCGCTACGCGACTAGGTGAAAGGTACACCAGCAGCAAGCCCAACTGAGCCCTAGGGCCAAATCTTATGAGGAGAGACTCACAACCGGCTATTTGGACAACAGTGGCCTCCCGCGGATATAGGGTCTCCCTCACCACTACCGCCACTCCCCCGCCCCTTCCCTGAGCCCGAGGCCTGTGTAGCACCCGGAAACCTGGTGGACAAAGATCCACCAAAGAGACACCACCCTCTGGTCCCAACCAGGTCTCCGTAATGCAAGCCAGATCCGCATACTCTCCCTCAACCAAATCCCGGATGATAGGAGCCTTATTAACTACGGACCTGGCGTTAAGATACACAAGCCTGAGCTCAGGTGGTTGCTCGTCCTCGCTCCCGGAACCACGGGCCGAAACCAGAGGGTCAGAGCACATCACCACTTGAAGATAGCGGGGACGCACTCCCAGATGTGGCCCTCTGTTCATACACCTGCTGCCATTCCCTAATGTCGTGGGAATAGGCAATCCCACATCCCGCTTCGGGGCCCTGGGGGTAACCAGTCCAAGCTCCATCTCGGCGTGATCAATCTCAGGCCTGGCCTGAATAGCGGTTGGTGGACACCCCCCAGTATCCAGCCGAACCTGTAATCCCTCCCCTCTCCCTAACCCCACAAAAAATTTAGCTAAAAAATAAACCAGGGACCTCTTATTGGATTTATATCGGAGGCCCCTGTCCCTGCCCAACCATCTCTCAGAGTCCCAACAATTGGGTCAGTCATCAAGAGGAGAAGTAGAGAAAGAGGCGGGTCGCAACCAAGAAGAGGGGCCACCCCTGAGAGTGAATAAGTCCGTGCTAGAGTAACAAAGGCGAACCATAATTGATTCATAAGGTCCAGCAATAGGCGATCCCATGATTGATCAGGAGGATTTAAAGTCAGAAGGTGGGCAGCTATCCAGACCGTCAAACCAGCTCCACTGCCACTCAAGCTGGATAAATCTCCAGAACAGGTCAGCCACCGTCCTCTCACGACGGTCATAGGTCTGATCTGGGAAGCGGCTTGGAATACACGCCCAGGGTATAGGCATACCCCCATAAGTCTCTCACCTCTAGGGGGGTAGCAGATGGAAAGTCTAAGCCACTCTCTCACAGTGACTTTATACACGGGTCCTTCTGAGTCCTTTGGGGGTACGGCAGACAGAGGAATTAAGCAGCTATTGGTCAAAGGCATAACAGCCTGCTGAATAATAAAATGGAAAGGTGTTCCGGCTGCACATATTCTTTTCCGTATCAAGAGAGGGCCAGGCGATAAGTGGGACCAAAATCGGCTGGCGGAGCACCAACAGCTTCGAGTCCAGCATGCCCCGTCATAGTAAAGGAGCCATAAAACCATAGCTCCCAGGTATAGTTGGCAGGCCAGTGCTAGCTTAAATAGGTTAAATAGGCTAAACAGGCCCACACTCAGCTCGCCAAACCCTGTGTCCCTGGATTTATTAGGGCAAGTAGGGGGGAAAACTAAAATCCCCGTAGATCTTCCATTTGGTCTAGCTGGCCTCACAGAGCACGAGCGATGTAAAGATGAACTGTGCTGCCCAACGGTCTGTGGTTCAAACTGCCTGCATTCCATCACTGGGCCATGGATCCCCATGTCAGAGTGGCCGGGGCATTTCAGTTCACCTCCCCACCAGCCGGTCCAGACGTTGCTGTCATTCTTCCGATATTTCGGCACTTCAAGCGCCGTTCTAAGCCGCAGCTCCATCGGCTCCGATAATCAGCTGATTGGCGCTATATAAATTGCAGCTCTTCCGGGCCTTCCAGGCTCTTCCAGGCTCAGCCGAGGCCGTTCCGAAGGTCGCCGGAAATCACGGAGCTGATTTCAGATACGGAGGGCTCTGCCGCTGCTAAAAAAGCGGCAACAAACCACCTTCTGTCTGCGTGTCTTAACCCCAATACAGAGGGCAAAAACACCTCTGTAGGGCTCCTAGGGTCGCCTAAATAGCTGGAGCTCTTCGCGGAGCTCAGCCCAGCACGTCTGCCATCTTGGGCATGCGCAAAAAAAAAACTAACTTACAAAAAAGACAATTCACAATAAGTAACTTTTTTTAATTGAAAAGTTTTATAAAAGTTACAATATTATCCCATCCCAGGAAAACAGAAAAAGATCTTTACTCAAAATAAATTTTCTTAATCCCAGTCCTTATTCATATTAATTTCAAAAAAAAAAAAAGGGAAAAGAAAAAAAAACTTTTACCTGCTATTTGCATTCTCCCACCTTTCTCTAATTTCCAAACAAATTCTCAGTTACACACCAAAAGCGCCTATCTCTGTTAATCTTAATAATCTCCGACCAAACTAAACTATAATCAAAAATAGTTCTTGCATGTATCACGCCAAATGTCTCACAGTTCCAAATCATCCTTAAGTTCAAATAAAAGTTCAAATAAAAAGAGTATATAAAAAAAAATTTAGGCAATCTCTAAGACAACTTGTTGTTAATTAGGAGCTTACATACCCACTCTTAGTTCAACACATAGTTTAAGTCCATAACCCTAATATACTTTTCTAGCAAACAAATAACATCAATCTTAAATTGTGTAAAATATTAAAAAAGAGAAAAAAAACTTTCTTTCTCCTCTATAATAATTTTACTCCATTGACATTCTAATCTAAAAATTTAATCAGCAATCTTAACGCCCCAAAACTTTTGGAGCACCTCTGTCATGACCCCCAAAAACTTCTTTAGACCGCTCTCCTCCTACATCTTCACTGTAAGCACACTTTGAAGATTCCATAACTTTCTGCTGGTCTTGCTCTTGCTCTCGTCTCGCTCTTCTTAGGGCGGCACGCATCATCTTCTGGCCTCCTGCAGCAACCGATGAGACTGTGGCTTGATCCCCTCCAACACCATTGTCCTCTGTCTCTCTATCTGCAACATCTTGAAACTTTCCCACACCGTATCCTTTTGCAGCTTCCAAAAATGATAGGGGGGTTGCTTTTAACACATTACTATAAAAATCACGTGCCTGAGCCACAGTAACCAAACGATGTCTTTTACCTTCGTGCGTCGCCACCAACCCAACTGGAATCTCCCATCTGAACTTAATATCACGTTTCTTAAGTTCCTGTACTAGAAATGCAAAATCTTTCCTTCTCCTTAGGATCTTCGGAGGGATCTCTTTTAAAACCAAAACTTCTTGCTCAGCCACTACCAAATTAGTATCATAAGCAGCTTGAATGACTTCATCTCTAATTACTCTCTTTGTAAAATAGACCACCACATCTCTGGGTAACTTCCTCTGTCTTGCAATCCATGAATTTACACGAAAAACTTTGTCCATATTTCCCTCAATTTCAGATGCTGACTGGCCCAGTACCCCTTCCAGAGCCTCAGAAATCAGCTGCTTTAAATCTTCTTTACCATTCTCCTTTAAACCCCTAATTCTAATAGCATACTGCATCTGATTATACTGAACAAGGCTCAATTCTTCGTCCATTTTATCCCTTATATTTTCATTTTCTAATACCTTTGCTTCTAATATAGAGTTCTTTTGACTGAGATCCTCCACTTTTATATCCAGTTGTAGCACACATTCAGCTACGGATTCAACCTTAGACAAGATGTCCACCCTCATTGCTCTCAGCTTCTCTTCCATCTTCTTCTCCAATTTCTCCATTTTCTCCTCCAATTTCTCCTCCAGCTTTTTCAACTTTTCATCCATCATATCAGACATCAGTTGTGCATGCTTTCCAAGAGCGTCTTGTAAATCCTTAAGCGTCAATACCGAGGGAGATGCAGGAGGAAGCAAAGCTTGCAGTGAGGTCTCTTGCACCAGGGAAGACCCCGCATTCCGAAGAGCTTTAGAAGTTTTAGCCGCCATCTTCCCCCACTTTCACTTATTACGCACTTTCACTTTAAAGCTATAAAATCCATTGAGCTAGAGAGTAAAAATAAAGAGTCCACTTCACCTTGACCTCCTGTACCGCTCTGCCTGCATCTTGATAATCAAAAGTATTTCCTTTTGGCAGGGGTGGTTGCTAACGCCTGGCTCTGCTCCAAGAATCCCAGAGCAGAGGCGCTGCGCAGCTCGGAGCAACCCAGGCTTCGGGGGGGCTCATCCTTCAGCCGCCCAAGCTCTCAGCTCAGGCGGCCCCGGAGAGCTCAACCCCTACCTGGGGCCTCACCCCCTCCTCTTCTCCCGAGGAGGGGGCTTCAAATCCATCTAAACAGCTGATCGGCGCTGTTTACGATGGAAAAACACAGCTGCGGAGCGGGCAGCCCGAAAACGGCTGTCTTTCGACGTCGCGTCGCCACCGGAAGTCTTCGCGTCTTTTAATTTCTTGGCTACAGTCCCCATCTGCAGTGATCTTGGAGCCCAGGAAAATAAAATCTGTCACTACCTCCATTTCTTCCCCATCTATTTGCCAGGAATTGAGAGGGCCAGATGCCATGATCTTGGTTTTCTTAATGTTTAGTTTCAACCCAACTTTTGCACTCTCCTTCTTCACTCGCAACAAGAGGCTCTTTAGTTCCTCTTCACTTTCTGCTATTAGAGTGGTATCATCTGCATATCTTAGGTTGTTGATGTTTCTTCCGGCAATCTTAATTCCAACTTTTGATTCATCTAGCCCTGCCTTTCTCATGATGTGCTCTGCATATAAGTTAAATAGGCAAGGCGACAGTATACAGCCTTGCCGGACTCCTTTCCCAATTTTGAACCAATCAGTGGTTCCGTGTCCAGTTCTCACTGTTGCTTCTTGGCCTGCATATAGGTTTCTCAAGAGACAAATAAGATGGTCTGGTATGCCCATCTCTTTAAGGACTTGCCAGAGTTTGTTATGATCCACACAATCAAAGGCTTTAGCATAGTCAATGAAGCAGAAGTAGATGTTTTTCTGGAACTCTCTAGCTTTCTCCATGATCCAGCGTATGTTAGCAATTATTATTTTTTGCCCAAGATGGCGGCGACCATGGACGGCAGTTGTTGAGCTCCGCGTTAAGCCATTACAATGGGTGACCAAGGGGCTCACTGGGACCCAGCCAAGGTGCATACTCAGAGGGGGAGTACCAAAACAACAGTCTAGCACCGTTTTGCGGTGTGAAGCCTCGCCTTCCTCCCCGAAGCAAAGCAGCAGCGGCGTCAACGGCAGCTATGGCTCCAGAATCATCTATCAAACTCCGTTACCAGCCTCAACTGACTCCTGCTGCCTTATACATGGGGCCAGATCAACTTCAGTTGAGGTGCATACTCGGAGGGGGGGGAGCAAAAACAGCAGGCTAGCACCGTTTAGCGGTGTGAAGCCTGCCTCCCCCCTCCGGAGCAGAGCAGCAGCGGCAGTAACGGCAACAATGACCGGGTCTACCTCAGATCAGCTGGCACCAGAATCAACTCTGAAACGCCTCCACCAGCCTCAATCAATTCCTGCTGCCTTATAAATGGGTCTAGATCAACTTCGGCCGATGTGCATACTCGGAGGGGGAGAGCAAAAACAGCAGGCTAGCACCGTTTTGCGGTGTGAAGCCTTGCCTCCCCCCTCCGGAGCAGAGCAGCGGCGGCGGCAACGGCAGGAATGACTGGGTCTACCGCTGATCAGCTGGCCCCAGAATCAAGTACCAAATGCCGTTCAAGCCTCAATCGATCCCCGCTGCCTTACATACGGACTAGAACAACTTCACCCGATGTACATACTCGGAGGGGGAGAGCAAAAACAACTGACTGGCAAAACAACTGACTGGCAACGTTTTTCGGCGTGTAGCCTTGCCTCCCCCCTCCGGAGCTCGGCAGCAACGGCAACAATGGCAGCAATTGACCGGGTCTAATACCTATTACCTAATCAATACCTAATTTTAATTAATATTGAGTCCCTTATTACTTTAACATCTTACTAACATCTTCCCCATTTGTAAATAATGGCTTACACGGACATGTTTATTAGCTACGAAGTCACTCTTTAATCAATGACTCTTCTCAAGTACTCCATCACTACCTTATTCGCCCTTAGGGGTTCCCCCTCCTCCTGGTTGCAACCCGCCTCACTTACCAATCTACCTCTTGATGAAGGGCCCAATTGTTGGGACCCTGAGAGATGGCTGGGCAGGGATAGGGGCCTCGGTTACGAGCCTAATAAGAGGCCCCTGGTTAATTTTCTAGCTAAATTTTTTGTGGGGTTAGGGAGAGGGGAGGGTATAGAGTTTCGGTCAGATACCAGGAGGTGTCCACCAACCGCTACTCAGGCCAGGCCTGAGATTGATCATGCTGAGAGGGAGCTTGGACTAGCTACCCTCGGGGCCCCGAAGCGGAGTTTGGGATTACCTATTCCAACGACGGTAGGGAATGGCAGTAGGTGTCCGAATAGAGGACCGCATCAACATCCGGGAGTGCGTCCCCGCTATCTTCAAGCGGTGATGCACTCCGACCCTCTGGTTTCGGCCCGTGGTACCGGGAGCGAAGATAATCAACCACCTGAGCTCAGGCTTGTATATTTTAATGCCAGATCCATAGTCAATAAAGCTCCTCTCATCCGAGATTTGGTTGAGAGTGAACATGCGGATCTGGCCTGCATTACGGAAACCTGGTTAGGACCTGAGGGTGGTGTCCCTTTGGTAGATCTTTGCCCACCAGGTTTCCGGGTGCTACACAGGCCTCGGGCTCAGGGAAGAGGCGGGGGAGTGGCGGTAGCGGTGAGGGAGAACCTGTATCCGCGAGAGGCCACTGTTGTCCAAATAGCCGGGTCAGAGACGGCCTAGAGAGCTGTTGGAGATCCAGCCGATCCGAATCCGACCGATCGCGACTAAGGTCCTTTACGAGGTCTTATCTCGCGGCGCTAAGGAGGGCAAGGTCTAATTACTTTGCTACCCTTATCGCGTCCGCAGATAATCGCCTGACCGCCCTGTTTAAGGTGACCCGCTCCCTCCTGAATCTAGAGGTGAAGGCGGATCCCTTGCAGGGTCGTGCTGAGGAATTTAGCCAACATCTGCTGGACAAAATCGCTCGGATCCGGACCAGTCTGGATTCCAACTGGGCAGAGTCTGACGATGAGAACTTGGACAGTCTTGTTGATGTTATCTGGGAAGAGTTCGATCCTGTGACTCTGGATGAGGTAGAAAGGATCATGAGGAAGCTAAGCTCCAATACATCCTTATTGGACCCGTGCCCCTCCTGGCTGGTTTATGCGGCTCGGGATGGGACACGAGGCTGGATCCATGCAGTGGTAACTGCTTCATTGAAAGAGGGCAGTTTCCCCACAGCCTTGAAAGAAGCGGTGGTGAGATCCCTCCTCAAAAAGCCTTCCCTGGACCCAGCTGTTTTAAACAACTTTCGCCCGGTCTCCAACCTTCGCTTTCTTGCGAAGGTTGTTGAGAGCGTAGTGGCGCATCAGCTTCCTCTGTTCCTTGAAGATGCTGATTATCTAGACCCATACCAATCGGGTTTCAGGCCCGGACACATCACGGAGACGGCATTGGTCGCTCTGATGAATGATCTCTGGTGGGCTCGGGACAGGGGTCATTCCTCTGTCCTGGTCCTATTAGACCTCTCTGCGGCTTTTGATACCATCGACCATGGTATCTTACTGCGGCGTCTCAGGAGATTGGGAGTGGGAGGCACTGTTCTTCAGTGGTTCTCCTCCTACCTTCTGGAACGTTCACAGTGGGTGTTGGCGGGTGGCCAGAGATCGACCCCGAGGCCTCTCATTTATGGAGTTCCTCAGGGGTCGGTCCTCTCACCTCTCCTGTTTAACATCTATATGAAGCCGCTAGGTGAGATCATCCGTGGTTTTGGAGTGGGTTATCATCAGTATGCTGACGACACCCAGCTTTTCATCTCGACCCCAAACCACATCAGTGATGCCCTCGACGTGATGTCCCGTTGCCTGGAAGCGGTCTGGGAATGGATGGGGAGGAACAGGCTTCAACTCAACCCAGACAAGACTGAATGGCTGTACATACCGGCATGTCAGGATATTCAGATTATTCCATCTCTTAATATCGGGGGCAAGTTATTACCCCCCGTAGATAAGGCTCGCAATCTGGGTGTCCTCTTAGATTCACAGCTCTCCTTAGAAGATCATATAGGAGCTGTGACTAGAGGGGCCTTTGCACAGGTTCGTCTGGTGCGCCAGCTGGGACCCTATCTGGACCTGGATGCCTTGCGTACAGTCACCCATGCACTTGTGACCTCTTGTCTTGACTACTGCAACGCTCTTTACATGGGGCTGCCCTTGAGAACCACTCGGAAGCTTCAGCTGGTGCAGAGTGCAGCTGCACGAGTGCTTTTGGGGGTCTCCCGATACTCCCATATTACACCTCTGCTCCGTGAGCTGCACTGGCTTCCAGTTGCCTTCCGGGTGAAATTCAAGGTGCTAGTGATGACATACAAAGCCCTACATGGCGTGGGTCTGGATTACCTACGGGAGCACCTACTGCCAGCGTCAACATCCCTCCGTCCTGTGCGCTCCCACAGAGAGGGCCTCCTCAGGGTGCCACCGGTCAGAGAATGTCGGCTGGTGACCCCCAGGAAGAGAGCATTCTCGGTGGGTGCGCCAATCCTTTGGAACCGCTTACCAGCTGAAATCCGGATGGCCCCCGACCTTCGCTCCTTCCGGCGTGATCTAAAAACTTATCTATTCCAACAAGCCGGCCTGGCCTGATGGATTTAATAATTTTATTTTTATTGTATTCTTACTTTATTTCTCTGTACACCGCCCTGAGTCCTCCGGGAGAAGGGCGGTATATAAAATAAATAAATAAATAAAATAAATAAAAATAAAATTTGATCTCTAGTTCCTCTGCCTCTTCGAAATGCTGCCTGTACTTCTGGTAGTTCTCGATCCACATACTGCTGGAGTCTAGCTTGTAGAATTTTAAGCATAACTTTACTTTTTTATACTAATACAGCCTGTAATAACACAAGATTGCAAGGAGAATTTTTCTTTTCTTTTAGTTTGTTAATGCATTATAAACTACATCAGCAACACATTTTAATGCTTGCAAAGTCAATTACAAATGGACTTCTTTCCCACTGCCAAATTTTTCAGAAACAAACTTTTAACTTGCCCATCTTTCTGAATTAATTCTTTACATTTTCCTTGTAGCATAATACAATAGTTCCTGTGCACCATGAAACTGGGTATCTTGAATGTTCAAAATTGTATTTTCATGACTACCTTGGAACCTGAACTTTAGTGGTCTATTAAATATCAGCAATTTCATATAGCCTAGCACAGGGGTAGGCAACCTTGGCGCTTTTATGACTCATGGACTTCAACTCCCAGAATTCTTGAGCCAGCCATGCTAAGCATAAGACACCATTCACATATCAGAATCTAATGCCAATGAAGGAAAATATTTGTAGCTCAGGGTTGAAATGAGGGGTCCTTGGTGCTCTCTGAGCTTGCTCGTTTTCTTGCAGACATTTCATTACCCTAACTAGGTAACATTATCAGTGTTAGTAAGGAAAACCAAAAGACCCAACAACCCCAGAAGAAAAAACAGGAATCATCTACAATATACAATGTAACAACTGCAACAACCACTATGTAGGACAAACAGGCAGAAGACTGGCAGAACGCATCCATGAACACCAACTGGCAATCAAAGGCATGATAAAAATTCTTTAATTTCATAACATATAAGATTTAACCATAGTTTCAACTGGGAAAATATGACAATCCTAGACCAGGCCAACTCCAAAACTGCCAGGGAATTTCTAGAAGCCTGGTGCTCTGACAAATCAGCCATCAATAGATACATATACATTAACAACATCTATAGACTATGCAAAAGAGATGATCAACTAGCCCATGGGTCGGCAACCCATGGCTCTGGAGCCGTATGCGGCTCTTTCAGCCTGCTCCCAATCTTCTCCACCATTTGCAGAGGCAGAGACAGATACCAGAGACAGAGGCACTTGCGTTTACCTTCTCTCTCTCTCTCTCTCTCTCTCTCTCTCTCTCTCTCTCTCTCTCTCTCTCTCTCTCTCCCTCTCCCTCTCCCTCTCTCTCTCTTGCGGACATGGCCCCTTGTGGGGCTTCTGATTGTCCCTGCACCCGGGCGCCCCACCCCCTGGGAGAAGTGCGGCCAGGAATTCCCTTTCCCGGGCTGGCCCCGTCCGAGGCGCACGTGGCTGGCCTGTGATCCCCAGCCAGCAAGCCGATTTAAAGCCAGCCCAATCAGCTTGTTGGAGAAGAATGTGTGGTGAGCAGAAGATTGGGGGGGGAGAGAAAAAGAGGGAGGGAGGGAGAAGGGAAGTGCAAGTGCCTGTCTCTGTCTCTCTCTGTGTGTCTCTGTCTGTCTCTCTCTCTGTGTGTCTGTCTCTCTCTCTCTCTCTCTCTCTCTCTCTCTCTCTCTCTCTCTCTCTCTCAGAGCGATCGCAAGCTCGCTGCCTTCCCAGGCTCTCAGGCCCCATTCCAGGACACCATCCCCAGAAGTTCCCTTCCTGGCTGGGCACTACCCAAAAAGACCGAAGTAGTGGCGTCAGGGTCGGCGGGCAGGGCACCAGCAGGAGACAAGTCAGATGGGCGTCGCATCACCTTGGCTCTTGCCAGCAGCTAGTTTGGAAAGAGAATTTGGGGAAGGGGAGATGCTGTTTTCCTCCTGGGAAGGCAGAATGGGGGAAAACAGGCAAAAACGGGGAGTTTTCCCAGCCAGCCAGTCCACCCCTTCCTGATTTTGTCACATTCAAAAAAACCCAAGCCTGGCACTGCACAGGGTTTGCACCTTGACACTCTCACAGCCTCCTCGCTTGCCCCCCTCGCAACTGCACCGAAGCTTTGCAACGGTGCTCAGAGTAATGGGGAAGGGGGCTGTCAGGGCTCAGCAGAAGCGCCAGGATCAGCGCCAGGCTCCAGCTGGACCTCAGCACTGATTCTAGCACTTCTGAGCCCAGAAGAAGCGCCAATCAGCTGGAAAGTTGCAGCTTCTCCAGGGTCTTGTGATTTACATTCAGGCAACTGATTCATATTGGCAACTGATTCATATTTATGACGGTCACAGTGTCCCAGGGTCATGTGAAGTGACCAAAACCTGCTGCAACCACCCAGCAGATGGGGGGAATAAAAACCAAACACCACCACCCATCCCCGCTGCCAATCTTCAACAGAAATGCTCACAACAATGAAAACCTCGGACAGGAGGAAGAGTACCACTGGGTGGACAGGCAGGTGTCTTGCTTGGCTGTGGCTTGGGGGGCACTTTTTTCAGTGCCACTGTAACTTCGAACAGTCACTAAGCGAACTGTTGTAAGTCGAGGACTACCTGTACTTCATCACTTTTTCCCTTTCTTTTTTTTTTGGTAATCAGGTTTTTGACACCTTGCTCGGCAACTGGTAGTACTAGGACACAGGTCGGCAACCCGCGGCACCGGAGCCGCATGCGGCTCTTTGAGCCGTCTCCTGCGGCTCCGTCGCCCAGTGCGCATGCACCTCTTCGAACGGGCAGTGGTGCGCACGCACCTCTCCAAATGGAGAGTGGCACTGCCCGTTCCGAGAGGCGCACGCGCACCTTTGCGAAGGGCGGAGATGCGCGCGCACCTCTCCAAACCACCGCCGTCCCATTTGGAGACCTGCCGTGTTCGTCAAACATGGACGAACGCGGCAGCTGTGCAAACGGGACAGCGGTGGTTTGGAGAGTGCGCGCACACCTCTCCCAAGCCGCCGCCGTCCTGTTCGGAGACCTGCCGCGTTCGTCAAACATGGACGAACGCGGCAGCTGTGCAAACAGGACGGCGGCGGTTTGGAGAGTGCACGCGCACCTCTCCCAAGCCGCTGTCGTGTTCGGAGACCTGCCGCGTTCATCAAACATGGACGAACGCGGCAGCTGTGCAAACGGGACGGCGGCGGCTTGGGAGAGGTGCGCACGCACTCTCCAAACCACCGCCGTCCCGTTTGCACAGCTGCCGCGTTCGTCCATGTTTGACGAACGCGGCAGGTCTCTGAACAGGACGGCGGCGGTTTGGAGAGTGCGCGCGCACCTCTCCGAAGCCGCCGCCGTCCTGTTTGGAGACCTGCCGCGTTCGTCAAACATGGACGAACGTGGCAGCTGTGCAAACGGGACGGCGGTGGTTTGGAGAGTGCGTGCGCACCTCTCCCAAGCCGCCACCGTCCTGTTTGGAGACCTGCCGCGTTCGTCAAAAATGGGCGAACGCGGCAGCTGTGCAAATGGGACGGTGGCGGTTTGGAGAGTGCACGCGCACCTCTCCCAAGCCGCTGTCGTGTTCGGAGACCTGCCGCGTTCATCAAACATGGACGAACGTGGCAGCTGTGCAAACGGGACGGCGGCGGCTTGGGAGAGGTGCACGCGCACTCTCCAAACCACCGCCATCCCGTTTGCACAGCTGCCTGTTCGTCCATGTTTGACGAACGCGGCAGGTCTCTGAACAGGACGGCGGCGGCTTCGGAGAGGTGCGCGCGTACTCTCCAAACCGCTGCCGTCCCGTTTGCACAGCTGCCGCGTTCGTCCATGTTTGACGAACGCGACAGGTCTCCGAACGGGACGGCGTGCACCTCTCCAAAGGGGAGACCCATCGCCGCGCAGGTGCCTCCCATTTTGCGCATGTGCAAAATGTTTTTGCGCATGCGCGTGAGTGGACGCACGCACACACACTTTTTGCGGCTCCCACTTTTTTGTTTGTGTGATGGAACCGGTTCTGAGTGGCTCTTTTCCTTTTTTCGGTTGCCGACCCCTGTACTAGGATGTTGCCATATCCTAAAAGTGGTACAATGGGTGAAAAGGTTGAAAAGCCTTAAGTAAGGGAGAGAGAGAGGAATGGAGAGAGGGAAGGAGAGAAAGAGAGAGAAGGGAAGCGCAAGTGCTTCTCTCTCTCTCTCTCTCTCTCTCTCTCTCACACACACACACACACACACAAACAGAGTGGGGGAAGAGGACTGAAAGACCAAGGGCAGAAAGAGGGAGGGAGAGGGAAGGAGGGAGAACACTATTTTTTTATATTTTTTTTATTTTAATTCCATTTATATCCCGCCCTTCTCCGAAGACTCAGGGCGGCTTACAAGCTTAGCAGTAGCCTTCATTCTATGTATATGCCTGCTTATTAGGGCTTTCACACACACCCCAAGCAGCATTATTACAAAGTCAGCTTAATTGCCCCCAACAATCTGGGTCCTCATTTTACCTACCTCGGAAGGATGGAAGGCTGAGTCAACCTTGAGCCTGGTGGGATGCGAACCTGCACTAATTGCAGGCAGCTGGTGTTACTTAAGGAGGCATTAGCCCACTGCTCCACCAAGGCTCTCCCTTAGAACCTAATGTGTCCAAAACGGTCATTTAAGTTCTATTTTTCCTAAATTTACATATTCGTGCTCCAAATCAGATTTAATAATTGCAAATAGTATTTGCAAAATATAAAATAGTGCAACAATACAGACTTATTTAGCAATGAACCTCGTTAATAGAATCATAGGATCACAGAGCTGGAAGAGACCTTGGAGGTCTTTGAGTCCAACTCCCAGCCCAAGGTAGGAGTCCTTATTCCATCAAAGTTTTGTTTACATTCCTGAAGTATTACATTACATTTTCTTATGCTCTCCTTCTTATTCCTATTTTTATATAATGTATTCTAAGTTCATCTTACCTGGGAGTGTTATTCTTTTCAAAAAGAAGTCAAGTCCTATGGTTTGCTTGTATTGCTTTCCAAAAGTATCGTGAACAAAACGAGTAGCTAAGGAGGTCTAAAAATAAAATATTTAATTTAGAAGCAATGAACAAAAAATCTAAATTTCAACTCTTATTATTTCTAATACTTTATTTCTTTTACTTATGGTAATATTAAGCAACTTTGTAATACTGCAAAAACTTTATTCATCATCACAGCTTTTAGGATCACTCAAATATTACTGTAACTAATCAATTAACTAAATACTAACAATAAATAAAAAATGTTGCAATTTGGAATATTATTCAAAGAAATTGCCACCTCCTGAAGCTCTGGCTACTCAACTGAAATATACTGAGCAAGTGAATAAGGAAGAAAGAGGAATGCATATCTGTTCTTCATTCTTTTAAACACTGCTAGTGAAACATAAAAGAAAGCAATGAATGTTGTTACTGAAAAGAGGTTAGATCACTTTCAACAACAGTATCTCAACAATCCTTCTCACCATTCTATTTAAAAAAGTAACTCCCTGAAAACATGGAGTTGAACTAAATTTGAACTGTATCTCATCTTCAGGTCAAAAGGTATTTATTTTAGGGTTTTTTAATCTACTAATCCCTTCTTTATTATTATAAAGGAGATACAGGAATATAGCCAGCCGTACCAACAGGCTGAAAAATAGCTTTTATCCGTGGGCTGTTAGGCTTTTAAATGGGACATAATCTTATGCAGAATTGACTTGGGAGACCGGTGTGTGGTGTAGTTGGTTCACATGGTGTGGTAGGATGGAGGGTTTGTTGTCACTGTGTGTTGGGGGGAGAGAGCACGGGGGGAGGCTCAGTTAATCTCAATGTACACATGTTGTACTTTGACAATAAAGGTTTATATATGTTTATATATAAATTCAAAACAGTGAACATACTTAATACACCTTATATCTTTCCCCACAATAGCAACCCTGTGAGGTAAGTTGGACTGAGAGAGAGGAATTGGGTCCAAGTCACCCATGTGTCTTCCATGCCTACAGTGGGACTAGAACTCCCAGCACAATGGCTTCTAGCCTAGTGCCTTCACTACTAGACTGAACAAGCTCTAGATCAAAGTTCCTTAAATGAAGAATGTATTATCACACAAAGCTTTCTATTCCTGCCCTTCATTTAACTGACCTACAATCACTGTCTTTTCACTGAAGTTTTCTTCAGGCTTTTTGTCTTCAGAGTTTCACCTTCCCACAGTAAAATATTTCCAAATCTATTTTGAATTTGTATGTACACATATAACTTGTTTGATATATACATCCAGAAAAACTCATTTATACCTCACAGAAAAAAATTATCTGATGTATTATTATAAAACCAAATTATATTATCAGTTGGCAGGCCATTATTTCCTGCTGTAATTCCAAATACATTTTTCCCAATTTGCACATACAGGTACCTAATAATCAAAATGGATGTGAGCTTTACAGGTATTAACATATCCTGAATTGCACCCAAGCTAAGGAATATACCATTGGTAACTGCTTTCTCCTCACCTTTTCTACCATTAGAAAAGGAATTCAGACTTTCTTCTTCAGTAAAGTTTTACTTTTGAGTTTTACTAATAAAAAATTGCTTTCTCGGTGGACTTCTACTCAATACTAGATGGAAGGGCTCAGTGATGGGATGAGCTAAGGTCTCCCTTGCTAGTATGAGCAAATGGGGAGGAGGGCAGGTGGGACACAGCAGATATGAAGAAAGTGAACCAAATCAACACAGCAAACTTGAAAAGCAGCAAAGTATGATCAAAAACACCTCATGGACACAGCTGAAACAACAACTTTGGATACCAAATGGTGAGAACCCAGGTCAGAACATACTGGATAGTCACTAAACCTTCACAAGCAGATCTGGAGCTGATGGTATAAACAGACAACAAGGGTAAAGACACTTATTCATTGAAAGTATCAGTACTGAAAGAATTCCTAGGTTTGCAATCAGAATATGGAAGATAGTATAATAGATTATAATATATAGTGAGGAAAAAAATCATTTGCTCCCCTCATGATTTTGTATGTTTGCCCACTGGCAAAGAAATGATCAATCTATAATTTTAATGGTAGGCTTAACACTGAGTTAGAATAACAACAAAATAAATCCAGAAAAATGTATTTCAAAAGTTATATATTGATTTGGATTTTAATGAGTGAAATCAGTATTTGACCCCTTCGCAAAACATGACTGAGTACTTGGTGGCAAAACCCTTGTTGCCAATCACAGAGGTCAGACGTTTCTTGTAGTTGGCCACCAGGTTTGCACACATCTCAGGAGGGATTTTGTCCCACTCCTCTTTGCAGATCCTCTCCAAGTCATTAAGGTTTTGACGCTGACATTTGACAGCTCGAACCTTCAGCTCTCTCCACAGATTAAGGTCTGGATTAAGGTCTGGAGACTGGCTAAGCCACTCCAGAATCTTAATGTGCTTCTTCTTGAGCTACTCCTTTGTTGCCTTGGCCGAGTGTTTTGGGTCATTACCATGCTGAAATACCCATCCATGATCCATTTTCGTCTCTGTGTGTGTGTGTGTGTGTGTGTGTGTGTGTGTGTGTGTGTGTTGCTCAATATAGCGGGGCCAAAATCAAAGTCCTCTCCACACCGCCCTAGTTCCACTTTGGGCAGACCAACAAGAGCCCTGAATTTCTGAAAAAAATTCCCAGTTGGAAAGGTCTTCAAAGGAGATGATGGATTTTGCATATTTGAGAGCAATGCCATTGCACACTACATCAGCAACGAAGAACTGTGAGGTACAACTCAAGAGGCAGCTGCCCAGGTCCTTTAGTGGATGAGCTTCGCTGACAGTGACATCGTGCCTCCAGCCAGCACCTGGGTCTTCCCCACACTTGGCATAATGCAATATACAGTAACAAGCAGGCTACGGAGTATGCCAAGGAGGAAGTGAAACGGATCCTGAGCCTACTTGATTCCCACCTGAAGACTTGCACGTTTTTGGTCGGAGAGCACATCACCCTGGCGGACAGCACAGTGGTCTGCACTCTGCTCTGGCTTTACAAGCAGGTTCTGGAGCCCACCTTCCACCAGCCTTACAAAAATGTGAACCGTTGGTTTGTGACTTGCATAAACCAGCCCCAGTTCAAGGCCATCCTGGGGGACTTGAAACTGTGTGAGAAGATGGCGCAATTTGATGCCAAGAAGTTTGCAGAGAACCAGCCTAAGAAGGAATCCTCCAAGAAGGAGAAAACACCAAAGGAGAAGAAGAAAGCAGAGAAGAAAGAAGAGAAGAAGGCAGTAGAGGAATTAGATGAGTGTGAACAAGCCTGGGCAGCCGAGCTCAAATCCAAAGATCCATTTGCTCACCTCCCCAAAAGCCCCTTAAGCGGAAGTATTCCAAAGAAGATACCCTGAAAGTGGCCTCACTTCTGGGAGCACTTCAACAAAGGCAGTTGGTCCATCTGGTATGCAGAATACTGCTTTCCAGAGGAGCTGGCCTAGACTTTCATGAACTGCAACCTTATCACTGGCATGTTCCAACGTTTGGACAAACTGCACAAGAACGCCTTCATGTCCATCATCCTCTTCGGCACCAACAATGACAGCTGCATCTCCAGCATCTGGGTCTTCCGCGGACAAGAGCTCGCCTTCCCGCTGAGCCGACTGGCAGTTGGACTACGAATCCTACACCTGGGGGAAGATGGACCTGGACAGAGAGGAGTGCAAGGAGCTGGTGAAGGAGTACTTCACTTGGGAAGGTGACTTCAAGCACGTCGGCAAAGCGTTCAACCAAGGCAAGATCTTCAAATGAGGCAGCAGGATGACACCATCCCCCCTTCCCCCAAATACGGACATGATGAGGAACATCTCTCCAGAGCAGCTACCACCACTGCTGTTAAGGAAGACAAAAATTTAAACTGAAGACCGACTCAGGCAGCAGGAGAGGCAGTGACATTCTAAGCTGTACTTTAAAATCCTGAGCACAAAAAAAATAAAATAAAATAAGGAGCACTCCCTTTAAGAGAGTGCTCCTAATCTCAGCTCTTTACCTCTATAAAAGACACCTGGGAGCCAGAAATCTTGCTGAGTGATAGAGGATCAAATACTTATTTCACTCATTAAAATGCAAATCAATTTATCTCTTTTGAAATGCATTTTTCTGGATTTTTGTTGTTATTCTGTCTCTCACTGTTAAAATAAACCTACTGTTAAAATTATAGACTGATTATTTCTTTGTCAGTGGGCAAATGTACAAAATCAGTAGGGGATCAAATAATGTTTTCCCTCACTGTATTTATTGGTATTTTAGAAACTCATCAAATATCAACCAATATTTTATTCTTAAAACAAAAATATAAGAATCTGACAATAATATTCAAGTTTACTGGCAAATAAGTTTTTAAAAGTGAAAGATATAAAGGAATAAAAAATATTGAAAGTCACATTAGCACTAATATATAAAATATTAGTATACATTTTGTAGAGGTTTCTATGGAGCTAAACACTTCTGAAAACCTGCAAGACAAAAAAAATCAACTAGCATCTCAACAAACTGAATTACCCGGAATTATTTTTAATGGATGCTCGATACTTGAATACTTGAGATTTCATAATGGAAAGCTGAATACATTTTTAAAGCATTAACAATGGAAAATCTCCAAACCCTGATGGATTAACAGCCAAATTCTAAAAGGCATTTGAATATTCTTATGCCAGAATTTTTGTTATTAAGCAATGCACTATATCAGGGAAATTGTTGTCCCTTATCCTGGCACTGTTCTAATTCCCAAACGAAATAAAAAGACCAGTTAAAAGTTTCTTCTTATAGACCCATTTCTTTTAACCTTGATTATCAATTATTTATTAAACTATTTATATAATTACATATTTAAATTATAACATTTATAATTTAAGCCAATCGTATTAGTTGTAATACCTAATCAATCAGGCTTTACTCCTAATCAATCAGGTTTTACTCCAAAAAGAAATATCTAGTCCTATGAAAAAATTGCTAAGTATTATTCATTTTTATAAAACCAACATTATCTTCCTTATCAATATGCTCATTAGATATCTTTTAAACTTTTGATTGTGTGGACAGATTATTTTCTTTATTGAAAAAATGTGGGTTTGTGGCGGAGAGAAGGGGTAAAGCATGGGAAAGGTTTTGAGACATACATCCTGGAGCTGCTGTCTTCGCATGCATGAGCTTTACTTCCTCAAAGCCTAGCAAGACTCAGCAGAAGCCTGAAGTCTCCTGATTACTAGCTGATCAGCGCAGAGGTCTACCCCACAAGCATGGCAAAAATGCCACCAGTGGATGAATCGCTGTCTCCCTGATGTTTCAAAGCACCCATGTGCATAGGTTGTTTGGAAGCCTCTCCACCATGGTGTGGGCCTAATCTAGTTGGGCTCTTCCCCTTTGCTGGTTGTTTTTGGCTTTGCAAAGCTTTTTATTATTTATCTGCCTCCTTTTTGGACCCAGGTGGGTGGCAGGCCTCCCCGAGTCTCCCCCATCCAAGACACTCTGTGCTCCATTTAATAACTGCATCAAAGAGAGTAGGGATGAAATATAGTTAAGCAAGGCCATTTTGCTTAACAACCATCACAGCCTGCAACCATAATGGACAGGTTCCATTAAAGTCATAGGTCAAGGACTACCTGTAGTCAAGTACTCATTGAAACATTTAATGATAAAATTTAACTGGTATCTCAGATTCTCAAAATTTAGTTGGCAATTCAGGCATTGGGTTGAAATCTTGCTCTGTGGTGACTTGAAAAGGGATAAACCCAGTGCTTGTGTGTACAATGCTGTTATAAGCCACTTCAGCAAGTGCAGGAGGTCAGTCTAGTTGTCTTGTTGGTAGTTAATAAAGCACCTTAGGTATTGTTCTAGAACTGAGTTTGTTTATTCTGTCCCACCATTTGTGTTTGCGGATGGTGATTAGAACTCAGGCCCTGATCTGTCCCCAAAAGGTCCAAAAATGCCCTCCAGAACTTTGAAGTGAATTGGACCCCTCTATAAAAAATTATGAGACATGGGGGCCCATGCAAGCAATATACATGATAGAGGAACAATTTTGCCAGAGCTTTGGTGATGGGGATCTTCTGGCATGGAATGAAGTGGACCTGTTTTGAAAACAAATCAGCCGCTACCCAAATGACCATATTTCCCATGCTTTCTAGCAATTCTACTACAAAATCCATATAAATCTCTCTCCAAGGTGCTGAAGGCTCTGCCACTGGTTGCAGGAGGCCAAGCATTTTTCCTTGCCTTTTCCTTGCGGGTTGCAGACCTGTGTATTAGGGCAATATATCAAAAACAAACAGCTCAAATAATAATTAATGGTAGTTTAACAGAAGCTTGTAAAATTGAAAAGGGTACAACACAGGGTTGTCCGCTGTCGCCATTATTGTTTGTTTTAACATTGGAAATATTGTTGATCGAGATACATGAATCAAAGAACATAAAGGGAATTAAAATTAAAGATCAAGATTATAGATTGAAAGCATTTGCGGATGACTTGGTTATTACATTAGGTCAACCAATTCAATCGGTTATAGATTTAATGGAAATAATTTTACAATATGGACAAGTTTCTGGATTTAAGGTAAATAGGCAAAAAACTAAAATATTGTCTAAAAATATGACCAAAGAACAAAAGGAAGTTTTAGGAATTTGAAATAGTTAAGAAGATCAAATACTTGGGGGTATATCTTTCAGCTTCAAATGCAAAATTATATAAAAATAATTATGAATTGTTATGGTTAAAAATACAAAAAGAATTAGATAGTTGGAGAAAATTACAATTGTCTTTATTGGGAAGAATTGCAGCTGTGAAAATGAATGTTTTACCTAAATTCTTATTTTTGTTTCAAATGATACCTATACTTAAAAAAGACTCAAATTTGGAGGAATGGCAGAGAGGTATTAATAAATTTATTTGGGCAGGGAAGAGACCGAGAGTTAAACTTAAGATAATGTAAGATGTACGTGAAAGAGGTGGTCTTAAAATGCCCAATTTTAAATTATACTATGAGGCTGCGGCATTATCATCAATTAGTAATTGGTTTAATTTAACACAAGAGAGATTACTGAATATTGAAGGATATGATTTGTTATATGGTTGGCATGCTTATTTATTGTATGACAAAAAAGTGGATAATGTTTTTAAGACACATATATTAAGATATGCCCTGTTGCGAGTTTGGAAAAAATATCGTTATAAGTTGAATTTTAAAATTCCAATTTGGGCAATACCTAAACATGCGATAGAAAATATAAATGTGGGATTTAAGCATGATGTGATTACATATAAAGAAATTCTTAGATTGGAAAGAAATGTATGGCAATTAAAGCCAATTTAATATTTTAAAAGAAGAAAAGATAGTACAAACTTGGTTTCAGTATGGGCAGTTACAAGCTAGATAGAAACAGGATCAGAAAATTGGTATTTCCATAGTAGATGAAAATTTGGTTAAACAAATTAGAGATCAAAGTCCTGCACATATAAGAAGGATATATAATGCATTGATAGAAATAGATTCAGAAGCGGAACTTGTTAAAGATTGTATGATAAAATGCGCCCAGAATTTTCAGGAGCCCATAACGATGGATATCTGGGAAAAGATATGGGTCAGAAATGTGAAATTTACACAGGCACAAAATTTAAGAGAGAATTTTTATAAAATGTTTTATAGATGGCATTTAGATCCTAAAAAATTAGCATGTATGTATCCGAATTATCAGCCTAAATGTTGGAGGTGTGGTTGTGATGATGCAACCTATTATCATATATGGTGGACTTGTAAAAAAGTTAAAGCTTTTTGGATTAAAATTTGGTGGAATATGCAGAAGATATTTAAGAAAAAAATAAGGTTTTCTCCACAGTTATTTCTGTTGGGTATTATTACAGATTGTACTCTTATAGATATTAAATTGATGTTAAATTTAATTACGGCAGCGAGACTTTTGGTAGCGCAATATTGGAAGAAGGAGGAACTGCCTACTATAGAAGAGTGGACTTTTAAAGTTTCAAACCTGGCGGAAATGGCAAAGATTTCAGCATATTTGAAAGAACACTTGCAACAGAGATACATTTTGGAATGGAGAAGATGGATTGATTATATTCAGAATAAATATGGGACTAGAAAGTTTCATTTAGTAGATGAATAATTATTAGTATTATATGATGTATTATTAATTAGTTATTATTATTTAGTTATGCACTGATAGAAATAGATTCAGAAATGGAACTTGTTAAAGATTGCATGATAAAATGGGCCCAGAATTTTCAGGAGCCCATAACGATGGATACTTGGGAAACAATCTGGGTCAGAAATGTAAAATTTACACAGGCACAAAATTTAAGAGAGAATTTTTATAAGATGTTTTATAGATGGCATTTAGATCCTAAGAAATTGGCATGTATGTATCCAAATTATCAGCCTAAATGCTGGAGGTGTGGTTGTGATGATGCAACGTATTATCATATATGGTGGACTTGTAAAAAAGTAAAAGCTTTTTGGATTAAAATTTGGTGGAATATGCAGAAGATATTTAACAAAAAGATAAAGTTTTCTCCACAATTATTTTTGCTGGGTATTACTATAGACTGTACTGCTATAGAAACTAAATTGATGTTGTATTTAATAACGGCAGCAAGACTTTTGTTAGCGCAATATTGGAAGAAGGAGGATTTGCCTACTATAGAAGAATGGACTTTAAAAGTTTCGAACCCTAATTGAAGGTGGGTAAGGTGCCAAATTGAAGGTGGGTAAGGCGCCAGGGACGGATGGGTTGACTGCTGTGTATTATAAAAATTTACAGTTAGAGATGGTAAAGCCATTAAGGGAATTGTTTCAGACAATTCAAATGGGAGGAGGGGTGCCCCCGTCTTGGAAAACTGCTTTTATTTCTTTGATTCCGAAGGAAGATCAGGATGTCACCCAAGCAAAAAATTATAGACCAATATCACTTTTGAATACGGACTACAAGATATTTGCTAAGGTTTTAGCTAACAGATTAATGAGGGTACTGCAACAAGTAATTCATGGTGACCAAACTGGGTTTATAAGTGGTAGACAAATGAAGAACAATGTGAGGCATATAGTTGATTTGTTGGAATTTCTGGAAAGAAACAATCAGATCCCTGCAGCGTTGATTTTTTTGGATGCTGAAAAAGCCTTTGATCAATTGGATTGGCAATTTTTGTTGAAAGTATTAGATAAAATGAATTTTGGGGATAAATTTTTACAACCAATTAGGGCGTTATATCAAAAGCAAACAGCCCGCATAATAGTAAATAATAGTTTGACGGAAGTATGTAACATTGAAAAGGGCACAAGGCAGGGTTGTCCGTTGTCACCTTTATTATTTGTTTTAACATTGGAGATATTACTGATTAAAATACGGGATTCAGAAAAAATTAGGGGAATTCAAATAAGAGATCAGGATTATAGACTGAGGGCGTTTGCAGATGATCTGGTTGTTACGGTGACCCAGCCAGAAAATTCAGTTGTAGAACTGATGGAGATAATAATGCAATATGGGAAAGTTTCTGGATTCAAGGTTAACATACAAAAAACTAAAATGTTGTCTAAGAATATGACGGTGTCACAAAAGGCTGCTTTAGAAGGGCTAACGGGATTTGAAATTGTCAAAAGGGTTAAATATTTGGGGGTATTTATATGGCTTGTAGTTATTTTATAAGTTAAAGCGCGATAGATTTAATAGTTTATTGTTGTTTGCATATGGTAGACTAGGATTGTTTGTATTTTTATACCTTGTATTTAGCTCTGGGAAGTCGGGGAGGGGGGAGGGGGAGGGAGGGAGGTGTTGGGGAGGGTTGGGAAGAGGGGAGGGGGTTGGGAGGGGTTTTGTTTTGTTGTGGTAAAAATAAAATGTACTGTAAAACTTTTCAATTAAAAAAAAAAGTTTCGAACCCGGCAGAAATGGCAAAAATTTCAGCATATTTGAAAGACCATTCGCAGCAAAGATATATTTTGGAATGGAGAAGATGGATTGACTATATTCAGAATAAATATGGGACCAAAAAGTTTCATTTAGCATTTGAATAAGTATTAGGTTTATAAGATTTATTATTATTTAGTTACTTTTAAGGAGAGTTAAAGTTCGATAGGATTTAAAGTGTTATTATAGTTACTTAGCATATTATAGTTTAAGATTGTTAGGGTTAATACCCTGTATTACGCTCTGGGAAGTCGGCGGGAAGGGGGAAGGAGGGGAAATTGGGTGGGGGTGGGGGAGGGGTGGGTCTTATGTTTATAATGTATCTGTAAAACTTTTTAATAAAAAAATAGGGTGAAATTAAAATGCTGAAAGTTTTGTGCCCGCCATGCCTGCTTGGGAGACAATTTCCTTGGAGTTTTCAGAGCTTCTAAGATTTTGTGGTCAGTACAGACCTGAAAAGGGATTTTATTCCCTTCCATGAAATGTTGCCAAGTGAGGAGGGCCCTCCTAACTGCATAGGCCTTTTTCCCACATTGCCCAGCATTGCTTGGTTTCTGTCAGTTTTTTAAATATGTAATCAAAGGGCTGTAATTGACCCTCCTCATTTTCCTGGAGCAGTACAGCTCCAACAGCTACATTGCTGGCATCAGCCTGAATAACAAAAGGCTTTTCAGGGTTTGGATGCCTTAGCATTGGTTCAATGGGAAAAAGTCTTTTTAACTTTTGAATGTGGCTTGGCATTCCATAGTCCATTTAGTGGCTGGCTAGGTTTCAGTTTGTCCACCCCTTTTGTTCTCAGCAAATTAGTAAAAGGAAGGGCAATTTGTGCAAGGGATGGGATGAATTGCCTATGAAAATTTGCAATGCTCAGGAAACTCTGCAGCTGTTTTCTGGTATGAGGAGGTGCTCAGTCTAATACAGCCCGCACTTTCTCCGGGTCCATCTCCACCCACTCATGGGAAATCCAGTAGACTAAGTAGTCATTTTTTTCTTTGTAAAATTAACACTTTGACAGCTTAGTATACAGTTTGGCAGAGCAGTTTATTCAGAACCACTCTAATCAATTTCACGTATTCCACTTTTGTTTCAGTGTAGATTAATATACCTGTTCTGTACCAGCCTGCTACCGGCCCTGCAGAAAAGGCAGGGACAACCCCTTTTATAAGAAGGCAAGAGGCTGGAATTAAGCCTGCCAAATTTATGAATACAAAAACAAACAAAACAAGACACGGACCAAGAAACAGGAGCTTTTCAAGCGGTTGCCTTCAGCAAACCAGCCCTCCCACACATTCCCCCTTTATACAGTTCAGGGCGTGGCTTCTCTCTGCCTCCTTCCGAGGTACCCCATTGCCTTCCTCTGTTTAGTCCTGATTGACTGCCTCCTGCGTCGGGCGTCCTTGAACAGAACCAGCTGTGGGTCATCTTCATCCACGCTGTCAGGCTCACACAGCTGGGTCTCAATCATGACCAGGTGGGAGGGGCCTGGCTGAGGGCTCTGAGGAGCCTCAAGGCCATCATCAGCAAGCTCTTCAACACCCCCTCCACCTCCTCTGAGTCGTCCGAAACAACTGCCGAACCCACAGGCTGACCCTGAATCACAACACTATCCCGCACCGCAGGGCCCTTCCCCCGGGTCTGCCAATCCGGATGCGGTCGGGATGGAAATTGTTCATGAAAAGCGGTCACCAACGCAGGGGCATGAACGGCGGTCGCGTCTTCCCAGGTGAAGTCCTCTGGTCCGTAACCTTTCCATTCAATCAGGTACTGGAAACGACCTTTCAGCCAACGGGAAACCCTGATGCTGGCGACCTCGTACTCGGGGGTGCTGCCTCCATCACGAGGTCCTGATGGGGGAGGTTCCGCTCGGCGGAGTGGACAGGCCGGTTGCTCGGGGACCAACAGAGACCGATAAAAGACTGGGTGCACGCGCCGGGAACGTGGCAGAGTTAAGCAATAGGTGACCGGATTGATGACAGCCTCGACTGGGAACGGTCCTAAATATCGGTGATCTAACTTTCTCACCGGCCATGTTGACGGTAGGTTCCTGGTGGACAACCAGACCCAATCTCCCACCGATAGTGGAGGCGTATCCCGTCTTGACCGATCAGCAAACCTTTTGTAATCGGCCTTGGCCTTTTCTAACTGACGTCGCACCAATCGATGGATCGCCTGTAACTCTGCCATGAAGTCGTTCGCTGCCGACTCCGGTGAGTCCACGGGAGAAAGGGGAAAAACCAGGGGTGATATCCCACACTGGCCAAGAACGGTGTCATCTGTGTTGAGGTGTGCTGTGAATTGTTAAATGCAAACTCAGCTATGGCCAGATAGTCCACCCAATTGTTTTGCTGCAGATTAACGTAGCAGCGCAGATATTCTTCCAGGATACCCATGACCTTCTCGGTTCCCCCATCAGTTTGAGGATGATGCGCGGACGAGAGGCAAATCTTGATATCCAACGCATGCATCAACTCCTGCCAGAAGCGGGCTGTAAACTGGGCCCCCCTATCAGAGACGAATCTATCAGGGAGGCCATGCAGCCGAAACACCTGCTGACTGGACATACGACTAGTGGCGCGGGCTGGCGGTAAGCCGCGACAGGGCATGAAATATCGCCATCTTGGTCAGCATGTCCACCACCACATACACTGTCGTAAAACCAGAGGATGGGGGTAAATCCATCAGAAAGTCAATGGACACAGCCCCCCAGGGTCTTTTGGGTGTCGGCAAGGGCTGCAGTAATCCAGGCGGGGCCCCTGTCGCTGATTTGGCCTGCCTGCATGGGATGCAGGAAGTGACGTAGGACTGGATGTCGTGTCAGACTCGGGGCCACCAGAAGGTACGGGAGACCAGGTTCAGGGTCTTCAACAGGCCAAAATGCCCCGCCGCCGGGTTATCGTGACACTGGCTGAGGATGAGTCCCCTGAGTGGCCCTCCTGGAACGTAGAGCCGGTCACGATAATACAAGAGTCCATCCGTGACCATCCAAGGAGAATCTGGCCCCACCTCCTCCTTCCGCTGAGCCACCCACACCTCCTGCTGCTGTGCCTCCCGGATCCGAGCCTGTATATCAACCGGCTCCCGCACCGCAGCAAAAGACTCGACGGGGATCACTGTCCTGGGCAGAAGCTTGTCTTCCACTCGGGAATATTCGGGCTTCCTGGACAGAGCATCCGCTCTTTGATTGTGCCCGCTAGGTATGTACCGAACATGGAAGTCGAACCTCGCAAGGAAAAGAGACCGGATCTGGCATTGGTTCAAATTCTGAGCGGTCTGCAGGCTTTCCAAATTCTTATGGTCCGCCCAGACCTCGATTTGATGCCGCGCTCCCTCCAGATGATGCCTCCGGGCCTCGAACGCCACTTTGATGGCCAGCAGCTCCTTCTCCCAGATTTTATAATTGCGCTCCGAAAAGTTGTTTTCGTGAATGGTACACGCAAGGAAAGAGGGTACCGCTGGGTGTCATTGCCTGGAGTAACACCGCCCCAATGGCAATGTCGGAGGCGTCCGCCTCCACGATGAATGGCCGTTGCGGGTCAGGATGCTTCAAGATGGGCTCCTTCATGAAGGCTTCCTTCAAAGTCTGGAAAGCCCGTTGTTCTGGCGCGTTCCACTGGAACCGAGTCTTCTTCCGCAGGAGCCGGGTGAGGGGGGCTGTCAAGGCAACAAACCCAGGAATAAAAGTTTGGTAATAATAGCCGAACCCAAGAAGTCGCTGAACATCCTTCACGCGACGCGGGGGTTGCCAACTCTGCAAAGACTCAACCTTACTCGGCTCCATGGCGATGCCCTCAGGAGAAATGCGGTGACCCAGGAAATTGATGGTCACCCGGTAGAACTGGCACTTCTCCAACTTGGCAAACAGCTGATGTTCTCGGAGTTGCTGCAGGACCTGATGGAGATGCTGATGGTGAACCTCACGCGACGGGGAGTAGATCAGGATGTCGTCCAAGTAGATCACGACAAACTGATCCAACAAATCCTGGAAAATGTCGTTCATGAAATGCTGAAACACAGCGGGGGCGTTGGTCAGGCCAAACGGCATCACTGTGTACTCAAAATGTCCATAACGAGTACCAAACGCCGTCTTCCACTCATCACCCGGCCGAACCCTGACGAGGTTGTAAGCTCCACGCAGGTCCAGTTTCGTGAAGATCTTAGCCTCCCGGAGTCGGTCCAAGAGTTCGGGGATGAGGGGCAGCGGGTAATGATTGTGCACTGTGATGGCATTGAGTTTCCTATAATTGCAGCAAAGCCGCAATTCGCCCGACTTCTTTTTGATGAAGAGCACGGGTGCAGACACTGGCGAGGACGAGGGCCGGATGAAACCATGAGCCAAATTCTTCTCCAGAAAGTCCTGCAATGCAGCCAACTCAGGGTCCGACATGGAGTACAAACGCCCCACTGGGAGAGGCACATCAGAGACTAAATCAATGGGGCAGTCATAGGGCCTGTGCGGGGGTAATTGATCCGCCTCTGTCTCGCTGAACACATCAGCAAAGTCGGACAGTTCGGGAGGCAAGAAAACCCCTCGGGAACCCTCCACCTGGCCGGCACAGATATGGCGGGAGTGGTCCACGCACTGCAAGCTTGGGAAGGTGACCAAGTTCTGTGACCAATAGATCTGTGGGTCATGCGCCCGGAGCCACGCCAGTCCCAAGACCACGGGGAAATGCAGATCTGAGGTGATATAGAACTGGATGGCCTCCACATGGGAACTGATGGCCATACATAATGGTTGCGTGGCGGCCGTAATTGGCCCAGACAGGAGCACTCGACCATCGATAGTCTCCACTAACATGGGCGGATCCACCGGGCACTGGGGAAAAGCCCATTTGGCCACAAATGCTGAGTCCATAAAATTTGTGGTGTCCCCAGAGTCAATAAAGGCATGGACTGGAATCCCCTCTGGCTTGCCAGGAAGGATTAGACGTGCCTCCAATATCAGATGCCGTGGAGGTCCACAGGCAGCATCGGAAAGACGTCGCTCAGTGTTTTTTTTTTATTGAAAAGTTTTACAATACATTTTATATTTAACAATCCCTCCCCCCTCCCTCCACCCACCCCATTCTAGCCCTCCCTAACCCTCCCCCCCTTCCCCCCTCCCCCCTCCCCGACTTCCCAGAGCTAAATACAAGGTATAAAAGCAAAAAACAATCATAAACAACCATATGCTAACAACAATAAACTATTAAGTCTATCGCACTCTAGCTCATATGAAATGACTACAAGCAATACTAATATTACATAAAAAAAGAGAGAAAAAGAGAAAACTTATTCAAATGCTAAATGAAACTTTTTAGTCCCATATTTGTTCTGGATATAATCAATCCACTTTTTCCACTCCATAATATAACGTTGTTGCGAATGATCTTTCAAATAAGCCGAGATCTTTGCCATTTCGGCCAGGTCAGAAACTTTTAGAGTCCATTCTTCTATAGTCGGAAGTTCCTCCTTCTTCCAATATTGACCTATTAAGAGTCTTGCTGCTCTAATTAAATTCAACATCAACTTAATGTCCACAACAGTAGTATCTGTAATTATGCCCAATAAAAACAATTGTGGACAAAACTTTATCCTTTGCTTAAAAATCTTCTACATATTCCACCAGATTTTAATCCAAAAAGCCTTAACCTTTTTACAGGTCCACCATATATGAAAATACGTTGCATCTTCGCCACCACATTTCCAACATTTAGGTTGATAGTTCGGGTACATACTTGCAAGCTTTTTAGGATCTAAATGCCACCTATAAAACATTTTGTAAAAGTTTTCTCTTAAATTTTGAGCTTGTGTAAATTTTACGTTCCTCACCCAGATCTTTTCCCAATTGTCCATTGTAATAACTTCTTTAATATTCTGAGCCCACTTTATCATACAATCTTTAACAAGTTCTGTTTCTGAATCAATTTCTATCAATGCAAGATATATCCTTTTAATATGTGCTTGACCTTGATCTCTAAAAGTCCACAAAGGCTTCCTTAATAAGGTCCTGTTGATACACAACCTTACCTTTATGTTCTATTTTGTCTATGTTAGAAGCCCTTTGCTTTTTCCTTAACCTGTAAGCCAACCATCTACCTGGTTTGTTGGCATTGCAAAAAGTGTTATGTCTAGCAAACCGTAAGTTAGTTGCCACCTGATCAGCCATCAGCTTATCAAATTGTCCTCTTAACAAATTAATAACCTCTTTGGTCTTCACATCCGATGGATTCAAAATTAGGGCCTTTTCTTTTTTCCCAATTTCATTCTCCAATTCTTTCCTCCTAGCTTCCAAGTTACGCCTATATTTATTATTCATATATATTAACACCCCTATCATATAAGCTTTACTAGCATCCCAAACCATGTCCATAGAAGTATCCTTATTCATATTAATTTCAAAAAAGTCCTTCATCTGTTTTTTACATTCTTCCACATTACTCTGATTTCTAAACAAGTTCTCATTTAAGCGCCAAGAGCGTCTATCTCCATTGTCCTTGTTAATCTCTAACCAGACTGGACTATGATCAGATATAGTTCTTGGACAAATCTTTATCTTCTTAATCCTAGAAAAAAAATCATTAGTCAATAATATAAAATCAATCCTGGAAAAAGATTGGTGTCTATCAGAAAAAAAAGTATAATCCTTTTCATGTAGATGTGTGTCCCTCCAGATATCTCGTAATTCCAGATCATCCTTCATTTCAAAAAAAGATTTAGGCAATCTAGCATGGCTCGGGATATGTTTAAAAGAACCACACTTGTCCAATTGCACGTCCAAGACACCATTCCAATCTCCCATAAAAATAAAAGATTTATAATTCATCTGGGTAATCTTAATATGTAGTGTTCTATAAAAGTCAGCTTGTTGTTGATTAGGAGCATACAATCCAACCAAAAGCGTTTTTTTACCTTCTAACAGCAGATCTATCATAACAAATCTTCCTTGTTTATCTGCTTCTATTAGTTCCGCTGTCAGAGTACTCTTGACATAAATAACCACTCCATTTTTCTTATTCATTGCAGAAGCAGTAAATTGCATACCCAACCTTAAGTTCAGCAGGTATTTTTGGTCCATAACCCTAATATGTGTTTCTTGCAAGCAAATAACATGTCTTAAATTGTTTTATGTATTGAAAAACGTTTTCTCTTCTGTGGTGAATTTAATCCATTAACGTTCCAAGTTAGGAACTTAGTCGCCATCCTTGGCGTCCCGAAGCTTCTGCAGCACGCCTACCAGGATCCCCTTAACTTCCTTAGGCCGCGCCCCTCCCACAGCTTCGCTATAAGTACGCTTTGGAGGTTCCATAACTTTCTGCTGGTCTTGCTTTTGCTCTTGTCTCGCTCGTCTCAAAGCAGCACGCGTCATCCTCTGCTATCTGGCGTCTTCCGATAAAAATGTAATTTGATCCCCTCCAGTACCTTTCTCATCTGTCTGTGTTCCTTCAGCATCTTGAGGCTTTCTCTCACCATTTTTCTTTACAGATTCCAAAAGTGGTGGAGGGGTTGCTTTCAAAACTTTGCTATAAAAATCACGTGCCTGGATCACTGTGACCAAACAGTGTCTCGTGCCTTCATGCATCACCACCATGCCCACTGGTATCTCCCATCTAAACTTGATATCACGTTTCTTAAGCTCCTGTGCCAAAAAAGCAAAATCTTTCCTTCTCCTTAGAATTCTTGGAGGAATCTCTTTTAAAACCAAAACTTCTTGCTCAGCAACCACAAACTTAGTATCATAAGCAACTTGAATAACTTCATTCCTGATTGTTCTCTTTGTAAAATAAACAACCACATCTCTAGGTAGCTTCCTCTGCCTTGCAATCCATGAATTCACACGAAAGATTTTGTCTATATTTCCCTCAATTTCAGCTGCTGACTGTCCCAGTACCACTTCCAAAGCCTCAGAGACTATCTGCTTTAAATCTTCTTTAGGATTCTCTTTTAAGCCTCTGATTCTGATAGCAAACTCCATCTGGTGGTACTGGAAGACATTGCTCAGTGTTGTTGTGGGACGCCCGATCTATCACACCGTCTAGATCGGGCTCGGGGCGTTTCCCGACAGAAAAGTAGGGGACTTTCTCGGGGCATACTCGGTCACTGATGCCCGCTGTCGCTTCTTTGGGCAAAAAGCAGCCAAATGCCCAGGGTCCCCGTAATAAAAACACAACCCCCCCCCGATCGTTGTCTGTTCATTTCAGTCACCGATAGACGAGACCTGGCGGCACCCAGCTCCATTGGCTCCTCCCTTTGAACTGGGGGCTCACGCACAACAGGGGCTGCAGGGGTCTGTGGGGTGGCACGGCGACTCCTTCGCTGCTGCAACCGAGCATCGATCCACAGGCAGAGATGGATCAGCCCATTCAGGTCTGAGGGAATATCCACACGGGCCAGCTTATCCAACATCTCCTCCGACAATCCATCCTGGAAGGCATCCACAAGCGCAGCCTCATTCCAGGCGGAATCCTGGCTAAGCAGCCGAAAATCGCTGATATAGCCCTGTAGGGGGCGTTGACCCTGCCTCAGAGCTTTCAGGCGATGAGTAGCAGTCTGCGTCTTTATAGAGTCCTCATACATCAGACGCATATGATCACAAAACCCCACAAAGTTGTCCAACAATGGACTAGGTTGAGCCAGCAGAGGCGTGCCCCAACGAGCTGCATCACCCGAAAGAAGGCTTAACACAAACCCCACCTTATCTCGGGCAGTGGGGAAATCAGGTGCTCTCACGCTGATAAAGAGCTGGCATTGTCCCAGGAAAGCAGGAAACAGTTCTGCATTGCCAGTAAATTTATCCGGCATCGCAACTTGGCATTTTCTCCTGGGTGGGAGTGATGGTGGGGGTGCAGCATGGACCTGAGCTTGCAGTTGAGCCACCTGAGCTGCCAGCAAAGTGAGTTGCTGGGTGAGCTGGGCATTCTCAGCACGTAGCTGCTCCATAATAATAGTAAGGGGTGGGAGGCTGAAGGCAAACTGTTCTGTACCAGCCTGCTACCGGCCCTGCAGAAAAGGCAGGGACAACCCCTTTTACAAGAAGGCAAGAGGCTGGAATTAAGCCTGCCAAATTTTTGAATACAAAAACAAACAAAACAAGACATGAACCAAGAAACAGGAGCTTTTCAAGCGGTTGCCTTCAGCAAACCAGCCCTCCCACACATTCCCCTTTTATACAGTTCAGGGCGTGGCTTCTCTCTGCCTCCTTCCGAGGTGCCCCATTGCCTTCCTCTGTTTACTCCTGATTGACTGCCTCCTGCGTCAGGCGTCCTTGAACAGGGCCAGCTGTGGGTCATCTTCATCCACGTTGTCAGGCTCACACAGCTGGGTCTCCGTCATGACCAGGTGGGAGGGGCCTGGCTGAGGGCTCTGTGGAGCCTCAAGGCCATCATCAGCAAGCTCTTCAACACCCCCCTCCTCCTCCTCTGAGTCGTCTGACCCAACTACCAAACCCACAGGCTGACCCTGAGTCACAACAATACCATCAAGATACACCAAAATCCCTTTGTATAGGTGCTCATGCAACACTTCCATTTATCTACTGTATGAACACTATGGGAGGTCCTTGTAATCCAGAAGGGAGTACTTTGAACTGAACGCACCCCAGAGGACAGTTGAAAGCAGTTTTCTATTCATCCCCCTCCTTAATTCTGACTTGGTAATACGCTTCCCTTAAGTCCAGTTTAGAAACTTTTCTGCCTTTTGAAAGGAGGGCCAGCAAACCTTTCATGAGTGGAGGGGGGTATACATCTTCCATGCACACTGCATTAAGACCTCTGTAATCAATGCAGAATCGAAGGGACCCATCTTCTCCCAGAACAGAACTGGGGTGGCCACCCTGGGCCAGGCCAGTTGAATGAAGCCTCAGGACAAGTTTTTGTCTCTAAACTTGTGCAGCTCAGCTAACTCCCTCGGAGTCATGGAATACAGTTTTGGTTTTGGCAACTTGACTCCAGGAACAATCTTGATAGCACAATCTTTGGGTCAATGGGAGGGAGTTTGTCTGAATCTCTTGCTAAACACACTGACCAAATCATGGTATTCTCAGGGTATGCTCTGTAGCAACTTGCTTTTGGAGGCAGCCGCCACTTCTCTGCGGGGTTCCTTCCTTGCATTGCAGCTGCTGTTGCATTAAATTACTCCCTCTTTGGGAACTTCAGGAGTCCCATCCTCCAATCCACCCGTGGGTTCCATTTTCTGAGCCAAGCCACTATAAAGGTTAGTCTCAAAGTGACTTCCCATGGCTAGGCCGAGGGGTGAAGATGGCAAAGGTGGCTGGGACTCCCCCTGCAACTGAACTGTCTAGTTGACAGAAAACTATTGGGTTCTCTAATCTCCTCAGGCGGACCCCGGTTTTCCTACCAAGGTTGGGCTTATCAAGCATCTGGTGCACCCCGAATCTAGCAATTATTTTAGGGCCACTTTCCCTTCCATGCCTGGAATTAACAGTTTTATGGGCATGGTTACTGGCACGATCAGCCCACTTGCCAGGGGGTCATCATCGTAGTCGCTGTTGGAGGATCCCGGGTCTTCTTCTGATGGGGTCGGAGTTCCCTCTCCTGGTTTGGAAGAGGGATGGAACTCTACGACCTCACCACAATTTAGGGCCATGTCCTTGGTGTGCTGCATTGGCTTTGTCGGCTTTTCTCCTGGCAGCTGGTCTCTTTTCTTTGCTGGGGTCTTCATCCAGCACTCTGCTGCCCAGTGACTCTCTTTTCTGCACTTGAAGCAGGCGGTTGAGTGGGGCTTGGCGGCCTCTTTCGTCTTCTCAAGTGAAGACCGTTTCCATACTCTGCCAGATCGGTACTGGCTCTGTGCCTGATTGATCTCTGCTTTTTCAACCAGGATGCACCAATCATGGAGGCAAGCCGAGACCCTTCTGATGATGCAGGCATGGTACAGATCATCGTTCAGCGCGTCCTTAAAACAGCTCACCAGGATGCCTCCATCAAACTTGATGCCAAGAGGGGGTACCTTCCATTCCTGCTTACAGGGTCCCCCTCCACCAACTCTCTGGGCATTTGCACTGCAAGGGTCCCTTAGGGGAAGTCTGACTGGTGTGGTTGTCACCCTCTCAGTGGATTCAGCAGTGCCGGAAGCTATCTCTGGGGTTGGCTTCCTTGTGCCTCTCGTCATTTTTTTCCATGTGAGCTATGGCCTCTTATGTCTTCAGGCTTTGGAAAGCTTCCATCATGAAGCACATTGCTCACTTCATGGGGCGGTCAGCATGGTCTGATTCTTCCTCCGGTTTGCCATCATTGTATAGCGCTTCCATCCTCCAGCCATGTTGTCAGCTGCCCCAGGTGAGGGTGACACCTTTGGTTCTTCCTTCCCAGTCCTCCTTCTTCCCTATGCCAACTGACCATCTCGGCTTCAAGGAATCTTCCAAGGCAGGAGCTTCCTCTGTCCATCCAATGGAGTTTGTGACAGGGTGAGTTTTGATGGCGGTCTTCCCCAAACACGCAGCTTCTTCATGCTCACTGCACTGGTTAGACATTGTGTGCACGGTACCCAGGGTAGGGTAGGTGCCAGTCAAGGTTGAACACTTTGCAGATCCTGCCTAAGGTAAGGTCTTGCCTCAGCTATTCCCTCAAGAAAGTCAAACTTTTGAAGCAGACATCATTTCAAAAGTATCTTTTATTGAGAGACAGTGATTGCAGAGAAAGCAGGCAGGATCTAAAGTTTGTGCGTGAAAATGTTAGGTTATACCCCATTGTACAAAACCCTTCCCAACTGCCCAGTCCATAGGGAGCCAATCCAGAGGTGTGAAGATGTTGTGAGAACTCTAAGCTGAGAAGGTGATAAGAAGTGGCTCTCAGGTGCCATGACCTTGGTTCTCCAGAGATGAGCAAAGCAGATGGCCCCAGGTTCCTCCCTCCCCCTCCCATTTCCCAGGAAGATACATCAAAGCAAAAGAAGAACGAAGTAAAATGGATTAATCACAGAAAAACCCCAAGGTTCCTCCCTCCACCAAAATGGCAGTGTCCCGATAAGGATCTATGGGGACCAGACCAATGTGCTCTCTTCATCCAACATAAGAAAACACTGGTTTGCACGCTTCACTAAAGATAATGTAAGAAGAGACCAAGTCAGATTGTTAAGTTATCTGCATCCTCAGGTACTTAATACTATTGACCACCTCCACAGCTGCATCCTTGATACAAAGTAGAGTATACGCCAGCTCTTTCTAAAATCAATAATGATCTCCTTTATTAACATTCGAAATGAGGTTATTTTAATTGCACAAGTCCACCAAAGCCTTCACCTCCTCCCTATAAGAATCTTTGTTATTATTCCAGATAAGATCCATCACTGCCATGTCACCCACATATTTCACAATATGATTCGTAGCAAACTTAGCACAGCAGTCATGGTTCATCAAGGTGAACAGTAATGGACAGAGAACACAGTCCTGTGGGGAACCCGTACTCAAAAAGATGGAATTGGAAATTTTTCTTCCAACTCGCACAAATTGAAGCCTATCAATAAGGAAGTCAAATTTCCAGTTATGTAAAGAAGTATTAAAACCTAATAGCCCCAGTCTGTTTACCAAATCCTGAGGAATGATTGTGTTGAACGCTGAACTAAAATCAACAAACAGCATTCGCACAAGAGTATTCTTCTCCAGAATACTAAGTATTCTTCTCCACTAAACTAAGATGAAGCACACAAGAAAGTGCATCAATTCTATAAAGTGATTCTTCCGATATGCAAACTGTAATGAGTCAAATGCAGGGGCAGTGGTATATAAGTCTAAATGCTATTGCTATTGCTATCGTCAGCATCTGCTTTGAGGCACATAAACCCAATTAAACCACAGCAGAATAGACACACAATATGAGTACTAGGACACTTGCAGGTATGATTTGTAAAAGAAGCCCATAAATTAATGGTTTCAAATAAGCAGTTAAACATAGCAAAATAAAAAACAATAGGTGCACCAGCAAGATTTAATTTCATTCTCAAAATATATTTTAAAAAATGGAATTTTATTTTTTTTAAAATAATAAAAATTATTAATATTAATGTAATATTCTGACAATAAAAACTAAGTAAGGCCACCCTACCTGGTCAGGCAGAAAGGGCATGTCAGCTAAAGAATTTTGACTGGGAGGGGTTCCGGAAGAGACATTTCTCTGCCGTTGACTCCGTCCTACGGAACATACAGCCCCATGAGGTCAGCCCCCACCCTTCTGGCCTTCTGTCAACTGGCATGGGGATCCAAGAGTGGAATGCAACCCTGGGGATGGATGGCAGCTTAAAGGTGTTTGCTCTGTTATTTTAATTTGGTCTTTTTAGCTTTCTCTTTTAATCTTGACTTTTGTATGTATTTTATAGGTTTTATATTTAAACTACCCAGAGTCACTTCAATAGTGAGATGGGCAGCATATAAATTTGATTAATAATGAACATACTTAACCAATATTAAAGAGAACATGAGCTGTTATGAGAAGAAACGAGAGATCTAGAAATCTGAAGTGGAAAAATATTTCCCAAATATCAAAGAGTAAAAGATCCAAGTGATTTTCAAAACAAACAGCCAAAGAGTTTCATTTTCATTGAGTAGAAACAAAGGAGTAACTTTTCTGCACTCACTGTACTGGCAGACCATGCTCTAGCACAGTTGGAGTGATCTTTTCCTTTGAGAGGTAGCAAGTATCAGAAAGATCGGCCCACAATCTGCTGCAAAGCTTTTGGATGTTTTGCCAACAAAACTGCTTAAATGTACTCAGGACTGAGTTGGCAGTGTTTGTACTGAGGTACAAACATCTGCCATCTGGGATGTATTTCATCCTGGGAGGGAGGGGGGTCTGAGGAAGTGTGTAAAAGATGGGGAGAATTAAGCACATTCTCTTCATGAACAAAACCCATGCCTTACTTTCAGGTGGATGGGATTTGATCAGTTGGATCAGGGACATTACATATGCCAAGTTTGGAGAGGGGATGATGCCACTTGCCTTGAAAGAAACTTTCCCTAGATCTGGCCACGTCATCAAGTATAATTTCCTTTTAGAAATGGTTTGTGGTCTGGTGTCAACTGCAAAACATCCCAGAGGAGGCAGATTATGGGTCTTTTTTATTCAGATTCAGATCTAGCCATGGAAGAGAAACCATACATAAGACTTACTTTTCAGTAGATCTACTCCTTCCTAAATGGATGGTGGGGTAGGGAGGGGCAGGGGGATGAGTATCTGTAGGCCACTCCAGTACTGCAGGTACTGCAGGGTTCTTCTCTCTCTCTCTCTCCACCCCTACTGTTTAACACTTTCAGAAAGACTTTAAGGGAGTCAACCATCAGTTTGGGAGAAGATATCATGAGTATGCTGATATATACCTCCACCCCCGGGGTAGAGATATGCTGATATATATCTCTACCTGCTTGTGCAAGTGGGCTGCGCGCACACATGTGCACTCACACAGCCTAGTTGCAAATAGGCCTTGGCCAGGTAATGGGCCCTATTCCACAGGCTGAGTCCCCCTGTTTTAGAGGTTAAAATCTGAACATTAGTATACCAAATAATAATGTTTTTGATAGTGAGTTTATAATAATGTTATTAGGACTATTAATTTATTGTTATTTATTGATGGTGTTTATTTTATTAACTGTAAACCACCACTAATCTTTGTGAAAGTAGTAATTTAAAAATATAACTATTTAAATTAAAATATCAATTAAATTGAGAAAATATTTTAAAAGATTTTTTAAAAAAAATCTAGAGAGGAAAATGTATGGCTACTGTCAGGACCTACTTCAAGCCCACATCTTAAGAAAGCAGCACTCTTGGAGACAGTTTCTTCCAGGCAGGAACTTTTACTAAGAATAGGAGACAGCAGGCATAATAGACAGGATCTGAGGGATTCCCTTACAGATCAATATTTTTAAGTGCCCCTAAGCAAACCCCACCCCACAGTTCATCCGGGCAGTTCAGACCAGCCAATCCCCAGGTGGTAAGTCCATCATGGGAAGGGAAGATAACATCAATCCAATTCCGTTTGCAGCACGATCATTCCACAGCTCTTCACGCCGCCTTTGGAGAAATAAACCAGATCCTGGAGGTTTGTATCTCTTCCTACCCCACTTTTTCTTAGTTGCCAGGTAAGGGACAAGAAGTTCAGAGAGATGCATAGTTTAGAAAGCAATTTGTTACACTGTAATGGATAGCAGACAAGAAGGCAAATAAAGAAAAGGTTACATTGTAGTTAATAGAGGAAGTGGAAGCAATAAAACCAGCATGCCTATACCCTCTCACTCTTGGGAGTATGGCAGAATCCAGTGGACAGTGAGATTTGGTTTTAGATCAGAGGAGATAGTTAGAAATGAAATATAAATGGATTCTGACATCCTGCCCCCCTTAAAAATAGGAGATCCACCTGTAGAGGAAGAAAAAAAAATATAGAGGTTAGCCTGGTTTGTTGGGATATTCTTTATGACAATTCTTTAGCAGTTTCATTTTTGAGGAGGGAAGGTGTTTCCATGCTGCTAAGTATTGAGTTGCTCCATGATACTTCCTAGAATCTAGGATTTCTTATACCTCGAAGTGTTGTTCTCCTTCAAACATGATTGGAGGTGGGGGAGGTGATTTTTGGCTGTAAGGGTGACTATTGTTCTCTTTTTAGCAAACTGCAGTGAAAAATTGGGTGTATTTGCCTAAGATTTTAGGGTAGTTCTAATTCTACTGTAACTGGGTTTATGCCTCTTTTAATTGGAAAAGGTCCTATATATTTTGGTCCAGGTTTTTTACAGGGCTGTAGGGATTTTAGGTATTTTGTAGATAGATATGCCATTTCTCCTACACTGAATGGTATGGGTTCGACTCTCTTTTTCTCTGCTTGTGCTTTGTATGCTTGCCTAGCTTCATCTAAGGCTTTCCTAACAATTGGCCAGGTGTTTTGTAATTGTGCAATCCATTCTTTCAGCGATGGGATATCTGGTTCGTTTGGGATTAGTTCTGGCATAGGGTTGAAACCTTGACTGATGGCTATTTGAAAAGGAGTGTAGTCTGTGCTGCAGTGGACTGTGTTATTGTAAGCAACTTCTGCGAAAGGGAGTAGGTCCGTCCTATTTGTTTGCAGTACATCTGTACATCTTAAGTACTGCTCAAGTATTGAGTTAGAACGTTCTGATTGGCTGTTCCCCTGAGGATGATGACTAGTTGAATTGCACTCCCCTATCAGATATGATGCGTTGGGGTGCCCCATGCAGTCTGTAGATGTGCTGCACGAATAGTTTCACTAAGGTTTTTGCGGTGGGAATCTTTTGGCAAGGTACTTTTGCCATGAAAACCTCATGGACAGTACCAAAAAGGCAAAAATATATAACACTGGAAGATGAGCCCCTCTGGTCGGAAGGCATCCAATATGCTACTGGGGAAGAGCAGAGGGCTAGTACTAGTACAGAAAGAATGAAGTGACTGTGCCAAAGCCGAAAGGATGCTCAGCTGTGGATGTATCTGGTGGTGAAAGGAAAGTCTGATGCTGTAAAGATTTTTTCTCCATAGGAACCTGGAATGTAAGATCCATGAATCAAGACAAACTGGATGTGGTCAAACAAGAGATGACAAGACTAAACATGGACATCTTAGGAATCAGTGAACTAAAATGAACAGAAATGGGTGAATTTAATTCAGATGATCATCAGGTATACTACTACGGGCAAGAATCCCACAGAAGAAATGGAGTAGCCTTCATAGTCAATAAAAGAGTAGGAAAAGCAATACTGGAATACAATCCCCAAAATGACAGAATGATCTCAGTTCGAATCCAAGGCAAACCATTCAATATCACAGTAGTCCAAGTCTGTGCCCCAACCACCGGTGCTGAAGAGGATGACATTTTTTTATTTATTTATTTATTTTATTTTATTTATATACCGCCCTTCTCCCGAAGGACTCAGGGCGGTGTACAGGGCAATGCAATAAAATACAATGTACAAAAATTAAAAATATTAAATACTACAGCCCTATTCAATAAAATTAATACAAAACTATAAAATAGCCCTAAACCCATCAGACCAGGCCGGCTTGTTCAAATAAATGTGTTTTTAGGTCCCGTCGGAAGGAGCGAAGGTCAGGAGCCATCCGGAGCTCAACCGGTAGATGGTTCCAAAGGTCTGGCGCGCCCACAGAGAATGCCCTGCCCCTGGGGGCCGCCAGTCGACACTCTTTGACCGACGGCACCCTAAGGAGGCCCTCCCTGTGGGAGCGCACTGGACGAAGGGAAGTTGATGCCGGCAGCAGGTGCTCCCATAAGTAACCGGTTCTATGAAGCCCTACAGCACCTTATAGAACTAACACGAAAAATGATGTCCTTATCATCATGGGGCATTGGAATGCTAAAGTAGGAAGCCAAAAGATAACCGGAATAACAGGCAAGTTTGGCCTTGGAGTACAAAATGAAGCAGGGCACAGGCTGATAGAATTTTGTCAAGAGAATACGATGGCCATAGCAAACACTCTTTTCCAACAACCCAAGAGACGACTCTACACATGGACATCACCAGACAGTCAACACAGAAATCAGATTGATTATGTGCTCTGCAGCCAAAGATGGAGAAGCTCTACACAGTCAGTAAAGACAAGACGAGGAGCTGACGTTGGCTCAGACCATGAGCTTCTTGTTGCAAAATTTAGGCTTAAACTGAAGAAAGTAGGGAAAAGCACTAGATGTCAATACTGCAAACATTGGATGTTTTTGCTCTGACAACATAAGAGGCAGACTTTTGCTTCAAACGGCTTCACTGAAAGGGGGGAATGTTAACCAGATGTTTTGATAAGAAATAGCGTGCTACAGAAAGGAAGTGAAACTTCATATGTTAAACTAATTGGATAATGTGATTTATGACATGTAATTAAGGGAGGGAATTGTACATGATACGATGTGATTAGAGGAGGAGATTTCAGATTCTGGAATCCATCCACGAGTGCTGATGCTTCGTTATCATTATTATGGACTTTTTAGAAAAACAATGCCTGAATATTATTTGAACTGTCTCATTAATCGGAACCATGACACTAGGCCACTCAGGTATGAACTAAATCATATCCCTGATGAATATACAGTAGAGGTGACAAATAGATTTAAGGAATTAGGTCTGATAGACAGAGTGCCTGAAGAACTATGGACAGAGGTTCGCAACATTGTACAAGAAGTAGCAACTAAAACCATCCCAAAGAAAAAGAAATGCAAGAAAGCAAAATGGCTGTCTGAGGAAGCTTTGCAAATAGCTGAGGACAGGAGGGAAGCGAAAGGCAAGGGAGAAAAAGAAAGATACACCCAATTGAATGCAGAATTCCAGAGAATACTAGAAGACATAAGAATGACTTCTTAAATGAACAGTGCAAAGAAATAGAAGAAAACAATAGAATAGGGAGGACTACAGATCTCTTCAAAAAAATTGGAGACACGAAGGGAATGTTTCGTGCAAAATGGCAGGGACCTAATAGAGGCAGAAGAGATTAAGAAGAGGTGGCAAAATTACACAGAAGAACTATACAAGAACAAGCTTAACGTCCCTGATAACCACGATGAGGTGGTCACTGACCTTGAGCCAGACATCCTAGAATGTGAAGTGAAGTGGGCCTTAGAAAAGCTGAGCAACAACAAAGCTAGTAGAGGTGACAGTATTCCATCTCCTCCATCTCTTTAGGGCCCACGGGTTTGATTTCTATAGCACAGTCCGTGGGTCAGTGAGGAGGGAGCTCATCTGCCCATTCCTCGCTGAAAATTTCAGCAAGGTCCTGGTATTCTTCCAATATTTCTGGTAACCCCTTCTCTTCTCCCACTGATGCTTTTTCCACTCTTAGGGTTGGTGGGGGCCTGTGGGGTTTTAGGTTCACACGATCCCCCTCTGGAAAATTGAGTTCTGCTGTCCTCCAATTTACCCAGTGGTTCCATTTCTTTAACCATTCCAGCTGTAGGATCATTGGGCATTCCATGCCTGGGGTCACTACAAATGTTATATCTTCCTCATGGTTCCCCAGGAACAGGTGGACTGGTAAAATGGCTAGGCTAGCTGGCACCCCTCCCCCCCGTTATGGACCCATCTAACTGGCCAAATGAGATTGGTTGTTTTAATCTCACCAGAATGCCCAGGTTCCCCACTAGCAGCGGGGTAATGAGGCAGCGGGTGCATCCAGAGTCTATTAAGGCCTTCACTTTGACAGCTTCGGGCATGAGGGAGCTAATATAGTCAATGTCTTGAGGATGGGTGGAATGGATCCACTTACCAGGGGTTCGCCCTCTGAGCTGTCGTCCGAGGTGTCCACTGCCCCTATGATGTAGGCTGGAGTTTCCTCCCCTTACTTGGCAGGGGTTGTGGACTCTACAGCCTCCATCCCCCTCATGGCAGGTTCTTTTGATTTGGCTGGGGACTTCCCTGATCTCCTGGCAGGTGAGGGGTCTGGTTTACGCTGAGGAGCTTTTGAGCAACATTCTACGGCATGATGGCCCTCTCTCCCACATTTGTGTATATTCGGCTACCGGGCATCTGCCCTGCCTCACCGTTTTGATTCTCTCACAGGCCTTATGATCAGACACGGGGTCTTCAAATCACGTTCTCAAAGAGGACATGAAATGGTTGAAATTGTTGAGCTCTGGGGCGTTGGAATCATGCAGGTTCACCACCCAGTCTGCGGCCGGTCCATCCAGGACGGATTGCACAATACGGATGTGGGTTTGTCGCTGGGGATGTCCCATCCATATTCTTCCATGTAACTGAGGACATGGGTTTAGAAAAAAACCAAGCGTGGCGGCTCCCCCCTGAATTTCGCGTCCAGCAGTGGGAATCTTTGAATGGATCGGTGCCTTCGCTGCTAGAGGTATTGCCTCCCATCCTGATTGCCATCTTTGGGTCGGCGAGGAGTGGGAGCTGCTGAGGTGGTAGCTGTGGGTTCAGCTGATGTCCCCAGGACTACAGGTTCTGAATCCCCCCCTCCAGTGTCACTCCAGCTGCAGTTCCAGGTGCTGGTGTGGATGGGGGGGTGGCTCAGGTTTCTCCTCCCTTTGAGAGCTGAGGGTTCTTTTCATCAGGTCAATAGCATTCTCTAGGATCCAATCTGAGTGTGGTGCACAACTTCCTTCCTCTTTGCTAACGTGCAGGGATTTCTCCATCTCTTGCTTCCATTCAGGTTGGTGGCTACCCTGTCTCGGGGTCACTTTTCTCGATACCTTTTCCCACTCGCTTTTCTTTCCCAATGCCCACCGACATCCGGAGTTTGTGGTCAGGCGTCTCCACCACTTCTTCCCGAAGAGTATGACACTTCGGATACCGATAGCTGGTGGGATTTCAGTTGGGGGGAAGGCTCCCTTTCCACAGGGCTTTCTTCCTTCCCTGCCTCGTCATTCGACATTGTATTTCTTGCAAAGTCCCCCAGTAAGGTTCTTCCTTCCAGGTTGACTATTAATGCAGATCCTGTCTAATGTCAGGACCTACTTCAAGCCCACATCTTAAGAAAGCAGAACTCTTGGAGAAAAGTTTCTTCCAAGCAGGAACTTTTACTAAGAATAGGAGAAAGCAGGCATAAGAGACAGGATCTGAGGAATTCCCTTACAGTTCAATATTTTTAAAGTGTCCCTAAGCAAACCCCACCCCACAGTTCATCTGGGCGGTTCAGACCAGCCAATCCCCAGGTGGTAAGTCCATCGTGGGAAAGCGAAGATCAACATCAATTCGGTTCCATTTGCAGCACAATCATTCCACATCTCTTCTCACCTCCTTTGGAGAAATAAACCAGATCCCAGAGGTTTGTATCTCTTCCCCCAACCCCTTTTCTTAGTTCCCAGGTAAGGGAGAAGAAGTTCAGGGAGATGCATAGTATAGAAAGCAATTTGTAACACTGTAATGGATAGCAGACACAAAGGTGAATAAACAAAAGGTTACATTGCAGTTAATAGAGGAAGTGAAAGTAATAAAGCTCGCATGCCTATCCCCTCTCCCTCTTGGAAATATGGCAGAATCCAGGGGAAGGTGAGATTTGGTTTTAGATCAGAGATGTGCCCAGCTGGATTTAGGGTTTGGTACTAGACAAGTGGTCTAGGACAACTCACCATAGCCAACTCGCCTCCGCCATCTTGCCATGGTCATCTTGCCGCAGCCAACCTGCCATGGGACAATCCATATGGGATAATTCAACTTGATAAATGTATTTTTGTCAATGGAAATAATGTCAAAGAAACAGTGGCAGATAATATTTATTACATTGAGTTAACCCACGTGGACTGTCCACAGTGAGTTGTCCCGTGGCGAGTTGGCCATACCAAGTTGTCCCATGGTGAGTTGGCCGTGGCAAGATGGCTACGGCAAGTTGGCCATAGTGAGTTGTCCCATTCCGTAGCCAAGGCCCCAGGGCAGGGGAAGGGATTGGCAATTGTCACTCAAGAATGTCTTTTAGCCTTCAAAGCCCACTCTCCCCAACCTGGGCTCACAGGTTCAGTTGGGATTGTTCCTACTATATCACCTTCCCTGCTGCATAGCAATCTCCCTGCTTGAGCTGCTGGAGGCCATCTCTGCTGGCAGTGGAGTTCCCGGGTTTATGGTCTTGGGGGATTTCAACCTGCCATTCTGGGATTGGCCTCAGAAACAGCTCGAGAGTTCATGGACACCATAACTGCCATGGGTCTACTCCAACACACTCTCTCTGCACACACTCCAAATGTAATCTTGTCAGAGTGGTGGCAAAGTAATCTACTGAGGGTTTTATCATTATCCCCTCTGTCATGGTCAAACTGCACTCTGGAATCCTTGAGATTTTCTATTGCTGCCTCCTACTGCAGAGAGGCTGGACCTATTTGAATGGTCTGCCCTCGGTGACTGATAGACCTGCTTAGATTCCAGATGGAGCTGGGAGATGTCCTGGGGCTGTGCTGCACCCTAGAATCAGAAAGCAGCCAGAGCCAAGACAGGGTTATGCCTTTGCAATGGTTGAGGGTGTTGAGAAGGGCCAAGAGACAGCTGGGACGCAGGAGGAAGTCTAAGAACAAATCTGACCAATCAGGGGTCAGAGCCACTATTAAGGCCTACTTCGTGACAATAAAAGCAGTGAAACGTCACTATTTTTCCACTTTTTTTTCCCACTATTTGCTATGTAGGGGATGCATGACAGAATAAAGATCTCAATCTCTATGTTCTCCATATTCCTGGTTTTTAGCTTCCTATTTAATCTTTTTAATCATTTTGTATTAACTTTACCTTTTATTACACTGTAAGCCACCCTGAGTTGCTGTAACAGTGACATGGGCAACATAAAAATTTAATTAATTAATTAAACTGCAGGAGAAATGGTCATGAAGTGCTAATACTTTTGTGGTAACCCATATGGAACTCCATGGCCTAGGGGCTGCAAAAATCAGTATATGTACCTGTTATACAAATCCAAGTAACTGGTTAACTCAGCAAACCAGAGGTACTACAGTATACATCTACCAGAATTTTAACTGCTGCAACCAGGTTTATTTCAAAGGTTACCAATTTTTTTTAAAAAAACTGCAGAATATTTCATTCAGGACCCAATTCAAGCTATTGATACATATTTCTACACTGTTTGGGGCTTCAATGCTTTCTGTCTTTACCAGTCTTTCTCAAAAACCCATTAAGAACATCGAGACTAATGTGTAGCCTTCTCCATGCTGGCCCCCAAACTATGAAACACTTTTCCTGTTGCCTTGCTCTTTCCAAGGCAGATTTTAAGATTTCATCTTAATGCTGCTCTTAAGTTCTTAACATGTGTTACTGACATTATATTGTGACAAGCTCAGTCTTCTCCCACAGCCTTCTCCCACTCAGCCTCATTTTATTGCAAGATTGTGAAAGAACAATCTTAAGTTATCACCAGTGCAAAATTATGCTGCCACAATCTCAGTGTGAACAAATTCTGTACTACTTAGACATCCAGCATCTTGGACACAGTGAGATAGCTTGTTCTTGAGTGTTAACGAGGGGAGTATTCTGAGTGAGCATGAATTCTCCTGATGATAGCCATTCTCCACCACACTTTCCCCCAGTATCTGTCCTCTTTGTTTCCCCAAGTATTTTTAAATCACCTGCCTCCCCATTTTTGAGGCCAAATTCAGTCCAGATTTTCAACAAGAGGAAAGGAAATCTGTTATTCCACTGGGGGGAAATAACATCTATTTGTGTATATTCCATATTGATATACAAAGATTTTTATTAAAACTATGGCAACTGTTGAAATAATTGTGATAAGGAATGCAAATATGCCATACTTTATTTAGGGTGCTTTTATGTTACCTAATAACAAGGGTTCTCTGTTGTGATAAAGCCAAATTTGAATGCTGGTCAAAGGCCTTCTCTCACAACCAATGTATGGCCCAACTAAGGTCAGGCAATGGCAATGGACCTCTACCATTCTACCTGGAAGCACCTTCTGTGACTAAACAAAACAAGGCACATTTACAAATCAGGGAAATCCTATTCAGCAGATACTTGAAACAGAGCCAGAAAAATAAAGCCAACAATGCTGAATTGTTGTCATGCCAACAATGTTTTATTTGTTTCAAATAAATAACACCTCCTATTCATAGATTTCTAATCCAGAATAACAACAGTTAGTTCAATGCAGTGAAAAAGCTACTCTATTGCAAAATAAATTAGAACAGCATTTACATCATAGGACCAGTTCTCATTGAGCATATGTTGGAATTAAGACTAGCATTTAAGAAGAAAACAGCTCTCTAATTTCATTAGGAGAGGCGGAATACTTCATCATAAACAACCCTTCCAAACAGATTAATTTAATCGTCCATCCAAGATGTTTATGAGATGAGCCCTTTCTCTTTCCATGCAGCCTAATCCCTGCGCCAAAATACAACCGTCCACCAGAAGGCGGGTGTCCTCTCTGAAATCACCGCGGGGCCTCGGAGCAGTCGGGGAAGGCCGGGGAGCCCCGGGAAGAATCCTGGGAGAGCCTGCCCCTGACTTGCTCCCCCGGGGGGCTAAAGTCCGCCTTGTTTGGGAAGCCTTCGATACGCCCCTCAGCCTTCTCGCCCTCTGTACTGACCTTTCCGGACGCGCCATCGCCCAACAGCACGAACTTGAGCTGCCTGTTGCCGCATTCCTCCTCCGACTCTGAGTCCGACATCACCCGCCGTCCCGTACGGGAAGTTGCCTTCAGAGGGACCCCATAGACTGCCGCGCCGCCGCCTCCATCTTGTCCCTTCTGTTGCCCAGGAGCCGTTGGACTGGACCAACGCTCCAGCAAGCCGATCAGGCAGGAAACGGCCCCGCTGCGGAAGAGGAACGGCCACGGAACGTGGGGTGCGGAGGAAGCAGGCGCGGCAGTAAGAAGAAAAATGAACAGTGGCTGCCCGTGACCCCTGCATTGACGCAATCCCCTCTCTACATCGATGGTTTCTCCCAAAAACAGAACTGACTGCCAGACACTGCCTATAGCCACCGGGGGCGGGGAAACAGGTGGTAAAGACACGCCTCTTCACCTGCGCAGTGTGGGCGGTGCCTCCAATGAGGCTCCCGTAAACCTTTGACGGGTCTGAGGGAAAGCCTCGGACCGGTCAAATACCGTGAAAGTATGTGGAAGAAACCGGTGCGATAGACATGAACTTATTTCTGTATTTATTTCTGTAAAAAATTGATACAGCTGATGAGCTGGATGCCAAAACAAAGCAAGGTTATGGCATACACTTGAAAGGAGATGGGGAAGCCTGTAATTGTGGAGTTTGTTTGGCAAGAACAAAGAATGCATATTCACGGAATATGCACATGTAAAGCTCGTAACAATACCAGGTAGTTAGAAAGCTGATAAAAGTAACAAAGAGGCATCTTGAATAGCTCAGCTAAAAGTTAGGTATAGAGATGAACTGGAACAAATAGAATGTGTATTAGATAACTTCTGAAGCATTCATTAACCAAGGCTTAGGAATACGGACGTTAGAGACTAATATAATAATTGTTAGATCATTACTAAAATGTTTATTACATGATATTTCTTATATATCCCGCCCTTTGCTTTAGTGGAAATGAATAAAGCTTTCTTAATTCTGAGATTTGAGGTTCCTTGGCATTTTGACCAGGATCACTTTTCTTGGAGCGCTTCAATAAAAGAAAACAAAACCTGCACCTTGTGTCTGGTGTTCTTTTTTATTAAAGAGTTTTATAATAACACTTTGAATCCTATCGCACTTTAACTCTCCTTAAAAATAACTAAATAATAACAAATCTTCTAAATCTAATACTCATTCAAATGCTAAATGAAACTTTTTGGTCCCATATTTATTCTGGATATAATCAATCCATCTTCTCCATTCCAAAATATATCTTTGTTGTGAATGATCTTTCAAATATGCTGAGATTTTCGCCATTTCTGCCAGGTTCGAAACTTTTAAAGTCCATTCTTCTATAGTAGGCAAATCCTCCTTCTTCCAATATTGTGCTACCAAAAGTCTTGCTGCCGTTATTAAATTCAGCATCAATTTAGTTTCTATAGCAGTAGAATCAATAGTAATACCCAGCAAAAATAATTGTGGAGAAAATTTTATCTTTTTCTTAAATATCTTCTGCATATTTTTTTAAATATCTTCTGTAATTTTTTCCAACTATCTAATTCTTTTTGTTTTTTTAACCATAACAATTCATAATTATTTTTATATAATTTCACATTTGAAACTGAAAGATATACCCCCAAGTATTTGACCTTTCTAACTATTTCAAATCCCGTTGTTGTTGTTGTTAGTTGCGAAGTCGTGTTCGACCCATCGCGACCCTATGGACAATGTTCCTCCAGGCCTTCCTGTCCTCTACCATCTTCTGGAGTCCATTTAAGCTCACGCCTACTGCTTCAGTGACTCCATCCAGCCACCTCATTCTCTGTCGTCCCCTTCTTCTCTTGCCCTCAACCTTTCCCAGCATTAGGCTCTTTTCCAGTGAGTCCTTCCTTCTCATTAGGTGGCCAAAGTATTTGAGTTTTAGCTTCAGGATCTGGCCTTCTAAAGAGCAGTCAGGGTTGATCTCCTCTAGGACTGACCGGTTTGATCGCCTTGCAGTCCAAGGAACTCGCAGGAGTCTTCTCCAGCACCATAGTTCAAAGGCTTCAATTCTTTGGCGCTCAGCCTTTCTTATGGTCCAGCTTTCACTGCCATACATTGCAACTGGGAAGACCATAGCCTTGACTATACGCACTTTTGTTGACAGGGTGATGTCTCTGCTTTTTAGTGTGCTGTCTAGATTTGCCATGGCTTTCCTCCCAAGGAGCAAGCGTCTTTTAATTTCTTGGCTACAGTCCCCATCTGCAGTGATCTTGGAGCCCAGGAAAATAAAATCTGTCACTACCTCCATTTCTTCCCCATCTATTTGCCAGGAATTGAGAGGGCCGGATGCCATGATCTTGGTTTTCTTAATGTTTAGTTTCAACCCAAGTTTTGCACTCTCATTCTTCACTTTCCTAAAACTTCCTTTTGTTCTTTGGTCATATTTTTAGACAATATTTTAGTTTTTTGCCTATTTACCTTAAATCCAGAGACTTGTCCATATTGTAAAATTATTTCCATTAAATCTATAACCGATTGAATTGGTTGACCTAATGTAATAACCAAGTCATCCGCAAACGCTTTCAATCTATAATCTTGATCTTTAATTTTAATTCCCTTTATTTTCTTTGATTCATGTATCTTAATCAACAATATTTACAATGTTAAAACAAACAATAATGGTGACAACGGACAACCCTGTCTTGTACCCTTTTCAATTTTACAAGCTTCTGTTAAGCTACCATTGATTATTATTTGAGCTGTTTGTTTTTGATATATTGCCCTAATAGATTGTAAAAACTTATCACCAAACTCCATTTTCTCCAAAACTTTAAATAAAAATTGCCAATTCAATTGATCAAATGCTTTTTCAGCATCCAAAAAAATCAGCGCTGCAGGGACTTGATTATTTCTTTCCAAATATTCTAATAAATTTACAATATGTCTCACATTATTTTTCTTTTTTTTATTGAAAAGTTTTAAACTACATTTTTAAAAACATAAACTCCCTCCCCCCTCCCCCCCACTTTCCCACACTTCCCCTCCCCCCCCCCGACTTCCCAGAGCTGAATACAGGGTATAAACTTTAACCAACTTAAGCTAAAATATGCTAACCAACTGAAAAAAGACACTTTAGATTCTATTGCACTTTAACTCCTCTTAACATAACTAAATAACTAAATAATAATAACTAATTAATAATACATCATATAATACTAATACTTATTCATCTACTAAATGAAACTTTCTAGTCCCATATTTATTCTGAATATAATCAATCCATCTTCTCCATTCCAAAATGTATCTCTGTTGCAAGTGTTCTTTCAAATATGCTGAAATCTTTGCCATTTCCGCCAGGTTTGAAACTTTAAAAGTCCACTCTTCTATAGTAGGCAGTTCCTCCTTCTTCCAATATTGCGCTACCAAAAGTCTCGCTGCCGTAATTAAATTTAACATCAATTTAATATCTACAAGAGTACAATCTGTAATAATACCCAACAGAAATAACTGTGGAGAAAACCTTATTTTTTTCTTAAATATCTTCTGCATATTCCACCAAATTTTAATCCAAAAAGCTTTAACTTTTTTACAAGTCCACCATATATGATAATAGGTTGCATCATCACAACCACACCTCCAACATTTAGGCTGATAATTCGGATACATACATGCTAATTTTTTAGGATCTAAATGCCATCTATAAAACATTTTATAAAAATTCTCTCTTAAATTTTGTGCCTGTGTAAATTTCACATTTCTGACCCATATCTTTTCCCAGATATCCATCGTTATGGGCTCCTGAAAATTCTGGGCCCATTTTATCATGCAATCTTTAACAAGTTCCATTTCTGAATCTATTTCTATCAATGCATTATATATCCTTCTTATATGCGCTGGACTTTGATCTATTATTTGTTTAACCAAATTTTCATCGGTTGTCGAAATACCAACTTTCTGATCCTCCTTCCATCTAGCTTGTAACTGACCATACTGAAACCATGTCCGCACTATTCTTTCTTCTTTTAAAATATTGAATGGCTTTAATTGCCATACATTCCTTTCCATTCTAAGAATTTCTTTATATGTAGTCACATCATGTTTGAATCCCACACTTATATTTTCTATTTCATGCTTAGGTATTGCCCAAATTGGTATTTTATAATTTAGCTTATGTCGATATTTTTTCCAAACTCTCAACAGGGCATACCTTAATATATGTGTCTTAAAAATATTATCCACCTTCTTATCATACAATAAATATGTATGCCAACCAAATAACAAATCAGATCCCTCAATATTCAGTAATCTCCCTTGTGTTAGATTAAACCAATCACTAATTGATGATAAAGCCGCAGCCTCATAATATAATTTAAAATTGGGCATTTTAAAACCACCTCTTTCACGTACATCTTGCATTATCTTAAATTTTACTCTTGGTCTTTTCCCTGCCCAAACAAATTTATTAATACCTTTCTGCCATTCTTCCAAATTTGAATCTTTTTTGAGAATAGGTATCATTTGAAACAAAAATAAAAATTTTGGTAAAACATTCATTTTCACTGCTGCGTTTCTTCCCAATAAAGACAATTGTAATTTTTTCCAACTATCTAACTCTTTTTGTATTTTTAACCATAACAATTCATAATTATTTTTATATAATTTTGCATTTGTAGCTGAAAGATATACCCTCAGATATTTAATCTTTTTAACTATTTCAAATCCTGTTAATTTTTCTAAGACTACCTTTTGTTCTGTGGTCATATTTTTAGGCAATATTTTAGTTTTTTGTGTATTTATCTTAAATACAGAAACTTTTCCATATAACAATATTATCTCCATCAGGTCTACAACCGACTGAGTCGGTTGACTTAATGTAATAACCAGGTCATCCACAAACGCTCTCAGTCTATAATCTGTTTTTTTTTATTGAAAGGTTTTACAGTACATTTTATTTTTAACAAAACAAAACCCCTCCCAACCCCCTCCCCTCTCCCCAACCCTCCCCAACACCTCCCTCCCTCCCCCTCCCCCCTCCCCGACTTCCCAGAGCTAAATACAGGGTATAAAAGTACAAACAATCATAATCTACCTTATGCAAACAACAATAAACTATTAAATCTATCGCACTTTAACTCTTATAAAATAACTACAAGCAATATAAATATCACATCAATACTTATTCAAATGCTAAATGAAACTTTTTAGTCCCATATTTATTCTGGATATAATCAATCCATTTTTTCCACTCCACAATATATCTCTGTTGCGAATGGTCTTTCAAGTACGCTGAGATCTTTGCCATTTCCGCCAGGTTGGAAACTTTTAAAGTCCATTCTTCTATAGTCGGCAGTTCTTCCTTCTTCCAATATTGCCCTACTAAAAGTCTTGCTGCCGTAATTAAATTCAACATCAACTTAGTGTCCACAACAATAGTATCAGTAATAATGCCCAGTAAAAACAATTGCGGACAAAACTTTATCCTTTTCTTAAATATCTTTTGCATGTTCCACCAAATTTTAATCCAAAATGCTTTAACCTTTTTACAGGTCCACCATATATGAAAATACGTTGCATCTTCACCACCACACCTCCAACATTTAGGCTGGCAGTTCGGATACATACTTGCTAATTTTTTAGGATCTAAATGCCACCTATAAAACATTTTATAAAAGTTCTCTCTTAAATTTTGAGCTTGCATAAATTTTACATTTCTCACCCAAATCTTTTCCCAAGTATCCATTCTAATGACTTCTTGAATATTCTGAGCCCACTTTATCATACAGTCTTTAACAAGTTCTGTCTCTGAATCAATTTCTATCAGTGCAAGATATATCCTTTTAATATGTGCTTGACCTTGATCTCTAATTTGCTTTACCAAATTTTCATCAGTCATTGAAAAACCAATTTTCTGGTCTTCTTTCCACCTGGCCTGTAATTGTCCATACTGAAACCAAGTTTGTACAATCTTTTCTTCTCTTAAGATATTATACGGCTTCAAATACCATACATTCCTTTCCAAACTTAAAATTTCCTTATATGTAGTCACATCATGTTTAAACCCAACACTTATATTTTCTATTGCGTGTTTCGGTATTGCCCATATAGGTATCTTATAATTTAGCTTATGTCTATACTTTTTCCAAACGCGCAACAGGGCATGTCTTAAAATATGTACCTTGAACACATTATCCACCTTCTTATCATACAATAAATATGCATGCCAACCGAATAGCAAATCATGACCTTCAAGATTTAATAATCTCACTTGTGTTAAATTAATCCAATCACTTATCGCTGACAACGCAGCAGCTTCATAGTATAGTTTAAGATTAGGCATTTTAAGACCACCTCTCTCACGCGTATCCTGCATAATCTTAAATTTAACTCGTGGCCTTTTCCCTGCCCAGACAAATTTATTAATACCTTTTTGCCATTCCTCCAAGTTTGAATCCTTTTTAAGAATAGGTATCATTTGGAATAAAAATAAAAATTTCGGCAAAACATTCATTTTCACTGCTGCAATTCTTCCCAATAAGGATAATTGTAGATTTTTCCAACTATCCAATTCTTTTTGAACTTTCCCCCATAGCTTTTCATAATTATTTTTATATAGCTTTACATTTGAGGGTGACAAATATACCCCCAAATATTTAACCCTTTTAACAATTTCAAATCCCGTTAGCTCTTCTAAAACAGCCTTTTGTGATACTGTCATATTCTTAGACAACATTTTAGTTTTTTGTATGTTAACCTTGAATCCAGAAACTTTCCCATATTGCATTATTATCTCCATCAGTTCTACAACTGAATCTTCTGGCTGAGTCACCGTAACAACCAGATCATCTGCAAATGCTTTCAGTCTGTAATCCTGATCTCTTATTTGAATTCCCCTGATTTTTTCCGAATCCCGTATTTTAGTCAATAATATCTCCAATGTTAAAACAAATAGTAAAGGTGACAACGGACAACCCTGCCTTGTGCCCTTTTCAATGTTACATACTTCCGTCAAACTATTACTTACTATTATATGGGCTGTTTGCTTTTGATATAGTGCCCTAATTGGTTGTAAAAATTTATCCCCAAAATTCATTTTATCTAATACTTTCAACAAAAATTGCCAATCCAATTGATCAAAGGCTTTTTCAGCATCCAAAAAGATCAACGCTGCAGGGATCTGATTGTTTCTTTCTAGAAATTCCAACAAATCAACTATATGTCTCACATTGTTCTTCATTTGTCTACCACTTATAAACCCAGTTTGGTCACCATGAATTACTTATTGCAATACCCTCATTAATCTGTTAGCTAAAACCTTAGCAAATATCTATTAGTCCGTATTCAAAAATGATATTGGTCTATAATTTTTTTCTTGGGTGACATCCTGATCTTCCTTCGGAATCAAAGAAATAAAAGCAGTTTTCCAGGACGGGGGCACCCCTCCTGCCATTTGAATTGTCTGAAACAATTCCCTTAATGGCTTTACCATCTCTAACTGTAAATTTTTATAATACACAGCAGTCAATCCATCCGTACCTGGCGCCTTACCCACTTTCAATTGTTTAATTGCTGAAAAAATTTCTTCCTCAGTTATCAATTGATTCATCTCTTCCTTTTGTTCTTGTGTAAGAACAGGAATATTAGCATTCATCAAATATACATCAATATCTGTCTCACTAATCTTATCTCTAGCATATAACTTAAAGTAAAAATCAACAAAAGTCTTCTTAATAAGACTCTGCTGGTACACTACCTTACCCTTATGTTCTATTCTATCTATATTAGAAGCCCTTTGTTTCTTCCTTAACAAATAAGCTAACCATCTACCTGGTTTATTGGCATTGCAAAAAGTATTATGTCTAGCATACCGTAAGTTAGTTGCCACTTGATCAGCCATCAACTTGTCGAACTGTCCCCTTAATAAATTAATTACCTCTTTAATCTTCACATCCGATGGATTCAAAATCAAAGCCTTTTCTTTTTCCCTAATTTCATTCTCTAATTGCTTCCTCCTGAATTCCAGATTGCGTCTATATTTGTTATTCAAATATATTAATACACCTCTCATATAAGCTTTACTAGCATCCCAGACCATTGACTTGAGCTAAAAATCTGGGACATGGCATCTGGGACATGGCAAACGCTCTGGGACAGAAATAAAAGAATAACACTGGCTTCATCTTACAAAGAAAACCTATTCAAAATGTTCTATCGATGGCATCTTCCTCCAGCACGTTTAGCCAAGATGTATAAGACAGTATCTCCCAAATGTTGGAAGTGCTCCGAAGATCTAGGTACATACTTTCATACGTGGTGGTCCTGTAGCAAATCACAAAGATTTTGGAAAATGATTTGGACATGGCTGAAAGAAATATTACGACAAGAAGTCGAGTTTAGTCCAGAATTTTTCTTATTGGGCATAACAATAATAAATAATAATAAACCTTTATTGTCAAAGTACAACATGTGTACATTGAGATTAGCTGAGCCTCCCCCTGTGCTCTCTCCAGCAACTTCACCATATTTAGTTAATTCTTCCAATAATTTTGGTCCCGTGTGATATGGGTCCTCCATGATGAAGACCAGATCATCCGCAAATGCTTGAAGTTTAAATGTTTCCTTTTTAATAGCTAATCCTTTTATCTGTGGGTCATTTCTAATTGTTCTCGTTAGAACTTCTAGTGTCAATATGAACAGCAGTGGGGATAAAGGGCAATCTTGCCGTGTTCCCTTTTGGATTTGAAATTTCCTTGATGTTTCCCCATTAATAATAACTTTTGCTTCCTGGTTGGTATAGATTGCCCTAATTATATTTATAAATTTTTCACCCGTATCCATGAAACTGAGTTTTTGGTGTAAAAATGACCATTTAACATTATCAAAGGCCTTCTGGGCATCTAAAAATAGTAACGCCATCTGTTGTCTGCTATGTAGTTCGTAATACTCCAATATTATGTTTAGTTTGCCTCTTAGCAAGAAAACCATTCTGGTCTACATGTATGAAATCATTCAGGAATCGTTTAAGTCATTCCGCTATAATTGATGTAAATATCTTATAGTCCGAATTGAGAAGCGATATAGGTCTATAATTTTGAATTAATGTGTGATCCGTATTATCTTTCGGGATGAGTACTATATTTGCCTCAGACCAAGATTTAGGCGTTCTTGCGCCTTCTAATACTGCATTAAATACCTCCAGTAGGGGTTGTGCTAAGATATTTTGTTGTTCCTTATAAATTTCTATCGGGAGACCATCAGGACCCGGTGCTTTATTGTTTTTTTGTTCATTAATGGCCTTTATCACCTCGGACAGCCTAATTTCATCATTCAGCATATTTCTGATGTCCTCTGTAACCTTAGGTAATTTAGCTTTTTGGAAACATTCCTCCACTTTCTCCACAGTTGCCTATCTTCTTTATATAATCGCTCATAAAATTCCTGGGCTATAGTTTTTTTCTCCTCTTCCTGGTGGTGTACTCTCCCTTCGTCATCACATAATCTGCTAATCCAGCTTTTCTCCTTTTGTTTTTTTAATTTATATGCGAGCCATCGGCCCGGTTTATTTGCATTTTCAAAAAAGTTTTGTTTTGTGCTTCTCATTTGTTGTTCTAGTTTCTCTTTGTCTAAGATATTAAGCTTATGTTTAATCAAATCCATTGATTGTTTGATATTCTTTTTTTGTGGGTCTTGTTGGAGTATAGTTTCTAAACTTTTATATTCCCCTTCTAACCTTTCCCGTTGTTGTTTTTTCCCCTTGTTCTTATTTATCATATATGCCATCGCTACCCCTCTTATTATTGCCTTGGCTGTGTCCCAGTTATTTTGTACAGAGGTGTCTTCAGCTTTATTTTCCTTGAAGAAGAGACTTAATTCTCTCTCCATCTTTGATTTAAAATCATCTTCTTTTAAGATTGCTCTTTGTAAGGTCCATCTAGATATTTTTTTCGAACCTTTCCAGCTACATTTAATAGGGTTATGATCTGCCCAAGTACCTGTCTCAATATACACCTCTTCAACTTCAGAGCTGATTTCTTTTGTCATCCATACCATATCTATTCTAGACCATGAATTATGCTGATTGGAGTAATATGTATATTGTCTTGCCTTATGATTTCTCTCCCTCCAGACATCTTGAATGTTTAGGTCTCTAGCCAGATTAAAAAAAGATCTCGGTAAAGTTCTTCTTTTCTTTTTCCTAATCGTTTTGCCCATATAATCCAAATTCGTATCTAGGATAGCATTAAAGTCTCCTAGTAAGCAGATCTCATCATGGTCAATGCTATGTATCTTATTGTGTAGTGTTTTGAAGAACTGTTCTTGATTACAATTTCGGGCATATATCTCTACCATCATGACCTTCCTATGGTTTATTTCAACCTCAACAATCAGTATTCTACCCTCTTTATCATTATAAATTTGTTTGGCTGCCAGTTTCTGGTTTACATATAATGCCACTCCTCTCTTTTTCTTTTGTCGGTCTAATGAAACGAATAAATTCCCTATTTTTGGTTGGGCTAGCAGATGTTTTTGTTTTTCCTTTATGTTCTTGGATTGCAACGATATCTAATTGTTGGTGAATAAGCTTATTAATAGGGACCACTACGGTGGGAAGGTAACAGCGTTCCGTGCGCCTTTGGCGTCTAGTCATGCCGGCCACATGACCACGGAGATGTCCTCAGACAAGCGCTGGCTCTTCGGCTTTGAAACGGAGATGAGCACCGGCCCCTAGAGTCGGAAACGACTAGCACGCATGTGCGGGGGAACCTTTACCTTTACCTTTAAGCTTATTAAAAAGTTTCCGCCTTTTCACTGGCGAGTTTAATCCATTAATGTTTACAGACAGAATTCTACACTCACCTCCCTTTGTCTTACTTATTTCTGGTTTTTGTAGATCTCGTAATTCGGGGCTCTCTCTCATTCTTATCTCTGGCTCCATGTTTCTCTGTTGACTCTCCAGGTTTATTCCTTCTATCATCTATTCCTAAGGCTTTCCCTTCCATAGCTATCCATCTTGTGTCTCTTTCTCTTACCTCCCTTCCATCTTGATCTTCTGTTTCTGCTTCATCCTGGCTATTAAAGTGGAGTTTGTAAAAATCTTCTGCCTTCTCTATCGTGTCCAATCTGTACCTTCTATCCTGCCATGTGACTAAAATACCTTCTGGAGTTAACCATCTAAAATTTACATTTTCACTAATTAATTTTGATGTTAAAAATTGATAGCCACGTCTCAAATCCCTCATCCTTTTAGGTATCTGTTTAAGGATAGTAATTGGTTGTCCGTGAAATTCTAATGGCTCCTCTCTAGATCTATGCAGAAGCTCATCCCGGATTGATTTTTTAACCAGTCTTACATGTACTTCTTTAGGGAGATTGTGTCTCCTCGCATAATTAGTTTGGACCCTGTATGTTTCGTCAATTTCCGCCAGCATTTCCTCCTTCCCTACACCAAGTGCCTTTGCCATTAATTCTGCCATCATAACCAGCAAATCTTCCCCTCTTTTTTCTTGGACATTTTGGAAGCGTAGATAGTGAGCAGCCTTTTCCGCTTCCAGAAAAATAACTGTTGTCTCTAACTCCTTATTTGCCTGAAGAAGTGTTTCATTTAAATCATTGACTCTCTTCTCTTTTTCCATTCTAGCTTCCATGTCTTTTTTTTATTTTATTTTTTGTTTTTTTAAATTTTTTTATCTTTAACAATCCCTCCTCCCCCCACCCCTACCTAACCCTCCCTATCCCTCCCCCCCATTCCCCCTCCCCCCCACTTCCCAGAGCTAAGTACAAGGTATAAAAACAAAGAACAATCATAAACATCCATATGCTAACAACAATAAACTATTAATTCTATCGCCCTCTAGCTCATATAAAATGACTACAAGCAATACTAATATTACATATAAAAAGAAAAAAAAGAAAAAAGAAAAGAAAACTTATTCAAATGCTAAATGAAACTTTTTAGTCCCATATTTGTTCTGGATATAATCAATCCACTTTTTCCACTCCATAATATAACGTTCTTGTGAATGATCTTTCAAGTAAGCCGAAATCTTTGCCATTTCCGCCAGGTCAGAAACCTTTAGAGTCCATTCTTCTATAGTCGGCAGTTCCTCCTTTTTCCAATATTGACCTATTAAGAGTCTTGCTGCTGTAATTAAGTTCAACATCAACTTAATGTCCACAACAGTAGCATCTGTAATTATGCCCAGCAAAAACAATTGCGGACAAAACTTTATCCTTTGCTTAAAGATCTTCTGCATATTCCACCAAATTTTTATCCAAAAAGCCTTAACCTTTTTGCAGGTCCACCATATATGAAAATACGTTGCATCTTCGCCACCACACCTCCAACATTTAGGTTGATAATTCGGATACATACTTGCAAGCTTTTTAGGATCTAAATGCCATCTATAAAACATTTTATAAAAGTTCTCTCTTAGGTTTTGAGCTTGCGTGAATTTTACGTTCCTCACCCAGATCTTTTCCCACGTATCCATTGTAATAACTTCTTGAATATTCTGGGCCCATTTTATCATACAGTCTTTAACAAGTTCTGTTTCTGAGTCAATATCTATCAATGCAAGATAAATCCGTTTGATATGTGCTGGACCCTGGTTTCTAATTTGCTTTATCAAATTTTCATCAGTCATTGAGAAACCAATTTTCTGATCTTCTTTCCACCTGGCACGTAATTGAGTATATTGGAACCAAGTTTGAACGATCTTCTCATCTCGCAAGAGATTGTACGGCTTCAAACACCAGACGTTCCTTTCCAAGCTTAAGATCTCCTTATACGTAGTCACATCATGTTTGAAGCCAACATTTATGTTTTCTATTGCATGTTTCGGGATTGCCCACAACGGCATCTTGTAATCCATCTTATGTCTATACTTCTTCCAAACTCTCAACGCCTGTCTTAAAATATGCACTTTAAACACATTATCCACCTTCTTATCATACAACAAATATGCATGCCAGCCAAATAACAAGTCGTGGCCCTCAAGATTTAATAATCTCCCTTGTGTCAAATTAATCCAGTCACTTATTCCTGACAACGCAGCAGCTTCATAATATAATTTAAGATTAGGCATTTTAAGACCACCTCTTTCACGAGTATCCTGCATAATCTTAAGTTTAACTCGTGGCCTTTTCCCTGCCCACACAAATTTATTGATACCCCGTTGCCATTCTTCCAAATTAGAGTCTTTTTTAAGGACCGGTATCATTTGGAATAAAAATAAAAATTTAGGCAGGACATTCATTTTCACTGCTGCAATTCTTCCCAGCAAAGACAATTGCAGTTTTTCCCAGCTCTCCAATTCTTTTTGAATTTTTCCCCATAACTTTTCATAATTATTTTTATATAACTTTGCATTGGAGGGTGACAAATACACCCCCAAATATTTAACCCTTTTAACAATCTCAAATCCAGTTAATCCTTCTAAAAGGGCCTTTTGCGGTGCTGTCATATTTTTGGCCAAAATTTTTGTTTTTTGTACATTAACCTTAAATCCAGAAACCTTCCCATATTGCATTATTATCTCCATCAGGTCCACAACAGAGTTTTCTGGCTGGGTCACTGTAACAACCAGATCGTCTGCAAACACCCTCAATCTATAATCCTGATCTCTAATTTGAATACCCTTAATTTTTTCTGAGTTCCGTATTTTTATCAATAATATCTCCAATGTTAAAACAAATAATAAAGGTGATAACGGACACCCTTGTCTTGTGCCCTTCTCAATATTGCATACTTCAGTCAGGCTATTGTTAACTATTATTCGGGCAGTTTGTTTTTGATATAATGCCCTAATTGGTTGTAAAAATTTATCCCCAAAATTCATTTCATCTAAAACTTTCATCAGAAATTGCCAATCCAATTGATCAAAAGCTTTTTCAGCATCTAAAAAAATTAGCGCCGCAGGGATCTGGTTGTTCCTTTCCAAAAACTCCACCACATCAACTATATGCCTCACATTATTTTTCATTTGTCTACCACTAATAAACCCAGTTTGATCCCCATGAATCATCTGTTGCAAAACCCTCATCAATCTGTTAGCTAACACCTTAGCAAATATCTTGTAGTCTGTATTTAAAAGTGATATTGGTCTGTAGTTTTTTACTTGAGTAGCATCTTGATCTTCCTTCGGAATCAAAGAAATAAAAGCAGTTCTCCAAGACGGAGGCACCCTTCTCCCCCTCTGAATTGTCTGAAACAATTCCCTTAATGGCTTTATCAGCTCCAATTGTAAATTTTTGTAGTAGACCGCAGTCAGACCATCCGTACCTGGCGCTTTATCCACCTTCAATTCCTTAATTGCTATAAGAATTTCTTCTTCTGTTATCAATTGATTAATCTCCTCCTTTTGTTCTTGTGTAAGAACCGGAATGCTAGCATTCTTCAAATATACATCAATATCTGTTTCATTAATCTTGTCCTTAACATATAATTTAGAATAAAAATCCACAAAGGCTTCCTTGATAAGATCCTGTTGAAACACAACCTTTCCTTTGTATTCAATTTTATCTATATTAGAAGCCCTTTGTTTTTTCCTTAACCTGTAGGCTAACCACCTACCTGGTTTATTGGCATTACAAAAAGTATTATGCCTAGCAAACCGTAGGTTAGTTGCCACCTGATCAGCCATCAACTTATCAAATTGTCCTCTTAGCAGGTTAATGACCTCCTTAATCTTCGCATCCGATGGATTCAAAATTAGGGCCTTTTCTTTTTCCCTGATTTCATTCTCCAGTTCTTTCCTTCTAACTTCCAAATTACGTCTATATTTATTATTCATATATATTAACACCCCTCTCCTATAGGCTTTGCTAGCATCCCAAACCATGTCCATAGAGGTATCCTTGTTCATATTAATTTCAAAAAAATCCTTCATCTGCTTTTTACATTCTTCCACATTTCTCTGGTTTCTAAACAAATTCTCATTTACGTGCCAGGAGCGCCTATCTCTATTGTCCTTGTTGATCTCTAACCAAACTGGACTATGATCAGATATAGTTCTTGCACAAATCTTTATCTTCTTAGTCCTAGAAAAAAGATCATTAGTCAGTAATATAAAATCAATCCTAGAAAAAGATTGATGTCTATCAGAAAAAAAAGTATAATCCTTTTCATGTAAGTGTGTATCTCGCCAAATGTCTCGCAATTCCAGGTCGTCCTTCATTTCAAAAAAAGATTTAGGCAATCTAGCATGACTCAGGGCACGCTTTCTTCAGCATTTATCAATTGATTCATCTCTTCCCTTTGCTCTTGTGTAAGTACAGGGATATTCACTTCTTGTAAATATCTATCTATATCTAAACCTTGAATTCTATCCCCGGCATATAACTTAGAATAAAATTCAACAAAAGCCTTTTTAATATAATTTTGCTGAAACATCTCTTTACCCTTATATTCTATTTTATCTATGTTACGTGACCTTTGTTTTTTCCTTAACAAATAAGCTAGCCACCTACCCGGCTTATTAGCATTACAAAAAGTATTGTGTTTAACATACTGCAGGTTAGATGCCACTTGATCTGCCATCAACATATTAAACTGACCTCTTAACAAAGTAATTGCTTACTTCACCCTCTTATCAGATGGGTTCAAGGTTAGAACCTTCTCTTTCCTCTTGATTTCCTCCTCTAACTCTTTATGCTTGTATTCCAATCTACGTCTATACTTATTATTCAAATAAATTAACACTCCTCTCATATAGGCTTTACTTGCATCCCAAACCATTTCAATAGGAGTACCCTTATGCATATTTATATTAAAAAATTCTGTCAACTGTTTTTTACATTCATCCACATTCTCTTGATATCTAAACAAATTTTCATTTAATCTCCAAGATCTTCTATCTTTCCTCTCCTTATCAAATTCCAACCATACTGGACTATGATCTGATAAAGTTCTTGGACATATCTTAATCTTCTTAACCCTAGAAAAAAATCATTAGTAGTTAATACAAAATCAATCCTAGAAAAGGATTGATGTCGATCAGAAAAAAAGGTAAAATCTTTTTCTTCCAGATTTCGTTCTCTCCAAATGTCTCTCAATTCCAAATCATCTTTCATCTCAAAAAAAGATTTAGGCAATCTAGCATGATTCGGAGTACTTTTAAAAAGACCTTTTTTGTCTTTCTGTGCGTCCAAGACTCCATTCCAATCTCCCATCAAAATACACGATTTATAATCCCATTGAATTATTTTATTATGTAAAAATTTATAAAATTCTCCTTGTTGTTGATTAGGTGCATATAGTCCAACTAAAAGTATTTTCTTGCCTTCTATTAAAAGTTCAATTATAACATATCTTCCTTGTTTATCAGCTTCAATTAAATGGGCTGTCAAATTCTTCTTTACATAAATAACTACTCCATTTTTCTTATCTAAAGCAGACGCACTAAACTGTACACCCAGTCTGGAATTTATCAAATATTTTTGGTCTGTTACATGAATGTGCGTTTCCTGTAAGCACACAACATCATTATTAAATTGTTTCAAATACTGAAATACTTTCGTTCTCTTTTACGGGGAGTTTAAGCCATTAACATTCCAAGTTAGAAACTTTGTTGCCATCTTTTGCGACCTGAAGCTTTCGGAGTGCATCTTGCAAAACCACAAGCACCTGCCTCTTCGGTCTCGCTCCTCCCACTGCTTCACTATAAGTAGATTCTTGAGATATAATTGTAGATTTCTGTTGTTCTTGTTCTTGTCTGATTCGTCTGGTTGCAGCCCGTGTCATTCTTTGTTCCTTAACCTCTTCTAACGATGCCTGGGGCTGCACAGTTTCCAAAGTTTGATGAAGTTCTTTAACCATCCATGAAATGACTTCTTCATCTCCCTGTGTACTCTACATTTGTGTCTGTCGCCCTCCATCTTCCTTCCTTCCTTTAAATTCTGGGGATGGCGGAGAACCTGCTTTCAATATATTAGAATAAAAGTCTCGTGCCTTCAAAACTGTGTTGAGACGGTATCTCGTGCCTGAATAATTCACCACCAAGCCTATTGGTATCTCCCATCTGAACTGAAGTTGACGTTTCTTTAGTTCAGGGGTGTCAAACTCAATTTCATTGAGGGCCGCATCAGCATTGCGGTTGCCCTCAAGGGGCCGGGGGGGTGGGTATGGCCTGGGTGGGTGTGGCCTACTGGGTGGGCGTGGCCTACTGGGTGGGCGTGGCTAGAGTGCATATGGCCTACTGGGTGGGCGTGGCCAGCTCTACATCGTTGGCATCAAGGGTGACTATGGGGGCCTGGGCAGGAGTGGGACAGATCTGAGGGTCTCTGGCAGGAGGAGGGTCTCTGGGTCAGGGCCAAGGCAGTGGGGGCCGGTCCATCACTGTTTCCAGGATGGCTTCGCGGGCCGCATGAAACCACTTCGCAGGCCAGATCCGGCCCCCGGGCCTTGTGTTTGACATGTCTGTTTTAGTTCATCTGCCAAAAAAGTAAATTCTTTTCTTCTCCTTAAAATTCTCGGTGGAATTTCTTTCAAAATTAAAACTTCTTGATCAGCAACTTTAAATCTATTGTGATAAAAAGCTTGGATTATCACATTTCTGATCGATCTCTTTGTAAAATAAACAACCACATCTCTTGGTAGTTTCCTTTGCCTGGCAATCCAAGAATTAACACAAAATATTTTATCTATATCCCTTATAATTTCTTCTGCTTGGCAGCCCAAAATGAGTTCCAGGGCTTCTGCCAGTACACTTTCAAGTTTTCCTTTGGATCCTCTTTCAATCCTCTTATCCTCAAAGCAAACTCCATATCTCTACAGTATATTGTATCATAACCACCTCATCCTCAGTCTTATCTATTTTGTTCTCAGCTTCTGACATTTTAGCATCCAATCTCAAATTATTTTGATACACCTCTTCCACACATTCATCCAAACGCTCAGTGCAAACTGCCAGCCCCTGAAAGGCTGTTCTGTACCAGCCTGATACCGGCCCTGCAGAAAAGGCAGGGACAACCCCTTTTACAAGAAGGCAAGAGGCTGGAATTACGCCTGCCAAATTTATTACCACAAAAACAAACGGAACAAGACAAACCAAGAAACAGGAGCTTTAAGAAACATGAACTATCCAAGCGGTTGCCTTCAGCAAACCAGCCACCCCGCACATTCCCCTTATATAGAGTTCAGGGCGTGGCTTCTCTCTGCCTCCTTCCGAGGAGCCCCATTGCCTTCCTCTGTTTACTCCTAATTGACTGCCTCCTGCATCGGACGTCCTTGAACAGGGCCAGCTGTGGGTCATCTTCATCCACGCTGTCAGGCTCACACAGCTGGGTCTCCGTGGTGACCAAGTGGGAGGGGCCTGGCTGAGGGCTCTCATCAGCAAGATCTTCAACCCCCTCAGCAAGGTCTTCAACACCCCCCTCCTCCTCCTCTGAGTCGTCCGACCCAACTGCCGAACCCACAGGCTGACCCTGAATCACAACAAAGGCCACTAAAATGTCCTCTCATATTTCTTTATTCTTCTCATTAATAAGTTCAGATATTTGCTGAGATTGATTTTTTTAAAGCATATTGTAAATCTTTTAATGTTAATGCAGATGCAGGTACCGCAAGGGGTGGCATCAGTGCCTGTAATGAAGAATGTTGAACTGGTGATGCACCAGTATTTCTAGGAGCAGAAGCTTTAGCTGATTTAGAGGCCATTTTGATCTCACATTATTTTTCATTTGCCTACCACTTATAAAACCTGTTTGATCAGAATAAATCATTTGCTGCATAACCCCCATCAATCTATTTGCTAAAATCTTTGCAAATATTTTATAATCATTATTTAAAAGCGATATAGGCCTATAATTTTTAAGTTGAACAAGATCTTGATCTTCCTTCGGAATCAAAGTTATAAATGCTGTTTTCCACGATGGGGGCACTTCTCCTCCAGATTGTACCGTTCTAAATAATTCTTTTAAAGGCTCCACCATTTCTGATTGTAATTTTTTATAATAAATAGCTGATAAACCATCTGTTCCAGGTGCCTTACCCACTTTTAATTGTTTAATTACTAAAATAATTTCTTCAGCAGTTATCAATTGATTCATCCCTTCCCGTTGCTCTTGTGTAAGTATTGGGATATTCACATCCTGTAAATAACTATCCATATCTAAACCCTGCTTTATATCCCTAGCGTATAATTTAGAATAAAATTCAACAAAAACCTTTTTAATAAGATCTTGCTGAAACACCTCTTTGCCCTTATATTCTATCTTATCTTATCTAGCCCGTGGAGCTCAGGACTGCCCCTGACCTACGTTCATTCCGCCGGGACCTGAAGACTTGGCTCTTTGAGCTCTCTGACCCAGGCTGAGAATTTTAACTGGGGTTTTATTTTCAGGGATAATTTAATCTTTTAATTCTCTTTTAACTTTGTATTTTATATTGATGTGATTTTAAAATGCCCTGTAAACCGCCCTGAGTCCTTCGGGAAAGGGCAGTATATAAATCTAATAAAATCTAATCTAAATCTAAAATCTATATTACAAGATCTTTGTTTTTTCCTTAATAAGTAAGCTAACCATCTGGAGTGTTTCCGGGCTTCCGGGGAGCTCTCACCCTTCAAGCCCCAGAATATACATTCTGGGGCTCTAGGGGAGCTTTACCCCTACCCAAAGACTCCCCTTCCCCTCTTCACCCGAGGGGAAGGGTTTTTAAGCCACAGAACAGCTGATCGTCAGCTGCTCCACGGCTTTAACAAAATTGGAAGGCTGGCGGTCGATCCTGACCATCCACGATGCTGAAGCGCCACCCGGAATTTGTGTCTGGTGTTGTTCATTGGCCCCAGCACCAGGCTCAGACCCAAATTGAGGACAATAATCCAGGGGCTCGTGCCAGGATTCCACGCCTAGATTCAATTGGAAGACAGCAATGATCACTGGAGGAGGGTCCCCAGATGGGTAAGATTAGTGGCTGAAAGGTGTGTGACTGCTCTGAAAATTTTTTTTCCCAATCAGGGACCAAGACTGTGTGTTTCTGCATTGTTAGCTGCACTCAGGACCCATGCTTAGGGATATCTTGAAAAGCAAGATATGAGTCACTGTCTAAATGAACATCTGGCCCCAGTGAAATCCTTGCTGACTTCTTAATTGAATTCAAAGGCTGAAGCCCTGAAGAAACCGAGGAACAGGAACAACCACCGGTGGAGGAAAAGTAAAAGGCAAACAAAGGTAAGGACTGGACAGGAGACGTCCCAGGGGATAAGGGTATCCACTTGAGATCCAGATCTAAGTAAAAGACAAAGGCAAAGACTGGACAGGAGACATCCCAGGGGATGAGAGGTATCCGCCTGAGATCCAGCTTTGAAATGGGAAACTGGCAGCAAAAAGGCATCCAGTCAAAGGGGGGCAGAGTTGCCTAAAGGGAAGCTGCTCAAAACACATTGGTGAGTTGTATTTTGGCTAATTTTGAGATATTAGGGGAATAAATAAAGCTATTAAAGGCAGCCTTTTCTCATTATTGTATGTCTGGCTGGCTTCAAATTCCCTTGGGCAATCCACATGACTTTTGACTAGGACCTCATAATATGGAACTTATTGAGCAATTAAAGGCAATTTTGGAGAAACAAAAGAGACAGAGATACAATATTTGAGTTTATTTGTGAAACTCATTAATATTCCTTTTTTGTTAGAGGAGTGTGGATGTAGTGTGTCTATATCATTCCCAAGACTTGGGAGAGGGGCAAGACCCTCTAATAACAATAAACAAAAAGGCCTCATTTTTAAAAGAGAGAGAGAGAGAGATTTGGAAAAATGGAGCTTATTGGCTTGTGAAAAGCTCCCTGAAATAATAATAATGATGATCGGTTTGCCTGGAGAAAATATGAAAGTTGTCAGAATCCATTTATATTTCATTTCTAACTCCCTCTCTGTGCAAACCCAAATCTCACCCACCTCCCCCTTACTGGATTCTGCCATTCCCAAGGAGGAAAGAGAAGACAGGGGAGTTTATTGCCCCATCTCTATCCCTTAGATGTAACTTTTTGTTTATTCAGCCTGCCTGTTGGCCATCACAAAAAGACCTACGAAAGGAACCCTCTCCCTCTGAACTATGAACAACTAAGAAAGGGGGTGGGGAGAACTTTGGCTCTTGCTGATGAAAGGAATCCTCTCCCTCTCTGATTTATGAACAAACAAGAAAGGTCGTGGAGGGAATTCTGGCTTGTATTTCCAGATGGAATGTGAAGGGAAGGAAGTAATTGTGGCAAATGGACTGATGGTTCTCCTTTTCCCATGAAGGGTTTGACACCTAAGACTTGACTGATCCGGGACTGACCAAATGGACTGAGGGGGTGGGGTTTTTGCTCGGGAACACTTTAAAAATATCGATCTGTGAGACAGTTTTCAGATCGTGTCTATTATATCCTCTGTCATCTGTGTCTTAGTAAAAGTTCCTGCTTGGACAATCTTGTCTCCAAGAGTTTTTCTTTCCTAAGATGTGGATTGGAGTGGGTTCTGACAAAAGGAAATATCTGTATATGGAATTTTGTATGCAAGCAGTTTGAATGGAGGATAAATGTGTGAGTATGCTATTGTGTAAATGCCTATGTGTGCTGACACACACACACCCAACCCCCAGGCTATGAAATAAACAGTAAGTTGCAGATTTTTTGTGAAGTAAGTGGAAGGGCAATAGCAAGCGTTTGCAAGGAAATGAGAAAAAGAAAAGAGAGATTCCATGGACGATGTGGGAGATAAATTCATGGAAAAATGCTTGTGAAAGAGGGAAAGAGAGAGAACTATTTTGTTAAAAGAATGCTGAGTAGAAAAAGGGGGTGAGATTTCTATGTAGTCTTTCAAACTTTTTTTTCTTATCTCTTCTTTTCTTTCTTTTACTCAAGAATTTTCTGCCTTGGAAGGGAAAGAGAGGCGGAAAGAGAATGGGGTGCAATTTTCCTGTTTCTTTTAATCATTTTTTCCCTGCTTAAAACATTGAGCTCTTGCCTGAGAAAGGTGGGGTAAATGTGCCATCTGATTTATTTATTTATTTATTTATTTATTAATGGGACTTATATCCCGCCCTATTTCCCGAAGGACTCAGGGCAGCTAACAACAATAACATATAATAAGTACAGAAATTAAGATAAAATTAAAATTAAAGTCATCTGATACCTGCTTTTGCAGTTTCAGTTTGCACTGTTTTTGGTTTGCACATCTCTGTTCTGGTCATTGCAATACAAGTTAGAAAATCAACTGGGATGCCTATCTCCCAGTGAGTGGAATCTACTTACAAGAAGTTTAAAGTCAGTTTTGCAAGAAGGCAGTTGGAAAAAGTAGACAAGTATTTGAACTCGGAAGAGGAGGCAAGGAGGCAGTGGAGATAAATGTATTGCTAGACAAAAGAAGTTTTAGTTGAAGAATATAAGAAAGAAATCCAGAAGGCTAGCCAAAATGCTATCTTCCTAGCAGATGCCCTTAGGCAGGAAAAGGAAGGAGGAAGGGGCCTGCAATCTGGAAGAGGATGGCAAGGAGTGAGTGTTCAGGGAATCCGAAGCAGTAGAAGGCATGGAAGAGGAAAGGATCCCCTTGGCACCTAATCAATGTGCTATGTGCAGAAAGGAAGGACATTGGAAGAATAAATGCCCGATGGCTATTTCTATAGAAATAGAAAGAAGAGGCCAGGGGCAAGTAGCTATTGCTCCCCAACCCCCAAACCTCTGGTGGAAGTCCAAATTGGGGCATCTAAACATAAGATGTTAATTGATACAGGAGCAAGCAGATCTGTCCTTAATAGACCATTGCTCCTCAGACTGCTGATGAGATGCCTACTCTATTGTTGGAGCTTCAGGAAAAACTATTTCAGCTCCATTTTTAAAACCTTTAAAATGTAAAATAGGGTTCACTGTGTTAATTCACCAGTTCCTGTATTTACTGGAATGTCCAGTCCCACTCTTGACACAGGACACCCTTAGTAAATTAAAAACAACCATAACATGCAAAGGAGGAAACATAAAGATGCAGATACCCCAAGAGGAGTATCACTGGGAGTATCACTGGGAGATAGGCATCCCAGTTGATTTTCTAACTTGTATTGCGATGACCAGAGAGCAACTGTCTTACTAATAAAAGAAATTTCCTGAATCCCAGCAGAAATAGAAAATGCTGTGAAACCTTGGGTTTGGAGCAGGACAGCCAGGGAAGGCAGTATTCATTTCACCAATCACAGTGGCTTTAGCCACAGGGGGACAAGTGGCTAATATAGTTTAGTTTTTAGTTTAGTTTAGTTTTATTAAATTTTTATACCGCCCTTCTCCCGAAGGACTCAGGGCGGTGAACAGGGCATATAATAAAAATACAAAAATACAAAAGTTAAAATAGAATTAAATTAATGCCCAAAATAAAACAATAAAATATACAAATATTTAAAACCCTAAATTAACTCCCCATCAGGCCAGGCCAGCTTGTTCGAATAAGTGGGTCTTTAACCCGCGCCGGAAGGAGCGGAGATCCGGTGCCATCCGGAGCTCAACCGGCAGTTGATTCCACAGAGCCGGGGCGCCCACAGAGAAGGCCCTCCCCCTGGGGGCCACCAGCCGGCATTCTCTGACCGGAGGCACCCTGAGGAGGCCCTCTCTGTGGGAACGCACAGGGCGGAGGGGAGTTGACGCCGGCAGCAGGTGGTCCCCGAGGTATTCCGGACCCATGCCATGTATAAAGCAATACAATAGTAAATGGGAGGCAAGAAGAGGTCTCCAGCCCATTATAATGAATTTCCTGGAATGAGGACTCATAACTCAAACTTCTTCACCTTAGAATACCCCAGTGCTACTGGTTAAAAAGTCATACACGATTGGAGGGGGGTGAATAAAGATACTCTCACCCTCCATGCGGTAGTGCCCAATCCATATACCTTGTTGGCACAAGTTAATCCTAAAGATAAGTGATTTACTGTATTGGACTTACAGGATGCTTTCTTTTATATTTCATTGACAGAAGAGAGCCAACCAATCTTTGCCTTTAAATGGCAAGACCCCACATTAGGCATTCCTGTTCAACATACATGGACCAGATTACCACAAGGATTTAAAATAGTCCCACAGTCTTTGGCCAGTGCTTGACCTAGGACCTATATAGACCATCATGGGTGAAGGAGTATTCAATTGTACAGTATGTGGATGATTTGCTTTTAGGTACCAATACAAGGGATAAATGTATAGAAGGAACTATGCTGCTCTTGAATTGGCTGGCAACTTGTGGCCATATGGTATCTAAAGCAAAAGCCCAAATTGCACAACAGGATGTTAAATACTTAGGCTATGGTATCTCTGCAGGACAGCAGAGACTGTTAGCCTCAAGGAGCAAATCAATCTGTTAATTAAAGCCCCCTGTTAACAGGAAAAACCTAAGACGATTCTTGGGGATGGTTGGTTTTGGAGAACTTGGATTCCCAATTTTGGGTTAATTGTCAAGCCTCTTTATGAATCTGTTAAAGGGGAAAAAGAGGGAAATGTTTGAATGAATCAGAATGCCAACAAGCATTCACACAAATAAAGAATGAGCTTATAAGAGCACTGGCACTGGGGCTTCCAAATCCCACTACACCTTTTACTCTCTTTGTACACTAGTGGAAAGGCGTTGCAGTGAGTTCTCAACCAGAAAATAGGCTCATGGCAAAGACTTGTGGCATATTTCAATAAGCAGATAGATGGGGTGGCATTGGGATGGCCTGGCTGTTTGAGAGCAGTGGCAGCAACAACCATGCTAGTTGAAGAATCTCAAAAATTAGCACTGGGACAACATCTCATGGTCAAAGTCACACACAGAGTTCAAGAGATTATGGAAGTAAAGGAAGCATTTTGGATGACTGGGAGTCGCCAAGCAAAATATCAGTCTCTCTTGCTTGCCTCCCCAGCCATATAATAACAGGTATGCAATACACTCAATCCAACTACACTCTTGCAGGAAACTGTACCTGTTGGATGACACCAGCCTGGGTCTATGTGAAAGTATAGACAAGACTTTTTCAAGTGCTACTGTCCATCTACACCAGTGTTTCGGTCCAGAGCCTGACTTCATTATTCCAGACTGAAGGCTGCAGATCCACGGGACTCTGTTGGGACTGTCTAAGCCAGACATGTCAAACCCGTGATGTCACATGACATCACGTGATGTATCGGAACTGTTTCCCCATTGCTGGCAATGGGGTGGGTGCAGTTTCCTCATGACACATCCAGCCCACAGGCGGGCAGTTTGACACCCCTGGTCTAAGCTGTGACAGACGTCTTAGGTCTACGGCTGCTGTTTAATAGAACCAAATGACTGGATAAAAGTTTGTATTCTGAATTTTCTGGTTGCTTTTTCTTTTCAGGACATTGTGTGTTATGGAGAACTTTCTCTCTGAATTGTGCTATTTGAAAGAACTTTGGACTGACATCTCAAACCATAGGGACTTTGAACAATCCAGAAAATACTTAAAGGACTACTGGCCCCTTACCTGGTTTGGTGGACTCTGGTCCCTCAATAATGCCATGTATCGTATACAGGCAGTGGTGAAAATTCTAGCTAATGAGACTGGGGAGCTCTTTATTGCTGCAACAAAAGAACAAGAAGCAATATGACAAATAACAATTCACAATAGAATCTCTAGATATGGTATTGGCATCCAAAAGAGGTGCGTGTATATTAATTGACAACAATGCTGTGTGTATATTCCAGACAAATCAGACGAAATTCAAAACCGAGGTGCACACACAGCAAAGATAGCTGTAGCCCCCCACATGAAGGAATGGGAAGGCTGGTGGCATTGACTGACAGGATGGTTACCTGATTTCAGCTGGTTAATAATGACCCTGGAGGGTATAGTCATTGTTCTCTTAATCACCTGTTGTGGATTACAATGCCTTCCGCTTTGCCTTTCTGCCTGTAAGTGTAAGGTCCTGCATTAGCTAGTGCTCTCAAGAAAGCAGAACTTCTGAAACTGGCATCTTTTCAAAAGGAACTTTTATTGAGAGATAGTGATAGCAGGATAGCAAAGCATAATCTGAAGAATTCCCATGCAAAACATTATATTAAAACTCTCACTTCAAACACCTCCCGAGTGCCCATTGGTTCAGCATGATTTCAGCCAATCCACAGGTATGAAGTTGTTATGGGAACCAAAGTGATAAAGCTGCAGTTCTCAGGCATTTTGTTTTATTCCCAGAAGAGTAGAAATAAGACAGATGGCCCCAGGCATATTCCTTCTCCCTTTCACACCCAGAGAGATGCATCAAAGGTGAAAGAACAAAGTAAAGGAAATACATCACAAAGCCCACAGAGCTTCCCCCCTCCCAAAAGAGTGAAACCTCCCCCCTCCCAGCAGAATAGCAGTACCCGAAAAATAAATTGAAATGAATAGATAGTTTGAGGGTCTGACATGCTACCCCCCTTTTTTAAAAAAGGGAGGTCTACCTGGAGCAATAGAAAATAATAAAGCGGGGAAAAAAGAAATGAGAAGTTAGTTTGTCTGGATAATGTTTGAGTAATCTTGGGGCTGTTACATGTTTTTTATGGACCCATTCATTTTGGGAAGCCACGAGATACTGGATAGCTCCATGGTGTTTACAGGAGTCCAGGATTTCTTAGATTTCAAAATGTTGCTCACCCTCTACCATAATGGGTTGCAGTGTTGGAGATGTCATTGGCCGTAAAGGCGAGGCTATCTTGGGTTTTAAAAAACTGCAATAAAATACAGGGTGGATCTGCCTTAGTGATTTGGGAAGTTCTACTGTAACTGGGTTTACAATATGAATTATTATTATTATTATTATTATTATTATTATTATTATTATTATTATTAATAATAATAATAATAATAATAATAATAATAATAATAATTTATTTATTTTATAAATAAAAGTTCTGATTTCAATCCAATCAGAAATGTTTCTACCAATCCATCAATGGAGAAACTGCAATGAATCAGTCAGTGCCTGACAAGGAAGAAACAGTGCAGTTCTGGAAGCAGATATGGGATAACCCAAAGAAACACAACAAGGATGCAGCCTGGTTAAAAGAGGTGGATGCAAATAAAACAGAAGTTGAAATGAAAGAACTAGTAATAACAACAAAAATGATAGAAAAAAAAAGCAAGGAAGATCAAAAATTGGTCAGCACCAGGTGAAGATGAACTGCATGGGTTTTGGTTGAAACATCTAACTGTTATATACCCACTCATTGCCAAGCAGTTCAACAATATACTACAAGGAGGAGAAATTGAAAATTGGCTAACAACTGGGAAAGCCTAACTAATAATGAAAAATCCAGCAAAAGGGGCACCAGGCAACTATAGGCCAATTACCTGCTTACCAACAACTTTCAAATTGCTAACTGATGTGGTAGCTGATGCAATACAACAGTATCTAGTTGAAAACAATCTTTTTCCACCAGAGCAGAAAGGAAATCACCCCGATAGCAGAGGAACAAAAGATCAACTCCTAATAGACAAAATGATCTTGGAAAACTGCAAGAAAAGGAAGACCAACCTGAATGTGGCATGGATTGACTACAAAAAGGTATTTGACTCTCTGCCACATGACTGGATAATCAAGTGCCTAGAAATAGCAGGAGTCAGTAGAAACATCAGAAAATTTGTGCGAAGATCGATGGCACAATGGAAGACACAGTTGCAGGTCAATGGTGAAAGACTGGGAGAGGTTAATATCAAGAGACGAATATTTCAAGGAGATTTATTATCACCACTACTATTTGTTATTGCACTGTTTCCTCTGTCAACAATACTGAATAACTCAGGACATGGCTATCAAACATTAAAAACATCTGCCAGACTATCCCATCTCCTTTACATGGATGATCTGAAGCTGTATGGAAAAACATCATTGGAAATAGAATCACTGCTGAACACTGTCTGTATATATAGTCAAGATATTTCAATGGAGTTTGGCTTGGACAAATGTGCCACACTTACTCACAAACAAGGAAAAATAGTAAAAACTGAAGGAATAAAGATGCCCCATGAAAATAACATTAAGAGTCTGGATGAGGAAGAACTGGAGAAGATAACAATATACAAAGACCTACAAACAGAAATAGAAAGACTGTGGCAAAGGCAAGCAAGGGTAGTACCAATAGTAATAGGCACCTTAGGTGCAATCCCAAAACAACTGGAGCACCATTTGAACACCATTGGCATTGACAATTCTGCCATTAGTCAATTGCAAAAGGTGGCCTTACTAGGAACTGCTTCCATCCTGCGACGATATCTATAATACCATCAAACATCCACATCTGCCTATTCCAGGTCCTTGGTAAGGACTCAATAGGTAGACAAAAATGCCAAATCCAGTCTGAACATCTGGCTGACTGTGCGATGAATAATAATAATAATAATAATAATAATAATAATAATAATAATAATAATAATAATAATAATAATAATAACAACAACAACAACAATAACAACAACAACAACAACAATAATAATAATAATAATAATAATAATAATAATAATAATAATAATAATAATAATAATAATAATAATAATAATAATAATAATTGGAAGGGATCTTGGAGGTCATCTAGTCCAACCCCCTGCTCAGGCAGGAAACCCTATACTATTTCAGACAAATGGCTGTCCAGTCTCTTCTTAAAAACTTCCAGGGTTGGAGCATTCACCGCTTCTGGAGGCAGGTTGTACCACTGGTTAATTGTTCTAACTGTCAGGAAGTTTCTCCTTATTGCTAGGTTGCTTCTCTCCTTGATTAGTTTCCATCCATTGTTTTTTGTCCTGCTTTCAGGTGCTTTGGAGAATAGCTTGACTCCCTCTTCTTTGTGGCAGCCCCTGAGATATTGGAACACTGCTATCATGTCCCCCCTCGTCCTTCTCTTCGTTAAACTAGAGTAGACATACCCAATTCTAACAACTGTTCCTTATACATTTTAGCCTCCAGTCCCCTAATCATCTTTGTTGCTCTTCTCTGTACTCTTTCTAAAGTCTCAACATCTTTTTACATCGTAGTGACCAAAACTGGATGCAGTATTCCAAGTGTGGCCTTACCAAGGCCTTGTAAAGTAGTATTAATACTTCAGGTGATCTTGATTCTATCCATCTGTTAATGCAGCCTAGCACTGTGTTGGCTTTTTTGGCAGCTGCAACACACTGCTGGCTCGTATTTAAGTGATTGTCCACTAGGACTCCAAGATCCCTCTCACAGTTACTACTATTGAGCAAGGTACCCCCTATACCAGGGGTCAGCATCCTGAAACAGTGAAAGAGCCACTCGAAAACGGTTCCCTCACAAAAGAAAAAACTGGGAGTCACAAAGGAGGACGCACATGCGCGCACATGCACAAAACAAGAGGCTTGACAGAACAGTGGAGCCTAAGGGGAGACATGCAGCTGCCATGCCCCCTCCACTCTCATTCACTCGCCTTTGCTTGGAAAACCTTCTCTCTCACTCTCATTCACTCATGTTTTGTTTGCAAAAGCTTCTCTCTCGCTCTCTCATTCCCTCACTTTTGCTCTAAAAAGCCTCTTTCATGCTCTCATTCACTCACACTGCTCAAAAAACGTTTCTCTCTCACTCTCATTCACTCACCAACTCAAAAGGCCAGCCACGGCTGTTGCGGCTGTTGCGGCCGGTTGGGACAGCAGCTCCCGCTCCAATAGTGAAAGGAGAGGAAACACATTATGAGGTGAAGCAGATTCTTGATTCTAGAATGCATAGAGGAAAACTGAATATTTAATTCAATGGAAGGGGTATCCCATGTCAGAATCCAGATGGGTGATGGCACAACATGTACACACAGATCATTTAGTAAAACAGTTTCATACTACACACCCCCAAAGATCAGGTCCAAATGAAGGAGCAAATAATGGACTCTGATGAATGTGTTTTGTTTTCCAGGTTACCTTCCCCCCACCTAAGGAGGGTGACCTGTCAAGCTATGAACCTGGCTGCCTTTAAGACCACTGTGTGTCTTTCGCTTGCCTACAGAGCGGGGAGGTGGGATGGAGAAACAGAGTGGAATCCACTGGTGGTTTATCATGAGAAAGCAGAGAAGTGAAAGGTCTGTTTTGGTGAACAGAGAATGCTTCTCATAACAAACAGTAGTATTTCAATTGGACATTGTGACCTGTCTGGTCAGAGGAGAGAGGAAAAGAGTGATTCATCTAATAAACCGCTCCCCACCTTTTCATTAGAGCCAGCTTTCTCTTTCTAACTTGTTGCTATGATTCAACCCATTAAAGACAACATTAGAGGACTTTTTGACTCTGGTGTGTTTCTTGGTGGGAATTTCAGGCAGAGGTTGACACTTGTATTTGGGAGTGAAAACTGCAGTGTAGATTAGCAGCTGTAAAACATTCCTCTGTTTAATACTTTTTCATATTTTTATGTATGGAAATTTGTTTCATAAAGTAGTAAAATTCAGGAACTTATCCATAAAACAGACCTGATTGCTAACATATCTGTCTACCATTAATTTCCTAAAGAATCTTGCAAATGTTGGTGATAACATTATTTTTTTCTGAAAGTCTTGATAATCGCCACAGAATTGTATTAATATGATTCTCTTGGGAAACTACTTGAAACCTTTTAGAGAAATTGGGTCTTCTTCACACAATATATTATCATATGTCAACTCTTGCTAAGTAAAGTGGCACAACTGCCAGAGGGATACAAGACAATGAACTAGCCAACTACATTTTAACATGACATTATACAAACACATATACATCCAAGGTTTTGCTCCAAATTTCATACAATAGGAAACACACATAGAATTGATTAAAAAACAAACATTCTTGTTCCTCAAAATTCATTCACTTTGGATTCTGTGTGACTTGAGAGACATCATTCCATCAGGTTTACTGTACCTGCTGGTAGCTGCATCTTTGAGTTCTTATACTACTTCTGTAAGTCATATATGGACACTCTGGCTTTTATTGCCTTCTCTTCTCTTTCCAAGAGTCAGGGTCTTCTTCCATGACTCTTGCTTTCATACAATATGTTCAATATACATATTTTTCAGTTTTATTATTAGTGTTGCTAATGAACAGGCCAGCTTTATTTCATGTAGTATTGAATGATCAGTTCTTCTTGTGGTCCAAGGCATTCTCAATAATTATCTGCAAATCAAAGGTTCAGTTTTGTTTCTGATAAAGTCATGTGTTGTGAAGAAGATTAGAACTATAACTTTATTTCATTGCTATTATCATCCTAATGAATTTTTGAACCTAAGAATATAAGACTGCTGTTACTGTACTTCAATTTCTTCTTTGCCTGTTTGCATGGCCTTAGGAGTTGTTTTTTATTATAGTATGTAGTAGACCATCTTTTGCACTTTCTTCTTTCACCTCAACAAGAGATTAAATATTCTGTTCCTTCAGCTGTCATAGCGGCATCATCAGTATATCTGAAGTTCTTGAGGTTTCTCACAGCAATTTTAATTCCAGTTTCTAGTTCTTCCAGTCAAGCTTTTCACATACACAGATATCATATAAAATCTTATAGTATTACTGTAAATAAATAAGGAGAGATCTTAACATACTGCTTTCCTACATATTGCTTCTACTATGACAACATCACACAAATTCTTCAGGAGGCAGGTAAGCTAATTCCATATACTCGATATTTCAAAGCTATTCAGAGTATCGTGTGGGCTACATCAGCAGCCACCAATCTTTTGGGCACAAGGGACTGGTTCCGCGGAGAGAGGGTTTTCCGCAGACTGGAAAAATGTATGCTACCTGCATCCCTTGGGGCTTTGCTTGTGTGTGCAGCCTGGTTGCTGGTATGCTGCAAATCAGTGCCAGTCCACAGACCAGGGGTTGAGGACCCTGGTCTACATAGTCAAAAGTCTTTCAGTCAAAACAATATCAAACTGTTCCTAAATAACAGGGCAAGACATCCATGCATGGCATCCAACTGGCAATAGATCTGAGGACTTTGTATCAGTTGCTGAACAAACTCCTCTGCCCAGCCCCAAATTGCCTGAGCATTCCTGGCCCAGCCCTGAAACAGGGCTGCCAGGCAACACTTTGAGGACACAATAAGAGCAGAGAAATACTGCTGTTTCACCACTCTTGCCACCACAAGGTAGGCCTTAATAGTGGCTCTAAGTCATGTCTCATGAGAGCCATCCCTTGTATGCCTCCAGCTGTGCTCTACACATCTTTTGGCCCTTTTCAGAACCTGTAGCTCCTCTATGAACCACGGGGAGGGGTTAGGAATGATGAGTCAAGAGAGGCCACATGGGCACAATCCTGTCTAAAGCCATGGCCACACTTGGGTTCTAGGCCGCCACCACAGCTTCAGCAGGATCATGCAGCAACACCTCCAGGATATCCCCCAATTCCCTCTGGAACCCATCACGGTCAACCAGTTGCTTGACGCAGAGCATCCAAATGAGTACAGCCCCCCTGCAGAAGGGGGAAACTTATGAGAGCCAGGGTATGATCTGACTATGACAAGGGGGTTAATCTTAATTACCCCAGCAGGTCATGTTGCCATTGTTCTGACAAGATGATCGAATCTCAGCCCTCTTTCCCCAACTACTAGCAGTATTCAAGGGACAAAAATATTACTGCAAATAGGTGTTCTATTTTTCTAGTGCCCAAAGTTAGAAAAAGAGATCTCAGAATGTTCCTTTGGTGTCAGATTTCCAAACATCCTAGTTATTTAATATTTTATTTAATATTTATTGTTATGTATTTGTAGGGGTGTGGGTCTATACATATGTTGTATATAGTATGTTTTAGGTGTGTGTCATGTATGTTTCACTTTGAGAGCAGGCAACTAAATTTCATTTTTGATGTGTGCTGTTGTGCCCACAGTAAAAAATTACAATAAAGATTATCTTATCTTATTGAGGTGGGATCAACAGCTGTCTGTCCTGCTAAACTACTCATTATTTCACCCCCTCACCTCTTCTGAAATTAGCACCTGCCTTTCTGTAGAGATATTCTTCATCTCCATTCCCATCAGAGTATCTGCAAGTTCACTGCCTTGAGTTGTGCTTCATTTAGGACAATTAGAAACGTTCCGGGTCGCCTAATCCGCTCTTTGCCAAGCGCTCTCCGAAAAACGCTCCGTGGGGTCCGTCAGGCCTCCCGGCCCGAGCAGAGTTGCTGCCCGAGAAAGAGCGAGGCTGCCTGGGCTGCGCGGTCTTGCCGGTGTCGCGCAGAAGGCGACTAGGTTTGGCAACTGGGGGCAGGGATTCTGGTTCCTTCCTGCCGGCATTTCCAGTAAGAGCCTTCCTCACTGCCCAGCGAAGGGAGGCGCTGCTCCTCGGTCGCTCTCGCGCAGTTCCAGTTCCCGGAAAACATCTGGGTTTCCCTGGGAGGGAGGCGGTGACGGTGATGGAGGCGGCTGCAGCGGGGACGCCTTTGCCCCGAGCCTCTCCTCTAGCTTTCATCGCTCAGGGCGATATGGGGCCGCCTGTGGGCGCTTGCAGGTGCTTGGCGAGGCGGGGCTGAGCAAAAAGAAGGCCCGACCAAGGAGTGTGCAAGGCGCAGCAGGTGCTTGAACTCTGCCGGCAGCGCTGACGACCTCCAGCCTCGCTGCAACTTCCCCGCGGACTTGGCAGTGACATGCTCACTACTCGCTTACTGAAAAAGTTCATTTTCTGGGTCAGGTCTTGGGGTAGTTAATGTATCGTGTGAATTCACCTCCTCTGATAGTTGCAATGTGCTGACCCAGAAAACGAACGCTTTCAGTAAGTGGGTGAGTATGTCACTGCAAAGTCCACGGGAACTGAGCCTGGGGAACTGTCAGACAGCGCGCCTTTTACTCGACGCTTTTCGATCTCTTTTGCGTTTGGACCCAGAAAAGGAGCTGCGTTTTGGGGAAGGGGCTCAAAAGTAGCGCTCAAGACAAGGAAAAACGTCAAGCTCGCTTCCCTACGTCCGCCAGGACCCAGACGGCAAAATGGTGCCATCTACGTTATTAAGATCAGCCTTCTCTCCCACCCCCTCAGCACAGACTCGTTTCCTCCAAGGATGATCCAGCAAAAAAAAAAAAAAATCCAGCTGCAGTGAGATAGAAGTTTTTTGGTTTCTTTGCACGGTTACTTCTTCCTTCCTTCTTTCCTTTTTAAAATCAAGTTTAGGGTGGTCAAAACCATCCCGGCCACGTTTGCGTGGAAGAAACCAGCCAAGGGTAAGAAGGCCGAGCGAGGTGCTTCATGCTTCTTCGTCCTGGACCCAGACTGCGGGCAAGCTGCTCCTTCTTTCGTGCGTCCGTGAGAGTCCGGACGCAAATGTTACTCTGATGTGACCTCAATGATTTGGGAGTCGGACCCATTGCACTTAATGGACTCTTTTCTGCATAGAGGACTATTCGGTTAGTTGGCCTCCGTTCTGAAGAGGGGGAAGGGAGTTCAACCAGTCCATAGACATCCTAGAGAGGTCTGATGGTGGAGGATACGTGATCGGTGGGCTGCGTTTTTGCAGTAGCTTCAATCAACTGGTAGATTCTCGGTCATCCAGGTCATGATTGTCCCCAAAGTGCTTTTTTCAAAAGATATCTGTACTTTGTTTTTTCTTGAAGACGTTTGGCTTCTATCCAAGAATCTTCTTCAGTTCTGGAGGAAGCTTCTTGGATGAGAAGCGAAACCTCTTCAAGGAACAACAAACTGCAGTTAAAAAAGCACCTTTGGGACAATCAACTGGTAGCATTGGCATCCGCACAACGAGAGCTTGTCCGGCCTCTGCCCCGGTTGGGCATTTTGTTTATGACCCAAAAAGTTCAGTGCTCCGCTGGCCTTAGAGATGAGCCCCGCGATCTCCTCTTCATACCAGCAGCGCGCAAAGGGCACCAGACCTCTCCTCCTGTCCGGACCTAGCTCTGAGAAGTGGAGAGAAGGAATGGCCAACAGCGGGTCGGGAAGCCGCAGACTTTAAGCAGCGTGTAACTCCACCTCGGGCTCGGAATTGCTCGCGAGTCCTGCTAGCTGTTTCCCACGGAGACCGGGATCCCCGGAGGCCTGGATGAACTGGAAGAGGGGGAGGCCTGCTCCTCCTCCTGACCCAGGGCTCAGGCGAGAGGAGATACATCGGTAACGAAGGCTCCGGCCCTCCTTGCTCATTTTCCGGAATCGGCCCGACCGAGCGGAGGACAGCACTCCTTGAAGAGGCTTCAGGAACCGTTCCCTCCCCAGTCTTTCATATAGAGTTCCATCTCACAGAGACCGACAGACACGCTGCCTCCCCCTGCTCGCTTGCCTTCTGCCAAGGGTCCTAGGAGACCCCTCAACCATTGGCTTCCCCGACCGAGACGATTTTTCTTGGGGAGACTTCGGTCTAGAAGTCCGGGGCTAGGGGGGCGAAGGGCTCCCAGGAGCAGCGGTTCCTCCTGCAAGGGCCTTCCGAGGACTCGCCGGGCAGGACGCGTTGCTCATGGGACAAGCCGGTGCTCCCGCCGCCCAGCCTTCCCCTCCGCTAGTTCTTCCCTAGTCTGACGAGGAGAAACCTCGCACTTGCCAAAAGCCGCGGAGGGCATGCCGAGGTGGCCTGGTCACCCAGTGGCAACCGAAGCCACTTTCCGGCCGCGGCGAGACTTGCTGGAGCCTGACCTAGCTCGGCATTCAGGACTGTGAGGCGGTCTCTCCTGCTGCTTCACGCCGGCTTGGCAAAAGCCGCTGCCCTTTTCAGGTATCGGTTTGGCTCTGGGGGGATTCCCTGGCTTTCCTCCCCGGAGAGAAAAGGCATAGGAAGTAAGGAGAGGCGGGGCTCCAACTCTTCCTCGCGGCGCCCCTACGGCTGACAGAAATGCTCCGGGTCTCCGCGGCTGCGCATTCACGGACACCTAAGAAGTCCGACTGGGGATTCACGCAACCTGCTGGACCAGGTCAACGGAGGATGCTGCGGGCGGGGCCTTGGCGGGAAACTTTTGTCACCCGCCTAAGCCGGTTATGTGAACGCGACTATCCCCAGGGAAAAGACCTCGCTTTTCAGGAGGTCTTCCTGGGGGAAGAGGGGCTTCACACGGAGGGGACTCAATTTGAGAGCCAAACGCACCCCGAATCGGCGCCTTCTCTCTAAGCGGGCGAGCACAGATGGCGCCCCGCTTTCGGTGTTCATCGGCGGCGGCGGTGTCGAATTAGAGCCGGTAATTGTCCATCATTAGCGGGCCTGAAACGCGAGCTGTCACAACAACTGGACCACGTCTGGGCGGCCGCGAAAATAACAGTAATGATTGGCCTCATTATGGATGTCAAAGCGCGTCGGAGAAGCCGGAGGTGCAAATTGGCCTTGACGGACGAAATCAAATACCAGGAAAGCGCCGAGTGTCCGAGGGGAAGGGGCCTCGCGCAGGACAGACATCTCGGCATTGACGGTCGAGAGAGGCGAGGAGCGAGGACGGCGTTTCTAGCACCACCCTAACTTCGAAACCAGGCCCCGCCATGAGCAGGGAGGTCCCCTCGTCCAGTGAGCTGCTTTCCTGCAGGGAAAGGAGGCGTTGCCACTGGCAAGAATACAATAATTGCTGGAGGTTCCGCAAGGGGAGCAGCGATGGGCTTTGCATTCCCTGATTTACTTTAGTCCAGCCTGTCTTCAGGATCTCTCTACAACAACCTTATGAGAGATAACATAGGATGAGGATTTGAATCTCAGTCCTTGCCCTCTTTATTAGTCGCCGCTGCGCCTCCTTTCCCACTTGCTTTGTGGACCCCGCTGTGGGCATAATTTTGTGGCAAGAGTGAAGTTGTATGACTGTGCCTGGAAACTCTGACTACTGGGGCAGAACAAGCCCAGTTGGAGAGGCGGATGGCTTGGCTTGGATTCAGATATTTATTTTTACCCTGTCTTTGAAAATTCAGTTAAGATTTTTAAGTCAGTTTCCATTGAGGTCTTTCAGCACCATCCATCAGGACTGAAATCAGCGGCTGTTCCTTCCTGTAATTAATCACCCTCCCCACCGATCAGTGGAGACCTTACTTTTGAGCAGACTAACATAGCATTGTGCAGAGTAGTGACTTCTGACGGCCTGAAAAGGGCGGGCCTCGCAAGGCCGCCTAGTACTGCTCCAAAACCAAAATTCTATATTGACAGCCACTTTGGTGAAGTGGTTAAGGTGCTGACCTAGAAACGAGGAGAATGAATTCTAGTCCTGGCTTAGACATGCAAGCCAGCTGGATGACTTTGGACCAGTCACTCTCTCTCAGTCCAACCCACCTCACAGGGTTATTGTTGTGGGAAAAATAGGAGGAGGAGGCCTTGAGTTACTTATAAAGTAACAAAGGTGGGATAGAAATCTAATAAAACACAAACAAACAAATATATAAATATTGACCGCCCCAAATTATGTCTCTTCTGCCTTTTAGTGGAGGCAGCTGAAGATTCTTTTGGTCTCCAAGCCGGGACTGGAGGTACATGCAAAGCTAGTATAACCGTTTTTTGAACGGGGCTGTTATGAACCCCAAGAGGTTTCTGCCTAAACGTTCCAGTCCTCGAGGAAAACCTGGCAAGGGAGTTTAGAAGCGAGGATCTTACTCGGCCTTGATCTTTGGATCCAAAGAAGGGGCCTGAGCCAGTTTATTCAAAAAGAAATGCAACTGAAGTTCTCAGAGGCTTCTTCCATGGTAAGCGGGAAGAAATGCTATGAATATATCTCAAGAGCTGGGTAGCCATAGCGCTGACTATTGGCCTAATAAAATTGTTTCTTTCATGGCACATGCTGTGAAAAAGTCATCCCCCTTCAGTTCTGCAGAGTAGAAAGCTTGGATTATTCCCCAATTATTTGGGGGGCTGCTGGGGCAAATCCAGTGGCCGCAGACACATAGAAAAAAAGGAAGATGACAAGCGCAATTGAGTTTCCCAGTTGCCATGCCATAGTTCAAGTCGCCCTTCAGGAAGGCTTCTTCCTAACTTCTGCTTTGATGCCAGCCTTGGGAGCACCACCTGGCAAAAGACAGTCCTGACAGGGCAGCTCCAGGAACACCAGGACGATAATCACCGCAGGCATCTGGGGAAACAAACGACCCCCTGTCTGGCCAGTCAGGCCATAGATCTGGCGGAAAAGGGAACCAAATTGGGCTGTCATATGTCTAGGTGGGACAAGACCGAGCATCTTTCAGCCAAAGCGATGGCCTCCTCTACTCTCCGAGGCTGCTAGAGAGCCCGGAGATCACTTTTCAGGGTCCTCGGGCGTGATGGCTATCTCTTGGTTTAGAGGAAACATCCAGCAGCCTTGTGGCGGAGGGCGAAGGACTCTGGACCCAAGGGCGGGAAGGAGCCCCGCGGAAGCTGCTTCTCCGTCTTTATTTTAATCATGCTTCTTTTAAGCTTCGTGCTTGATCTAGCTGTTCCTGGAACAGTTTTCAAAAGTCGAGCAGCCTACATCGATGAGCCTACGTGCTGAAAAAAATACTAAGCTAAGCGTGTTTTCCAGAAGGGCAACAACTTGAGGCAATGGAGGGACTAGGGAAAAAGTACAAAACGCAGTTAAGTTCACTTCTTGAAAGGCGCCTTTCCTCTTCCCTAATATCTGGAGGGTTTTTGGATCCACGATGCTGGCAAGAAAAGGACCGTCTTGGAAATTGAATCGGCTCTGGCCGCGTGTCTGTTTCCTAACAAGGCAAGGGGATCTTAACCAGCAGCTGCCTAGCACCCTCACGCAGAGGACTTGCGAAGGAGCAGGGCCGCTTGGCTTGACCCAAAGCTGTTCTGTTCACTAGCTGCAGGCTAACCAGATATCAAAGTATCCCAGGCTCAGCCCTTAAAAACTACGAAAAAGAAGCCGAAAATACCGTTCGGAAGCGGTATTTTTGGCTTTTCCAGGCGCCCGAAATCTCCCTCCTGCCTTCGGCTCCAGCCCTCCACATCCTCGGCGATCGCGGATCAAAACAAAATCCACTTCTGCTGGATCAAATGTCTAGAGGTGAAATCGGTGCGTCCATTTCGACAGCAGTTTCTGAAGGTCACAAGTGGGGAACAATTTCTTTTTGGCTTGATGCATCCGGGCTCGGGAATTAAGGCGCTGAGAGCTTTGGGACTGATACTGGAAATCTCTCTTGTGTTGGCCGGACTTCTGTAGAGTTGAAGGGCGACCGGAATAAACGGCCATCCTGAAGCTCTGGGAAAGGGTCTCAGGGCACCTTCGGGTATTCTTATCCCAAGGGTGTGGCAAGGTGGTTGCGGAAAGCCTTTTCCAGCACCCTGGGCGTGACTGCGAAGAAGTCGGTTAACAGTTCCAGTAACTCCCCGGAATTAGTGGGACGTTTTCAGAATTCAGAATCATTTTTTGCGCCTGTACCACACAGTGACCCAAACCCTAACTTTGCAGTAGCCGAGCGGGGCGGCTGAGCAAGCTTGGCTGCTGCTTGGACCTTCACATGCTGCTCAGAAGTCTTCAGGAAAAAGTCAAGGCACTCGAATAGAATTGTTTGTTTGGCTTGCACAGTGTCCAGGATGGGGCAGAAGCAAAACGGAGGCAGAGAAAGCAACAAGTGTGGCAGAACCCCAGCCCTGAAATCCTTGTGAGCCTGCACTCCAATGGAGTTGCATTTAATTTAATTTAATTTAATTTAATTTAATTTAATTTAATTTAATTTAATTTAATTTAATTTAATTTAATTTAATTTAATTTAATTTAATTTAATTTAATTTAATTTAATTTAATTTAATTTAATTTAATTTAATTTATTGCACAGTGCCCATGATGGGGCAGAAGCAAAGCGGAGGCAGAGAAAGCGACAAGTGCCCCGAAATCCTTGTAAGCCTGCAAAAAAACACTGGAGCCAAAAGAAAAAGAGGTCGTGGAGTGACTTGGCAACATGGCAGCCCTCCCACTGCCACCATCGGAACCTCTTTCTGGGAAGGAGTCCCAGCTTGTCTCGTGCCGGTTGTGTTCGAACATCCTAGTAGGAAGTAGGAAAGGGAACCGTGGAGCTTGAATGACTTGCTTCTGTTGGAGACTCGGACACTCCTTTCCGTAGTTCGTCAGACGAACTAAGGCAACAGAGGTCAGAGAAGCTTAGAGTTATAGTAAACGATAGTTAGGTCCACCCATCACATTAAATTAGTCAAGAGTCCTAAACAGGCCAGGTTAGTCAACTTTATTTAATTAAACGAACATCAGTTGCCTAAAGATTATATTACCAACCCGCTTCTGCTTAGATGCTTTCTTCACCACAGAAAATTCCAGAACTGTAAAAGAAGGAATTTGAAAAACCTTCCCTTTTTATGCTGAGGGGCAGCAACTTGGGAATGGCTCTTCCAGACAGTAAGAAGCTCTGAACTGGTCCGATCAAAAGGTTTCCAGCAATATAAGAAATAAAACCCGAAGGCTGACCGGAAAGCTTTTCTTAGTGTTCGGTCGAACGTCTTGCCTGGGGTTAAGCAGAATCGCTCGCTGATTGCGTGAATCAAAAGCACAGCTTTTACACCATCCTTTGACGTTCTCTTGCAGTTAAACTACAAGGATTGTGTTGAGCGAACTCGTTTTCTTATCAAGCCAAGTTAAAGAAGCCTTGTACAGGAAGGAGAATCCCGTGTCTGTCAAGGAGGGTCTTTGTGCATTTCCTCCTCTTCAGAAAGGAGTTCTGACTAAATCTCTCTATTTAAAGTGACCCGTTGTTATGTCTGCTTAGTCTGCCTTTATGTGTTCTGAAAACCACAATCATCAACTTCATGAACTGATCCTGAAATGGTGTTGGAAGAGCGCTCTGCAGGTGCTCAGAGACTTGCTTTGAAGGGAGAAGAATCTCTTGATTGGGCAGGGTTAAACCGGAGGAAAAGGCCACATTGACTATTCCTGCCAGAAAGTATTCGCTTGTTTGCACAAGATCAGATGATGAATCAATTGAATAAAAAAAGTGCTATCCCGTTGATTATTTGACTCTGAGAATAATCCGCCAGGTCCAAGAGGCAGAGAAACTCACCATCCACTTTTTTCCTCTATCCCTGGCAGTGCAAAAAGCATAAAAGGGTTTTCCAGCACACAGCCATCCTACACGGCCTCATCCAGCCATTCCTGCAAAGATGTTTGTTTTCTGTTTAATTGTCGGTCTATTTGCTTACATGTTTCAATTGACCTGCAAGACAAACGGAGCTGCCGAATTCTCAGGGTCGCTGTGATACTCTCCTTTCTTCGGCAACGCTGGCCAGGGAACGGAGGGGCAGAAGTACCCATGGTTGTTCGGTTGTCAATGTGGAGTCTAGTCCCCTGCTTTTCACTGTCCACTAGTTCAGCAGCCAACCAAAGCTTGAGGCCGCCCGGGCCTGTAAAGGCTAAGCTCTTTTGGAGGGATTTTTCTGCCCATCCCCTCTCCTCTTCCTGTCATGACCTCAGAGAGGCAGCATAAAAACCCTTGGCTATTTCCAACCCCAGAGCGGGCGTTCTGCCCATCCAACAGGGCAATGTCTCTGCCCCAAGGAGCAGCCAGCTGCACAGCCCAGCCAGTTCAAAACTAGTCTGCTTTCAGAGGAGCTACTTTCAGAGATTGTCAGCTAGATCACATGAACTGGGCCGAGGGTCCAATATGCCCCCAGATCGAACATTTGGGGGAAGCAATAGCCGGTCTTTGCTGCTTTCCTGACGCCTACATCCAACAGCTTTGGCCTTGGTCTTGTTGCCATTGGCTCTAGGAAATACTTTGGGACATTTTCCTGGAAAGAAGCAGCCGTTCCTCTTTCACCCCAGTTCCCCTGTCTTGACCACAAGGAGACCCCAGTTCCACAGGGATTTTGTTGGCCTGGGAGCTTGTGGGTTGCATTCCCCTCTTGAATCCCCTTTGGTCTTTCCTCTCCTTGCCCTCTTGCTGGCAGGATGGGTCTCTCCAGCCGAAGCTTAATGAGGAACTATTTTCACTGAATTTTGTTGGCAAGTAGTGAGCTCTTCTCAATGGTGATTCCTAGTTCCCAGGATCTGCACACCTCTGACATCTTTAAGGCTCTCTTATTTGGTGCTAGAATCTGGAGGAAGCTGTTTTTACCCTGGAGGGATGAAGGGTAGACTTAAGTCTCTCTCACTGGTGCATATGGTAATGGGGGGGGGGATAAAAAGGGGCTGCTAGGCCCTGTTCATGCCTCAGGTAGGTGCAATAAGGAAAAGAGGAATGGAATAGCACTACGTCCCTACCTCCTTTTTTGGGGGGGGGAAATGGGAGGACACCAAATTCCCAAGAACTCTGAATTGGCCAGCCCTGAAGCTTAAGGCACCTGGTAGAATTAGGCTCATTCCATTTTTCAGATGTACTAGGGGTGTCCTCTGCCCTCCTCCTGCTTAGCAAGACCAAGCTCCACTGGGTTGTCTTAGGATGTTCAAAAACTCTAAAGATGGGCATTTCAGACATAATGTCCACAAAGCGGTTTTTAAGGCTCCTTTTCAGTCCCAGACACTCCCCAAATCTCCCCTGCACCCCCTCCGAGGTCTGGCTTTGAGGAGAGATGTGGGGGGGGTGGTTTCCTGGCACCTGGCACTGAATGCTTTCCTGTGACTCACAGCAAGGCCAATCTTGCCCAACTAAGCTCCAGATCCCTGGATCAAGAAGCTGAAAACACCATATAAAAAGGGCCAGTGTATTTTGAGGCAGAAATGAAAAGGAACCTTAAACTAGTGGAGATCTGCTGCTTTGCACCCTTAGGGCTTAAAGAATTGTACTTTTTAAGGACACCTCCTATTGCGGCCTATGGGAAGAAAGTATAACAAATGCCATGAAATTATTTTATTATTTTGAAATTATTACTTTTACTAATTTTTTTATTATTTTTCCCCATGGGAATTTATTTACTCTGAAATCAAGGACAACTAAAGGTTCCCTTTTCTTTACCGAAAGCACTTGTAGATGAGTTTCTGCTGTGCATTTAGAGGACAACTGAATCCTAGGGAGTATAAAAGGTAAAGGTAAAGGTTCCCCCCCCCCGCACATGCATGCTAGTCGTTTCTGACTCTAGGGGCCAGTGCTCATGTCCGTTTCAAAGCCGAAGAGCCAGCGCTTGTCCAAGGACGTCTCCGTGGTCCGCATGACTAGACGCTGTTACCTTCCCACCGTAGTGGTCCCTATTTGTCTACTTGCATTTTTACATGCTTTCGAACAGGTGCTCACTCTGGTACACGGCACTCGGGATTCGACCCGCCAAACTGCCGACCATCTGATCGACAAGCTCAGTGTCCTAACCCACTCCAAAGCTAATGGTAAATCTACTGGATAGAATTTGCTAACATACAGTATGAATCTTAGAAAATCTACTCTGATTAAATTGCTGAGAATCAAAAACATAATTCCAAATTTCACAGAGTTTCTACTACCAATGATTTAAAGGCTATTAATGTAGAAATTGAAATACATCTTGGAAGAAAGGAGGGAAAGGTGATGAGGAAGGTAACCTTTCTCTAGCCTGAAGTCAGAAAAAAGGGAGTGAATTGATATTTTGTCCCCAGTTAAAGTAGTGGTCAGCCAGGAAAAGTGCTTCTTCTAATCTTGCCTGGCTGCCCATTCCAAATTTGTTGATGCATTTGAAATGAAATGCAACATTTATGAGTTTGGTTCCTTGGGGTGGGTACAGCAACAATGCACCTTCCACAGTTAAAGAATTCCCATCCTAGTTGCATGAAATGTTGCAGCCTTCCTGAGAGTGAAGATGGAAAGAACAATTAATCAAAAAAATGAAATCTACAAATGGGAGGAAGGAGGACAGCTGGCTAACTATGCAAGGGTTTCAGAAACTTCCAATCTGCACCAAGAGAAGAAAGTAGGTGCTGTCCTCCCCACTTCAGCCTCCACCCTCATTACCTATCAGGATTGTGATAATAACATATTGACCCAACAACAGCTCTCCAAACTCTTTGCTGGCTCCCTTCAGAAGACCCTAAAATTTGAGAGTGCCCAGAGGACACACAATATATTCAAACCCCATCTTTAGCCAGTACTTCAGATAATCCGCCCATAGTGCCCCATCCAGTTTCTTCAGCCCCAACTATTGCTGCCATTTGCCTTACTTGCTTCTGCATTTCTTTGGATTTAGCTGGGCTCAAAAGCAGGATTCCATGGCTACTCTTGCAGGCCCTAGACTTTTCCTTTCTACTTTAACTCCAAGTGAAGGTATACAAGAACTGGAGCCAAACTTCACCCTCAAGATGCTGGTGAACTTTGTAGGACTGAAGGGGGAAAAAAATCCTCAATCCCATGAGCCCTGAGCTATGCAAAGTCTTCCAGGCAGCTAAAGTAGGTGTTCCAGAAGCTTTCTAGAAGGAAAATGGAGGGAGCCACTGGGTTTCATACTATTCCCACATGTGCTATATCCTCCTGCATGGCTTAGTCTGCCATTTTGTCTTCCTCTCCTACTTTTGATACAGTGCAGCCCATAAAACATCCCAATTTGTGGACAGAAAGGCTCTTTAATCCATCACTTTCACTTGCCATCTACCATACTTCCCAAGAACGTTGCTTGGACTGGTTCTCCATTTACTATTTATTTTTCTTGATTTATGAATGTGTTGTTTCCAACATTGTCTAAACTTCTCTTATTAAATATCATTTCATAAGAATCACCATTCCTCCAGCAAGTGCCAAACTGCTGTTTTTCCGTTTGCTTCTTCGTCTCCCTCCCCTGTTTACTCTTTGCTACTTATTTCATCAGAAATAAAAAACAAACCGTTATTTTGATTTGTTACAATAAATATCAGTAGGAACGAGAATAAATCTTAGGCTGGAAAAGGAAGCTGTGGAGAGAAAGGATGGTTTTTAAAAAGATTTTTAACTATAAGCCCTACTGAAATTGGGTCAATAATCCAGTTACTGGGTTCATATTTAAATCCAAGCCTCCAAGCCTCTTCGGGTAGACATAGCCTTCGGATCACACTCAACAACCTGAGAAATTGAAGCAGGTTTGCGGGGTGCCCTGCAATCGACCCAGTTATTTTCAGAACAAAGACCCCTTTGACACTTGAATGGCGACCGAAATGCCCGTGGTCACCAAGCCCAAGAGAAGGAACCCCCGCAAGAGTGAGGCAGCCAGCGAGGGATCAAGTCGTTACATGGCCTCGCCCTGAAACGTGAGTTTTTCTGGAGGAAACCAAAGCCTTCGCGTTTCTCCAAACAGTTCGGGAGAGAATTAAAAAACAAAACAATTGCCAAAAGTTAAATTGATTTTTATAAATTAGGGGGAGGGGCGGTACAAGGAAGGGATTGACGCACAAATATTCACAATTCAGTGGAAGTAAATTGTCATAATTGTTTGCAACTCTCCACCTAAAGAAAAATGAGAGCATTTACTGCGAAATGGGAGAAGAAAGGGGGGAAAGGCACCGAATGACTTCAACATTCCCACCGTAACTGTTTCTTTTTCCCTTCCAAGGCCCCAGTATTAAATTCATACTGAATATAAAAATAATTATTATAAACACAACGATTTTAATACAACCAAAAAGTGCTAGAATCATATTGTTTCCCAAACTGCGCCCCATAACTGCGAGAAGTCAGGTCACAGGCCAGAAGCTGCGGGGAAACTCCTGCACACCCGCGTTAGAGTGGACAGAAGATGGTCCCCTTGTTCGGACTGAGCGCGTTTGTTCAGGCACAGTCCAACTGCCTCCAAAGTGCTGGAGCAAGAGAACGGCCCGCCTGGTTGTCCCGAAAAATCTCGATTATTCAGCGAGGCCGGCAGGAGGGGATTGACTCTGCTCCGGCGGCGTTTGAACCAAGAAAGGAGGACGGTAGAGGCGGCTCCAGAAGAGCAGAAGCGGCCGAAAGAGCAGATCGGTTGCCGAGCTTTCCCCTACTGCTCTTCCCTTCTTTCCTTGCCTCCCTCCCTCGTGTCTCCTCGCCCCACTAGCCTTCGTGCTCTGGAGCGGACGGGATCTGAGCCTCATTTGATGCCCCCGGCGGCAGGGGCAGGACAGGCGGAAAGAGCCCAGCCCGGCAGACAGTAATAAGGGTAATAGTAAGAGGGCTGGATGGAGAAGAGGGGAGGCGGCCGGACCATCTCGTTCGGGTGATACTGCCTCTGATCATCACGGACTAGCACTCTGACCGCTACTTTCTTGGCCGCCGGTGCGGCGGACAATAGGTCTGCTGCCAGCTGGCGTCGCTTCGTCTTGTAGCGCCGATTCTGGAACCAGATTTTCACCTGCGTCTCGGTGAGCTTGAGCGAGGCAGCCAGGTCGGCGCGCTCGGGCCCAGAGAGGTAGCGCTGGTGGTTGAAGCGCCGCTCCAGCTCGAAAACCTGCGCGTGGGAAAAGGCCGCCCGCGAGCGCTTTTTGCGCGGTTTCTGGAACGCTGTCGAGGCTGCCACGGGAGCCGGGATGCCGGCCGATATCGCCTCGTCCTCCTCGGAGAGGGCTTTGGAACCGAGGCAGCCGTGTTTGGCTTCGTCCTCCTCCTCCTCCTTGTCCTCCTCTTCAGTGTGGCTGCCGCCTCCTGAGGAGGGAAAAGAAGGCAGAGTCAGGAGGCGTAGGAGTTTGGGGTGCCCCTTCAGCCATGCGTCCCGCCTCCCCGTCTTCACCTCCACCCCTGTTTCTCCCTTCTGAGCAGAGAGACTTGGCCTGCCATCGGAGGGCCCCCTGCCACTTCCCATTCTGCCCGATCCTGGAGCAGCATTGGGCCTACATTTCTCCTATCCCTAAAGACAAGCCTTCTTCGAGTTGGAGACACTGAACTCGGGCAAGGCGCTGATGCCGGTGGTTGACATCGCTTCTCCACTGTCCTAGGGCTTTTTGATGGATGTCCCACCAGGCTTCAGACTCTTTACTCTTTTTCCTGGGCTTCTCCCTCGCAGCCACACGAATATCTAAGCCCTTCAAAACCAGCAGCCAACAGTTACACGGATTATACAGGTGTAAATCAAACAAGGCTGAACTGAAAGGAGGCCCGCATGGGATGGAATTTTATCTGTCTCAGGGTAAACACAAGGCCAGGTCCGAGTCCTTCAAACTCTTCCTTTTGCTTCCTCTCCTTTTTGGTAAGGGGTGGGGGTAGGGTGGGACAGAAAGTTGCATTTTGGCTGAGAGGGGCACCCACGAGTTGCCCTGAAAGTTTGCCCTGAAAGGTAATGACCCTAAGACAGACTTGGAGGCACCGCCTTCGAAATTGGGATCAAGCCAACATTTCCTTGGGACCACAGGAGCTGCTGCTGCCTTAATTCTCCCTCATGTGGCCTGCCTGGGTGCGCACCCTTTTCGTCAGCCGCCTTGCCGACTGTTGTGGGGCTGAGGGGAGGCCTATCAAGCAAGGAGCGCCACAATCCCTCTGCCAAATCAGGGCGCCAGCCGTTACAGAGAAGTGATGGGGAAGGGGAGACCGAAGAGCTACTGAGGAACGAAAAGAAGGACAATTCGAACGTTGTCATTTCTTAATTTCCCAGCAGCCGAACTCTTCTGAACTCTTCTCCCAAAAGCTGCAGGAGTGAATCCTCTGATAGCGGAGCCACAAAGCTCCAGTCTGTCCCACTAGGTTCCAATAAGCCGCAGTTCATTAAATCTAACGAATTTCAAACTGGATCCCTGTACTTCCCAGTTCTTAGGCATTTTTTTGCGTCAAAATCTCACCCTGATGTCAGAAAATCTCAGCCGAGCAGCAGTCGAGCCTTCAGAGACAGGAGCTGTGCAAAGTAAGCTATAGAAACCACTTGTCTTCTTGTGTCAGGTTTATTTGCACGGAACTGGCAAGGCGCGTCACTATCACCAACTGAACCAGGTCTCGCCTTTGCTTGGTTTCGACAGGCGGACCGAAGCAGATTTTGCCCCAAAGTCAGACCCTTCTGGTGTGCGGGAAGGCCAACAAAGGTGAGGAGAGACGCAGCTCAACTTTGCATGCAGCTCTCCGGATTCCTAATGGTAGAAAACTTATCCATTCGAGCCTTTCGCTTCTGGGCCTCTTTGGCGTTCCTCTTTGTACATGCGGGGCTTCCCTGGCGACGCATCCTTGATTACCCTCTGTCCGGTTCTCCAAATGGAGGGGCGGACAGAAACGAAAGCTCTTCTCGGCGGCCTAGAAAAGCGAAGAGAGCAGGCGACTCGTCTCTTCCTCCCGCCCCGCGTAAGTCTCTGCTCCGCCGCCAGGCTCAACCCAAGTGCAGCAACTGCTAGACAGACGGCCATCCAGCAACCGGCACCCTAGTACTACCCCTCCTACACGCCGGGATTCTCCTACGCTTCCGGCCCGGCGGGTTACTGAAACCGCCCCGGGATCCACTTTAAAGGGGCTGGAAGGCACAATGGTTTGTCTGGAACGGCCAGCAGCTGAGAGATACGCGGGGGAAACGAACTCTGCCTGGGAATCTCAGGGAGGAGGACGGTGCCCTTCTTTCCCTTTAGTAACTAGACTTCGCGCGATCCATTTCCCGCAGGAAAAACATCCTCTATTAGGTTAAGCTCGCCTTTTCCGAGAAGGCCTTTGTCCGTCGGAAGGCGGCATGCACAACACGGCGACGGGGCGAGTCTTCAGGCTCCGCAGCCACGGCAGCCAGCTCGGACTCGGAACGAGAGCGGCCGACGAGAGTGCAATTAGCAACGTGCACTGGGCGGGTTAAGAGATCCGGGCTTCCCCGCTGGCCTACTCAGGCCCAGCCGAACAGCTGGGAAGGCCGCCCTCCGTTTCCGCGACCCGTTTCCCGGCTGCCCTTTCCTGACTAGAACGGGTTTCTGCCAAAGGGAGACGCGGGTAGGAAAACAACAGCGGTCAGAAGCCAGAATGGCTTCGCAGTTACTTCTTCCGCCAGGCCCGGCAAACGCTGCCTTTTAAACCCCGGGGATCGGGGCCACTCATGCCTCAGAAGTGGGAGCAGGGCGAGTCTCCAGATTTCCAGCCCCGGCCGAAGGTGACGTCGCTGCCCTCGAAAGGCGGCCTTCTAGCGGCGACCCACTGAGCAGAGCACTTAGGATTCCGAAAGGCTGGGAAAGAGCGCAGGGTCGTCCTCAGAGACCAGCGGGACTACCTTCCCTTTACGAGAGAAGCGCCCTCTATTCTCCCAGATAAGAGCTTTATACCCTCGAGATCTCCGGATGAGCAGGAGCACGACCTGGCCTTGTCTCCCCACTCCCAACGGCATCGTCCCGCTCCACAGTCCTCCCTTGATTGCTCCGAAGGCTTACCTGTTGTCGGCGGCTCCGAACCTTGGCCCGGGGGCTGGCTTTGCGGGGACGGAGGAGGGTGGCCTTGCTCGGTGCCGATTCTTCCCACGAGGGATCGAGTGTGCAGGCTCCCTCGGGGTCTTCTGGACTCAGCGGGCACGTGGCCCTCTCTGCCGCCAGGCTCTTGCTCTTCGTCGTCCTCCCTGTCGCCGTCGTGCTCCTCGCTCAGGACTGAATCCGAGTCGCAGTGGGGTGGCCGGGCAGCCGCGGGGTCGGAGCGCTGCTGCTCCTGGGGCGGCGGCGGCGGCTGGAGCACGGGGCACGGAGTGGCGGCCGCCTGGTCAAAGAGGCGCCAGCAGCAGGCGGACGTACCCTCGGGGCTGGGCAGGAGCATTGAAGGGCAGGGACGAGCGGCAGCTACGACTCGCACGGCGCCCACTTCCTTCTTGGTGAGGAGGGCTTGGATGGAAAAAGGCGTCGGGGCCAGGCTAGCGTTGTGCCGGGCCATGGCTGGGACGGATGCTGGGCTGCCTGTCAGGCAGCAGCGGGAGATCTGCGTTCAGTTGGACGCTGTCCTCAGCGCCGCCGCCGGCGCCCGCGGACCAGTTGCGCGATGTTCCCATAAAGAGCCTGGCCGTCGCTGAACCTGCCGACACGCTCCTCCAGCCAAGCAGCTCTAGACTCCGTCCCACACAGCGCCTCTGCGTGCTCACTGGCTTTCGGCCGCCTTTTTCTGCCCGCCCAGCTGTCAGTCCAGCGCCGGAGCGTCCGAGCCGAGGCGGGCGCCGGCCGTTCCTCGGGGGCGGAGTTCGTCTCGGGCGGCACGTTCATTGGCTGCACTACTTTTCCTGCCCGCGGGAGAGTCCGGTCTTGGAGCACCCGCCTTAACCCTTTCACTGCCAAGGGTTTCCCTTCCCGAGAAAGAGTTTCTGGCCGAGAAGAAAGGGGAATTCCTCGAGGGCAGCCCATCTCCGCTTTTACGCCTCTCCCGAGCCAGAGGCATACATCTTCGGGCTTTCTAGGATAGTTAAGCTCAACCTCCACCTGGGGTAACCGGCTGGCAAAGCCGTTGCTGGACCAGAGACATTTTCTGCCCAGGCCTTTAAGGCGGTGGTGTCAACTTCACCCTGGGTTGATGTCGCACAAGAGACCAATATGAAACCGTTGTTGGTTAATAATAATAAACAACATCACCCAGTGGTTATCGGCACACTAGATGCCATATCAAAAAATCTGGGACAGCACTTAGAAAATCTGAGCACTGTCAAAATTTCCATTTGTCAATTACAAAAGGCCACATGCTTGCATCTATACATACTACACCTATAAATTACGACATCCGATGTTCTTGGGAAGAACTTAATACTTATGAAGGCCAACACTATCTAAAGAACTGATAGCTGTGATGTCACATTATTGTGAACAGAAAATAATTTGATAATGTATAATGACTACTGCTTCATTATTTTCCCTTTAATCAAAATGCTGAAATCGAGAGTCTTTGCCTAGAATGAAATAAAAGGAACATATATTTCTACTGTTTATTTTATTCTGCATCTGAAATCCGTTCAAAAATGGCGGATCTGCTGTCTAATGTGTTGGTGTTGCTAAAGCTTGTCTTTTGATGCTTGAGAATTTGTAAGACTGAGACTTGAAGAGAGTATGAAGGGCGCATTTTCTCCTCAACCTAGAAAATGCATTTTGAAAGTTCCTCAAAACAGAACTAGGAGAAATTCCACATTTTTGTCAGTTTGAATAAATTATACGCAGGGTTTTGATTGCAGCAAAAAACTTTGGACGTTTCCAAAAAAAAAACACCCCTCTCTGCCATGTCGTTTGCCAGACTGGAACCACGTTTTCATATCTGATTCTTCAGTGCTTTATGCAGGACATTTTTGTCAATTTATTTATTAAAAATATTCTCAGCGTCAGTGTGAATGAATGAATAAATATTATACACAAAAAACATTGAACGAATTCGGAACAAAATTAAAGTATTTTGCCTCAGCAAGTGTGGCTAATAGAATCCAATATTTATCATTACGGACAACCTCACACATTTGTTGGATGTTTCAGGGTTGCAGAGTGAAATGAACAGGTGGCCTGTGTATGCGGAAAAGACTATGAGAAACATACCAGTTCTCCAAATAGAAAGGTGAGGGTTCAATGACCTTCAAGGATTCTGGGCAACTGGGAATTAAGAGGTTTAAACTCCCTCTCTTCCCTCTCTCAGAATTTAAAAATAATGAGTAATGAAACTGGGGAGGGGAGGAAGAGAGGTGGGACAGATGGACAAATCCTCACATTTCTGAACGCGTTGCTCCTAGGAGACTGGGATCTGGGGAGATATTTAGGAATGAAAACTCTTCTCCTGCGTTTTCCTTTAAGGCAAGAACGACTCAGGTGTGCCACCCTGTGTATTAAGACACATTCCACAGAATAAGTAGACCGAGATATTTTGTATAAATGTATGTGTATTCCACTGAAAATAGGCAACGGTTTTAATAAAACCAAGTCACAACTCCGCGGAATCAATAATATCTTCAAGTCGGGTTCCTTAAAACATCGTGTGAATTTTGAATCCCCGACTGAAATTTCTACAGCCCCCGGATTCCCCTGCACAGGAGTGCAAATTATCAAACGACTTTTGTCTCTTCTTCCTTGACCATTGGGAGCAAGTCCTTTTCCTGTAGCCGGCAGTCCCCTCTGCTTCACCCGCGAAGGTCCCTGAGAACTCACTGAGCTATGGCGCGCCTGGATCTGGCAAGCAGCTGACCCAGGGAGTCGCGGTATTCGCCCCCCCCAAACTAAGTCTACTCCCTTTCCATCGATGCCCGGGTGGCAGCGCCGTCCTGCTCATTGCGCCACAGGAAGGGTGCCCGCTGCTAAGAGCCCGGCCTCCCCGGCGGAGGAGACAAAGGGCACGTGCGGCGCAGTCCGACCCCGACGCCGCCCCTCGGCCCAGCTTCGCCGCAGCCGCTAGATCAGGGAGCGGGGAGAACGTTCTACCGGGCTTCAGGGAGGCGGGCGTCGCGCGAACCTGTGCCGGGGAAAAGAGCCGTCGAGTCCCCTTGGAGCTAGGGCAAGGAAGGGGCCTTTTCATGTCCAACTATTCTTTGCCCTGAGCTGGGAGGTAGCCGATTGGCCGGCAACGGAGGAAAAGAGGGGTCTTTCCAGCCGCCTCGGGAAAGCGAAGGCCGTCAGCCCCGCTGGTGAGAGCAGAGGAGGCGGCCTGGCGCAGGAGGTTGGGGGTGCGCCCATCAGGTCCAGGAAGGTGGAAAGCGCTCTGGGCTGGAGCCCCGGGGCCTTTGACGGCCGAGCAGCAGTTCGACACTCCGCCCCTGGAACTTCGCTCCGGACCCGTTCAGAGAACGCCGCCAGCCTCGAATGACGACAAAGAGCAAGGACAGGGGTTCCTGTTGCGCCCAGCTGCTCAAAGGAGAGGCAGCAGGCGAGTTGGCGAGAAGGGAGCGCCTTCTGCGCCGTGGCAGCTCGGCCTGGAGGCGGGAGGGGCCCTTTTTGCCGAGCAGCTACTTGTCCCCTAGCTTGGCTGTGAGAGCAGAGCAGAAGGGCATCGCGAGGGTCGGGACAGAAGTTCCCGCTACTGACCGCTGCGAGATCTCCTTTCCTGTAATGACGCCACAATGACAAACCTGGACTGCAAGCCAAAACCAAAACATCTTTCAATCGATTCAGACATAACACGCCGCGGGAAAGATGCCTGAGAGCCCAGTCCGCGAACGAAGGGGATGTTCAAAGCGGGAGACGGAGGGGGGCGTGCGTCGGGGAACTCTCCGGGAGGCCTTTCCCGGGCGGAAAAAGAGTGAAAGAGGAAGGGAAGCGTCGGGATGCCAGTTCCGGGCGGAAAGTGGCCTCCCGGGGTTTCCCCACCGTCTCGCCCAACCGTTCCGGCGTCCAGGGTTGCGGCGTTGAAGGTTCTCCCGGCGAAGGCAGCGCTCGGATCTCTGGCCCTGCTGGCTTTGCAGGGAGCGAACCGGGAAATCCGGGCGGTGGCATGGGACGCCACTTAGAGACAGACGGGAAAGGGAGAGAACGGCGTTCCTCTTTGCCTCTTTCTCATGGCGGCCAAGGGCTCTTCCTGGCTAACTCCAGTGAAAACAGGCAGAGCAGAAACAGCGGACCAGGGAAAGCCTTTGCGAGCAGGGAGCAACCCGGACGGAACGGACATGCGCCTTCCGGGGGCTTAGCGGGAGAGCCAAGAGGCTAGAAGCGTGGCGCTCCTTGTCGGGGCACAACAAACAAGCTGCTTTGGGAACGGAGGTTTAGACGAGAAATACTGTCGTTTACAGTGGAGTATTTCAAATCCGTCTCTGTCAAATTCGGTCTGCAGACTCGACGCAACCTTGTTGGCGCCGGGCACCGTCCACCGGTTTGTTGACTGCCTGGTTGCAGTCTCCCCTGCAGCGGGAATCTTAGTTTGCCTTGAGACTCTGAAATTATGGGGAAATGGTGGTCGGTGCCCAGTCAGCATTAAGCCTGTTCCTTTGTGAGAAACAATTTGCTGTTTTTCTTGGGTTGGAATTCATTTCTGTACATTTGTTGCTAGCCCCTTATGCTACATGACAATGAGAGATGGCACCTCCTTTTCTTTGTAGAGGTTTTCTCAGACAATTGATACTACAATTAGTACATTCTACATGTCCTCCAGTTGGTGAACAAGTCACAATTGCTGGGGTCATACAAATTATTTGGTAAGAAGACATTTCAATTCTAACATGTTAGAATTGCCTGGTTCTAGAAAGCAACTTTTGTTTGGGTTGGGATAATAGATCTGTGCTCTGCTTTATTTCAAGCCAGGTGGCATAAATAGAACCCCCTTCATTACTCTCCTGACTGGGATGGAGCTCCAGGCTGCCTCCAAACCTTCAGTCAGCGTTTTCAGCTTCAGCAGCCAGTCAGGACTATATGACTATCTTCTGTTCCCTGATTGCTGAGAATTCGTCTTCAAGCTTTAAGCAGCAGAAGACATTCCCATTGTTAGGCTGGTCCTGCTTTCAGATTCCCTGCTGCCACCAAAAAAATCTTTCCTGGATGAAGCTTAGTTCAGGTAATCTACCCAGAGATGTTACTCGACAGGAGAGCTAAATTAATGGATTATTTATTTGCCAAAGGTTGAACAGAGGACAGGTACAAATGATCGAGCCATTTGCTTGTTTAAAATAAACCAAATCTGTCCTCAGCCTACACAGATGTTCTTGTGTTCAATGTGATGGTGAGCAAGTGGAGGTTTTGGGTCAAGAATGATGCTATATTCTCTCCATGTCTTTTCCTCTCTATCAGACAAAACTCTGGGTCAGATCCTTGACAAAACTGTTAGCCTGAAAAAGTTTTAAGGGAGATGAAAATATCTGTTTTGAAACCAACCCTGAGCTTTCTCCAATAGGTTACATCTGTTCCTGTCTTGGAGCAATCCTTATACACATAAGTGGAAGAACCCAAATTCATTTCTTGTTTTCTGCCAACATCCTTCAGGCTTAAAGGTAACCAACTTTTGCTCAATTGCTTCTTGGAAGTATAGACTAGCAAAACTTTAATCTTTCTCCTTTTACTTTCCTTATAAGGGGAAAAAATCTGTGTTCTTTTACAATACAAACATTCTTTATTGAACTTTACAACATCTATGAAATAAATGTCTGAATGTTACCAAGAATGCTAAAGAGAATGATTTTGTCATCTTTAAAACCTCAAAACCATCATTGCTGGAAAGCAAACAAAATACACTTTTGTAGCTTGTTTTAAGAGCAACTAAGTAAAGTTCTATAAGGTGGTGCAAATATTACTGCTAGTCCTGTAGTCCCACTTCAACACTCATTTTTTTCAATCCTGCCCTCTTGGGCTTCTCTACACCATTATTGTGCACAACTCATTTGAAAGACATTTCGATTCCATTTGGGTGAAGTGATAGGTTCTTTTATTAAAGGTTGCTAGCTGCAGTAAATTCAGGCTAGAACTAAGATTTCTGCATGAAAGGTTACAAATTTTTTGCCTCATCACAACCCTTGACCAATGGAGAGCCATGTTTTGAGAACCGCTGAGGAAATCCACATTCCATTCTCAGGGTGTGTGGCTTTGAAGACTGGCACAAACTGGTTGCGCACCTCTCTGGTCTTTGTCAAACTGTCATTCCCCCATCTCTATTTACCATCACATCCCCATACAGGTTTTTTGCCCATTTGTCTCCCTTGCCCCCTCCTCCTAGCTTTTGATGGCAAGATGCCAGCAAGGTGCCAAACTGAAAATGGCAGAACTGACATACTGCCCCCCTTGTCAGAGATGTTAGTCCTGTAGAGCAGGGTTTTTCAACCAGTGGTACGGGTACCACCTGTGGTACATTGGCACCTGGCAGGTGGTACGTGACCTTCCTAGAAAAGTAGCGGGGGAGGGGAATGAGCTGAACTGGTGGCAGCACCGCACAAGCCTGAGCAAGAGATGGCTGGAGCTGCAGGGCTGTCAGGGCTCAGCAGAAGCGCCAGGATCAGCGCTTCTTCGGGGCTGTCAGGACTCAGTGGAAGCACCAGGATAAGCACCAGGCTCCAGCTGGACCTCAGCACTGATCCTGGTGCTTCTGAGCACAGAAGAAGCGCCGATCAGCTGGAATGTTGCAGCATCTCCAGGGTCTTGTGATTTACATTCAGATGCTTGGCAACTGATTCATATTTATGATGGTCACAGTGTCCAACAGTCATGTGAAGTGACCAAAACCTGCTGCAACCACCCAGCAGACAGGCGGAATAAAAACCAAACACCCCACCCCACCCCCACTGCCAATCCTCAACAGAAATGCTCACAACAATGAAAACCTCAGACAGGAGGAAGAGCGCCGCCAGGCAGGCAGGCAGGTATCTTGCTTGGCTGTGGCTTGGGGGGCACTTTTTTCAGTGCCATTGTAACTTCCAACAGTCACTAAGAAAACTGCTGTAAGTCAAGGACTACCTGTACTTCATCACTTTTTTTCCTTTTTTTGGTCATCAAGTTTTTTACACCTTGCTAGGCAACTGGTGTGGTACTCAGATGTTGCCATATCCTAAAAGTGGTATAACGGGTGAAAAGGTTGAAAAGCCCTGCTGTAGAGGAAAACAAAGAGAGGGAGAGAAAAATGCAAATGCATACTTAATTTGATAATCACCAAGGTTTATCTGGGTATTGCTCATGGAACTTCTTAAGCAGTTTGGATGCTTTAATATGTTTGGAATCCACCCATTCTGTTTCAGAGAGAGGGAAGTCCTTCCATGCCACTAAATACTGGGTTTGCCTTGATGTGAAGTAAGAGTCCAATATGATCAGGAGGTGGTTTTGTTTTTGGCGTAGGAACGAAGTGATTTCTGGTTTTAGGAGACTGCAATTGAACACCGGATGAAATAAACCTTTATTGTCAAAGTACAACTATGTGTACATTGAGGTTAGCTGAGCCTCCCTTTGTGCTCCCAACACACAGTGACAACAAACCCTCCATCTTACTACACCGTCTTGGCCCATGGCTATCTTAAAAGGAGTTAATCCAGTGCTATTATGTACTGAGTTACTATAAGCAAGCTCAGTGAAAGGAAGGGGGGCCACCTACTTGTCCTTTTGATAATTAATGTAACACCTGAAGTACTGTTCCAGGACTCCATTCAAATGTTCACAAGCCCCACTAGTTTCAGGATGATGGGAGGAGGTAAGCTCTTGAGTGGTCCCCAAAAGTTTTAAGAATTCTTGCCAAAAACTGTGAAGTGAACTGAACTCCACTTTCTGGTATTATTCTGTCGGGGGTCCCATGCAGTCTATATACATGTTGCACAAACATATTTGCTATGGTGTGAGCAGAAGGGATTTTTTGGCAGGGCACAAATGGACTTGTTTAGAAAATAACTCAGTTATTACCCCAATCACAGTATTTCCCAAGCTCTCAGGTAATTCTACTATAGAGCCCATTGAGTTCTCTTTTCAGGGTGTTCTAGGCCAGGGCTTTTCAACCTTTTTACCCATTATACCACTTTTAGGATATGGCAACATCCAAGTACCACCAGTTGTCTAGCAAGGTGTCAAAAACTTGATGACCAAAAAAAAAAAAGGAAAAAAGTGATGATGTACAGGTAGTCCTCAACTTACAACAGTTCGCTTAGTGACTGTTGGAAGTTACAATGGCACTGAAAAAAGTGCCTCCCAAGCCACAGCCAAGCAAGACACCTGCCTGCCTGCCTGGCGGCGATCTTTCTCCTGTCTGAGGTTTTCATTGTTGTGAGCATTTCTGTTGAGGATTGGCAGTGGGGGTGGGGGGGGTGTTTGGTTTTTATTCCGCCTGTCTGCTGGGTGGTTGCAGCAGGCTTTGGTCACTTCACATGACTGTTGGACACTGTGACCCTCATAAATATGAATCAGTTGCCAAGCATCTGAATGTAAATCACAAGACCCTGGAGATGCTGCAACATTCCAGCTGATCGGCGCTTCTTCTGTGCTCAGAAGCACCAGGATCAGTGCTGAGGTCCAGCTGGAGCCTGGTGCTTATCCTGGTGCTTCCACTGAGTCCTGACAGCCCCGAAGAAGCGCTGATCCTGGCGCTTCTGCTGAGCCCTGACAGCCCTGCAGCTCCAGCCATCTCTTGCTCAAGCTTGTGCGGTGCTGCCACCAGTTCAGCTCATTCCCCTCCCCCGCTACTTTTCTAGGATGGTCACGTACCACCTGCCAGGTGCCAATGTGCCACAGGTGGTACCCGTACCACTGGTTGAAAAGCCCTGTTCCAGGCACCACCACTGACTGGAGGAGCCTTGGTGTTTTCCCTTGATGCCTTTTAGCAGAGGTGCAGGTAGGGTAGCTAGCTACATAGCTTTCTATGTCTTTCTTTAGTGATGGGACCAAAACTGGCACTTAACCAAGTGCAAGGTTTTGACAACATTGAAGTGCCCTGCTACTTTTGAATCATGGCTTTTCTGTAAGACCATTAGTCATTGGCTTTCAGCGATGTATTATTTGGCCCCCACCCAGGCTAAGCCTTCTTGCAACATGCATTCTTTCTTATGGGTTTGGAACCACTTGTCTTTATCCAGTGCCACTTTTAGGGCTCCCCTTAAATCCTTTGCTACCCAGGTTTGAGTTTTGCTTGTGCTCTAGTGGTGACTGGAGATGCCAATTACTGGAATGGGATAATCAGTCTAATAATCTCTGGCTTGGAACTGTTGTATTGTGGCAGTCTGGATAGAGCATCTGCTAGAAAATTCTTCCATTCAAAGTGCCAATCAACAAGAGAACCAATCAGCTGCTTGGAATTCAAATATAGCTCCAAACAACTGACCACATTGGCACACAAGACACTTATGAGCTAAAGAGAAACATCCTGCTTCTGATGTTACCTAGTTTGGTAACGAAACATTCAGGAATTATATTAAAACAAGCTTGGAAAACAAACCACAGAAAAAATTCTCCCCCCCAGGAGGTACCGCAGGGTAAAATTGAATTAGTTAAAGTACTGAGCCCAGCAGACTTGTTTGGGTGATAGTTTCTGGGGAGTTTTTAGGGCTTCTAAGTTTTTGTGGTCAGTCCACACCTCAAAAGGGAAAGCCCCTTCCAAGAAATGCCTCCAGGTCAGGAGTGCCTAGCGTACCACATATGTTTCTTTTTCCCAAACCGCCCACCTGTGCTCAGTTTCGGGTTTTGGAGGAATATGCACATGGCTGCAGGACCCTTTGCTTGTTTTTCTGTAGTAGCACTGCCCCCACCACTACATCACTTGTCTGCTTTAATAACAAAGGGAAAATTTGGGTCAGGGTGTTTTAGCACCAGCTCCACCACAAACAGGTACTTAATTCACCTTGGACAATGTCTTCAGTAGGTTGGTGATGGGGAGGGCTATCTAAGCAAATGATGGGATGAATTGGTGGTAAAAGTTCGTGAGTCTCAGGAAGTTTTGAAGTTGCTTCTGGATGCGGGGAGAAGCCCATTTCAGAACTGCTCACACTTTCTCAGGATACCTTTCTATTCCTTCATGGGACATGTGATACTCTAGATCAGGGATGTCAAACTCGCAATGTCATGTGATGTGTTGCGACGTATCACAACTCTTTTTCCATTGCCGGTAATGGGGTGGGTGCAGTTTTGGCATTACACATCCGGCCCATGGGCTGGCAGTTTGACACCCCTGCCCTAGATAGTCAATTTTGCTTTGGTGGAATTCACATTTGGACAGTTTAGTATACAATTGGGCTGTCCAGAGTTTTTTTAGCATAGCCCTGACCAGTTTTACATGCTCCACTCTGGTTTTGGTATAAATCAAAATGAAATCTAAATAACCAGAACTCCCTTATGCAGGTGTTCATACAGGGGCACCTTGCAGTCCAAATGGGAAAACTCAGAATTGGAAACACCCAAAGGGGCAATTGAAAGCCATTTTCCACTCATCTCCTTCCTTGATTCTAACCCAGTAATATGCTTCCTGCAAGTCCAGTTTAGTAAAAATCCTCCCCTTGGCCAGATGGGCTAGTAAATCCTTCATTAGCAGCAGTTGATAGACATTTTCAATGCAGACAGCATTTAACCTATGATAATTTATGCATGAAGGAAGGGACCCATCCTTCTTTTCCTTAAACAGCACAGGGGCAGCCACTCGTGGTCTGGCAGGTTGTATAAAACCACACTTCAGTTTTTTTTGTCTACGAATGCCCACAGTTCCTCTAATTCTCTAGGGGTTATGAAGTACAATTTGGGCTTGGGCAATTTAGGCCCTGGTAGGATTTCTATGGAGCAGTCAGTCAGGTGGTGGAGTGAGAGTGTGTCTGAGTCCTTTTCATTGACAACTTCCCATAGGTCCCAATACTGTTTAGGAATCCAGGGATCACCTTTGGGGGTGCTCCTTCATTGCAGCTCCCACCTCCCTTCTTAGCTTTGCCCATGGAGACTTAGCAGTAGGGACCTCAAATTTGTTTTCTGTTTCCCTTTTGGACTGGCCCACTGAACCTTTAACATCCTCCTTCTCCAGTTTACCATATTTTCCAGCATATAAGACGACTTTTGAACCCATGAAAATCTTTTCAAAAGTCAGGGGTCATCTTATACGCCGGGTGCTGAAACTTTAGGGACAGGGCTGGCTGGAAAACCTGGAGCGGATCTCCCATTTTGTCTGCACAGGGAAAGTGGGACCAATTGGAGAAGAAGCTGCAGTCTGTGATTTTTTTTACAGGCTGGGGTCTAGGCGTCTTTCCTTCTAAAGTTGAAGAGCAGCTGTAGTCTATCCCAACTTGAAAGGCAGGTGGGGAATGCAGCAGTCAGAGCAGCTGCTTAGCTCTAAGGACACATTTGACTCAGGAACTGGGTGGGCTGGCTGGAAAACCTGGAGCGGATCTTCCATTTGGTCTTTTTTTTTTAAAATCCCATTTATATCCTGCCCTTCTCCGAAGACTCAGGGCGGCTTACAATTTAAAGCACAAATCAATGTGCTTAGCAATAGCCTTCATTCTATGTATGTATTTATTTATTTATTTATTTATTTATTTATTTATTTATTTGTTTGTTTGTTTGTTTGTTTGTTTGTTTGTTTTTATATACCGCCCTTCTCCCGAGGGACTCGGGGCGGTGTACAGAGTAAGGTAGGTATACAGTTAAACAATAGTATATGCCTGCTTATTAGGGTTTTCACCACCACCCCCCTCAGCAGCATTATTACAAAGTCAGCTTATTGCCCCCAACAGTCTGGGTCCTCATTTTACCTACTTCGGAAGGATGGAAGGCTGAGTCAACCTTGAGCCTGGTGGGATGCGAACCTGCACTAATTGCAGGCAGCTGGTGTTACTTAAGGCTCTGCGCAGGGAAAGCTTTAGAGTGAATTAGGAAAAGTTTAATCCACTTGCACTGTTTTATGTTTACATGTTTGATGACAAACAGCCTTATGTTTATAAGTGACAGTTTCCCTACTAAGCACCTGCATGTCATAAGCATTTGAATTAAAATTACCATATTAAAATCAAATCTGATGTTTTTTAATTTTTATTTGGTGTGCGTTGGAAGAGGGGTAGTCTTATACGGCGAGTATAGCTCAAACCCTATAATTTAACAGGAAATGTAGGGGGTCGTCTTATACGCCCAGTTGTCTTATACGCCGGAAAATATGGTACATATGGATTCCACTTCAATAGTCATGTCAAGCCTAGTACAAGGGGTCATGCATGCCAGGTGCCACAATAAAACTCAGGATTTTTGTGTGCACCCCCATTCTCATCTCTATTGGCTTGGTGATGAATGTTGCACACACCCCTCCATTACCAAGCTGTCCAGCTGGCTAAAAGCCATGAGCAATTTAAACTGCTTGAGTCTTAGACCTATTTTGTCAACTAGGGCATGGCTGTCAGGCATCTGGTGCAGCCTGAGTCCAGGAGGGCTACCACGCTCCACTTGCACCCTGAGGATGGCACCATCAGTTATACTGTATGGTGATAGTTACTGGGATCACTGGGCAACTTACTAAGGGGTTGTCATCTCCACCGGTCCCCCTGTTGGAATAGTTGGAGTTCTCCTGCCACCCTTGGGGGATAGAGTGAACTCAACGACTTTCACTCCCTCCAAGGCTGTCTCTCGGGTTCCTGGTGTTGGCTTCACCAGCTTCGTGGTGGATCTTGAGGGTACTTTTGGGGCTGGGTGCATGGTTCGGCATTCAGAACCTCAGTTACCCTTCATCCCACACTTGAAGCAGCCAATGGAACATTGGCACAGGCTTTGCTCACAGGCTGGTGGCTTCGGGGCTTTTTTCTTTTCTGGGAGAGATCTCTGCACCCACGGCTGGCCAGCTCTGTGAATGGGCCAGCTAGATTTTGAGCTCTTTGGCTAGGACACAGGTCTGCAACCCGCGGCTCTGGAGCCACATGCGGCTGTCAAGCCCCGCGGGCCTGACATTCAACGAGGGGCGGTGTACCATGCCCGTGGGTTTCCTCCGGCACAGAGATGGACTGTGAGGGGGCTGGGGCCATGGGGGGAGCAGCTTCAGGTGGGAAACAGCTGGTGTGGGGAGGGAGGCTTTTGGGGTGGGGAACGGAATGGAAGAAACGTACCTGAAAGGACAGGGCATGCTGTGAAGCGCTGAACAGCGGATGCAAAAGGAATGGGAGGGGAGGAGCGGGATACATATAGGGAGGTGGGCGGATGCTGGCTTGTTGGGCATGGTGGAGGTTACTGTATCGGTTGGCCATATAAACAGCGTTGGATGCAATGAGCAGCCAACACTGACTTTTTTCCTGCCTTGGTTTGTTGTATTTCAAATAAATAGCATTTCCTTTGTGGGTCGTCTCTCATTCCTGCTGCAACAATCGTTATTCTAATTTCCACAGGACGAGCTCGTGACAGTAAGTCAGCGTTGAAAAGTAAATTCAACCGTTTGGCCTTATTGCTGTGTGCCTTAGTAGTGCGTGGGACATGGCAGAAGGGTCGCACGGGGCTGCTCTGGAGGCTGCAGTGGAGGAGGTTGGTGGTGCTGTGATGAAGCCCCTCAATGAGGTGGAGGTGGAGAAGGCTCAGCCAGCGGTGAGGCCTAAGGTGCGGGAGCTGCCACCAGCGGCCTCTGTGGTGGAGCCTCAGGGGGCCAGCAGCCAGGCCCATGGAGGGGAGTGGTGGCTGAGCCTTGCCTTGGGACTCACAGGCCTTGACCAGGGACAGACGGGTCGGCCTAGTGGGGCAATGACGGGATGGAGAGAGCGGCATTTTACAGAAGATGATGGAGATGAATGGAGCTACTCCACCGCCCCCGGCAGTCAGACCTTGGACATGTTACGTGAAAGGTTTGGAGAGGTTGGTGGCCAGGAACCTGGCTCTTGGGTGGCCACAGGCCCTGAGCCGGACACGGGATGGTGGTCTCTCACAGGTGCCCCTTCCCTGCGGACAGGAACATCCCGCTTCAGGCTGGCCAGCCCTAGGTTCAAGGGGCCATCCGGAATGAGCACAGGGGTCTTTCCTGCACAGCCCCCAATGACATCGGTGCCAAGTGGTCCGGAATCTTGGCCAACGCCAGATAGGGGCTCTAGACGGCAAGCACCAAGGCCGTTTGGTGGTATACGAGGCCCTGGTCCACAGGCAGGGCACTGAGGACCGGGCGTGGTGTGGGGGCCACCACCCCTGGCAGTGACATATGATGGCCATCCCGACCACCCGGCTATGTTCCTGGGACAAGTGATCAATCACCTGGATGCGTACGCCCAGGCCTACACGTCCCAGTGGGCAATGGTGGTGGCGGTAACTGCTTGCCTACAGGGAGAGGCTGCAACCTGGGCTGCGGACCTCTATAGCGAACATGCTCGTGAGCTGGGCAACGTTGGGCTTTTTCTGGACGCCCTATGGGTTCGGTTCGAGAATGTCTCGCGGGTACATCGTGCCAAAGCCGAGGTTCTGAACATCCGTCAGCAGGGTAGACCAGTGGTGGACTATGTTAGCGACTTCCGCATGATAGCTGGCAAGCTACGCTCGTGGCTGGAGCATCTCCTAGTGCACTATTTTAAAGCCAGGCTTGATGGGGCTCTCCGTAGAGCCTGTGTGGTGCGTGGTGTTCCTGCTCGGTTACAGGAATGGTTCCGGGTGGCTGTGGAACTGGACATTGGGTTACAAGACGTACAAGGGAGGCCAGAGGCAGGTCCTGGAAGTCGGAGGACTACCGAGAGGACAAGAGTGAAGGAGCGGAAACCCGTAAAGGCGGTACCGAGAACCCCCGTGCAGGCACCACGGTCATTATTCCGGTGCTTCCGATGTGATCAGCCAGGTTACCGGGCAGTGGAGTGCCCATTACCACCGTCCCGAGTGGCTCCTATCCCTCCGGCAATGCGGGGCCCTACTCCTAGGAAGACTGTAGAGTGTTCCAGGGCAGCACATCAAGTGTCTACCGTGGCACCCAGGGTTTCAGCCTCTCTTCAACCGGAGACGCCTGCAGACGTGCGGCCCGTACCCTATGACAGTTCTGAGGAACAAGAGCAAGATGAGGACCCGATGGTAAGTGCCCCGGTGTGCCCTCACCCCTGCCAGCTGTTCCCTGCCGGCAACCGTTTCCCCCATGGCCCTGACCCCAACACAGCCCGCCATTGGCCTCTCACCCCAGCCTAGCCAAAAGGCCCCAGCAGCCTACCATGCACACGCTTGGTTTGCGTGCGCCTTCCCCCCTCTGTCTGGCGGCAGGCCCCGGGACATCTGTCCATTGGTGAGGAAGAGGCTTCCGTATTGACGCCCATATGCCGGCAGCTTACGTCAGGCAGGCCACTTGCGAGAAGAATGGCACCCGCCGTTCCAGCTCCTTTGCCAGCAGAGCTGTGCCACGCAGACACGGCAATGGCGGCAGGCTGAGCGTCCCGCTGGGCTGCCGGGTCCCTCTGCATGGGCGCGGCTTCCAGAGGTGTTGGTGAAGGCCGGCATTAGTTATGGTTTGGGCGAGAGTCAGTAGGTCGCCCGTGGCTGTTAGCGACCGCCGGGCCCTCTCCCCAGACATCGAAGCTGCCGGTCAGCTGGCTGAGAGGGGTGTGAGTGCTGGGGGAGTCCCATGGGTGTGGCACACCACCCTGTGTTGAATGTTGGGCCCATGGGGCTCGACAACCACGTGTGAGCAAACACCAAGCCCTCTACTGGTAAGCCGTTGGGGCTGCTTCAGCAGGTGGCTGACCCTTTTCAGCCTTGGTAGGACATAGCCATGGACTTTGTCATTGAACTGCCCGACAGTAGGGGCTACAACGTTCTGTGGATAGTGATTGATTTGTTTTCGAAACAAGTGCACATCATACCCTGCAGGGGGTTGCCGTCGGCTCGCCAGCTGGCATGGATGTTTGTGTTCTGTACCAGCCTGCTACCGGCCCTGCAGCAAAAGCAGGAACAACCCCTTTACAAATGGCAAGAGGCTGGAATAAAGCCTGCCAAATTTATTAACATAAAACAGAGCAAGACAAGACACCAACCATGAAACAGGAGCTATGAAACAGGAACTATCCAAGCGGTTGCCTTCAGCAAACCAGCCCTCCCACACATTCCCCTTAAATACAGTTCAGGGCGTGGCCTCTCTCTGCCTCCTTCTGAGGTGCCCCATTGCCTTCCTCTGTTTACTCCTGATTGACTGCCTCCTGCGTCGGGCGTCCTTGAACAGGGCCAGCTGTGGGTCATCTTCATCCACGCTGTCAGGCTCACACAGCTGGGTCTCCATTGTGACCAAGTGGGAGGGGCCTGGCTGAGGGCTCTGCGGAGACTCAAGGCCATCATCAGCAAGCTCTTTAACACCCCCCCCTCCTCCTCTGAGTTGTCCGACCCAACTGCCGAACCCACAGGCTTACCCTGAATCACAACACTATCCCGCACCGCAGGGCCCTTCCCCCGGGTCTGCCGATCCGGATGCGGTCGGGATGGAAATTGTTCATGAAAAGCGGTCACCAACGCAGGGGCATGAACGGCGGTCGTGTCTTCCCAGGTGAAGTCCTCTGGTCCGTAACCTTTCCATTCAATCAGGTACTGGAAACGACCTTTCAGCCAACGAGAGTCCCTGATGCTGGTGACCTCGTACTCGGGGGTGCTGCCTCCATCACGAGGTCCTGATGGGGGAGATTCCGCTTGGCGGAGTGGACAGGCCGGTTGCTCGGGGACCAACAGAGACCGATGAAAGACTGGGTGCACGCGCAGGGAACGTGGCAGAGTTAAGCGATAGACGACCGGATTGATGACAGCCTCGACTGGGAACGGTCCTAAATATCGGTGATCTAACTTTCTCACCGGCCGTGTTGATGGTAGGTTCCTGGTGGACAACCAGACCCGATCTCCCACCGATAGTGGAGGCATATCCCGTCTTGACCGATCAGCAAACCTTTTGTAATTGGCCTTGGCTATCTCTAACTGACGTCGCACCAATCGATGGATCGCCTGTAACTCTGCCATGAAGTCGTTCGCTGCCGGCTCCAGTGAGTCCATGGGAGAAAGGGGGAAAAACCAGGGGTGATATCCCACATTGGCCAAGAACGGTGTCATCTGTGTGGAGGTGTGCTGCGAATTGTTAAATGCAAACTCAGCTATGGCCAGATAGTCCACCCAATTGTTTTGCTGCAGATTGACGTAGCAGCGCAGATATTGTTCCAGGATACCGATGACCTTCTCGGTTCCCCCGTCAGTTTGAGGATGATGCGCGGACGAGAGGCAAATCCAATGCATGCATCAACTCCTGCCAGAAGCGGGCTGTAAACTGGGCCCCCCTATCAGAGACGACTCTATCAGGGAGGCCGTGCAGCCGAAACACCTGCTGAATGAACATACTACTAGTGGCGTGGGCTGACGGTAAGCCGCAACAGGGGATAAAATGCGCCATCTTGGTCAGCATGTCCACCACCACATACACTGTCGTAAAACCAGAGGATGGGGGTAAATCCGTCAGAAAGTCCATGGACACAGCCCCCCAGGGTCTTTTGGGTGTCAGCAAAGGCTGCAGTAATCCAGGCGGGGCCCCTGTCGCTGACTTGGCCTGCCTGCATGGGATGCAGGAGGTAACATAGGACTGGACATCGTGTCAGACCCGGGGCCACCAGAAGGTACGGGAGACCAAGTTCAGGGTCTTGAACAGGCCAAAATGCCCCGCCGCCGGGTTATTGTGACACTGGCTGAGGATAAGTCCCCTGAATGGCCCTCCCGGAACATAGAGCCGGTCACAATAATACAAGAGTCCATCCGTGACCGTCTAAGGAGAATCTGGCCCCACCTCCTCCTTCCGCTGAGCCATCCACACCTCCTGCTGCTGTGCCTCACGGATCCGAGCCCGTATATCAACCGGCTCCCGCACCACAGCAGACTCGACGGGGATCACTGTCCTGGGCAGAAGCTTGTCTTCCACTTGGGAATATTCGGGCTTCCTGCACAGAGCATCCGCTCTTTGATTGTGCCCGCTAGGTATGTACCGAACTTGGAAGTCAAACCTCACAAAGAAAAGAGACCACCGGATCTGGCGTTGGTTCAAATTCTGAGCAGTCTGCAGGCTTTCCAAATTCTTATGGTCCGTCCGGACCTCGATTTGATGCCGCGCTCCCTCTAGATGATGCCTCCAGGCCTCGAACGCCACTTTGATGGACAGCAGCTCCTTCTCCCAGATTGTATAATTGCGCTCCGAAGGGTTCAGTTTTCGTGAATGGTACACGCAAGGGAAGAGGGTACTGCTGGGCGTCATTGCCTGGAGTAACACCGCCCCAATGGCAATGTCGGAGGCGTCCACCTCCATGACAAACGGCCGTTGTGGGTCAGGATGCTTCAAGATGGGCTCCTTCATGAAGGCTTCCTTCAAAGTCTGGAAAGCCCGTTGTTCTGGAGTGTTCCACTGGAACCGAGTCTTTTTCCGCAGGAGCCAGGTGAGGGGGGCTGTCAAGGCAGCAAACCCAGGGATGAAAGTTCGGTAATAGTTGGCGAACCCAAGAAGTCGCTGAACATCCTTCACGCGACGCGGGGGTTGCCAACTTTGCAAAGACTCAACCTTACCCGGCTCCATGGCGATGCCCTCAGGAGAAATGCAGTGACCCAGGAAATCTATGGTCACCCGGTAGAACTGGCACTTCTCCAGTTTGGCAAACAGCCGATGTTCTCGGAGTCACTGCAGGACCTGATGGAGATGCTGATGCTGCACTTCACGCGACGGGGAGTAGATCAGGATGTCGTCCAAGTAGATCACGACAAACTGATCTAACAAATCCCGGAAAATGTCGTTCATGAAATGCTGAAACACAGCGGGGGCATTGGTCAGGCCAAACGGCATCACCGTGTACTCAAAATGTCCATAACGAGTATTAAACGCCGTCTTCCACTCATCACCCGGCCGAACCCTGACGAGGTTGTAAGCTCCACGCAGGTCCAGTTTCGTGAAGATCTTAGCCTCCCAGAGTTGGTCCAAGAGTTCGGGGATGAGGGGCAGCGGGTAACGATTGCGCACCATGATGGCGTTGAGTTTCCTATAATCGCAGCAAAGCCACAATTCACCCGACTTCTTTTTGATGAAGAGCACGGGTGCAGACACTGGCGAGGACGAGGGCCGGATGAAACCATGAGCCAAATTCTTCTCCAGAAAGTCCTGCAATGCAGCCAACTCAGGGTCCGACATGGAGTACAAACGCCCCACTGGGAGAGGCACATCAGAGACTAAATCAATGGGGCAGTCATAGGGCCTGTGCGGGGGTAATTGATCCGCCTCTGTCTCGCTGAACACATCAGCAAAGTCGGACAGTTCGGGAGGCAAGGAAACCCCTGGGGAACCCTCCACCTGGCCGGCACAGATATGGCGGGAGTGGTCCACGCACTGCAAGCTTGGGAATGTGACCAAGTTCTGTGACCAATAGATCTGTGGGTCATGCGCCCGGAGCCACGCCAGTCCCAAGACCATGGGGATATGCAGATCTGAGGTGATATAGAACTGGATGGCCTCCACATGTGAACTGATGGCCATACATAATGGTTGTGTGGCGGCCGTAATTGGCCCAGACAGGAGCACTCGACCATCGATAGTCTCCACTAACATGGGTGGATCCACCGGGCACTGGGGAACAGCCCATTTGGCCACAAATGCTGAGTCCATAAAATTTGTGGTGGCCCCAGAGTCAATTAAGGCATGGACTGGAATCACCTCTGGCTTGCCAGGAAGGATCAGATGTGCCTCCAATATCAGATGCCGTGGAGGTCCACAGGCAGCATCAGAAAGACGTCGCTCAGTGTTGTTGTGGGACGCCCGATCTATCACACCGTCTAGATCTGGCTCGGGGCGTTTCCCGACAGAAAAGTAGGGGACTTTCTCGGGCAGAATCGGTCACTGATGCCCGCTGTCGCTTCTTTGGGCAAAAAGCAGCCAAATGCCCAGGGTCCCCGCAGTAAAAATGCAACCCCCCCGATCGTCGTCTGTTCATTTCAGTCACCGATAGACGAGACCTGGCGGCACCCAGCTCCATTGGGTCCTCCCTTTGAACTGGGGGCTCACGCACAACAGGGGCTGCAGGGGTCTGTGGGGTGGCACGGTGACTCCTTCGCTGCTGCAACCGAGGCAGAGATGGATCAGCCCATTCAGGTCTGAGGGAATATCCACACGGGCCAGCTCATCCAACATCTCCTCCGACAATCCATCCTGGAAGGCATCCACAAGCGCAGCCTCATTCCAGGCGGAATCCTGGCTAAGCAGCCGAAAATCGCTGATATAGCCCTGTAGGGGACGTTGACCCTGCCTCAGAGCTTTCAGGCGTTGAGTAGCAGTCTGCGTCTTTATAGAGTCCTCATACATCAGACGCATATGATCACAAAACCCCACAAAGTTGTCCAACAATGGACTAGGTTGAGCCAGCAGAGGCGTGCCCCAACAAGCTGCATCACCCGAAAGAAGGCTTAACACAAACCCCACCTTATCCCGGTCAGTGGGGAAATCAACTATTCTCATGCTGATAAAGAGCTGGCATTGTCCCAGGAAAGCAGGAAACAGTTCTGCATTGCCAGTAAATTTATCCGGCATCGCAACTTGGCATTTTCTCCTGGGTGGGGGTGATGGTGGGGGTGCAGCATGGACCTGAGCTTGCAATTGAGCCACCTGAGCTGCCAACAAAGTGAGTTGCTGGGCAAGCTGGGCATTCTCAGCACGTAGCTGCTCCATAATAATAGTAAGGGGTGGGAGGCTGAAGGCAAACTGTTCTGTACCAGCCTACTACCGGCCCTGCAGATAAGGCAGGGACAACACCTTTTACAAGAAGGCAAGAGGCTGGAACTTAGCCTGTCAAATTTATGGACACAAAAGCAAACAGAGCAAAAACAAGACACGAACCATGAAACAGGAGCTATTCAAACGGTTGCCTTCAGCAAACCAACCCTCCCACGCATTCCCCTTTTAAACAGTTCAGGTCGTGGCTTCTCTCTGCCTCCTTCCGAGGTGCCCCATTGCCTTCCTCTGTTTACTCCTGATTGACTGCCTCCTGTGTCGGGTGTCCTTGAACAGGGCCAGCTGTGGGTCACCTTCATCCACGCTGTCAGGCTCACACAGCTGGGTCTGCGTCGTAACCAGGTGGGAGGGGCCTGGCTGAGGGCTCTCATCAGCAAGCTCTCCAACACCCTCAGCAACCTCTCCAACAACCCCCTCCTCCTCCTCTGAATCGTCCAACCCAACTGCCGAACCCACAGGCTGACCCTGAATCACAACACAACACGGTTGCCGTCGCTGTTGGGCAAGATCCATCCCGTCTTCCATAGTAGCCTGTTGAAACCTGCAATGACATCCGCCACAGCGGTGGGAGACGGGGGTCCAGGGCCTGTCCGTGGTGAGCACTTTGAAGTGCAAGAGATCTTGGATTCAAGGAGACGTAGGGGACAGATACAATACCTGGTTCTCTGGAAGGGCTACCCCATGGAGGAGGCCTCGTGGGTGGTGGTGGGGATGTGCACGCTCCTCGACTAGTATGGGAATTCCATCGTAGGCATCCAGGGAAGCCAGGTGGGGACGAGGAGGAAACAGCGGGTCGGAGGAACGATTGCTTACCCCTTGCGTTCCAGGTGGAGCACTGGTACGGGGGTCGGTGTGTCGAGGCCCGCGGGCCCGACATTCAATGAGGGGCAGTGTGCCGCACCCGTGGGTCTCCTCCAGCACACACATCCCTCCCAGCCAGCTGACCGGTGGCTCCGACGGCCGGGGAGGTGGCCCGGCGGTCGCTGACACTCACGGGTGACTTACATGCTCCCACCCGGATCGAGACACTTGTCGGTCTTCACGAGCACGTCCAGAAGCTGTGCCGGCACAGGGAGACCTGGCAGGTCGGGAGGACATTCAGCCAGCCATTGTTGTCACACCTGCGCGGAACGGCCCTGCTGGCGAGAGTGCCGGATCGGCCAGCGCCGCTACGCTCGCAGGGGACTTTCCTGACATGTTCTGCCGGCGTATGGACGTCGTTCCGGGACCCCTTTCCCTGCCAACGGACGGACGTCCTGGACAGAGGGTGGGGGTCCGCCACTGGATGGACGTCCTGGACAGAGAGGGGGAGGCACACTCACTCCCTGCTTATGCATGGTTTGCCGCAGGGGCCTTTTGGCTGGGGGGGGTGAGGGGACGGAGATGGATTGTGAGGGGGCTGGGGCCATGGGGGGGAGCAGCTTCAGGTGGGAAACAGCTGGTGTGGGGAGGGAAGCCTTCGGGGTGGGGAACGGAATGGAAGGAACATACCTGAACGGACAGGGCATGCTGTGAAGCGCTGAAAAGCGGATGCAAAAAAGGGAATGGGAGGTGAGGAGCAGGATACATATAGGAAGGTGGGCGGATGCTGGCTTGTTAGGCATGGTGGTGGTTACTGTATCGGTTGGCCATATAAACAGCATTGGATGCAACGAGCAGCCAACGCTGACTTTTTTCCTGCCTTGGTTTGCTGTATTTCAAATAAATCGTATTTCCTTTGTGGGTCGTCTCTCGTTCCTGCTGCAAGAATCGTTATTCTAATTTCCACAGGATGAGCTCGTGACAGCGGCTCTTTCAGCCATCTCCTGTGGCTCCCAGTCCTCTGCCATGTGCAGTCCCCCCAAAAAAAAATGTGGGACTAAAAAAGTTCAACCAATCAATTCAAACTTCTCATGGAAAAAAAACTTGCGAAGCTTGAATTGATTGGTTGAAGTTCTTTGGTTTGTGGGACTTCCCACAAGCTGTTTGTGGGACTGCCCACAAGCCTCTTTTCTTCCTCGGACTGCACATGGCAGCAGCGGAGGAAGAGACAGGAGGACTGCTGAAAGGTGAGTGGTTTGGTCAGATGGGGCGTGCCGGGGAGGCGGAGTTCTCTCTCTCTCTCTCTCTCTCTCTCTCTCTCTCTCTCTCTCTCTCTCTCTCTCTCTCTCTCTCTCTCTCTCTCTCTCTCTCTGTCTCTCTCTCTCTCTCTGTGTGTGTGTGTGTGTGTGTGTGTGTTTGCACACGCGCCTCCAAACACGTTCATTGCCAAGGTTTCTTCCCAGTGAGGAGTGTCTGCTAGAAAGAGGGGATTTAGCAGTTTAGTTGGTCAGCCCACAAGCTTTCTCTTACCATTTTTGCTGGATGAGGAAAGATGCAATCCCCCTTCCCAATCTGTACCCTCCCTAATACCCATTGGGCACCACTCTGTCTGTTAGAAGGAAAGAAACCAAAAGCCACCCCTTTCACGTTCCTCCTTCCAAGCAGGGAACCTTTTGGGGGAGGAAAGGGTGAAGCAAACGCACCCCTGCCCCAACCATTCCTTGCAGAAGAAACTAAGACTGATCAGCCGCATTTATTAGGAAGCGGCCCCTCTATTCTGGAGAGCCAGCAGGGTCCCTGCTTCGCTTTTTCTACATCAGAAGGGCTGGCACTCCCTTAGCCTGGAAAAAGAAGAGTAAAAAACTCAAAAAGATGGTTCTTGCTAGCAGCAGGGAGCTGTGAAGGTTGGTGACTCAGGAGAAATGGCCGGGGGGAAGGTGGTGTCTGAAGAAAGGGATAAAAGGAAAGCTTTTATTTCGCTCTCTCATTAACACACACGTTCCTTGCAAAAACTTCTTGTGCTCTCATTCACTCAGATTTTGCTCTAAAAAGCCTCTTTCACACTCATTCACTCACACTTTGCTCGAAAATGCTTCTCTCTCGCTCTCATTCACTCACCAACTCGAAAGGCCAGCCACGGCGCCTCCATTGACTTCCATGAGGATGCTTGGCAATGAAGGGGCCGATTAAAATTGCTCCCGCTAGTGCTGCTACTGCTAACTTTTTCACTTGCTGCTTGGTTCCAGTGAAATTGGAGAATCCCTGGATGCCACTGCTGGGGGTGGAGGAGGCTGCCTGGGTTTGGCCGTAGCAGAAGCCAACAACAGTAGCGGTGGAGAAATCTTGTGCGTCGTGTAGACTCTCAATCTTTATCTTTCGGTCTTCCCACATCACCAGGAGCCCCTCTGGAAGCAGCCATTTATATGTCACACCTTTTTTCCTCAATTGCGAAGTAACAAATTGATAGCGTTGACGTTGCTCTTGGACCCTTCTTGGCAGTTGCTTAAGAATTGTAACCGGAGGGCCTTTATACTGAATTGGTTGATCTCTAGCTCTATGAAGTACTTCATCTCTAAGCGCCTTTTTGGTAAACCTAACATGCACTTCCCTAGGAAGGCTGTATCGCCTGGCATAATTGGTATAAACTCGAAAAGCCTCATCAATATCACACCGAACCTCTTTTTTCTCTTTCCCCTCCAGGTCTGCAATCATTTCTCCTACCACTTCTTCCAGCTGTTCTTCTCTGTCTTCCATAACATTTTGAAAGCACAAAAAAAGGCCGCTTTCTCCATCTCCAGGTACACCATATCATCTTCCAGCTTCTTGGATGCTTGCGTGCACCTGTGCTCCCATTTCTCCATCCGCTTCTCCATGTTCTCAGAGTCCTTTTCTACTGTTTTAATTCGCTCTTCATGCGTATCCAGAGTCACCTGGACTGCACCCAATTTTACTTTAATTTCCTTCATCTCCTCTCTCATGTCCCCCTACTCAGCCTTCAAGCTGTCAAAATTCCTCTCCATTATGTCCTGCATATTTTGTAGCATCATATAAATCCCTTGAATTGTAGCAGATTTTTCTGTCGCTGGTAGGTTCTCCATCGACTTCCTAACCCCTGGTGGCATCATAACCAGAGAGGCCGCTGCTGTCAAGGTAGGGGCCTTCCTTAAGGTTTTAGTTGACGTTGTCGTTAAAGACATTTCAGTTTGTCCCAGGAGGTTTCTCCACACTACTGTACACCACAGGTTGACTCCTTCCCAGAAACTTTATCACAAACCCCGTACTTCCTTCTAATAATTTCACTTCCGCTCTTTAGGTAGAAGAAAAAAAAGAAAGAAGGAGTCACATCAATATCCATCAATTTCTATAAGTCCGCAAAGCAATACACTAACTTTTTCAGGGAAGAGAAAGCTTCCACCAATCATGTCATACTCGTAGACAAGTCCATTTAAGCCTCTAATCAGCATTCACGGCAGCAAAAGACAAAAGGGGTAACAAAAGAAAAAAGAAAAAAGAAAAAAAGAAAAGAAAAGAAGAAAAGAAAAATATTTCTTGCCAAAACCACCCCCGATAACTGGCTGCCGCTCCTTTCACTTCTGCTTAGCACCCCGCCGGCACGCTCGCTCAGAAAGTCTTTAAACTCACTTCCACTCTTTCTCACTTCCCTGCTTTTTCTCAAACTGCCAAGTCATTGGCTTCGGGGCTGCCAAACTGCAGCCCTCTTTCAGGCCTCCGGATCCTCGGGGTGTTTTCCTTTTTCCAGCGAGGTGATTGCATCACACCTCGCCTCCAAAGATGCCCCCTCCGCTTCTCCCAGCCTCTCCAGGGCTGGAAACGGCAGAATATCACCGCAGGAGGCCTGAAAAACAACAAGAGGCTCAGCCGTCTATCGCCTCTCCTCCCAAGGCAGCGCCATCTCGGACTCCAGCTTTAAAAAAAAAAGTCTGCTGAGGAGAAAAAGAAAGGTGTAGCAATGTATGTTAAGGAGTACTTGTGTCCTAAAGAATTATGGGCAGACCCGGAGGGGAGAAGCCTGATGCTGGAGATAGAAATGGTGGGAAGCAAAGTGTTACTGGTAGGCATATATACACCTAATAATAATCAGGGAGACTTTTTCCAGAAAATATATCGGAAAATATTAGATCTGGAGTATGAGCAGATGTGTCTCTTGGGGGACTTTAATGCGGTGGTAGATAGGGCTAAGGATTACAAAACAGGGAGGGTTGATTTGAAGAAGAAAAAAGGGAAAGATAGGAGGGTCTTACCCAACGTATTTAGGGATATGTGTGAAGAATTTGGCCTTAGGGATATATGAGGAGAGGATCCTGAGGAGAGGATTAAACAATACCTGACGGAGTCAGACCTTCCTAAGTTATTTCCTAATGAGAAAGAGGCCTTAGATCAGGAGATAACAATAGCAGAAATTAAAAAAGCGGTCAGACAACAGAAATGTCAGAAAACCCCAGGCACTGATGGAATTCCTGCAGAATTGTATAAGATATTAGTGGAATCGTTGGGAAAACATATGAAAGATCTATTTAATGAAATTTTGGATGAGGCTATATTCCCGCAAACTTGGTTGGAGGCAAATATTAGTTTGATTCCTAAGGATAACTTCCCTTCGAAGCATATTAAAAATTATAGGCCAATATCCCTTCTTAATTCAGATTATAAAATATTTGCAACAATAATTGCAGATAGATTAAAAATTTACTTAAACCAATTCATACATACACTAGACAAATAAAAGATAATCTCAGAATTATATTAAATGTTCTGGAGTATTATGAAAGCCGACCAGATAAACAATTAGCTTTAATATTTATCGATGCTCTAAAAGCATTTGATAGGGTTAATTGGGATTTCCTGATGTGTCAGTTGGAACATATGGAGTTTGGGGCTAAATTCTGTAATATGATTAAAGCAATCTATACTAAGCAGGAAGCAAGACTGTTGATAAATGGGAATTTAACTGACAAATTTGATATCTGTAAGGGCACTAGGCAGGGTTGTCCACTCTCCCCACTTTTATTTATCCTAACCTTAGAACCCCTACTGAGAATAATAAGGAAAGATGAGGAGATTACTGGGCTTCAGATAAGAGACCAAACTTATAAACTGCAGGCGTTTGCAGATGATATGGTCTTCGTTTTGGAAAACCCTCTGGAATCAAGCATGGCATTACTAAAAAGGATTGAGGAATTTGGAAACGTGGCAGGTCTGAAAGTAAATAAAGATAAGACAAATATATTGACGAAAAATCTTTCAAACAGAAGTAAACAGATGTTAGAGGACACTACAGGGTTTAAAATTGTGAAGAAGGTGAAATATTTAGGAATCTGGTTGACCGGAAGATGTTCAAGTATTAGGGAGGATAATTATTCTAAATTACTGATACAAACAAAAATGGACCTGGGAAAATGGGGTAGGATACAGTTGTCATTATTAGGAAGGGTAGCCATGGTGAAATCTTATGTTTTGCCAAAATGGAATTTTCTTTTTCAGACAGCACCAGTTAAACTTTTGCTGAAATTTTTAAAAGAGTTAGAGGGGGTAGTTTCTAGATTTGTTTGGCAGGGGAAACGGCCCAGGATTGGGAAAAAAATGATGCAAGAAATTAAGGAAAGAGGGGGCCTTGGCCTACCGAACTGGGAACTTTACTATCAGGCTGCCCTCTTAGTTTGGGGCAAGGAATGGATAAGTCTAAGGAATAATCGATTGTTGAGTTTGGAAGGATTTGATTTGCTGCAGGGATGGCATGCAGCTCTTTGGCGGGAAGGTACTCCTCCAAGCAAACAGTTTACTCGCCAGTACATAAGGGATATACTGATTCGGAATTGGGATAAGATAAGGGCTACGTACTATGTGCAAATTCCATGTTGGTTATCAACTTTGGAAGCCTTGACCCATCCGACCCTACTCAAGAAGGGAAGAAGACCAACTTATAAAGAACTTTTAGATAGCAGGGGAGAACTCAAAACACGACAAGATCTGGCTCAGCAAGGGTTTCAATTGGAGTGGTGGGCCTACCTGCAGATCCAGTCAAGGTATAAGAAGGATAAGGAAGGAAGGGGTATTTATCTGAATCTGCAGGAATTAGATAAGATTCTGCTGGGTCCGGAGAAAGGGATGATATCTAAGTGCTATAAATTGTTGCTAACTAGGGTAGTAGGGGAGGAGGTGGTAAAAGATGCGATGATTGCCTGGGGGAAGAATTTTGGTTATGCACTTCCACTTGAGAAATGGGAAGAGATTTGGTGGACTAATATGAGGCTGGTGGTTTCCACGTCATATAAGGAGAACATATACAAAATGCTTTATAGATGGCATCTCCCTCCGGCTAGACTTTCCAAAATGTTCCCCGGATTGTCGGCCGATTGTTGGAAGTGTGGTAAAGGGATTGGCACATACTATCACTTATGGTGGACATGTCCAGAAGTGGTTAGATATTGGATGAGGATCCAAAAATGGATAGAGGAAATCACAGGGTGTTTAGTTGATCTTAAACCAGAGACGTATCTGCTTGGCTCCAGGCCTGGAAATATTAAGAAGGAAATATGGTATTTGGTTTTACATATCTTAACGGCGGCAAGGATGGGGTATGCTCAATTTTGGAAGGCAAATCATACCCCGCCGGATGAAGTTATAATTAGGAGAATACTTGATTGTGCAGAAGCAGACACATTGACCAAGAAGTTGAAGGGTAAAGAAGAGACACCAGCATTTCTATCATGGAATAAATGGTATATTTGGATGGATAAAAGATTAAAGAAATGAGGGTGGCTTGGAGGTTGGTCAAAAATGAAGTGATATAGTCTTTGTTAATGAATAAGCTTTGGAGTTGAATGGTTATAAGAGACTTAATGAGTGGAATATAATTGTTAGTTTAGAAGTAGATATAATGTGAAATTTTTGAAATGGTTTTCAATTTTTTGATTTCTTCATTTTTTGTATATTGTAAATGTTTTTTTTGTCTTTGTTGGTGTATGGTGTGTTTTTAACATGAAATGTAAATAAAGATTCATTTTAAAAAAAACAGTAGCGGTGGAGGCGGCGGTGAGAGCGACGCTGGAGGTCTGCCACATCTCCATTAGCCTCCGCCTCCCCCGCAGAAAAAAATCCCTGTGCCGGCCCCCAAGGCAGCAGCGAGCCCCAAGGACCAGGCAATTGCTCCGCCGGCAGCAGCTGCTGTTGAAGTGGCCTAGTGCACTCACCGAGACGCTGGAGTGTCTTTGGTGGCAGGAGTAGCAACGCCTGCCTGCCGGGCGGAAGAAACAGAAAGGGTGGCAGTGGTGGCTTTTGAAGCAGCTTACTGCCCTTGCAGAGATACTGGAGGTGCTCCAGGCCCGGTGGAGCCTCCGCGCTGCGCGGCTTTGGTGGAGGGGTAGCAACGCCTGCCTGCCGGGTGGAAGAAACAGGAAGGTTGGCGGTGACGGTGGCTGTTGAGGCAGCTTACTGCCCTTGCAGAGATCCTGGAGGTGTTCCAGGCCTGGCGGAGCTGCCGTGTTCCCCACAGGAATAGCAACGCCTGCCTGCCGGGAGGAAGAAACAGGAAGGTGGTGGCGGCAGGGTGCCTGGCAGGCAGTACTCGGTAAGTGGGTTTGGGCGATGCACCAGCAGCTCCCGCCCCTCCAAGTACCAGGTGGTGCTACCTGCCGCCAAAGCCATGGAGCGTGGCGGCTCTGCCATGCCTGGAGCACCTCCAGGATCTCTGCAAGGGCACTAAGCTGCCTCAACAGCAGCCACCGCCACCGCCACCCTTCCTGTTTCTTCCACCCGGCAGGCATGCGTTGCTACCCCTCCACCAAAGGCATGCAGCGTGGAGGCTCCGCCAGGCCTGGAGCACCTCCAGTATCTGTGCAAGGGCACTAATCTGCTTCAACAGCAGCAGCCACTGCCTCTGCCAACCTTCCTGTTTCTTTCGCCCGGCAGGCAGGCATTGCTACCCCTCTGCCAAAGTCGCGCAAGGGCTGCAAGGCGGCAGCGGTGTGTTCAGAGGGCAAGGCGGCAGCAGTGTGTTCGGAGGAGGGGAGCCAAGGAAGTTGCAGCAGACAGAAAAAGGGCCGGACGGCCCTGCTGCGAAAGAGTGGGATGGAAAGAGAGTCGGGTGAGACAGCAGCAGTGTGTTTGGAGGAGGGGAGCCGAAGGCAGCAGGTCCGCCAGCCTCTGCCACCCCCTTCCACTTTGTTCGGGCCAGGCAGTGGAGGGAAGGTGGCGGCAGAGGCTGGCAGAGCTTCTCCCTTTGCCTCCTCTTCTTTTGGGCCAGGCAGCAGAGAGAAGAGGGAGGTGGAGGCTGGCAGAACTGCTGCCTTCTCCTCCTCTTTCTTTGGGGCAAAGACGGAGAGCACAGCGGCTACCATGCCAGCCTGGAGCACCTCCAGCGTTTCTCAGCGAGTGCACTAGGCTGCCCCAACAGCAGCAGCCACCGCTGGAGCGATTTCTCAGCCCTTGGGGCCCGCTGCTGCCATGGGGGCCGGCCTAGGAATTTGTTTCTGCAGGGGAGGCAGAGGCTGACAGAGATGCAGCAGACCTCCAGCATCTCTCTCGCCGCCACCTCCACTGCTACTGTCGGCTTCCGCTATGGCCGAACCCAGCAGCCTCCTCCACCCCCAGCAGTGGCATCCAGGGGTTCTCCGGTTTCATCAGAACCAAGCAGCAAGTGGAAAATTTATCAGTAGCAGCACTACCAGGAGCGGTTTCAATTGGCCCCTTCATTGCCAAGCGTCCCCATGGAAGTCAATGGAGGCGTCGCGGCTGGCCTTTCGAGTGAATGAGAGCAAGAAAGAAGCTTTTCCAAACAAAATGTGAGTGAATGAGAGCGGAGGGAGCAGGGTAGGTGCATATCTTGCCTTGGCTCCACTCTTCAGTCAAACCCTGTTCTGCGCATGCATTTTTTGCGCACACATTTTTTGAGGCTCCCAGTTTTTCCTTTTGTGAGGGAACCGGTTCAGAGTGGCTCTTTCACTGTTTCAGGTTGCTGATCCCTGGGCTAGGACATACCAATCATGGAAGGTGGGGAGAGTGCCCCAGAGATGCAGGTGTTGTAAACATCATTATTCAGCCCATCCTGGAAACATTCAATCAGCATGTCTTGTGGCCAGTTGGTCAATCGGCAGGCCAGATTGTGGAATTCTTGGGTATGCATGGCTACAGATCAACAGCCCTAGTTTATGGTCTCTTTTTGTAATATATTTTATTGATTTTTAAAAAAACATAAATCACAATAATTGGTGAACAGTGTGTTGTCTGGGTTACATTTGTAAAACAATCATTAACAATTGATTTCTATAATCCATAATCCACATAATGGTTTTAGCTGATTTCCTCTTTTCCCAAAATATCCTCTTTTGTAAACATTGAGTTAATACAATTCTTATTGTTTTGATAGATAACAATTAAATATATAATTTCCCCCCAATATTCCTAAAAATAATAATCACATCAATATAATATTTCTTTTCTATCCAATCATTCTGGTTGCCTTATCATAGATCCTGTTACAGTCCTTATTTTAATTTGTTTCTCCCACCAAATTCTAGGTATTCTTACTGGTTAAGATATTCTCAAAAATTAATTACATTTAAAAAATTAACTCTATTTTTCCATATGAACCATTTCACACTTTTACATTTCTTAAGGAATAGATAGAACAATGAAAAAAAGAAGAAGAAAGGATCCCTGATTTTTATGGTCTTGATCCTGGTCCTGGCTTTGCAGTCGGCCAAGGGATCTTCAAAGCGTTTTCAGAGTACTACTATGAAATGAAGTTACGCAACTCTGAAGCATCATTGTTTGGAGGGTGACCATCCACTTGGCTGTGGTTCCCTCTAGTGTCATGGTCATGTGCCGCACCTTTGCCCCTTCAGTTATCTCTGGACCATACTCCTGCACGTAGGTCCAGATCTGAGCCATGAAGAACCTCAATTCCTTAGGGTCTCTGCCATACTTCACCCCATGGTGTGGTGGTCTGCAACCTCCTCTCTTTGGTGGTGCAGCCCAGGCTGATGGTGCTGGCTGGGCTCCCAAGGCAGTGGCTGCTGGTGGAGCCCTAACCTGTACCTGACTGCTGGGGCAGGTGCTGCAAAAATCCTTTGCCCTTTCCCCCCCTTCCCCTTCTTCCCAAGCTTTGATGATAGGATGCTGGCAAGGCACTAAACCAAAGATGGCAGAACCGAGAGGCTCATTTGCACCAGTGCTTGACCATATATGTGGCTCTTAGGGGGAGGAATCAGTTGCAGGCTGCATTGTGTGGCTCACAGGAGCACATAAGCTTCTCATTTCATCTGAAGCTGATCTCAATGGCTTTCTCTAGGTCAGAGATGGGTAGTGGATTCTTCCGGATATTGCTTGTCTGCAACAGTAGTCAAACCTGGCCATTATGGCTAGTAGGGAAGGACACTGAAATCTGCTACAAAGGAATTTTACTAAACAAGAAGAATTCAACTTGGGATCCTACATACTGCCTGTTTGACCTGCTCCTGAATGGCCTGTGATGGCATTTCATATTGTATGAATCAGGGAGAGCAGCAGCCTCCTTTTATGCTGGGACGTCTGTAATGTAGCTAATGTGAAAGAAACCTGCAAGCAAACTGCCATGGCTCTGTGTCAGAGTGGGGTGTCTGCAGTTTTCTAATGTTGTTCCAGTTAATGAGCCATGTTGCTTAGTAAGATTATACATTGAATTGAAGGAAGGCTATTGCAAGTTTTCTGAAGAAGGCAGGGAGGTTCAGGATTGAGACTAGTCCCATGGAAATCCCTATTACAATTTGTTCAGATCAAGGGCTGAGGAGGGAAACATCACAGAAGCTGGTTGGAAAGTTTCTAATGAGCTGATATTACTTGACTTTAACAAACACCCTTGGATCAGTTTTTTTCTCCCTTTCCTCACTTCAATCAGCTTCTCCTCAAATCATTGCCTATTCTACCTTCTTGCCAGCAGCTAAGGATAGAGTGGAGTACAGTACATCATTGACCACCAAGAGAACCATCCTGAGTAGCATCACCTATTCCAGGGTCTTAAAATCCTAACTCCTCTTGGGGGAAAAAAATCCTCAAACATCCCTCAGCAAGCATTCACATAAATCAAATGTTGGGCTATTCACCACTGACTGAAAATGCCAATAATGCGGGAGTTGTTGAAGAACAGAAGGACCTAGCCAAGGAGGAAGAGAAACTTTCAGGTGTTCATGATAGACTGGGAGAAACTTAAAGCAGGAGACCCCAAGACAAAGGAAATTAAAATAGAATAGAGCTGGACCTTGGAAGTATTCTAGTCCAGTCCCCTGCTCAAGCAGGAGAACCTATACTATTTCAGACGTGATGTCTAGTCTCTTCTTAAAAACCTCCAGTGATGGAGTGCCCACGATTTTTGAGGCAAGCTGTTCCATGGTTAATTGTCCTCACTGTTAGGAAGTTTCGCCTTAATTCCAGGTTGCTTCTATCTTTGGTCAGTTTCCAACCATTCTTTCTTGTCCTACTCTCTGATGCTTTGGAGAATAATTTGACCTCCTCTTCTTTATGGCAGCCCCTCAAATACTGGAATACTGCTATCATGTTACCCCTTTTTTTTTCTTTAAACTTGCCAAACCCAAATCCTGCAATCGTTCTTCATATGTTTTACTCTCCAGGCCTTTGATCATTTTAGTCGCTCCTCTCAGAACTTTTTCCAAGGTCTCAACATCTTTTTTGTAGTATGGTGACCAAAATTGGTTGCAGTATTCCAGGTGTGGTCTTACTACGGTTTTATAAAGTGGTACTAATACTTCACGTGATCTTGATTCTATGCCTCTGTTTATACAACCCAGGATTGTATTAGCTTTTTTGGTTGCTGCTGCACACTGCTGGCTCATAGTCGTGATCATCCACTAGGAGTCCAAGGCCCCTCTCACAGTTATTATTTTTGAGCCAGGTCTTGCCTAATCTGTAGTTATTCCTTTGATTTTTTCCTGCCTAAATGTAAAACTTTGCATTTCTCCACATTAACATTCATTTTGTTAGATAGGGCCCATTGTTCCAGTTTGTCAAGATCTTTTTGGATCCCGAGCTTGTCTCAGGATGTTGGTTATTCCTGCCAGTTTGTGTCATCTGCAAATTTGATCAATTCCCCATCTATTCCCTCATCCAAGTCATTTATGGAGATATCGAAGAGTAGTGGGCCTAAGATGGAGCCTTGTGGTACCCCACTGCTTACGTCTCTCCATGTGGATGTAGTACCATTGAGGACTACTTGTTGAGTGTGATTTGTCAGCCAGCTACAAATCCATCTAGTGGTGATGTTGTCTATCCCACCTTTTTCTAGCTTACTAAGCAGCAGGTTGTGGTCCACTTTGTCAAATGCCTTACTGAAATCTAAGTGCACAGCATTTTGCTGGTCTACTAATTTAATCACTTTATCAAAGAATGAAATAAGATTGGTTTGGCAACATCTTTTTTTAACAAACCTGTGCTGGTAACTAGTTATAAATTTGTTTGCTTCTAGTTGTTTGCAAATCTGTTTTTTGATTATCTTTCCCAGGATCTCCCCAGGTACTGTACTGATATTAGACTGATTGGTCTGTAGTATCCTGGGTCCATTTTTTCCCCTTTCTTGAAGATGGGAACTACATCAGCCCTTTTCCAATCCTCAGGTACTTCCCTGATGCTCCAGGATTTTTGAAAGATATAGTGTAATGGTTCTGAGTTAACATCTGCCACCTCCTTCAGAACACTTTTGAGTCCTGGTGATTTATATTTGTCAAGGTCAGATAGGTGCTCTCTTACCATTTTCTTGCTTATTTTAATTTTTGTTTCTAGTTTGCCTTTTGCAGTAGGGTTTTTTTTTGGTATGTTGGGCTATAATTTCTTTTTGTTTGAAGACTGATGCAAAGTATGAGTTAAGCAGCTCTGCTTTCTCCCTGTTGCCTGTTATTTCCTTGCCATCCTCTCTCTTTAGTGGACCCACAGTTTACTTAACTTTTTTCTTGTTGTTAATATGTTGGAAGAAACTTTTTTTTTATTATCCTTAATTTCTGTTGCATGTCTTTGTTCATTCTGAGCCTTTGCTTTCCTGACTTCTTCTTTGCATGTTCTGGCTGTCTGCTGATAATTGGCCTTAGTTATGTGCCCCTCTTTCCATTTTTTGTACTTGTCCTTTTTGTCTTTCAGTTTGTCAGAGAGATCTTTGTGCAGCCATGCTGGTTTCTTCTTGAAGTTCTTGTTTTACTTTTTCAGTGGTATTGTGCTGGACTGGGTTTTTATGATCATATTTTTCAGAGTTTCCCATGCTTCTTGAGTTGTTTCATCCATGGAATCTTTCCTAGGTTCTCTCTGAGTTTGTTGAAATCAGCTCTTTTGAAGTTTAAGGCACTGGTTGGATTATTTTCTATTGCTTGTGTTTTCATTATATTGAATTCCAGTATGACATGGTTAATTTCATCCAAGGTTCTGGCAACCTCAACTCCTTCCATCACTTCTTCTCTATTAGTAAGAATTAGTTCCAGTATAGCTTTATTTCTAGTTCCCTCCTCCACTTTTTGGATGACAAAGTTGTCAGCTTGGTTGGTTAGGAATCTGTTTGATCTCCACTCGCAGCAGAGTTTGTCTCCCAGTTGATATCTGGATTGTTGAACTCTTCCATTACTACTGTGGTATGCTTCCTACATACATTTGTTAACTGATTGGCAAAGAGTTCATCTATTTCTTCTGATTGGTTGAGTGGCCTGTTATATACACCTATGGCAATGTCACTTTTCTCCCCTTTTATATTGACCCATATACTTTCTGGAGGGATTTTATCTTCAATCATATGCATTTCCGTAGACATGTAGTGTTCTCTTACATATAGTGCAACTTCCTCTCTTTTTGTAGCACTGTTTCTTTTGGTGTTATGTATATAGGGGATGTTTCCACAGTAATGAGCCACTGACACCACCAGGTGGCATGGTACCCTGTCTGGATTGGCAGGGTAGCCCTCGGCGGGAAATCCAGATGAGGGGATTGGTCCCAGGTATACCTGGCTAAGTATATAAGAGGGGCTAATAGCCCTTTGTCTCCAGTCTGTGCTAACATCAATAAAGAACTGATATGCTGAACCTTGTTGTCCAGAGCCTTCCATGTGGTCCAGAACCCACTACACAATAGTGGCGACAAGGATGGGATGCTGTTTCACACAGAGCTGAAGTCATTTGGAAAGGAGGAAAGGCAAATCTTTCCCGAGAAACCTTCCTAGTGAAGCAGTATCAACAGACCGGGCGCAACATGGCTAAGTTCGGACAGACCAGCGAATTCTGTTTTAACATCGATGAACTCGAGCAGTGGGAAGTGCACCTGGGACAGATCAAAGGGTTTCTGCTGATCAACTGGATCACGGAAGACCGGATGAAAGCAGCAGCCCTGCTGTGCCTCAGTGGTCAGGATGTGTACGATGTGGCCGTCGGATTGTGCTCACCAACACCCGTCACATCCATCCTGTATGGAGAACTCAAGGATAAACTCGCTGAACATTTCATGCCGTCGAGGGCCCCAATCTTTTGGCAGTTCCAATTTCCCCAGCGCATCCAGCTCCCGGGCGAGACAACATCGTAATACGTCGCGGCCCTGAGACAGGCTGCCCATTTGTGTAGGTTCCCTGATCTCGAAGATAGAAATTGAGACCAGGTGGTGTTCGGGCTTAGAGACCATCAGTGCCGACAAAAAATCCTCGCAAAACCGCCAATGAATCTGCGAGAAGTCCTAGACAAGGTAATGGCTCACGAGGTAGCCAATGGTGCCGGCAAGCCCACACACTGTCCTGGCAGCAGCCCAGGAGGGACAATACATCATGAATGTGCTGTGAACAGCGGACACGGAGAAATGGATGGAGAGGCAGAAATAGATGTGGTACAGCAAAGGCCCGGGAAACAACCAGCGTGGTGGGACAACAACGGAAGCTATCAGAAACACACATCGGCCAGCAAAAGCACCACTTACAGCTGCAGCTGCAGAGAACCAAGAGCAGCCAACTACTCCAATCAAAAATGTGCCAGCTGTGGAGGAAACCATCCGAGAGTGACCTGCAGATTCCGAACTGCGAAATGTCGCTCCTGTGGCAAGACGGGGCACATTGCAGCCATCTGCCGGAATTGCAACCAGGACAGCCTGAATGAATTACAAGCCATGGCATCGGCACTCGAAGGTACTGTGTCCCTGCAGCACAAATCACCGAAATTTGGGGGGAGCAGGCGGACCATGTCTCATATGGAGATCCACCAGTTGCTCAAGCCAAAAATTATGATACAGGTCCATCTGCAAGGGGTACCTTGCACGATGGAGCTCGGCTCCAGTTCTGCAGTCTCAATAATTTCGTATGAGACATTTAAAGGAATTTGCAACTGGAGCAAGCAGAGGATTCCTTTAAAACCCACCTCATTGCTGTTGTCTGATTTTCAGCACACCCCCATTAAAATCAGGGGAAAGGCCACCGTGATTGTGGGGTTCAAGGAATTCCAGGGTCCTTTGGACGTCCTGGTGACCAACGGGTGGAGGACTAGTCTAGTGGGGCTGGACTGGTTCGATGCCCTGGGTGTTTGGCTGAGGGGAGTACATGTTGTGATTCAGTGTCAGCCTGTGGGTTCGGCAGCTGAATCGGACAGTTCTGAGGAGGAGGAGGAGGGGATTGGAGAGCCTGCAGAGGAAAGTTCTGAGGCATCGCAGAGCGCTCAGCCAGGCCCCTCCTGTCTGGTTCCTCCTCAGACCCAGCTGTGTGAGCCTGACAGGTTGGATGAAGACGATTCCCAGCTGGCTTTGTTCAAGGATGCCCAAAGCAGGAGTAAACAAAAGAAGGCAATGAGGCACCTCGGGAGGAGGCAAACAGAAGCCACGCCTTGAAACTGTGTTTAAAAGGGGAATGTGTGGGAGGTGCTGGTTGCTGAAGGCAACCGTTTGAACAGCTTCTGATTTAGTCATGGTTAGTATTTTGTTTTGCTCTGTTTTGGATTTGTTTCATTTCATTTGTGTAAATAAAGTTGGTTGGCTTACTTCCAGCCTATTGACTTTTGAAAAGGGGTTGTCCCTGACATTTCTGCAGGGCCGGTAGTAGGCTGGAACAGAACAGGAAAGGCCTATTGCGTACTACTCCCAAACACTGTCAAGGGCAGAAAGGAATTATGCGCAAATTGACAAGGAAGCCCTGGCAATTGTGACAGGAGTCAAGAAATTCCATAACTACCTGTATGGCAGAGAGTTCACTATTTTTACAGATCACAAACCATTGTTGGGGTTGTTCACAACTGATAAACAAACACCACAAATTCTATCCCCAAGGATGCTAAGGTGGTCCATATTCCTATCTGCATACACTTGCAAACTGGTCCGCAAACCAGGGAGGGACATGGGCCACGCTGATGCATTAAGCAGATTACCACTAATGATCACTGAACCTGACCCAGCACCTTCCAGATTGCCCCCTCCAGGCAAAGGACATTGCTGCTGGCACCACAGCAGACAAGGTACTGTGCAGGGTCCTAATGTGGGTAGTGTCTGGGTGGCAGAAAAAGGGTCCGGGTCCAGATTTCCAGGCATATTTCAAGAGAAGGCATGAGTTGTCTTCTCATAAAGGATGCCTTTTGTGGGGTAGCAGAGTTATTATTCCGGAGAAGCTTCTAGAGAGGGTTTTGCAGTCACTTCATGAGGGTCACCCTGGAATAGTCAGGATGAAGGCATTAGCTAGGAGTTACGTATGGTGGCCTGGCCTCGACAAAGCCATAGAGGAGCAGGTAGCGGGGTGCTACACGTGTCAAAGATCAAGGCCAGAACAGCCGCAGGCTGTACACAAATGGGAAGTGACACACACCCCATGGTCCAGGGTGCATATTGATTATGCGGGGCCCTTTCAGGGACAACTGTTTTTGGTCGTGGTTGACAGTCACTCTAAATGGCTGGAAGTAGTTCCAGTGTCTAGCATGACCACTGCAAAGACTCTTCAGGTGCTTCGGGGACTATTTGCCACTCTTGGGTTGCCTGATGTGTTGGTCTCTGACAATGGCCCACAATTCACATCTGCTGATTTCCAGGCATTCACCAGGGCCAACTCGATTAGGCACGTCACATCCGCGCCCTTCCAACTGTCGTCTAATGGTCTAGCAGAACGGATGGTGAGAACAACTAAGGACGCATTGAAGCGCATCATCAGTGGAGACTGGCACCAAAGATTGGCTCAGTTCCTCCTGGCACAACACACCACACCATGCACAGCAACTGGCAAGAGTCCTGCAGAGCTACATTGGGGTCGTTGCCTCATTACTAAGTTGGACAGACTACACCCTGACAGAGTGGCCGCCCAATCAAAACAACTCCAACCCAACACCACCAGAGAACTTCACATTGCAGAAAAGGTTTGGGCCCGGAACTATGGGCCAGGCTATGCCTGGATTCAGAGGGTTGTGCTTGATAAAACGGGGCCTGTATCATACATTGTAGAGGTGGAGGAAGGCCGCCAGGTCAGAAGACACATAGACCAATTGAGGAAGCGGTGCACCAAAAAACCACAAGCTTTGAAGTCACACCAACCAGCCTCTTCGGTGTTTGGGGAAGGGGATAATCAATCTGACACTGGACAGTTACCCAGTAATGTTGGCTGGGCCAAGCAACATCAGGCCGGGGAGCCCAATGACATTGGGGTGGAATCAGGACTCAGAGATGGACCTGGTCGACAAGAACATGGAGCAAACCCTGAAATGGTCAGCCAGAACTCATAGGCCACTGGCATACCTAAAGGACTTTGTAAGGTTTTGAGGGGGTCATGACGTGTTTCAAATAACCGGAGTCACACATTGGATGTTTCTCATTATTTGGTGTTTTTTTTTTTGTTATCGTCATTGCTTCAGTATGGAGGAAGGGGTGTTATGTATATAGGGGATGTTTCCACAGTAATGAGCCACTGACACCACCAAGTGGCATGGTACCCTGTCTGGATTGGCAGGGTAGCCCTCGGTGGGAAATCCAGATAAGGGGATTGGTCCCAGGTATACCTGGCTAGGTATATAAGAGGGGCTAATAGCCCTTTGTCTCCAGTCTGTGCTAACATCAATAAAGAACTGATATGCTGAACCTTGTTGTCCGGAGCCTTCCATGCAGTCCAGAACCCACTACACAATAATTTGCATACTTCCATCAGTCCATTCTGTAATGCCAACTATGTCATACCTACCCTCGTGTACTATTGCTTCTAATTCACCCTGTTTGTTCCCCAAGCTTTCAACATTTGTATATAAATATTTAAGACTTCTATACCTGACTGTAGGTATGTTTCCTGCATCTCTTAATTGTTTGAATTTTTATTTCTTCTCATCACTCCCTACCTCATTTTTTTATTTGTTTTCTTGGGATTTACGACTGGTTTTGTGTTCTAGAGATTCTAAAGTTTGGTCACCCTTCCACCTCAATTTTAGTTTAAAGCCCTTCTGATGAGTTAGGCTAGTCTTTTTCTGAGTACATTTCCCCCTGTTTTTGTGAGGTGCAGCCCATCCCTTGCCAAGAGTCCTTGGCATTGGAAATGCAATCCCTGGTCCAAATTTTCCTGGTGATACTAACCCTTTAGCCAGTGGTTTATTTCTAGAATTCTTTTTTCCCTCAACAGATGCTGGCCTTTCATTGAGAGTACTGATGAGAACACTAAAAGAAACAAAAAGAAACTATTGCCCAACGTACCAAAAAAAAAAACCACTGCAAAAGACATACTAGAAACAAAAATTAAAATAAGCAGAAAACGGTAAGAGAACACCTATCCGACCCTGATGAATATAAATCACCGGAACCCAATAGATTACATCCCAGATTTCTGAAAGAGCTGGCAGATGTTATCTCAGAACCATTGCACCACATCTTTCATAAATCCTGCAGCATCACCATTTCAACTTTTATATTGTCTTTTAAATTTTGCCCTGTAAACCGCCCTGAGTCCTTCGGGAATAGGGTGGTATATAAAAATAAATAAATAAATCTTTATGGGCAATACCGAAACACGCAATAGAAAACATAAATGTTGGGTTTAAACATGATGTGACTACATATAAGGAAATTTTAAGTTTGGAGAGGAATGTATGGCGTTTGAAGCCATATAATTTTTTGCGAGGAGAAAAGATTGTTCAAACCTGGTTTCAGTATGGGCAACTACAGGCCAGGTGGAAAGAAGATCAGAAAATTGGTTTTTCAATGACTGATGAAAATTTGGTAAAGCAAATTAGAAATCAGGGTCCAGCACATATCAAACGGATATATCTTGCATTGATAGAAATTGATTCAGAAACAGAACTTGTTAAAGATTGCATGATAAAGTGGGCTCAGAATATTCAAGAAGTTATTACAATGGATACTTGGGAAAAGATCTGGGTGAGAAATGTAAAATTTACGCAAGCCCAAAATTTAAGAGAGAATTTTTATAAAATGTTTTATAGGTGGCATTTAGATCCCAAAAAGTTAGCAAGTATGTATCCGAACTACCAGCCTAAATGTTGGAGGTGTGGTGGTGAAGATGCAACGTATTTTCATATATGGTGGACCTGTAAAAAGGTTAAAGCGTTTTGGATTAAAATCTGGTGGAATATGCAGAAGATATTTAAGAAAAGGATAAAGTTTTGTCCGCAACTGTTTTTATTGGGCATTATTACTGATACTACTGTTGTGGACACTAAGTTGATGTTGAACTTAATTACGGCAGCAAGACTTTTAGTAGGGCAATACTGGAAGAAGGAAGAACTACCGACTATAGAAGAATGGACTTTAAAAGTTTCTAACCTGGCGGAAATGGCAAAGATCTCGGCGTATTTGAAAGACCATTCGCAACAACGATATATTGTGGAGTGGAAAAATGGATTGATTACATCCAGAATAAATATGGGACTAAAAAGAAGGGGAGGGGGGAGGGTTGGGTTGGGAAGGGGTGGGTGGTTGGGGAGGGGTTGTTTTGTTAAAGATAAAATGTATTGAAAAACTTTTCAATAATAAATAAATAAATAAATAAATAAATAAATACATACATACATACATACATACATACATACATACATACATACATACCTGAGGATTGGAAAAGGGCTGATGTGGTTCCCATCTTCAAGAAAAGGAAGTAAACAGACCCAGGAAACTACAGACCAATCCGTTTAACATCAATACCTGGGAAAGTCCAGGAAAAGAAAATCCAAAAACAGATCTGTGAACAACTAGAAGCAAACAAGTCATAACCAGTAACCAGCATGAGTTTGTTAAAAACAGATCATGCCAAACCAATCTTATTTCATTCTTTGTTAAAGTGACTAAATTAGTAGACCAGCAAAATGCTGTGGATTTAGTATACTTAGATTTCAGTAAGGCATTTGATAAAGTAGACCACAACTTACTCCTTGGTAAGCTAGGAAAAGGTGGAATAGACAACATTGCCACCAGATGGATCTGTAGCTGGCTGACAAACTGTACTCAATGAGTAGTCCTCAATGGCACTACATCCACATGGAGAGAAGTAAGCAGTGGGATACCACATGGTTCTGTCTTAGGCCCACTACTCTTCAATATCTTCCTAAATGACTTAGATGAGGGAATTGAAGGGGAACTCATCAAATTTGCAGATGACTCCAAACTGACAGGAGTAACCAACATCCCAGGATCCAAAAATTTCTTGACAAACTTGAACAATGGGCCCTATCTAACAAAATGGCTTTCAATATGGAGAAAAGCAAAGTTTTACATTTAGGCAGGAAATATCAACGGTACAAGTACAAATTGGGTGAGACCTGGCTTAAAAACAGTAACTGTGAGAGGGACCTTGGAGTCCTAGGGGACGATCACTTGACTATGAGCCAGCAGTGTGCAGCAGCAACCAATGAAGCTAATAGAATCTTGGGTTGTATAAACAGAGACATAGAATCAAGATCACGCAAAGTATTAGTACTGCTTTATAAAACCCTAGTAGGACCACATCTGGAATACTGCAGCCAATTTTGGTTACCATATCACAAAAAGATGTTTAGAGTTTGAATAAAATTCAGAGAAGAGCAACGAAGATGATGAAAGGCCTGGAGACTAAAACATATGAAGAAAGGCTGTGGGACTTGGGTTTGGCTAGTTTAAAGAAAAGAAATTGGGGAGACATGATAGCAGTATTCCAGTATCTGAGGGGCTGCCACAAGGAAGAGGGGGGTCATGTTCACCAGAGCATGAAAAACAATGGTTGGAAACTGATCAAAGAGAAGCAACCTGGAATTAGGGAGAAACTTCCTAACAGTGAGGACAATCAACCAGTGGAACAGCTTGCCTCCAGAAATCATGGGCGCTCCATCACTGGAGATTTTTAAGAAGACACTAGACAATCACCTGTATGAGATGGTATAGGTTCTCCTGCTTGAGCAGGGGGGGGACTAGAAGACCTCCAAGGTCCCTTCCAGATTCTATTCTACTGTACTCTACTCTATTGTATTCTATTCTATTCCTTGTGCTCCTAGCTTCTTAACTTTATTGCCTAGTTGCTTATAATTTCTGAATATTGTACTCAGGTTCTTAGTTGTGTCATTTGTCCCAATGTGAAGGAGGAAGGGGTAGTAATCTGTGGGCCAAAATTATTTTGGTTAGATTCTCAGCCACATCTTTGATTTTTGCTCAAGGGAGACAATATACCTCCCTAGATTGTATGTTTGGTCTGCAGATGGCTGGTTCTGTTCCTTTGAGAATAGAATCTGTTACCAACACTTGCCTTATTTTTTGGGGGGGAGGGGGGTGTAGTCTGGGGTGCTTTTCTGTTTATCTCAGGTGTGTTTGTTGATGTGACTTTTTAAGGGATATTTGGTGATGTTTCTGTCAGAACCCACCTCAGCACAAATCTTAAGAAAGAAGGGCTCTTGGAGACAAGATTTTCCAAGCAGGAACTTTTACTAAGAAATAGGAGATAGCAGGCATAATAGACAGGATCTGAGGAATCCCCTCACAGATCGATATTTTTAAAGTGTCCCCAAGCAAACCCCACCCCACAGTTCATTCGGTTAGTTCCGGATCAGTCAAGCTCCAGGGGTTAAGACCATCATGGGAGAGAAGAGATAACAGTCTGTTTGCAACAGGATCATTTCCACCCCCCTCACACTTCATTCGGAGAAACAAACTAGATTCTGGATTTTGGCCGTAAGAGTGACTGTTGTTCCCTTTTCAGGAAACTGCAGTGAAAGATTGGATGTATTTGCCTAAGATTTTTGCATAGTGCTAATTCTACTGTTACTGGGTTTATGATTCTTTTAATTGGAAAAGGTCCAATATATTTGGTCCAGGTTTTTTACAGGGCTGTAGGGATTTTAGGGATTTTGTAGATAAATATACCATTTCTCCTACACTGAATGGTGTGGGTTCGACTCTCTTTTTGTCTGCCTGTGCTTTGTATGCTTGCCTAGCTTCGTCTAAAGCTTTCCTAATGATTGGCCAGGTGTTTTGCAATTGTGCAATCCATTCTTTCAGCGATGGGATTTCCGGTTCGGTTGCGATTAGTTCTGGCATAGGGTGGAAACTTTGACAGATGGCTATTTGAAAAGGAGTGTAGTCTGTGTTGGAGTGGACTGCGTTATTATAAGCAACTTCTGCAAAGGGGAGTAGGTCCGTCCAATTTGTTTGCTGGAAATTAATAAAGCATCTTAAGTATTGCTCAAGTACTGAGTTCCCACGTTCTGATTGGCCGTTCCCCTGTGGATGATGACCAGATGTTAGTCCCTGAGTAGTTCCTAAGAAGGATAAAAATTCCTTCCAAACCTTTGACGTAAATTGCACTCCCCTGCCATACATGATGCGTTGGGGTGCTCCATACAGTCTATATATATGCTGCACAAATAGTTTCGCTAAGGTTTTTGCGGTGGGAATCTTTTGGCAAGGGATAAAGTGTACCTGTTTGTAAAACAAATCCGTAACCCCCCAGATGACAGTGTTCCCATTGCTTTCTGGTAATTCCACTATAAAATCCATGGCTATTTCTTTCCAGGGGGCTGAGGGTTTCACCACTGGTTGTAACAGTTCGGTTGACTTCCCCTGCAGCCTCTTAGCCATTGCGCACATTTGGCAGCTGGCCACATAGCTTTCTATGTCCTTTTTCATGGATGGCCACCAAAATTGCCTTTTAGTTAAATGTAAAGTTTTTACAAACCCAAAATATCCTGCTGAATTTATATCATGGCACAACTGCATGAAATTGATCCTCTGGGTGGCAGGTATATATAACTTCTCCCCCACCCAGGATAGTCTGTCTTTGATTGTGCACATATGTCTATTTTTCTAGAACCATTCATCTGTTTCCAAAGACTTTTGGAATTCGATTCCAGTTTGGCTACCCAGCTGCGGCTTTATTTTAGCTTGGGCCCTGGTGGTTACTGGCACTGCCAGTTGTTGTTCGGGCATAAGTGGTTTAGAGTCAGTGGCTCGTGTGCTGTTATATTGGGTTATGTGAGACAGTGCATCCGCCAGGAAATTCTTTCCCCCCGGTAAGTGTTTAAGTGTGAAACGGAATTGGTGAAAGTGTTGAGACCAGCAGACTTTCTTAGGAGTGAGTTTCCTGGGTGTTTTAGTGCTTCCAAATTTTTGTGGTCTGTCCAGACCTGGAAGGGGATTTTATTTCCTTCAAGGAAATGACGCCACATAAGTAATGACCACCTCACAACATACACCTCCTTTTCCCACACAGCCCAATGTTGTTCTGTCTCCGTGAGTTTCCTGGACATATATGCACATGGTTGCAGTGCCCCCTCATCATTTTCCTGTAATAATACAGCTCCCACCACCACATCACCTGCGTCTGCCTGTATTACAATAGGTTTATCAGGGCCCGGGTGTCTCAGTACGGATTTGGCAGAAAAAAGTCTCTTTAGCCTCTCGAATGCCACTTGACATTCCATTGTCCACTTCAGGGGCTGTCTGGGTTTCACTGGGGGGGGCTCATTTTCAACAAGTTCATGAGAGGCAGGGCTATTTCAGGGAACAAAGGGATGAATTGGCAGTAGAAGTTCCTGTTTTGGCAGCATCAGGACAAGTTGGGAAAGTCAGTGCTCGGCTTTCCAGCTTGGTTTTTCTTTGTCTAGCAACCCTTAAAGGGTTGGAAAGTTGCCCTGGAGGAGCAATGAAGGAGGAGGGATACTTCAGGAGCTCAGATCAGGGGGCACCCGATCAGAACGAACTGTAGGACCCTCTGGAAAATGAAATGAAGGGAAAGGCTGTTTTATATCTTCGGCCATAGACGTCTCTGGCAGAGAGCAAAGGATTTAAAAAAAACCAGTGGAATTTCAACTGCGTGTTGAAGCTGGGTGAGCAAGATGTTTACTTTTCTTCTCTTAGAGGACTATAAATGTTGAGCCCCTGATTGGAAAGAGCTGGAAGGCAAAGACCCCCAGAAGATTTACGAGTGTCGGGTAATTATTGGGTGGGGGAGAAGAGGCCCTTTGTTAAAAAAATACTGGACATTGATAAATAAGCCAAGGAGGACATCTAGTGGTGAAAAAAAGAGAACAAAATTTTTACAACATGCTCTGTTGTTTGAAAGTTTAACCTTGAAAAGAACAGCTGCAGCTGTTTTGTTATGAGATGGAAACTTAAAGTTACTTCTATTGAATTTGAATAAACTTAAACTGATGTTGTTTTGGCTATAGACTGTAAACTTCAAAATGACTTTGTTGAACATTACTAGACTTATGAAAACAACTTCTGCTGCACCTTCAGTAGGACAATCTAGTCCTACAACACAGGGATCTATTGAAGACATGCTGCAAAGGGAAAAGACCACAACTCAAGGTGAAACACAGACTTCATTAAAATTCCTTCAGGATCTTATGTTAAAGAATCAAGAGACTTTGGAATGGAACCATTTAGAGTCACAACGAAATCATAAGCGCACACAAGCAACATTGGAGAAGTTGAATGAAGAATTTTTGGATATAAAGGGAAAATTGGAAATTCAAAATCAAATGATAATAAAAAACCAACAGAAGATACATAAGATTGAAGAAAAAACAGATGAGAATGACAAAAAGATAGAAATGTTACTGCGAGAAAATGAAAAATTAGATAATGAAATTAAGATTTTAGAGATGGCAAATGCGGAACATTATTTAAGATTCCAAAACATTCCTGAAGATAAAGAGGAAAACATAGAAGAGGTGATTATTGACATTTTGGAGGAGGCTCTGAAAGCGGATAGAAGAGAAATTTAACTTGAATTAGATGGAATATTCCGCTTCAATTCAAGCTATGCAAGAAGAAATAAGTTACCAAGAGAAGTACATGTGCGGTTTGCAAGGAAGACAACAAGAGATGAAATATTGTGGAAAGTAAGAGATGAACCAATACAATATAAAGATAAAGAAATTGTGGTCTCAAAACAGATACCTAAGAGAGTTAGAGATTCACGAAGACAGTATCATTTCTTGACTACAAAATTTATGGCTAATGGCATAAACTTCAGATGGCTGATGCCAGAAGGCATCTTAATAAACTGGAACAACACAAGATATAGACTTGATTCAATTTGGAAAGCAGAAGACTTTGAAGAGAAGAATAGGTCAATTTTGGATGAAAGAGGTCAAGGGGAAAATAAAGAGCAGAAACAAACAGAAGAGAAGACTCAAGGAGCTACTGCACAAACAAAAGAACAGAAAGAGGAGGGTCTCCAAAAGGGAGAGGATGAGGGACGCTAGAGAACAAAGAACTACTAGATCGGTTAGACCGAAATATAAGTAAATGGATAAAGAAAGTGGAATCTTTTCAGTAAACATAAATGGATTGAACTCCCCAATTAAAAGAAACAAGATTTTTAGAAAACTATGGAAACTGAATTTGGATATAATTTGTTTGCAAGAAACACATATAAAAGCACAACATTATAAACTATTGGAATATTCAAAGATTGGAAAACTTTACTATGCTTCAGCACAACAGAAAAAAAGAGTAGCTCTATATATTAAAGAGACAATAAATTCGAAAATGATATATTCAGATGAAGAAGGAAGAATATTAATGGTAGAAATTTATCTGCATCAAAAGCAAATATTATTAGTGGCAGTTTATGCACCAAATGACAATCAAGAAAAGTTCTATAAAAATTTACATAGAAAAATAATAGAAATGGAGTATCAAAATATTTGTTTACTAGGAGATTTTAATGCAATAAAAGATGGAAAAATTGATTATAAAAGTAACAAAACAAGGGAAAATGGTAGAGGAAGACTACCTAAGACATTTTTTGAAATGGCGGAGGAAATTGGAATTCAAGATATTTGGAGGGAAATAAATCCACAAAAATTACAATATACTTTTTATTCAAATAGTCAGAAATCCTGATCAAGAATTGATATGATTTGGATGACTGCTGATTTGAGAATGAATGTGCAGGACATTGAAATAGAAATAGGCACATGGGCAGATCATAACCCTCTGAAAATGACTTGGAAAGGGATACAAAAAAGGCTAAGGTGGACTTTAAACTGTTCCATATTAAAGGAAAAAGAATTTATAGAGTTAACAAAAAAAGATGGAATTTTTTTTAAAGAAAATAAGAAAAGATACTGCGATACAAAATCTATGCGACACAGCTAAAGCATACTTTAGAGGTATAGCTACATCGTATATGGGAAGGAAAAATAAACGGAGAAAACAGCAATATGTATTATTAAGAAAAGAATTTGGAAAGTTAGAATCAGAATTGCAAAAGAACCCACAAAAAAGACTTTAATAAGAGATATGGATATGATAAAACATAAATTAAATTTGTTAGATTCAGAAAAAATGGCAGAACAGATAAAAAGAGTGAAGCAGAATTTCTTTGAAAATGCCAATAAGCCGGGAAGGTGGTTAGCTTACAAACTTAAAAAACAGAAAGAAAAAAAAGATACATAATCTATTGGATGGGAAAGGTCATTTACAATATAAAAATGAAGAAATAAAAAAGATAGTTAAAGAATTCTATAAGGATCTGTATGATAAAAAGGAGACTTCAAGAGAGAAAACTGTAAAATATTTGAAAGATAGTAATCTTCCGAAGATTTCAGAGACATTTAAAAATATGCTAGATGAAGGAGTTACAATGATGGAAATAACAGAGGCTATAAAGAGACAAAAAAATGGTAAAGATCCTGGTCCAGATGGACTTCTGGCAGAACTATACAAAAGTCTACAAGAGATATTAAGTGATCTGTTGAAAGATGTTTGCAATGGTCTTTTATTAGAAGCTAAAATGCCGATGATGTGGATTGAAGCAAACATTACCTTAATACCAAAAGATGATTCAGATTTGACTCAGATTAAGAATTATAGACTGATTTCACTACTTAATGTGGATTATAAAATTTTTACTTCAATAATGGCAGAGAGACTGAAAAAATATCTGGTTGAATTTATTCACCCGGATCAAAATGGCTTTTTACCAAAAAGACAAGTTAAAAATTACTTAAGAATGATACTAGATGTATTGGAATATTATGAATTACATCCAGGGAAACAAATGGCATTAATATTTTAGATGCTCAAAAGGCATTTGACAATCTTTCATGGCAGTTTTTGATTCATCAATTACAAATAATGGATTTTGGACAGAACTTCATAAATATGGTAAAGACAATATACATAACAAACAAACCGCCAAAGTGATTGTGAATGGAGATTGTACTGAGAGTTTTGAAATAAGGAAAGGCACAAGGCAAGGATGCCCTCTATCTCCTCTGTTATTTATTTTCACCTTGGAGGTTTTAAATCGGAATATAAGACAAGATGCAGAAATTAGAGGTTTGGAGATAAAGGGTGAAATATATAAATTACAAGCATTTATTTATTTTATTTAATTAAATTTTTATACAGCCCTATTCCCGAAGGACCCAGGGCGGTTTACAGGGCAACATAAAATACAATATAAAAATAGTATAAAATTAAAATAGATTAAATTAATTAAGCCCAACAATTAAAACAATATTAAAAACTAAAACCCCTTCAGTCCAGGCCTGATAGATCAAAAAACCAGGTTTTCAGGTCCCGGCGAAATGAACGCAGATCGGGGGCGGTCCGAAGTTCCACCAGTAATTCATTCCAAAGGGCAGGGGTGCCCACAGAGAATGCCCTCCCCCTGGGGATCACCCGCCGGCACTCCTTAACCGCCGGCACCCTGGGAAGGCCCTCCCTGTGGGAGCGCACAGGACGATGGGAAGTTGATGCCAGCAACAGGTGTTCCCTTAAATAATCCTGGACCCAAGCCATTTAGAGCTTTATAGGTCATTACCAGCACCTTGAATCTCACCCGGAGGGCAACCGGAAGCCAATGCAGCTCACGGAGAAGAGGTGTTACACGGGAGTATCGGGAAACTCCCATAACAACTCGCGCAGCTGCATTCTGCACTAGTTGAAGCCTCCGCGTGGTCCTCAAGGGCAGCCCCATGTAGAGAGCGTTGCAGTAGTCTAGCCGGGAGGTCACGAGCGCATGGGTGACTGTGCATAGGGCATCTTGGTCCAGATAGGGCCGCAACTGGTGCACCAGACGAAGCTGGGCAAAAGCCCCCCTGGTCACGGCTCCTATATGGTCTTCGAAATTGGGCCATGAATCCAAGAGGACGCTCAAGTTGCGAGCCCTATCGATGGGGGATAACACCTCACTCCCCATCATTAGTGATGGAACAACCTGGTTAATCCAAGATGCCGGTATGCACAGCCACTCAGTCTTGGCAGGATTGAGACGAAGCCTGTTTCTCCCCATCCAAACCCGGACCGCCTCCAGGCAACAGGACATCACGTCAAGTGCATCACTAGGTTGGTTCGAGGTGGAAAGAAAAAGTTGGGTATCATTTAATGATACCCCACCCTGAAACCACAAATGAGCTCGCCCAGCGGTTTCATGTAGATGTTGAACAGGAGGGAAGAGAGGACCGACCCCTGAGGGACTCCACAAACAAGAGATCTTGGGGCGGACCTCTGCCCACCCGTCAACACCGACTGCGAGTGGCCCAGGAGGTAGGAGGAGAACCACCGCAAAACAGTGCCTCCCACTCCCAACCCCCTGAGACGCCACAGTAGGATACCATGGTCGATGGTATCGAAAGCCGCTGAGAGATCTAAAAAGACTAGGAAAGAGGAACATCCCCTGTCCCGAGCCCGCCAGAGATCATTCACCAGTGCGACCAATGCTGTCTCCGTGCTGTACCCGGGCCTGAAACCCGATTGGTACGGGTCAAGATAATCAGTTTCCTCCAGGAACAGAGGAAGCTGATGCGCCACCACACTCTCAACAACCTTCGCCAAAAAGCGGAGGTTGGAGACCGGACGGTAGTTATTTAAAACAGCCGGGTCCAGGGCAGGCTTCTTGAGGAGGGGTCTCACCACCGCCTTCTTCAAGGCAGCAGGGAAGATACCCTCCTTCAAAGAAGCAGATATTACTGCCTGGAACCAGCCTCGTGTCTCCTCCCGAGCCGCATAAACCAGCCAGGAGGGGCACGGGTCCAGTAAACAAGTGGTGGAGCTCAGCCTTCTCATGATCCTGTCCACGTCATCAGGGGAAACAGGATCGAACTCAGTCCAGATAACATGCTCAAGACCGCTTGATTCCTCCATGCCTGACTCTGCCCAGTCAGAGTCCAAACCGGTCCGGATCTGGGCGATTTTGTCCACCAGATGATGACTAAACTCCTCAGCCCGTCCCTGTAAGGGATCCTCCCTCATCTCCCGATTAAGGAGGGAGCGAGTCACCCTAAACAGGGCAGCTGGGCGATTATCTGCGGACGCGATGAGGGCAGCGAAGTAATTAGACTTCGTCGTCCTCATCGCAGCGAGATAAGACCTTGTAAAGGCTCTTAGTCGCAATCGGTCAGATTCAGACCGGGTGGATCTCCAACCGCTCTCTAGACCCCGTCTCCGACGCTTCATCTCCCAGAGCTCCACAGAAAACCATGGGGCCCAACGGGATCTGTGCCGGGTCTGGGGTCGCAAGGGTACAACACGGTCGAGTGCCTCGGTGGCCGCCCTTTCCCAGACATCCACCAAGGCATCGACTGGGCTGTGAGTGAGGGAGCTAGGTAAGGACCCAAGCACCATCTGGAACCGTTCTGGGTCCATTAGGCACCTGGGACGGAACCACCTGGCCGGTTCCACAGCCCAGCGGCGGGGAGTAGCACAGCGGAAGACCAGCCGCAGGAGATAATGATCGGACCATGACAGGGGGACAATAGTTGGCAAGCCCCCTCCCAGATCATCCAACCATTGACCAGATAGAAAAATCAGGTCAAGAGTGTGACCCGCCCCATGAGTCGGGCCCTGAATTATTTGGGTCAGGTCCATTGCTGTCATGGAAGCCATGAACTCCTGAGCTAACTCTGACGACTCTCCCAGGGAAGGCAGGTTGAAGTCGCCCAGAACTATAAGTCTGGGAAACTCCACCGTCAACCCTGAGAGGGTGTCGAGCAGCTCAGGCAGGGCCATTGCTACACAGCTGGGCACCAGGTATGTTAGCAAAAGGCCCAACTGAGCCCGAGGGCCACATCTCATGAGAAGGGACTCACTCCCGCCTATCTGGACAACAGTGGTCTCCCGCGGACATAAGGTCTCCCATATAACCACCGCCACCCCACCGCCCCTGCCCTGAGCCCGAGGCTGGTGTAGCACACAGAAACCCGGAGGGCACAGTTCAACCAGAGGGACACCACCCTCTGGGCCCAACCAGGTCTCCGTAATGCATGCCAGATCCGCGTGTTCCTCCTCGATCAATTCCCGGACGAGGGGAGCCTTGTTCACAATGGATCTGGCATTAAAATACACCAGTCTGAGCTCAGGGTCCTGATCCCCCTCACCCCCGGACAAAAGTGTACTAACCGGAGGGTCGGAACACACCACCGCTCAAAGACAGCGGGGGCATGGTCCCAAATATTGATACGGCCCTCCATGTAACCGCCTGCTGCCATTCCCAATCGTCGTGGGGATTTATTTTGGAAGATCCCTTGGAGATGATTCCAAAATTGTGGGGGAAATTAGAACAATATGGTGAAGTAGCGGGATTAAAAATAATGCATACTTGGCTAGAAAAAATCTTAGAACATGTAGCATTTAAACCTGAATTTTTTTTATTAGATATTGTACCCGAAAAGACTATCAAACATAATTTATATTTCGTTTTACATATTGTAACTGCAGCAAAAATAAGTTATGCACAATGCTGGAAAAATGAACAAATACTGTCAGAAGAAGAGGTAATAAAGAATGCGCAGAGATGGACAGATTAACAATGAGATTAAAAGAAAAAGAAGAAACAGAATACTATAAAAGCTGGAACTTATTTTACAAATGGTTAGAAGAGAGAACCAAAGAGTAGAATCTGTATATGTATCAGCGTGTTATGAACCCAGCTCGCATGTTGTTTGAAAAATTAACATATGTATGTAGAGAATAAAAAAGAATAATAAAAACTTTAAAAAAAGAAGTTTGCAAAACCCAGGAAAATTTGCAATTGCTTCCTTGCGTGGGGTGGTGCCCATTCTAATACGGCCCTGACTTTCTCGGGGTCTATTTCGATGCCCTGCAGAGATATGCGATACCCCAGGTAGTCTATTCTTTCCTGGTGGAATTTACATTTCAATAATTTTGCATATAGGTGGGCGGCCCGCAATTTTTTTAGAACTGCTCTGACTAGATTAATATGCTCCTCTTTGGTATCAGTGAAGATAAGGATATCATCTAAATAAACCAGGAGCCCCTTAAATAGGTGCTGTCTTAGTACTTCATTGATTAATTGCATAAAAACTGCGGGGGGGGCCCTTGCAGTCCAAATGGCAGAACTTTGAACTGGTAGCAACCCATTGGACAATTGAATGCAGTCTTCCATTCATCCCCTTCCTTGATCCTAATGTGGTAGTATGCTTCTTTTAAGTCTAGTTTTGTAAAAATCCTTCCTTTTGATAGGTGGGATAGCATATCCTTCATGAGGGGTAGGGCAAGGCTTTTCAACCTTTTCACCCATTGTACCACTTTTAGGATATGGCAACATCTGAGTACCACCAGTCGCCTAGCAAGGTTTCAAAAACTTGATGACCAAAAAAAAGGAAAAAAGTGATGAAGTACAGGTAGTCCTCGACTTACAACAGTTCACTTAGTGACTGTTCAAAGTTACAATGGCACTGAAAAAAGTGCCCCCCAAGCCACAGCCGAGCAAGACACCTGCCTGCCTGGCAGCGCTCTTTCTCCTGTCTGAGGTTTTCATTGTTGTGAGCATTTCTGTTGAGGATTGGCAGCAGGGTTGGGGTGGGGGTGTTTGGTTTTTATCCCCCCCATCTGCTGGGTAGTTGCAGCATGGTTTGGTCACTTCACATGACCCTGGGACACTGTGGCCATCATAAATATGAATCAGTTGCCAAGCATCTGAATGTAAATCACAAGGCCCTGGAGATGTGCAACATTCCAGCTGATCGGCGCTTCTTCTGGGCTCAGCAGAAGCGCCAGGATCAGCACTGAGCTCCAGCTGGAGCCTGGCGCTGATGCTGGAGCTTCCTCTGAGCCCTGACAGACCTGCAGCTCCAGCCATCTCTCGCTCAGGCTTGTGTGGTGCTGCCACTGGTTCAGCTCATTTCCTCTCCCCCGCTACTTTTCTAGGATGGTCGCGTACCACCTGCTAGGTGCCAATGTACCACAGGTGGTACCCGTACCACTCGTTGAAAAGCCCTGGGGTAGGGGATACAGATTACTTTCACTAATTGCATTCAGGGCGCGGTAATCTACGCATAAACACATAGTGTCGTCCTTCTTTTCCCTAAATAGGACCGGAGCAGCCACTTTGGGTTTGGCAGGTTCAGTAAAACCCCTAAGTTTTTATTTATGAATCTTTCCATCTCCTTCGTCTCTTTAGGGTTCATGGAGTACAGCCTGGACTTTGGGAGTTTTGCCCCAGTATTCTTTCGGTATTTCTGGTAACACCCTCTCTTCTCCCACTAATGCTGTCTCCACTTCTCGGGTTTGGGGAGGGCTTTGGGGTTTTAAGTTCGCATGCTCCCCCTCTGGGAAGTTGAGTTCTGCTGTCCTCCAATTTACCCAGGGGTTCCATTTCTTTAACCATTCCAGCCCTAAAATCATTGGGCATTCCATGCCTGGGTTCACTACAAATGTTGTATCTTCCTCATGGGGGACAGGTGAACTGGTAAGGTCGCTACGGTAGCTGGTACCCCCCCCCACTATGGACCCATCTAACTGGCCAAAAGAGATTGGTTTTACCCTCCAAGCTGTCCTCTGAGGTGTCCACCACCCCTGCGGTGTAGGCCGGAGTTCCCTCCAATTCCTTGGCAGGGGTTGGGGACTCTACAGCCTCTATCGCCCTCATGGTGGGCTCTTTTGAAAAGTTTTACAGTACATTTTATTTTTAACAAAACAAAACAAAACCCCTCCCAACCCCTTCCCCTCTTCCCAACCCTCCCCAACACCTCCCTCCCTCCCCTTCCCGCCTCCCCGACTTCCCAGAGCTAAATACAAGGTATAACAGTAAAAACAATCATAATCTACCATATGCAAACAACAATAACTATTAAATCTGTCGCACTTTAACTCTTATAAAAATAACTACAAGCAATATAAATATCACATCAATACTTATTTAAATGCTAAGTGAAACTTTTTAGTCCCATATTTATTCTGGATGTAATCAATCCATTTTTTCCACTCCACAATATATCTCTGTTGCGAATGGTCTTTCAAGTACGCTGAGATCTTTGCCATTTCCGCCAGGTTGGAAACTTTTAAAGTCCATTCTTCTATGGTCGGCAGTTCTTCCTTCTTCCAATATTGCCCTACTAAAAGTCTTGCTGCCGTAATTAAATTCAACATCAACTTAGTGTCCACAACAGTAGTGTCAGTAGTGATGCCCAGTAAAAACATTGTGGACAAAACTTTATCCTTTTCTTAAATATCTTCTGCATATTCCACCAAATTTTAATCCAAAATGCTAGAATTTAATCCAAAATAGAAATTGATTCAGAGACAGAACTTGTTAAAGACTGTATGATAAAGTGGGCTCAGAATTTTCAAGAAGTTATTACAATGGATACTTGGGAAAAGATTTGGGTGAGAAATGTAAAATTTACGCAAGCTCAAAATTTAAGAGAGAACTTTTATAAAATGTTTTATAGGTGGCATTTAGATCCTAAAAAACTAGCAAGGATGTATCCGAACTGCCAGCCTAAATGTTGGAGGTGTGGTGGTGAAGATGCAACGTATTTTCATATATGGTGGACCTGTAAAATGGTGGGCTCTTTTGGTTTGGCTGGGGAGTTCCCTGATTTCCTGGCTGATGATAGGTCTGATTTGCACTGAGGGGCTTTTGAGCAGCATTCTGTGGCACGGTGGCCCTCTCTCCCACATTTGAAACAGCCTGTTGATTTCTTAGCCATAGCCGGTGGTTTTGCTGGCTCGCACATCTGCTCAGGAGGCAGGCGGCCCCATGGTTTTCCTCAACAGTGCCTCTTCAGTAGGTCTATCTCTGCCTCCTCTGGTGCAGGTTCTCTTGAGGCAGGCAAGCATCATACAGGTCGTAGTTTAGCCCATCTTTGAAATGGCTAAGGAGGATATCTTCCGGCCAGTTCAGCTTGTTGGCAATGGCCCAGAATTCTTGTGTATATTCAGCCACTGGCCGACTGCCCTGCCTCACCGTTTTGATTCTCTCACAGGCTTTATAATCAGCCAAGGGCTCCTCGAATCATCTTCTCAAGGATGACATGAACTGGTTGAAGTAATTGAGTTCTGGGGCATTGGAGTCATGCAGGTTCACCACCCAGTCTGCGGCCAGTCCATCCAGGATGGATTGCGCAATGCGGATGCGGGATTTGTCGCTGGGGATGTCCCATCCTTATTCTTCCATATAACTGAGAACTTGAGTTAAGAAAAACCCCAAGCATGGCAGCTCCCCCCTTGAATTTCACTTCCAGAGGCAGGAGTCTTTGAATGGATCAGTGCCTTCACCACTGGCGGTATTGCCCCCCATCCTGATCCCCATCTGCCGGTCGGCGGGGGGTGGGTGCTGCTGAGGTGGTAGTTCTGGGTTCAGCAGACACCCCCAGTGCTACAGGTTCCAGATCCACCCACTGTCTCTCCAGCTGCAGCTCCAGGCACTGGTGCGGCTGCGGGAGTCAGGTTTCTCCTCCCTTAGAGAGCCAAGGGGTTTTTCATCAGTTCAATAGCTTTCTCTAGGATCCAGTCTGAGTGTGGTGCACTTCTGTCCTCCCCGCTGACGTGCAGGGAATTCTCCATCGCTTGCTTCCATTCGGGTTGGTGGCTGCCCCGTCTCAGGGTCGCTTTCTTCAATGCCTTTTCCCACTTGCTTTTCCTTCCAATGGCCATCGACCACCGCGGTTTGTGGTCGCGCATCTCCACCAACCTCTTCCCCAGAGGAATATGACGCTTCAGCTCCTGATAGTTGGTGGGATTTCAGTCAGGGGGGAAAGCTCCCTTTCCATGGGACTTCCCTCCTTCCCTGCCTCGTCGCTATACATTGTATTTTTCACAAAGTCCCCCAGTAAGGTTCTTCCTTCCAGGTTGACTCTTAATGCAGATTCTGACTAACGTCAGAAACCACTTCAGCCACATCTTAAGAAAGAAGGAGTTTTGGAGACAAGATTTTCCAAGCAGGAACTTTTACTAAATAATAAAAAGGATCTGAGGAATTTCTTCACAGATCGATATTTTTAAAGTGTCCCCAAGCAAACCCCACCCCACAGTTCATTCGGTCAGTTATGGATCAGCCAAGCTCCAGGTAGTAAGCCCATTGTGGGAGAGGAGAGATAACAGTCCGTTTGCAGCAGGATCATTTCCACCCCCCTCACATTTCATTCAGAGAAACAAACCAGATCCTGGAGTTTCATTCCTTCCTTTTCCACCCCTTTTCCTAGTTGCCCTTAAGATGAGAGGGAATGCCTAGTGAGAAAGCAATTGATTATATTGTGATGGATAGCAGGCAGGCAGAATAAACAAAGGTTACATTTAAGGGAGGAAGTGAAAGCCATAAAGCTCTATACTTGTTCCCTCTACCCCTGGGGAATGGCAGATTCCAGGGGGAGATGAGATTAGGAGATTGTTAGAAATGAAATACAAATGGATTCTGGCAGTTTCTTTGCTAGGTGTCTGCATGTTTTCTTTGAGGGGGAGTTTGTGGGTCTGCATATTTCCATCTAGGGGGAGAAATTGATTGCTCAGTTTTAATGGTACTGGTTCAGTTAGATTGGGTAGTAGGGGTTTGTTAGATGTATGCTGCTTTTTCTTTTATGTGTGACATACCTCCATTTGTCTTCCTCCAAGAGTTTATCAGTAGGGTCAAATCCTCTGAGAGTTATTTGTCTATTATTTGATCTGGTTTGCGTATAGCTTTCTTTTGTAGGTTGGAGTTTGGCTAGAGTTGCTTCTAAATCCCTTTCTTTTTCCTCTAATAGTTCACATAGTTTAATTTAGTGCATGTATAATTTGGGTGTTTTTTGGGCATAAGCACATACACATATAAGTGCATTGAGGGGACCATGAAGTCATTTTATATCCAATTTCTCTGGGCATGGGCTGCACTTCTTAAGACCATGTTCTGCTCCTCCTGCCATGTCAAAAGAAACAAATTATCTGGACATCTACAATGAAATTCTGGAGGAATGTTCTATGTACAGATGAGTGAAAAGTGGAACTTTTGGCTCTATGGTTGTTATCTGTGGAAGAAACTAGAAACCAAACATTGAATTCCATAGTAAAAATATTTTACACTGTCGAACATGGAAGTGTAGTATGAGTTTGAGGCTACCTCAGATGCTGAGATGTTCATTGTTGAAGGAAGGAAATAAATACTAAGCAGCATCTACTTAGTATCTACACGATAGATCAGGCCACTTGTTTGTCAATGGACGCTGAAAAGCAAGTAAAGGAAGATTTCATGATTACAGGCAAATCTGCAAAGAATGGTTAAAGAAGAAATTAATTGTTTGGGGATGTCAAGTCAGTTTTCTGATCTAAACTCCATAAAAATGTGGCAGGACCTGAAATAAACAGTTTATGCCTTAAAGTCTTCAAAGTTCACCTTGGAGGAACAGGCCAAAATTCCTACAGAGTGATTTGAGAGACTAACTGTTACTTATAGAAATGTTTAGTTATTAAACTCAAATGTGGTGAATCTAAGAGAACAATTCCTTTTCACTCTGGCCTATTGCAATTGCTTATAAAATAAATAAAACAAGCACCAAATGGTGGTGCTATTTGTTCATTTCAATTTCTTTATATACTGCAGGAGCTACACAAAGTGCTTCTAGCATTCATTTGTAAAAATAGGTAAACATTCAAAAAATCCCAAAGTGGGTAAATAGTATTGGATCAAACTCTGTCTAGAAGTATGTTAGTCTATTGGTCTTCTATACATTGGCTTGTTCCAGTCAATAAAACCTTTTTTTTGCAGCACTTGTGGCACAGTTTGTCTCATATAAAAATAGGAAAATGGCCTTACAAGTATGGATATGGCTTCTCTGCAGCATAAACAATGGCATTTTATTCCTTTTCGGGGATGTCATGTGCCAGTGGGATTTGACATCTGAAAATCTTTGATGAAATAAAAACTGGCAGTTGTGCTTGACTGGTGCCTATCTAAGAGTCAGGACCACTGCAATGACTCTTCTCAACATGTCCCTGAGTCTTGGGGTCATAAATGATTGCAATCCCAGATGGCTGCTAAGGGCATCATTCATGATGCTTACCTATTACTTCTTTACTGAAATTTCTATGCTATTCTAGTCCAGCAGGAACTTGAGTGACATATTGCTTTCAAAAAGTCAGAGATAGGATACAAAAGTGATATAATGAAGTGTGACTTAGTACTGACAGATTACTAAGAGAGAAATGATGGGCACCAAGAACAAAATCATTCAAGTTAAACTTCAGCTGCTCAAGGGCTGCTTATCCTCCTTTCTCACCTTCCCCTGCTTGGCCTTTTTTCCTGGTGAGAAGAGAGAGTGGGGAGGTTCTTCTGTTGCAGTGGGTCCAAATTGATTCAGAATCATAAATATGGAGATGGAGTTCTCTCCTTTCGAAAGCAACCTAGTTGCTTGCACAATGTTTACTTTTCCTGGGCTTTCCCCTACCTTGATTGGCAGATTTGGATCTTCAATAATTTTCTTCTACCTTATCATCACAATCCAGCATTTATCACTTTACACTGTACAGTAGGTGCTATTTAAGCTGGGCTGAGTCAGCTTAAAGAGATCCTTTTGGAACCTTCAGAGGCATTTGGATCTTATCACAACGACTAGCACGCATGTGTGGGGGAACCTTTACCTTTTACCTAAGCTGTCTTAGAAAAAATGTTAAGCTGACTGGTTTAGAATTGTATAGGTGTCTCTTTCTAAAAAAGGGGTCTCCTTGGCTTCTTTCCAATGCTCTGGCATGGGAAGTGATCTGAAAGAGAAGTAACATGCTCAGAGATCAGCAATGTCACACCTGAGGTTTTCTTAAGAACCAATCAGGATGCAGTGATTTTTTTGTTGCTGTCAAACTGTTCTAGGGCATCATCCCTGGTATTTCAAATTGCTTTTGTTCTAATGAAGTCAATCCAAGTTCAGGACCTCTTCTATGTCATCTGTAACAAAGGCAGACGTAAAGAATTAGAATTCTTCGAAATTCCAAATATTTCTTGAATGCCTTCTTATCTCTTTTTTGTCTAACAGCTCCAAATATGCTTAAGCAAATTCTTACTGTTCCCATTTGTGCTTTTTGCCATATGCTCCTCAAATAATTCTCTTTCTCCTTTTCCTTCTTTTGAGTCTCTTTGTTATCAATATATGTATGCTAGAGACATTGCTGCTTCTCAATTATATATATTTTCTACTGGACCTTATGAAAAGGGGGCTGTGGGAAGCAACTTATAGTAAATTCCCTAAATACATGGTCTTATATGCAACAATTTGCAATTTTCTGAGAGGTTATTTTTGGATTTTCTAAGCCTCTGTATTTTCCCTCAAGGTCCATTTATGTCTCTACCACAGATGGAGATAATCTAATGGAAAGCAATAAAAAACATTAAGAAACTCATTTTTTTTATCTCAAAATATTTACCAGAACTTTTGTTGCAGGATTTCTTTATAACAGGGCTTTTTTTCTAAAAAAAAAAAAAGGTGCCGGAACTCTCATCTTGGCGGGCTGGGGGGTGGGGGGTGGGGTGGCGCTGCTGCAGTCATGGGCATGAGGGGTGTTGGGGCAGGCTGTCCCCTGGGGCCAGAGCCAGCACAGCTGGTGAAGTGGGAGCAGCGGGGCCTGCTCTATATGGCGGGGCTGTGCGGGGGCAGGCGGCAGAGGTGTGGCAGGCCAGGCGATGCAAGGCGGTCACTTAGGCATGCAGGGTGAGGCGACGGTGGCACAGGTCCAGCACTGGGTAGACCACCAGCCTGGCTGACACGGGTGAGCACAAGGAAGGAGTGCACATGGACTCCTCAGAACCCACCTCCCACTCCTTGTCCTCTCTTACTTACCTAGTTGAGATGGTGTAGTTGGGCAGCAGGGCGGGATGCAAACTTCCTGCCAACTCACCTACGCTGCAGACAACTTGCTGGTGCAACCTTTGCTGGCCGGGTCTTTTGGCGCTCTCAGCAGCAATTCCTACTGGCTTTCGAGTAGCATAGCTTGTGGGATGGAGGGAGTAGCATAGCTTGTGCAAAAGCTTTTATTTCTGTGAAAAAAAGGTGCCGGAACGCCGTTCAGAGCGTTCAATGAGAAAAAGCCCTGCTTTTATGTTTTAATCTTATGATTATTTTTTAAAAAAATTCTATTGTAAGTTGCCCCAAACCTCGCCATGTGGATTGCATACAAATATTATATAATCAGTAAATAAAGGTAGAACATATGTTAAATATACATCAAATGATAATATGCTTCCCTACAAAGTCAATTCTTGCTCAATGACAAACCAAGCAGTTAACTCGGAAAGACAAGAGGAAAATCTAGATGAGGTCTGTGCAACATGTAGAAGGGAAAGGCTCACACTGATAAATTAAAAATCTTTATGGTCTGCAAAGGAATGCTGGTGGGCTAATCAATGATTTGGTGACTAGAGGAGCATCTAGTGTTGGAGCTTGTGGTCATGGTAAGCCATGGAGACACTAGGCAACATGACTTTTAGGGCAGTGGTGGTGATTTTATTACTTTTTTTTTTTAAAAGTCTGTGCTCTGTCCAAGGGTGCTTGGCAGGCTGCATGTACAGGCCTGGTCTAGAGTTTATTCTGGAGCATTCAACTATCTAGAGCAGGCATGTCAAACTCATTTTGTTTGAGGCAAGTTCTTATAAAAGAATTGCCATTAATTTGTTTTAATAAATTAATTTAAATCAATTTTTCACTTGATTTTAAATTAAATGAATTATATTGGTTGACAATGAGATTTTGTTTTAGTACAATTGCCAAATGCAATAAACTGGTTTTAGGTATATGTTACTGGAAGGAAAAAGCAATCCCTGCTACGTTACTAATCCCAGAGAAGCATTTGCATATATGCAGGTATCCTTAGGGTGCCATAGTTATGGATGAGAAATATTGGTTGCAAAGTTGGCATTTCTGGATGTAATACAGATATTTTGGACTTATTTTTGTTTCTTTGCATGTTTGATATTTTTAAAAAGGCATGCTACTGATTTCGCTTATGCACATATGTAACATCTTTTGCTAGAATACGTGACCACTGTTTTTCCAGAATGGAAAAGTGAAAGATTGTGACCAAACAAAATTTTAATGTACAGACAATACCACCAGAAATTATTTTAGCCTTTTTAATAAATGTTGTTATTGATGTTAAGCTCACCATGGAAAACATCATATATTGTTATGTATACACTAGGTTAATTATTTAAAGACTGAAGTGCAAAACACACAACAGTCCAAACAGTAAAAGTAAAGTCCAAATTAAGAATGTTTCATTCTTAAGAATTCTTTAATTTAAAGTGGTTTAGTTGTAATAGATGGTTAGATTCAAAATAGTTTTCAATAGTACAAAATAGTACAAAAGATACTATTTTTTTCCTAGCATCAGCTAAATTAGACATATTACATTGAGAAAAATGTTTCTCATTTCTTTCCTGTTACCTTTATGAAATCATCATTGCAGAGATGTTAACATAGGAAATAGATTATTTTGTTATCTAATTTTACCTTCCAAAAGACAGAAGCAGATGAAAAATCTGAGGTTCTTTCCTGTTGGCTTTTTTGAATTAGCTGCTTTAGATTCTAAAAGTTTAGTTCCTAAAGAAGTAACCCTTTAAATAATTTTAATGTCCTCCTCTAGTGCAGGGGTAGGCAACCTTGGCTCTTTTATGATTCATGGACTTCAACTCCCAGAATTCCTGAGCCAGTATGGCTCAGCTTGGAAACCTCTCCCTTTCCCTCAGCATGGCTGGCTCAGGATTTCTGGGAGTTGAAGTCCACAAGTCATAAAAAAGAGCCAAGATTGCCTAGCCCTGCAATAGGCTTAGGAAAGCCAATAGAGGGAGCTTTTTTTTCTTTCAGAAAAAAGGTGCCGGAACGCCGTTCTGAGAGTTCTATGAGAAAAAAAGCCCTACTTTATAAAATGAATTCAACTATCCTGAAATTAAATGAACTAGCAGAGATAGTGAAATTAAATACAGTGATTAAAGACAATGGTTTAGACAAGTTTATAAGAGATTGGAGGTAGTTTGTGGAGTTTCAGCATATTAATAATGTTAATTTAACAAAGTTAACAACGGACTGTTAACAGAGGGTTTTGAAGATTAGTTTAACTTTTTGAGTTACAATCAACAGCTTTTTTACAAGTGAACAGAAGTTGGATTGATTTGATTCTATATTTGAGATATTTGTTAAGAGATCGAGATTTAAAATAGTAATTTAGTTAAGTATAGATGGGAAAATTTACACTACTTGTAGACTCGTTAAACAAGAGGGGGAATTTATTAGATTTGTTTCAATTATATTTATCAACATTCACTACTATTAGTGTTAATAGTATATCTGTTATATACTTTTTTTCTTTTTTACAGTATTTTTTCCTGTCTTATTTGTAGTTTTTGTTATTTTGTTGCGTTTTATTTTATATTTGGTGGAGCAGTGGGCTAATGCCTCCTTAAGTAACACCAGCTGCCTGCAATTAGTGCAGGTTCGCATCCCACCAGGCTCAAGGTTGACTCAGCCTTCCATCCTTCCGAGGTAGGTAAAATGAGGACCCAGATTGTTGGGGGCAATTAAGCTGACTTTGTAATAATGCCGCTGGGGTGTGTGTGAAAGCCCTAATAAGCAGGTATATACATAGAATGAAGGCTACTGCTAAGCTTGTAAGCCGCCCTGAGTCTTTGGAGAAGGGCGGGATATAAATGGAATTAAAAATAATAAAAAAAATATTTTATCCTATTTTTTTGAAATCAATAACAATTTTTATTAAAAAAAATTAAAATGAATTCGACACTGTTCCACAGCCTTGTAGTATGGTAAAGCATGATCATTTTTCTTTTCAACTTGAACATTTTTATATTTGAATTATATTTCAGAAGAAATTTCATCAATAGTGAACCCATTTTGTCTGCTAAAGAATATGGTCCACCAAATTACAGCACTAGCAGCCTGTGTTTCTCTTCTGAAAGTTCAAAAGTAAAAACTTGGACCTTTTTGTCTTTTTAAAAGGCCTGAAGAAAATGAACTTCAATCTGGATTCTGTTACATAACTGTTTTGACCTTGCATTGATGTTTAAAAAAGCAAAGCATAATTCATCACTGTCTCAAAAAAATCTTTTAGGGTTCTGTTTTTTAGGGTATTAAATCAGAGGAAAAAAAGTGATTTAAGCTAGTGACAACCTATTATAGCTGTTAACATTACACATTTTCTGATATATATTTTTCACCTCCCATTAATGAGCTTTGACATTTAAAAATTATTACATCTTTTTTGTGACAAGGTAAAAAAACATTTTAACCTGATTGATCTGGCATCCCTCTATAACAGGCATGTCAAATTCGCAACGTCATGTGATGTCGCTTGACGTATTGCGACTTTTTCCCAATTGCCAGCAATGGGGTGGACGTGGTTTCAGCATGATGCATCCGGCCTGCGGGGCGGGAGTTTGACATTCCTGCTCTATAATAATCAGTTGCTTCCTGGTACCAGGAATATAAGGAGAAAAGGGAAGGCAGGAAATAGAGATTGCCTTTTAGGTTTAAATGATAGGTCTGACCATGAATAACACAGTCCATGTATTTTTTTTGTCAACAGTTAAAACCAAATTAGCTGCATCTCCTAGATGGGTGAATAGTAAGATGGAGCAATTAGTTAAATGCTTTCAAATCAATATGAACAATAATGAAAGGACTTTAACTTGCTTAAGCATCAGTTTTAGAGAGATTTGGCAATTAATGAAACAGAAAGGTTACATACTGGTGATTAGGGTTGCTAATAGAAGGATCTGTGGGTCCTGAAAGAGGCAGGGTTTCCTTTTCATAGCACAGGTAAGACCAGGATTCATTGCTCCTCTTACCAACTCTTCTGGAATGCAGACTAGGAACACCATCAAGAGACTGGGCTGACCTGATTGCCCTCTGCTGATAGGGGAATGCTTTCACTTCCCTTTCTGTTGAAGGCCCAGTTCTTACCAGCAACCCAGACATTTTGGAGATGCTAGAGCAGTGATGGTGAACCTTTTAGAGAGCGAGTGCCCAAACTGCAACCCAAAACCCACTTATATATTGTCAGGTGCCGGGTGGGCATCACCCATTGAGTGGGCGTGGCTGTGGTGGTAATGACAGACTGGGTGAGACTAAACAGTTCAATCAATCAATTCCAACTTTGTGAGAACTTTTTTTTCCCCCACAAGAAGTTGAAATTGATTGAACCTTTTTTTTTTTTGCACATGGTGGCGGAGGCCTAAACCGAAAAGGTTTTATAAAACCCAGCTGAAAGCCTAGGACTGGGGAGATGGCGTGTGTGCCCACAGAGAGGGCTCTGCATGCCACCTGTGGCACATGTGCCATAGGCTCACCACCACGGTGCTAGAGCATGAAAACCTTGCACATTTATTTAGAAGAGTGAAGAGAAACTAAAGACAGGATTTGTATTTTCTCATTTTACAGTAAAATACAACTCCCAAACCTTTGAAATCAAAACCAGTTGAAGTTATTTATTTTACTGGAGCTCAGTGGCTCAAATGGTTGGGACGCTGGGCAGGTTAGCATTTGAGACCCTAGAGTTGCTGTAGGGTGAGGTTGAGCTGTCATCTGTCACTCTAGCTCCTGCCAGGGACATAAAGGAGCCTCCAACTGTGTGCCCCCAGGGCAACGGTGATATCACCGGCTTAAACCTTTCAACCTGGAAACATCTTGATGCTTCTGATAACAAGTGCAAAAAAAATTATTTTATTGACAGAAGTTTGCAAACTTCATTCTTAATTTTCAGGATAAAAAGAATCTCTAAACAGGAAACTTATATCTTAAGGGAGAAAACACTATGTCTCTCAATTAACTGGGAATTTGAACCAGCTCACAAAATCTCCCACACCCAGTTTCTTGAGGCCTTTCAAGCATGGCCCTATTCCATCAGCTTCTAACCCGACTTGCCTGCTAAATTTTTCCATCATACAGAAGGAACTTCAAATTCATATATTGTTTCTACATTGGTATAAGAGTGGACAAAGGGAAACTCTGGCAGGCTTTCAAGAGCCCGTTATTCTACCTGACAATTGAGTTCCGGTTGTTTTTGTGGTGGCTGTTTTTTGACCTGGTCTACCTTGAAAGGCTGATGGATACAGATAAAAACATATTCATTTCTGACCTTTAAAATTAGAGCCAATAATTTCCCACGTCTGTCCTTCATTTCAAAGTTTCTGTTGCTAGGGAATGACTCTCAAGAGCATGAGACTTTGCAGTGGGAAGGTGGGTGATAAATCTTGATGCAAATACTTATATACTGTACCAGGAAGTGGAACACACGTTCATTAAGGCAAGACTTGGATCATGACATCATTGTGTGCTTCCTCATTCATACTGTATGTAATCTTGGTGTTTGGATTTACCACTTCCCTTTAACCTGAAGATATCTGAATGTCTCAATCCTCATTTGAATGGTACCCAAGTCTTGCAACTGTTCTTCATATGTTTTAGTCTCCAGGCCTTTAATTATCTTAGTTGCTCTTCTTTGTACTGTGGGAAGTCACCCCACCCACCCAGAGAAGGAAATATTAAAAAGGCAGAATATATTTCCAGAGAGGATTTTAAAAGCAGAAACCAACCATGCCCCCAAGTCTCTCTGTCCCAAGCAGAAACCAAGTCTGCAGAATTAGAGATGTGTTAGTCTTGTCAAAAAGACTGGAGTCAGGAAACTTGGGTTAGGAAGAACGATCCCTAGAATTAACACCAAAAATCTAAGAGTCATCAGCCCCAGCCCCAGGGAAGCAAGGTATGATCTTTGGGACATAATAGGATTAACCCACCACCATCAGAATACCAGAAAGGCACACTCAGACTCAGGTCAAAGTTCATGCTGCAGGAACAACTCCAAACAAAAGGTTCCAGAGGGTATTTCTTCCAGAACCATCTTTCTGTCTGGCTCTCCTCTTCAATAAACTGCAACCTTCTTTCTAAAGCAGTCACCATGTTGTTTATTCTCGGCTTGCACTGAACCATGATGAAGACTTTTCCTTCAACAGCACTTTTTTCCAAAATCTCAACATTTGTTTGTAATGTGACCAAAACTGGATGCAGTATTACAGGTGTGGTCTTACTAAGGCTTTATAAAGTGGTACTAATACTTCATGTGATTTAGGTTCTATGACTCTGTTTATACAACCAAGGAATATATTAGCTTTTTTGGCTGCTGCCACATACTGCTGGCTCATGTTCAAGTGATTGTCCACTAGGGCGCCAAGATCCTTCACAGTTATGGTTTTTGTGCCAGGTTTTGCCTAATCTGTACTTGTAGCTTTGGTTTTTCCTGACCAGGTGTAAAATCTTGCTTTTCTCCAAATTAAATACCATTTTGTTGAATAGGACCCATGGTTCAAGTCTGTGAAGATCTTTTTGGATCCTGAGCTTGTCTTCTGGGGTGTTAGCTATTCCTGCCAGCTCAGTGTCATCTGCAAATTTGATGAGTTCCCCTTCAATTCCCTCATCCAAGTCATTTATGTGTTGTGATTCTGTGCCTGCTGGCAGATCCAGCAGCTAAATCCGAGGAATCACATGAGCAGGAGGAGGTGCCTGGGTTCACATTGGAGTCTGCGGAAGGCTCTGAGGAGCAAGAAGATTCAGAACCAGACACAGAGCCTGGCCTATATACTCATGCTCAGGCAGAGACACATCTGTTTTGGGGGCCTGAATTAAGTGACGAGGAGGAACAGCTGGGGCCAGTCCCAGATGCACGAATGCACAGAGGAGAGGCGAGCAAACCAATGGTGGGTGGTGGGGTGGCTCCATAGGCAAAGTAAAAGTCACTAAGAAGCCATGCCCTGGCTAGACTATAAAGAAGAGATGTCTGGGAGGTGCTGGTTACCGAAGGCAACTGTTCATGCTACGGCTTTGTGCTTCTGTTGTTGGATTTCTTGACTCAGGATTCTTGGACATTTAACCAGATTTGTCGGATTTCTGTGTGTTTGAATGATTTGAACCTTAAGCATTCCAGCTAAGAACTCAGAGACTGATCTTGTACGTTTCAACAGCTAAAGGACTGGTTGGAGTTTTTTCCAATAAAAGCTGTGTCAAAATAAAAGGGGTTTTTTCTTACTAAGTCCTGCCTTGTTCAATGAAAAGGGGTTTTCCTCGCAAGTAGGAGGGTGTGCAGTAGTCATGTAGGCTTGGACAGAACATTATGAAGATATTGAAGAGCATTGGGCCTAAGATAGAACCTTGTGGTACCCCACTGCTTGTAGATATAGAAGTAGTACCATTAAGGACTACTTATTGAGTATAGTTTGTCAGCCAGTGACGAATCCATCTGGTAGTGATGCTGTCTATCCCACATTTTTCTAGCTTACCAAGAAGTAGATTGTGGTCTATCTTGCTGAATGCCTTGATGAAGTCTAAATATACAGTACTATGTCCACAGCATTTTACTGGTCTACTAATTTAGTCACTTTATCAAAGAATGAAATAAGATTGAATAGAATAGAATAGAGCTGGAAGGGACCTTGGAGGTCTTCTAGTCCAGCCCCCTGCTCAAGCAGGAGAACCTATACCATCTCAGACAAATGATTGTCTAGCCTCTTCTTAAAAATCTCCAGTGATGGAACACACACGATTTCTGAAGGCAAGCTGTTCTACTGGTTAATTGTCCTCACTGGTTAGGAAGTTTCTCCTTAATTCCAGGTTGCTTCTCTCTTTGGTCAGTTTCCAACCATTGTTTCTTGTCCTGCCCTCTGGTGTTATGGAGAATAGTTTGATGCTCTCTTCTTTGATGCCTTTTCTTACTTTCTTTCTATTTCTATGTTTGCCTTTTGTTTTCAGCTATTGCTTCTAGTTCTCCCTGATTGTTCCCCAAGCTTTGAGCATTTGCATATAGGCATTTAAGACTTTTACCCCTTGATGGATTACTGACTTGTCGTGGCGAAGGGGCTTGTGTAATTCAATGAAGCTATGAGCTATGCCTAGCAGGGCTACCCGAGACGGACAGGTCATAGCAGAGAGTTCTGACAAAACGTGATCCACTGGAGAAGGAAATGGCAACACACTCCAGTATCTTTGCCATGAAAACCCCATGGACAGTACCAAAAGGCAAAAAGATATGAAGCTGGAAGATGAGCCCCTCAGGTCGGAAGGCATCCAATATGCTACTGGGGAAGAGCAGAGGGCTAGTACTAGTAGCGCCAGAAAGAATGAAGCGACTGGGCCAAAGCCGAAAGGACGCTCAGATGTGGATGTATCTGGTGGTGAAAGGAAAGTCTGATGCTGTAAAGATTTTTTCTCCATAGGAACCTGGAATGTAAGATCCATGAATCAAGAAAAGCTGGACGTGGTCAAACAAGAGATGACAAGACTGAACATCGACATCTTAGGAATCAGCGAACTAAAATGGACAGGAATGGGTGAATTTAATTCGGATGACCATCAGGTATACTACTGCAGGCAAGAATCCCTCAGAAGAAATGGAGTAGCCTTCATAGTCAATAAAAGAATAGGAAAAGAAATACTGGGATACAATCCCCAAAATGACAGAATGATCTCAGTTCGAATCCAAGGCAAACCATTCAATATCACAGTAGTCCAAGTCTATGCCCCAACCACCAGTGCTGAAGAGGATGAAAATGACTGGTTCTATGAAGCCCTACAGCACCTTATATAACTAACACCAAAAAATGATGTCCTTATCATCATGGGGGATTGGAATGATAAAGTAGGAAGCCAAAAGATAACTGGAATAACAGGCAAGTTTGGCCTTGGAGTAGAAAATGAAGCAGGGCACAGGCTGACAGAATTTTGTCAAGAGAATATGATGGTCATAGCAAACACTTTTTTCCAACAACCCAAGAGACGGGTCTACACATGGACATCACCAGACGGTAAAAACAGAAACCAGATTGCCTATGTGCTCTGCAGCCAAAGATGGAGAAACTCTATACAGTCAGTAAAAACAAGACCAGGAGCAGACTGTGGCTCAGACCATGAGCTTCTCGTTGCAAAATTTAGGCTTAAACTGAAAAAAGTAGGGAAAAGAACTAGGCCACTCAGGCATGAACTAAATCATATCCCTGATGAATATACAGTAGAGGTGACAAATAGATTTAGGGAATTAGTTCTGATAGACAGAGTGCCTGAAGAACTATGGACGGAGGTTTGCAACATTGTACAAGAAGTAGGAACTAAAACCATCCCAAAGAAAAAGAAATGCAAGAAAGCAAAATGGCTGTCTGAGGAAGCTTTGCAAATAGCTGAGGAAAGGAGGGAAGCAAAAGGCAAGGGAGAAAAGGATACACCCAATTGAATGCAGAATTCCAGAGAATAGCTAGAAGAGATAAAAATGCCTTCTTAAATGAACAGTGCAAAGAAATAGAAGAAAACAATAGAATAGGGAGGACCAGAGATCTCTTCTAGAAAATTAGAGAGATGAAGGGAATGTTTCATGCAAAGATGGGCATGATAAAGGACCAAAATGGCAGGGACCTAACAGAGGCAGAAGAGATTAAGAAGAGGTGGCAAAATTACATAGAAGAACTATTCAAGAATGAGCTTAACATCACTGATAACCACGATGAGGTGGTCACTGACCTCAAGCCAGACATTCTAGAATGTGAAGTGAAGTGGGCCTTAGGAAAGCTGAGCAACAACAAAGCTAGTGGAGGTGACAGTATTCCAGCTGAGCTATACAAAATCTTAAAAGACAATGCAGTAAAAGTGCTACACTCAATTTGCCAGCAAATTTGGAAAACTTATGTGCAAACTTATGTAGCCACAGGATTGGAAAAAATCAGTTTACATTCCCATTCCAAAGAAAGGCAGTGCCAAAGAATGTTCAAACTATTGCACCATTGCACTCATTTCACATGCTAGTAAAGTTATGCTTAAAATCCTACAAGCTAGACTCCAGCAGTATGTGGATCGAGCACTACCAGAAGTACAGGCAAGATTTGGAAGAGGCAGAGGAACTAGAGATCAAATTGCCAACATACGCTGGATCATGGAGAAAGCTAGGGAGTTCCAGAAAAACATCTACTTCTGCTTTATTGACTATGCTAAAGCATTTGATTGTGTGGATCACAATAAACTGTGGCAAGTTCTTAAAGAGATGGGAGTACCAGACCATCTTATTTGTCTCTTGAGAAACCTATATGCGGGTCAAGAAGCAACCACTGATTGGTTCAAAATTGGGAAAGGAGTCCGGCAAGGCTATATACTGTCGCCCTGCCGATTTAAGTTATATGCAGAGCACATCCTGAGATAGGCAGGGCTAGATGAATCAAAAGTTGGAATTAAGATTGCCGGGAGAAATATCAACAACTAAAGAGCCTCTTGTTGCGGGTGAAGAAGGAGAGTGCAAAAGTTGCCTTGAAACTTAACATTAAGAAAACCAAGATCATGGCATCTGGTCCTCTCAATTCCTGGCAAATAGATGGGGAAGAAATGGAGGTAGTGACATATTTTATTTTCCTGGGCTCCAAGATCACCACAGATGGGGACTGCAGCCAAGAAATTAAAAGACTCTTGCTCCTGGGGAGGAAAGCCATGGCAAATCTAGACAGCACACTATAAAGCAGAGGCTTCACCCTGTCAACAAAAGTGCATATAGTCAAGTCTATGGTCTTCCCAGTTGCAATGTATGGCTGTGAAAGTAGGACCATAAAAAGGCTGAGCGCCAAAGAATTGAGGCCTTTGAACTATGGTGCTGGAGAAGACTCCTGTGAGTTCCTTGGACTGTAAGGCAATCAAACCAGTCAGTCCTAGAGGAGATCAACCCTGACTGCTCTTTAGAAGGCCAGAACCTGAAGTTGAAGCTCAAATACTTTGGCCACCTAATGAGAAGGAAGGACTCACTGGAGAAGAGCCTAATGCTGGGAAAGGTTGAGGGCAAGAGAAGAAGGGGATGACAGAGATTGAGGTGGCTGGATGGAGTCACTGAAGCAGTAGGCATGAGCCTAAATGGACTCCAGAAGATGGTAGAGAACAGGAAGGCCTGGAGGAACGTTGTCCATGGGGTTGCGATGGGTCGGACACGACTTCGCAACTAACAACAACAAAAAAAAATTAAGACTTGTATGCCTTTCCTTGGGTATGTTTCCTGCATCTCCTGATTGTTATTTGAGTTTTTTCTTTTTTCTCATCACTGCCTACCTCATTGTTTGATTGGTTTTGGGTTCTGGAGATTCTAAAGATTGGTCACCTTTCCCTCTCAATTTTAGTTTAAAGCCCTCCTGATGAGTTGGGCCAGTCTTTTTCCAAGTACATTTTTCTCTGTTTTCATGAGGTGCAGTCCATCCCTTGCCAAGAGTCCTTCGTGTAGGAAATGCATGATCCAGGAAACCAATGTTTTCTTGGCCACATCAACCCTTTAGCCAATGGTTTATTTCTAGAATTCTTTTTTCCATCAATGGGTGTTGTCCTTTTGCTGGGAGTACTGATGAAAACACTACTTGTGGTCCTAGTTCCTTAACTTTATTTCCAGTTGTTTATAATCTCTCACTATTCTACTCAGGTTCTTTGTTTTGTCACTCATCCCAATGTGGAGGAGGAAAGGGTAGTAATCTATAGGCCTAGTTATTTTGGTTAGGTTCTCAGCTACATCTTTGATTTTTGTTCCAGGGAGACAACATACATCCCTGGATTTTATGTGCGGTCTGCAGATGGCTGATTCTGTTTTTTTGAGGATAGAATCTCCTATTACCAACACTTGCCTTCCTTTTTGGGGGGCTGCACTCTGGGGTGTTAATCTGTTTGTCTCAGGTGTTTTTGTTGATGTGACTTTTTTAGGGATATTTGAAGTGGCTTTTAAAGGAATATTTGAAGTTGTTTCTTTGCTAGGTGTCTGCATGTTTTCTTTGAGGGGGAGGTTATGGGTCTGCGTGTTTCCATCTAAGGGGAGAAATTGATTTTTCAGTTTTAATGGGGCTGCTTCTGGTTGGGTTGGATTGGGTATAAGGGGTTTGGTAGTTGTATGCTGATTCTTTCTTTGAGTATTGTGTTTCCTTCTATGTGTGACATACCTCCATTCATCTTCCTCCAACGGTTTATTAGTAGGGTCAAATCCTCTGGGTGTTATTTGTCCATTATTTGGTTCAATTTTGGTAGAGCTTTCTTTTATACATTGGGGTTTGGCTAGAGTTGCCTCCAAGTCCCTTACTTTTTCCTCCAGTAGTTTACATAGTTTACATCTAATGCATGCATAGTTTAGGTGTTCTTTGGGCATAAGCACATACATGGAACACACATACCATGATAGTATCAGTCACCTGATCCATGGGTTTGTTGTTTGAAAATCTCTCTTTTTGGTTGGTGGATGTGCTTTGCTGTTAGCCTTGTTTCTAGCTTCTCTGTTTTAGGTAATTATGCCTATTTTTTCTATCCTTTTTTTCTGCCTGTTTGTGCTTGGTTTTTTTGCCTTGTTATTTAGGTATGGATAAAAGTATGTTGCAGTATGCCCTTTGGTTTTAAAGGAAAAAAATGCAGTTTATATTGAAGTTAAAAGTTAATGTTAGGATAGGGCTATTTAACGAAGGGAAGGGCTGCTTTCTCCTCAACCAGGGATTTGCTTTTAGCTTTCTGCTCTCTGCCTAAAACTTCATCCCTATCCTTCCTTTTCTTTTTTTTTTTTTTATTGAAAAGTTTTAAAAATACAGTTTTCCTTTAAAAAACCCCCTTCCCCCTCCCTACCTCCCCTCCCTACCTCCCCCCTTCCCCCCCCTCCCCCCCTCCCTCCTCCCCCCCCACCTCCCCCTAACCCCCCTCCCCCCCCCGGACTTCCCAGAGCTAAATACAAGGTATATATATATAAAAAGGCAATCATAAACAACCATATACTAACAACTATAAATTCTAAAATCCATCACTCTCTAACTTATATAGGATCAAACAAAACTTAGCATTATTAAATATATATAGAAGACAAAATAAAAAAAGAAAAAAGAAAACGAAAGAAGACTTATTCAAATGCTAGATAAAACTTCTTGACCCTATACTTATTCTGGATAAACTCAATCCATTTTCTCCATTCCATAATATAATGTTCTTGCGAGTAATCTTTCAAATAGGCCGAAATCTTCGCCATCTCTGCCAAGTCGGAAACCTTTAAAATCCACTCTTGTATAGTCGGCAGTTCCTCTTTCTTCCAATATTGACCTATCAAAAGTCTTGCTGCCGTAACTAAATTCAACATCAACTTAGAGTCCACAACTGTAGCGTCAACAATTATTCCCAACAAAAAAAATTGCGGACAAAACTTTATCCTCCGTTTAAAAATCTTCTGCATATTCCACCAGACTTTTATCCAAAAAGCCTTGACCTTTTTACATGTCCACCATATGTGAAAATATGTTGCCTCTTCATCACCACACCTCCAACATTTAGGCTGATAATTCGGATACATACTTGCAAGCTTTTTAGGATCTAGATGCCATCTATAAAACATTTTGTAAAAGTTCTCTCTTAAACTTTGAGCTTGAGTGAATTTTACATTCCTCACCCAGATCTTTTCCCACGTGTCCATTGTAATAACTTCCTGAATGTTTTGGGCCCATTTTATCATACAATCCTTAACAAGCTCTGTTTCTGAATCGATCTCTATCAATGCAAGATATATCCGTTTAATATGTGCTGGTCCTTGATTTCTCTATCCTTCCTTTTCTTAATTTGCTCCTTGTTTATCTCTATCCTCTCTGCCTTGCTTTTTTGACTGCTTTCCTGTGCTCAGCTGGTCTTTCTAACTGCCCCCAGCTGTTGCTCCTGAGGTTTCTTCTATGTTTAGCCAGTCTTTCTGTGCTGAGCTGGTCGAATAGCTGGTCTTTCTGAGCTGGGCAGGTTTGCTAGTTGTTTTTTAATAGCTTAATAGCCGGGTTTTCTCCGCTAGGCCTTCCTATCAACTGCCTCCATCCGTTGCTCTGCCGCTCCATCTCCAACGTTCAGCCAGCTTATCTCAAGCTGCCAGTTGGGTCCTCTGCTGCTCTGCCATGCTGCCTCATTGCCACCTGCAGGCCTCCTGGTCAAGTCCTGGTAGCACGTGGTCTGCTGCCGTCTGTAGGTCCTGGTCTACTGCTGTCTGTAGCACCTGGTCTGCTGCCGTCTGTAGGCCAAGGTCTACTGCTGTCCGTAGCAACTGGTCTGCTGCTGTCTGTAGGCCCTGGTCTACTGCTCTCCATAGCACCTGATCTACTGTGCTGCAGCATTCCACCACCCCCCTCCACCAACAGCTCCAGAGCCACGTGGCTCCCATTTGCTGGTCCGTCGCATGGGGTTCTGCTTCCTTCAGCAAACAGCGCTGCCTGGATGGTTCACAAATTCTCCTCTTTTCTCCCTGGCTGGGTCTCCTCCCTGCTCCACTATCTCACCAGCTCTCCTTTTCCTCCTCTCTGCCAGTTGTTGCACTGCCCTCAGTCGGCTTTCCTCTCTGCCCCACAGCTGATTCTCCTCTCTGCTACGCAGATCTTTCTTCTCCTGTTCTCTTCTCCAGTCTTTATTTTTCTGACTTATTTTTCCCTTTCCCTCTCTGTTTTGTCTTAGTTTAAGATAACTTAATTTAATAGCAGCTTCTCTTCCCATGATGTAAACATGCTTCCTCTGTGGTTGCCATCTTGGAACCCAACAGTTTGGCAAGATGTTTTTAACAAATCCATGCTGGTTACTAGTTATAACTTTGTTTCTAGATGTTCGCAGATCTGTTTTTGATTATCTTTTCCAGGATCTTCGCAGATTATTGATGTTAGGCTGATTGGTCTGTAGTTTCCTAGGTCTGTTTCCCCCCCGATTTTTGAAGATGGGAACCACATCAGCTCTTTTTCAATCCTCTGGTAGTTCCCCAGTGCTCCAAGATACCGTATTTATCGGCATATAACACGCACCGGCGTATAACACGCACCGCCGATCACATCCATTCGCGCTGCTGTGCGGTATTTACTATGGGTCATTAACATTATATCGGCGTATAACACGCACACATCATTTGCCCCCTATTTTCAGGAAGAAAAAGTGCGTGTTATACGCCGATAAATACGGTATTTTAAAGATATGATACAATGGTTCTGAGATAACATCTGCCAGCTCCTTCAGAACTGTGCAATGTAATCCGTCAGGTCCCGGTGATTTATATTCATCAAGGTCAGGCAAGTATTCTCTTACCATTTTCTTATTTTATTTTTTATTTCTAATCTGTCTTTTACAATTATGTTTTTAGTAGATTGGGCTATAGTTTCTTTTTGTGTAAAGACTGATGCAAAGAATGAGTTAAGTAGCTCTGCTTTCTCTCTACTGCCTGTTACTTCCTTGCCATCTTCTCTCTTTAGTGGAGTTACTGTTTCCTTGACTTTTTTGTTATTTATATGTTGAAAGAAATAATTTTATTCTTTTATTATCTTTTATTATATAAAGATGGCTCCAATAGCATGTGGATGAACTGCTTTTTTCCCAGACCTGAGTTTTTGGTGGCCTTCAAACTTGAGAATCTTTGCTAAGATGCTTATAAAACCCTACTTTTATCTCAGCTGAGAAACTAAAGATCAAAGTTAAATCCAAGATCATTTCCCCTCTAGTTGGGACAATTACTGTTCTAATGAAGCTGCTTAATCTAAGTGTTGTGTCTCTCTATGTTACAACATATGGTTGCATATTAGTGACTTTGACTGATCTTGAAAAAAGCTGAGCTGAGCAGGACTGGTAGATATTTAAACAGACCACTTTGGAAATCCCAATGCTGAAGACTAGTCTAAGAAGCCAAAAACGACCTGAAAGAACTCCCCTATAAAATCCAGTCAATTTGTTCCTAAGCTAATTTTCTAGTTGGAAGAAATTCTTCTTAATACAAGATGCAGTCTGTTAAAACTAACATGTAGTGGGAGAATCTATCTTCTATTACTTTAGTTCATTGGGCTAAAGATCTGTATTTATATTCAGACGAAGTCCAGGACAGTCCAACTGAAGTCAGATGGAATGGCCAAAATCCTTGGAATTATGCAATTTGCAGGCATAGATAGAGATAGCAATTGAGTCAAAGAGCCAAACAGGAAATGTCCATATTTGATGGCTAATACTGTAACTATAAGAAGAAAGGGATTAAATTGGTACAACTATGATAGCTAGAGCTAATGAAGTTTCTATGTTAAAGAAAGTGACAACTTCAGGGGGAAGGGTTTTTTGTGCAAAAAAGGGGGGCAAAGCTCTGTGGCTGCTTCCTTCCCCCATCATCCCTGCAACAGAGATTAATTTGGAGGGGGGAGGAAGAGTGCATTTTTGCAGCTATGAAGGCTTGCAATCTTTTCTGCCATTGCACCATGCAAGACAACTATGAAGGTCAATTGAAATCTTTTGAGTCTTTCTGTACCCAATAAGTTGGAGTTAAAAAAGATATGTCAAACTCAACATCGCGAGCCAGATCCAGCCCGTCATCTGTTTAGATATGGCTTGCGGAGTGCCCTGGAGACAGGGAGGGGCCACGTCCCGCCACCTTGGCCTGGGCCCAGCCCAGCCAGGCACTTGCTTCTAGGTGCACGTACAGGAGGTGGTGAGCATGTAGGGGCTGGCAGTGCCCAGCAGCAGCTGCCCCTTGGCCACTCACTGGCTGGCAGTGATGGCCAGTTTGATGTGAGCCTGGAGTGTCCAATAAACTGCACTTAGCCCTGCCCCACCTGTACCACACTTGCGCACCTCAGTTCCCTGTAACCAGGCTACCCCTGCTCTGCCACCTGCCTTGCCTCACCCCCACAGCAGCAGCCCTGTTCCCCCCTTCTCCAGCCTGGGAATCTCGTGAGCCCAAAGGGGAACCTGGCATTGCAGCCTGGTGGGCGAAACAGCCACCTCAGAGCAGTGCCTGTGAGTCTCACCCCCTCCTCACTCACCATGAGCAACCTGGCCAAAGACAGCGAACACAGCAGCACCAGCCTCGAGGAGATAAGTGTGGCTGGGCGCCCCCTCGGGGAAGCGGGGCTGGGCTGGAGGGTCTTTTTTGGCTCTTTTCCTCCCACCACTGGGGGGACATGGAGAGGTTACTCTCACAGGTACTATTTTAATCCAGGTTTTGCCTAACCTGTATTTGTACCTTTGGTTTTTACCTGGTCAGGAAAAACCAAAGGTACAAGTATAGATTAGGCGAAACCTGGCTCAAAAACAGTAACTGTGAGAGGGACCTTGGAGTCCTAGTGGACGATCACTTAAACATGAGCCAGCAGTATGTGGTAGCAGCCAATAAAGCTAATATAATCTTGATTGTATAAACAGAGTCATAGAATAAAAATCACATGAAGTATTAGTACCGCTTTATAGCGCCTTAGTAAGGCCACATCTGGAATACTACATCCAGTTTTGGTCACCACATTACAAAAAAGACCTTGGAAAAAGTGAAAAGAGGAGCAACTAAGATGATTAAAGACCTGGAGATGAAAACATATGAAGAACAGTTGCAGGATTTGGGAATAGCCAGTTTAGAAAAAAGGAGGACTAGGGAGACATGATAGCAGTATTCCAGTATTTGAGAGGCTGCCACAAGGAGGAGAGGGTCAATTTATTTTCCAAAGCACCAGGAGGCAAGAAAAGAAACAATGGATGAAAACTAATCGAGAGAAGCAACCTGGAATTAAGGAGAAACTTTCGAACAGTAAGAACAATTAACCAGTGAAGCAGCTTGTCTTCAGATTTTGTGAGACTGGACAGCCATTTGTCTGAAATCCCAGCTCTATTCTGATTTGAAGTGGCCAATATGGATGCTGCGCCTTGCCCTCCAGATGTGTTTCCCCTGCAGCCTCTGCAAGCAGCTGTCTGATGATGGCTGAGCTTCCCAAAGTGGAGGTTGCTTTCTTCAGATGTGGCCCCCGCAGTTTGCACCCCCTCTTCTGCTATCTAGCCAGCATTGCCTGCGAAAGCTAAATTTTGGATGGATATTTTAAACTGCCAACAGTTTGGGGAGGCAAGGAGCTTGTAGGGCACCAAGCTGTCCCCATGTTGAGTTTGTTCCATGCCAACTTAGCCCTTTCGAGTCAGCGGAGCTGGGCTGGCTGCACCTACCCAGCCATGCCCACCTGGCCATAAAGAGTCAGCTGTACTGTGTGGTATTGAGCCAGCCACACCCACATCCACCTAGTTGTGCAACCTGTTACCACCCAACCACACCTACCCAGCCACGCCCATCTGGCCCTTTAATGGCAACCATAATGCTGACACAGCCCTCAATGAAATTGAGTTTGACACCCCTGAGTTAGAAGATAAAAAATGTCCATAGCGCATTATTAAAGTGATAAAAGTTTTAATCTGCCATAATTAAAAATAGAAAAGGATTAAGAACTTCTACTTGAAATGCAGGGGCATCCACAGAATATCATCAAAAAGGCCAAAATGGCAGCCACAATAATGCGACTGAAGCTTTGCACATAAAAATCAGGCAGTTTTGACTATACTCTCATGGCCACCATTTTTATTTTGTTTATATACTACAGACCTCCTGATGAACATGATTGACCCATGCTGTAACTTCTGTTTCTTGAGCCTAATCCTAAACAAAATGCCATCAAATTGCTGGGCTCAGAGCATCAGACATTTCAACTTGTGCTTAGTTTGCATAAACATCAACAGGATTCAGAAATGTTTGGGATGACAACCTTTGAGTGTAGACAACAAATACATGCAAAAATCTAACAATTCAAAGACTGAGACTCTAGTTTGGAAACATTTTGTAATTTATATATAAACATTCAAATAAGAAACAAACTAGAATATTTGACAGAAATAACCTCAGTACAACAAAAGATCCCCAAACAAAAAAAAACCAATTAAAAATCAATGTTGGTGTCAGTTATAAAAGATGAATATCAACATTTTAAAATAATCTCAGAATATTTGGCAACTTACATTTTTGCAAGAGACAAATGTGATTAACAATAAAAAAGCTTTACATGGAACTCAAATTGAAGATTTGTTCTTGAGAGAGTAAAATGCAAGTCTACTAAAACAACTAACCAGATTCTACTTCTTTAATACTAGTGGATAAAGTAGGCATGTTGCCAATCTTTTCAGTCCTTTTTGTTTTCCATTTTTCTATGGAAAAACAAAAGCACTGGGAGAAGAACAATTAAGAACTCCACAGAAAGGTGATGTGCTCTTCAGCCGAAAATTCTTCTTTTACTGTGTTCTAGCTGGGACACTGGGAGAAATTTTACAAGTGAGAATACATTTCCAAAGGAAAGGGCACCTTGAACTCAACACTGTAAATGCCATTCTTAACTCTTAGCATAGAGAAAGTTACAAACACAACAAGAGAAGTAACCAATCTCTCCTTATGCCTATCTACTTGACCCAAACATGCGAGAATATTCTGAGCCACATTAGCTTTCCACTTTCTTCTCTTAGTCCTACCCAGCGCTAAGCATGGCAGCACAACATTTAATAAGCCAGTTAAAACAAGATGATATAATACCAGGTCTTGCAGTCCAATAAAATGTTCCCATTATGTTCATACACAATAAAATACAATCTTTTTTTAAATAAATGTTTTATATACAAAAGGTGTTAAGAGGCCACTAGTAAAGAGTGGATTGGAAACATCAGCGAATTCCTCCTGGACCCAAAGAAACTTTCTCTAATTCATACTGCATAAACAAATACCGTAGTTTATAAAATTGTTTAAAATATTACATGTGTATTATAAGTTACATCTTGGAAATAAACACATGCAGCTCCCCTCCTCAAGCTTTATACAGCAGAGACAGTTCCCTCCCACCCTGAATCCCCACTGACATGGGTTCCAACTATCGCTTGGACTTTTTCATGTCAGTCTCATCGATCCTCTGCTGATCCTTCTTACTTGACACTGGAGGACTTGCTTCCCTTCTGCGCTTGGTGGGCTGAAATTTTGAGCTGAAAATATCAAAACAAATTTAAAAAGGGTAATTATTTTTAGTAAGCATGGAATCCAGTGACTAGACCCATAAATCTGCTTTGAAAGAGAGTCCCCAATAATACCCCATTGTTGGGATCCTGGCTAAATTGGGAAGCAAGAGAATGTAGTGCAAAACTGCTCTTCCACTCTGCATCTTCTAGCTACCTGACAAGGCTTGCTTGGCTGCTCCTCCTCATCAAAAGCATCTCTGGAAAAGCGTCTGCTACCACTTTTTGTCCCTGGCTATCTTGATCCCACTCCATTTTCTCATTTGTATCGACTGCAACCTATGTGATTCACAGCCAAGACATGGATGTAGAACTCTGGAGCTTTCCACTTGACAGATCCCAAACATCTGGATACCTCCCTCTACTCTTCCCATCAGACCTCCTTGACCTCTGAATCCTATAAAAACTGAATTTTTCCATGAGCGTTCTGCTTAAATGCTCCAGCTTCCATTTTTCAACTAAATAAAATGATACATAGAGCATATTGTTGTGGTTATGCTTGCTTCCTGGCTTATTGTATTTATGAATTGCCTCAATTATAAGAGACTCTGGAGGCTGCATATCCTGGGCATCCTTCCTGTTGAGCCCAATGAATACAACAATTACATTTATATTCAGCCAATCAGAATAGAGCTGAAAAGGACATTGGAGGTCTTCTAGTCCAACCCCCTGCTCAAGCAGAAGACCCCATACGATTTCAGACAAGTGGCTGTCCATTCTCTTTTTTAAAAACCTCCAGTGATGGAGCATCCACAACTTCTGACAGCAAGTTGTTCTGTTGGTTAATTGTTCTCACTGTTGGTAATGTTTGTAATGTGGCAACAAAAACTGGATGTAATATTCCAGGTGTGGCCTTACTAAGGTTTTATTAAAGCGGTACTAATACTTCACATGATTTTGATTCTATACCTCTGTTTATACAAACAAGGATTGTATTAATTATTTTGGCTGCTGCTGCACACTGCTGGCTCATATTTAAATGATCATCCACTAGGACTCCACAGTCCCTCTCACACTTATTGTTTTGCCTAATCTGAACTTGTACCTTTGGGTTTTCCTGCCTAAGTGCAAAACCTTGCATCTGTTCACATTAAATTCCATTTTGTTGGACAGGACCCAACAGGTCTGTCAAGATCTTTTTGGATCCTGAGCAGTACAGATTTGTGCACAATTTAGCACCTGCCTGAGCCATGAGAGACTTGTCTTATAAAGCTTATTTCCTGTTCCTATGGATCATTCTTTTGTTTTTGGTTAGCATGAGCAACTATCCACCATGCTCAATCTTCCAAAATTGCCTGGGTATCTGACTTTTCCTGTGGCCAATACCACCTTCATCTTAAAATGAACTCTGGACTGCCACTTGTCAATAAGGGTTTCTACCACATAAGGCTGCTCCGGAGAAATACAGATCCTAAGATTTTTGGGTTCTCGACTATGTTGTTACAAAAGTAAATAAACTGTACTGAAGCAAAATAGAAGCTCATAATTTATATGAATAAAAAATGAAGATAAAAGATATTTTTCTCCAAATTCTGGTAAATGCTGGAAGCTATCTTTTTAAGCACAGTAACAGAGAAGCCCCCTGCCAGATCATATCTGATATCCAGTTATAGACAGCCAGATGCTTCTAGAGCAGTGATGGCGAACCTTTTAGAGACTGAGTGCCCAAACCGCAACCCAAAACCCACTTATTTATCACAAAGTGCCAGGGCTGCATCAGCATTGTGGTGGCCTGGGGGGGGGGGCGCAGGGAGGTGCCTCTGAGTGCCACCTCTGGCACGCGTGCCATAGGTTAGCCATGACTGCTCTAGAGCATAACAGAAATAAACAGTGTGTCCTGTAGTTATCCCACCAATTCTGTGGCATCATTTTGGATAGTAATGATCAAACAAAAGGAAGGAGGAGAATCTCAAGTTACTTTTCTTTCCACTTACGGGGCCAAGCGAGGACTTTTGTTCACTTTTGCAGTGGCAGATGATTGCTTTTTCTCTGCTAATTTCTGACGATTTGTAGGAAAAGCTGGGGATGGATTCTGACTTTTAGATGTGGCTCGGGTTCTTGGCTTGTTTGGCTGCTTCCTGAAAAAAATAAGCATAAAAACTGAAGAAAAGGCCTTTTTAGGTTCAGGTAAGATGATCAATTAAAAGCATAATCCTAAAAATTGGAGCTTGGGAGAGTGTCAATTACATTTCTAAGAAATCAGATTATTATTATAATGTGACAGGAAAGCAGAACTGGTGGTTTGATTTCAAGAATGGCAAACAAGCAAGGCTGCCTCACAGTGTCTCTTGGTGAGCCTCCTTCTGTAAATGCATGAATGGATGTGGCTACATATTGTTCTGTTCTAAGAAACGCTAGCAAATAATTTTAAGGAAAGACATAAAAAATGTCTGATCCCCTGAAGAATAAGCCCCATTGTCACATGTTGTTTCAACAGAAGCAGCTACTACAATCATAGAGTAACAGAATAACAGATTTGGAAGGGACCTTGGAGGTCTTGTAGACCAATCCCCTGCTCAAGCAGAAAACTATGCCATTCCAGCGAAGTGGCTATGCAGTCTCTTCTTAAAGCCTCCAGTGATGGAGCACCCACAACGTCTGAAGGCAAGACATTCCACTGGTTAATTGTTCTCACTGTTAGGAAATTTCTCCTTGGTTCTAGGTTGCTTCTCTCCTTGATTAGTTTCCATCCATTATTTCCTGTCTTGCCTTCTGCTGCTTTGGAGAATGGATTGACCCCATTTTCTCAGCCCCTGCTGGCTCATATTTAAGTCATTGTCTACTAGGACTCCAAGATCCCTCTCACAATTACTCCTATTGAAGAGGTTTCACTTAATCTGTAGCTTGATTTTTCTTGCATTAAATGTAAAACCTTACTTTTCTCAACTCTGAATTTCATTTTGTTAGATAGAACCCAGTGTTAAAGTCTGTTGAGATCCATCTGAATCTTGAGTCTATCTTCTGGGGAGTTGGCTATTCCTGCCAGTTTAGTGTTGTCTGCAAATTTGATGAGTTTCCCTTCTATTCCCTCACTGAAATAATTTATGAAGATGTTGAAGAGTACTGGACCTAAAATGGAATCTGGGGGGTATCCCATTGCTTACTTCCCTCCATGTAGATGTCGTTCCATTAAAGATTACATGTTGAGTACAGTTGGCCAGCCAGTTACAAATCCATCTGGTAGTGATACTGTCTATCCCACATTTTTTTAGTTTACCAAAAAGTAGGTCATAGTCTACTTTGTCAAACGCCTTAATGCAGGGGTCCCCAACCGTGGACCAGTACTGGGCCGCAGCATGCCAGCAAACGGTCAGCACAAACAAGCAAAGCCCCATCTGCAGGATGCAGGCAGCACACAAAACCATACCCCCTCTGGTCTGCAGAAAAACCTCTCTCCACCTAACTGGTCTCTGGTGCCTAAAAGGTTGGGGACCTCTGCCTTAATGAATCCAAGTATACTATGTCCACTGCATTTCGCTGGTCCACTGATTTAGTCACTTTGTCAAAGAATGAAATAAGATTTGTTTGGCATGATCTGTTTTTGACAAACCCGTGCTCATTTTTGGTTATAACGTTGCTTGCTTCTAGATGTTCCCAGATCTGTTGCTTATCTTTTCCAGGTATTCATGTCAGGTTGACTGGTCTGTAACTCCTGGATCTGTTTTTCCCCCCTTTTTTCAAGATGGGAACCACATCAGCTCTTTTCCAGCCCTCTGGCAATTCTACCTCTCTCTCTCTCTCTCTTTGTGTGCGTGTGTGTGTGTGTGTGTGTGTGTGTGTGTGTGTGTATAGGGTTAGGATTTTTAAAATAACATTCTTATATATATAGCAAACAGCATGTTGTATTTAAAAACAATGAATAATAGTTAATTATAAATGATACATTAATCGCTCAATAGTTGTCTTCTTACTTAATATATATTCAATGTCACATATCACATGCCTTTCTTTCTAACTCGTTTTTCTAGCCATTGATAAAAATTATCCCATGTTCTAAAATATGCTGAGTCTTCCTTCTCTTTTATCTTTAATGTCAATCTGTCCATTTCTGCACAATCTAAGATTTTCTTAATTAATTCTTCTTCCATTGGTAAGATTTTCATTTTTCTAGTATTAGGCAAATACAATTCTTGCTGTAGTTAATACATGTAAAATTAAGTATATCCAGACTTTCTCATAATTTGATCCTATTATTCCTAACAAAAATACTTCTGGCTTAAAAGCGATATGTTTTTTAGTCATTTTCTCTAACCATAGATGTATTTTTGACCACAATCTTTTAGCTTTAAGGCATGTCCACCAGATATGGAAGTAAGTACCTGGTTTTTGTTTGCATTTCCAACACTTATTTGACATATTTTAAAACATTTTCGCTAATCTCATTGGTGCTAAATGCCATCTGTAAAACATTTTATATAAAACCTATTTATATGTCACTGCTTTCATTAGTTTAGCATTTCTTTCCCATAAAGTTTGCCAATTTTCTAGCTCTGTATTATGTCCAAAGTTCTTTGTCCATATTATCATTGTTTCTTTTACTTGTTTCTCTTCTATCTTTAAGCTTAACAAATATTTATAAAGTTTCTAAATCAGTTTTTCGTCTGTTTTTAGCAGTATCTGGTTAAATTTTCTGTTCTTTATAGAATCCCATTGTTTTAGCATCTTTTTCATATCTCATTTGAATTTGCAAGTATGGCCACCATGATAGATGAATACCTTGTTCTTGTAAATCTTGTCTGTCTTTCAATTTCCCTTCATTGTCCAAAATAACTTTATAGGCCACAACTTTGTTGTAATTAATTAAATTTGGTTAAGCAAATGCTTCCATTGTTGAAAGCCATCCAGGTATCTTGATATAAATTTTTGCTTTTTTTCCTTCCCATTCTAGAAGAAGTGCCTTTCTTATAAAGTGGTTTTGAAAGTATCTATGTATTTTATTCTTCCCATACCACAGAAAGGCATGCCATCCAAGTAGTAGATCATGTCCCTCTAGGTATAATAGTCTTTTATCTCTAAGCATTATCCACTCTTTAAGCCATGTTAATATAGTTGCTTGGTAGGATAACATCCAGTCCAGCAGCTTAAATCCTCCACTTTCTTTCACTTCTTGTAACATTTTCAGAGTGATTCTAGCTTTTTTTCCTTGCCAGATAAATTTCAATACTGTTGTATTTAATTCATCAAAAAAGATTTTTCCCAGTCTTACAGGTATCGTTTGGAATAGAAAAAGTATTTTCAGTAAGATATTCATTTTCACTGTTGCTATTCTCCCCAACATTGAAAGTTGTAATTTTTCCACTTTTCCAGATCCAATTTTATTAGTTTTAGTAATCTTATATAATTGTCTTCTTTTATTGTTGCACATCTTGCTGTTGAATAAATTCCAAAATATTTAACTTTTTTAACTATTTGGTTTGGGTTTTTTTGCTAATTGATTTTTTTGTTTTTCTGTTAGATTTTGTTAGCGCTTTAGTATTTTCTGTTTATTTTTAACCCTGCCACTTCTCCAAATTCTTCTATTTTCTCCATAACTTTAGCACTTGTTTCAAGTGGTTCTTCCAATTACAAGTCCTCTGCAAATGCTTGTAATTTGTATTTTTCGTCTTTTATTTCCAATCCTTTAATTTCTATATCTTGCCTGATATTTCTGTTCAATACTTCCAGTGTTAATATAAATAATAATGGAGATAAAGGACCATCTCCCCAGCTTATTGGCATTTTCAAAAATGTTCTGTTTAGCCCTTTTAATCTGTTGAGCCATTATTTCCATCTCAGCTAGGTTTAATTTATGTTTTATTATCTCCATTTGCTTCTTAAGTATTTTCTTTTGTGGGTCTATTTGTAGTTCTAATTCTAATTTTCTAAATTCTTCTTTCAACTTTTAACTGTTGTTGTTTTTTTTCTTTATTCTTTTTGGCAGTATAGGTTATAGCCAGCCCTCTAAAATATGCTTTAGCTGTGTCCTACACATTTTGAAGCGATGTCTCTTATTTATTTTGAAAAAAAGTCCATTTCCTTTGCCGCTAGTTGTATGAATTCTTTTTCTTTCCATATAGATTTGTTCAAGGACCATCTTAATTTTTTCTTGGCTCCTCTCCAAATCATCTTTATTGGATGATCTACCCAGATATTAGTTTTTATCTCAATTTCTTGTATCATCGTGCTAAGTTCTGAGGATGACCATATCATATCAATTCTAGACCATGATTTGTGTCTATGTGAGTAAAATGTATATTGAAGTTTTTTTGGATTTTTCTCTCTCCATATATCTTGGATGCAAAGTTCTTTTGCCATTTTTCAAAATGCTTTAGGTAATATATTTCTTCCTTTCTTCCCTTGTTTAGTGCTTTTATATAAAGTTCCATCTATTATTGCACTAAAGTCTCCCATTATACAAAGATTTCAATAGTCCAATTCTAATATTTTTTTTATATAATTTTTGGTAAAATTGTTCGTTTATCATTTGGTGCATATATTGCTATCATCAGTATCTGTTTTTGATCCATCATTATTTCCGCCATTAATTTTCTTTCCTCTTCATCTGCATAAATTTATTTAGGGTTCATTGTTTCTTTAATATATACTGTAGGGCTATTCTTCTTCTCTTTTGATGTGCTAGTGCAAAATGAAGTTTACTAATTTTTGGTTGTTCTAGCAATTTATAGTGTTGTCTCTTAATACGTGTTTCTTGCAGGCAGATTATATCCATTTTTAATTTTTGTAGTCGTGTAAAAATGGTTTTTTTTCTTTTTGAAGGGGAATTTAGTCCATTTATACTCATTGACAGGATCCCATTTTCCTTCTCCATCTCTTTCAATTATATCTAGGTCTTAATCTTCTAGTCCACAGGTCTGCAACCCGCGGCTCCGGAGCCGCATGCGGCTCTTTCAGCCGTCTCCTGCGGCTCCCGGTCCTCTGCCATGTGCAGTCCCCCCCCAAAAAAGTGGGTCTAAAAAAGTTCAACCAATCAATTCAAATATACAGGGTAGATGCATATCTCGCCTTGGCTCCACTCTTTAGTCAAACCCTGTTCTGCGCATGCGCGCATGTATGCGCATGTGCACACATTTTTTTGCGGCTCCCAGTTTTTCCTTTTTTGAGGGCACCGGTTCCGAGTGGCTCTTTAACTGTTTCAGGTTGCTGACCCCTGTTCTAGTCTATCTTATCTGTCTCTGTTCTCTTGGTTTTGCTCCTTCTTCTTTTAGTTTTTTAGTTTCTTCTTCCTCTCTTGGTTTAACTGCTCCTTCTACAGCCATCTCTTCATGTTTCTTTGTTTCTCTCGTTGTACCAGGTTCAAAATCACCTCCTTCCATAAACGCTTTGTGGTCATCATAGTATTCTCTTGCTTTAAGTGGCATGTCCAGTCTGTATCTTTTCGTGTCCCAATAGATTAAAATCCCTTCTGGAATCAGCTATCTAAGCTAGATTTCTTAAAAGATGCATGAGAGACAAGATTTTGAGAAGAGTAAGAGATGAACCTTTGAAATACAAAGAAAAAGAAATTGTAGTTCTTAAACAAATATCTGGGAGAATAAGAGAAGCCAGAAGAGAATACCAATTTCTAACTAGAAAACTAATTGAAAAAGGAGTGAATTTTAGATGCTCCAGAATCTTTGAAAGATATGGTTCAATGGTTCCGAGATCACATCTGCCAGTTCCTTCAGAAATCTGGGAAGTAATCCATCAGGTAGCAGTGACTGAATTTGTCTAGAGTGGACAGGTGTTTTCTTACCATTTTCTTGCTTATTTTATTTGATATATTTGTCTTTATTTGTCTTTTATGATTATGTTTTTGGTAGGTTAGGGCTGTATTAACTTTTAGCATGAAGACAGATTCAGTGAATGTATTAGGCAGCTCTGCTTTCCATCTATGGCCTGTTACTTCCTTGCACCTTCTCTCATAAATGGACTGATTATTTCTGTGACTTTTTTCTTTTTTATATGTTGAAACTTTTTAAAATCATTTTTAACATTTGTTGCAAGTCTTACTTCATTTTGAACCTTAGCTATGTGTTCCTTTTTCCATTTTTTGTACTTATCCTTTTTGTCTTTCAGTCTATCAGAGTTCTTTGTATAATCATGCTGGTTTCTTCTTGGATTTCTTATTTTTCTTTTTCAGTGGTATTGAATTGGACTGGGCTTTCATAATCATATTTTTCAGCTTCTTTTCCAAGCTTCTTGAGTTGTTTTCCCATTTAAGATTTTCATCCATGTGATGCTTCCCAAGCTTTCCCTTCAATAAATCAGCTCTTTTAAAGTCTAAGACACTGGTTTGCTAATGTTTAATTGTTTGTGTTGCATTATATTGAATTCCAATATGACATGGTCATTTCCCCCCAAAGTTCTGGCAACTTCAACCTCCTCTATCACTTCTTCTCTGTTAAGTAAGAATTAGATCTAGAATAGCAGGCCCTCTACCTTTTAGATGACAAAGTTGTTAAGTTGGTCAGGAACCTTAAGGTTTAAGTTTCTTTCATGGACAAGACACCTGGTTACCGTATTTTTCGGACCATAAGACGCACTTTTTTCCCCAAAAGTGGGGGGGAAACGAGGGTGCGTCTTATGGTCCGAAGGTGATCCGTATGGCCAGCCCCAACCTCTGCAAGTGGAGCACGAATTGGCACGTGCTGAGAAACACCGATCTCACACTCCTGCAATCTGCCTCGCTCGGTTTCAGCTTCCCTTGCTACAAGAGAAAGCAGGCTGAAACGGAGTGAGGGAGATTGCCAGGAATGCAAATCGGCTGATCTCGCGCTGCTGCAAACTCCCTCGTTTCAGCCTGTTTTCTCTTGTAGCAAGGGAAGCTGAAACCGAGAGAGGGAGTTTGCAGAAGCGCGAGATCGGCCGATTTGCATTTCTGGCAATCTCCCTCGCTCCGTTTCAGCTTGCTTTCTACAAGAGAAAGCCGGGCCGCAGGGCTGCCTTCGCGGGTACTGCTCTAATGCAGAGAGGGAAGGACAAAGAGGGAGGGAAGGAAGGAAGGAAGAAAGGGACAATGGGAGAGGGAGGGAGGGAGAGAAAGAGAGACAGAGAGAAAGAGAGAGAGAAAGAGAGGGAGAGAGAGAGAAGGAGAAAGAAATAAGGAGGGAGAGAGGAGAAAGAGAGGGAGAGAAAGAGAGAGAGGGAGAGAAAGGGAGAGAAAGAGAAAGAGGGAGAGAGAAGGAGAAAGAAAGAGGGAGGAAAATAGAGGGAGAGACAGAAAGGGAGAAATAGAGGGAAAGAGAAAAATAGAGAGGGAGAGAAAGGGAGAGAGAGGAGAAAGAGGGAGTGAAATAGAGGCACAGAGAGAAAGGGAGAGATAGAGGGAAAGAGAAAAATAGGGAGAGAAAGAGGGAGATGGAGAAAAAGGGAGAGAGAGAGAAGAGAGAGAAAGAAAGAGGGAGGGGGAGAGAGGGAGAGAAAGAAATTAAATTAGTAACATGATTGTTAGGTGAATCTGGTTTCCCCACTAACTTTGCTTCTCAGAAGGTTGCAAAAGGCGATCACATGACCCTGGAACAATGTGACCATCATAAATATGAATCGATTGCCAAACATCCGAATGTAAATCACATGACCCTGGGGATGCTGCAACAGTCATAAGTGTGAAAAATGGTCATGTCACTTTTTTCAGTGCTGTCGTAACTTTGAACAGTCACTAAGTGAATCATTGTAAGTCAAGGACTACCTGTACTTTATCATTTTTTTTCCTTTTTTGATGGGGGGTCAAGTTTTTGACACCTTGCTGGGCGACTGGTGGTACTCGGACATTGCCTTGTACTAAAAGTGGTACAATGGATGAAAAGGTTGAAAAGCCCTGTTTTAGTATACCGGTACTATTTGGTTCAGAATTTTTTTTCTTGTTTGCCTGCTCTAAAAACTGGGTGCATCTTATTGTCAGGTGCGTCTTATGGTCCGAAAAATACGGTATGTATCAACAGAATGTTTTCTTGATTGCAAAGTTCTTCTGGATTGCTTCCTATCTGATTTCCAAACTGATATTGACAGAATATTGATAATAGAGAGGAAGTGTAATATACAGGGGTATAATTGGCAGTTATCTTCAGTTCTAATGAAATGCAGATTTTTAAGAAAGGAGACAACAGCTGTGCTTTAGGGACACTAAGAATCAATTATTTTGATGCTGTTTAAAATGTGCATGAAATTGCTAGATAAAACCATTAGATTTAGATTTGTGCTTATGTCCTGGTGATGCCCAGTCCCCTCATTACTCACTATCATTTACCCTTGGTTAACAGAAGTTCTGACTTAGAATCTGGATCATTTTGTGATTAGATGAAAGCAAAGAAATTTTACATTAATCTATATAAATCAGAGATCTCCGAACTTTGATTCGATATGCACTTGCCACCATTCATTCATTCATTCATTCATTCACTGCCCATCTTGCAGTTCAAGTTACTCTAAGCAGCTTATATGAAGACAAAACAATGTATCACAACAATTATAAATATAAAATGGATTAAAATGCACCAAATTGCAGGTTTGGGGATGGTTCTAATTTTATTCTTAGATATTCATATGCAGAGAAGTTAATAGGAAAGGGGTTAAAAAAAGTCAAAATGATGACCATCATCTTGCCTCACTCCTTTTACATGTGACATATATAAAAAAGCCTGAAGCTTCAACTACATGGTTGCGATTGCCATTTTAACTTTAATAAGGGTAACCTTATTCATATGGTAACTGTAGACAGCAATTCTTCACGATCAGCTCAGAAATTCACTGGATTTGAGACATACACACCAGTGACTGCAGAAAAAGACAGCCTTAAGTGTCCTTTTTCTCAATTCCCACAACATCCCTCCATACAATACTGGAGAGTCCCAGTGAATTATTTGCCACGTCTTGGCAGAGTTGGCATTACCTTTCTGCTTCTAATCTTGATGCTGATCTAGTTGTGGCTCCTGAATACATCTCATCTCCATCTGTTTCACCATCATTTCCTTTCTCCTTGATTTCATCCTGGCCCTTAACACTTTCTTCAGAGACAGATCTGAGCTTCTGACGTTTTTTAGATGACTCAGATGTGTTTGTTCCTGCAAATTTTAATGACAGTATCAAAGATCCACTCAAGCCTCAGAAAAAGATTTTTAAATTTTTTTAAGGAAGAATATTCCATATAGAATACTCTTACAGGACTTTGTAAATGGAAAATGTAATTTTCCATCCCTTTATATTTTAATTCATATTTGTTTAAATCTCTTTAAACACATTTGTGATAGTTTACTTTTTCTTTCACAGACAAAATTCATAGAGAACTCAAGCGGAACCCAAGCAGCTGGGCTGTACCAATCCTGACATGAAATTACAGAGATTTGCACATTTTTCTCTAATATTTACTTTAGCTTCAACCCAATGATTTTTCTCCCAAGGAATAAAGCTGATCTCTTTACAAGTTAATAGACAACTTAAACAATAAAAAGTTAAGAGAAGGAGAGGAGGTTCTCTGTCTACCTGTTTCCTCTGATGAAAGACAAGACCGTTTTGATTTCCTTCCTCTTAACCGCATAACCATCTTGCTCTTCTCTTTTTCAGTTTCCTGACAATTGGAAGTAAAAAACAAAACAAAACAAAAACCCAATTCCACTAAAACCAAAAGGTCTTATAAACCTGTAAAGATATTTTAGATTTGGGTTGGAAAATAGCATGAATTAAAAATTCTTCAACTTACATTGCTTCTATTGTTCAAAAAATCATTGGCTGTAAAAAGAAAAAAAATTAAGAACGTACTTTTATCAAGATGTTAAAATTAGCCAAAAAATCTTAAGTCATTTAACTAAAAAAGTTTTTCCTTGCATATGTTCCTCCTAAACTTACTACAACGTAGTAAATGTAAACTGTGGCAGGGATGACAGACAATAGTAAAATGGAATGACTTCATTCTCCTTGAAAATTAGAATTCTATATAACTCTATGTTAACTTTAAGAGCTAGTTATCAAATGAAATGATTAAATGCTGGTGACCCTGTTTCTCCAGCCACTACTGGTAAATGTCAGGTCCCTCCATAACAAGACTCAACAAGCAGACCTGGCATATGGCTGGACAGGGATGGGAAGGCTGTCCTCTTGGAAATGTGCACTGCAGGCAAGAGTGGGTGAGAGTCAAATATATTTCAGTAAACTTTTACTGAGGTTTTTTAGTTTTATGGAAGTTCAATGTTTTAATTATTTTATTACTGAATTCTGCGCACTCTTCTATTTAATATACAGCACCATGAATATACATTCTGGTAGTTCAGAAATCCAATCAATCTATCAGGCCAAACTGTGAGCATCCCTGCGGCAGTATGGAAGGAATCTATTCCGTTAGGTTCTCTAGCTGTGCCCTGCTTACAGATATCAATTTACTAGGCTACTGAAACTACAGAATCACACAACAGATTTTACCAAGTTTGAGAAAGGGACTTCATACATATTACAACTACCATGGATCTCTGGACAAGAAAACTTTGTAAATATGACAGCCAAATTGATAGAGTAGCAAGTCTTTAAAAGAAAAAAAGCCAGATGCATTTCATCCCATCTATTTTTTCATGTGAAAAACAGATGTTTGAATCATTACCTTCTGGTATTATCAGTAATCTCTTGCTAGTGCCTGAAGACTGCAGTACCTAATTAAGAACAAAAAGTATTTTTAGTAGAAAAATCAAATATATTAAAAGTATTCAAATGCTCTTTCAATTATTTTTTATATTTAAACAAATTCATGATATCCTATCCTCTCAGGTTATTTAAACACTAAAAAGTAGCCCAAATACTGCAATTAGTGTAGACCCAAATTAACTTAATATGCAATACTTTTTACAACTTAACACATGAACAAAGCTGGAGTTTTCAAAGAAACCTCTATCCGTAGTGGATCAGGGTCTTATACTGAGTTTATCAGTGTCATAAATACACACACAGATACATATACACCTTTAAATATGTTTTGTCATGGCTTACATTTTAGAATATACTGCAAAACACATTTTATACACAGAAACAGCTCATCAGAATATTAAAAACTACAATCAACTTTGACATTTTTGATAGTTTCATATATGAAACAAAATGCAGTACAGTAAAGTATAGAGACAAAGATTAAGTGACAGGAAGCTGGCAGATTACACTGAATCCGAACTATAATCTCACAGCAACCACACCCATGTATCCTGCATAGGGATAATCCAGTTCTATATTCTAAAATAGATGTAAAGTGTCAAGGTTCCGACTGACGAACCCGACCAAGCAAACACCTTCGAGACATTCCAATCTCTTAATGTAAAACTTTATTGAGTACATCACTTTGGCACTAATAAAGGCAGAATCAGCTCTGCAAGACCCCTCCCAAACCCATATACAGTAGTGAAAGCATTGAATTCTCCCTCCTTGCTCTGGGTCAGGTCACGTTGCCCAATCAAATGGAAAATGTTGTTATGAGAAAGCATCTCTAGGTCCCAAGTTCGTTGGCAAGCTAAGAAGCAATATTTGTTGCACCAGCAAAACCATGCTTTGAAACTAGACATAAAGATTTCTTGAAGTATAAATGCTGTCAGAACCCATCTTATACTGGGGAGGGGGGAAATCTATTTTCTTTCTTTCTATTCTTTGCTAAGGGTTCTGCCATTCTCCTGAAGGGGAGGGGGGAAGATGCTTCGGGCTGTCTCTTTGTTTCTGTTTCGCTACAATGTATCCTTTCCGCTATTCTCTCACTACGGAATGGAAAGTGTGAAGACCCAACAACATCATCGCGAGCCTGGGAACGGTCTATGTTATCAGCTCCTTTCCCACAGCAGACTAAACACCTGAGGATTGGCCCATTCAAACTGACAGGATGAACTATTGGGGCGGGGTTTGCTTGGGACTCTTTTAACCTATTGATCTGAGCAGGAAATCCTCAGATCCTGCCTATCAAGCCTGCTATCAGCTTCTCCTAATAAAAGTTCCTTTTGGAAGAAACTGCTTCTACAAGTCCTGCTTTCTTAGGATGAGCTTTTGAAGTGGGCCCTGACAAATACAAAATATATTAACTTTCTCAGTCTAGTCCAATACTACATCATCCAGTGCTTCCTTGGTCCTCTCTTCTTCTGGCAGTATGCATTTTTCAATACTGGGAAATACAATTCTTGTTACTGTTAATACATATACAATTAAATATAGACATCTTCATCACATTTTTCTGGTATTATACATAATATTGATAGTATCAATTTATAATAACTTTTCTAGCCAAAATATATCTCAATTGCATTTGCACTTAAAATCCATTTATTCAATCAATATTCTGTTTTTCCTGCTTTTTAAAAATTTTAATTTCCCATCAATGTTCAAAATATCTCTATTGCTTATAATTTTATCACAATAAATTATATTTGGGTAACCAAAAAGCTTCCCTTATTCAAACCCTTTTAGAATTTTCATATTTCCCATCTCACAACAAAGTATAATATTCTAGATACAAATCCTATCCTTCTAACTACTTTTATTTCTAATAGTTATCTTTTTTCTTAGCCATATTCAAACATCTGTTTAGTAGTATAATATCCCATCAATTTTCTTCAGTCTTACTCTAGCTTTCTTCCTTTGCAAAATAACTTTCCAAGTCAATACATTTAAATCAAGTAGTTCTTCCTCTGTTTTTGTATATATTATTTGGAATGAGGAAAAGAATTTGGTAGAAGTGTTTTTGGAAGAATGCTCAACCCATTTATATTCATTAAACAGCTTCCATCCTTCTCCTTAAGTTTTTCTTTTCATTTCTTGTTTGTCAATATTCAGCATTTCTCCTAACAGCTTTATCATCCATTCACTCAGCTCTGAGATCTTGACAAGTACGATGTCTTTTCCATTTCCGGTGTTATCATTGCATTTTCTAGTTTTTCATTTGTCTGTATCTGTCTGTTAAATTCCTTCCTTTAGGCTCTCCATCTTTGGATCCATTTCTTCTAATGTACCTTCTGTTTTCTAGGTTTTAGTTCCTTCTTTACAGCCATTGTCTGGATTTGTAAGTTTAGGTTGGAAAATTGTTCTTTTATCTCATTTGCATTATTTTTAGTCTCATCCTGAAATAAAACAATTATCTCTTGGATTGATTTCAACATGGAAAGAATTACTTTCTGAGATTCCTTAACATTTTCTTGTTGATATATCAAGCTGGGAGCTTTGGAGACAGGTATTGAAGATGATTTTTTTACCATTTAAGGCTGAGTATGGAATATTCATTTTATTTTTGTATGTAATCTATATGTCAGGTTTCCGACGTATGGGCTTTTCAAGTGACTCTGAGGCATTGTTTACCTTAAAAGTCCTTTATTAGCCTAATACACCGGCAAATGCTTGCTCGAAAGAAGCTGGAAGTTGAAATCTCCGCCCCTTGCACAATATATTAAAACACAATTCTCCACCTTTCTAATTTTGTCATTAATCATATTCTCCAATTAATTTAAAGAATCAGTTTCCCTTCTGTTAGAAGACCACGAAAGCCTTATCTTCTTTAGGGAGAAAAATGGCCTGGAAAAGTGCAATCCTACTCATTCCCCCTCCTAACCTTAAACTAAAACAATACACATCTTAAAGCAATACACAAGTTTAACATATGAAACGGCTACTTCTTCATCTCTTGTCAAGCAATAACATTCGATGTTAGCAGCGTTGACACTATATAGTCCAAAAGGGTCCCCAACCCAGATAAGCAGCCCAAGTGTTTTTGTTTTTCCCTTTTTCCAGCTGCAGTCTGCAAAAGTGAAAGTATCCAGGAACAAGTCATCTGAGTCTGGGCTTCCAGCCAAGTTTCCCTTAAGCATAATAAATTGTAGTGCCTTACATCTCCACCAGATATCGTTGACAGCTTCCAGATTTCCTAATCCAAGCTTATTTTGCAAACTTTCAAATATTTTTTCTAAAAAAGTCTCAAAGATACTTTTAGTGCCCAAATTTCAAAGCTATAGATCTGTATTAGTTCCAAATTGATATTATAGTTTCCTCTGTTTTCCCCCAAAGCAATTAATTTGCCGCTTTTCTTTTCCTGAGGGGGCAGGGCAATAACTTCCCTTCCCTCTCTCATCAGGGAGGATTCTTTGCTTTGGGCATTCTTTTTTCCAGGAAAGTAGTGTTAGTGCCATAAAAAGAGGATAAAGTCTCACCCAGTTCCATCCATGTTGCTCAGAAATTGGTAGTTAGTACTTGTCCTCAGTTGACAGCAGCTTGTGACTGGCCATATGAATGCAGCCAATCTTTCTGGTTTGGAGGGCTTCCTCAGATCCAGTGGAAGGGGTGTTGCCCCTGTGATCAACGAGGGTCCCTCCTTCTTTGTCACCTCTTTGAGGTGACTTTTGACCCTTTTTAGGGTCCCCAGTGGGGTGAAATCAAACATAGAAGATGGAGCCCTGTCTTCCTGCGCCCATCGCACCACGACGTCAAACCGGAAGTCTCCCAAAACATTTCTATTTAAGCAGTTCAGAGTATTAAATGTTTGAAACTCCCACTTTGAGGGTGAAACTGCTACTTCAAAAATCAAATAGGCTGTTTTGAGTCTAAAAATCTTTTCTAAATTTAAAATGGCTGTTTTGATCTTGAATTATTTCTCAAAACATCCTGTTTCACACAAAATAAAGTTATCCACGTTTCATGAAGTCAAAAGGAAGTATGTTTCACACTCCTAAAAAAGCAGTGCATTCTTTTATCTATCTATACATTTATCTACTTAAAAGGTCTACATGGCATAAAGGCTGGTTACTTAGGGAGCACCTGTCTCCTATACAACTGTTCAGCTAGTTGTATCAAGCAGGATTGGCACACTCCAGGTTCCTTCAATTAAACACTAACATTAACTAACATAAACATAACATTAAATCAGAACCTGGAAGCACACCTTCTGAGTAGCAGTGCCTGCCCTCTGCAACAAGGTTCCTCCTATGATCCAGATGACCCCAACTTTGATATTGTGAAGACTTGGCTTTTCACCCAGGTCTTTGACAAGGCTTCAGACCTGGTTACCTATGGGACAACTTTCTCCTGTATTCACCTGCCCATCTGATCAGATTGAACAGGAACATTTCCTTCTAGAACCATCTTTCTGAGAATAACATCTGATGGGATGTAAGACATAGGCATTTTCAATTACTGACTCCAATTTTTGGAATTCCTACCTCATGGAGATTTGATCTACTTCTTCCCTGCTGGGTTTCAGGAATACAAGTTGGACCTTGCTTTTCCATATAGCCTAGAAAAGCTTGCTTTGAATGCTGAGATGCATTAGTGGACACACTTTTTTTAATAGCAATAGCAGTTAGACTTATATATCAGTTCATAGTGCTTTACAGCCCTCTCTAAGTGGTTTAAAGAGTCAGCATATTGCCCCAACAATTTAGGTACTCATTTTACCAACCTTGGAAGGATGGAAAGTTGAGTCAACCTTAAGCCAGTCAGGATTGAACTGATGGCAATTGGCAGAGTTAGCCTGCAATGCTGCATTCTAACCACTGTGCCACCACGGCTAATGGTACTATTGAAATAGTTATTTGGGTATGGGTTCATTTTTTTATTAATGATTGTTTTTAATGTTGTTTCTGATTGTTAGCTATTTGAGAACCTTGAAGAATGTGCAGCATATAAATATAGTAAATAAATGGTGAAGGCCATTATACAAGAGAAAACAAATGTAAAGTTTTAGGGTTGAAGAATCATGTTTAAAAAAATCATATTTTAAAAAATTATATAGCCACCCACCTAATATATCATAACCTTAGACAGCCTATAAACAGGAATGATAAAAAGCATAAAAAACAGTACAAAACTTTCAGTGCTCCCAAAAACAATACACCGCTCACTTTGAAAAAATTTTTTTCTTGGGTTCCAGTTCACACTATCCCAAGATATCTGGAAAAAGTTAGTTCTTCAAGGCTTTCCAGAATGACAGGAGGGTCAGGACCCTCTCAGAGAAAGTGTACTAAAGGTGAGAGACAGTACTGATATTATACTGAGTGTAATTGTCTTCTAGACCCTGCCAATGTTTGCTTTACCAAACAAACAATATACAAATAAGTTCCATAGAAAGACAATATTCCTTCAACCTCTGCATGCAGCTGAAACACCCCAGCCAAATGCTTACATTTCTCATAACTGTATCCAATGCTGAATCCTGACCTGGAACGAAAGAATAAAATTCTTGAATTCATTGAAACACTGATATCTATTTTTTATAAAGGGATGACATCATACTTACTCTGCACTGCTGCTATTTCAACAGGATATTTGCGAGGTCTGCCTCTTTTTCGTTTAACTATTACTTGCTGCTGTACCTAAACAAGCCAAAGGATTATTATTTGTTATAAAACTAATTCAAGATATCCTTTAAAGCAAATATAGGAAGGAAAAAAGTTTGAGAAACATTAAAGAGCTAACAGAGTTATTATGATCTAAGCTTTTTTTTGCAAGTTAGCACCAATGAAAAGTGGTTGTTAATCTCTAGGGTGTGCAAAATATTTCATGAATTTTCAAAAAATGACCTGTTTTGAGTAAAAAAATTAAGTCTTTATCTTGTAGTCTGAGCATTTTGGCTACAGTTCAAAAGAGAAATATTCCAAGTTTCAAACACTCCATTTTGAGTCTGACATGATTCACAACTAAACATGGTGCTCAACTTATGACGGTTGCTTAGCAGCTGTTCAGAGTTAACTCCTCAAAACCACTTATGATTCAGTTTCAAATTTATGGAAGCTGCAGCAACCCTGGAGTTATTTGCCCTTAGAACCAACCACAGGGATGCTGCAGCACTCATCCACCCACCTATCCCGCCCCACTGGGTGCCTACAGCCATTCCACTCAGCCATCTTCACTCAGGGGAGATCAGGTCAGCTGTAGCACATGCAAATCAACTGAAGCTTGCAAGCTTCCAGCTTCCTTCTCACTAAGTAAGCAAGAGGAGATCACGTCGGCTGGAGTTTGCAAGCCTCCAGAGAACAAAGGGACATGAGGCTGGCTGAAGTTTGCAAGCCTCCAGCTACCTTCCAATCCAGGGATTTGCAGGTCTTGGCCTGCTCCAGGGCCCAGCATCATCCAACTTATTTTTGTTTTTTGCAGTTTCTGAGACACAGGATCAGCTTTCTTACCAGCCTTGTGGTAAAGGAGTTGTTATTCTCGCGAACTTGTAGGGAGCAGCCTTTTAAATGGAATCTTCTACAGTGTTGAAGAATAGCATGAATTTGCCATGATGCTGGCTTGCAAATACCAGATGGTCTGCTATCTTTTAGGTAGTTGGATGGAAAGAAAGATGAAGGACTGCAGGGACCCCAAGGGGCTAAAAGCAGAGCACAGGGTGCTTCAGGAGGTGGGAAAGCCTGGGGCAGGCAAGCTTTGGCCTGTGTTAGGCCTCCTAGGGTCTCTCCCACCCCAAGGCATCCTATGCTCCATTTAACTTCCCATAAGTTCATTTAACAGCTGCATCAGGGAGAGCAAAGGCTGGGGGTTGTTGTGAGGCCTTTTTACTTTATGGCCGTCATCACTTGCAACCGTAATGGGCAGAATTCATTACAACTGTAACTTGAGGACTATGTGTACTCAAAAAGGTTCTGTCGGACCCGGCAGGCCCGAAACCCGGCGAGGCCCCGGGACGACTCACCAGTGGGCCGGCAGACGCCCGCAACAGGCCTCGTGACCAGCCGCGGCCGCCAGGACATCCCAGCAGCCACCGGGGCCTCCTGGCAGGCCGGGGAAGAGCCGCAGACGCCTGCATCCGGCCCTCCCGCCACTGAGGCTTACCGGCAGCCTGGGGAAGAGCGCGGCCGCCGGGACATCCCAGCAGCCACCAGTGCCTTCCAGCGGGCCGTGTTCGGCCCGGACGGCTTCCAGCGGGCCGGGGGAAAGTGCGCCTGCAAAACCTCCCCAGCAGACGGTTCGCTCCGAGGCTTCGCCTGCGACGTCAGCACGAAGGCCGCCTGCTGCCAGCCTTGCCGAGGAGCTGTGGGGCAAGCGGTGCCAGAAGACGGCCCAGGCTGTGCAGGCCGCGGCGGTTCAGGGACCTGTGGGGGGTGATTGGGGTGTAAGGACTCGGGGCTGTGAGGGGGGTTGCCCTCACCGGCTATTTAGCAGCGTTGGTTGTGCTGTGCAAACAACGCTGACTTCATTTGTCTTCGGGTGAATGTTTATGGAGCGGAATAAACATTGATCAGAAGAACCAGCTCTCGTTCCGGTCGCATTCTTTTGCCTCGTCGGACGGGGGGCTGATAGTAAGTCAGCGTTCAATTTTTCCTGGCTGAGAGCTTTTCAAGTGAGGTCATGGCGGAGGGCACGCAGGGAGCTGCACCGTCGGCTGCCACGGAGGAGGTGGCCGGAGCCACCGCTGGGCTGCTTGAGGAGGCGTTGCCCTCGGTGCGGCGAAAGGAAAGGCCTCCTCCTCTCGAGGGGTCTGTTGTGGGCTCCCAGGAGGCCGGGGATCGGGCCCACGGAGGCGAGTGGTGGACGGGCTCTGCTGTGGGACGCAAAGAACCCGACCAGGGACAGGCGACCCGGCCCAGAGGGACATCCTTGGAGTGGAGGGAGCGGTGCTACACAGAGGACAACGGAGGAGTGGAGCTACTCCACTGCCCCAGGTAGCCACACCATGGATGTAATCAGGGACAGGTTTGGGGAGGTGAGAGGACGGGAGCCCGGCACCTGGACTGTTCCTGATGATTCGGACTTGGGGCAGTGGTCCCTCACTGGGGCCCCCATTAGGCGGTCCAGCCCGCCCCGCTTCCGCATGGCCAGCCCACGCTTTCGGGGCCCGTCCGGACAAAGTGAGGCCCACGGGGGTCCCCCCCGAAGAGCCAGTCCCTGCAAAGTTGGCACCAAGCGGCACGGGCTCCTGGGTAGGGACAGGCGGAAGACCGAGACAGCAGCCGCTGCGGGCAGACGTGGGCCCTCGAGTCCAGGGGTTGCCCTCAGGTCCTTGGGGACCGGGAGTTGTGTGGGGCCCGCCACCCCTAACCGCAGTCTACGACGGGCATCCAGATCACCTGGCGATGTTCCTGGGTCAGAAGATCAACCACATTGACCAGTACGGGTAGGCCTACGCATCCCAGTGGGCGATGGTTGTGGCAGTGACGGCTTGCCTGCAGGGGGAGGCTGCGGCCTGGGCGGCCGACCTATACTGTGACCATGCCCGTGAGCTTGGGGATCTTGGGGTCTTTTTGGAGGCTCTACGGGGTCGCTTTGAGGACATTTCACAGGTGCACTGTGCCGAGGTGTTGGCCTTGCGACAGCAGGGAAGACTGGCGGTGCACTATGTTGGGGAGTTCCGGAAGGTGGCTGGGAAACTGCGCTCCTAGCCAGAGCACCTTCTGGTGCATCACTTCAAGGCCGGGCTTGACGATGCTCTTTTGCCTGTGTGGTGCGTGGAGTACCGGCTCGCCTTCAAGATTGGTTTCGAGTGGCCATTGAGCTGGACATCGGGCTACAGGACACTCGAGGGAAGCCCGAAGGGACGACCGCGGGACGGCGGCCTGTCGAGAGAGCAAAACCGGAGGAGCGGCCTGGGCTGGCAACGGCAAAAACCCCCGTACAGCCGACGCAGCCAGCCATCCGGAGTTTCAGGTGTGACCAACCAGGTCATCGGGCGGCTGAGTGCCCACTGCCGCCAGCTCTAATGGGCCCCACTGCTTCCCCAGCGCGGGCCCTGTCTGCTAGGAGGACCATGGAGTGGTCCCGGGCCACTTACCAGGTAGCCAATGAAGCATGCCGGATGATGAGACCTCCCCTGGTGACCGTTCCAGTGGCCGCTCAACCCACGCCGTCTGAAGGCTTTGAGGACCAGGAGCAGGACCCGATGGTGAGTGCTCCAGTGTGTCCGTTCGTGTTCCCGGTTTTGCTGGTGAGCCCCCTTACAGGGCAAAGGAGGGCGGTAAGGGCCTTGATCGATTTGGGGAGTACCCGGTGCCTTATCAGCCAGGCAACCGCGGCCGCGGTGGGTATCCGGCTGCGACACCTGGCAACCCCTCTTCGGTTTCAGCAAGTGGACGGATCCCTCTTGGGTGGGGCTCCCATAACCCATGTCACAGAGCCGGTCAGACTAGAGCTGGGGGCCCATTGGGAGACCTTGCGGTTCGTAGTAGTTCCCTCCATGATGGAGGCCGTTATCCTGGGGCTCACTTGGCTGGACAAGTGGGGGACCACGATCTGGTGGGAGGGGGGGTTGCCGTCACCTTCGACTGGGCTTGGGGCCTGAGCCCCCACTTCACCGTACCTTTCTGGGTCCGGGTGACACCGGGGAGCAGGAGAAAGCTTGTGGGGTTGGGGAGGACCTGAAGGCACACGTGCCCCGGGCCTACTCCAATCTAATGGAGGTTTTTGATGAGCGGGAGTGCGACACGTTGCTGCCCCACCGGGCCACGGACTGTGCCATCGAGTTGGAACCCGGTGCCAGGCTGCCCAAACCCCGCATGTACGCCATGTCACCGAAAGAGATGCAAGAGCTACGAAGGTATATTGACAAGAACCTAGAAGGGGTTCATTCAGCCTGCACGGTCCAGGGTGGCGGCGCCAGTGCTTTTCCGTGAGAAAAAGGATGGGACCCTTTGCTTGTGTGTGGACTACCGTGGGGTCAATGCGGTGTGCGTGGAGCACCTCTACCCCCTTCCCTTGATGAAGGACCTGCTGGCCCATTTGGCCAAGGGCCGGGTGTTCAAAAAACTGGACTTGAGGGAGGCTTATTACCGGATTAGGGTCAGGGCTGGGGACGAATGGAAGACCGTGTTCAATTGTCCCCTTGGCAGTTTTCAATTCCGAGTAATGCCGTTCGGGCTGCAAGGGGCCCCAGCTGTATTTATGCAGTTAATCAACCAGGCTCTACACGAGTTCCTGTACCGTGGAGTCCTGGTGTATCTGGACGACATTCTCATCTACTCTGACACCATGGAGGAGCATGTCGTTCTCGTGCGGCAGGTGTTAACGAAGCTACGGGAGATGCAGCTTTACGTAAAGTTGTCCAAGTGCGAATTTCATAGGGCCCAACTGGATTATCTAGGGTACCGCATATCGGCAGCTGGAGTGGAGATGGATCCCAAGAAAGTGGACGCCATCCAACAATGGCAGGCCCCACGGACTCGTCGACAACTGCAGAGCTTCTTAGGCTTCGCAAACCTCTACAGGCAGTTTATCCCGTGTTTCGCGGCCATTGCCCTACCTCTTATGGACCTCCTACGGACACGGCAATTGAAGGTACAACCACAGCCAGGGCTCAAGCTGGTGTGGACCATGGCGTGTCAGCGGGCCTTTGAAGTACTGAAAACCCTCTTCGCCAAGGAACCCATTCTGCTGCATCCGAATCCCGACCTGCCCTATGTGGTGCAAGCGGACGCGAGCGATGTTGCTCTTGGGGCCGTCCTCCTCCAATGGAACCATGCAGGGTTGTTGCAGCCTTGCGCGTATGCCTCCAAAAAGCTGACTCCCACCGAACGAGCCTGGGCGGTGTAGGAGGAGGCATTCGCGGTTCGTTGGGCCCTGGAGACTTGGCGGCACCACCTGGAAGGGGCCTCCCACCCGTTTGAGGTGTGGACAGACCATAAAACCTGGAGGCCCTGCAGACCCCTCGACGGTTGTCGCCCAAACACGTCCGGTGGGTGTTGTATTTCCGTCGCTTCCAGTTTGCTCTGAAATACGTGCCGGGGGGAAGGAACTTCCTAGCGGATGCTTTGTCTCGCATGCCGCAATTTGACAGCAAGAGGGAGGAGGTGGTGCAGGCGCTCGTGCCAGCAAGGACAGGGGGGGGGGTCTGAAGAGGAAACGTAGGGCGGGTGGCGGAGGAGGGACTGTGCCAGGCGCTCCGAAGGGCCCTCCAGGAGGACAATTGGCTACGGAACAACCTGGGACTTTTGACCATGCGGGAAGGCCTGGCGTGGCACGGGACGCGGATGTACGTACCCGAGTCTATGTGGGCACGGGTCCTTTACCGCTGCCACGACGCCAGGCAGGCGGGGCATTTTGGGTTCGTAAAGACCCTGCACCTAGCGCGCCGACAATTCTGGTGGCCACGTATGAAGAACACCATCGAGGACTATGTGCGGTGATGCCACGTCTGTGCTACCGCAAAACCCCAGGTCGGGAAACCTTTGGGCTTACTGCAGCAAGTGGCTGACCCCACACAGCCATGGCAAGACATAGCCATGGACTTTATTGTTGATCTGCCGGAGAGCAAGGGGCACACCGTCATTTGGACAGTGGTCGACTTGTTCTCCAAGCAAGCACACTTCATCCCTTGCAAGAGATTGCCATCGGCCCTGCGGCTGGCGTGGTTGTTCATCACACAAATCTACCATTTACACGGAGTGCCGCGCCATGTGATCTCGGATCGGGGGGTGCAGTTCACGGCACGGTTCTGGAGGGACTTTCTGCGGTACATCGGTTCGTCTCAGGGGCTGAGTATGGCCTATCACCCCAGCACCAACGGGGCAGCAGAACGCGCCAACGCTGCCGTGGAGCGGTACCTTAGGAGCTACGTTTCCTATCAACAGACCGATTGGGTGGACCTGATAGCACTCGCCGAAGTGGCTTACAACAACGCCGTCCACAGCAGTACCGGCTTCTCCCCCTTCCGGGTAGTTTCCGGACGCGACTTTGTTCCCATCACTGAATGCGTCTAGGAGGGGTACCCATGCCTGCCGCAGGAGTGGATGAAACAGATTGAGGACGCTTGGGGTGCAGCAAAAAGGGCATTGGAATGGTCTGCTGCTGCAGCCAAAGAGCAGGCGAACAGAAAGCGTACACCATTCGACACCCCAAGGGTGGGGGACTTGGTATACTTGTCAACCAAGTACTTACGGCTCCAGGTCCCCTGCAGGAAGCTAGGACCCAAGTTCCTTGGGCCGTTTTGGGTGGTTCAGGTGGTTAACTCGGTAACAGTGCGGTTACGCTTACTGAAGGTCCTGGGTAAAATCCACCCAGTGTTTCATAGTAGCTTGTTAAAGCCCGCCCCAGCGGCCACCGCGGCAGCAGGGGAGGGGGGTCCAGGGCCCGTCTGTGCTGACCATTACAAGGTGCAGGAGGTCCTGGATTCCAGGGTGCGGAGGGGTGCCACACAATACCTTCTCCGGTGGAAGGGGTACCCAGTGGAGGAGGCCTCATGGGTGCCGGGAAAGGATGTCCACGCGCCTCGCCTAATCCGGGCGTTCCACCGTGCCCACCCCGGCAGGCCAGGGGGCCGGAGGGGTGAAGGTATGCGTGGGGTGGACGGCCGTTTATCTTTGTCTTCTATCCCTGCAGGAGGACCCTTGGTAGGGGGGGTGGCATGTCGGGCCCAGCAGGCCCGACACCCGGCGAGGCCCCAGGACGACTCACCAGTGGGCCGGCAGACGCCCGCGACAGGCCTCGTGACCAGCCGCAGACGCCCGCATCTGGCCCTTCCGCCTCCGAGGCTCTCCGGCGGCCCGGGGAAGAGCGCGGCCGTCGGGACATCCCAGCAGCCACCAGGGTGTCCAAGCAGGCCGGGGAAGAGCCGCAGACGCCTGCATCCGGCCCTCCCGCCACCGAGGCTTACCGGCAGCCTGGGGAAGAGCGTGGCCACCGGGACATCCCAGCAGCCACCAGGGCCTTCCGGCGGGCCGGGGGAAAACGCGCCTGCAAAACCTCCCCAGCAGACGGCTCGCTCCGAGGCTTCGCCTGCGACATCAGCACGAAGGCCGCCTGCTGCCGGCCTTGCCGAGGAGCTGCGGGGCAAGCGTCGCCAGAAGACAGCCCAGGCTGTGCAGGCCGCGGCAGTTCGGGGACCTGTGGGGGGTGATGGGGGTGTAAGGACTCGGGGCTGTGAGGGGGGTTGCCCTGGCTGGGGGGTGGCTTACCGTCTGCAGTGGTGGTGGGTCGGGGACAGGGAGGGTACGTACCTGCGGTACGGGACGGAGGTCCACATGGAGAGCAGGGTCCAAAGGGCGGAGGCCAGGGGGGGGTGGTGCTTAAGTAGGGGGTGTAGGTTGTTGGCTTGTTTGGGCGTGGTGATGGGTATCGGCCTCGCCAGCTATTTAGCAGCGTTGGTTGTGCTGTGCAACCAACGCTGACTTCATTTGTCTTCGGGTGAATGTTTATGGAGCGGAATAAACGTTGCTCAGAAGAACCAGCTCTCGTTCCGGTCGCATTCTTTTGCCTCGTCGGACAGGGGGTTCATTTTTTACAATACAAGGAAGGTTTTTTTTCTTTCTTTGTTCAGCTTACATTAGGAACTAAACTGTTTAGGATTTTGATCCATGAGTCATCTGCAATGTAGCCATTATCTTGATTACTTAGAAAAGCATTAATGAATTGTTTGTTAGTTTTTGTCTTTTATATTGTTACAGTTGGGTAAAACATGATCATCTGAAGCACATACGAGCAACTTTCAAATGCATGACTGACACTGACCAGACTGCTTCCCTCAACAGGATTCAAACTGGATTCCAGACCTGAAGTGTTAGAAATATCCACTCTGCCAATAATTTTATCTGTAGGAAAGAAATTCAAGAGACCCAACTTATATGAAATGCTTATATAATTATTTTTAGCAATAGCATAATCCGTTGACTTTCTCAGAACAGCATAAGTCTGGCTTCCACTTGCTGCACACCCCATCATTTTTACCTCTATGACAACCTCAATAAACTTCAGATAATTATTTGCCTTCTATTTTGTTGTATCATGGATCTAAAATTCACATTTATATGGCCATTTATTATGCTAAAAATTAATCAGGAACCAACTGTCCAAAAAATAGAAATAAGCATATTGCTTTTACAGGACAGAAATGTCAAATAATAGAAAACCAACTTTCTACTTTGTCTTGTTCAACACAATATTCCCAGCATGGAATGGTTTATAATTTATCTCACAAATGAAGGCAAATATACATGTCCCAGAATAATGATGCGAGATGAAATCTGGGTTGGTCACCGAGTCCAGAGATTTATTCTTCTGAGCTTTCAGACTCATGCTGGAGCCCATCTTCAGGGAACTTCTCTCTACTGGAATACATGCTTTGGGTTGTTCTGTGAGTCATGTTTATGTGGTGCCTTCCTATTGGCTGATTGGTGTGTTGATGGCTGGTGACTGGTTGTTGTTTCCTTGTGTTGCCAAGCCTTTGGCTCCTAATTATTTGATAAACTGGTAGTAAATCAGCACTCCTGTTAACTGACATGGGACCCATTTCCCAAGTTTTAATCATTTAGCTCAGAAGAGTAAATTTCTGGTCCCAGTGACGGACCCAAATTGGATCTCACATCTAATTTATCTATTTGAAAAGGAGTAGGAAGCAGGTCCTACATCCTAGGAGGCAAATAGATACAACGAACATCCTAAGTAGCAAATCGGTAATACCATATACACACCAATGTCATCACAAAAATGCTACTTGTCTCCCATCATCTGATGCACAGCACTTACATGACATCATCACACCTGTTTTATCGCTTGCCCCCTCTGCAGACACCTTTGAGTGTAACAGCTAAATGTTAATGGATTCTTTTTCCATGTCACTTCTGAATAATTTTTTAAGCTGTGTCTTTAGATTCCATGTCCAGATCACTAGGTAGGGAGTATAGGGAAAAATAATATTCAAGGAAACTTGAAACGCCCTTAATATAAATATTGCAATTCCACTGCTAACATTGCACAGCCAACTGCTTGCAGAAAATGATCATTGTGCACCTTCTGACTAACTTGTCTGAGAGGCTTTTCAAGCTAAAGTTTCAAATTTTCTGGAATAGCAATAGCACTTAGATTTACAGTGCATTCAGAAAGTATTCAGACCGTCTTCACTTCTGTCAATTTTGTTATGCTGCAGCCTAATTCTCTGGTTGTTGAAATTCATTTTTTTCTCATTAATCTACACTCAGTACCCCATAATGACAAAGTGAAAACAGTTTAAAATATCTGTACATTTATTAAAAAGAAAAAAAACTGAATATCACATTTGCATAAGTATTCAGACCCTTTTGCAACAATTTAGCTCAAGTGCCTCTCATTTCTCTTGATATGTTTCTACACCTTGATTGGAGTCCACCTGTAATAAATTAAATTGATTGGACATGATTTGGAAAGGCACATATCTCTATAGAAGGCATCACAGCTGACAATGCATGCTGTAGCAAAGCAAAAGCCATGAGGCTAAACGAATTGCCTGCAGCATTATTGCAAGGCACTGATCTGGGGAAGGCTACTATAAAATTTCTGCTGCACTGAAAGTTCCTAAGAGCACAGTGGCCTCCATAATTCTCAAATGGAAGACGTTTGGCACAACCAGGACTCTTCCCAAAGCTGGTTGCCTGGTCAAACTGAGCAATTGGGGAAGAAGGGCCTTAGTAAGGGAGGTGACCAAGAACCTGATAATCATTCTGACTGAGCTCCAGAGACCCTATGTGGAGATAGGACAGAGTTCCAGAAGGACAACCATCACTGCAGCCCTCCATCAATCAGGGCAGAGTGGCTAGACAGAAGCCTCTCCTCAGTGCAAAACACATGAAAGACGGCTTGGAGTTTGCAAAAAAACAACAACACCTAAAGGATTCTCAAACTGTGAGGAACAAGTTTCTCTGCTCTGATGAAATTCAAGATTGAACTGTTTGGCCTCAGTTCTAAATGTTATGTCTGGAGGAAACCAGACACTGCTCATAACCTGCCCAATATCATCCCAACAATGAAGCATGGTGGTGGCAGCATCATGCTGTGGGAGTATTTTTCAGCAGCAGGAACTGGGAGACTGGTCAGGGTCGAGGGAAAGCTGAATGGAGCAAAGTACAGGAATATCCTCAATGATAACCTGTTCCACAGTACTCAGGATCTCAGACTGGGCTGAAAGTTCATTTTCCAACATAACAACAATCCTAAGCACACAGCCAAGACAACACAGAAGTGGCTTAGGGACAACTGTGTGATTGTCCTACAGTGGCCCAGCAAGAGCCCTGACTTGAACCGTATTGAACATCTCTGGAGGACCTGAAAATGGCTGTCCATCGATGGACTGAGCTTGCAAGGAAGAATGGCAGAAAATCTCCCAATCCAGGTGTGCAAAGCTTGTCAGGTGATAACCCAAAGGACTCAAGACTGTAATTGCTGCCAAAGATGCTTCAACAAAGTCCTGAGTGAAGGGTCTGAATACTTATATCAATATGATATTTCAATTTTTTCTTTTCAATAAATATAAAGACATTTCTAAACTTCTCTTTTCACTTTTTTTGGTAATATATTTTATTGATTTTTTTAAAAAAACATAAATCACAATAATTGGTGAACAGTGTGTTGTCTGGGTTACAATTGTAAAACAATCATTAACAATTGATTTCTATAATCCATAATACATATAATGGTTTTAGTTGATTTCCTCTTTTCCCAAAATATCCTCTTCTGCAAACATTGAGTTAATACAATTCTTATTGTTTTGATAGATAACAATTAAATATATATTTTTCCCCAATATTCCTGAAAATAATAGTCACATTAATACAATATTTCTTTTCTATCCAATCATTCTGGTTGCCTTATCATAGATTTAATTTAATTTAATTTAATAACATTTATATACCGCCCTTCTCCCTGAGGACTCAGGGCGGTTCACAGGGCAGAATAAAATAGCAAATACAAACATTAAAAAAAGATTAAACAATTGCCCTAGTTAAAAACAATGGAAATACAGTACTAAAAACCCCAAGAAAAATTAAAAGACCAAAGATAAAACCCCAGCAATCCCCATCAGGCTAGGCCAGCTTGTACAAACAGAAATGTCTTAAGATCGCGGCGAAAGGAGCGAAGATCAGGCGCCATCCGGAGCTCTACCGGTAGCTGATTCCACAGCTCCGGAGCGCCCACAGAGAAGGATCTCCCCCTGGGGGCCACCAATCGACATTCTCTGATCGGTGGCACCCTGAGGAGGCCCTCTCTGTGGGAACGCACAGGGCGCAGGGAGCTTGATGCCGGCAGCAGATGTTCCCTGAGGTACTCCGGCCCCATGCCATGGAGTGCTTTGAACACTGTTACCAGTACCTTGAATCTCACCCGGAAGACAACTGGCAACCAATGCAGCTCACGGAGCAGAGGTGTAACGTGGGAGTATCGGGAGACTCCCAACACCACTCTCGCGGCTGCATTCTGTACCAGTTGGAGCTTCCGGGTGGACCTCAAGGGCAGCCCCATGTAGAGAGCGTTGCAGTAGTCCAGACGAGAGGACACGAGCGCATGAGTGACCGTGCATAGATCATCCCGGCTAAGATAGGGCCGCAACTGACGCACCAGGCGAACCTGTGCGAAGGCCCCCCTAGATCCTGTTACAGTCCTTATTTTAATTTGTTTCTCCCACCAAATTATAGGTATTTTTACTGGTTAAGATTTTCTCAAAAATTAATTACATTTAAAAATTTAAATCTATTTTTCCATATGAACCATTTCACACTTTTACATTTCTTACGAAATAGATAAAACAATAAAAAAGGAGAGCAAGAGTAAAGAAACATAAAAAATAACATACTACTTAAAATATATATCCCTCCTAAGCTATTATATATTTACTTCCTAAATTTCTTATTCTTTTTAACCATAATTAAAAATATATTTAATCTTTAAACATTCCATTTAATACATCTAGTCATCTAGTCCTTTAACTCTTATTCAAAACATTTTTATTCATTATAATTTTCTTGAATTCAATTACATTTAAATATCTAAAACATTTCCTTTATCTTAGTCATTTCAACTTTTTTATATTACTCATATCAAGAAAGAGAACAAAAAAGGGAAAAAGCATAGTATATTATTTAGGGAATTCATCCCTCTTAGAATGACATATATATTCCAAAACTTTTCTATTTCTTTAACCATATTCAAATAAATGTTTCTTTTTTAAGTATTCTCTCTAATAAGTCCCATCATTTATTTTCTTGGTTTCCACTTTAGTCTTTTTCCTTTGCCCAGTATCTTTCTTAATCAATATATTTTGCTGAATCAAAAAGTTTCTCTGTATGTTCGTAAATGTTGCTGTAGATATAAAAAGTGAATCAGGTGAAGAGTCTTTGTATGGGGTTTCTGCCTTTCCACGTTTGTTGAAAATCTTTTTCTTTCTTTCTCTCCACTATTCTTATCATTTCCTTTCTCTCCGATGTTCCTGACATCTCTACAGTCCATTTTATCCAATCTGTTTTCTTGTCCTAAGATTTATTTTGTAGTCTTAAGGGATAAGTTTTTCCCCCCAATTCTTGTGAATTTTTTCCCACTAGAATTAAATCATGTTTCCTTGTTTTGTTAAGATCCTTCTTTAAGTCTCTATTCTCAATTCTATATTCATTAATCTGTTTTATCTTCTCCTTCTCTGTTGTTGTTTTCTGGGATTTTTTGTTGTTGTAGAGTTAACTTAGAAATAGATTGATTTATATTTTCAAAGTTATTTTGGATTTCTTTGTGGTTTAAAGTCATTGTTGTTTGAATTAGTTGCAGTATACTATGTATCTCCTCCTGTGAAATATTTGTGTTCTTGATATGTTCTTTCTACATGTCTCTGATCCATGATAGCCAAGAATTTGAGTTTTTCTCTTCCTTTCTTTTCTTTGCAAATAGCTTTAGAGTCCCAATTAAACAGATATTTGTAAACCAAATAGTTCAAAAAAGATTTTTTTCCTGAAATTTATAATTCTCTTTGTCTACAGCCCAGATTACTCTCTTTTTTTGGTCACAGCTGTTCTTTCTTGTTAAATCTTTGAAGGTCACTAACACAGATTAGCTTTTCCCAGGTTTTGCCAAGTCTTATACTAAAGTCATAGCTGTCATCGTCTTCATCCACCACTAGGTGTCAGCAACTATTTGTTTTTTACTTCCATATATTTTGATCCTCCATAAAAAAATAATTCACTGCTTCTGTTAGTATAAGGGTGGGGTGGAAATCCCCCTCCTTCCCTTTCGGAGGTATTTTGCTTCTTGGGGATCTTTTCCAGAAAATTGAATGTAGAATAGAAAAGAGAAGATCGAATTCCTCACCCTGTTTCAAGCATGCTGTTCACAGTTGTGCTGGTTAGTGCTTTTGGACTTCGGTTGCTAGTAGCTTGGGCTGGTCAATGCAATATAGCCAGCCTTTCTCTTGTTGAGTTAGAAGGCTTTCCCCAAGTCAAACAGAACAGCCGCCGCCATTCTAGAATCACTGGAGCACCCTTCTTTCTTTGTCGCCTCTCCGGGGCGACTTAGACCTATTTAGGGTCCCCAGGCAGGGCAAAATTAGCCGCGGGGATGTGGAGAAACCACAAGCCCACGACCGGTCGCTACCGCACAAAACCAGAAGTCCTGTTTTCACTTTTTCATTATTGATTACTGAGTGTATATCAATGAGAGAGAAAAATGAATTTCAACAACTTTAGAATCAGGCTGTAGCATAACAAAATTGACAAAAGGGAAGGAGGTCTGAATGCTTTCTGAATGCACTTTATATACCACTTCACAATGCTGTACAGTGCTCTCTAAGCAATTTACAGAGTCAGCATATTGCCCCCAATAATCTGGATCCTCATTTTACCGACCATGGAATGCTGAGTCAACCTTGGCAATGTGAGCAGTTAGCCTGCAATACTGCATTCTAACCACTGCGCCACCATGGCACTTCAAAATAACTTTTAAGACAAGGCATTGTATCACCATTATCAGCTCAAAAATTGAAATGTATGTAAACAAATTCTCACTCATTTAGCGGGTCATGCAATTAATAGTTACTTGTGGACTGCTGTTTTTTATGGAAAACTCAAAAGCACCACACTTGGTTTCACCTTTTTCTTTTACAGCTTCTGAGGAATGTTTCCAAGCCACAGGATGACATTCAGGCATCTCTTCTGAGTTGTTGGCAGTTTTTTCCTAAAGAATTATAAATAAATAACTGCTGATTAAAGAGAACTATCTCCATTTAATACTGCTAAAACACTCTGGCAATTTGCTCTCTCCATCACCCTGCATTAACTCATTCTATTTATTCAGAAAGATCCTCAGGACAAGGGGTATGACTAGTATCTTCCTGTTTCAATGTTACTTGACATGAGTTACCAAATTACCTCCTTTTCAAACCTAAGCAATTTTGGCTGTTTTTGGTTACAATAAACAAAGTGTTCTCAGTTTGTCCCCCCTCAATTTCAGACTTTCTGCATACCATCTGGGACAAGGTACAAAGCAAGATGGCTTTGTAAACCAGTAATTGTAACCACAAGGATATATTAGACCTTGCAAGTGAGCATGAGTACAGTTGAAATGGAATAATTTGATTCTTGTTTTATTTATAAATAATAATTGCCATTCCAAGCAGGGATACACAAAAATCCAGAAATGATACTGGATATAAAAAAGAAAACTACCTGTCATTAGCTATTATGTGTCCCTAATATATATTGTTTCTAGTGTATTTTAGTGAATCACACAGTACCTCATTAATTTCTTGTTTAGTCTCCTCTTCCAAAATCTGGCATCGTGTACCTCTACCTGCAAAATAACAATGTTTGTTTGAAATGATTTCTAAAAGTGTAGTCAAAAGAGGGATGAAAACTTGTTTGCACCATTATCTTAATCAAGCAACCCTATGGTTTGAACTCCCTCATTTACCCTCTTCAATAGTAGGACTCCTTGTTGCTTCTGGCATGAAACTCTCTTCCTTCTGATCAGGTTTTTCTGGCTGCAACCAAAGGAGAGGAGAGGAGAAATAAGGACAAGGACTGCTCTTGGATTGGCAACTTTCTTTTCTGGACAACAACTTTCCAGGTAGGCCAGGGAGGAATCAGAGCAGGGCAAAGTAACAGTTCTTTATGTATTTCAACACATCTTGCCTTTGAACCAGATTTCATCAAGTATTGTACCTCTGACAGAGAGATCTTACAGGAATAGACAATATTGAGCTATCCATCTGAAACTGATTTTCATTTACCCATTTTCAGAAAATGAGGGTTTTTTTTAAAAAAACCCTTCTCTTCCAGTGAAGACAAAACCCCACAATCATTAAAACAACCAAATCCCAGTGCATACCTCTGTTAATTTTTCTTTAAGAACTTGACTTTCTATGTCCATAGCATGTGTATTTCCAAAGGCTAAAAAACAAAAACAGAAATATAGAAGTATTACTCAGAATCTAATGCGACATGACATATTGAGTGCTTGGAAGCATGATACCCACATATCTAATCTTAAGTTATGTCAATTGCTGGATTTTGAAGGAGGGGAGATGGGGGGATGCTTGTCATATAGTTTTTTCATTCCCATCAATGTATTTCCAAATGCTAATATCCCATGATTAATTAGAGCAGATATCTCCATGAGTTCAGTACTATTGCACTGAGGATTTATTGAGAAAATGAGCAATCAACTACTGGCCATTGTGGTGGGGATGATAACACAGAGGGAGGTGGATTGCTCAGCCTCATTGCAATACTGAAATGATATGGAACTAAGATGAAGGGAATATTGGTTTGGCACAAGATCATCTGACAAGTTCACAAGCATCACCACGGCCATGCCCACCCGGCAATAAATAAATGGGTTTTCGGTTGCAGTTTGGGCACTCAGTCTCTAAAAGGTTCGCCATCACTGGTATAGGTTCTCCTGCTTGAGCAGGGGCTGGACTAGATCTCCAAGATTCTGTTCTGTTCTATTCTATTCTATTCTATTCTATTCTATTCTATTCTATTCTATTCTATTCTATTCTATTCTATTCTATTCTATTCTTCTATTCTATTCTATTCTATTCTATTCTATTCTATTCTATTCTATTCTATTCTATTCTATTCTATTCTATTCTATTCTATTCTATTCCATTCCATTCCATTCCATTCCATTCCATTCCATTCCATTCCATTCCATTCTATTCTATTCTTTCTACTCTACTCTATTCTAATTTTCTATTCTTCAAATGAACTGCATTACCACCAGGGAGTGTTATACAGAGCGTTTGCTTGATATAGGAGATTTATGTACACTTGTTCTTTAGATGCTGTTTGTGACAGTTCTGATCCAGTCTAACAACTGTGGATAATGAGACCAAGGTAAAAGAAGCCCAAACCCACATATTGGTAAAATCCTTTACTGTGGATACATATCTGTATTTTCTAAACATGGATATGTGAAACTGCAGGTAATTATGGTCATTAAATGAGAACACATCTTAGTATTAAGGAATACCTCCAAAGTCCATTCCAAGTCAGTTATTCTATGACTCTAAATCTCTGTAAGTTTGCCCCAAATGTAGAGAAACTGAAAGCCACAACACTTTGCATCAGTTGTTGATAAAAGCACATGAACAAAAATACTTTTTGCTACACATCTGCCTTGGAGGAAACTATAACACAATTAAGATAAACACTAGCCACATTTAGTTGTTTTCCAAGTTTGTGGATGCAAAAGATAAAAAGCTTTGAAAGGTGGCCCTCAACTTACAACCATTTGTTTACTGACCGTTCAAAGTTAGAACAGAAGTGAAAAAAGTTACTTATGACCAGTTTTCACACTTAATGACTGTTGCAGCATCCCCTTGGTCATGTGATCAAAATTTAGGTGCATGTATTTAGATAGATAACCTTTATTAACATTTTTTATTATGAGCACACTGGCCCACATTATAAATGAAAGTGCTTTACCTGATCTCAAAAGAAAGTATATATCTACCCATACACATAAATAACATGCATATAAACATGCTACATACATACCGTGTTTCCCCATAAATAAGACTGGGTCTTATATTCTTTTTTGGACCAAAAGTCCCATTAGGTCTTATTTTTAGAGGATGTCTTATTTTGCGGCCGCTCGCCCACTCCTTCCCACCATCTACTTGCCCACAGACGCAACAGCTTACAGGCCTTCCCAGGGCAGAAAAACTTTTCTCTCTGATGGAGAAATGACAGAGACTAAAAGCTTCGTCTACTTACTAATTGCTCCAATTCCAAGTGCCCCATTTGCAAGCAGATGAAGCTTCTAGTCTCCGTCATTTCTTTGTTCAGGCGAAAAGTGTTTGGGCACCTATGAGGCACTTGGAAACAGAGTGATTTGCTCCATTTCCAAGTGCCCTATAGGCGCCCAAACACTTTTAGCCCAGAGGAAGACTGGAAGCTTCGTCTGCATGCAAATGGGGTGCTTGGAATTGGAGCAATTCACTCTCTTTCCAAGAGCCCCATCCGCAAGCAAAGCTTCCAGTCTCTCTCTGGGAGAAAAGTGTGTGGCGGAGCCAGATGGAGGAAGAGGCTTGGGGAAAGGAGGCAGGTGATCTGGACATACTGCACTGCCGCCTGGCTCTTGGGAGGCTTGTTTGGTGGCAGTGGCAGCAGGTGGAGTCATACGCTGCCCACTCTGTCCTGTCTTTTGACTTGCCCATGGCCGCACTGGAATCACCTGCCTCCCCCCTATGCCTATGCCTCTGCCTGCTACTGGTGCCGCCATGAAAGCCTTCTTTGAGCCAGGCAGCCATGCAGCACATCCGGATTCCCTGCCTCCCCAATGCCTCTGTGCTCAGACTTACCTGTGCTATACCAAGGGGCTGGTGGGCTGTGGCTGCTGCTGGACACCATCGGCTCCTGCCGCCTCTTTTGCTGGCCATGCCCATCCCCGGGCTTATTTTGAGGGTAGGGCTTATATTAGGCCCACCCCAAATAATCAGGCTAAGGCTTATTTTCAGGGTGGGTCTTTTATACACAGACACACACAGTCACACACACACACACACACACACACACACACACACCTATATATTAATCTCTGTCCATTTTCAATATATAGTGGAAAGAGGAAACTTGAGAGTTCACAAGGTTGATGCTATATGGAACAAAACTGTGACTGAATCTGGATGTTCTGCTTCGGATACCACAAAGCCTCCTTCCAGAAGGTAACAAGGAAAACAGGTCATGAAAAGGATATGTAGCATCCCAGACAATTCTGTGGACCTTGTTCAAGCATCGCTTATATGCTATGTCCTGGATAGAAGGAAGTGAACTACCAATAATCTTTTCTGCCATCCTCACCACTCTCTGTACCTCCTTCCTGTCTGAAGCAGTAATGCTTGCAAACCAGACAGTAATACAATATAATAGGATGCTCTTGATCGTCCCTCTGTAGAAAGTGGTAAGGGCAGAGGAAGGAAGATCTACTTTTCCCATGCGATGCAGAAAATGCAGGTGCTGCTGTGCCCGCTTCACTCTTGAGCAACCAAGCTAGCCTACTTATTAGCTTGATGCTACTAACCACTTCCCTTTTCTGAAATTGACATAGCTTTTCCTATGTTTAAAATCAGGCTGTTTTTGTTACACCAGTTCACCAAACCTCTACTTCTTTGTGGTAAGCACCCTCATTGTCATCTTGAATAAGGCCCACTACTGTTGTATCATCCGCATACTTCACAATATGGTTGGTGGCAAACCTGGCACGACAATCATGGGTCAACAGGGTGAACAATAGCAGCCTTAGGGCACAGGGCTGTGCTCAAGAAAATGGTGTTAGAAATATTAGTCCCAGCTCACAATTACTGAGACCTATCAATAAGAAAATCAAGAATCCAGTTGCACAAGGTAGTGTTAAAACCTGAAAGGCCCAGTATGTCAACTAGATGCTAAAGAATGATTGTTTAGTGACGAAGCACATGAGTGTTTCTTTCCTCTAATTGTGCCAATTTCAGATAGAACGGAAGAAATAGCATCCTCTGTAGAGTGATTTGGATGGTAAGCAAACTGAAGTGAGTCAAATGCTGGAGGGAGGCTGGATACAATAATGCCCTTTATCAGTCTCTGAAAACATTTCATAATGATGGATGTAAATGCAATTGGTAATCATTGAGTCCCGTAATTGTAGACTTTTTTGGCACTGACAAAACGGCCAGCTTAAAACACTGCCTGCTGCAGTGAAAGATTGAAAATATCTGTAAGAACACAAGCCAACTCATCTGCACATTTCCTATGAACACGGCCAGGGTATTATCTGGGCCTGCTGCTTTCTAAATGTTAACTTTCTGCAATGTTTTCCGGACAGAGGTAACATGAAAGCTTGTTCATCAGGATGAGGCACAGCTTTCCTCACAGGGGTGCTATCTGATACCTCAAATCTACCAAAAAATGTATTTATGACAGTTGCACTGTCCCAGGGTCATGTGATCACCATTTGTAACTTTCCCAGCTAGAGCTTCTGACAAACAAAATCAATGGGGGAAGCCAGATTCACTTAACAATCAAAAGTTTCACTTAACATCTGCAATGATTTGCTTAAACCATTGTGGCAAAAAAGGTTGTAAAATAGAGCACAACTGTCTTACTTAGCAATAGAAATTTTGGGTTCCATTGTGGTAATAAATCAAGGATATGTGTATATATGTTATTTGTTGGAAAAGATTCTAACTTGATGGGAAGGAAAAATGTTATATTTAATGAGCTTCTTTAATTAAAGTATCCTAAGGTAATCATTACAATTATCTCCTTTTTTCATCATCATTTGTCTGAAAAGATAACAGAGCTATTTAAGTGCCACAGAAGAGGTTTTGGGATTAAGAGAAGACCTGAAATTGGCTCCCATATTCTTATTAACCAGAGTGCACAAACTCCAAGAAAGCAAAGGAGCAAGAAAGAATTGAAAAGGTCCAATTCTGATACTCCCTAGTTGCTCACTCCAGGGCAGAAAAAGGCACAGGGGATAGAAATGTCAAGGTGAGCCACTGACAGGAAGCTTGCAACTCCCAGTTGTTTAAAATTCTAATTTACTGGAACTTCCTATTATAAACTTAGAATATAGCTAACTTCAGTTATTCTAATTATTCATTGTGAATGCTCATTTAAAATCATTTTAAGTGAGCACATGGTTTCTTTTATTATTACTACATTGGGATACAAAGGAAATAATCTTTCAGTTTTAAAAATATACCATCAAGTACAGAATTAGATCTCTGTTCATTAAACAGCAAACGGGTGTTTACGTTCCTTGCAATTTTGGATTATGAAGCTCTTGGTCTGCTCTGCAGACACATCTTTGACAGAAGACATGACTCTCCTTTAAACAACTTCCTTTTACTTAGACTGAATTTTATTAAATGAAGGAGGAACTTTCCAAAAATGTCTGTAGTGGAAAAAATAATACAATTGTAACTCTTAATGTCATATAGAATAATAGATAAACAGATTCCCATGTAAGCAACTTACACGTGAAAATGTATTTTAGCTATTCTTTGTACAAGCAACAAGTATCCAGGAATCACTCATCTGAATTACAATTATACCCACAACAATACAGGGCAAACAGCACTGTGCAGAATTTCTAGAAGAGGATTTTTCTGTTGTTTTATTCACTAGAGTTGTTCCTCCTGGTCAGGTGTTCTGGGAATGTATTTTTCACCAGCAGATTCCATGACCTGAAAAAGGTGTTCTAAAGTAGTAAGAACACTAGCAGGAAACTATGTCAGGCCCTTTGAGTGAAATGTTGCATTGTTACTAGAGATCAATGAGAAGGCAACTTTCACTTTTCTATTTGATCGCTCACACACTGGCATATATTATAAACAAATAAGATTTAAAATCTCCAGATTACTTTTCACAAATAGAATCACAGAATATGTGAACTGGAAAAGATTGTTGTTCTCAATTAGTTCACCCTTTTCTAAGGGAAAGAATCAATTACATCATTGTCAACCAGTGGCCATCCTAACCATTTGAAACCTCCAGGGAGGAAGAGATCCACTGTTCTCAAGTCCTTCAGTTCAATTGAAATCTGCTAGAAATGCAATGGAGGGACTAACTTTTGAGGCTTCCTTTAAAATACCTCAAGACACTACAAGTCACTGGATAAACAGGCCTATGTAGATACTGTAATTTCATTGAGACACCAAATTATGACTTATCATAAAAATTACTGTCATTAAACATGAATTTACTTTTAAGAACCTCTTCGGATTGTTTCTCTTCATAGTGAAGTTCCTTTTCTGGATTTGTACACAGCAGCTGCTATGAAGAAAAGAGAAAAAAATATCTCAACTTTAACAGTATCAAAGCCTAATACACCTCTATTTGAAAGCAAGCATGCTGCTGAATAAACTGCAGAAGAATAACAACAGTAATATACTACTGTCTTGTCTCTAAAGCAGGGCAGGAAGCATGGTGACCACAGGAAATGCACTCTAGCTAACTTAACTCTTTTAAACACTATGGGAATTTTCAAACCTTTAAAAAATTAACATGGGAGAAAGCAAGAGTAACAGACACATCTTCTACATGATTTCCCTTACCTGGAATTATTTATATATTTTTTTAAATGACAAAAGAGCTAAACATAGCTTCCAACAGAGTGAATGGAAGTGAAATGAGAAGTGATCGTGATGATGCTGGACAAGAGGAATATTTCAATTACCGGTAAACAAATGAATTAGAAGCTGGAATACTTCAAAACAAAGTGCATGCAGCATATACATATATGTACTACTCTTTTGTCTGTAACCTTTAACTGGGCAAAATAGTGCACCACAAGGCAACAAGTTTTGAAATGGGGTATCTCAAATGAGCTAACTTACAGAGTAAATACAAAATTGGGGATCAAGGAAACCCATATGGTTGAAATTTGGCAAATCTGTGGTCACTTTAGTACTGTCGGGCCACTGCCCAGAGGTTCAGTAGACTGGTCCTGTCCTAGTTTTCTGGAGGTTGGGCAGACCAATCCTTCCTTTGGCCATTGGAGATCATCTAGACTGGCCCAACCATGGTCCTCTGGAGACTGAGTAGATCAATCAGCTGTGATTAAGCTGGTTAAGCTCCCACTCTTATTGCTTTTTTGCTCTTGGTCATTCAGTTTCTGTTCAGGTAAGGAAATATCTCTAAAATGGATCACAGGTTGTTTAAGGGTTTTTTTTAATTTACAAGCATCTGTGTCTACATTCTATAAAGCTGTTGTGGGACTGCAAATGTTTTCTGCTACTTTCCATATGTTGGCAAGCAACTAGGTATGGAGTCTATATTCCAAATAAGGGGCAGACATATAGGCATGGGCAGACTCCCCCAACAAGAATCAATCCAATTTAATCAATGTTTCAAATGTTCTTAATTTCAAACATTCATTTTCTTATAAATTAAATACAAACAATTTTAAACAACTAAACATTTCAAAACAGCAATGTACCTCATCAGTTGCTGTCTCCATCCTTGGTTTCAGACTTTCAAGTGGAAGCACCACTTTACTGTCTAATGAAAACAATTTAAGCAATTATAATACAAAAGTTACAATAGGTTATAACCTTATAATTAGCTAGCAACTTTACCCTATACAGATGGCTGAATGAAGCAAATTTTAGTAAATTAAATTTTTCTGAAATTTTACTTGGAAACAGAATTAGTTTAGTTTTGGTCCCAGAGATAATCTAAAATTAGAATATATTCTTCAAGATCCAATCTGGGTGTGGCTAAAAAGCCACACACATCAGGCACCATATAAATACCACATACAGAATAGCCCAAAGCACACACTCTGCTAGAGAGGATGGGCTAGAGAAGATTTTTTCAGCGCTAGTTTTCACTTTGAACCTACCGTAATGATTCTGCTCATTCAAGATTATATTAGAGTAATTAATGGTTCTTGTGTTTTTCTTAGTTGGGCTTTTCAGCAGATAAATAACAAGAAAAAGTCATGGAAATAGTTGGTTCACTAAACAGAGAAGATGGCAAGTAAGAAACAGGCAGTAGAGAGTCTTCACACAAAAAGAAGCTATTGGCCAACCTACCAAAAACACAACTGTAACAGACAGACTAGAAATAAAAACTAAAATAACCAAGAAAATGGTAAGAGAACACTTGTCTGACCTTGATGAATATACACCACCAGGACCTGATGGATTACATCCCAGAGTTCTGAAGGAACTGGCAGATGTCAGAAACATTGTAACATTGTCAAGCTATGAACCCTACTGCCTTTAAGACCGCTGCGTGCTTCTAGCTTGCCAACAGATGCAGGTTTCATAAATCTAGATTGGACTACTTGAGCTACTGTGTGTCATGCAAAGGGAAAGAGATGGAGGTCAAGTCCATCTTGGAGTGGCAAGCCCCTCGTACCCGCAAGCAGCTGCAAAGTTTCTTGGGGTTTGCAAACTTTTACTGGCAGTTTATTCCCTCCTTTGGAAAGACTGCCCTACTGATCACCAAGTTGCTAAAGACTGGAAAAGAGGGTGAGAAGCCCTGGCCAAATCAGCTGTTGAACTGGACAATGGAATGCCAAGCGGCGTTTGAGAAATTGAAGGGGCTGTTTGCTCCAGAATCCATGCTAAAGCACCCCTGAAGAACCTTTTGTGACCCAGATGGATGCCAGTGATGTGGCCGTGGGGGCTGTCATCCTTCAACGAAACGCCAAGGGGGATTTACAGCCGTGCACATACACATCCTGCAAATTGAATGAAACAGAACAGGGATGGGTGGCATGGGAGAAAGAGGCTTTTGCAGTACGATGGGCGTTGCTAACTTGGAGACAGTTCCTAGAAGGAGCTTTGAAGTTTGGACTGACCACAAAAACCTAGAGGCTTTGAAACTCCCCCCCCCTTGCAAGCTTTCCCCTAAGCAAGTCAGATGAGCGCACTTCTTCAAAACATTTGATTCTGAGCTGAAGTACATCCCAGGGGAAAAAAACTTCCTAGCTGATGCCCTGTCCCGCATGCCTCATTACAAAAGCATCTGGCAGGAGGTAGTGAGTTTGGTTGTCCCCAGGAGGCAGCAAGCAGCGCAAGCAACAACCAGATGGCAGGAGAAAAAGAGTTCACCTCCCACTGATGAGTTCGCACAGCAGTTGAAGCAAGAGCTGCAAACTGACGCATGGTTTGGGACTCATCAGAAGGAGTTGGTCATGAGAGACAGGTTGGTGTGGTAGGGGGACAAATTGCATGTCCCAGACCACCTGAGACTGTAAGCCATACAATGCAGTCACTATGCTAAGAAAGCAGGCCACTTTGAGTTCCTGAAAAAGCTGCATCTCACTAGTCGCAGTTCTGGTGGCCAAAGATGAAAAAAGGCATTGAAAGTTATCTGGGGAGCTGTGCTTTCTGTGTCGCCAGCAAAAGTCTACCAGAAAGAGTCCAATGTCAACTCTACAAATGAGCATGGCTGCAGCCATTTTCCCTACTCATTTTTGTTTGCCACATAGACCAGAGGGAGGGGGGTTGCCCAGATGCTTTGCTAGTCTAAATAATCTTTGGTCCCATGGGAACCAAGGTCATCGGCTGCTCCTGAGACTGCAGGCTGGGCGATTCATAAAAAGCCACCAAATAATCATATTGAGGAACATAGTTGCTTACATTGTTTTTGTGGGTGGGACATTTAACTTTGTATTGGAGAATTATTGCTTGTGTATCCAGACTTGATTTTATTTTTAATGTGCCAACACTATGTAACTAATAAACATGTTCTTTGAGGAATTTGCAAGCCTCGGAGTTCTGCTTTATTTTTCTGTCTCTGGAACCATGACATTATGAAGTTAAGTGAACCCTTGATTCCAGAACCCACAAAGGGAAGTTACAGTTATTAATCCAGTGGGAGGGCTACCCCCTCCCACTCCCAAACGGTTCCAGCCTGACTCCAAGGTCACTGTGTCCGAGGATAACTTTTTTCTGTCCTGTACCTCAGCATTCTCAAAACACCATGGCAGCACAGAATTGGCTGCCAGTGGACTGGTTAGGGGGCATGGGTTTCAAAGTGAAAAGAATAGCTTGGTGCTTTGTGTGGGAATGTCAAATTTTGCTTGGCCTTACTGCAACCATTGTTTCTCAGTAAAAATTCTTTTGATTAATCATATGGCATCAAGAGTCGTACTTGTTCTGTACCAGCCTGCTACCGGCCCTGCAGAGAAGGCAGGGACAACCCCTTTACAAACGGCAAGAGGCTGGAATTACGCCTGCCAAATTTATTCACATAAAACAGAGCAAGACAAGACACCAACCATAAAACACGAGCTAAGAAGCAGGAACAATCCAAGCGGTTGCCTTCAGCAAACCAGCCCTCCCACACATTCCCCTTAAATACATTTCAGGGCGTGGCCTCTCTGTGCCTCCTTCCAAGGTGCCCCATTGCCTTCCTCTGTTTACTCCTGACTGACTGCCTCCTGCGTCGGGCGTCCTTGAACAGGGCCAGCTGTGGGTCATCTTCATCCACGCTGTCAGGCTCACACAGCTGGGTCTGCATGGTGACCAGATGAGAGGGGCCTTGCTGGGGGCTCTCATCAAGCTGTCCAATCCCCTCAGCAAGCTCTTCAACACCCCCCTCCTCCTCCTCTGAGTCGTCTGACCCAACTGCCGAACCCACAGGCTGACCCTGAATCACAACACTATCCCGCACCGCAGGGCCCTTCCCCCGGGTATGCCGATCCGGATGCGGTCGAGATGGAAATTGTTCATGAAAAGCGGTCACCAACGCAGGGGCATGAATGGCGGTCGCGTCTTCCCAGGTGAAGTCCTCTGGTCCGTAACCTTTCCATTCAATCAGGTACTGGAAACGACATTTCAGCCAATGGGAATCCCTGATGCTGGCGACCTCGTACTCGGGGGTGCTGCCTCCATCACGAGGTCCTGATGGGGGAGGTTCCGCTTGGCGGAGTGGACAGGCCAGTTGCTCGGGGACCAACAGAGACCAATGAAAGACTGGGTGCACGCACAGGGAACGTGGCAGAGTTAAGCAATAGGCGACCGGATTGATGACAGCCTCGACTGGGAACGGTCCTAAATATCGGTGATCTAACTTTCTCACTGGCCGTGTTGACGGTAGGTTCCTGGTGGACAACCAGACCCGATCTCCCACCGATAGTGGAGGCGTATCCCGTCTTGACCGATCAGCAAACCTTTTGTAATCGGCCTTGGCCTTCTCTAACTGATGTCGCACCAATCGATGGATCACCTGTAACTCTGCCATGAAGTCGCTCGCTGCCGGCTCCGGTGAGTCCACGGGAGAAAGGGGGAAAAACCGGGGGTGATATCCCACATTGGCCAAGAACGGTGTCATCTGTGTAGAGGTGTGCTGCGAATTGTTAAATGCAAACTCAGCTATGGCCAGATAGTCCACCCAATTGTTTTGCTGCAGATTGACGTAGCAGTGCAGATACTGTTCCAGGATACCGATGACCTTCTCGGTTCCCCCGTCAGTTTGAGGATGATGCGTGGACGAGAGGCAAATCTTGATATCCAACGCATGCATCAACTCCTGCCAGAAGCGGGCTGTAAACTGGGCCCCCCTATCAGAGACGACTCTATCAGGGAGGCCGTGCAGCCGAAACACCTGCTGAATGAATGAATGAATGAATGAATGCTGAATGGAGCAGGCTGACGGTAAGCCGCGACAGGGGATGAAGTGCGCCATCTTGGTCAGCATGTCCACCACCACATACACTGTCGTAAAACCAGAGGATGGGGGTAAATCCATCAGAAAGTCCATGGACACAGCCCCCCAGGGTCTTTTGGGTGTCAGCAAAGGCTGCAGTAATCCAGGCGGGGCCCCTGTCGCTGACTTGGCCTGCCTGCAGGGGATGCAGGAAGTGACATAGGACTGGACGTTAAGTCGGACTCGGGGACACCAGAAGGTACGGGAGACCAGGTTCAGGGTCTTGAACAGGCCAAAATGCCCCGCCGCCGGGTTATCGTGACACTGGCTGAGGATGAGTCCCCTGAGTGGCCCTCCCGGAACAATAATACAAGAGTCCATCCGTGACCGTCCAAGGAGAATCTGGCCCCACCTCCTCCTTCCGCTGAGCCACCCACACCTCCTGCTGCTGTGCCTCCCGGATCCGAGCCCGTATATCAACCGGCTCCCGCACCGCAGCAAAAAACTCGACGGGGATCACTGTCCTGGGCAGAAGCTTGTCTTCCACTCGGGAATATTTGGGCTTCCTGGACAGAGCATCCGCTCTTTGATTGTGCCCGCTAGGTATGTACCGAACCCGGAAGTCAAACCTCGCAAAGAAAAGAGACCACCGGATCTGCCGTTGGTTCAAATTCCGAGCGGTCTGCAGGCTTTCCAAATTCTTATGGTCCGTCCGGACCTCGATTTGATGCCGCGCTCCCTCCAGATGATGCCTCCAGGCCTCGAACGCCGCTTTTATGGCCAGCAGCTCCTTCTCCCAGATTGTATAATTGCGCTCCAAAGGGTTCAGTTTTCGTCAACAAGGGAAGAGGGTACCGCTGGGCGTCGTTGCCTGGAGTAACACCGCCCCAATGGCAATGTCGGAGGCATCCGCCTCCACAACAAACGGCCGTTGCGGGTCAGGATGCTTCAAGATGGGCTCCTTCATGAAGGCTTCCTTCAAAGTCTGGAAAGCCTGTTGTTGTGGAGCGTTCCACTGGAACCGAGTCTTCTTCTGCAGGAGCCGGGTGAGGGGGGCTGTCAAGGCAGCAAACCCAGGGATGAAAGTTCGGTAATAGTTGGCGAACCCAAGAAGTCGCTGAACATCCTTCACGCGACACGGGGGTTGCCAACTCTGCAAAGACTCAACCTTACTCGGCTCCATGGCGATGCCCTCAGGAGAAATGCGGTGACCCAGGAAATTGATGGTCACCCGATAGAACTGGCACTTCTCCAACTTGGCAAACAGCCGATGTTCTCGGAGTCGCTGCAGGACCTGATGGAGGTGCTGATGGTGCACCTCACGCGACGGGGAGTAGATCAGGATGTCATCCAAGTAGATCACGACAAACTGATCCAACAAATCCCGGAAAATGTCATTCATGAAATGCTGAAACACAGCGGGGGCATTGGTCAGGCCAAACGGCATCACCGTGTACTCAAAATGTCCATAACGAGTACCAAACGCCGTCTTCCACTCATCACCCGGCCGAACCCTGACGAGGTTGTAAGCTCCACGCAGGTCCAGTTTCGTGAAGATCTTAGCCTCCCGGAGTCGGTCCAAGAGTTTGGGGATGAGGGGTAGCGGGTAACAATTGCGCACCGTGATGGCGTTGAGTTTCCTATAATCGCAGCAAAGCCGCAATTCGCCTGACTTCTTTTTGACGAAGAGCACGGGTGCAGACACTGGCGAGGACGAGGGCCGGATGAAACCGCGAGCCAAATTCTTCTCCAGAAAGTCCCGCAATGCAGCCAACTCGGGGTCCGACATGGAGTACAAACGCCCCACTGGGAGAGGCGCATCAGGAACTAAATCAATGGGGCAGTCATAGGGCCTGTGCGGGGGTAATTGATCCGCCTCTGTCTCGCTGAACACATCAGCAAAGTCGGACAGTTCGGGAGGCAAGGAAACCCCTGGGGAACCCTCCACCTGGCCGGCACAGATATGGAGGGAGTGGTCCACGCACTGCAAGCTTGGGAAGGTGACCAAGTTCTGTGACCAATAGATCTGTGGGTCATGCGCCCGGAGCCACGCCAGTCCCAAGACCACGGGGAAGTGCAGATCTGAGGTGATATAGAACTGGATGGCCTCCACATGGGAACTGATGGCCATACATAATGGTTGCGTGGCGGCCGTAATTGGCCCAGACAGGAGCTCTCGACCATTGATAGTCTCCACTAACATGGGTGGATCCACCGGCCACTGGGGAACAGCCCATTTGGTCACAAATGCTGAGTCCATAAAATTTGTGGTGTCCCCAGAGTCAATTAAGGCATGGACTGGAATCCCCTCTGGCTTGCCAGGAAGGATCAGACATGCCTCCAAAATCAGATGCCGTGGAGGTCCACAGGCAGCATCAGAAAGACGTCGCTCAGTGTTGTTGTGGGACGCCTGATCTATCACACCGTCTAGATCAGGCTCGGGGCGTTTCCCGACAGAAAAGTAGGGGACTTTCTCGGGGCAGACTCGGTCACTGATGCCCGCTGTCGCTTCTTTGGGCAAAAAGCAGCCAAATGCCCAGGGTCCCCACAGTAAAAACACACACCCCCGATCGTCTGTTCATTTCAGTCACCGATAGACGAGACCTGGCGGCACCCAGCTCCATTGGCTCCTCCCTTTGAACTGGGGGCTCACGCACAACAGGGGCTGCAGGGGTCTGTGGGGTGGCACGGCGACTCCTTCGCTGCTGCAACCGAGCATCGATCCGCAGGCAGAGATGGATCAGCCCAAGGCATCCACAAGCGCAGTCTCATTCCAGGTGGAATCCTGGCTAAGCAGCCGAAAATCGCTGATATAGCCTCAGAGCTTTCAGGCGTCGAGTAGCAGTCTGTGTCTTAATAGGGTCCTCATACATCAGACGCATATGATCACAAAACCCCACAAAGTTGTCCAACAATGGGCTAGGTTGAGCCAGCAGAGGCGTGCCCCAACGAGCTGCATCACCCGAAAGAAGGCTTAACACAAACCCCACCTTATCCCGGTCAGTGGGGAAATCAGCTGCTCTCACGCTGATAAAGAGCTGGCATTGTCCCAGGAAAGCAGGAAACAGTTCTGGATTGCCAGTAAATTTATCCGGCATTGCAACTTGGCATTTTCTCCTGGGTGGGGGTGATGGTGGGGGTGCAGCATGAACCTGAGCTTGCAGTTGAGCCACCTGAGCTGCCAGCAAAGTGAGTTGCTGTGTGAGCTGGGCATTCTCAGCACGTAGCTGCTCCATAATATTAGTAAGGGGTGGGTGGCTGAAGGCAAACTGTTCTGTACCAGCCTGCTACCGGCCCTGCAGAGAAGGCAGGGATAACCCCTTTACAAACGGCAAGAGGCTGGAATTACGCCTGCCAAATTTATTCACATAAAACAGAGCAAGACAAGACACCAACCATAAAACACGAGCTAAGAAGCAGGAACAATCCAAGCGGTTGCCTTCAGCAAACCAGCCCTCCCACACATTCCCCTTAAATACAGTTCAGGGTGTGGCCTCTCTGTGCCTCCTTCCGAGGTGCCCCATTGCCTTCCTCTGTTTACTCCTGACTGACTGCCTCCTGCGTCGGGCGTCCTTGAACAGGGCCAGCTGTGGGTCAGCTTCATCCACGCTGTCAGGCTCACACAGCTGGGTCTGCATCGTGACCAGATGAGAGGGGCCTTGCTGGGGGCTCTCATCAAGCTGTCCAATCCCCTCAGCAAGCTCTTCAACACCCCCCTCCTCCTCCTCTGAGTCGTCCGACCCAACTGCCAAACCCACAGGCTGACCCTGAATCACAACAGTACTTTCCTGAGAGGGCCAGCTGGGGGCAGGTCCTTATGTTAAACAGAATCTGCAATAGCAGTCAAATCGGAGAAGCACCCACCTCTACCATGGGGACCATCCAAGAAATGTCTGCACAAAGCAGCGATTAAGAGGAAGCTGAGTGATGGGGGGAAGCATTTACCAAGGTTAACCCTGAAGCAGACTTCTCTGGATGGACGGAGGAGGTCACCAGCCTGGGAGATTCATTGAAGACCAGGTGATCCATTGGTGTCAGCAAGAAAGATGACTGGGAAGGGAGGAATAAGAGTGACTCTCACCCAAGGCAGCCAATGATGTGAATGGCAAGTGGAGCTGTAAGAGCTCAAAGAAGAGGAAGAAAATGTGAAATCAATCATGCCAACTTCCTCATGAGGCAAGCCATGCACACCATGATGGAAGCATTCCAGAGTATCAAGGTATGCTAGATCCTAGTCAGGATGACCTCTGGGGATGCTCATCAAGACCAAGAGGAGGATGACAGCAGGAGAACCTTGCCATTAGACACCATGATGGGAGTCTCAGCAACACCAGCAGGGGCAGCTGCCACCATGGGAGCATTGCAGAGGGATCCTACCAGAACTACTGTGCTGGAGCGGGAGTGCTGAAGCTGCAGGCCCACGAAGAAGAAAAGCCCTACTGCTGCGTGTGAAATTTGATGGGGACTCCCAGGAACTGGGATTTTTCTTGGATCATGTCCTCACCTACATGCAGGAGCACGGGCCAGACATCTCCACCCAATGTGCCAAGGTGAGGTGTGTTACATTGGCTTTGGAAGGAGCAGCTGCAGAATGCAAAACTGGCAGTCCAGCAAAGACCAGCCCAAATCCCGTGGGGAAGCCCACTAAAGTGCAACCATGGGCCAAAGAGACGGCGCTGGAAGGAGTGGAGGTTGTGCAATTCACCCCCTTACCAAAAAGAGCTGAGGGAATTCTGACTCCACCAGACAATGGCCAGGAGTGAACGGATACTGATTCCGACCCCCTGGCAAGTGACCCGGTCACACCAGTGACTGCCCCTATAGAACTGAGTTTCCCTGAGTCCGGGTTGAAAGCTTGCTTCAGAGCTCTATTAAACTGAGGCTGCACCAGATGCTTAGTAAATCCAGCAGTGGTCAAGAAACTGGGAATTCGACTGAGATGGCTAAAACTCCTGGTGACATTTTGTCAACTGGACAGCTCTGTTGTGGGGGGCATCCCAGCAGCTTTTGCCACCGAACCTATAGGAATGCAAATGAGGACACATTCAGAAATCATGAGCTTCATAGTAGCACCTGGAATGGAAAGACCCCTATTCGTAGAGCTAGCCTGGCTGAAAAAGTGGAACCCTTATGTGAACTGAAAAAAAGGACTGCTAAAGTTTCGAATAAACTGCTCCTCCCAAACCTGAGAGAAACCTAGTAAGATGACTACCCCAAAGTACAAACCAGAGGTTGTCATGCAGGGGAAGGACCTTCCTGTCATTCCTAAAGAGTATCAAGATCTCCAAAAGGTGTTTAGCGAAAGGGGCTTGGATGAACTCCCCTCTCATAAGACTTACTGACTGTGCTATAGAAATCGTGCCCGGTGCCAAATTACCAAAACTGAAACTATATTCAGTGACTCCCAGAGAGCCGGAAGAACTCAGGTTGTTCATTGATAAGAACCTGACCCGAGATTTCATTCAGCCAGCACAACCATGGGTTGCGGTCTCAGTCCTGTTCCGGGAAAAGAAGGATGGGACCCTTTGTGTATGTGTGAACTATAAAGGGTTAAATGCTATGTGTGTAGAAAATATTTACCCATCTCTGATGAAAGATATGCTAGCCCACCTTGCCAAAGACAAAATCTTTACTAAACTGGACTTGTGGGAGGCATATTACCACATAAGCATCAGACAGGGGAATGAATGGAAAACTGCTTTCAACTGTCTGCAGAACATGTGAAACTTGTGAGAGTGATCCTCCAAAAACTACGAGCTGCCAAGCTGTATGCCAAACTTTCTAAATGTGAGCTCCACCAAAGTAAGATAGACTACCTAGGCTACTGGATTTCACATGAAAAGATTGAGATGGAGCCTCAAAAAGTCAGAGTGGTGCTAGATTGGGTGCCACCTTACACTAGAAGCAACTGCAAAGCTTCCTAAGGTTTGCAAAGTTTTACCAGCAATTCATTCCTTCATTTGCCCAAATGAAATCATGAGCTTCATAGTAGCACCTGGAATGGAAAGATCCCTATTTAGAGAGAGACTTCTATGAACTTTATTGTAGAACTCCCTGAAAGCGCAGGAAATATAGTAATTTGGGTGGTGACTGATTCATTCTTCAAGCAAGTGCATTTTATCCCTTAACAGAAGATCCATTCTGCCCAAGGTCTTGCAAAACTTTTCCTGCGTCATATTTATAGACTACATGGAGCACCCCAGCGAATCAATTCAGATAGAGGGGTGCAACTCACACCCAAGTTTTGGCAAGCCTTCATGGACCTATTGGGGAGTGACCAAGGACTTAGTTCTAGTCATGGGGTGGTGGTGGTGAACGAATGAACTCAGTATTGGAACAATACCTTAGATGCTTTATTATCAACAAGGTAACTGGACTGACCTCTTGCTATTTGCAGAAGTGGCATACAATAACACAGCAGTACTGGTTTCACCCCTTTCTGAGTGGCTACTGGTCAAAACGTCAAACCCATGCCTGAGCTCCCCTTTAATGACTTGGGGTACTGTCCCTGAAAGAATGGGCCTCCCAACTACAAAACACTTGGCCCATAGTACGAAAAGCACTCACAGAAGCTCACGATGTTTATAAAGCACAAGCTGACAAAAAAAAACTGAGCCAAAACCTTTTAAAGTGGAAGACCATGTTTACCTATGCACGTGTGATTTGCAGTCACTTCAACCTTCTAAGAAATTGGGTTTGTGGGGCCTTTCCCCATTAAACACTTATCAACCCTGTTACAGTGAAATTAGACTTGCCAAGGTCATTTTGCTGGGTCCATCCAGTTTTTCATTGCAGTTTATTAAAACCCGAGGTTTCCTCGCCCCTTAGGTCAGTTCCTCCCCCTGTCCCTGAACCATTAATTATAGAGGGTGAACAACACTTTGAGGTGAAGGAGATTTTGGACTCCTGCAACATAGAGGGAACCTCCAATATTTAGTGGCATGGAACATATGTCATCAACATAATAGAGCCCTTAGATTAGTGAAACATTTTCATAATCAATATCCTGACAAACCTAAATGATTTTTAATTTTCTTTTTTCTTTCATGTCTTCTATAGGTTTAATCCCTCTCTTTTGGGGTGGCAGCATGTCAGGTCCCCTTTTGAGTGCCCTGTCCTTCTGCTGGAGGGGGGAGGAGAATGCTCCGGGGGAGCATTCTTTTCATGCTTTTATTTTTTTCTGTAACTGCATGGGAGAGGGGATCATCTTCAGAGACAGAACAGACTCCCTCCCAACTGGTTCCAGCCTGACTCCAAGGTCACTGTGCTCTAAGGATGACCCTTTATCTGTCCTGTACCTCAGTGTTCTCAAAATACCCTTGCGGCACTGTATTGGTTGCTGATGGACTGGTCAGGGGGATTTGGTTTCAAAGTGGGAAGAATAGCTTGGTGCTTTGCATGGGAATGTTAGATTCCACTTGACCTTACTTCAACCACTGTTTCTCAGTGGTTTTGATTAACCACATGGGATCAAAAGTCATACTTTCCTGAGAGGGCCAGGTGCGGTTGATCCCTATGCTAACTTTCTTGGATATCCTCATCAGGAGAGATAGCAATGGCAAATTTAGAAATCAATTTTATTGAAAAACCACCTACAGCAACCAAGTGCTCCACTACTAAAGTAATAAGCCAACCTCTCACAAGGGTAGCAGTATAAGAATATTATTTAGACGAGCACAAACATGCTGCAGCAAGCCTGAACATTTGAAAAAGGAAACAGATTATCTATACAACATCTGCCAACAAAATGGATGTCCATGCAACTTCATCAAAAAGTACCTGACCACTCAACTCAATAAAGCCCTCCAAAACATCCTAAGTAAACCAAAAGACTCAGAAGAAAGCAGGAGTGTAAGGACTGCAACATCCTTTACATAGGACAATCCTTTACACAGGACCAAAAGGCAGAAGACTAGCAGAACACAACCATAAGCATCAACTAGCAGTCAGAAGACATGATGACATTCCTTAATTTCACAACACAAGGATAGACTTAACCATAGTTTAAGATAGGAAACTGTGACTATCCTAGACCTAGACTAAACCAAGGCTAAAACATTAGAGACTTTGTGGAAACCTGGCACTGACAAATTGGCCATCAATAGGCACAAAGATGTAAACAACATCTATATACCATTCAAAAGAGACAACCAACAAGTGAGCAAAAAGACCAGAAACACCTGCCCAAGGTCTTGCAAAACTTTTCCTGCATCATATTTATATACTACATGGAGCACCCCAGCGAATCAATTCAGATAGAGGGGTGCAACTCACACCCAAATTTTGGTAAGCCTTCCTGGACCTATTGGGGAGTGACCAATAGCAATCAACATCCACGTGACAAGATTAATGCCAAGATTAACAAGAAGCAAATAATATCAAATTAAGGAACTCCCAAACAAGCTAACAGTGAACAGCCCAAAAAAGAATTACCAAGACCACTCCCAGCAATGCTGACAGGGCAAACTACTAGAATATAATTAAGAGCAAACCCCACGGCCTACTAGCACTGATGATGTTATCTAATTTGGATAATGAAATATCTACAAGAAAATAACTAAGCACAGGAGCACCAAGAACCCCTTATTATAGCTTTCTTTCATAACATGATGAAACTTGAGATACTTTGTTAATTGATTCCAAACTATATTAAAAAATTAAAATTCAAATAATTAGTTTTTGCATGCATTACATTTAAATCCTCAGAATCTTACTATTATTATGTAGTTCTTGGTGCTCTCTGAGCTTGTTTCTTTGGTGTCACCTCTGCCATTTTTGCTACGCTTCGCTAAGCTTGATGGCATCCTGCCATAAACAGTGGGAGTGGGAAGAGGAATTTGGGGAAGTAAAGGAGGAAAGGAGAAGGATGTAAGGGGGAGGGAAAGAGCCTGACAAGAACCAAAGGTGTCAGACCAGATTAATCCAGTTGCTGAAGGACGCCTGGCATGGGAAAGAATGTGAAATCTTCTCCTGACATCAAAGCAGTTCCCAAAACATCACAAAGACACTGACAATCTGGTCAAGGGGGGAGGGCCACAGAAAGAGAAAACTTGTAGCTTTTGCATGGGAATACTCAGTTCTAGCTTCGCTTTTGCTGCAACCACTAATCCTTAGTAAAAGAATCTGTCATTTCAACCAAATGGAGTCAAGGGTCTTTCTTTCCTAGAGACCTAGCTGGGGCAGGTCTCACATTTGGTTTCATTATTCAAGTAGGTAATATTATTAGTGGGAATAAGTGTGAGGTTTGCTCCCTGTTTATATACAGTAGTTTGCTCTGCCAGTGTTGTTGAGGTATAGGTTTTTTTCCTTGGTGGTCCCTTTATTAGGCAAGGGACGCAGTGGCTCAGTGGGTTAGGATGCTGAGCTTGTCGATCAGAAGGTCAGCAGTTTGGCTGGTCGAATCCTGAGTGCCGCATAGCAGAGTGAGCGCCTGTTACTCGTCCCAGCTTCTGCCAACCTAGCAGTTCGAAAGCATGTAAAAATGCAAGTAGAAAAATAGGGACTACTACGGTGGGAAGGTAAAAGCGTTCCGTGCGCCTTTGGCGTCCAGTTATGCCGGCCACATGACCACTGAGACGTCCTCGGACAAGTGCTGGCTCTTCGGCTTTGAAACAGAGATGAGCACCGGCCCCTAGAGTCGGAAACGACTAGCATGCATGTTCGGGGGAACCTTTAGCTTTTTTACCCTTTATTAAGGTTGGTTTTTTTGCTTGTTTGCCTGGTGTTAATCCCTGCTTATCTGGCTGTTAGCAAGGATGCATTCTGATCTTTTTGTTTCCGTCTTAGCTTTTTTATTGTCTTTTTTGAATGGTGTGCAAATGTTTCTATATGTCTCTCAATGGCTGATTTGTCTCAATACCAAGCTTCCAGAAACTCCGTGGTGTTTTTTGATTTATCTTGGTTCAAGGTGCTCCAGATTACAGAGCTTACTCTGTGTACTGTAGATGTCTCCTGATTTTCCTTCTTACGCTATTGGGTCTTTTAGTTAAGATGTTTTGGAGGGACTTGGTTTATGTGCTACAATAATGCTGTGTGGTTGCAATAGTCTTTTGGCTGTTCTGAAATTTTTGATGTATGGTAAAGTGTTACCCTTTTATTAAGGATCAAGAAGTGGTCAACCCACTACAGCAGACATGTCAAACACAAGGCCCGGGGACCGGATGCGGCCCGCGAAGTGGTTTCATGCGGCCCGCGAAGCCATCCTGGAAACAGTGAGGGAACGGCCCCCACTGCCTTGGCCCTGGCCCAGAGACCCTCCTTCTGCCAGAGACCCTCAGATCTGTCCCACTCCTGCCCAGGCCCCCATAGGCACCCTTGATGCAAACAATGTAGAGCTGGCCACGCCCACCCAGTAGGCCATACGCACTCTAATTACGCCCACCCAGTAGGCTATGTCCACCCTGGCCACACCCACCCGGCCCCCTGAGGGCAACCGCAATGCTGATGCGGCCCTCAATGAAATTGAGTTTCACACCCCTGCACTACAGTAATTAAACCTTTATGCTACTCAGAAAATGACTCAACCCACTATAGAACCAACAAGAATAAGTGCTATCATAGAAGGACAAAAAACAAGAGTCATCTACGACATGCAGTGTAAGGACTAACAACTACAGTATGTAGGACAGACAGGTGGAAGACTAGCAAAGCACATCAATGAACACAAACTTGCAATCAGAAGGCATAATGAAAATTCACAACACATGGACAAAATCAATAACAGTTTCAACTGGAAAACCAAGAGCATCTTAGATCAAGCTAAACGCATAAATACTAGGGAATTTCTGGAAGACACATAGAAATAAACCATACTCAAACACCATTCAAGAGACAAACCATCAGAACACATCCTTTCCAACAGCCAGATAAGCAGGAGCTAACACCAATCAAACAGAAAACAATACTCTAATCCAGAGATCCCTAGCCCCTGGTCCATGGACCGGCACCGGGCCATGGCATGCCAGAAACCAGTCCACACGAACAAGTGAAGCCCCATCTGTAGGATGCAGGCAGCATACAAATTCCTGTCTGCAGAAAACCTCTCTCCTTGTAACTGGTCCTTGGTGCCCAAAAGGGTGGGGGCCACTGCTCTAATCCAAGGAACATTATATGAAGGGCATGCTACTGTATATAAACAGTGAGCAAACACCATACTCACTTGCAGTGATGATATTACCTAGTTGGATAATGAAACATCTGCAAGCAAGCAACCAAGCTCAGAGAACAACAAGGACTCGACAGTTCAACCCTGAGCTACAGATAGTTTCTTCTATTTAATTCTTACCATTGTTGTTTTCTGTATTTCCATGAACAAGAGTTTCTGGTACTTTAGCATTTACATCAGCCTTGCTACATTGAGCGTTCTCAGAATTTCCTCCTAATTCAAATGGTAATGAACTGAGGTTGGAGACATCCTTTTGTTCAGTAAGTTTAGTTTTTAATACTGCTTGGTGAGTAATAAAGTCTATCTTCTCATTCCACATTTCTTTTTCTAGTAGACCAGCAGGTTTCAACAGAATCTCAATATATTTCCCATCTTCTTCAGCTTTATTTCCAGCTATATGTGTTTCAGCAGATGGCCCACAAGAGACAGAGGAATCAAAACGTATTTCTGCACAGGAAAGTTCAACTATGTTAACATGCTCCACTGTATTTGTGGAAATTTCTATGCTTTCACTATTGCCATCAGTCCTCGATATGACTGAAGATTCTCTTCTTTCTTTCCCCTTCTTGATCCCTTGACCAGCATTAGGCAACTCAATTAAATTCTTATTGTTTTTTAAATCTGTCAACATAGTGGGATCTAATTCTCCAAGGCACATACCGGTTTTCTCTTCTACTTCTGTGTTTGTCAATATACATGGAGTTTCTTCTGAGGCACCTGCCCCTGATCTGTCAGTGTTCTTTGCAAGATTCTCTGCAGTTGAAGCAATAAACATCTGATCAGATCTATTAGTAATACTGAACTCAAGATCATGACATATTCCTACTTCTGTAAGTAAATGCATGTCATTTTCATGTAATTCAGATTCTTGGCTTGTAGCTTCTTGAACAGTCTTGTACTTTTCTACTTCTTCAGGGGAGACCACTGTATTTTCACTTCTGTGTTTTGTTTCTATTGGCACAACTACTCCATGTGTAACTCTGTTACATATCTTGGTTGCAAGCTGAGCAAAATTCAATAGTTTTCCTTCTGTTACAGAGATCTGATTAATTTGCTTCTCAGCAGAAAATTCAAAATGTTCTACTGAACTTGTTGAAATTGTGGCAGTATCAGTAATTTGCTCCAGTCTTAGATCAAAGCATTGAGCAATGTCTTCATTGCCTTCTTCAAAAACAGGAGTTTCTACGTCTTCCATTATACTTGTGGAAATTGCAGCACATTCATCCCTTTCCTCTTTATCACCAATCACCTGGATTTCATCACTTCCTCCAGTAAATACACTGGGCATATGAATGGCATTTATCTCCATGGTGCTGTTTTTCTCTATAACTCTGTTAGTAACAAGTACAGTGTCAGTATCTTCCACTGCTATGCTTGGCATTGGAGTTTCAAATTCTTCTAAAATACTAGTAGAAACTTTATTCGATTTCATATCTCCATCTTGATTCATGTATTTGAGAGTTGTACTTGGTGTAGGAAAACTGAAATCTTCAGATGTTAGCAGACCTGTGACCTTTTCTAAGTTTTCAACTGTTCTTGCAACAAGTGGCAATGTTGGCTCATTGTCCTTGGCAGAATGTGCTGGAATAGAGCACAATTTGGCCGCACTTGGAGAAATGAGCTCACCTTCACTTTTATCATTTTCACTAGCAGATGCTGAAACTATATTTATTTCCTTAGAGACCATCTTAGTCAGATCTCCACATTTCCTGTTATCCAAGGAAGATTCAGTGTTCTCACTCTTCTCTTCACTAACCAATGGCTGATTTATACTTTGTTTACTTAAGAGTTCATTGTTACTCTTAAGTGTCTCGGTAAACAGAGAATTATCCTCTTTTGCGGAGACCAATACCATAATATTTTCATTACTTATACCAACGCTAGTGGTGCTATTTGCAACTGTTCCCTTTATATTATTGTGAACATCATCAACCTTCATTTCTTTTGATAAGCATGTCATAATATCAATAGAACTTTTATTTGCATTTGAAGAATATTCATCTAACCCTGCTCCAAGCTGATCTGTAGATAGACAGACAGAAGAACTTTCACGTCCTGTAATTCCCATGTTAATAAGCAACATTCCATTTTCTGTTCCTATACAAGCCAACACATGCTCAGCTTCTTCATTGCCTCTTCCTGTACTAGTTACAAAATTTTCACCTTCTTCATCATCTTGTTTTTCACCTGTGCTGGTTACACAACCTTCATCATCAATATATGAACCTTGGCTGACCTCAACAGCATTTGTTTCAGTTCTAACTTCTGTACTGTCTGTGGCAACTTGATATTTTTCTACTGGGTCTAAGACTCCTACAAATCCTGTCTGGTTTTCCTCCAAAAGTGTACAAGCAGGATCATCTTCTGCTATTATTCCTGTGCTAGTGACAGCACTTTCACCATTTACAATGTCTTCACTTTTGTCAGCATGGGATATTGTTGCTAGGTTATTTATTATTTCAGGGCACAGCCCAGTTACAGCATTCTCTTGTGAATCCGTACCAGTCACTGAACAGATAACAGAACCAATGTGCTCAGTTTCTATAACTGTACAAGTCACAGTGCCCTCAGCTACTTTAGCTTGTTCAGATCGAACTGGGTTACTCTGAAAGGTAACTGGATTTTCACCAATCATAGATTGATTCTGAGCTTCGGTACCTGCACTGGTTACAGCACCATCATTTTCTATTTCACCTGTGCATGTGGCACCATGAAATTTGCTTATATCAACACAATCAGAAGCCACACATTTTTGTTCAGAGCTTGCACTGGTTACAGCATCATCTTTCTCTTCTGTTACACAACTATTCACACATTGATCATCTCTTCTTCCATTGACTACCTGCTTTGTACTTTCTTCTACATAATTCACAGTGCATTCACCACTTTCTCTTTTCTTTGTACTGGTTGAAGAACTCTCACATATTGCAAGCTCTTCCATAACAGCACCACTTTCTTCAGCCATTGTGACAGTCCATTCACCAATTGCTTTTTCTGCTATAGAATGGGTGTTTTTTTTACTTTTGATCCAAGGGCCCAAAGTGAAACCTTCATCTGCTTCTATACTTGCACAGCTTAAATGAGCTGTTCTTTGTTCTTCTGAGCAAGTAATGATGGCTTCACCTTCGGTCAGCAAATTTGATATGTCTTCGTCTCCTTGGTTTTTTCTAATACTATCAGCTGTGGCAGGGTTCCCAGTAGGTCTTTCTGTGCTAGTTCCTATAACATTTGCATCAGTTTCCATGCTACTGTGACTAACAATACAATGGCTACCTTCTACACTGCTGCCTACTACACCACTTTCATTATTATCTTCAGCAACTTCTTTCAAATCATTTCCTCCTTTGGTGAGTGCAGATACTTTGCTTTTTTTTCCTGGAACATTCTTGTGCACTGAACCTGAAGATAATTCTACTAAATTTCCAATACTCTGATCTTTGTCTGTTTTCAGTTTGTATTCTGCAATATTCTCATTGAAATGATCCCTTTCTGCTTTTTCCAAGTTGATTAAAACATATTTGTTTGCACTTATATTTGTAGGTGCTGCTTCTGAGCCTATGAGATTAACATTCTCTAAAATACTAGTTGATGAGCTTCCAGTTTTTCTTTGCACAGTAGCTTCTTGAATGCCTACTACAGCACTTATCCTTTTTCTAGGTACTGGTTTAGAAGGTAAATGTATTGTGTCTTCTGAGTTTTTAATTCTTATATTGGCAGTATTATCTTTCGGGTTTGCATTGAGTACAATGTTATCATGAGATTTCATTTTAACAGCAAGGGTCTGACTATCTGAAATAGTATATTTAACACAAGATCTATTCAAAGATTCCTCTTCAAAACTATTATTTGAAGGCTCTGTGATTTCTGGAAGATCTACATTGATAGATTTCTGATATGAACGTTCCTTTGATAAACTCTTTATTGAAGAACTACTTTTCCAACTTTGTTGATCTCTACTTGTAAGATTCTTTGGACTATGACTATCCTCAGTCACTCCATGAAACTTTAATTTTTCATTTTCATACACAGCATCAGGTAAAATGTGATCAGTTTCTTCATAAGCAGCATTTACATGATGTTGTTCTTTTTTAAAACAACTTAAATCCTTTGGAATCTGCCTAAAGGTACCACTTGATACATTTATTTCCTTAGTAGAAAAAACTTCCACTTTTTCTTCAGTGTTCCTGAAATTTGAATACAATGTTGTACTGAATTCAGACCTTAAATGATGATGTACTTGGTCTTTGACAATATTTTTCAGTTCAGCTTTTCCCTGTAAATTGTTACTGCTTTCTTCAATTTGGCTTTGTTGATTATGTATATCACTGCAACATTCATCCACTGACTCCTGGGTTTGATCAGAATACAGTAAGTGCCCAGTAGTCTTTTGAACAGAAATGAAGGGGCTTGTGAAGGCTGGTATTTTTCCCTCTCTCACATCTATTTCTTGGGTTGATGTATTCACCTTACAATGTTCATTACTTAATCTTTTAATAGGCTTCTTCTCTGTGTGCAGATTTTCTGGCATCTTTGCACTATTTTCTACTTCTTTAATGCCTTTGTCTTCTGATTTGCCCTCATCATCTTTTTTTTTCATGTCCTTATTATGCTTAAAATTTCTGCTTTTGTGATTATCTGCTGACAATCTTCTTTCCAGTCTTGAAGTACTCAAATATTTATCACTTTTACTTCTCTCTCTTATTTTTTCTCTCAACTGCCCCTTAACTTTATGATTAGCATCTTTTTGGAAACTACTAAGAGAATGTGCTTCACTTTCAACTTCCAACTCAGTGGAATTTACTTCAAAAACTTTCATTTCCTGTTTGAACTTAGATTGTTTATCTGGATCACTCTCTTCTGAATGTTTATCTTTGTCCAATTTCTGCACAGATTCCTGCTTAGATAAACTTTCTTGTAATTCACTTTCAGGTATTTTGGCTGATTTGTTATAACTCTTGGACATAGGTTTTAATACAATCCTTTCTTCTAAGCCACTCTTTGATCTTTGCCTGACTTGGTGTAGATTATCACCTTGCTGCAAAGTGTGATCCAAACTGCTTGATTCTGCACCATGCTTTTCTTCTTCATTTCGTTTTGATGTTATGGAAGAAACATGAATCTTTGAGGTACTCTGTGATTCTTTTGGTGGCCTAGAATCATTTGGAAATTTCCTGAATTTGTATTCTGCTTTTGATTTCTCTGTGGAAAGCTGCCTCTCTTTTCTGTTCTCTTTACGTATACTCTCATTTTTTTCTGAAATGTTTTTCATCTCTTTGCTGTTCATGGAAGCCTTTCTTTCACTTCTGTGTTTATTTTTCTTTTCAGTTTTATCATCAGGCAAAACTCTTGCTAGCTGACTATTTTTCAAAACAGTTTCTTCATTTCTCATGCTTTTCTCAAATGTTACATTTTCAACATTTTCACTTGTTTTCTGAATATTATCTCCTTTACATTTATACTTCATTAATGATTTGTCTTCAGAAAGACTTCTTTCTTTTTCATTTTTATCTTTTGATTGTCTGGCCTCTTTCTTCAGTAGATTCTTAAAAGCTGGAGTTTCTGACTCATCCTTTTTAATATGTTTTTCGTTTTTAAGTATATTCCTTTGCTTTTGAGGTTCTGGACTGGCCTCTGCCCTCTCAAACTGAGATTTTGCTTCAACATCTGGCTGGGTAACCTCCATTTGGGAAGAGACAGACAGTCTTCTTTTGTGTTCCTTTTCAACTTTGATTTCACTTTTATTTTCCTCCGGCGAAAGTCCCAATTCGGCAATTTTTCTAACAACTTTATTTCCATTTTTGCCTTGACTGACTTTCATTTCTTTTGAAGACAATTTTTCACTACCCTGCAAGACAAAAAAGGGACAAACTGTTAAGTCATCTTTAATTCAAATACTGATGGCTTCATTTATCATTATTTATTAAATGGACTGGATCCAATGCTCTGCTTAATGAATTTTGGCTATTGTTAGAAACAATTTCCTCCAACACAATTGTTCCTGCATCCCAACACAATTGCTTATGCCATTCTTAGAAAGGGGGAACCTCTCCCAAGCAGCCCTAGATCAGGGATAGTGCATTAGATCAGGGAGACACAGCAGCCCTAGGAAAACAGAGAAACTGCTACTATCTAGCTGATCTAACCCATGGTAGAATTAAATCTGACTCCAATTTGTGTAACTGCAATTCTTCATTTTCATTGGAAGAATAATGATGTATCTATTCAAAATGGTAATTTATTTATATTTCATATTTCTACACCATCCATCTCCTTCGAGGGGCTCTAGGAAATGTACAATATAACAGAAAAGTAAAACAATATAGAAAAATTAACATTAACATTAAAAATTAAATTAGAATCAAAAATTTATTACAGGCGGGGACTTCCAGTTTGCCATCGCAGCCCAGGCGGACACATGGAGGCAAGCTTTGTCTCCAGCGTCCTGTTTTATACCGCTGGGGGACCTTGGAAAGGATTGAAAGTCACCCTGTAGGGGCAACATGCAAGGAGAGGACCCTGCTTGATCATGGAAGGGCGGTAGCCCTTCCACTTAATCTGGGGCAGCTCTTCAAACCGATGGCAAAACGACCGGCCATAATAATATGGTTCGTCACTAAGCTACTGACAGCTGAAGTCAAACTTACTACCAAGCACTTTGAAAGCAACACAGATGAAACTGGGTGAGATCTTATCTTCTCCTTATCCTAAGTACCTTCTTCCTGTAAAAGCTCTTTGAAGTATCTTCCCCCTGTGAGGAGAAAGGGAATTTCTACCCCACCAAGAACAGCGGCGTCTGGCTACCCAGGGGAATCAAAGCATTAAAAAGAACAATTTCAATCTAATTGGATTCATATGTTCCTGAAACTTGGGGACCAAAATTTTTCCTATTTTTACTGGAGACTCTTGTTTTTAATCTACAAAAAAAGAAATAAAACTGGAAAAAGAATTAGAAAAATTTGGGACTTAAAAAAACCTTAAAAGGTACCAGTGACATCTTGTGGTGAAGCTTGGTATGGCAATTTGTTATTTCCTAAAAAGAGATTTGGCTCAAAGCCCAGAACATAGATAAGACTTTCCTGACCTTGGCACCATCTGTGAGTGTCTCAATGGTAAGAGAACAGCTGGGTGGTAAAATTGGCCTACTTGAACTATGAATGTAAACTTTACTGACTTTTGCTTAACAAACAACTTTTACTAGAAAGACTATTTACAAATTTGTGAAAGAGATGGATGAAGACCAGGAAAAGATTATTTCCATGTTGAAAGCAATTCATGAAATTATTCTTTCAGCTTATGATAAAATGATACCTACAATAAAAGATCAAGACGCTAGCTTAAATGCACAAAGCCGAACTTGTGACTACAATCAAAGAACCAACAATGCAGAAGATAACAGAAGAAGTGGAACAATCAAATATTAAGACAGAGGACTCAATTAACCAACAAGTACAGATGATGGAAAACCCAGACAAGGAAGTGACAACACTGAAAATGAAAATGACTTTCTACACAAATCAGAAGAAATTTAAGAACAGATTGAATTGAAGACAAATATATCAGAGCAAACATGGGGGACTGGAATAACGGCGACAATCTAATGAATACAAATGGGCTAGTCCTTCCAGAAAACTGACAATCAAATGGTCTCCTTTAATTCAAATAACATATATAAGAATATAGGGAGATTTATTTGATGATCTAAAAGTGCTAATATGGAAGCCTAGTTGGCAAAGGAAGAAAGCTAGAATAAGGTTGAAAAAAATGGGGGTTTGATTCATTAGACGGGATTTTATATTGTCAATTAGAGGGTTAAAGGGAGATGTTGAGATAAGGGGAATTTTGGTTATTAGATTTAAAATAGCTGAAAATCAGTTGAAAACAAGGATTTGATTTGTCTAATATTGAAAAATTAGATCTAAAAGGGAAAAGAAAATAAATTATCATGAATATGTTTGATTTATTCATTTACCCAGGCAATACATATATAATGGTTTTGATTTATTAAAGGGGATATTGTATTATTAAGTAGATGACTTAATATGGTGGGAAATAGATAACTTTTAGGAAATAGAACATTATATTTAAATAGATAAAATGTGTATTTTGGACATTAGTTTGTTATGAAGTGAGATAAGGGAAATCTTGATTAAATTGCAGATCCGCTGATTTTATCTATGACTTTACTGCCAGCAGCGGCTCTTATAACTGTTAATGCCCCTCTATCGAGTGATGGTAATACACTTGATAAAAGGAATTTACCTGTGGTAGCTAGCACAGCTAAAATAGCTCCAACAAAACCTCCCTCAATTTGCGTGGTGCTCTTGCTATGTTTTAGACATTTTAATCATCATTCCTGTGCTGCTTTGGTACGCCTTTGCCAGTTTATTAACTAATGGTTGAGTTAATGCCAACATGTGCTCTCCTGACAATTCTGAATGTAAAAGGCGAATAGACACAGCCGATCATGATTGAATAGCGTGTTTGATCTTGTCCTTTTGTCCTTAGCTAACATTTACTTTCACGTTTATGTATCGACTCATTTTATATGTGTAAGATATTAAGCTTCTCTTATGTGAAATCTTATAGATATTTCTTCAGCACATAGGTTGATAAGTTTTCCGTCTTGATCAATGAGCTTTGTTTCCATTTCTGAAATTGTGCTTGTGGTGTTTAGAAGGTAAACCACATTAGCTGGTTCATCAATGATCTTAAACCCAGGTCCTACATTCGGGAAAAAGCTATATATATTTTCTGTTCTGCCATTAGTGTACAATGAACCAATTATATCATTGTTTACTCTCAAGCTGCTTATATTAAGTATGTTAACAATGTTCTCTGACTCGTTGTACCCTTCCGTGTATACTTGCGAGTTGAATCCTAAGACAGTTCTAATAGAATTTGCCATCATAAAACATATTTTGTATTGAAAGATACTATATTGAGTACAGACTTTAGTGTGCTGTTGTTTGGTTCTATGGATATGTAATACTCATCTGCACTGGAATTATAGTGCCTGAGGTAAAATCAGTCTACGTGTCAACTCTACAAATGAGCATGGCTGCAGACATTTTTCCTCCTCAGTTTTGGTTGCCACAAAGAATGGAGGGACGGGGGTTCCCAGGTGCTTTGTTAGTCAAAATAAACTTTTGTCCCATGGGAGACTGCAGGCTGGGCATTCTGTAAAAAGCCTGCCAAGATGATGTATTGGGGAACATAGTTGCTTGAATAGCGTTAGGGTGAGATTTTTTAACTTTGTATTGGGAATTGTTACGTTTGTCTCCAGACTTGGTTTCACTTTTGATATACCAATACTTTGTAACTAATAAACATGTTATTTGAGGAATTTCCAAGTCTTGGAGTTCTGCTTTATTCGTCTCTGTCGGAACCATAATATTAAACCAAGTCTTTCGGGGTGCTGGCCCCCGACTGCCTACCCACTCACTTTTGGGAGAACAGTAAAGACTCGGCGAAGATTTGAGATGGAGGAGAAAATTGAAACCGCTGCTAGCTGCAACAGGACTCAGGCTGTTGGAGCGCAGGCTGGGGCTGCAGCCACTGAGGAGGCATCAGTGGCAGGGGCTCGGGCGAAAACCAGGCTGATCCAACCTGGGAAGCTGGTACCGCAGGAAGAGGCTACAGCCTTGGCGGACCTCTTTGAAGCCAAGGCTGCCCTTCAGCGCAAGAGCACTCTTGTAACCACTGGAGAGGAGCCTTTATTGCTGCAGTCCCAGGGTTCTTCATCTGCGGATGGCAAGAAAGGAAAGGGGTCGATGGGATGGGACGACTCTGGAGAGTGGAGATTTCAATCTGCAATCCACAGCCCCTCGCTCAAACAGCTGAAGAAGTTCGGCCGACTGGAGGTAAAGGATATGATTTCTGTTGTCCAAGAGTTGGGTACCGTGGTGGAAAAGCCAAGAGCTACCCATCTCTCCCACCCCTTGCCAGAGTTCCAGCCTAACCACCGGGGCTTGTGCTGTTTCGTCCATTCCCCAACCAGCTGTGATACCAGGTTCCCTGTATCCCAGCCAAGTCCGTTGCCACAGCGTCGAAATGCTAGTCCTGGAGCCCAGCCAAGAGAAGTCCGGAGAGTGGTTTGGCCACGTCCCCAGGACCAGCAAGCTGCCCAAGCCCAGGAGCAGGCGGCTCTGCCGAGGTTCGATCTGCCTCCCATCAAGCCCACCTTTGATGGGGAACCCAAGAAGATGATTTTCTTTTTAAACAATGTGTGGGCTCATTTAGATCGCTATGCTTATGCCTACCTGGATGGGGCTACGCTGTAGTGGCAAATTTAGAGGGGGAAACAGCTGACTGGGTGACCAACCTCCATAATGAAGGGACTCCTGAATTGCACGACAGTCATCTATTCATGGAGCAACTGAGTGGTCATTTTGAAGATGAATCCCGAGCCCTGCTGGCTGAGAAAAAAATCCACCGCTTGAAGCAAAGTGGTTGCCCCGCAAAGGTATATGTTCAAGAATTCAGGAGAGTTGCTAACCAGTTCAGACAGTGGTCAGAACGGTCACTGATCAACTACTTCAAACGGGCTAGATCGCAACTTGCTTCAAGCCTGCATCATTCGAGGTTTTCTTAACCTACTGCGTGAGTGGTACTGCATGGTGGTGGTGCTCGACACAGGAGTTGGACCGCCTCAGAAAGTCAAACACCACCGATCCCAAGCCACCGCATGTCCAAGAAAAATGCCACTATGGCTGACATCCCAAAGCCTCTGCAGCCACCAGCATCTTCCAAGCATCAGCCAAAGCTCCGATCAAGTGCTACCAGTGTGGTCAGATGGGTCACCGTGCAGTGCAGTGTCCAGCTCCTCACCCTCAACCCAGAAGCACACCAGTCGCTGCCGCAATACCGCGAAGAACTCCCAGAGGGGGAAGAGAAAAAAATAACTGGGCACATCAGGACCCAGGTGTCGAAGCCAAACCCCAATCCAAGCCACAGCAGATGCAGGCACCGTACGACAGTGACAAGGAAGGCAAGAAGGACCCCATGGTGAGTCAGCCCATTTCCTCTTTTGCCATTCCCGCCAAACTGGTTGTGCCACAAAGAAGAGAGGGTCACGTTATTTACCAAAGCACCAGAGGGCAGGAGAAGAAACAATGACTGGAAACTGAACGAGACAGAAGCAACCTGGAATTAAGGAGAAACTTCCTGACAGTGAAGACAATTAACCAGTGGAACAACTTGCCTCCAGAAATCGTGGGTGCTCCATCACTGGAGGTTTTTAAGAAGAGACTGGACAGTAACTTCTCTGAGATGGTATAGGCTCTCCTGCTTGAGCAGGGGGCTGGACTAGAAGACCTGCAAGGTCCCTTCCAGCTCTACTCTATTCTAATAAGCCCTGCTAGTCCTGACAGTCGCTCACTAAAGGAATTGAAAGAGAAGTTAGACTGATGCTAACTAATCAATTTTACCCTAAGGGGGGAACTAGCTTGGAAAGATTCCAAATTATACCTCCCAGATG